>NC_143150.1:113095000-114345000 GCF_059928025.1 Delphinapterus leucas
GAGTTCCAGTGTCTTCCTGTCGATGACTGTCCAGCAGCTAGTTGTGATTCTGGTGTTCTCGCAAGAGGGAGTGAGAGCACGTCCTTCTACTCCGCCATCTTGGTTCCTCTCTCCATCCGGTAGGTTTTTGCCAGTTTATTAATTTACAAGGAGAACTATCTCTGGCAGGATAATGGCTCACAGTAATTTATACTGGGGATGCCCATTTAGGAGGAGACATCACACATTTTCTTCATAAGAAATAGAAATTGAATGGACTTAGGGAGTACTGTCATCAAGTTTTGTAGCTGGTTATAAAAGTATTTTGGTATAGGGAATTCCCTGGGGGTCCAGTGGTTAGGACTTTGACTGCCGAGGGCCCGGGTTCAATCCCTGCTCAGGGAACTAAGATCCTGCAAGCCAGACAGCATGGCTGAGAAAAAAAAAGTATTTTGGTCTATAAAACTATGACAGCATTAACAGAATCAGAGCATTCTCTTGCTGGAAATATTTCTGTTAAATACTGACATTTTACTTGGAATTCCAACACCTTGGAATAAGGCAGTCATGGATTGGAATGCCAGCTCTTCTACCTACTAGCTATTTATTTCCTAATCTCTCTAAGGCCTCAGTTTCTGCATCTAAAAAGTAGAAAGAGTAAAATGCATTTCACAGAGTAGTTTGAAGCTTAACTGATATAAAGCACCTAGCCCAAATGCACGCATGGTATTCAATAGGAGTTAGTTTTTACCACAGTCCTATTTCTCCCTCGTTTTTTGATTATCACAGTTTTCTGCCTTTCTTTCTTGTTTCAGAGAAGTTGGTTTCCAAGAGTATAGTTTATCTACCAGTAGTAGTTATATTTTAGATTTCATTTTAGGGAAGAACCCAAGCCTCTTTATGAGATTCAGCAAATCATTTTCTATTATCAGCAACCAATGTCTTTAGAAGTTATCTTTTAGATGAGTTATCTATTGGGGAGGCATCTATCTTTTATATGCTAGCTCTTATTAACTGTAATTTCAGAGGGGCTATTTTCCAACCTTTCACCAAATTCAGGGGCACACCTGTTGGGGGCCTTCTGCTTTCTATGTACTGATTACAAATGAGTCCCAGAAAGTGGTCTCTAACAGCTCAACAGATGATCAGAGAGGATAAAGGAAGCAACACAGAACTCCCTCCACTTAATGCACTTGGTAATTGCCCTTCACAGCTTTAGACATTCATGGGAAAGTGAATGCACAATCAGCCTTGATTATCTGAAGCTAGTTATCATCTCCATCAGCTTGGCCCCTGTGATTTTTCTCTGCTCTCACCTGCTGATTGACCAGTTCACTGTTCATTAACAGTTTTTAGAAAGATGGGCAGAGAAGAAAAATGTTGTTACATTTTAATCAGTCTACTTAGGTTAAAAAAATTAGTTCATATAAAATGGTTTCATAAAAGTAAAGGAGAGGGATGAGGTTAAAAAAGAAAACTAAAATGATGTTTCTTGGTGTACTTGTTGATTTGGTATTATTCATGAGTCTTCAGCTCTAATCATGGCAACTTGACAGCTGTAACTACATCTATTTAAAAATATTATTATATAGAATGATCCTAATTTTGCAGAAAAGAGAACTGTACACACACACACACACACACATACACACACACTATATATGAGTAGAAGAAAATACACCAAAATTTAATAGTGGCTTTCTTTGGTGATGGAACTTTTACTTTTCCCTTTTTGTTGTGCATTTTTTTCAAATTATCTACAATGACCCTCTATTACTTTTAAAATAAGAATAACAGGTATTATGGAGATTTTATTAAAGTGCACTTTGAAAGGTGAAGAACAAATGGCTGCAATGATTTAATATTTTGTAAGTGTGTGTTAAGTACTACTTGAAGCTTTTATCAGATAGATGAGGCAATGTTCCTTTAGGAAGCCCATCAAATTCTGTGGAACAGACAGAAGAGAAAATGCTGAAGGACCAGGGTAGATGAGGATCTTTGGCAATCTAGTACTGGATTCAGAAATGTTCCTTTAGATTTCAATTTTTGGTCAGTAAGCCTGAGAGGCCTTTGAATCCCAAGGGCTTCATTTTGCCTTCATATCAAACTTTTTAGGAGACAGAATTCAGGGACTTAAGGGTTCATGTCCTTTGCTTATTTGTTATTTGGGATTCCAGACATTTAGATTTGTGTCTCTTCCCTATCTTAGGCTATCTTCTCCTAGAAGTAGATTCTGAGGCGAAGATTCCAGTACAAGTAGTTAATTTGGAAGATGATCCCAGGAAGCGCTGGCAGGAGAGTGGAGAAATGAGTTAAGGACGGGAAGGGTGTGTTATCAAGCAAGTTAGTACCATGGATAACTGGAGTATAAGTCTACTGGGAACACTGGGAGCCAGTATAGAAGAAGCGCTTCAGAGCTCTCTCATTCGGTCGCTGGTTGAGGGCTGCTCCTGGGGGCACCGATTCGCTGCTGGGCTCTGACAGCCAGGACAGTTCTTTAGGCAGAGAACTGCAGGTGCGGCAGTCAGCAGCGGTCCAGGAGTTCACGACAAGGGTAAGGCCTGAGGTGCTAGAGGCGGGCTCTGACATATCTGCCACACTCGCCCTTTCAGAGGACATTGTACTGTCACAGTACTTGTCTGCATGGAAACAAAAGCAGTTGTTTCCTTGCTTGAAAATGCAGCCTGTGTTACAAAATGCCAAAAGCGTATTTGGTAACATTCCAGTAAAGGTCACCAGTGTGGCTAAATGAAGCTCTGTCTTACTGGGGCCTTTGAGAGATGATATAAAACATGCCTCAGAGTTATCCCATCCAAGGGGCGAGGAAGCTTGGGGTTTTAGCTTCCGGTTCAATCATTACCAGCTGGGAATTACTCCCCGGGTATTTGCTTGGTATTCCCACCTGCCCGTCTCATAGGCTGAGAGGAGGCCCTCAGGTGGAGAACTGTCGGTGCTGGCAGAGGGAGGAATGGTGAGTCAGGGCCCTGGCTGCTCTCTCCTACACCTGCTGTGGCCGGGGCAGCAGTAATGACAGTCGTCCCTGTGGCAAGGGGAGGAGGTGACCTCTTTGTCCGAATTGCAGTGGGCAGAAGGGCCTAAGACATGAGCTCTGGTGGCACCCATGACTGAGTTCCCCTAGGGACAGTAGCAGAAAAGAGAAATGCAGAGCCCACGTCGGGTGCCCCTTAGAAAATTCCGACTTTGGGAAGGCTTTAAAGAGGGATTGGAGAGCCACGACACTTTATTACGGTCCACTTTTGTGTCTAAAGGCTGTCGTGGCCTGGGCAATCCAGGTGCCAATAGAATTTTAGCGCTGGAAGGAGCCTTGGGCATCCACCTCCCCCGTACAGGGTCCTGCTTCTCCTTCTCCATCCACTGTGTGGGCTGTGCGTTGTTTAGTTCCGTCTGTTCTGTCACTGGATGCTGGGGGGGCCTGGGGCTGGAGCTGGGAGTAGGGATGGTGTAATAGCTGTTAAGATCTCTCACACAGTAGAGCATCTGCAAGACAATCAGACCTTTCCCATTGCCAAGATTTACTCCCTCTGAAATTTCTCCTGTGTGTGGTTATGCTAAAAACATGCCTCTTTCCCAGACTCTTGCGTATATTCTAGTATCTTTCTCATATGCTTGGTAATTGCTGCTACATGTTGGTTCATAAACCCGCTTGGTGTATCCATCCAGGGAAATGCACTCATCACCACTATCGGTGTGCTTGAATCTGAGGAACCAGGAAAAACTGCAAGTTACTGTGGAATACAGAGCAAATTGCTGGGCAGGGAGTTAGATAAAAATTCAGGAACTCTGGCCTAGCTTTTCTGCTCAGCTAGGCTATCAGTGCAGGATAAATCATTAGACAAACTCAAAAACAATCCTGACAATACCTTGCATATGTTTCATTTCCCTTCATGAGATTTAAACTTTTTCTTATATTTCAATAGGATTTTATTTTGTCTAGGGAAACAAATCCTTCCCCACACTCCCCAGAAGAACACAGGTACCATTTTATAATGGTAATTCTCCAAAAATAGTATTTGATAAACTTTGTTGAGAACCTTTTTGTCTCATTAATTAATCAGCTATTTAATCAACAAATATAGCAACAAATATACATGGAGCTCCTACTATGTGTCTGTCATTGTGCTCAGTGCTAGCAAGTGATCAAAATGGACGCAGGCCACATCCCCCCGGAGAGGTAGGATGGGAGGGCAGCTGCAACACCTATGTAGAAAGTGCAGCCCATTTGCCTCCTTGAGAAATTTAAATGCTAGAGATGCAGCTGGTTAAGCTGTAAGCTCAGCTCTGTTTTGTCAGTCCCTGCTTCACTCCCGGCTTCTTTCTCTTGTTTCCTGTTATCCCTCCGTCTGTCTCAAAGGGATTTTCTGGGCTGTCTCTTCCTTCCGATGGCTAGGTTCCCCTGGCGCTGGCTCTTGTCACACAGCCAGTTCTTGAAGGTTGTGAAGAGAACGTCACCTTGTTTTTTTCCCCTAAACTCTCCTTACATATTTGGAAATCGAAGGTGATTTACAGCAGTGATTCATACCCTGCAGCCGTGGGATTGAATGACTGAATCCCGGGAGCAAAGGAGCAAGGAATGGTCTGAACCCCTCAAATTCAGACATCTACTTGCCTTAAGCATTTGGGAATTATGCATTCCAGAAACGCTTTCTTCTTCTTGCATTTTACTTGTTGTGTGAGCAGGTGGGCGTAAGCCTGGTAGGTGTCATGGGCTAGAAAATGCTGTGAAGAATTCCTAACAGCTCCTGCCTGAACCTTCCACAGTGAAGCTGATTTGCATCTGAGCCTACAGTTCTGGGGCTTCGAGCTTTATTGAGTATGTGCTTATTTAATCGCCCTCTTTACACTTGGTTCCTTTCTGCACTTTTGAATTTGGTCTGTTCTCTGCCGAACAGACTTGACTATTTTTAAACTGGTTGGCATTGAACGTGATGTGATTTCTCCTTTAAATTTGTTGACTGGGTAAATTAATTTAGAAAAACTGTGGAGATAAACATTTAAGGGAGGATTTTTAGGGAGAGGCTAGGATTTGATTCACTATCTTTTCAGGCTGCTGTTAATGGAAATGAATTTCTTGTAGTCACATTCTCGGGTTTGTCTCTCTCAAGTCAGGATATTGTTAAGTACAGATGCTGCAAAAGGGAGGATTTTTCCATCATTTGTTCAGAGAAGTAAGAGAAAAAAGCATGTTCACAGCAAAGAAGAAATTGACTTTAAGACTATATCAAGAATAAAATGGCCTGGACTGCAGTGGGGAAAAGGAAAACATTCACTAGAGGGGGAGAACATATATCTAGAGTAGTATAATTAATTTACTAGTCATTCACATTATTATCCCAGATTGATTAACTATGACAAGAGATTTAACACAGAATCCTTCAGAGTGCCCTACTTACAGGAGAAAAAAGGGTGACACATTTGTCAATTAAAGTGTTGCTCTAAATATTAGGGTTTTTTTTCACAAGGATTTCTTTTTCAAGGAAGAGGTGTTTGAGACCAAGAACACAAATGAAATACATATGAAATGGTGCATTGTGCTATCACACTCCTGGACGGTTGGTATATCTGCTTCGAATTAAGGGTTTGATGTCATGGAAACAGCTTGTTCATTTGGAAAGCTGCTGACACCCTGTGGGAAGGCAGAGGACCAGTGTGTGTGTGTGTGTGTGTGTGTGTGTGTGTGTGTGTGTGTGTGTGTGTGTGTGTGTGTGTGTGTGTGTGTGTGTGTGTGTGTGTGTGTGTGTGTGTGTGTGTGTGTGTGTAACGGTCCCTATCAACCCTCAGCAAAACAAATACCCATTCCTGCCAGAAAGTATGGAATTCTATGGGAGGGTTAGGCTTCTTTTTACTTTTGGCATCAGAATTTTAGAACAGAGCATATGCATCGTCTGAAGAAAAATGTTACAATGAGAATTCTGATTCAGTGGGTCTGGGCTGGGCCCTGAACTTCTGCATTTCTAAGGAGCTCCCAGCTGGTGCCGATGCTGATGATCTGGGGATCACACTTGGAAAACCACTGCTCTAGAGTTTTTATCAATTTGGCTGAACATTAGAATTATCTTCCTCTTTGGCTATTGTGAAATATCAGTACTTAATGTTTGGCCAGAAGTTTTAAAAAGAATCATAGTTTTAAAGTGCTGCTTTCATTTTCGCTGATTGCTATGTCAGTTTTAACTCTTATCTAGAGCTAGATGTCTTGGAAAATAAAAAGGTAAAAACTACATGCATGTTTAATACATTATTTTGAACTGGGCATTGTTTGTAGACTCTCAAATTATACTGGAGTTTGGCGACCTGGAAGGAAAACGGTTTATAGTCTCCTATCCATAAATAGAACCAAGCAGCCATATAGGAAATCAATCTGGTAAGAGCGGTGACTCTTTGGCAAATTGAGAATGCCCACTATAGTGGGTTGGATAGTGTCCTCCAAAAATTCATGCCTAAGTTATAACTTCAGAATGTGACCTTATTTGGAAATAGGCCTTTTGCAGGTGTGACTAGTTAAGATGGGGCCATATTGAATTCAGGTGGGCCTTAAATCCAATGACTGGTGTCCTTATAAGATGAGGAGTGGTCACACACACACACACAAAGGGAAGAAGGCCATGTGAAAATGGAGGCACAGGTTGGAGTGATATAGCTGCAACCCAAGGAACTCCAAGCATTGCCAAGAGCCACCAGAAGCTAGGAAGAGGCAAGGAAGAATTCTTCTCTAGAGCCTTCATAGGAAGCATGGCTGCTCTGACACCCTGATTTCAGGCTCCTGGCCTTTAGAACTATTAGAGAATAAATTTCTGTTGTTTTAAGCCACCAAGTTAGTGGTAATTTGTTACAGCAGCGCTAGGAAACTGATACACCCACCATAGCATAATGAGCTTGTACTGAAACCTGTTCTCATCAGAGTTGGATAATATATGCTCTTCTTTACTTGAGGTGGACAAGCACTCTATTTCCTAAGGCAAGCGTGTGATTTTCATTCTATCGGGCCATAAATTTAAATCCCTCAATAAATTCAGAGATCATCTATTGTCCTGTAATTTTTGCATAGCCTGTAGTTAAGTACATGGTTCCCATCACAGCTATGAAAAGATAATGATAAAGTAGTACATCTTTCACCCAGCTTTCTTCAGCATCCTTAGGTTATACTTGAGGAGCTCTATAGTAGTTGTGCTGCTGATTTCTGCATGATTCGCTATGACTGCTTAGATACTTATGGGGTCATGGTCATGGGTTTGATTCCCTGGTGAAACAGTTGGTTATTTCTTGGCCTTAGACTGTCACTTAACCCTAGGTAATGTCCTTGAAAATGTTGATCAGAATTGGAATTGAGTGGAGCTGTCTAGAACAAGTTCACTACTGTAACAAACAAAACATCTCAAGATCACAGCCTACTAAAAGTGGGTCAGTAGGTGTCAACTTCTGATACAGAGGACAGCGTGATGATGATGATACTTAATCTGGTAGCTATATGCGGGTCAGCAGTTTCACTCTCCATCAACATTTGGTACATAGTTTGGAAAACTGAATTGTGTCTCAGGTTTGATCTCAATCTGTGCTGGATTTGTAGGCACGATTGAGATGGTTTTGAAATTTATTAAGTCAATTACTAATGCAGCTGCTTTGATTTTTGAGGGTGAAATTAATTTCATGGATTTTTATAGTTGCATCAGATATAGCTTTGGGAGTTCCAGGGAGACAATGAAAATATTGCCCATTAATTTCTCTTAAGTTGTAGAATCTTAAACTGACAAATTTGATCTGGGTTTTATAACAATTTGTAGCAAGGTGTAAGCAACTTAACCTGTAGGATGTTTGTGTCAGTGCAAATTTGGTCTTATGATTTACATTCTAATAAAGGTTTTGAAAGATCTTGGGAGTTATTTCCTTTATGGCAAGATGCTGTGCTCTCAAGAAAATAGTTTAATGAAAAGCTTTTCTGGATGCAGTGCTACAACAGGCTCACTCTTTACAGTATATGTTAGTTGGTAAGATTGTCTTGGTAGAGGCAGGGGGCAAGGAGAGGAAACGTGTCTTTCCAGAGTTTGAATAACGATTTTATTAACCCTAAGATGAAAGAAGGAAGTGGATTTGTCTTAGAGCATTTGGGATTTGAGATAAAATTTTTAAAAATTCTCTATCATAATACAGCATTTCATAGTCTTTCAGAGGTTAAATATACTGTGCAGTAGGTTTCGTCAGAGAAAGGGGAGTTTGGCAGAATACCAGCTGATTATATTAACAAGATGCCTATTGCTCTGGCTGCCCAGTCTGTCTTATTTGGTGTCATTTATTACATTTGGGGATAGGGGCCTCCCTAAACATCTTTCCTATTTCTCATTTTCCTCCCATCAGGAAAAATTCCAGGAAATTTTCAGAGAGAACCAGAGGTACTATGCCTGATGACTTTTATTTGTCCTGTTTGCTTGTCCCTTTGGGTTGTTAGAGGGGAGAAAGGCTTAGAGTGTTAGTACACTCGTAGAGGAACAATTTCAAGGCTCTACATGT
The DNA here is from genome assembly GCF_059928025.1 of Delphinapterus leucas. NCBI lineage: Eukaryota > Metazoa > Chordata > Mammalia > Artiodactyla > Monodontidae > Delphinapterus > Delphinapterus leucas. The sequence continues at coordinate 113,103,500 of NC_143150.1, forward strand.
ACCTGATTAGGGAGAGGATTAAAACCAACGTTTATCTGAGCACCCGTCAAATGCCAGGGGTGGTGCAGGTAAATTCACATATCCCAGCAGCCCTCTGACATAGGGATTATGGTTTCAGCTTCACTTTTGGGAAACTGAGGCTCAAAGAGATGATGTGTTTTCCCAAGATCACACAGCAATTAAATGGCATTCAGATTAGTCTGACTCCAAAGCCCAAGTTCTCTTACTGTACCCTGTAACCTTTCAAAGTGTAAAATGTGAATGTAAAGTATTGAGTCCCAGCTCCATTTTCACCAGGCATGCATTTTCACCTCCTGAGAAGTGATAGAGCATGGTGGTTAAAAGGGCAGGCCCTGGAGCCAGGTTGCCTGGGCTCAAGCCTTACACCTGCTACTTTTTAGCTGTGTGACCCTGAGCAAGTTGCGTGCTGTCTCTGTGCCTCATTTCTTCATATGTATAAAGGGTAGTAATATTAGCACCTACCCAACAGGGTTGTGGTGAATCTGGAATGAGCAACTAGAGCAATGCCTGCCACATGGTGGGGACCAGGTTAATACTTATCATTAAGCCTTGTGATAACACTATTTGACAGGTGAAGAACTGATGAACTTGCCTGGAGTGGTACAGCTAGCACAGCTGAAACAGGGTTTGAGCACAGCCTGATGATATGTCCAAGGCTCTTTTCACTATATCTCAAGTGAAAATTATCAGGAGTCATGAAGAATTAGAATTAGGGAGAAAATAATATACTCTTCTGAGTCCCTGAAACCTTTGCATTGATCTTTTTTTTTTAATGTATGGGTATTTTTTTTTGCATTGATCTTTGAGCATGCGCACATATACACACAAACAGACACACTCAGAAAAAAGTGCATGGAACAGCTGTTTTTAGGGGTATGTGAAATCCTGCGTCTGTAACCAGAGGGCTCTGATTTCCAGTTCCAGCTCCGGAAGCTAGTTATTAAGAAGGCCGTCACAGGTTCCTCACTCAGTATTTTTCCCTAGAATTCTGACTCACTGCACCCTGCATCCCCTCTCTCCCTGCCCAACACAAACCCTGGGAATGCTGTGAAGGCAACAAGGATCTGATGACTGTGAAGTGACCATGATTTGGGTCTCCTTGCAGAGCCAATCCTCACATTGGTTGCTGGGTTGTCAAAGCTTTAGAGAAGATGGTCCTGGTACTGGCTGCCAAGCCCCTTCTGACTATTGGTTCAAATGTGAGTGGGTGAGGGCAGGGACACTTTACAAGCTTCTCAGCAGGAAAGACTAAGTATCATGTTGTCACCTCTTACCACTACTACCCATGTCTCCTCTTTATTCTTTGTCCTTGGTGGGCAAGGGTCATTTTTTCTTCACCTGTAAGTGGACCACAATTCACCCAAGATAGTTTAATACAAATCTCTCTAAATGTTTCTGACGGTGTTTGATTTGAGGTCGCAGTTAGCCCCCAAATCTCCATTCCTCCTGCTTGCCATAGTTTCTTCCTCTCCTCTGTTTCACTGGAATTGATAATAATGGTGCCATGAAGAGACTTGCTCCAACTAACCTTGTTTTCTTCTCATCCATTGAGCACCCCTTGTACATACCCAGCCCTAGGACTTGACTCATGCCACGCCTTCTCCATTCTGCCGTTTAGAGCATTAGGACACCCATAGAATAGCAATTTAAGACTCTCCATATTCTTGGCTGGGGGAAAGATAAAAACTAACATTTTCTGAGCACTCATCAAGGGCTAGGTGTGATGCTGATAAATTCACTTATCTCAGGAGCCTTCTTTCATGGGGACTGTGATTTCCATTCACATCCTGCTGCTCCTTTAAGGATTAGTTCTACTTCCTCTGCAACTGGAAGATCTCTCTGAGCTGCCTTTTGGCATTTATCATATAGCCCCTTTGGCAGACACTGTCAGCACCTCTGTCATATAGCCCCTCAACAGACGCCGCTGATTCATGTAAACACAAATATTGGCTTCTCACTAGGAACATTTGCTACTTGTTAACTTCCTCCCTATGGGGTTTTTCTGCTGAGATTATTCTCAGCCCATGTTTAGGGCAAGTGAATGCCCCAGAAGCAGTCGTCAGCGAATGATAGATGAGAAGTTGGTGAATAAATTCTGCTGCTTCCTCACCCTTTGCTGAGGATAACTCTGAGATGTGTTCTACAGTATCTCAGAGGTCCCCAGCAGGATTGAGTCTCAGTTGCCCACAGCAGTAACCTGCTCTGTAATGAACCCTTTTCTGGCTTCTTTCCCTTCCCTGGCTTACTTCCTGTCACCCTTACCAGAGCTTCCTGGGATCATCTCCAGAGTAAACTACTTGTATGTGAATCCTTGTCTCAGGGTCTACTTCTGGAAGAATCTAACCCAGACAAAGCCTTTAGATTCATTCATTTTATGTGGTTGTTTTCCACAGCTTTGTTGCAAATTCTTTTGTGGAGTGGGGTGGGGAACTATTCCTTCTCTTGTTTCAACAATATTTATGGAGCATTTAATGTGTATGAGACACTGTGTTGGATTATACAGAGGATTAAAAATTGAATGAGTTAAATGATTAAAAAATAGTTCTTGACCTCTAGGAATTGTGATATGAAAATGAATTTCAAAATGGCAGTCTCAAGATTTCTTTACAGTTCCTTTCTATTGGTTTTTAATTGGTGTACTAACAGAAACAAAGGAAATGCTCTTATGGTAACACTGAGATTCAGAGATGACACATTGTGTTTCTTTTTTTACATCTTTATTGGAGTATAATTGCTTTACAGTGGTGTGCTAGTTTCTGCTTTATAACAAAGTGAATCAGTTATACATATACATATGTCCCCATATCTCTTCCCTCTTGCGTCTCCCTCCCTCCCACCCTCCCCATCCCACCCCTCTAGGTGGTCACAAAGCACCGAGCTGATCTCCCTGTGCTATGCGGCTGCTTCCCACTAGCTATTTTACGTTTGGTAGTGTATACATGTCCATGCCACTCTCTCACCCCATCACAGCTCACCCCTTCCCCTCCCCATATCCCCAAGTCCGTTCTCCAGTAGGTCTGTGTCTTTATTCCCGTCTTACTCCTAGGTTCTTCATGACATTTTTTTTTCTTAGATTCCATATATATGTGTTAGCATACGGTATTTGTCTTTCTCTTTCTGACTTACTTCACTCTGTATGACAGACTCTAGGTCCATCCACCTCCCTACAAATAACTCAATTTCGTCTCTTTTTATGGCTGAGTAATATTCCATTGTATGTATGTGCCACATCTTCTTTATCCATTCATCCGATGATGGACACTTAGGTTGTTTCCATCTCCGGGCTATTGTAAATAGAGCTGCAATGAATATTTTGGTACATGACTCTTTTTGAATTATGATTTTCTCAGGGTATATGCCCAGTAGTGGGATTCCTGGGTCATATGGTAGTTCTATTTGTAGTTTTTTAAGGAACCTCCATACTGTTCTCCATAGTGGCTGTACCAATTCACATTCCCACCAGCAGTGCAAGAGGGTTCCCTTTTCTCCACACCTTCTCCAGCATTTATTGTTTCTAGATTTTTTGATGATGGCCATTCTGACTGGTGTGAGATGATATCTCATTGTAGTTTTGAGTTGCCTTTCTCTAATGATTAATGATGTTGAGCATTCTTTCATGCGTTTGTTGGCCATCTGTATATCTTCTTTGGAGAAATGTCTATTTAGGTCTTCTGCCCATTTTTGGATTGGGTTGTTTGTTTTTTTGATATCGAGCTGCATGAGCTGCTTGTAAATTTTGGAGATTAATCCTTTGTCAGTTGCTTCATTTGCGAATATTTTCTCCCATTCTGAGGGTTGTCATTTGGTCTTGTTTATGGTTTCCTTTGCTGTGCAAAAGCTTTGAGGTTTCATTAGGTCCCATGTGTTTATTTTTGTTTTTATTTCCATTTCTCTAGGAGGTGGGTCAAAAAGGATCTTGCTGTGATGTATGTCATAGAGTGTTCTGCCTATGTTTTCCTCTAAAAGTTTGATAGTTTCTGGCCTTACATTTAGGGATGACACATTGTTGACTCTTCAGTTTTAGTAATATTAGGTGATCCTCTGAATTAAAAAATACTCATAGTCCTACATTGCTAAAGCATCAAATGTCATTTTATCTCATGTTCTTTTCCAATCTTTATCTATAGTTATATTACTGTAACAGATGGCAATCAGAGCATACTTACAGTTTTGAATTCTGCTTTTGAATTATCACTCTTCTATGTATGTTTCCATTTTTTAGGCAATCTTCATAATTATTGTAACTGAGAGTACTATACTGAGCTGATGTATCATAAATTACAAAATTGTTTTCATATTGTGTAACTTTTAGATTATTTATAAATCTTTACTATTATGTATAATACTTCAATGAAAATCTACTGATAGCTTTTTTTCCCCTGTTGGAATATTTCCCTTTTATAAATTCTCAGGAGCAGGATTACTATGTCCAAAGAGGCTGAATATTTCGGTAGCTCTTCTTGTCTCTGACACTTCTTTTCTTTGCAGTACCTAGAGCAGAGAGAACTGTTTAAATGTACATGTTAGGGAAAGTGGATAGATGAAAAAAATAGTAGGTGTCCGTTAAAACTTTTTCTTACTACTCCAATAGCATGGATTAATGTAAGAGGCCAGTTAATGATCATGTGAGCAGCCACCAAGAGCCTAGCCCTAAGGAGCCAAGATAGAAGGCATCTGAGCAGGATTGTTCCCTGCGCCTGGAAGTAAGGGTCTAAGTACACTTCCCAGTGGGGTGAGTGGAGTGCTCCAAGTAGCATGAGGCAGACATATGGGACAAATGTCTGGCAGGTTTTGAACAGGGCTGCCCTTGGCTTCATGGGCTGGGTGGACTTGCTCAGGTCAGCCAGGAACTCTTAGCAACTGCTGCTTGCTTAGAGCTGGGCTGTGATTTGAATGTGTCGTCATCTGCTCCAGTGGTCCCTGACTCACCCGGCGTTGTGCTCACTGATGATCAGAAGGAGAAATTCTGGGTGTTCCTGGCCTACTGGGCTGCAGCTGAGGACTGTTGTCTGCTTCAGAAGTTCCCTGATATCCTCAAATATATGGTTTTAATTTAAGCAATACAGAGGACATATATAAAGTTCAGGACAGCATCTAGATACCTGTTTGATTAGGTAATCAGTTAGTTACTTCATTATTAGTTAACAAACAACTCTAAGCGTTTTTTGAGGGGTTACCATGCAGTAGTCATTATTTCACCTGCTAGGAATATGAACACCAGTAAGGCTTGGTACTAGCCCTTGCAAAATTGGTCTGTGACACAGTATTACACTATAACTATATTATTCTTCAGGATAAGAGCAGGAAGTCAGAACTCCAGATTTGTTTTGTAGTTTATGAACATGCATTTCCAAAAGGGATTTAAGGATCATAACGCAGGCCATGTCATGACTAGCCCTTCTATAGGTACATTGTTTGTCTCATTTGAAAGCATCTTTTTAACAGCCCTAAACTCACCGTCCTAACTTGGCTCCAGTTTGTAACCTCTTCCTTCAAAACCTGCCTCAAAGCTTACTTACCCTGAGATATTTTCTTAGTTACATCCTGTTTGATTCGGATTCCTACATATTCCTGCAGGATTCCTTGGTATTTAGGATGGACTGTTAGATTATCCTGAAGGTATTTGGATTTTAGTGTTATATAAATGTGTATATTTTAATGTAAGTTTCATATATATATATATATATATATATATATAAAAACATCTTTATTCAAGTTTAATTCCTTTACAGTGGTGTGTTAGTATATCCCCATATCTCTTCCCTCTTGCGTCTCCCTCCCACCCTCCCTATCCCACCCCTCTAGGTGGACACAAAGCACCGAGATGATCTCCCTGTGCTATGTGGCTGCTTCCCACTAGCTATCTATTTTACATTTGGTAGTGTATATATGTCCATGCCACTCTCTCACTTCGTCCCAGCTTACCCTTCCCCTTTCCCGTGTCCTCAAGTCCATTCTCTACATGCGTATCTTTATTTCTGTCCTGCCCCTAGGTTCTTCAGACGATTTTTAAAAAAATTCCATATATATGTGTTAGCATACGGTATTTATTTTTCTTTTTCTGACTTACTTCACATTGTAAAGCAATTATACGCCAATAAAGATGGAAAAAAAAAGGAGTATCCAAATGGCAACAAGGTTTTTTTTAAAACAATAATTTGAAATATAATACGTTAAATTCAGGAGAATAGCTAACATTTTTTGTATCACCAGTGATGATTCTGAAAGGGTTATTACCCTACCACCCTGCCCATCTATTAATCACAAGACGAATAAAGAGCATGCCCTGCTATTTATTCTGGGATGATACTGGTTTGTGGTTAAGAGTTGTAGGCTATGGATTCACATTTTCTGGGCTTAGAAACTCACTCTATAAATGATCTTTAACAGAAGAAAGTTTAGGGGTTTAGTGGAGTGGGCCATTGTCATTAATAGAGCTTTATAGAATCATAGGGATTTGATTACTGAATATATCTCTTGCTGAATTCTAACAAAGTGAAACAAAAAACATGATTTCAGGATGTTTTATTTGGGTCCTTTATTCTGTGGGCCCTTCAGACTTTGGGGTTTTTATTGGGCTCAGCTATAACCATTGCTTGATTCTCTTTAATGACATAAATCGAATTTAATATAACAATAACGAGAAAATGCTCAGTATAAGATGAGCAAGGCATTAGCCAAACAGAGCCACTTGGAACATGTTCTCTAACAGAAGGTGGCTGTTACTGGAGGGAGGTGTCAAGTAGGCATTCTAGAAAGGCAAAAACTACAGCTATCATAGTTTCCTACAGATATATCCAGGTAGAGTGAAAAGTGGAAGAGACCTTAAGAGATCTAAACCAGTGGGTCACAAACCTGGCTGCACATTAGAATCACCTCAGGAGTGTTAAGAATGGTCCTTGGCCAAGATCTATCCCAGAGATATTTGACTGGGGAGGGGTCTGGGCATTCTCCAGGAATTCAGATGTGCAGCCAGTGTTGCATCAATATAAACCAACTTTTCTGAAACGTAGAGATGTTAAAACAGATTCCCCAAGTCTATGCAATTATATGTGGTGGTGCTGGCTCTAGGCCTGTGCTTTTTCTAATGTACCACTCTTCCTGCTTCATTACCTTGGCAAATTCTATCTCCCTCTCCCCCTCCATCCTCATTCACAATCCTACCTTTTGACTTGACAAAATGTCTTCTTCTGGCAGTGAAATGGTGTGTTTTGGCTCCACGAGGTAAATTACTTCTTATGACAAGCACTTTTCCTCCAAGGGAAGCATACTTCACTTACCCTACTTCATAGCACTGTAGGGGGCCCACAGAGATGTTAAGCAACAGGAATTCTTTGGGTGATACAGGAGGCATTGTATTAAAAGGGCATGACAGCTCTTTGGAAATACAAAAAGAAAACACTTTTAGGAGCCTCCTGAATCTTGTACATTTTGCTTTGGAAATGAATTCTGAGTTCTTGGGGTTTTTCTGGAACATATGAACCATTTCTAAGATAGAAGTCTTTCAACTCTACTTTGAAGGACTTGTAGGCTTCTGATAAGCTTCTAAAGAGTGGTATTACAGAGATATTTGTGAGACTGGTAAAGTTTACATGGGGAAGATGTAGAATTTTCTTTCTAAAATGAAACAATATTTCAAACATATAGAAAAGAGTAGCAGAAAATATAATGAATAACTGTGTACCTGCCTCTAGCTTTTACAAATCTTAATAATATACCGTAATTATAGTACATCACAATATAATATAATTCGGTATATAAAAACTTTTTACTAGAAAAATTTCAAAAATACACTAAAGTAAATATATAGTATGCTGACTACTCATGTAGCCTTTTATCCAACTTTAACACTTACCAATATTTTCCCAACTGTTTTTCATCTATCCTCCACCTCCTTTTCTTATATTTCTAGAATCCTTTTTTTAAAAATCCTAGACATCAAGTAGTTTCAGTTGCAGATATTTTGGTATGCGTCAGTGAGGTTTGTTTGTTTGTTTGTTTGTTTTTGCGGTACGCGGGCCTCTCGCTGTTGTGGCCTCTCCCGTTGCGGAGCACAGGCTCCGGACGCGCAGGCTCAGTGGCCATGGCTCACGGACCCAGCCCCTCCGCGGCATGTGGGATCTTCCCGGACCGGGGCACGAACCCATGTCCCCTGCATCGGCAGGTGGACTCTCAACCACTGCGCCACCAGGGAAGCCCTGTTTGTTTGTTTATTTTACATGACCACCATGTCGTCATTATACCTAACAGAAATAGTGGAAATTTCTTAATATTGTCTAATACCCAGCCCATAATCAGATTTCCCCAATTCTCTCAAAGTTGTTTTTAAACTGTTGTTTGGTGTAGTAACTTTTTTTTTTATATATAGATTTCTTTCTTTCTTTTTTGGCTGTGTTGGGTTTTTTGTTGCTGCATGCAGGCTTTCTCTAGTTGTGGTGAGCGGGGGCTACTCTTCGTTGCGGTGCGCGGGCTTCTCATCGTGGTGGCTTCTTTTGTTGCAGAGCATGGGCTCTAGGAGCACAAGCTTCAGTAGTTGTGGCACACGGGCTCAGTAGTTGTGGGTTGTGGGCTCTAGAGCACAGGGTCAGTAGTTGTGGCACACGGGTTTAGTTGCTCCGCAGCATGTGGGATCTTCCCGGACCAGGGCTTGAACCCGCGTCCCCTGCATTGGCAGGCGGATTCTTAACCTCTGTGCCACCAGGGAAGTCCCAGTATAGCAACTTTTTAATCATCAAAATTTTCAAACATAACCCAAAGTGGAAAGGATGGTATAATGTAACCAGTATTCTATCACCCATCTTCAACCATCAGACAGATGTAGTTTTTAAAGAGCTAAAACATTATTGTGTACCTCTTCTGTTGTTTGTATTTGGTTTGTTTTATTTCTGAGAATATTTTAAATAATGTTATTACATGTAGGTAATATATAATGTAAACAATAAATGTATGGTGTTTGCATGCTTTGAACCATACTTGAATGCTGTACCTATTCTTTGGCAATATGTCTTTTTCACTTAATATCATATATTTTTAGGTTTATTTTCAAATGTTCCTTCTGTGGGTCAGTGGTTTTGACTGGGCTCAGCTTTTTCTGCATCAGTTGAGATGATCATGTATTCTTTTTTCTTTATTTCTGTTAATGTGGTGTATTACATTGATCGATTTTTGTATGTTGAATCATCTTTGCCTTCCAGGAATAAATCTCATTCAGTCATGGTGTATAATCTTTTTAATATGCTGCTAAATTCAGTTTGCTAATATTTTCTTGAGGATTTTTGCATTAATGTTCATAAGGGCTATTGCTCTGTAGTTCTACTTTCTTTTAGTGTCTTTGGCTTAATATCAGGACACTGCTGGCCTGATAGAATCAGTTAGGAAATGTTTCCTTGTCTTCCGTTTTTTTGAAGAGTTGGAGAAGGATTGGTGTTCTTTAAAGGGTTGGTATAATTCACCATGAAGCCATTAGGTTGAGCTCTTTGTTGGGAGATTTTTGATTACTGATTCAATCTCCGTACATTTATAGGTTTATTCAGATTTTCTGTTTCTTTGTTATTCAGGTTTGATAGATTTTGTATGTCTAGGAATTTGTTTCATCTAAGTTACCTAGCTTTTTGTCAAATGATTGCTCATACTATTCTCTTATAATCCTTTTAATTTTATAAGGTCAGTAGTAATATCTCCACTTTCATTTTTTATTTTTGTTATTTGTGTCTTCTTTCTTTTTCTTTGTCAGTCTAACTAATGGTTTGTCATTTCTGTTGCTCTGTTAAAAGAACAAACTTTTGGTTTCATTGAACTAGTATTTTTAACAATTCTCTATTTTATTTGTCGCTGCTGTAATATTTATCATTTTCTTCCTTATGCTAGCTTTGTGTTTATTTTGTTCTTCTTTTTCTAGTTCCTCTAGATGTAAAGTTAGGCTTGGATTTGAGATCTTCTTTTTGAATGTATGCATTTATAGCTATAAATTACCCTCAGAGCCCTGCCTTCACTGTATCCCATAAATTTTGGTATATTGTGTTTTCATTTCATTCATTTCTAAATAGTTTGTAGGTTCCATTGTGATTTCTTCTTTGACCCATTGGCTGTTTAAGGTTCTATGTGTGTGTGAATTTTCCATTTTTCTTCTGTTACTGATTGTGGTCAGAGAAAATACTTTGTGTGATTTGAATTTTTTAAAATTTGAGTCTTGTTTTGTGGCGCAACACATGTTCTGTGCTGGAGAATGTTCCATGTCCACTTGAGAAGGACGTGTTTTTTTTGTTAGGTCTAGTTGGTTTATAGTGTTGTTTCACTATTTCCTTATAGATCTGTCTATTTATTCTGTCCATTATTGAAAGTGGGGTATTGAATACTGCAACTATTATTGTAGAACTATGTATTTCTCCCTTCATATCTATCAATGTTGCTTTTTATATTTTGGGGCTCTGTTGTTTGGTGTATATATGTTTATAATTTGTATATCTTCTTGATGGATTGATCCTTTTAACAATATATAATGTCCTTTGTCTCTTGTTATGGTTTTTTACTTAGACTATTTTGTCTGATATTAGTATAAACACCTCAGCTCTCTTTGGGTTACTATTTGTATGAACTATCTTTTCCCATTCTTTCACTTTCAATCTATTTGAGTTTTTGGATCTGAAGTTTGTCTCTTGAATACAGCGTATAATCATATTTAAAAATCTCTTCTGCCAATTTATGCTTTTCTTTTTTTTACCGAAGTATAGTTGATTTGCAATATTATATTAGTTTCAGATGTATAGAATAGTGATTCAGTATTTTTAAAGATTATACTCCATTAAAAGTTATTACAAGGTAATGGCAATGGTAATTCCCTGAGCTATATAATATATCCTTTTTGCTTATCTGTTTTATACATAGTAGTTTGAATCTCTTATTCCCATACCCCTAACTTGCCCCTCCCCCCTTCTTTCTTCCCTTTTTTGACCACTACTTTGTTTTCTGTTTCTGTGAATCTGTTTCTATTTTGCTGAATAAAAGCATAAGAAATACAGGAAACTAACAAAAAGGCAGAAGTAATTCCTTCTTTATCATTAATTACTTCCAATATAAATGGATTAAATTCTACAATTTAAAGGCTTAGACTGTATTATTTGCTGTTGAACCCCTTTAGTGACTTTTTCATTTCATTTATTGTACTTTCCAGCTCTAAAATTTGATTCTTTTTATAACCTATTTTTAAAGTGATTTTCTCGCTTTGTTCATATGTAGTTTTCTTGATTGCTTTAGTTCTTTTTCCATGTTTTCCTTGATCTCTTTGAGCATATTTAAGACAGCTGTCTAGTAAGTTTGATGCTTGCGTTTCTTCAGGGATGATTTCTGGAGATTTGTTTTGTCCCTTTGAATGGGCCATACTTTGCTGTTTCTTTGTATGCCTTGTGATTTTTTTGTGTGTGCAAAACAGACATTTGAATGTTGCAGCTCTGCAAACCAGATTCTTCTCTTTCCTCAGGGTTTGCCTTTGCTTTTTTTTTTTATTGTTGCAGGCTGTAACAGTCCATTTGTTTAGTGACTTTCCAAATTATTCTTGCAAAGACTGTTTTCCTTGATGTGTATGTTCTCTGAAATCTCTGCTCCTTAGCTTAAGTTCAGCTAGTGTGTTGACAGATATCTCTTGAATGCCAGGAGCTAAAAAACAACAAGAAAATAAGAAAAACCAAAACCAAACAATATAAATGAAAAATGTCTCTCCCAATCTTTGTACCTTGGCTTTGTTCTGGGATTCTCCTTCCACACTTAACCTGGCTTGCACTGAGCCTAGGGATTGGCCCAAGGTGAAAGATTGGAGTCTTCTCAGTTCTTTTCTGAGCATGTACCTTGCCCTGGGCATGTGCACAGCCTTGTAAATTCCCACATATACACAGGTGCTATTGAATGTCCTAATTTGCCAAAGAAATTCTCCCCAACTTTTGCTCTTGGGACTTAGGCAGTTTATTGTATATTTCAACATTAATCTTTGGCCCCAGGTGTCAATGGGCTGTTAGTTGGGCTTCCAGTGTTTTTGAATAATGCCCCTTGCTTTTCTGGCCTTAGTTTGAGTTCGGTGAAAGGGAGATAAATACCTTGCATCAGTACTTCAGATAACCCCCCAGACAGGTTAGAACAGACATACACAATAATTTGTAAATAGGCTCTGCTTTGTTTTCTCTTGGACCAGGAACCAGAATCCCACACTGACCATGGGCTACAACTCCTGCCATGCCAGAGAAGGCTTGAGGTAAGGACAAGTAACAATTCCACAAAGCTTTCCCACTGTTTTGAAGTTGCCTTTTTCCTCATTCATTGCCTGCTTGATTGCTGTAAACCTTTGACTGTTCTCCAAAGTTCTGAGACAGTTGTTTTTCATAGTTTCTGCTTGTTTTTTTGATGTTTCTGTGGGGGAATGAGAGCTTGGAGCTGCCTACTCTGCCATTTTTTTCTCTAAGTTTGTATCATGAAGTTCCTTTTAAGGGAAACTTCCCACTCATTGCCCCTAAAGAAGGGCTATTGTTACACAGGTCAGGTGACTCTACCCCCTTGACCATAGTTTTTGGGACCATGGAATGTGTACGTGGTACGTAGCTTGGCTTGAAAATATTTTGTTAGTAAAACAGATTACCTTTCTTGGAAATCTGAACTGAGAAAATGAAGCAAATAGTATAAGGAACTGAGGCTAAAAGTGTGTGTGCCGGGAGGTCTCATGGTTTAGAATCGGCAGATTTTGAGGAAACAGGTATTGAGAGCTGCAGAGAAGCCATAACTAAGAGATGACGTGGCTGGTGAGAGAAGAGGTAACAGCCAATGCCCAGATTTCCCTTGGCTCCCAATGTCTTTCCGGTTCCAGTGCCTGTGTATCCTTAAACAAACTCCAATTGTCGAAGTTCCTTGTATGATTTCCTGTTTTTCACAACCTGTAGAGCTCAGTTGGAACCTGGCACCGTCCTCAAAGGCTTCCATAACTACTCAGACTTTTATGAAATATGTGTGAGTCACCTCCCTAGCATGGCTTATATTTCTCTTACAAGGCCACCAACATAAATGATGAAAAGGAAAACATCAGAGCAAATGTCTCCAATGAAAGCAACTCATGTGAAAAATAGTTCACAACACCAGATATGGCTGGATTCATTCATCCTTAAAAAATAAGCAGTTGCCCTCCGTGTTTTTATGTTTGGCCAAATTCAAAGCGTAGTAGAAATTTGAATTTCTCTTCGGACCATGTAAATTTCTTTTTCCCTGCAATGGAGTACCATAGTGGAAAGGCTGTGTATGAAAAGATGGTAGATACACCTCAGGCAAGCTTCTTCAAGAAGAGTTACAACTGTATTTACTCAAAGGATTGGTATGGAGAAGCACATAAGAAAGGAGACAACTTCTTTCTAATAGGGTAGTGGAGACAGAAGGCAAAATAGGCACTAAGTTAGACAATTGTTCTGTGTTTGTTTTTTGAGTAGAAGAGGGAAATGTGCTCAGAACAGCTGTGTAATACTGAGGGTGAGTAATTATACTGCCTACAAAAATGCCCCTGCTGTTGCTGTTATAAGAAGCTTCTACAATGGGTGAGACACCAGAACCAGTTTGCCTGCTTACATGCTGAGTCAAAAAAATGGAAGATCCCTTGGGGAGATTTGAGTACTCAAATGATTCTCATGGAAGTACTGCTGATTGAAAAGCGGCAGGTGGTATTTTCACACTGGGATAGATGCCTTTTGAGTCCATCGACATGCACCTTAGGGGCCCACGTTTGAATCAAGCTGAAGGGACACAAGGGGCATTTTTCCTCATTTTATTATCAGAAATACAGTTTAGGTAAATGACATGGAGTAGTGTTTCTTAATCATTTTTTCCCAACTCATTTCTTTTTTTTAACAAGCATAAAAATCTCATGCCCTCCATTATTGTTATTTCAAATTTCTAAGTAAATTAAAATGTGATTTAAACTAAATCAATGTAAAGAGACAAAGGAATACTTCATTTTCACACTAAAGACTGATCCTTTTAAAATCACTAAACAAGATAACCAAGTTACCAAGTTGAACTTGCAAGTCAATTTATCAAGTTATCAAGTTAATCAGGTTTCTTGAATGCTTTAAACATTCTGTAGTCTTCATGTTTGTCTCTTGTGCTTCTCTATATAGAGAGATAGAGAGCTGTATCACATATATATCACACCTCTCCTGAGAGTTATAAAAGAGCACAAAATAGTTGTTGTTAATACATTTGTGAAACAAGACTTTCACATCTAAGTTAGGTACCATTACAGAGTTATGATTCTACTTTGAATCAAGGGAAGATGATGTAAGTGCCAGAAAAAAGGCATAAACAACTACTATTGGAAGGAAATGATAACGGTAAGTTGTTTATGCCAGAAAAGGCTTCTCAAGGTGGGTTAGAGTTGTTCTAGGCCTTGAAAAATTAGTAGGAATTAGATAGGAAGAGGAGATGGGGTAGTGTTTTTAGTCTTTTAGGCTCCTGTGATTTTTCAGAGAATGCCCTGAGTCTGAAGACTCTATGTACACAATCTCCACATCCCAGTGTTAAGCCTCCAAAACTTTATTAAGATCCTTGTAAAACCCTCTCTTCAGTGTCAGTTGGTAGTGTTGGAAACTCACAGGAGGACACGTAATTGTTTTGGGTAGGCCAAGATGCAGCCAGTGACACATAAAAGAATGTGAAGAGACTGGCTGCAAAGAGGAAACACTTCTCTAGGCAAAATGGTAACTAGCCTGTGGCTGAACTTCATCATAGTCTAGGTTGACTCTGGGCACTGATGTTGAATTCCTGTCGTGCTGTTACATGGGAAACCAAAATAATGTGCCTTCTAAGATGGCTTGTAGTGTCTTTGTCTCCCTGAGATGTTGGGTCCGAAATAGAATGGATAGACATTTAAAAGAAAGATCTCAGCTTTTCATATATAATCACTGTCTAATATGCCAAGAAAAGCCAACAAGCTGTCTCAGTTCAGTGGGCAAAACGTGGTGAGCAACAGACAATTTTAAGGACTCTTATATTGAGTTTTTATTAAGAAATAAACTAGAACAAGGGAAGAAAGAACTGTTACCAAGGCTAAGGGCTGGAATGCAGCACAAGCTCCTTTTAATTGTGCCTGTCAGCCACTTTGCTCTCTACCCCCTTTGCTCTGTTTTTATTTTCTTCCCCTGCTCTGCATTCAGAACCAAGTCTGGAGTGTTTTGAAAGCTCACTATGTGCCCTGAAGCTCTTTTCTCTGGAAATGGTATAGAATTGGCCACTTAATACTGTTTTGCTCCACTGTTGTTTTCTTTTGAGCTGAGTCAAGTGTCCTACAAGTTGGTTTGGGCTCCATTTCTACCTCTATTGCTCTGTGGGTATATCGTTTAGCCTCGTTTTCAGTTTAAGGGGTTCTAACCTTGAGGGAACAAAAAAAAAACCCCTTCAGATGTTTTCTTTGTAAACTTTCAGTTGATTTCAGCTTGATTTTGGCCACAAACTATATCATTCAAGCATCATCAGCGTTGGCCTACTCTTTTGCTTTCCCTCTTGTCCCACCTTTAGTCCTGGGACCCCACAGTTATCTCGTCCATGCTAGCGCTTGCCTAGAGCATTGCAGATCAAAGCATCAAAAGATAACCGAGGCTTTATGCTTAGAATCTTTAAAAGCTTTATATGGCTTCTAAACAGCAACAGGGTAAAATCTGTACTCCTTGGCATGCCCAATGGATCTTTAATACGTGACTCCAGCGCACTTTTTACAATCCAGTGTGGTGGGTAACTTGCCTACACAGGATATATACTTCCACACCACCAGGTCTTTGCTCACCCCAGAAACTCTGCCCTGAAGACCCTTTCCCTCACCTACTTCTACAGCCTTCAAGGTCCAACTAAATATGTCACTTTCTCTGTACATTTGACTTATACCCCACTCCCAAATTAATTTTTTCTTAATGGTGGTTTCAGTGAAGATAGGCCAGGTTTTTACTGTAGTAACAAATGGCTTCCAAATCGCAGTGATTTAAGTTTAGTTCTCCTTTTTGTTACATGTCTATCTCAAATCAGCTGTGTCTCTCCTCTGAACCATGTTCACTCTGGGGCCCAGGCTGGCAGAGCAGCCTTTATCTGCGATATTGTTGTCAGTTGGCATAGGGAAAAGCAACGGCTCTTAGCTCAGAAGTGGAGAGTGTCCATTCAGTTCATATTTCCTTGGCCACGAGAAATCCTATGTCATTAGTCATTGTAATGCGGAAGTATAATATACACCCAGAAGGGAGCAGATGATATATTTTTAAATTGAGGAATAATTGACGCATAACATTATACTAGTTTCCGGTGCACAGCATAATGATTCAATATTTGTATGCACTGTGAAATGATCACCACAGTGTCTAGTTACCATCTATCACCATATGAAGTTATGAACGTTTTTTCTTGTGGTGAGAACTTTTAAGATTTACTCTCTTGGCAACTTTCAAATATGCACAGCAATATTATTGGCAATCGTCACCACGCTATACATTACTTATTTTGTAACTGGAAGGTTGTACCTCATGACCCCTTTTACGCATTTTGCCCACCCCCAATGCCCCTCCCCTCTGGCAGTCACCATTCTTTTCTCTGTAAGTTTTGTTATGTTATGTTTGTTTACTTGTTTTGTTTTTAGATGCCACATGTAAGTGAAATCATTCAGTATTTGTCTTTCTCTGTGTGACTTATGTCACTTAGTATGATACCCTCAAGGTCCATTCATGTTTTTGCAAATGGCAAGATTTCATTCTTTTTTATGGCTGAGCAATATTCCATTATATATATAGTCAAAGGGCATAAAGTTTCGTTAAGGCAAAATGAATTAGCTCTAGGGATCTGCTGTACCTGTAGTCAACAACAATAGAGGTATATATACATACACATGCCACTTAGGTTTTTTCCATATCTTGGCCATTATAATAGTGCAGAACATAGCGGTGCATATATCTAATTATATCTAATTAGTGTTTTTGTTTTCTTTGGATAAGTGCCCAGAAGTGGAATTGCTGGATCGTATGGTTGCTTCACTTGTAATTTTTTTTTTTTTTTTTTTTTTGCGGTACGCGGGCCTCTCACTGTTGTGGCCTCTCCCGTTGCGGAGCACAGGCTCTGGACGCGCAGGCTCAGCAGCCATGGCTCACGGGCCCAGCCGCTCCGCAGCATGTGGGATCCTCCCGGACCGGGGCACGAACCCGTGTCCCCTGCATCAGCAGACGGACTCTCAACCACTGTGCCACCAGGGAAGCCCCACTTTTAATTTTTTGAGGAACCTCCATACTGTTTTCCATAGTGACTGCACCAATTTTACATGCCCACCAACAGTGCACAAAGGTTCTCTTTTCTCCACTTCTTCGCTAATACTTGTTATTTCTTGTCATTTTGATGATAGCCATTCTAACAGGTTTGATGTGGTATCTCATTGTGGTTTTGATTTGTATTTTCCTGATGATTAGTAATATTGAGCATCTTTTCATATGCCTGTCTGCCATCTGCATGTGTTCTTTGGAAAAATGTCTATTCAGAATTCACTGCCCATTTTTTCAGTCAGATTGTTGTTTTGCTCTTGAGTTGTATGAGTTCTTTATGTATTTGGATATTAACGCCTTATTGGATGCATGATTTGCAAATATTTTCTCCCATTCCATAGGTTGCCTTTTCATTTTGTTGATGGTTTCCTTTGCTGTACAGAAGTTTTTTAGTTTTATGTACTCCCACCTGTTCATTTTTGCTTTCATTGCCCTTGCTTTTGGAGTCAGATCCAAAAAATCATCACCAAGACTGGTGAAAACACCTATGTTTTTTTCTAGGAGTTCTACAGTTTCAGGTCTTACATTCAAGTCTTTAATCCATTTTGAGTTAATTTTTGTGTATGGTGTGTGATAGTAGTCTAGTTTCATTCTTTTGCATGTGGCCGTCCAGTTTTCCCAGCACCATTTATTGAAGAGACTGTCCTTCCCCACTGTATAGTCTTGCCTCCTTTGTCATAAATTAATTGATCATACAGGTATACCTCATTTTATTGTGATTGATTTAAAAAATTTTTTTCGGACATTGATTTTTTTTTTACAAATTGAAGGTTTGTGGCAACCCTGCATCAATCAAGTCTGTTGGCACCATTTTTCCAACAGTATTTGCTCACTGTGTTTCTGTGTCATATTTTGTTAATTCTTGCAGTATTTCAAGCTTTATTATTATTATTATATTTGCTATGGTGATATGTGATTAGTGATCTTTGATGTTACTACTATGATTTGCTGAAGGCTTAGATGATGGTTAGCAATTTTTAGCAATAAAGTATTTTTTAATTAAGATATGTACATTGTGTTTTTAAACATAGTGGTATCACACAGTTAATAGACTATGGTATAATATATATATAACTTTTATATGCACTGAGAAACCATAAAATTTGTGTGACTCTATTGCGATATTCGCTTTCTTGTGGTAGTCTGGGAACCTAATCCATAGTATCTCTGAGATATGCCCATATATGCATGGGTCTATTCCTGGACTCTCTATTCTGTTCCCTTGATCTATGTGTCTGCTTTTATGCCAATACCATATTGTTTTGATTACTATAGCTTTGTAATATAGTTTGAAATCAGGACCGTGATGCCTCCAGCTTTATTTTTCTTTCTCAAAGTTACTTTGGCTATTCAGGATCTCTTGTGGCTCGATACAAATTTCAGGATCATTCTATTTCTGTGAAAAATGCATTGGAATTTAGATAGGAATTGCATGGAATCTGTAGATTGCTTTGGGTAATATGGACGTTTTAACAATAATTGTTCTTCCAGCCCATGAGCACAAGATATCTTTCCATTTATTTGTGTCTTCTTCAGTTTCTTTCATCAATGTCTTATAGTTTTCAGTGTATGGGTTTTTAATATCCTTGATTAAATTTATTCCTAGGTATTTTATTCTTTTTGATGCAATTGTAAATGGGATTGGTTTCTTAATTTCTCTTTCTAATAGTTCATTGTTAGTATATAGAGATACAACAGATTTTCGTAAATTGATTTTGTACCCTGCAACTTTACTGAATTTGTTTATTAGCTCTAACGGTTTTTTGGCAGAGTCTTTCAGGTTTTCTATATATAAAATCATGTTCTGCAGGTAGTGATAGTTTTGCTTCTTCTTTTCCAATTTGGATACCTTTTATTTGCTTTTCTTGCCTAATTGATGTGGCTAGGACTTCCAGTACTATGTTGAATGAAAGTGGTTAGAGTGGGCCTCCTTGTCTTGTTCCTGATGTTGGAGGAAAAGCTTTCAGCTTTTCACCATTGAGTATGATGTTAGCGGTGGGCTTGTCATATATAACTTGTATTATCTTGAGGTATGTTCCCTCTATACCCACTTTGTTGAGTGTTTTTATCATAAATTGATGTTGAATTTTGTCAAATGTTTTTTCTGCCTGTATTGAGATGATTATGATTTTTATTTTGCATTTTTTTAATGTGGTATATCATGTTCATTGATTTACAGATATTGAACCATCCTAGCATCCCTGGAATAAATCCCACTAGATCATGGTATGTGATCCTTTTACCGTATTGTTGAATTTGGTTTACTAATATTTTGTTGAGGATTTTTGCCTCTATGTTCATTAGGGATATTGAACTGTAATTTTCTTTTTTTGTTGTGTTCTTGTCTGATTTTGGTATCAGGGTAGCGCTGGCCTCATAAAATGAGTATGGGAGTATTTCCTCTTTCTCAATATTTTGGAAGAGTGTGAGAAGGATAGGTATCAAATCTTCTTTGAATGTTTGGTGGAATTCACGAGTGAAGCCATCTGGTCCTGAACTTTTATTTGTTGGGAGGTTTTTGATTATTGATTTAATCTTACTAGTAATCAGTGTATTCAGATTTTCTGTTTCTTTATGATTTATTCTTGAAATATTGTATGTTTCTAAAAATTTATCCATTTCTTCTTGGTTGTCCAATTTGTTGGCATATAATTTTTCGTAATAGTCTCTAATGATCCTTTGTATTTCTTTTGTATCAGTTGTAAGTTCTCTTCCATTTCTGACTTTATTTATTTGAACCCTCCTTTTTTCTTGGTGAGTCTATAGCTAAAGTTTTATCAATTTTGTTTGTCTTTTCAAAGAACTAACTCTTAATTTCACTGATCTTTTCTATTGTCTTTTTCATCTTTATTTCACTTATTCCACTCTGATCTTTGTTATTTCCTTCCTTCCACTAACTTTGGGCTTCATTCATATTTCTTTTTCTAATTCCTTTAGGCATAAAGTTATATTATGTATTTGAAATTTTTCTTGTTTCTTGAGGTAGGCCTGTATTGCTATGAACTTCCCTTTTAGAACTGCTTTTGCTGCATCCCATAGATTTTGGTATGTTGTGTTTCCATTTTCAATTGTCTTATGGTATTTTAAAATTTCTTCTCTGATGTCTTCATTGATCCACTCATTGTTCAGTAGAATGTTGTTTAATTTCCACATTAATCATGATTTTTCCCATCTTACTGTAATTGATTTCTAGTTTCATACCATTGTGGTCAGAAAAGATGCTTTATGTGATTTCAGTCTTCTTAAATTTATTGAGACTTGTTTTGTGGCCTAATGTATGACCTATCCTGAAGAATGCATTTGTAAGAATATGTATTCTATTGCTTTTCGATGCAATGTTCTGTATATATCTGTCAGTGTTCCAAAGGAAGGGATCTCATTCAGCACCTAGTTTCAGGCTGATTGGAAGCCAGATCCTCATGCAACAGCTTTCAAAGTATGCAAATATATACAGTCCTCTGGGACCACAGTTGTAAACCCTGTTGGCCTCCAGACCAGGAGATCTGGAGGTGTCTCTTGGGTGACAGTTGGAAAAATTGAGGCTCCTGATGAGGATATAAGCTCCTTTCTGTGAGGTACTGGTGAGCCGTAGCAAAGCTGAGGGAGAGTGTGGAGGTGGCATCCCTTGGCCTACATTCTCTGATAGCACCACTGTACCTTTTAGATTTGTGACAAACTTGAAGCATGTCCCTCAGGCTGAAGCTCCAGGACAAGTAAATAGACCTTTTTCACAGAGACTGGGGGTGTGTTTCAGTTTGCTGTCTGTGCAGTGCCCTGAGGATGGTAGCCTTCCTAGAACTGTCTCTGATTGTCATAGTCCTGTGGGACCCAGGAATGGAAGGCCCCCTGGCCACCGGAGCCAGGCAATCAAGGAGTGTCCCCTGTGTGCACTGCAAGTGCCTGCTAGCTCTAGCATGGCAGAGGGGGAGCATAGGCCTGGTGGCCACCTGCTGGTTTTAGTGAGGCAGTGGGAGCGTGCAGGGCCGTGGCACACCCGTTGTTTTTAGTGAGGCAGTAGTAGAGTACAGGGTTGGAGTAGGCTGCACCTGCTGGCTTTATTGGGGCAGTGGGAATGTTCAAGGACTGTGCACACCTGCTGGCACTAGCAAGGTAGAGGGAGAGTGCAAAAATGGCACCTACCAGTGCCTCCATCCTCAGAGAGATTCCCAAAGGGCCCCTACCCCTTTGGCAGATGCTCCAAGATTAGCAAACAAACCTTCACAAATAGTCTAGGCAGCCTTCAAACTGCTGGTTCTGCACTGGGCCTTGAAGCAAGTGAGTCTGCATGTGGACCTTTTAAGAGTAGTATCGCAGTTCCTTATAGCCCTTTGGACTTCCTAGATGTAAGCCCCATTGGTTGTCAAAGCCAGACACTTCGGGGGCTTGTCTCTCCAGTGCAGGTCCCAAGGGTTGGGGTACTTGATGAGGGGCACAAACCCCTCACTCCTCAGAGAGATGCTTCAGACTTGTGAGATCCCTCCCTATTGTGGGTCACCATGCTGGGGGTGGGGCTCTTGGCGAGACTGCGCCTCTGCCTCACCTACTCGTCTTGACGTGGACCCTTTATCATTCATTGTGAAGGAGCTGTTCATTTAGCTTTCAGGTCTTTTTCTGGGTGAATTGTTCCATATGTAGCTGTAGATTCAGTATGTGCACAGGAGGAGGTTAAGTTCAAGATCTTCCTATGCTGCCATCTTCGACCTGAAATGAGCAGCTGGTATTTTGAATATTAATATAATCAACTCAACAATTCCCCATAACACAGTTGTATTTGTTGTATAGTGTTATCGTTTATTTATCTTGTCCCTCTGAACTATGAATTCATTAAGAGCAGGGAATGCATTTTATTTATTTGTTTATTTCTATAGTTTACACTGTACCGTCAAGGCACATAAGAACTGCTTAATTGTTTGTTGACTAGCTGGATACATAAATGAATAAATAATTTTTGGCTTGAATCCTGTTGGGACATTTGAAAAAAAAACCTACTCTATTTAAAATTGCTCAGTGTCTTGGGAAAATATATTTTTGGTGAAATATCCTTATGGTGTCTTTTGGACCTTCTGCCTCTGAATTATTTTCACAAAATATGAAATCTTTGGGAGCCAGTTGGCATCATCATTAGTCACTGGAAATCATCCATTTGACACCAGGAAAAATACAGGCATGACACCTTTTTTTTTAAGTCTTAATTGAGTTTGTTATAGTATTGCTTCTGTTTTATGTTTTGCTTTTTTGGCCCCGAGACATGTGGGATCTTAGCTCGCCGACCAGGGGACCAGGGATCGAACCTGCACCCCCTGCACTGGAAGGTGAAGTCTTAACCAATGGACCACCAGGGAAGTCCCACAGGCGTGCCACATTTCTCACAAAGGCTCTAAGTTAGTGAAACACCCAGCAGTAAGAATACATCATTGTCCTTTCTGTTCTGAGATGACACAGTTGATGATCTCCCCTTCTCCTGTTTGGATAAGGAGCAGTCTTATACAAATGAGCCTTCGAATACTGAATCAAATTTGTCCATAGGACAGGGCTAGCTTCTTACAAGTTGCTGTGTAAATGATGTTGCTTCAGGTGACTCCAAGAAACTCTTTCTGCTTCCAAATGATCATTCCTATAGTGTTTCAGGGCCCCAGATTTACCATGCTCGATTCATTGTTCAGTCGTTCCGCCTTGTTTTTGCTCCTTTCTTTGCGTCCTACGCAACACCGCCCCCCCGCCCCCCCGCCCCCGCCATAGAGGCAGCAGTTATAGCTTGGCTCTTTTTTCCCACTCCCTAACACAGGCACCTTACAGTTTTATAATTTAATTTGGGTTGAGAAATGTAATTTATGTGACAAAAATCTATGCATTGTATACTGGGTGTTAGGCACTGTGCCTTCTCTTAGTAAGTTCACAGTCTAGAGGGGATGATAGACAGTTAAACCAAGAATTAAAGTGTGGTGTGATAAACGCTATGATAGAGGCATTCCTGGAGTGCACAGACATGGGCCATCTATAAGGTGGAGGTGGTCAGGAGATGACATGAATCTTGAAGGATGAACGGGTGTTGTGTAACTCAGCAGTAGATATTTGAGACTGAGGAAATACCGGGTATATCCATATAATATATAGCATGGGGGTGAGGAAGATCATTTGAACGTTTTGTGAGCTGGCTGGAGCCTAGCATGGCAATTCTAGAAAATGATGCCAGGTCATGGAGAGTCTTGTTTAAGACATTAATGGAGGCACTGGGTCTTTAGATTTGAGTTTTAGCATGTTAATTTCAGGTGGAAGAATACAGCAATGAGTATAAGTGGAGAGAGGGCATTTCTGGTGGTGAGAAATGATATGAACTATAACCTTAGCAATTGGCACTTAGAAGTCATTGTGATAGGAGGAAGTAGAAATAGTAGAATCTGACTGCTTGCATGTGGTGGTGGGGCCGAAGGGAAGGAGGGAAATAGAAGAGTCTAGGAAAGCTAACAGGTTTCTCATTTGGGTAAATAGATAGTAGTATCTTCTACCCAGATGAAACTGAGTACCAGGTTAAGGGGCTGAAGAGTAAGAGAGATTAGGGTGAGAGGTGAAATAACAGGTTTTAAAATAGTGGATTTAAGGAGCTTCTATGACACTTAAATGGTGATATGTTGATGTCTAGTAGGTAACTGAGTTAATAGGTTTAGAGTTCAGTAAGAGGGAGTTGACAACTACCAGTGCATAGATTTCAATTAAATTCAATGGAGAGAGGGAGAGAAAATGAGAGAAAGATTGAGAGGGAGTAAAGAAGGGAGGAAGGGAGAGAGAAATAAAACTATGATCTGAGAAGAGAAAACAAGAGTCCTGTATCAGTCAGGGTTTTAGGTTCCAAGTAATAGGAATTGAGATTGAGCCCTAGTTGATTTAACTAGAATTGCCGGGAAGGCAGGAGGACCAAGCATGGAGGTTTCATAACCAGGATAAGTGCTCCAAATCATGCCAGATGACTGTTAGGCTGCAGATCCCACTGCTGCTAGTATCATAGATTTCACCAACTCTGAGCCACTTTTTACCAGGATGGATTTAACAAGGTTCCTGCTTTATTCTGTTTTTAGTTTTTATATCAGGCAGGGTTCTGACAGGAAATAGATGGCATGCTCAAAAGGGTCACAAAAGAGAATTTGAAGAAGGGACTAGATATTTTCAAAGGAACAAGAAGGGATGGTGAAGCACTCGAGCTAGCAACAGAAAGAAGACTCTACCACCCCTAGGACTGAAGGGGGATAGGAGGGAGCAGTTACAAAAACCCAGCAAGATCTAGTACCATAGGAGTGAGGCTGTGGCCTTACCCAGAGGAATACAGCCATTGCCAAATTGCATCTCAGTGAGGAAGAAGCAGAGGGAATAGATACCTCAGCCTCACTCTCCTCTGGCCCTCTTACGTCTTTTTTTTTATTATTATTTAATTTTATTTATTTTTTTATACAGCAGGTTCTTTGGCCCTCTTATCTCTTGCTAGTGTGTTTCATTGGCCAAGCATAGTGGGAAGGATGCTGGCAAGGGGAGCCAAGGGGATGTGGTGTCTAGAGGTCCACTTCTTGAGCACAGAGCAGGGTGGAAAGTGGATCCAGAGGGGTAAATGGGAATATCCAACATAGCTTCCAGTTCAAATTGTGATTGACAGAGCCTGGATTATTTAATCATGGCTTGGTTTCTAGGGAACTTGGGGAAGCAAGCCACTGACATTTTCAGAATGCATACTGGGAGTCAGGCTATATTCAGATGATCGGGGAGAAAGATCAGCCATAAAGAATGACAACTGTCCCCTCAGTGGTCAAGGTTAGTGCCCTGGGAAAAAACAAATATTCAGGATAGAGGCATGTAAAGAGCATACTCTGAAAGGCAAGTAAAATGGTGCAGCTAAAGAGGAAGGAAGGAAAACCAGGGAAGATCATAGCCAGATAAGCAGAATCACCAGTGTCAAAGGCTGAGAAGGGTGGATTGAAACAAGAGCTGTTTCTCTGGGGTGGTAGGTGTGGAAACTATATCACCAAAAAGTGAATGAGAGGTTATGAGGTGCTGAAAGGGATTGTATATTACTCTCTTTAGAATGTTATGGTTTTTGAGGAAAAGGAGAGAGACAAAATAATCACTTGTTTGGGGATGATCATGAATTTGAATGAGGATTTTATTTTTTTAAAGAAGAGAGAACTTGAGTGTTGCTTATGTGTGTGAAAAGAGCTTGTGAAAAGAGTTGGTGGAGGTATACTATGCACTAGCAAGAGAAAGCCCACTTACCCTCTTTCTCTCTTTTTCCTCATTTGTGTATGCTTTATCTTTCTACCTATCTATGTATATAAATTTTAATGGGATTATCCCAACTATGCTATTTATGGTTCATATTTTTGTACTTATTTATATAAAAATAACTACATATTGCTACCATAATTTTTTCCAACTTATTGAAGGAAAATTGAGAAACATATTTGTACTTATTTAAAGTGTACAACGTGATTATTTGATATACATTGTGGAATGATTACCAAGGTCAAGATAATTAACACATCCATCACCTCACATAGTTACTCCTTTTTTTTTTTCCTTTTTTGTGTGAGAACACTTAAGATCTATTCTGAGCAACTTTTGAGTATACAGTACTGTATTATTTATTAAGTCACCATGGTGTACTTTAGATTCTCAGAACTTATTCTTATAACTGAAAGTTTGTACCCTTTGACTTACATCTCCCCATTTCTTCCTCTGCTCAGCCCCTGGAAACCACTGTTCTATTCTCTGTTTCTATAAAATTGACTTTTTAGAAATCTCCCCCCACCAGTTCTATTGAGATTTAATTGACATATGGCACTGTATAAGTTTAAGGTGTACAGCATAATGATTTGACTTACATACATCATGAAGTGGTTACTACAATAAGTTTAGTGAACATTCATCATTTCACAATATACAAAATTAACGAAATAGAAAAAATATTTTCTCCTGATGATGACTCTTGGGATTTACTCTCTTAACAACTTTCATATATAACATACTGCAGTGATAATTATATTTGTCATGTTGTACATTATATGCCTAGTAATTATTTATAACTGGAAGTTTGTACCTTTTGACTGCCTTCATCCAATTTCCCCCTTCGCTTACCTCCCCACTTCTGATAACCACAAATCTGGTCTCTTTTCCCATGACTTTGTTTGGTTTTGATGTATAGTTGACCTACAACGCTATGTTACTTCCTGTTGCTCAATATAGTGACTCAGTATTTCTACACATTTCAAAATGATCACCACAGTAAGTCTACATGACTCGTTTATTCTGCAGTTGGAAGTTTGTGCCTCTTAATCTCCCTTACCTATTTCTCTCCCTTCCCCCCTCCCCTCTGGCAAACACCGTTTTGTTCTCTCTATCTATAGCTCTCTTTCTGTTTTGTATTCTTTATTCCTTTGTTTTGTTTTTAGAATCCACATATAAGTGAAATCATATAGTATTTGTCTTTCTCTGTCTGACTTATTTCACTTAGCATAATACACTCTAGATCATCCATGTTGTTGCAAATGGAAAGATTTCATTCATTTTTATGGCTGAGTGATATTCCATTGTATACATGTACCACATCTTTATCCATTCATCTATCGATGGACACTTAAGTTGCTTATCTTTTCTTGGCTATCGTAAATAACGTTGCAATGAACATAGGAGTGCATATATCTTTCCTAATTAGTGTTTTTGTTTTCTTTGGATAAATACCCAGGGATGGAATTGATGGATTGTATGGTAGTTCTGTTTTTAATCTTTTGAGGAATCCTCAAAATGTTTTCTATAGTGGGTATACTAATTTACATTCCTACCAATAGTGCACAAAGATCCCCTTTTCTCCACATCCTTTCCAACTTTTGTTATTTGTTGTCTTTTTGATAATAGCCATTCTGACAAGTGCATGGTGTTAGCTCATTGTGGTTTTGATCTGCATTTTTCTGATTATAAGTGATGTTCATCATCTTTTCATGTGCCTGCTTGCCATCTGTATGTCTTCTTTGGAAAAATGTCTATTCAGATCCTCTGCTTATTTTTTAAAGTAAATATAGTTGATTTACAGTATTGTATTTAATTGGGTTGGTTTTTTTTTTTTTATAGAGAGTTGTATAAGTTCTTTGTATATTTTGGATATTAACCCTTTATCAGATGAATCTAACTCACTGCAAGTATCTGTCTGGCCTTTATTATGTTGAGGTATGTTCCCTTTATATCCACTTTATGGAGAGTTTTTAACATAAATGGGTGTTGAATTTTGTCTGAAGCTTTTGCTGCATCTGTTGAGATGATCATATGGTTTTTATTGTTCAGCTTGTTATTATGGTGGATCACATTGATTGATTTGCAGATATTGAACCATACTTGCATCCCCGGGATAAATCACACTTGATCATGGTGTATGATCTTTTTTAATATATTAAATTCAGTTTGCTAATATTTTGTTGAGGATTTTTGTATCTATGTTCATCAGTGACATTGGCCTGTAATTTTCTTTTTTTGTGGTGTCCTGGTCAGGTTTGGGGATCAGGGTGATCCTGGTCTTGTAGAATGAGTTTCAGAAGCATTCCTTTCTCTGCAACTTTTTTGGAATAGTTTGAGAAGGATGTGTATTAACTCTTCTGTAAATGTTTGGTACAGTTCACCTGTGAAGCCATCTGATCCTGGACTTCTGATTTTTGGAGTTTTTTTAAATTACTGATTCAATTTTATTACTGGTAATTTGTCTGGTCATATTTTCTATTTCTTCTTGGTTCAGTCTTGGGAGATTGTACATTTCTAGGGATTTGTCCATTTCTTTTAGGCTGTCCATTTTATTGGTGTATAATCTCTCTGGGTTTTCTTATTGTCGTCAGTTGTAATTTCTCCATTTTCATTTCTGATTTTATTGATTTGGGCTCTCGCTCTCTTTTTCTTGATGAGTCCTTCTAAAGGTTTATCAATTTTGTTTATCTTTTCAAAGAACCAGCTCTTAGTTTCATTGATGTTTTCTATTGATTTTTAGTCTCTATTTCCTTTATTTCTCCTCTGATATTTATTATTTCTTTCACTAACTTTGGGTTTTGTTTGTTCTTCTTCTAGTTCCCTTAGGTGTAAGGTTAGATTATTTATTTGAGATTTTTCTTGTTTCCTGAGGTAGACTTGTATCACTAGAAACTTCCCACTTAGAAGAGTTTCTACTGTGTCACATAGATTTTGGATCATTGTGTTTTCATTTGTATTGGTCTCCAGGTGTTTTTTATTTCTTCTTTGATTTCTTCACACTCATTGGTTGGTTAGTAACATATTGTTTAGCCTCCATGGTTTGTGTTTTTTGCATTTTTTCACGTCATTGATTTCTAGTCTCATAGTGTTGTGTTCAGAAAAGATGCCTGATATGATCTCAGTCTTCTTAAATTGACTGAGACTTGGTTTGTGGCCTAGCATGTGATTTATCCTGGAGAATGTTCCATGTGCACTTGAAAAGAATGTGTATTCTCCTGCTTTTGGATGGAATGTTCTATATATATCTCTTAAGTCCATGTGATCTAATATGTTATTAAAGCCAGCGTTACCTTATTGATTTTTTGTCTGGGTGTTCTGTCTATTTATGTAAGTGGGGTGTTAAAGTCCCCTGCTGTTATCGTGCTACTGTCAGTTTCTCCCTTTTTGTCTGTTAATATTTGCTTTATGTATTTAGGCACTCCTATGTTGGGTGCATATATGTTTACAATTGTTATATCTTCTTCTTGGATCGATCCCTTAATCATTATATAATGTCCTCCTTTGTCTTTTGTTACAGTCTTTGTTTTAAAGTCCATTTTGTTTGGTACAAGTTTTGATATTCTGGCTTTCTTTTTCATTTCCATTTTCATGAAATACCTTTTTCTATCTCCTCACTTTCAATCTGTGTGTGTCTTTGGATCTGAAGTGAGTCTTTTATCAGAGTATATATATGACTCTTGTTTTTGCATCCATTCAGTCACTCTGTGTCTTTTGGTTGGAGCATTTAGTCCATTAACATTTAAAGTAATTATTGATAGGTATGTGCTTTATTGCCATTTAGTTAAATGTTTGGTGTTGTTTTTGTAGTTCTTTGTTCTTCTTTTGCTCTCTTCCCTTGTGATTTGATGACTATCTTTATTGTTATGTTTGGATTCCTTTCTCTTTTTTTTGTCTATATCTATTATAGGTTTTTGGGTTTTGGTTACCCTGAGGTTTATATATGGGCATCTGTGCATATACATGATTATTTTAAGTTGCTGATCTCTTAAGTTTGAATGCATTTTAACAACTCTGAATTTTTACTCCCCTTGTCCCCCATTTACTGCTCTTGACATCATATTTTACATCTTTTTGTTTTGTGTATCCCTTATCTACTTATTGTGGATATAGATGACTTTGCTGCTTTTGTCTTTTAACCTTTCTGTTACCTTTATACATGTTGATTTACTAGCTTTACTCTATATTTGCCTTTACCAATGGGATTTTTCCTTTCGTACTTTTCATGTTTCTTGTGGCCTTTTCTTTTTCACTTAGAAAAGTCCCTTTAACATTTCTTGTAAAGCTGGTTTGGTGGTGCTGAACCCCTTTAGTTTTTGCTTCTCTGTAAAACTTTTGATCTCTCCTTCAAATTTGAATGAAAGCCTTTCTGTGTAGAGTATTCTTGGTTGTAGATTTTACCCGTTCATCACTTTAAATATATCATTCCACTCCTTTCTGGCCTGCAGAGTTTCTGCTGAAAAGTCAACTGATGGGAGTTCTCTTGTATGTAACTTGTTGCTTTTCCCTTGCTGCTTTTAATATTCTCTATTTATCTCTAATTTTTGCCATTTTAATTACTGTGTGTCTTTTTAAAAAACATTTATTTATTTATTTTTGGCTGCGTTGGGTCTTTGTTGCTGCATGGGGGCTTTCTGTAGTTGCAGCGAGTGGGGGCTACTCTTCGTTGCAGTGTGTGGGCTTCTCATTGCAGTGGCTTCTCTTGTTGCGGAGCATGGGCTCTAGACACACAGGCTTCAGTAGTTGTGGCACGTGGGCTCAGTAGTTGTGGCTTGTGGGCTCTAAAGTGCAGGCTCAGTAGTTGTGGTGCACAGGCTTAGTTGCTCCGTGGCACGTGGGATCTTCCTGGGCCAGGGTTCAAACCCGTGTCCCCTGCATTGGCAGGTGGATTCTTAACCACTGCACCACCAGGGAAGTGCCTTACTGTGTGTCTTGATGTGGTTCTTTTGGGGTTGATCCTGTTTGGGACTCTCTGTGCTTCCTGGGCCTGGATGTCTGTTTCCTTTCCCAGGAAGTTTTCAGTTATTATGTCTTCAAATAATGTTCTCTGCCCCTTTCTCTCTTCTCCTTCTGAGACCTTTATAATTCAAATGTTAGTATACTTCATGTTATCCTTGAGTTCTCTTAAACTATCCTCATTTAAAAAAAATATTTTCTTTTTTCTGTTTGGCTTAACTCTCTCTCTTCCAGTTTGCTGATCTGTTCCTCTGTATCATCTAATCTACTATTGATTCCTTCTAGTGTATTTTTGTTTTAGTTATTATATTCTTCAACTCTTTTTAAAAATATATTTTCTGTCTCTTTGTTCAAAACTTTTCACTCTGTTCATGCATTCTTTTTCCAAGTTCTCTGAGCATCTTTATGATCATTACGTTGAACTCTTTATCAGGTAGATTTTTAAATCTCCACTTCACTTTGTTTGTTTTCTTGAGTCTTGTTTCTTTATTTGGAACATATTTCTCTATCATTTCATTTTCCCTAATTTGCTGTTTTTCTTTCTGTGTATTTGGTCAGTTATGTTTCCTGATCTTGTGGAAGTAGACTTTTTTAGGTGATGTCCTATGCGTCCCAGCAGCTCACTCCCTTTTGGTCACCAGACCTATATGCTCTAGGAGTGCCCTGTATATGGGTTGCATGTACTCTTCTGGTGTACTGGCCTGACTTCTGTGGGTTTTCTGGAAGCCATGGCTGGCCCCTGGTCCAGTTGGTTGCTAAGCTTTGCCTTGTGTGGAGGTTGCCGTTCGCTAATGCTAGAGGCTGGGTCATAAGGCAGCTGGACCCCAGCATGGGTCCTGGGGCTAGTGCTGGCTCACTGGTGGGTAGAGCTGTGTTTTGCAATGTGTGGTTTCAGGGCCATTTGTTCCTCATCTGGTGTTGGCCTGCTGGTGGGTGGGGCCAGTTCCTGACATGGCTGGCTGCAGGGTCTGTGGTGGCCCAAAGCTGGAGCCAGCCTGCTGGTGTGTTGGGCCTGATCCTGGGATTGGGTGGCTGAGGTTCACAAGGTGTCTTGGAGGTGGTGTTGGCCTGCTGGCAGGTGTGGCTGGAGCCCAGTGGATCCTGGGGCTGGTGCCCACCCACTGGTAGGTGGAGCCTTGTCTGCAGGGCCTCTGTCTTCAGGGCCCTGGGTGTCCCAGAGCTTGTGTTGGCTGGCTGGTGGGTAAGGCTTGTTTCTAATACTGCTCACTGTGGAGTCTGCGATATCCCACAGCTGGTTTTGGTCCACTGGTGGCTGGGGCTGCAACCCAGCGTGGTTGGTTGAGGGTCCCAAGGTGTCCCGAGCTGGTGTAGGTACACTGGTGGGTGAGGCCAGGTCCCTGGGGGCTCCAGGGCTGGTGTTAGGCTGCTGGTCAGTGGGTTGGGTACTGACATGGCAGGCTGTGGGCTGCAGTGGTCTTGGAGCTGGTGTCCACCCACTGGTGGGTGAGGCCGGGTCCTGGGGCTAAGTGTTGGCCCACTGGTAGGTGGGGCCAGGTCCTGGGATCTCTGGCTGCAGGGCCTGGGTATCCTGGAGCTAGTATCAGCCCAGTGGTGGTCACAGCCTGGGCCTAGGGGTTCCTGGGTCTAGTGCCAGCCTCTGGTGGGTGGAACCAGGTCTTGGGGTCTCTAGTTATAGGGCCCTGTGCATTCCGGCATTCGTGTTGGTCTGCTTTTCAGTGAGGCCAGGTCCTGCAGGGGGCAGCTGGGGGCTCAGGGAGTCCTAAGGCAGCTGGTCTTCTGGTGGGTGGGGCATTGTCTGTGCCTGGCTAACTGCTTGGCATGAGGCATCCTGGTATTGGTGCAAACAGGCTGGTGGATGTGGCTGGGTCTGGTGGTAATAAATTAGAGGGAGGATTCCAAAATGGATTCCAGCACCATTGTCCTCCCCAAAATGGTTGCTGCCAGCCTCTGTATCCCCAAGGTGAGCTCTAGTTGCCTTCTGCCTCTCCAAGATCAGTAGGTAGGTCTGATCCAGGGTCCTTTCAAGTTATTGCTTCTTCCCTGGGCCTTGGAGCGTGCGAGATTTTGTGTGTGCCCTTTAAGAGTGAAGTCTCTATTTCCCACAACCCACTGGCTCTCCCCAAAATAAGCCCCTGTGGCCTTCAAAGCCAAATGTTCTGGGGGCACGTCTTCCCAGCACGGGTCCCCTGGGCTGGGAAACCTGATGTTGGGCTTGGACCACTCACTCCTTAAGGAGAACCTCTGCAATTGTAATTATCCTCCCATTTGTGGGTTGCCCACCTGGGGTTATGGGTCTTGACCACACCCCATTTCTGCTTCTCCTACCCATTTCATTGTGGTTCCTTCTTTATATCTTTAGTTGTAGAAGACTTTTGCTGCTAGACTTCAGGTCTTTCTCGTCAATAGTTGCTCTGTGAATAGTTTAATTTTGGTGTGCCTGTGGGAGGAGGTGAGCTCAGGGTTTTCCTACTCTGCCATCTTGGCCACAACCTATGAAATTTACTATAAAAACTGATTCTACATATAAGTGATACCAAACAGTATTTGCCTTTCTCTGCCTGGCCTGTTTCACTTAGCCCGATGTCCGCCAGGTGCATCCATGTTGTGACAAATGGCAGGATTTTCTTCTTTTGTATGGCTGAATAATATTCCATTGTATCATTATGTACCACATTTTCTTTATCCATTCATCTATTGAAGGACATTTTAGGTTGTTTCTGTATCTTGGCTCTTGTGAATAATGCTACAGTGAACATGGGAGTGCAGATACCTCTCTGAGGTACTGATTTCATTTCCTTTGTATATATACTCGGGAGTGAGATTGCTAAGTCATATAGCAGTTCAAGTTTTAATTTTTTGAAGACCCTCTGTACTGTTTATCATAATCACTGTGCCTATTTACATTCCCACAACAGGGTATAATGGTTCTCCTTTCTCCACATTTTGCCAACATTGGTTATTTCTTATCTTTTGGGTAATAACGATTCTAACAGGTGTGAGATAATATTTCATTGTGGTTTTGATCTGCATTTCCCAGATGATTAGTGATGTGAGCACATTTTCATGTACCTTTTAGCCATTTGTATGTCTTCTTTGAAAAAAATATCTATTTGGGTCCTTCACCCATTTAAAAATTGGATTATTTGCTATTTTGCTATTGAGTTGTGTGATTTCTTTATGTATTTTGGATATTAGCCTTTTATCAGATATAAGGTTTGCAAATATTTTCTTCCATTTGATAGGTTGTCTTTTCAGTTTATAGATTGTTTCCTTTTCTGTGCAGAAGTTTTTTAGTTTGATGTACTCCCACTTGTTTATTTTAGCTTTTGTTGATGTGGCTTTGACGTCTTATCCAAGAAATCATTGTCAAGACCAATGTCAAGGAGCTTTTTCCCTATGTTTTCTTCTAGGAGTTTTATGGTCTCATGTTTTAGACTGCTAAATTTTGGGATAATTTGTTGCACAGCAATAGATAACTAAAATAGTGGATTGAAATAGCATGTCCCAGACTTACAAAGGGTGAAACTCTATTTTAAAGTGAAATTTATTAACTATTTTAACATTAAAAAGCACCTTAATCTGTTAATTAAAAAATACTTGATCCCCAAAGCTACTACAATTTCACAATTGCTTTAAAATGAATATGTGTTTTATTAAACAAGCAGTAGCTACATATATCTGAAAAATATCTGTGTATGAGACATGTGAAAGTGTTCAGATTTTAAAACTTCATACCTGTTCCTCAGAACCCCAAAGATCTATGGCCCATTAGTCTTAGAGGTCAAACTAATTCTACTTGTCTTAATAGATGTAAAAAAGTTGGATATGATTTGGGAGCTAGTGGAACCAGCCCTTTGAAGCCCACTGATGATTTATCATTGAAAGATTTTTCTCCATAGGCCTAAGTTCATACATTGACTGAAAAACGATTGGTATCTAGGCAATGGCTAAAAATATATATGTATATACATATATATTTATATATCACATATACGTATATTTCATGATGTTCAGAAATGAGCACTGTGATTATTTTCATCTTTATATATTTCCAGGAATTATTTTCTGAATACTCTAGTTTACCACTGAACATACTATAGGTACTAATAAATTCTCATAATATCATTTGACCTTTGACACTTGTTTTGATCAAATGTTGCTTTAAAATGTCTCATACTGGAGAATGGGAAGCCTTATCTAGAAAAGTAAGTTAAGGAAAATATTAGGTTTTTTCCTTAAAGGTAGAGTGTCTGATTTTAAGCTAGTTCAGTGTTGTAGTCGCATCTAGTATCAATGTAATTTCTTTCACATTACTCGGTATTATGTGCCTGGTGTATTTTCAGAGCAGTTTGGAAAGCAATTGAGTAGACTATGTAAGTGTTCTTTCTACTGAGCATTACCTGGTATGAATGGATTATATAATAAGACCATTTACTTTTGTGGAATTCAGTGTGTGATACATAGATCTACTGAACTTACTCCTGGCCTCCCATAACCCAAAGGAAGTAAACTTAAAACTAGAAGAAAAAGCAATATCTGAGACTAAATTTACTGATGTTGAATCCTTACCTACAAGATGAATGTAGCTAAACATATGAACCTATCTGAAAATAAAAGGAGGATAGCTCATAAAATAGTGTTGGGACATTTCACTGTCCATTGGAAAGAAAAAGTTGGTTTCTTCCTCGTACCATTAACAATAGTAAGCTCCAGAAGGATTAAATATTTAAATGTGAAAAATAACATCATATAATTATTAGAGGAAAAATTAGGAAATCATTTTCAGTTTTTGGAGGGGGTGAAGGATTTTCTCAGTTTGGCCCCAAGGTTTTACTATATTAAAGAAAAATTGTATCACTTTGACCATGTAGTAGTAACCATAGTAATAATAATAGTAGTAGTAGTATTAAAATCATTGACGTGACAACACTAAAACAAATTTTGAAAACCCATAACAAACAAAGATGTCACAGGGTTAAGAACATATTCTTATTATATAAAGATATTTTAGAAATTAATAAAACAGATGAACTCTTAAATAGAAAAATGGGCAAAAGATTTAAATAGGCAATTTTCAAAAGAAGAAATTCATGTAGAGGCCAATAAACAAGAGAAGATACTTAATTTCACAGTAATTAGAGAAGTACAAATTAAAATGGCAATATTGTGGTACTTTGTTCAGGTACCATACTGTCAAAGATGAAAAAAGATTGATCATAGCCAGAGTGGATGAAGGTGCCGGGAAACAGGCAATCTCCTGCCCTGTGGAGGCAGAGTCTAAGTTGACTAACCTTTCTGGAAGGCAAACTTGCATTAAAATTTATTTACCATTTTTCACTGAAGAATTCACTTCTAGGTAATTAGTCTAAAGAGGTAATCATATAAGTATCCCAAAGGTGTTTTATTTCAGTGTTGTATAGAATAGCAAGTTTGGCATGAACCCAAGGGTCCATCCATACAACAGAAAAGTAGGTGTTTATTTTAAACAAATAAACCACGCTATATTTATAGGCATTGACATGGGAGTAATACCACAAGCTACTTCATACTTTTAAATTTTTATTTATTTTTAACATCTTTATTGGAGTATAATTGCTTTACAATGGTGTGTTAGTTTCTGCTTTATAACAGAGTGAATCAGCTATATGTATACATATATCCCCATATCCCCTCCCTCTTGCATCTCCCTCCCACCCTCCCTATACCACCCCTCTAGGTGGTGACAAAGCACCGAGCTGATCTCCCTGTGCTATGTGGCTGCTACCCACTAGCTA
The DNA here is from genome assembly GCF_059928025.1 of Delphinapterus leucas. NCBI lineage: Eukaryota > Metazoa > Chordata > Mammalia > Artiodactyla > Monodontidae > Delphinapterus > Delphinapterus leucas. Next base: position 113,139,807 of record NC_143150.1, read on the forward strand.
TCTATTTTATATTTGGTAGTCTTTGTATGTCCATGCCACTCTCTCACTTCGTCCCAGCTTACCCTTCCCCCTCCCTGTGTCCTCAAGTTCATTCTCTACATCTGCGTCTTTATTCCTGTCCTGCCCCTAGGTTCTTCAGAGCCATTCTTTTTTTACATTCCATATATATGTGTTAGCATATGGTATTTGTTTTTCTCTTTCTGACTTACGTCACTCTGTATGACAGTCTGTAGGTCTATCCACCTCACTACAAATAACTCAATTTCGTTTCTTTTTATGGCTGAGTAATATTCCATTGTATATATGTGCCACATCTTCTGTATCCATTCATCTGTCGATGGACACTTAGGTTGCTTCCATGTCCTGGCTATTGTAAATAGAGCTGCAGTGAACATTTGTACATTTTCAAAAGGCTACAGAATAGTGTGTATGGAATGAGCACATTTAGTTTACATGCATATAAAAGTTAGGAAGACTAACAGATAGCAGAGAAGTTTCTCTTGGCAGTGGATGGGGCTTTGCTTTCATTTCTTTTCTTTTTTGTGTTGCTTAATTTTTTTGTTTACAGTGAACTCATATTACTTTGAACTATGAAAAGACACTGAAGGTTTGCATTTTGAGTAAAATTGAAAATTAAGAGTAACTTTTCCATAAAGTACCCACATTTAATATAGTTATCTTGGATCCCTTGGGCCTTGTTTTAATCACTGTAAATAACTAAGGTAGACAAGAAATCCCTGGCCTGAAGAGTCTTTGCAGAAAGAAAAATGGGGAAGGACCAAAAATTGTCTGAGTTTAACCCCTTTTGAAGGACACTCAGCTTTGTCCATATCAGATTGGAGTGGTGTACACACACCTTGACAGTGACACTTTTTGGGAGGGGGTGTGGCTGAATATTTTCTTCCCTACTCCTTCCCACTTCCCTGTTTTTCCACTTCTCTTTTTTGTGCCCTGTTAAACAGTAGCATTATAACAAGAACAGATACTTGAGACCTTCTTCTCAGGGACCTCTGGACAACACCTTGTTTTGCATATTCAGAGAATCAAAATGAATAACTAACCCATTCCAAGTTCAGTTTAAGGCAACTATAATGACTACAAGCCTCACCTAAAATATTGGTGAGCTGAGGCCTTCAGCAGTTTAGCCTTTGCCGCAGGGAACATCTGTGAATAGCTGCCATTAGGGAAAGGAGGTCACCAAAAGCTTGGCCTTGCCGAGTCCCTCTGTCTCCCTTCACTTCTCCTCTCAGTAAATAATCAGAATGCTGCTTTTTGCTTGGAGGTGTAAGATCTATGCAGTGGTTCTAAATTAGGGATGCATATCAGAACTTAGGGAAGATTTTTAGAAATAAAAATGCCTGGGAAGTACCTCTAAGAGATTTGGCTGGATTGCTGGAATCTTTTTCACTTTAAACATTCCTTAGGTGATTCTCATGGTCAGCCAGCACTGGGAAACCTTGGAAACCATAGCTTATTGCATACATCTGCAAAGCTTTGAAGACCTGGAGGCTCATTATGCCGTTAGAGATGTCTCAGGACTCACTTCTTTATAAATCATATAAAAATTGGCTCTTGGTATTCTCTCCAGTTAGCAGTGAGCTCTCCCTTCTCTGAGTGCTTATAATACTTCTCGTATGTACTACATTACTCAAATGGTACCCTAATCCAACATTATGTCACTAATTCATGTAATTAACATACTTATTTAGCACCTACTACATTTCATGCTCTATTATAGGGATCATTTCATGTTTACTGTTCCTGATTATGTGTTGCATCTATCCCTGTAGGTACTGTGTTCATCTCAAACCGCTGTAATAAGGAATTTACATGTCTGTCTGCCCATCCCACTATGGCTGAGTTCAGAGATTGTGTCTTATTTTTAATTGTGTTTCTAGTGTTTAGTGCCTCCCCTGCACTTAGTGAATGCTCAATGAATATTAGCTTATGTTATTATCCTTGAGGGAGCTGGGAGAACTGATGGTGTGTTCTAGGACTAACAGGTCAGTGATAACTACTCAGCACGGCTAGTACATAGCAGGCATGGGAAGAGGTGGTGGGAGTAGAGGTTGAAGAGGCATTGAAGATGAGACCATGAAGAGTCTTATATGCTATGTTAAGAAGTTTTGATTTTATATACAGTCGTCAGTACTATGATCTGAATGTTTGTCCCTCCAAAATTCATATGTTGAAAACCTAATACCCAAGGTGGTGGTATTAGGAGGTGGAGACTATGGGAGGTGAGATTAGTTTCTTTATAAAAGAGATCCCATAGAGATCCCTTGCCCCTTTCCACCACTTGAGGACACAGTGAGAAGTCAGCAGTCTGCAAACTGTAACAGGGCCTTCACCAGAACCCAACATGCTGGCACTCTGATTTCGGACTCCCAGCTTCCAGGACTGTGAGAAATGAATTTCTGTTGTTTGTAAGCCACTCAGTCTCTGGTATTCTGTTACAGCAGGTTCAACAGACTAAGATAGCAAGTCACTCAAAGTTTTATGCACAGAAGAGGCATGATGGGAGTGCAGCTGGGAGGAGGTTAAGAGGAGAACCAGGAGTAGGCCGTGGTTGGTCAGTTAGGGTTTATTGCAATAATCTAGATGAGGTATGATACAGGCCTAAACACAGGCCATAGTGGAGGGATAAAGGAAGAGAGGATAAAATAATTCATGAGACATTTTCAGTGGTTTGCTGGAGCTGGTTTGTACTAGTTTGTGGTAGCTGATTCTGTACCTCTTTCCCCAACTCCGTGATCTGTGACTTCACATTAGTAGCTTACAATTGGCCATGGTGGGAGTATTTACACGGTGGGAGTATTTACACTATGGAAATTGGCAAACACTAGAAATCACGGCTTTTGCTTTTTTTCCTGGGAAGCCATTTTACCAAGACATCACTGCATTTACCTTGGTTTAAAGGTCATTTCACCTAGAAAGCCTTACCTTATTGCAGTGCGTGGATAAGGTGCATCCGCTGTGTGCTCTCATAGCATCCTACTCCATGTACATTAGAATACTCAACACTCTGTAGTTTAATAACCTGTTTACTTATTTGCATATCATGCTGGGGTGTAAGCTTTGTGATGGCAGCAACATGTCTGCCATGTTCATAACTGTACCCCCATGCTTGTCATATAAATAACTGTTCAAAGATAATACTGTGTGAATGAATAATGTTTTTTCCCAGTGGTTAGTGTGGCAGATATGTTTCTACAGCAATTCCAGAACTGATGTATTTTCACAGTTCATACTTTTATTTTTTTAGGATAAGTTGAATGAGTCAGAATCACAATGTAATTATCAAAAAAGCCATATATGTCTTCAGCTCTTGAAAGAGAGTAGAAAGAATATATCATTTCTCTGATCATAACATAAAAGAAATATTTTAAGAGAGAAATTATTTTTCATTTTGTTTTAATTTTTTCTTCCTTGCAGATATGAAGACTACAGTTTTCTTTGCATTTTTAAGTGTAGCATGGGAAGAAAGAGACTTTTGAAGATCTAAGCCAGCATTTTATAATAGCTAGGGAAGTACTCTTTCAGTGTTGAGATTTGGAGAAGAAACAAAAAGTATTGGGAAAAAACTGAGACTTTCTTTTGATTTTTCATGTTGTTAACATTACACCTGTCAAAATAGATAACTTTCTGTCAAAATAGGTATGTATACTTACATGCACATATAAAACATATATAAAGCACAGTTATTAATTTAATATTTGTGAAAAATTTATAACATAGCCGTGTTCATTATCTACTGTTGCATCACATGTGGCCCTAAAACTTAGTGGCTTAAAACAGTGCTCATTATTGGACTCAGTTTCTGTGGGTCAGAAATCTGGCAACAGCTTAGTTGTGTGGTTCTGACTTAGGGTCCCTCTTGAGCTTGAAGTCAAGATGTTGATCTGGGCTACGGTCATCTGAAGCCTTGAAAGGAGTTGGATGGAGGATGAACTTCCAAGGTAGCTCACTTGCATGCATGGCAGGTTAGTACTGGTTTTGTCAGGAGACTTCTCCATTGGGCTGCCTGAGTGTCCTCATGACATGGCAGCTGACTTCCTCCAGAAAGACTGATGTGAAAGAGTGAGCAAAGAGGAAGCCACAGTGCCTTTTATTGACCTAGTCTACACCTTTTGTTGCCATATTCTGTTCTTTGGAAGCAAGTCACTAAATACAGCCTACACTCTAGAGAGAGGGGATGGTCAGGCTCTACTCTTTGAATGGAAGAGTGTGAAAGAATTTGTGGACGCATTTTAAAACCACCATGATGGCAAAATGGTTGTTTTGTAATTCTGAGTGACAAAAGTCAAATTCACAATTGCTTGTGTAATATCAAAATTGGGTTAGAAAAATAGCATAAAAAGTTAAAGAGAGGATAATTATTAATAGACCAATAATCACGTAAGAGGTGTTTGAAAAGAGAATAAAAATCTTATGACTAAGAAGGCAAAATAATTGAATCACAGGACTTTAAAGGGTTCTTACAAAAGAGTAAGAAAAATTTTTAAATGACTTAGGATAGCAGTCAGGGCATGGGGAATGGACAGAATCCAGAGGTGGAGGCAAGATGTGAAAACAGCTGATCAGACTATGGTAAGGAGATCCTGGAACAAAGGCACATTTTGCCCCAGCCAAAAATCTATATGTGCTTTCTTAAGGGCATAGGCTTGTTTCAGAGCAAGCCAAATTAGGAGAAAACAAGGTGAGTTAATTGGCATGGAGGAAGAACTGTGAGTGAGGCTGGAGGTGAGGCCTAATTCCGGTGTTAATGGTTTATCATTAAACAAGCTATCTCCCCTAGATGTTTGACCTTCCATCCCCATCCTATCTTTATTCCATGTGTATGTATTACGTAATGTTTTCATGCTTTCTTCTGCCATATTGAGTATTGATTTTCTGTTAATCAAGTCTCCAGCTTTCCAAAGCTGGACATTCCAGGTGAGGGGATGCAAATATTGCAGGTGAAGGGGAACAGATAATTGCCCCATGAGGACTCAAATGAAATTAGAGACCATATTCCTGAGGTATAAATTGGGAAGTGATGGCAAACAATGGAATAAAATGACTTAGAGAAATTAGAAATCAGTGCTCTCAACAGTCAAAGCACAGGTCCCAAAGATAGACAGTGACACTTAATGTTCTTTCTGGCAAATTGCTTTGCAGCTTTGAACATTTAGTGTGAGTCTGCTCTTTTGGAATCATGGCACAGAGCATAGCATGTTCTTAACATATGCAGACTCATCTAAGTGGCCTCTTAGGAAAAGAAGGAGTCTCTAGAAAGACAAGTTGAGTGGTGTCTTTCCCAATAAGCTCTTGTATGTATTGAAAAGTAGCTTTGCAGTGTAGAAACTGGCTATACCTCAGTGGAATGGAGACACATTGCTTTGTTTCTCAGAAGAGTTGGTAGTCTTAAAATATTTCCTTCTCAGATGCTGCAATGATGTATTCTAGTTCACTTCATAACCTTCTGATGAAGCCAGGATGTTTCCCAGGATTGTCTTCCCTCTATAACCATGGTTCCACCTCTCTCCTCTGCCTTTGGGCCTTGCCCCAACCCACCCTGTCCTTCAGTTCTCTCAAAATCTGGCCCAAAACTTAACCCTTCAGAGTCTTCTAAGATGAACTCCCTCTCTCTTCCATCACTACCAACTTAGAGTCTTAAGTCTCAAGTCTTTAGTTGATGGTGTATTATTAATAACTGGTTGTTTTTAATCATTTCCAAGCTGTGCCCTTTCTATTGTCCAATGTAGTAATATAGTAGTAGTTGAGACCATGGGCCTAGATCCTAAATTGCAGCGCCACCACTCGTTCGTTACCTGTGTGACTTTGGGCAAGTTACTTAACTTCTCAGCATCTCCGTTTTCTCATGTGTAAAATGAGAATAATATTAGTGCCTCTCTTACAGGGTTGTTGTGAGTATTGGAGGATAATATGTACAAATGCTCAGGAAGCCCTCAGTAAATATTAGTTATTAATAGTAAGAGAAGCTGCATCAGCAGGGCTCGTATGTGTAGAGGAAAAAGTGTGATATTGTTGAAACCCAGATCTGCAATTTAGTAGCATACTGACCTTGGGCATGTTATAGAAGCTCTCTGAGCCTTAATTTCCTTGCGGTAAATGGGGAAAATAATAAACACACCTGCTCATGGAATGAACGCAGGGCTGGTACTTAGAGGTGCTAGCAAATGCCTGTGTACTTCCTCAGCAACAACAATAACAACACAACAATTGCTCATTTTAATGAAGCCCAAATGTTATTTCCTCATCACCTCCCCACTCCTGCTGATCAGGTAATTTAGTGGCGCTTTAATGAAGAAAAAATTAATCAACCTGTATATTCAGCGTCCCAGAGAGTGAACACACAGCTGCTTGAATTTTTCACTCTGCATCTGGCTGGACTCACATTGCTGGCATTATTGTGTAGGTTTGTTTACCTCTTCCTAGGGAACATTCACATTTCCAGGTAATATTCTTGTGTCCACAGAATTTCCTGCCCTAAATGAAAGAATAGGGATTTGTGAAATGGAGGCAGGAAAGTAGGTAGTCAAAATTGACCTGAACCAAATGGTCAACCCTTTCCTTGGGCCTATAGTATTAACCTAAATAGCTGATTCTGGAACCTGATTTTAGTGTTGCCATTGTTTCCACATCCTCAGTGGATATGGTCATTGTCTCTAGATGCATCCCCTATAGCTCTCATGACAGTGACAATGAGAGCAAATACTGCATTTGCTTTTTCCTTTGTCCTTATTATACCCCATGAAAAAAGGTAAGGAGTTTGGGGCTTCATCTTAACACATAATGTAGACCCTAGTTTTGTGAGGAATCCTTTAGAGTCTCTGATGCATGGGCTGGCAGCATCGGCATCAACTGGGAGTTTTTAGATATGCAAATTCTTGCGCTGCACCCAGACCTACTGAAGAGTCTTTGGGGGTGAGGGACACCCATCTGTGTTTTGCATCTCTCCAGGTGATTCTTGTGCCAGAGTTTGAGAAAGACGATAATCCAGAATCTTGCCAAATTCGGGTGACTTGTAACAAAATGCTTTAAAGAAAGAGTCAAACTTTGGCCATGAAAACCTAAGGAACGCTGGCCTAGTTTAAATCCGAATCACTGATCCTTCACTTTAGATTTTATGACAGTCCTGGAGCTTTCAGTGTCCTTGAAGGTTGTCATGGAATTCTAAAAAAATTAAACCTCAAAACAAAATTAATTTTAATATAATAAAATAATCCACTCTGGGCAGATTATGGAGCCATTGGAAAAGAAACAAACAGAAGGATGGCATAACTTTGTAGGTTTTAGAATCACTGTCCTCAGTGTTGGCCAGGAATATTTTATGATTATATCACTATTTATACATGTAAACATGACTTGTACTGTTGTTTTCACTGTAAACCCATGCTCAATTGTAATCTGTAGAATTATAGTTCTTTTTTTGTTTTTTAAACATCTTTATTGGGGTATAATTAGAATTATAGTTCTTAATATAAAAACGTTTCCTCACAAACCAGACATGATAAATAAGTCTGAATGGGACCACATAAATACACAGCATGCTGGACTTCCACGGTGCAGATCCCTCTTGAATTAGCTTTCACTCCTTTGGAGCAATACATAATATCAGGGCCACCTGCTGTAATGCAGCCAAAACAAAAACAACCCATCAGCTGCCAAGCACACCTCTGTTGCAGAGGTGAATGATTCAGGTAGACTTCAGCATTTAATGAAGCCTGTTGTTTCCTACAAATTAACTGAGTGCTATTAAATTTTGCTGATAGAAAATAACTGTTCTGACCATGAGCCCCTCCATTTATCAAGCTTGAAAGACAAACAAGGATCTGGAGTGGCACAGACAAGAGAACATAGAGAAAATCCCCCTGAAGGAAGTAATTCTTTTTATGGCCTTGTAACACGTTGGCCTCCGTATAAGGAGATACTGTTGGTGATCCTGTCACTGCCCTAGGATAGGTCATGTGAGTAGTTTTTCCAGTGCTAGGGCATAGAGTTACAGGCATAAATTATGGCTTGGACATTCACTACCAGCTGGCTTAACTCCTTTCAGAGGAAAGTATTTTGGAAGCAAGGCCTGATGTGCCTTGTGGGCCCTAGAGAAATGTCCATCCAGAGCAGAAAACACAAGAGGGGCTGGCTTCCCCCTTCTTGCCAGTGAGATATTCCTATGACTGGTGTTATAGCTTCTTGCTCCTCGGTAACTTCATCTGTTGATGAAGTGGGACACCTGTAGGTCCTCCAGTTTTTGCTTGAAAAATAAGTACAAGGATTAAAATATCTAAAGTGAGGCCATGCCTGATGAGAGAGCAGAAGAGCAGTAAGGTGATGCCCCCTCTATTGACATGGGTGCTCTTGTCCTCTTTGCTGCTGAGAGGTGAAGCCTTCGGAGCAGGAAGTGGTGAGGATGGCAGGGAAGTGGAGAAGAGATGATGGCCACAGATGAAAGTGGCGGGCTCCCAGACAAGCAGAGCGCTTTGGGAATTACTCTTCGATGGTGCCTGCCTCCACCCTTTGCTATGGTACAGAACTCTCCTACGTTCTTGAGTCCTTTGACAGCCGTTCTGCTGGGCAGCTCCTTTCTGTGTGCTCATGGTCCCCAAATCACTGGTGTGTAGAATTGCTTGGTGTGTTGTGTGTGTCAGTCATAGTCCTGTAGTAGCCACAGCCCCTGCTGACGCTGTCTAGCCTGTGACCCACTATTGACTAAAATCATCCAGCTTTTAAAAGTGGCTCATTTTGTTAAACAGGAAAGGAATATTTCTGAACTCAGCCCTGTACATTGCCATGCCCTCACCCATTTCTTATCTTTCAAAACACAAAACACCCAATCTGAGCTCTCCTGATGCTTAGGTATGAGGAAAGCAATGAGGAAGGACGAGTGTGGCTGGTGGCTTCTCCTCGTAGGAGAAGAGTGCTCCTCTGCGGGCTTCCTTCTTCAGCCTAGTAAGCACAAGTGTATTTCTGCATAGCTTTTGCTCACCTGTGAGAGTTTTGGGGAAACTGACCCTACCCCTGGCACTAGGGGTGAGATCTGCCACTTAGGCCTGAGCTCCTCAGAGTAATCCCATTCCTTGGTCATAGATATTGGTTCACGGGTGGAATTGTGACACAGTAATAGGCATTCCTGGGTAAGCAGCTTCCAGGCCCTTTAGAGCTGGGTTGACTCTCTCCATATCTTGAAGGGGACGTAGCTCTGGGAGTCACTAGAGTTACCTTGAGACCAGAAAGGGGAAACAGCCTGAATATAAAATTGACACATGGAGGAAAGAACCTAGGACTTCAGTTTCGCTGTTGAACTGCTGAGCCAAACCTGCCCTGAAACCTGCAGGCCCTAACACTGAACTTTCAAATTACACAAGCCTTTTATTGTTTAACCTATTTTGAGTTGGCTCTTTGGTTACTTGCAACCTAATTCATCCTGATAATACAATGGGTGGAAGTGGGATTTGAGGGGTATGTTTAATTAAGACAAATTTCCACTATGCTTCCAAATTAACAGAGGAGACGTCTTGGGAGTGGAAGATTTCAAGGAGGGGAAGGGGCTAGTAGAAGACATTGCAGACATGAGTGAGGCTCTTGGATGCTATTATTGATGTGCGTATCCTCTTTTTCTGTCTAGGTATAGGTTCCCCTGTAGGCTGAATTTCTCCCATAGCTACCTATTATTGAGCAGATACTCAATGACTATCACATACAATTACATGAAACCAAAGCTATGCTACTGAGAAAGCATGCGCACCTCCTCCATTCACTTCTTGGTTTATTTAGTAGTGTCACAAAAAGGTCATATTTCCACAGTCCATCGGATTCTGAGTCATTTGGGCTTTTTACTGAAGAGTAGATCTTTGGGATTATGGGTGATGACCCTTTGTAGGACACTGAAAACAGATAGTGCCACAGAGCAGAGGAAGGGCAGGCAGCACAAATTAAGCCTTCATTCTTGTTGCAGTTGCCTTCAAAATGTTTTGTCACTCCCTTGCCCTCTTTAATTCTTTTCTGAGCTATATTGACCCCCGCATCTTTCAGTGTCACTTGTACTATATACTCATTATTCCTGAATGAGTGTGTATCAAGGAACTTCCACTTTGTGTAAAACCAGTCAAGAACAAATAACACAGTGTTCACTCCTGTAAGATGCTGATAGTACATACTTGCTTCCAGTAAAATGACTGAGGTGTGTTTCTCTTGGGTGAGGGGGTCCCATGTTACGCTTCACACCCTCTTGTCCTCACCATGGGTCCCATCACAGTTCATGCCCACCACAACATAGGGCCAACAGTTGATCCGAGTAGACTTGCCTTTAAAAATAATCTACTTAGTATCTGTTTTCGAAACAAATGGTACAGTAGGCCTCCAAGTTAATGCTGCAATGAATGTAATCTATTTTATGGAATTACCAGGTTAGAGGCAAGAAACAATTTTAAGACTTTTAATATATAAAGTATCCAAAAAATCCCCGTTTGGTTTGAATTTTTCATACATTTACTTCTATATAAGATAAACAATTTATAAAATATAACAGAGAAAGCTTTTACACAAGATTTAAATAAAATTGTTAATGATTCATTTGTTATAACATTTATTTTGACTTATATTCATAGCTGTATACAGATGTATCAGAAATGATGGCAGAAATGAAAGCTAACATTGCTGTGATTAAATGAGCTAAATTTGGAGTTTTCCAGCAGTGGCAAATATTTACAAGCATCCTTTTCCATGAGATATGAAAACTTCTTTGATTTCAGAGAATTGTTTCTCACTTTTCATCATCTGAAGCAACTTATTATATTAGTGGTAAATTAGAAGCTGGTATGGGCAGGAGAAATATTTAAACCCCACTTAATTTCCCACTGCATTTTCCCACAAGTCTCGTAGATTCTGAGTATCCTTTGTGTTTTCTTTGGTGAGTGATTTGAGGAAAACTTAGGTGACTTTTATGTAGGAGCTTGGAATGTTTCATGGGTGCGTGGATGCAAGGAGTTTAAGAGGAATTGTTAATTAATAGTGGCAGAAAATTATGATTTGTGTGCAATAGCTAATAATCAAGTTCACTCCTTACAGAGGACCACTTTGCCAGACACGCTGTTTTTCACATGGGCCAATTAAGATGTAAAGCTTGAAATCAGATCAACGAAGTGTTTTTTTAAATCTTCCTGTCAGTTGGGGGAAATAACCTTACTCCATAGCACCTCTCTTTTATAGTGATACATGTTGTGATTCCATTTAACCAAGGGATTCTTTGAAATAGCAGCCTCCCTAGTTCATTAAGGAATTTGTCTGGCAATCATTAGTCAAAAGACTGGTGAGCAGAACAGTTTAAACCCAAGAGGAACTTAATTGAAAATTAATTTGAAATTAAGAAAAAACCTTCTGGGATGATAACATAAATCATTTGGGTTTCAACAGGAAAAAAATCCATTTAGGTATCTTTTTTATTGATGTATAGTTGACTTATTATATTAGTTCCAGGTGTACAACATAGTATTCAGTATTTTTATAGATTATATTCATACAAAGTTACTATAAAATATTGACTGTATTCCCTGTGCTGTACATTATATCCTTGTAACTGATTTATTTTATACCTAGTAGTTTGTGCCACTTAATTCCCTTCACCTAAAAAAATTAGGTATCTTTTAACAATATTATATATTTTTTAAAAAGGTATTCTTCCACCATTGACAAGTTCTAGGATAGAGATGACAGCTCCAAACAGCCAAACACCTGATGAGAAAAGAATACTGTAAAAAATACTGTGTTAAGGAAATAATGAAGTTTATTTAAATACAGATTAGGCGCTCCACTCTTCCTCTTCCCACCCCCACCCCCCTGTCTCATCTCCTTCTTGCCTATCCAGATACTCTAATCCTGTGGTGATTCCTAAGTGACAGCCTGCTATCTTGCATCCTATCACTGTCCCTCAAGTTTAGTTCAGTTTTGAGATGAAGCTAGGGGTTTAGAAATGTTGCCTTGGGACTTAAGATGCTGGGAAATGTTAAAGCTGACACATTCTTGCTACCTGGAACCAAGAGTGAGTAATAGGGAAAAATATATCAGGCAGTATTTCTCATTGTTCAAAGGCCAGTTGTTCTTGTCTGATTATTTCTTCAACTAATAAGTACTATCGGGCTGCTGTGGACAGAAGGATGGGAGAGATGTAATAGAAAATGAAATATTGTATAGGTCACAGTTTCTCCAAAGGAAAATCTGCCAGGGAATAGTAAAGAAATACTTCTCTTTGAATGCATCTTGAGGAAATGTTGGAACTTAATTGAAAACTTGTTGTGAATGACATTGCTATTTGCTGCTACTAGGTTTCAGATGAGAGCAGAAAATTATACAAAGAAGTTTAAAATCATAGCGTTGATTAGAGGCTATGATCAAGGGGCAGCTACCATGAAGGGAAGCCCTAGAAAGGTAAAGAATTGTGAACTGGATGGTTCCTTCCTTTCCAGGCCTTCCTTGAGATGCCTTCTGAACGCTAGAAATTGCAAAGCAGCAATATACAAAGAATTGGAACTTTGTAGTCTTTTATTGTGTAGTACTCCAATAGACATAATTTAAAAGTCCTTTGTCATAAAACATGGGAACGCAAGAATTCAACTCCAGTTTGCCACCTTAGCAGGGGAGAGGTGTGAGGAGAATTTACTGAGGTGCAAAGAAATCTGAAGAGTATATGAGAGGTGTCTTAGTAACTTTAAACTTATGGAAGACCAGAGAAAGAGAAAAGGGAATCTTTTACTTTGAAACTAGATCTATCCTGCTTTCTGAATGGAGGAGAAACAACCAAGAAATTGGAACACAATTCAGCATGAATCCGGAACAGAACTGGTGTGGCTCTCAGGGAGTTTATAAAAATGTAGAACTTAATAGTTAAAGAAACAGGTTTTTGGTGATATAAATCACTTGGAAGGCAATAATTATTTTAAAATGTGAACGCTGTGATGAATGCCAGTTAGTGGCATGCAGCGTTTGAGCCATTGCTTGAAAAGTGGTTGCTTTTTTTTTAAACCGTTTTTAAAATTGAAGTGTAGTTAATTTACAATATTCTGTTAGCTTCAGGTGTACAGCAAAGTGATTCATATATATATTCTTTTTCAGATTCTTTTCCATTATAGGTTATTATAAGACATTGAAAATTGTTTCCTGTGCTGTACAGTAGGTCCTTGATGTTTATCTGTTTTATATATAGTAGCGTGTATCTGTTAATCTCATACTCCTAATTTATCCTTCCCTCTCCCCCTTTCCCTTTTGGTAACCATAAGTTTGTTTTCTATGTCTGTGAGTCTATTTCTGTTTTGTAACTAAGTTCATTTGTGTCATTTTTTAGATTCCACTTATAAGTGATATCATATGATACTTGTCTTTGTCTGACTTCACTTAATATGATAATCCCTAGGTCCATCCATGTTGTTGCAAATGGCATTATTTCATTCTTTTTTATGGCTGGGTAATATTCCTTTTATATATATATATATATATATATATATATATATATATATATATATAGACAGACACACACACACACGCATACACACCGTATCTTATTTATTGATTCATCTGTCGATGGGCATTTAGGTTGCTTCCATGTCTTGGCTATTGTAAATAGTGCCGCTAAGAACACTGGAGTGCATGTATCTTTTCTTTTTTAAAAAAATTATTTATTTATTCATTTTTAGCTGCATTGGGTCTTCGTTGCAGCACGTGGGCTTTCTCTAGTTGTGGCGAGCAGGGGCTACTCTTCACTGGGGTGTGCGGTCTTCTCATTGCGGTGGCTTCTATTGTTGCGGAGCATGGGCTCTAGGCACGCGGGCTTCAGTAGTTGTGGCATGTGGGCTCTAGCGCGCAGGCTCAGTAGTTGTGGCACACAGGCTTAGTTGCTCCCTGGCATGTGGAATCTTCCCTGAGCAGGGCTCGAACCTGTGTCCCCTGCATTGGCAGGCAGATTCTTAACCACTGCACCACCAGGGAAGGCCTGGGGTGCATGTATCTTCTCAAATTAGAGTTTTTTCTGGATATATGCCCAAGAGTAGGATTGCAGGATCATATGGTAACTCCATTTTTAGTTTTTTAAGGAACCTCTATACTGTTCTCCATAGTGGCTGCACCAATTTACATTCCCACCAACAGTGCAAGAGGGTTCCCTTTTCTCCACACCCTCTCCAGCATTTGTTATTTGTTGACTTTTTAATGATGGCCATTCTAACCAGTGTGAGGTGGTATCTCATTGTAGTTTTGATTTGCATTTCTCTAATAATTAGCGATATTGAGCATCTTTTCATGTGCCTGTTGCCCACTTGTATGTCTTCTTTGGAGAAATGTCTATTTAGGTCTTCTGCCCATTTTTTTTCTTTTTTTTTTTTTTGCGGTACGCGGGTCTCTCACCGTTGTGGCCTCTCCTGTTGCGGAGCACAGGCTCTGGACGCGCAGGCTCAGCGGCCATGGCTCACGGGCCCAGCCGCTCCACGGCATGTGGGATCTTCCCGGACCGGGGCACGAACCGTGTCCCCTGCATCGGCAGGCGGACTCCCAACCACTGTGCCACCAGGGAAGCCTTGCCCATTTTTTGATTGGGTTGCTTGTTTTTTTTGATATTAAGCTGTATAAGCTGTTTGTATATTTTGGAAATTAATCCCTTGTTGGTACCATTGTTTGCAGATATTTTCTCCCAGTCTGTGGGCTGTCTTTTTGTTTTGTTTATGGTTTCCTTTGCTGTGCAAAAGCTTTTAAGTTGACAGTGACTCTGATGGGGGAGAGACAGGAATCCCTGTCCTCTCTGTGAGGTAGAAGCTAGATGTTGTGTGAACTGAACATGTCTCTCAGTTGAATTACATGTGCAACATTTTGTTCATGGTTTGGGGCAGATACAATCTGCATCAACTACAATATCCAGAAGAGGGCTGTGCACAGGGGTGTGGCAGTAAGAGTTCGTTAAGTTAAGTACTCATGCCAGTCCCAGGTTCTTCTGCTTTTGGATATGACTATAGTTTGATTTTCTCATAAATACATGGTGCAGATGTTAGGGAACAAGCTATTGGAACAGACATGGAATGAAATAAATACATTATAGATGCCCATGTGCAGGTGGGAATAAAGGACTGCCACGGTCTGACCCAGAGGCACTTCTGCCAGCATCTTAATTTCAGACACAAAGGGCTTCAAAGGCTCTAAGGAAGATAACAATGAAGGGGAATCAGAGAGTACCAAGAGGGCAGTCTCCACTGAGTAACCCCAAAACCCAAATCAGTAGTGTCTTCTACCCACAAAGGTACTGAGGTAGTTACAGGATAACCTCTCATATTAGGATCTGGATATGTTCTAGTGGTTAGCCCTTAGCCCTTCAAGCCTCAAACGGTGGCTGGATGTTGGGTGGAGAGCAATAGGCAGTGGTGTGCTGGAGCCGGCTCATGCTAGCTTGTGAGATAATTATTAAACTTTTAGGAATTTTTGAGCTAGTTACTAAACTGTGAATAGCTTGAAATTGGCTATGCCCGCCCCCCCCACCCCACCCACTTCCCCAGAAAGCCAGTTGTTAAAGTTTTTCAGCACACCACTGGATATGAAGCTTCTTGTGTATACAAAGGTAAACCTAGAATTGGAACTCTTCTTGGTCCAAACACTGAAGACCTGTTTTTTCTGGAGTCATCCGGTTTCTTTATTTTGTTCATACTTCACGATGACCTAGCTGCCATGGCACCTGATGGGCCATGATCTTTATCTGCGTTGACCGTGCCTATAGCCTTAGTTCTTCCATATCCTTGACCAGTTTTTAGTTTTCCCTTGGTGGTGTTAACTCTGCTGGAGACCTTAACTAGGCCTCAGTTTGCCTGCCTTGAGTCCTGGCTTATGGCACTACAGCTTCAACACCCATGATGTCTCAGAGAATCAAATAAGATTCTGTTCATTATCTGTGTGTATCTTGAAGAATGCTCCTCCTTGTAGCAGACATTACTGGTGCTCTGTCCATATCCTTTGACATTCACTATTTTAGTGTATGCCAACAGCATCTACAGAGAACACCTGCACTCCAGTGTCTGATGGCAGTTGTAAGGTAAATCCCTCAGCTTCCTCATTTCTCAGGTGGAACAATTCTGGCACATTTTCCACAACTATCTCCCAGAAGTCTCCAGTGGGATTGAGTCCCAGTTGCCCAGAGAGGTAACGGTTTATTTACATATCCCCTCTTATCTTCCTTCCCTATATCACTTTCCCTCTCCCTTGCTGGTGCTCCTGGAATCACCTCCTAAATAAATGACTTGTACCCACATCCTTGTCTCTGGGTCTAATTCTGGGGAAGAACCAGCCTAAGACACTCATCCCCCTCATTTTTATGCCAACAGCAGAATGGAAGGCACTTATGAACTACATTCTGAAAAATTCTTGAGTTATAATACCAAGACAAAGAAGATTCTTGATTGGCAGATCACATATTAATAAATGTTCAAGTTGGCATCTCCTTATTTTTAATGCTGTGTGATGGCCAAACATTTTTGCAGTGGTGCTTGTTGCTTTCCCTTTGTCAGCATCAAAGTGAAGTAAAAGGGACACACACATATTTGGTTTTAGTCCTGTGCTTTATTTTTAATTCTGTATAAATAAATACAAAATGACAAAAAGATATACGTTTACTGAACATTGCATTGATTGTGTGGCATTACACAGTGTGTCACAATATTTCAGCTTATAATTGTGTCCTTTAGCTGTTGATGCATAATTCTATAACTTTTAGGGTACAATTCGTCTGGAAGCTTTAGTGGAACCCCTGAGTGCTTACACTTGCAAAAGTTTGTTTGGGGAGTATTTGAGCCACAATGGCTCAAGTCTAGGGATATTTCTGGAACATCTAAAACAGTAAAAGAGTAAGGGATGGAGAGGATATTCTTTTTGCGTTCATGAGAGGCATGCAGGGGTACAAATCTCAGACTACCACACTATAGTTATTTCAAGTTTAAGCATTGGATTCAGTATGTATATTTATAAAAATTATTCAGTAGTACTGATTCTTTCTAAAATTTGCGTTTTAACCACGGGAGGTCAATTGGCAAGGCCTGTTAACAACATTAGTACTACTTCCAGGGTTTTTTCTTTTTCTTTTTTTTTTTGTCATTTTTCTACAATACAAGGTCAACAAAAGCGAAGGATTAAGTGGGACCCTTTGCCAACAACCTCACATTTCTTAATTCATATAAATGCAGACAGATATAACAGCCTGGGATCTTTTATTTAATGACCTCCAGTTCATGGGACTCAACATTCTTACAGATTCCACATCCGTGTTCCTGTTCAAGCTGTTGTGATAAGTATTTATTGCACATTCTTTTAGGGCTCCCTCTCAGTGGATCCTCTTGAGTTTGGTGAGTTAAGTGCTATGACTCAAGGGAATTTTTTAATATTCTTGTGAATCAGTGATGCCTTCTGCAGAAATGAAGATTTTCATATAGATGATGAAATGTCATCTCAACATAATACCCTGGGGAAGATGACACTTGCTCCCAAGAGGGAGGGGCCTGGCATCTTGAGTCATGCCTCGGTGATGAGAATTTTTAGTTTTTCCAACCCTCACTCTTGATTTTTTTTTTTAATCCTAAGAAATGACTTTTCCATTTTAAAATCTTTGCCTCCCCCTCCCCCCAGGTTTTGATTACAGACTGTCAGCCCCCTCATGCCTGTGTAAGACCACCCATTCAAGTATAAACGCAAATGAGAATGTGGTTCAGTGAGGTTGAAAACAGAAGTCTCATGTTGATCTTTGCTAAAACATACAGCTTTCCATCCTGCTTTGGATTCCAGCAAAAGCTAGAATACTTCATGAGTTACAGAACTCACCACCTTTACCGAGGGGTGTGGTAAAAGAATCTACTTTGAGCTCCAAAATTATCATCTACAATTCATTTTTAAGTGAAATTCTTTAAAAAGAAATCCCGTTTTTATCTTTTCCTATGGAACAAAGACAGAAATGGAAAGTAAAATATTTCCCCTATCAGAAATTGTCCATGTATTGAAGGCATCCAGGTTGCCTGATGGCATCATCGCAGGAGTATGGAGAGGGGTAGTGTTCGTTCTTCTTCCAACCTTACTGAAAGTTGTAGCAGTGCCCTTTTATAGGCAGCAGCTTGAGCGTTGGTCTGTTTTTAAGGGAGATTTGGACTAAGGTGGAATCATTTACTAAATATCCGTAAGTCTGAAATGTGGGCGTGTTTTGCCATTAGGATTGAAACTTAGCTAAGTATATGCTGAAATATGAAAATGAGCTCATTCATGTTCGCTTTCCCCTTGGTCCTTATTTTCTGGGCTATTTAGGGAAATGTTGACGCTTGAGAGTAGAGCAAAGTGGCAAAAATCCAAGGGATTAAATTTAGTTCTTATGTATGTCTTCCTGCCATAAAATATTTCCAAGTTAGTTAACTAAATTAATGGAACATGCAGTTGTGAAGTGGAATTCTTCAAGGATTTGCTAGTCAAGGCCTGGTTTTCTGACCTAAGTTTTTTTATCTGCATTACAGGTTGGCTTCTGAAAAAGGAAGCCGTTCTGGCCTTTATTCCATTTGTTGGAGAGTTACCACTGATGAGAGAGTGTCCACACAGAAACTGGCCTGTGGATGTTTACACACACGCACACACAGGCACCCTTCCCGTGCGTGTGTGTGTGTGTGTGTGTGTGTGTATGTGGGGGGTGTGAGAGACAGAGACAGAGAGAGACAGAGAGAGAGAGAGAAACAAAGGGGGTGGGGGCAGAGAGAGGGAGAGAGAGAGATCTGATTTCAGTTTCCATGGAAATGGGCTAAATAAGGACTTTAACAGACAGGAGTATGAGTGCAACTTCTTTGCTATTCCCAGCTCAGAACTATTGAGAGAAAATTTGAAATCATTCCAATCCTTTACATTTTTACAAGATCAATATTGTAATTTGGTACCTGTGACATATAATTTTGGATTCAAACTTTCTTTGTGATGGTGAAATCCATTCAGTTAGCATCCATTCAGTTAGCCCTGTGAAATAAACTCAAATGAACCCCCACCACACCCCCCAACCACTGATTTGACACTGCACGCATATATACTGCTTTGTCACTCCCCTCGCAGGCTTTTCTGCTCCCTCTCCATGTAGGTGTTGACCTACACCGAGCATTTCCTTCTCAACTCTAAATGCCTGTGGGAGATCAGAATTCTATGGAAAAGAGAGACCAAATTTATATTTTTCTTTGGCCTCTGTTGACTTCCTTTGAGCCCAGGCATGTAGGTACATAGGATTCTTCCTGCTACAGTTTTATTCAACTGTTTGTGATCATATATTAAACTGAGGCCAGGAAATGCGTTTTTCTTTTCTTTCTCCAGAGACAGAGATGTAACACTGTGACCATTAAAGCCAAAGAAGGCACCATATACAGGGTTTTTATTAAACGACATCTGCTGCTAGACAAACAAAAAACCCAAACCTCTATCTGTAAGACATTAAGTCATATAAACTTCTTTGATTGCTCATTTGGAAAAAAAAACAACGAAAAAGAACACATACTAACTGCTTTTAAAAAGCACTGAAATATCTGAATGTAAAAAAGAAAGGAAAGGGAAAAAAAGTAAAACTGAAGGTATTTCCCTGGCCCACTGCCATATTTCTCTCTTTGGTGGTGTCTATCAGAAGATTAGAAACCTGTATGAAAAAGTGAAAGCAGTAAGTTTGAAATCTTCTTTACCCTTGGAATTTGCTCTCAAGATTGAAAACAGGATGCTTTATTGGAAGATGGGGTTTTAATATGAAAGGATAGTCAGCTAAGGCCTCAATGTATTTGGCATGAGGCATTTCCCAGGTTTAGTGTGCTAAGTGGCTCGGCGGCTGCTACAGCCTATAAGTTCCTTGTGTAAGCCTAAAGTATTGCCCTCTGGTGAAAGCTGGTCAGATGGAGAGGAACTGTGGGATTGCCAATCATCAGTGGGATGGTTTTCCCTGCTGATTTTGTTTTTGTGTAGGTGTGAGATGACGTAAATACATATTTTAGGTGTCAGAGGAACTCAAGTGCTACAGAATATAGGACATCATTTTTTGTTTCCTGAAGGAGTTGGTCATTTTTTATTCCTGATTTTCTTTAAACATCTTTAACATGCCTTGACTTTAGGTAAAATATATAGTTGGTTAATTCTCCTTGATAGACAAGTGTTTTAACTCTTCGTGGGAAATTTTTCTGGGCAAGTGTTCAATTAATTCTACCTGAGCAGGTGTTGCCTGCCATGGATCAAAGTGGTGTGACTCACACTTTGTCAGGCGCGGGTTGCAACTGTGGTATTTTTCCCAGTAGGGTTTGATGCTTACCTGTCTCAAATCTGACCAAGCTGAACTAATAATGTGCTCTAGGATTTGAATATTCCTTTTTAGTTTAAAAGTAATTTATTACTTTCAGAATCACCTGCTTTCGTGTTGTGAAGAAACCCAACTAAAATAGTGGGGAACACAGGGTAACACTGGGGTCTCTGTTGAAGAAATAGATAAGACTTCTGAAGGCTGAATTTAGTGATTAATCTGACTGACAAGATGTAATCTTCAGGTCAATTGCCATGGATACAACTTTAAAATTCATTGTGATTTAGCCCCAAACTTTACAGAATAATATGCAATTTCAGGAACTTCTTTCATTAGCTGTGACAATAAGAGAGGGACCACATTTTGCTATCTAAACTATTTTATGTCTAGGGTGAGGATCTTTCCCAGCATCACTAAATGTTTGATACAGATTCTCTTCCCTTTTGTCACCCACTGAAGTTGGACTGCTAAAGGAACGTTTAGCTGTTATGACTATTTCATTGTTAATCATTGTTGGCAGGAGTTACCTTTGATGTTAAAAAAATGCATTGGCTATCTAGACATCCTTTTTATAGCTTTGAAACATCTGCACATTTAGAGGAATGAGAGAAATTTGGCCAAGGAATTATTAAACCCAAGTTGAAACTGTCCTTGTTTGGGCCTAGCATTCAACAACTCTCCTCACAGAATCTAAGCTGGAGTGTGAATACGTAACTGTGGGCGGGTGAATTATGGGATCATAGACAATAAAAATAGAACCTGAGTGTGTTCTCATAAAGTTACTAAGGAGGAATTATGGATCGAGAATTCAACAGAAAATGTGGGGTCCTTTTATTTAAAAAGTATAGATTCAGGCTCCATATCTTTTATCTTATGGAGATTCCTGAACAACTCCATTATTCTCAGCTCATGTTTCTACTCATTGCACACAAATTTGATTCATTTCACCTTCCCAATAATTACCTTTTTTCCTGCCACACTCTAAATCTTAGGAACTGCACTAGTGCTCCTCTCCCCGACTTTTTTTTTTTTTTTTTTTTGCGATACGCGGGCCTCTCACTGTTGTGGCCTCTCCCGTTGCGGAGCACAGGCTCCGGACGCACAGGCTCAGCGGCCATGGCTCATGGGCCCAGCCGCTCCGTGGCATGTGGGATCCTCCCGGACCGGGGCACGAACCCATGTCCCCTGCATCGGCAGGCGGACTCTTAACCACTGCGCCACCAGGGAAGCCCCTCCCCCAAGTTCTCTTAATGTCTCCTCCCTGTGTTTGTGTGTGTGTGTGTGTGTGTGTGTGTGTGTGTGTGTGTGTGTGTTGTGGGGTGGCTGTAAGTTTCTGGTGTTGGATAGTTCTTTCTGTTACTTGTGTGACTTTTCTCCCAAACTGATGTTTCTTATCACTAGGCTTCCCTGGGTGGCACCTCCTTTCCTTGACGTGGATGAAAGGTACTGGCTTTCCCATCAAACTAATGCTGCAGATAAACGGCAAATGCCCACTCCTTCTTAAGACTGGGAGTTGGCAAAACGAAGTGACCACCCCATATGTACTTCTTCCTTCCTCTCCACTCCTTTTCTCCTTGTCTGGATTGCAAAGCAAAAATTCTAGGTAAATTTCCACAATTCCAGACTTTGGGAGAGATCTCTGTGGTTTGGGGTCACTGCTGTTCTCACCTATGACTTAGAAAAATTCCATCAAATGCAGTTTTCCACTATAAAGCTGTTAGCACTTTGTAGATTCCAAGAAACATTCACTTCCTCAGGTTTCTTTTTCTTAAAGTGTATTATATGGCTGGTCTCAGACATGCTCACGCACAGGAAACATATAAAAGGGGAAGATAATATTTTTTATGGTTCCCTACAGATAGCTGAAGCCTTTGGCTTGCCAAATCCCACCGAACCACAGGGCTGGGCCTACTAAAGCATTTTAATGTGCCTCAAATGTGTCAGGTATGTTGTAAAAGGCAATGTGCCTGTGCATGTATGTACTTATGTGTGTACATGTGTTATAGGTGTGAGTGTACGTACATTATGTGTGCCTGGTGTGTGTGTGTGTGTGTGTGTGTGTGTGTGTGTGTGTGTGTGTGTGTGAAGCAGCGCTAATGGGTCATTACCAATTTTGGCCAGTCACCTATGGTCCTGGGAGGCATCATGGAATTTGCCTTGGTGATTCTGGAAGGGGGCAAAAGCAATTCTGGCAGAACGTTAATTTAAAGAATAAAGATGTGAAAGTCTGAGCCAAACAGGCTGAAGTTTCACCCTGGAAATTAAGTACATTGTTTTGCCAAAGAGAATCATATGGGTTTTCCCCAGGATGAGCCTGGAATGGGTGGGTAACAGGAATGGGCCGAGTCTTTGCCATTTTGTGGGAATTAAACGAAGCACTTTATAGATCTCAGTGAGCAAAGTCTTCAAACTTCATATCACATGCTACAAAGTGGGGCTGATATCCCTCCACCTCAACAGAAGGCTTCCCTTTTCACGGCTGGGCAGAGGGTTCTGTAAATGGCACTGTTCAGTCACCCGTGCCTCCTTTGTGCTTCAGGGAGGGCTAAGCAGTGCTTCCGCAGCCTTGCCGTTAGGACAGCCCAGGTACATTCCTTGTGCCTAAAGTTATGCCAGAGGAAGCACAACTAACAGGTACACGTAGAGTCGTTTATTCTCTAGCTTCCTCCATCCATGTCTACGATATCTAGCTGATGGTTGGGAGTCAAGAGAACTGGGCTTCAATTTGTATATCTGTGTCCAAGACACATCTGTCCTTAAATGTAACCATATGTCCATGGCCGTGATTTCCTATGTGTTCACTACAAGTATTACCGAGATGAATGAGACACATTCTCTCCCTCTCTTGAATAGGGATCACTTGGGAGCACCCCTTCAAGGATGGCATGCTGCTGCCACAGGCATAGACCTGTAAAGCTTGGAAATAGGCTGCTCTGCTTCTTCTTCTTTAACAGGGCCCACATCCACATGTCACCTTTGCTGGCTGCCCCCTCTGTGTGTGTCTATGTGTGCGGAGTGGTTACTGTAATTCTGAGGCTATATATTCCTTTGGTGCAACAGTAAGAATGTGGTAGCGGCCTAGTATTCTTTCTGCCAATAAAAGCATGATGCAGAGGGGTCCTTTCCCCAGTCTCACCCTGGAGAGTGTGTTTAACTGGTGCTAGAACATAGATTGGACAATGAAAACATGTTTGCAGATTAAATAAATGAATGAATGAGGAATAAAGGAAGAGTAGTAGGCACTTGGCTGGGCATGAAGAGACCAATACCTAGAAGCAGTTTTGGCTCCTTGGAGAAAAGATGGTTGAGAAATTCTTGATTGCCCATTAGCCAAAATGAGGACACCAGGATCACACTCCCAATGAGGTCTTTATTAATTGAGGACAGTTGTTCTTCACCCTTTTGGGGTCGCAGACCTCTTTTGAAACCTGATGACAACTATGAACTCTCTTTAGGAAAATGCACATATGGAACATATATACACATTTTTGCGTATAATTCAATTTTAAGGAGTTCAGAGTCCCGCCCTCCCACCAACTCATTCATGGCCCCCAGGTTAAGAGCCCGTAATTTAGACACATAGAATTTGGCAGTAAAGTGGCAGAATGGAGAAAGGACTGAGGCTAGGAGCTGGGAGACTTCAATCACAGTCCTGTATCTGCTTCTAACTGGCTTCTAACTGGCTCTGTGTGTGTAATTTCACTTCTGCAGGTTTCCATTTTCCTAAGTGAAAAACAGGAGGGTAAGCTTAATTCTGTCCAACGGTTCATCTGGTGTCAACATTCTGGAGGGGGAAGAGGCTGGCGTGTCCCACAGGAACAGCATTCCTTCCACCAAGGGCCCTCTGCGGGTCGCCTCCTTGGTAGACGTTGCTTTCTTTGTACTTTGAAAAGAAACCTTCTTTCCCCGGGTCGGCTCCTCCAAACCCTTGCCGTGCTCATTTTAATCTAACCTGAAAATTGACACACAGGCCATAGCTGTCTGCTCACCTCACTTCCTCTTCCTTGCATGGTGCCCTCACAGATATCAGAGGACTTCAAACACATCACCTGGGCAGAAGGGGGGCAGGTGAGAGGCGGGCTGGGGAGGACAGCCTGACGCTGCCTATTCAGGTGAATGGATTTTAGCTCATTCACTTTCCTCTTTGCTTTCTCCTGGACTGGCATGAAACAGAAATAAACAGTTGTAACCACCACGGGGAGGTACTCTGCAATGTGTTGGCTGAAGCCATTCTCAGTTCTTTGCCAGAGAATCTGGTAGTACTAATTTAATATTTTCCTTCGTGTTGCAGATTTACCATGCTTTAAAAAAATAGGAACTTTGTCTTTAAATACCTGGTGCTTTTTATGTAGCACAGACTTAAAAGCAAATTACCCCAAAGGAATGTTCAAATGTCTTCAGACAAGCCGGGCATAGTAATGAAATAAGCGCCCTCCCCTCCCCACTCCATTCCCAACTGCCTGTATCCCTTTCTTTCAAGGATTACAATCCAACTCCACCATCTAGGGCTTGTGCCACCTTCACACTCACTCCACTAAGTGATGATCCAGCCAAATTTTGAATGTCTTAAAATGACCAGGACAACTCTGCGTTTTTACATAGCCCTAATCCTGGGCTCTGATCTGCACAAATCTGCTTCTCTGTAGCTTTCCATCCTGAGCTCTAGTGCTACTGTGTGGGATGGACAGATTACAAATAATAATGTCTTGAGTTCCTTCTCTATGCCAGGCCTTGCCACGAGTGCTCTCTGAACATCTTCTCATGTTAATCCTTACAGTAAACCCACAATATCACTCAAATGTAGGCTCTCGAGGGCAGATTTTTTTTTTATGTGATTTGTTTACTGCTGTCCCCAGTCTCTAGAACAGTATCTGGGTGATATTAGGCACTCAGTAAGTATTTGCTGAATTGAAAGATAGTAACTGTTATTATCGCCATTTTACAGATGAGAAAACAGAGATTCACAGAGATCAAACACTACTGTAAGCTGCAGGGCTACTTTAATAGGATCCGAAGGAATAAAAAGCCATTATAAGGAGCATATCATTTGTGTCCAAGAGGCTCTGACTCATGCCACACCCCCAGGGCGGCTGCCCAGCCCACTCGTTCTTGAGATAGACACAGCCACGCTCCATTGCTGGGGCTGGAGGAAAGTGATGTCATGGTCCCAGAATGCCACTTAGAACAATTGGGTGGTGGTTAGTTAAAATAAAAGGGTTATCAAGGGCCTTGTTCAGAGCAGCATTTTGCACAAATAACTGTAGCCATGGAGGATGGCATCTGATTAGCTCACTTCTGCCTGAAAATTGAGGGGGTAGAAATGGTAGAAAAGGTAGGAGCAAAACAAGCAAACACAAACAAATGTCACAAACCAAAGCAAAGCAAAACCCCAAAACCTAAAACCCCCCCAAACCCCAAACTAAACTTATGAGCTGGAACAATGGCGAAGGAGTTTCATCGGCGATTATCTTATTTTTTCTGTGCAACAAATATGCTCCTTTTAGCCCGAGGAGCCCTCATGCTATTCATTGGGCCATTGCTATAGGACTTAACAATAATGCCCTATTTCAAGTGTCATTTTATTTCTTGCAAACCCCAAGCTTCTTGTGAATTTACATCTTCTGCTGAGTTTAACTCAATGAGAGAATATCACCCTTACCCTGACTTTTCTTTTTTTCTTTATGAATGGCCAAGAAAGCCCAAGTATCACAGTTTTTTTTTTTTTTTTTTAGTTGAGCAGGGGAACTATTTTTGATGAATGGAATATTTTCTTTGGTAAACAAACAATAAATACCAACTCAAAACCAACCAAATAAGTTTCTTTGGTAAAGTGGACATTAATGTCTTGGTTGGAATTAATTGAAAAATAAAACTTTTGCAAGTGTTTGCTAGGATCGTTCTTCCCTCTTTATAGCAATTGAAAAAGTAAAACTTCATGAAGTAAAGACTTAAATTTTGGGGGGATGTGATTCTGACCTATTTTCAAAATGTCTTCTCCATGGTGGGGCTAAACCAATGCTATCAGAGCAATTATTAACAATGAATATTAACAAATAAGTAATAATGATCTAACAATAAATAATAAGTAGTCAATCTTGGCATGCAGACTCCCCCCAAAATAATTCATTCATTCCACAGTCAGAATTCCATAAGCTTTGATTTCAAGTGCTGAAAAGAGAAGTTGACAAGTCTGAAAATGCCCTTCATTTAAAAATACAATATCCCAAGGTGTGCAGAGACCCAATCAAGAGGGAAAACTACTATCTGTCATAAAATAAAGTTCCACAGTAAGTCATTCTGGTTGACCAAACTGAATGGTTAAATTCTCAACAAAATCTGCTTAATTGGTATGTGTTGTATCAGTTTTGTGGAGTCACTGTAACCCAAGGTGCTCCACGTGGCTGGCACTAAATCAATGGCTGATTTAGAACACGCTCTTCAGAAAATGATTTAGCAACATATGATTTAAGAATAAAACCAATCCCCTCTTCAGCTGTGTTTTATCAATGATAGCCTAGTTGCAGGCCCCTTGGAGAGAGAATTGATCGCAGATCTATTATGCGAACTTGCCCTTTTTCGAGGATTGCATTTGTCCTTAGATTAAAGCTCATTATCTTCTAGTTGAGTGCATAACACATTGGTATGATCACTTAGTGTGTTTGCAGGAGAGATTGAACAAGTGTGTAATGCACTAGCTATGATCCCCTGCACATATATTTAGAACTGTGTGAACAACAGTACATGAAATAGAAAGCACAGGTTTGCACTTGGTGTAGTTACATCTGAATCATTTGGGAATTTTTGCTGTCTGGAAAGACAATGGTAAACCTAAATCCCAAACATTACCCAGACATTAAAAAAAAGTCTGCCTTATGGCCAATAAGTCCTATGTTTCTTCCTTGGAAATGTACTTTGAAGGGAGTAGTAGCCCTCTTATGAGAAGATCTAAAATTGGCCTGCCCTGTCTTAGGCATGCTAAAATGATGGAAACCCTCCAGTGGTGTGACCCTGGGTGAGTCACTTTATTCTCCTAGGTCTCAGTTTCCTCCTCTGCAGGGGATGGGGAAGTTGCACAGTACATCCGCTAAGGTCCAGAAAGGTAAGGTGCTTTGGGGAAATGCTTACCACTACAGATGTCTAAATAAGCTACGTCTCTAAAAGGGAAGAATACTGTAGACATTTACCTCAAGTGTGACCAGGTTTTAGCTTCATTTTTATAGACTTAAAGAAATGCAGGGGTCGGGGGCAACATACACAGCCTCTTCAGATCAAACCATTTCTGTTTAGATCCTGTAGATACTGCAAGTCAACAGTATAAACATCTAGGCTCGATAATGTACAGAAGGGCCGTGCAAGGAAGTAGAGGGGTACCAACGAAGGTGGGGGGGTGTGGGGACCAGGAAGATGAAAGTGCAGCCAGGTTAGCAGGAAAGCTTGACTGTCATCGTTGATAGATTTATGGTGGTGATTACATCTTCCAGTCATTTCCATTTATCTCACTTTCAGCCCTTTATGTCTGCCTGAAGTTCTCAGTTTCAGGACTTATAAAGTTTCAGGACTTTTCTTCTCTGTATCTCTGAGCAAGCATGTCTCCTGAGCGAAGGCAGACTGGCACTACAAGTGGGAAGCTGTGGCAGATAACCATGTCAGTGTTCATTTCTCCTTCCTCAGCTATGTGTGGGCAGATGTTATTTCTGGGCATCCATGCAAAAAAAAAAAAAAATGCATGTAGGGCCAAACCGCAAACAGCTGTACCAGCTGGCCTTTTTTTTTTTTTTGTCAAAATGGAAATACTATCTGTGGGTTCAAGTAGACACCTGCTTTTCCTTCATCATGCCAGGTATTTGGGTTTGGCTCTGTGGTTTTGGGTACTCAGAGCCTCTTGCCAAGAGTTGTAACTAATGAAGCAGATCCATTTGGTGACAAGCAACAAGATATACCAAAATAGAATTGCCTTAACTCTGCATTGCTGGAGCTGTCATTGGTTTAAAGGTATATTAGCCAAACCATACCAATGTTAAAAGTATATTGATGGTGGGTGGGTGGGGCGTATGATAAATTCATTCTGGACAACAAAACTGCCTCACCTGGGTGAGTTTAGAGGTGACTCAGTTTCAGTCCATGGGTGATGGCCATTCCGCCATGTGTCTGTTTCTGAGGTTCTGGCTTGCTTTTGGTGGCCAGAACTTTCACAAACATCTCCTTGGGGTGTTGGGGGGATAGATGAGATGGCAAAGACCTTAGACCTTAAACCACAGACCCTGCTTGGAGCTACCGCTCTGCAGAAGTTCTGGAAGCTTTATTGTTTGAGCAATGCTCAAAGCTATTTCTGCCTTGGCAGCTGACCTTTCAATCAGGAGGTTTTTGTCACAATACCAGCAACATCTGCAGTGTGAATAAAAGAGGATTCTGCTTGCTAATAAGCTTTTGCTTATTTGATCTTAGTTTAAGAGACTATGAGTCTCCTAGGGGGTGTGTGTGTGTGTGTGTGTGTGTGTGTGTGTGTGTGTGTGTAAATTTCCTCTGATGACAGCCTTTTGTTTTAAAGATTGAAAATATGCAATGCCCATTTCCCCACCTTGTCCTTTACTTTTTTTTGGCAATGCCTATTTCTTATTCTTAAAAACCAAAGAAAAACTTTCAGTTTGTTTCCATTAACATCATCCCTTTGCTCTTGATAAGACCTAGGGTGAAAATATAACAAGCAGATGCTATCACACTGTTGTAATTTGGTCAACCACTCTGGTACTATCGATATCCACCATTTCTACACACTCAATTTCCTCCCGATTTTCAGGATTTTTCTTCTCTTTCCTTTTTTTCTTAGAGGGTGGCAGGAAAGTCAGTATCACAGGTAAAATGGCAAAGCAGTGAAAGAAGGTGACAAATGCTATTAAAAACAAGCACCTGAACAGTGTACAGGTCAGATTTGAAGGCACAGCTGCAAGAGGAATCAGACCAACAAGATAGCAGAGGTAACTCTGTAAAATAGCTACCCCATGCACTTCCAGGGCATTTTTTACCCACTTCGTTCTTGTGAAATCCTTGCCCAGAACAAAGGTGGATAATAGTGGAGCACAGTTGTCAATTGTGTAGTTAATTCCGTAAATTAAGCATAGCACAGAGATGCAGTCCAGTTCTACTTTCCATAATGTCATGAAACCTATAACTCCAAACTCCACGGACACAACCGTTAGAGTGAGCCAGACATTAATCAGAGAATCTGCCACCAGGAATGCCGAGAAGAAGAGCAGGAACAAAGCACTGATGCAGGAGTTGTGCAGGGGGGCTCCCAGAGAGGAGGCGTATCGATCCATGTACACGAAGGACGGATTGAAGACGATGAACTTCACCTTGGAGGTGACAGAAAGTCTCCTCAGGGTCTCCAGGAGATCATAGAGTTCTTCTCTGTTCGTTTCCATGGTCTTGGCCACCAAAAACATTCTGGAGGCCACTACATCAACCTCATCATTGTACTTTTTAGAGAAGATGATGTCCTCTTGAAAATGTGAAAATTGGGGGGCTTTCAGGAAAGAATTTCTCAACATGTCTGTGAAATTTTTCTTAGGCAAGCCAGTGGTCACGTTGAGTTTCCGAAGGTAATTTAAATAGCTCTCAAACCAGGATATTCGCACAAACCCCTTGGTGTATTCTAGCACGTCTTCTTGGACACTAGTGTTCCAGTATTCTATAGACTCGTATATGTAAAACCCAATCACCGGACTGTAGTTGCTAAAGTACTTTTGCTGGGCAGTAGTGTACTCAATGGTTTGTGTCGCCGTTGCTACGATGTTACTAAGGTCTGACCCTTCACTGACCTGCAGATAGCCCATTAAGGCAAAGGAAATATAAATAAGGTAAAAGAGAACTACAAAAGGCTTGACATAGGTGTTGGTTATCCAGTCACAGTAATAGCGTTTGAGGAAACATACCAATAGGTGACTCTCGTAAGTGTTCGCTTCCTCGCCGTCAGCTGTGTCCTCGCTGAACCTGGCCGTCAGGAGAAACCTGTACCATGCGGGCTTCTCCTGCAATGCCTCGGGCTTTGGGACTTTCCTACAGAAGATACTATGCTGGTAATTGTTTTCTATGTAGCCAGTGAATACCAGGCTGGAACCATAAAACGAGAGTACATAGAGGTAGTTGAAGAAGATTGCGATACAGGAATTGCAGCAGAAAATCCTGGCTGCCTCAATGTTCGTGAAAGGGCTGGCCCCTATGCCAAAGGTGACCAGGTACATGGCAGTGGTGAGAGAAAAGGAGAGCATGGAGTCTGCATAGACTGCTGCAGTTCTCTCTTTAACGTGTTGGTCTTCTCTAGTTTTCCTCCAGGAGGATAACATTTCAAAAGTCCCATATAATCCATGACCTGAGGGGGCAGAAAAAGACCAGATCAAAAATTTTAAAGGCTAATCTCTCTAAAGAGGGGAAACACCTTGGTCCTGGGGACCTACTGGGTCAAAGGAAATATAACCCGTCCTAGGGGTGACAGGTGACAGTAAATGTCACTGATTTCTCCTGTGGAGAGAGAAACTCGTGTTTTAGTGAATCATAAATGTTAAGGGATAGAGGGAAGATAGAGGAGCTGAGATCTTCATGGCTTCCTTCTGGCTCAAGAAAGCTGGGTGGACTTTTGCCTATAAAAATCTGAGTAGACGTGTGCCTATGTCTTTTGGGGATTATGCACATTGATAGTTTAGGGTTGTTGGTGCAGTTTGCAGAGTATTTGTTTGCCTTGGTTGGTGGAACACTCCAGAGAAGATGCCTGGCCACCCATCATTTTGCTTGTCATCCCCACAAGTCTGGCTGGAGGTCAGCACAGACTAAGGCGGTGGGCAGAGGGTTCTGAGTTAACGGCTCATCACCTCATTTAAGTTTGGCCAAGTAGAAGGCTTTAGGGAGAAAGAAGCACTGTATTTAATCTGAGCCTTCACAGGAACCTAAATCACAGCCTCTTTTTTCTTCTTCCCCAAATATCAATGCAGGAAGCAATAAATCTGCGAAACAGAGGGAAGCAAAATAAGTAGGGACAAGTTTCAGTGAACAGGAAGGATGGAAGAAGGAACAAGATTCATATGAACTCAGTGGATAAAAATGAAAATTCAGGTTGAAAGTTTGTGGCGTGTCTCTTGTCTTCGGGGATGTTTGACCCGTTTTGGTTGTTTATGGATGGCGTCTCAAGCAGGCGGTGACCCTGCTGGCTTCTCTGCACTCTTTGGCAGTGGCCTCTGAGGGACCGGGCCAGATCAGTAACCTCTCTCCTGAACTACTTAGTGCCTTTGGCTCCTTGGTTAGTATTCCAGTAACCTTGGAACAGCACAGGTACAGTAAGTGCCCGTTTTGACTTTATTCTACTGCCTAAAACCAGATCTAGTTGAACTTCTCCCATCTTTCCTAGTTGGAGCCAGACATTTCCTGGACGGGCCTCCCCAGGTTTCCAGGCCGCTGCAACATTGAAAAGACCCACAAAGTGACCTGTTGTGGCTTTCTATCACCCCTGTCTTGGCACTGAGATCGGCAGATCTCATTTTCTGCTTCTACACCTTGGCATAACTACAATCCCATTACTGAGGATAATAAAATCTTTACCCTGTGGTACAATAGTCTGGTTTTTAAAAATGAATTTAAAATCTCCAGCCAATCGTAATACTGAGTAAAGTGAGTCACTGTTACCTTGTGTTCAGTCATTGAGCGCTTGTCTTCCCTCGTGCCCAGGCTGGTATTTATATATGCATTGTGAAGTCTTGGCCTCAAACCCGAATGCCCATTTCATAGTCACGATATAGGCCTGTTTCCTCAGAGAGATTTGGCATTTATCTTAATTTACTAGGCGCTGCTTTACAGCCACTTTTAGAGGTCAGGTCAAGACTGTCAATTTGATAACTAGCACCGTGGCCCCTATTCAATTGGAGGCACCTAAACTCCCCAGACGTGAAGTAAAAAGTGCACTCGTTGACTGGCATACTGTTGTTAACTATGTTTTAGATAGTTAATGTCTAGTCTTACCAGGGCAAACTATTTATTAAGTTTGTTGCCACTGTGTTCTCAGGAAGGACCAGCTGATCTTTGATTAAAATAACTGATCCCGGGCTTTCCTGGTGGCGCAGTGGTTGAGAGTCCGCCTGCCGATGCAGGGGACACGGGTTCGTGCCCCGGTCCGGGAGGATCCCACATGCCGCGGAGCGGCTGGGCCCGTGAGCCATGGCCGCTGAGCCTGCGCGTCCGGAGCCTGTGCTCCGCAACGGGAGAGGCCACAACAGTGAGAGTCCCGCGTACCGCAAAAATAAAATAAAATAAAAAAATAACTGATCCCTTGAAATGAGGGTAAAAAAAGTACTTCCGAGGCATCTGCATCCTGGGGAAACAATACTGACCATTTCATCTGGGGCCATGTAGAATAAGTTCTGGTGGGCAAAACACACTTTAGAGTTTCACTGAAAATGGCAAATGGAATTTTATGTGTTTTCTTGCTAGAAAGAAAAAAAAAGTTTTAAAACAGGGCTTTGGTACTGAGTCATTAAATATGGTAAGAAAATAAAGATGCATAGAGCAGGATTAGAATTACTCATATAGTAGGATTTGAATTAAATCTGTTTTGCAGTCCTTTTTTACAATTGGTGTGATGTTTTCTAATGATATTATCTGACCCTGACTCTTGTTGGAAAATACAGTAAGAATCCTTTTCTTACCTTGCTGTTGGATGATCTTAGAAGCTAATCGAGGAAAGGACTTTGAGTTAACAGAGCTATTAGGTGAAAAGAATAAGGCATTTGAGGGTCCAGAATGAAAATAATCAAACTCAAGGAGAGGTGGAAGTAAGCTGTTCGCCTGTCTCTTGAGATCTGTTGCTGCATTTTAAATGCCTTATCCTTCTGTAGTTTGATCATTTTTATTGAGTCCTGACTCTTTTTGCACATCACATGTTCTTGGTTCTGGGGGCAGTCCCAGAGGATTCTGATTTTATTCATAGGGGCTTATGCTTCTCCTTCATTCCTCTCGCTACAGGGGTGTGCATACAGATGCAGAGGCCAGAAGAGGAAGCCCTGAGAGAGAATCTGTTTTACCCGATCACTCAGCGTTTGTTGCTAGTCATTGTTGGCCTGGCCTGCAAAGGCCCCCACCTTCATTCCTGATAGGCTAGATTCTTGATTCTCAAGCCACACCCCTCTAGCAGATGCCTACACCCTAGACTCCAAATGGCAGTTGTGCAGTGTCTTCAAAGAGCTCTTTGGATTTCAGGGACAACTGCTAACACCATACCTGGGCCTCCTTACTGAAGCTCAGTCAATCAAGGGAGAGATGAGTGCCAGCATAGCTGCGGGTGCCTCCCAGGGATGAATAGCCTGGACTGCCTAGCTGGCACCAGACCTGATTCACAGCTGGGTATTTATGTTGAAGAGGTTGGTCTATTACCCTAATGGAAAGCGGAACTGTGGAGCCCCTGTTTTCTGGCCTGGACTCAAGGGGAGGCATGTTCCAAGAGCCGTAGGACATGAGGAATGCTCTGCCCCCCAAGAATGTCTGCTCTGCCCATCATCACAACTGAATTCCCTGTGGTTTGGCCTTCAAGGGTATTCTTTTAAATGCAGCCCCCTCTGGAATAGTGTGTCTACTGAAGCAGCTTCCCTTTGAGCTGGGGAATGGGACAGAGAACCGAGATGGGGAGGGAGTGCAGAGGAAATCATAGGTAGGGAGGATCTCACAGAGACTAACTCCTTCCCAGTTTTTCCTCCAGCCAGCCCAGGTCTTTGTTTTTACATCCATTTCAGAAACTGGGCCAATGAAAACCAAGGAAAGGCCGGGAAGAAAGATTTTGGTACATTCTGTTCCTCCTCACTTTCCTCTCTCAGCAGCTACCTCCTTTCTTTAGTGTCAACAAATAGATTTAGCCCTTGGTGACCAGAAGCCCTGCACGTAATGGGAGCCTGGGCTCATCATCCAAGGGGCAGGTCCAAGACCTGGGGCAGCCTGAGACCTGGAAGTCAAAGACTGCTGCGTGGTAGTGAGCCTGCCAGGAACTGCCCAGCATCCTAGCGCGCTCCCTCTCTTACAGCCAGAGTGGTTAGGGCTGATGAATTGCCAGAGGGAACTGCTAAACAATACATACTGATTCTATCAAATTCTGAAGATAAAGAAGCTTTTAAAGTATTCACTTAGTCTTTGAAAAGCACATTCAAGATGTTTGTTTTGGTTCGTCGCATGTCTGTATAGTTACGTGCCTATGAACACATGCCTATCAGTGTGTCAAGACACACACACAGGTCCAAGTTCTGATTATTCATGAGTGGATGCTCTGTGGCAGTGCAGGCTTTTAGCCAGGCCCTGGGATAAGGACAGTAGAGCTCTTCACCAGTGTTCAGATACAGTTTATACCAGGAGTGCAATTTAAATTTTATTAGCAGTAGTCTTTGGGATTTTCATCTAGTAAAGTCAAATACCGAAGGATTTAGGCTAATCATTTTTCTTCTTTTCCAAAGAATTTTCTATCTTTATGTGCAGTTAGCTTGCAGGCTTTGGAGGCAATGAAGAGACAAGGCAGCACAGATGATAAATAACACTAATGGTGGAAAATCCTCCAGTCAGTTAGGGTGAGTCTCAGGAATACTCACAGATTAAATCTCACTCTCACCCAGACTCTTTTCTGGGACCTGACCAAAGCCTTTGGGATTGTTTACAATCCACCGACGCAGGAATCGACAAGTGAATAGTTGAGAGTTAACCTAACTTTACCCAGTAGATACACTTCCGGAAAGTTGTTCATGAAGTCACTTATATTTTAAACGTATTTAATGGTTTTGCTATCAGAGGCAGTCTGGGTGATTTGTTTATTTATTTATTTTTTTTGGCCAATGAATATCACAGGCAAATCGATCTACTTTGTACATTTGGACTTTGTAAGGCAGATTTTTCTTCAGGCCCAGATTCTCCTGCCTTCCCCAGCACACAGAACCACAGCGCGGAGGCTGATGCCTCTGGGTGCTCCTCACATTTTAATCCTTTAATCCGAGCCGGATTTCCTCATCCTGAGTTCCTAAAAGTAAGGAATAACTAAGAAGATGGAGGAGGTAAAATGAGATGGCTTCCAGTTTCAATGGGAAAACGTTTAATATCAGGAGACACTGAAGCCGTTTATAGCATGCCTGGCCAGTGCCAGATTTCATATATGGAAATAAAATCACTACATTCTTCTAGAAAATCCATGGAGTATAATGAATGCATGAGAAAAATCTGCTTAAAACATATTTTATTCTTAGACAAGTTTCACTAAGTAGCTCATGTTTATAGAAAGCTTTTCCTTCCATGACATCCACATAAATTCATGATTTTTGTTTTTCTGAGAAGAAATTTAAAGTGTATATATGTCTGGCCTGAGTAACATCTGTTTTAAGGGAGAAGTTCATTAATTGGGTTACATTTACACTTCGCCTGTTACGAACATTTACTTTCTAAGCTGAATTGTTTGGTTTATCACAGCCTGTTTTGTCTGACAGTTAAGAGTGAGAGTAAAGGTGTACTCTGTTTAAGTTAAGACAGATGCTCACATCAGGGCGAATATACACATCTTACTCTTTCTACCAGAGGCTTGTCACATTTTGGTAATTCTAATCACAGCATTGGGTTTTAATCTGAGAAATGATTTTCCTTCATTCGAGAGGTGCAAATAAGAGTCCAAGAAATGAATTGGCTAATAGCTCTTCCTTGTTTAAAGATAAAGTATTTACATACTCTGTGTGTGTGTATACACGCGCGCATGCACTATATAAAATCAGTGTGTACAACTGTGGCCCATAATATATGATATGGTCATTGTGTAATATCTCTTCATATAGAAGACATATGTAATATATAAATATATGTATATGTGGCATATCTTATTCAAACACATTTTATATATTTACATATAAAATGTGTGAATATATACTATGTAATATAGAGAGAAATATATAGTATTTCTATTCAGACATTTAAACAATATATGTAAGGTTATAAACACATAAAAATGTATATAAACATGAACTTACTGCATAACATATCATATTACATATGATATATAATATAGGTAATGTGATATATAATATGTATTGTGCACCCAGATTACACAGAGAGACACACACACATGTACCCACATACACACACACATGCATACACATACACACAAGATGACTAGTAAGTTGATATGAAATTTATTTTACTGGTGAGGAAGAGAAGTGTTAGTGCTGCTACACCAGTCAGTGCAGAGAAGGGGCTAGAATCCCTCCCTTAAGTTCCATCTACACTTTGGTTCTTGGCTGGTGAAGTAGCCTAGGTGAGATGCAGGGTATCCTTGACAATGACTATGAATCTGCTTGCGTTGTGAGCTACTGTAGACCCATGTGGTCAACACTGCCGGGCCCCAGCAGTGACTTTCTGAGATGCTAATCCAAATGCAACAACAAACTAGGTGTCTCTCCTCATGGTCTTTTTTTTTTTTAACCAGCTCAATGTCCTTCCAGCTGTTGCTTCCAGCTGCCAGACCCTCATGGAATTGGCCACTCTCCTATTCCCTAGACTAGTTGGCTAGACCACCCAGAGGATACCCAAGAGACCTGGGTCAGAGATGAAGCACCCTTGCATTCCTCTGCCTAACTGGGCTCTGCCCTCCCGGACTGTGCCCCTAGTCCCGTTCTTGTCTTCCTTTATGGTTAAGGATAGAACAATAAAACGTGTTTGATCCATCCCCTCAAACCTATTTTTCCCCACCCACCCCTTACTGTAAGGAGTGGTGGAGCACAAGAATAAAAAGCCGATAACTAGCCACAAAACTTGATTACACAGTAGCCTTGTAAATTAGTCCCACAATGAGCACAGGTCATTAGAAAAAAGCTATTCAGGAAAAAACTTTGAAAAATTACTCTCTTATTTCAAATCAGATGTAAACAACAGTGGGAACAACAAACCCCCTATAAATCAATTATTTTTCTAGAAACTACTGAACCTTTTAGTGATTTATATCTAAGCAGAGTATTTCCACAGCATTCTAGCATACTTCTACTCCATCATGTAGATTGTCCTGTTGTTGCAAATAATGGACTTCTACGATAACGTAGTAGGTTGAGCCATAAGAAATGACCACTTTTGTCGTTCAAAAATGGTCAGATATTGGTACCAATTCTGTAGGTGAAAAATGGTTGAATATTGACAATTTTGTATTTTATTATTATCTGGCTGATTTTTCCCTCCCACATTTCTCATGACTTTAGAAATATACCAGAATACTCACCAGGAAAGCAAAACTTTGCAGGTTTGCTTAAGTTTAGAGCCAAGATAATTAAGAGTTCCGATTTCTCCGTTAGAACGAAATTTCTTGCACAGGAACTTTTACCTCTTTATAAGCCTGAGCTCCGTATACTGCGTCAGATTCTAGGTGGCAGCAAATAAGAACCAGTTCTCATAGAACTGAGCCTGATCTTCTGGTTTCTGCTAAATATAGATAATCTTAGAAACCTGAACAAAGCCAAACATCCTTGCTATTAGTCTCCTCCTAACACTTAATCACATCCTTTCTTCCTTTCCTGTCCTTGAATTTGAGTGGCCTGGCTGGATAATGTAGAAGGAAGAGGGAACCCTGGATCTGACATTAGACTGTCTCAAAATCCCAAACATGTGAAAGGGCTTGAAGAATATTTTTCTTGAAGAAAAGTTTTCGTCACATCTGGGCTCTGAGTCTCTTGTATCTTAATAAATGCAAAGCAACCCTTATAAATTAGATTACCACATAGAAAGTAATATCCAAAGTATCTTTCACCGCAACTTCACTTCTCCCCTTTTAGCTGTACAGAATGTACATGAAGCACCAAACCTGCCAGATGAAGAAGGAAGAAAACCTTCCTTCTGTTGCCTCCTATATTCTCCAGCATTCCATTCCTTTCCTGATTTGTGTCTGATCAGCAAAGCTGTGGAAATATTAAGCCTGTAAGGAGAGCTTGCATGTGCAAAACCTGTGCCAATTTCTTAAATCATACCCAACTGCAGGGCAACGTTGTAAATCCTCATCCTTTAAAGGAAATTCCATAACGGATTAACGTGATGA
Source organism: Delphinapterus leucas (assembly GCF_059928025.1). Classification (NCBI taxonomy): domain Eukaryota; kingdom Metazoa; phylum Chordata; class Mammalia; order Artiodactyla; family Monodontidae; genus Delphinapterus; species Delphinapterus leucas. Next base: position 113,178,185 of record NC_143150.1, read on the forward strand.
GTGTGAGATGTTTACAAATGGCAGTTCAGGTACCTCAGTACCTGGTGTTAACATAGTTTGGAAAGAAAGGATATTACGTTACGCATAAGGGGTATGGATGAAATAAACTCCTCTCCAAATTATAACAACTAAAAAATGTCAATGAGCATTTATGATACTGTAGACCTTTAAGAATTTCAGCTCTAAATAAACTGATCTGACTCATATGGACAGGGGTTTTGGCAGAAGTGGGGTTGTCTAATATGCATGACACTGATTAAAAACATTCTAAATCCTGATGTATCTATGCTTACATCATTGCCAAAATGATTCATCTGTGTAGGATATATTCTTATTGCCAGAGATGTCACGTACCGTCTTGGCTAGAAACACACAGTCACATCCCATTATGGTGAACTCTCAGAGTTTATCCAAATTCTTTCCTATTCTGGAATTTTGTCAGGTTAATACTGCTTGACACACATGGTCTTAAAATTTTCCATTCTAAATCTACTGCCATTTTGGCATTTGGCTGGGTCTGGCCTTATGTGACTGGCATCACACTGAGACTGTTTAGTTTGTTGAATTTTAAACCTATAATTGTTTATCACATTATAGACCTATTGTCGGCCAAGGAAATGTCTGGAAAGGAAAAAGAGACTTTTTCTAAGATACTTTTCCTTCTAAAGGAGGCCATATATTTCTAAAAGTTTTATTTGATCGTATATTAATATCACAGAAAATCAGGAAGTTTTGCTTAAATCTGCTTAGTTTATAAACTGGACAAGTTTATTGACTCATAGTGCAAAACGCTTTGCACTGCATTTCTTCTTGGTCATTTGAAATATTTATTGGCATTTTAGGACTGGTCATCAAAAAACCAGAATTAAACATTGGTCCTGAATGCAGCAGCATTTATGAACATGCTCTGGCTTATATTCCATTTTACAATCAAATCTGAGAACGAAGAGTTTATCTGAGAAATACAGAAGGGCAACTATCCTAAATCCGGACGCTGTTGGCTTTACGAGCATGTTAAGCATCCATTACGTGATGCAAAGTATTTATTGCAAATGGGCCTTAGCTACTAAAATGCGTAGCTTCCTTTCATGTTGTGACTAAGTAATTTGAGATCTCTTTGAGCTGAAAATGTACAGAAAGGTTGCCTACTGACTGTCAGCAGGGAAAACTGCCATCAAATCAATGCATGTAACATTCCTCACAAATTACGAGCAAGGGTGTACGGGGCACTGTGGCGCTTGATCTCTTTCACGACAAATGCCAGATTTTTCTGAATTGAATTCATGTGAAGTTCACCGATACTGGGTCTCCCTTGCTAACAGCATCTTTCCATCTCTTACATCCCTCCCCACACCAGCACTACCTGCTGTATTCCTTTTTGTGTTGACTTCTACTTACAATATTTAAAACTTAAAAAAGTACAAAAATCAGTTTTAAGAAATTTTAAATACTGTAATTTACTTCACTTAATAAAATTCAAGAAGTTTTGAATATTTAATTTCATTTTACTTATAGTGAAATTGATTTTTAGTGAAATTAATTTGAAGAAGTTTTGAATATTACTGCTTAGTTTTACTTAAAAATTAATTTTAAGGACCTCTAAATATTGAAATTTTGTTTTATGAATGCAGTTCATTTTCAGGAAGTTTTAAATATTGTATCATTCTTTGAGCTCACTGGTAACTACTTAAGAGTGTCATAAAACCAGGAATGATAGTCCTTTTTCTATCCCTGACATCCTTTTTTCCTCCCCCTAAGAACCTGTCTCCCTTCAGTTTCCCATAAACCCTTATCCCCGTTTATCTTCCTCCCACAAAAACAATCACAGCAAAAAATACACTATTTTTAAAATGAAAAGCTAACAAACAAACAAACAAAACAACCCCCCAAGCATCTGACTAATTATGAGCAGAACATTTTAATTGACATCTTGACTCAGGCCTCCGTGGAAGCTCCTCCTAACCAGCCCTTACTCACGCCTCAAGGAGCCGCCCTGTATTCCACAGTTGACCCACATTGTCTTGGGGTTATCTTAAAGAGGCAAGTGATGCTGCCATCTTAACAGACTGAGTTCAGGAGGAAGTATGGCAGCCTCCTCCTGTGCCGAGTTCGGCAGTGATGAGTAAACCGATCTGGGAAATTCGCAGCACGCTCAGTCTCCGCACAGTGCCCCACTTTTCCACAAAGGCTGCTAGTCTGTGTTTATTGCCTGGGTTTCAATTCCCACAGGCCGCAGAGCATGGAAGGCCGCACGTAATTCTGTGGCTCCGCCAGCCCCGCACGTTATCATTTAACCATCATGCAGCTGAGACTTCCCGAGTAAATTCCTTTCTTTTCTACTATCCCCAAACAGGACACAAGGCATACTAATGAACTCCACCATAGTTTTTCCTCAGCCAATGAGAAATGTCACTTCATTTGTCATGTCAGTATCTGATTCCAAATGACATTTTAATTTTGCTAAAGGGATTGATGAGAAGTTGCCAAAGAAGAGGGGGAAGCTAACTGAATCCTTGGCCCACAAGAACTCTGCCATCAGGTTTGCTGGGCATGGCACCTTCAAAATCAGATGGACAGAGCAACTGACATTATGTTATGACCACTACGGCTTTACGCTGACAATTATCTCTATCAGGAAGTTCCTGCAGCCTCCAAGAGAGAACATAGTGGGATTCTCACACTATCATTTTAAAACGTTCTCCTGAGTTCATAGCAAAGACAGGAAAGAGTTACCTTCTTATTTATGTCTCACTTGTTGGCTTCAAAGTTCTCGTACGTTTACCATATCGTTCTGTGTGATGTTCGCATCCACTCAGTCCATCGGGTAGGGGAACCGAGGCCAGTGGACACTGTTCGTGCCCGACCTCTGTGCCCTCCCGTTCCCCATTCTTGAGCTCACGGAAGTCTTCTTACTCCAAATACTGGTAACCTGAGGGATTTCTCCAGCTGCAGGAATGTGCTCGGTCTTCCCTGGGAAGTGCTGGGGAGTTAATGACTCGGGGGAGAACCCTCAATGAATCATACATAGGGTTTCTGGGTGCACTGCGCAGCCTTCAGCCTCCTCACCCCTCAAGGAGACCTCTGAGGCCTCTCAAAGGTCCCCGGTGGGACTAAGCCACAGGTGCCCCCAGCTTATGCTGATTAGCTTACCCCGAATCATCTTCCTTCCCTGTTTCATGTCCTCACTCCCATGCTGGGGTCTCAAAGTACTTGTATCTAAATCCTTGTCTCAGGGTCTGCTTCTGGGGAAGCCCAGCCTAAGGCACTGGAGCACAGAGATTAATATCTGCTCAGCACCATGCAGCTACTTAATGGAGAACCAGGCCTGGAACCCAGGACTTTGGACTTCCGGCACATTTACCAGATAAAGCTGCCTCTTGTGACCCAACACCACCTTATAGTACTGGCCCCAGGGCTTCTGGGCAAGAGGAGGAAGCCATAAATGAAACAAACCTGTTAGACGGCTTCTCCTTGCCTTTTAGGAACCCAGTCACCACCACCAGAAGGAGGAGACAGAAAAACAAAGGGTAGTAATTACCTAGCATGACGAAAGGGACTCCCAGGAAGGTGGAATTGTATTTGCCGCCAGTAAGATTGATGATCCCGGCCGCAGTGAGAGTGGCCAGGCTTATGGTCACCAGCCCGAGCAGGCCCAGCCAGGGTTTGCTGCGGACGCAGTCCTGCATGGAGCAGCAGAGGATGGCCATGGTGGCCACCAGGATCAAGCTGGTGACCAGGTAGCGTTCTGATACGCGGCTGGTCTTCTGGAAATCTTCCCTCAGTGAGGAGGACGTGTAAGGGTACATTTTGACTTTGCCGTTAGATTTCTGGAACAGTCGGACGGTGTCGCAGAAGCTGGACTCCCACCTCTCTGCCACCATGTCGTTGAGACTGTTGATTGACTGCAGGTAGTAGGTGAGCTGGACGGCCTCTGCGGATTTCACTCGGTCCTTGCTGTGCACGGTGACGCCTCCGAGCTGGTGCCCGTTGTAAACTGCCCTCCCGTCCTTTAAGTGAGTGATCGGGTACGTGATAGCAAAATTGGTCCGGTTGGTGGCCCGAGCATTCTTTAGCTCCTCCAGGACATGCACTATGTCGTCCACGATGCAAGTCTTATCGTTATTCAGGATACATATGTGAGCAAATGTGTAATTAAATCCAGGCCTTGGAACCTGGATCCTGGTCACAGCAGCATGCAACTATGGGGAAAAAATGAGAGTCAGTGTTGATTACCAAAAATAAGACAGTACTAAGTGACATTAGCTCTGTGGATTCAAACGTCTCTATTTTTTGTGGGGGAGGGGAAAGGGAGTCACTCATGCCATCTCTAAGCTAAAGAGTTCAAATTAAATGTTATAACCTTACATCAGAAGTGGGTAGTAAGGATGTAAAACACAGATTTGAACTTGTCAGAAATGAAAATTCTCAGACCTGGTAAGTCACAGTCTCTGGGGTGAATCTGGGTTTTCACAAGCCCTCCGGGGGATTCTGATATAGCTAAAGTTTGAGGAGCACCACCATTATTTCTACATGTTGTGTGTTCTTTATGTGTGATTCAGTTGGTCTATAAATATCTGAAAATCTTATACTGGTCCACCCCAGTATAAGGTCTCCCGTCGAAAATGTCAAAAGTGAACTAAGGTGCAATTCCAAGTGCACAGGTCGCCTGTAGGCCCATCCCTTGCTGCCGATTTGTAGGGCAGCTAAATGATTTCCCCATTCAACGTAATCACTCTGTGACATAAAAGACAAGCGGTTCACCTTCAGGGCCCTTGTATTCTCTGCTTCTGTGGGAAGGGAGCTGTAACTGCAGAGCTTGGCTGGGATACACGGCAGTCATGCTAAGGGAACACAGTAGGATTTATTCCGCACACCTCGCCCTAAATCACATTTGCTGTGCCCGAGTTCTGTATGCCTGTGATCCAAGTGCACGTGGGAATACAGACACTCATTTAACAGCCCCTACTACGTGCAAGTCACAGTTCTAGGCCCTTTATATGGATTAAGTCATTTAATCCTTACAAGAAACTCTAAAACAGGTACAAATACTAGCCTCATTTTACAGACGAGGAAGCTGAGACACGGAGAAGCCAAGTCACTTGCCCAAGGCCACACAGAGCTGGGCTCTACCAGGCAGCCTGGTTCCAGAACCTGTGCGCCTAGCCCCTCACTATACGCCTCTAGGTTGGCAATACCAGAAGCTAGATGAAGGTTCTTGCTAGCAACTAAATCCTGGTTTTGTGCTTTCACCGCCCCACCTCTAAAAAATTACAAGGGCTCAAGTTCAGATATGTAGGAGCGTGTGTAATCTACAGTCTAAGGTGAGAAAATAAGGCCTTCTCTCTGTGAAATGAGGCCATTAGTGGACATGTAGCTGAGTGTTAAACAAATGAGCACATCTAGGTCCATGCCTGGCACTGAGAGGGCTCCCCCAAGAGCAGAGCTAGCCGTTATTACATACCTGACGAACGAAGAACATTTCACACTTAAAGGGAATAAAAGCCTCGTATCCAGAGTTGCCATACTGTTGCTGCGCCATTATAACTCAACCTTCTGAGCGTCTCCATGACCCTGATAGATTTGCTCTTAAATCTGCTGTAGGTGGATTATTTGCTGAGACATTTTCCTGTGCATGCATGTGCCAGGGTGAGTGGGATACTATGTTTTTTGAAAATGTCTGAGGGGCACCAGCTGTCAAAGTCCTCCTTCCTCACATCTCCTCACGGGCCCCAACCCTGAGGTTCAGGAGACACTTCATTGTATCACATTTGGCTGAAATATTTTGAGTCCTTTCCTTCATACACACACACACACACACACACACACACACACACGAGTTGATGTCCCAGGGATACCTAGGAGACTGTTTTCACAGAACTCTAACCATATGCTAATTTTTTGTTTTGATGCTTTGGGATTGATGAAGAGCAAAATGTCTTGAATGGTTCTAAACACTGGGAGTGTGTTTTCATCCATTCTTCTCTAAGCTTGGCCCAGTGAATTTTGATTAAAAGAACTCCTAACTACAAAAAAAATCCCAAAATATGAAAAGTTACTTTGGAGGAGAGAAGAACCAAGAGGAATTTAAAGACAAGAGGGAGTTAAAAGAAAGACTTTGGGGGCAAGCTTCAGAATAGGCTAGAAAAGGAGTGGTATTGAAAGCATGCATATGTGTAATATTTAGTGCATTGTTTGTTCCCATGAACAGTCTAATAAATCTCCCTTAGAGTGATTACTAAATATGTCAAGAGAAAAAGATTGCCAAATAAGATGGTGCTAAGTCACAGGGCTGAACCCAATTATAGCAAGGGGATATTTTCCATCCATTCTTTAAGGCGACCATGCCACACTGGGTGGGGAGTTGTAAACTATTTAGTGATCTGCCAACTCTGCCGATCTACTGCTGGGACCCCCTGGGACCACAGACCAAAGAAAGCAGACATGCTGTTAACCCCTGTACCACCAGCTCATAGGAGGGAGGCTTGGAAAATGGGAACCTTACTGAAGTTTGAGAGGGAAGGTTTCTTAACTCTCAGTACCAGAACTGCTGTGAGATTCACCTGCTTTGAATTTCCGAAGGGAAGGTGGGTAGAACATGTGTCACTCTTGCTCCTCAGTGGCAGGGAGATGCTGGGTGAAAAAGCAGCCAGAGAAGGGGTGTTGGCTGAGGCCACCCACCTGGCAGGGGGAGTCTACTGGGATTCTACTATGGGATAAGAGGTGAGAGGATAATGAGAGGTATGGGAAAGGAGAATGGAGACTCCCTCCTGGGACTTTTGGGGTTACTCAGTTCTGATCTTGGTGGTTCTTATGCCTACACGTCAGGTACACACACATTCTACTCTTGGCTGTCCACAGAGCCACGGGCAGACACACTACACGTGCTACTTGGACATCTACCTGTACAGGGTTTTAGAATGCCTTGATTTACTTTCCTAAAGGAGCCCCACTCAGGACAGCAGAGGCATTAGTAGGTGACCTTAGATTATATTCACAGGGGAAAATGGAAGCCAGAGATCAAAGCTATGTTTTTTTTTTTTTTTTGGTTTATACTCACTTTAAATTTCTGCACTGAAAAAGAAAAGCAACGTGAAAACGATGACAAGTTAGTTTACAGTGACTTCATCTTTGCCTTTAAATTAATCTTTGCTCTTAGGGGCAGAAGGGGGAAAGAAAGATAGGAAGACATCATAGCATGATAGTGAGATGGCGACCAAGACACCTCAGTCCATGAAATGGACAATCTCAATCCCTGTAAGCTTATTATTAGAGACCCTCAGAAAAGAAAAGGAGAGGGAAATGACATAAAGTCATAGTCCTGACCCTTAATATAGTCTGAATCTGTCATGTGAATCAGCATATAATCCACGTTTCTATAACTATGTATAGATTTTGGATTATTCACTCAACACACACTCAGTAAGCACTCATCAAATCTACTGTGTTGTCAAAATAGGATAATTTCCCTGAATTTAGGGTGCTCACACTTACACATGGAAAATCACATAAGAGATCTGACGTCCAAAACAAAGGGACTATTCTAACAATGCCGAGCGCTCTAGTAAAGCCTAATCCAATGTCAGTCTTGATCACAATATGTTTACTGTTATTGTATTTGCCGCCAAAGAGGCCAAAGTGAATGTTAAATTGAGATTCGTTCTAGGGCTCTGGACATACTGTTTAAACTGTTAGATTCTTTCCTCTCATCACCCTTCAGGCTAAGAATGATGACAGTAATAGTAACTAGTCTGCTAAGCACTCTCTATATAGTTTTCAAAATTTATTCAATACGAGACTCTATGGACATGGTTACATCGTTATTCCCGTTTTATAGCTGGAGCAATTGAGGCCGAAAGAGTCTAGACCAGGGCAGCTTTAGAACTTTTGGGGAAGAATGAAGAATTGTCAGCCCACCTGGTTCAAATGACCGGCCTTGATGTGACTGAACTGTGGGATGGCCACATTTGGGGATCTGGGGTCCATTAAGAGAGACCAGAAATAATCCAAACAGCCAAACTTCATCTTTAGGCAGCAACGGAACATGGCAATGTTAACAGGCAATGAAGGGGATGGGTTTTGAACTTACTGAATTTTCTTATTCTCCATCCAGCCTCCTTAGTTGCCAAATGAAACTTCTAAAACCGCCTTACCAAGAAAAAAGACCGGGGGGCATAATGGAATCCAGTAATAGGAAGTTTTGACTTCAAGTCTGGCTTTTGCTGCTTAGGTAGGAGTGTCGGAGACCCTAGGAATGTCACTCTGCTCCTTTATGTCTCAGATTTTTCAGTAAAAAAAGGAGGTTGGTCTAGCTAATCTCCACGGACAATTTGGTTCTAACATGACATGATTCGAAGATGAGTGACACCCACGAAGTATACAATCAGATCCTCAGTGAGAGAAAGTTAACTTCATAAATATCAACTTGAGATTTATTACAGCTGCTTGAAGTATGCTTTTCCAACACATTGAAGTTCTTTTTAGGTCAGTGACAGATCTGATAGTAGATGAAACCCAGAAAGAAAACCACAGGATAGGGAAAATAGGTTTACTGGAAAAAAAAAAAAAAGATTCCCTTCTCTGAGTGATTTCCCGTGCTGGGGAGGCACTGGCTCTTATAATCCCCTTCTGCCAGAGCCTGGGACAAAGCCAGTGTGGGCTGCTGGTCACGACAGGCCAGAGTCTAATTTCCTCTCTGCCTCTCCTTGGCACACTCAGATCTTCCTCAGAAGACAGCAGGGGCACCTTGTAGAGGAGAGTACAGAAGGGAACTGGGAGGAAGGAAGTGTCTGCTCCTGAGTGGTAATTGACATAGGAAAAATACCTGTGGGTTCAGAAGAGCTTTTCCATACCTTCCAGCTCTTTTTGTATTTGTTTCTCGTTGAAAAAGGGGAGAGAGAAGGCAGGAAGGCCATTAAGGCAGGGCAATTAACACCTCAAGCTGTCCCCCAGCAAGCTCAGCTGTGCCGGGAGGCTCAGAGGAGGTGGGGGGTCCCCAGGGGGGATCAGTCTGATGGCACCACCTTTATCAGCTGCCTTCCTTTCCTTATCTGACCTTCCCGCCCCCTCCTTCTGCCACTCCCAAATAAGCTGCACACATGGGAACAGTTTAAAAGGGGAGCTTATTGGTTTGCCTTTCTAACCTATATCATTTGCCCCCAAATATTACCTTCAAAGTGATGCTAAATCAAAATTGCTTTAAAATGCTTTCAAGGAATATCTGGTTTTCATGCCCGAACGAAGTGTTTTCTTCACTGAGTCCCCTCCAAATTCCAGGCCTTGATCAGGGTCTATATGCTGCCACTGTAAGTGGGTAGGAACGGACTGGCAAGGTATCCTCACCCAGGACACAAGAAAGCACCTTGAAGTGGATGGATCTGGTCTCTGCAGTTCATCAATTACGCTAGCTCCCTCGGTGTTATGTTCTGTCTCTGCATGATCTCACTCTCACCCACTCTCTTTCCTCTTCTTTTAATAGAAGTGTATTACATCAGAACATCAGTCGCAAGTTGGGGATTGTTACTGTGATTCATTTGTAGTGCAGCCAAAAGCAAGTTAGTCATGCCTTAATAAGTGGACAGAAATATCATTCTGCCTTTGAAACATAACGTGTTCGGAGGACACCAAATTTAAGCTGTGGATATAGCTAAACAAGTGACTATCCACACGCTTCCTTTACACACAGGTGCCTGGTGTCATGCTGACCTGCTCCAGTGACAAAAAACCCAAATGGTTACCTTTGTCAGTACTGCAGTGCCAGTGCAGGTCTGGGAGAGTGGAATGTTTCTGTTTCTCTCCTTGCTTTACCAGGGGGTAAACACTGTTTTGCGGGTGCTGACACTAAAAGCCCCACATTATAATTCCCCAAACAGGTTGTTTGTCTTTGCAGCCTTGACTGAAAAGACATTGCAGCTTTGGATCTGAAGCAAATAAATCTGCGATTTTCCAAACAAAATATAGTAATGACGAAGGAAAAGGCAATTGCAATATCTCATTGCAACTTTTGCCTGATTCCACGTTGGTCTGGATGAGACAGAATGCAATGAACCACAGGTTCAATACTCTCTTTTTGCCCGTAGTCTGGGAGAAAATTTGGCTTGCTCTTGATTACCAAAAAAAATTCCTTGATATGAGGACTCCTGGAAATCTGTAAAGTTAAACTTTCTGATTAAAGTGGTTATTTTTGAATCCTGCTGTCCTCACTTGACTTTCATGGTCAAGCTTCATCTCTGCTTGAGCAAGTTTGTGGGTCATGAGTTTTGCTAGGTAACTAAGAGAACAGGATGCTCTCAGAAATGGAAGAATATTAAAGCTGACTGGCTAAGAGGCAAAGAGAAGTCCCAAGGAGCCGAATGCCTGGGGAACTGCCAACAACCGTTTTAAGATTTGGTCAGGAGACCACAAATAACTATGCAAGGGGACAGAAAAAATTAAAAAAAGGATACCGAGGACGTCTAGGTCTGGAGAACAACTGTGAACCTAAGTGGGAAAAGCACTGGATCAGGAGTCAGAAGACTTCAGTTTGAGTCCTTGTTCTGGGTCTTGCTGGCCACATGAGTTAGAGATAAATAAAGAATGAACTTTGGAAAACACATACCATGCCACTTCCCTGCCCTAAAGTCTCCAGTGGCTCCTCATCGTGCTGAGAGCAAAAACCCAAGTCCTGACTGTAGCCAACAAGATGATCCACTGCCCCTGGCACTTTCTACGGATTCATATCTCACCGTGCCCTAGTCACACTGCCTGTCTTTGCCATGCGTCTGCCTGGAATGTCTTTCCTTCAGATAGCCTTACTTCCTTCACTTCCCTGCTCAAATGTAGTCATCGTCCCTGACTCCACCCCCAAGTTAAAAAATAGCATCCCTCGTCATCACCATCATCTTTGCTTGGTTTAAGTTTTTCACGGCACCAACTATGATATGGCATTACATTATATGTAATATATACGTATTTGTTTCTTTATTCTGCTGTCCCCACTAGAATATGTTTTACCATGCTGGAGTGTTTGTCTCTTTGGTCTACTTCTACATCTCCATTATGTAGTTCCTGAAACATATACTCCATATAGTTATGGAGTAAACACATGACTATAATAATCTTGTGAGTGAATGGATTTTAGTCTGTCTCATGGGCATGATGAGGGCCAATGAGGTGATAGATGTGCATGCATATTGTAAACTCTAGAGGGCTACACAAATGTAGTTCTTATTCAGCAGGGAAGCATGGAGTGGTTAGTATCTTCCAGCTGTCCAGACACAACCCTACAACTGATTCCTGATTCTCCTGGAGCCCGTGATCTTTCCCACGATTTGGCAACATCTTGCGCTGTAGTGGGAGGGACACGGGTTATGAGGTCAGAATGCCACCAGTTCAAATCCTGCTGCTCAGTGCTAGCTTTCAGGGCATAGATAGCTGCCCCCATCTCCTTACCACTTCAGTACACACCAGCCCTGTTTCCAGCCTGATGTGGAAATAATGAAGCATTAACGTACCATGTCAATCCCAAGCAGCCTGGATCGATGACTCAAAACAGTTTGTGTATAAATAGCCCAGCTCCCTTGTCCCCAAGGTGGGCTGACTCTGCAACATGTGTTCCTCCTTGGCTCCTGGAGTTGCCCAGTGGGATTAGGCTCCAGTTGCCCACAGAGTAACCGGCTTGACAATGTCCCCATAACTTACTTCTTCCCTTCCCCGTCTCCTGTTGCCATTATCTTATCAGTGCTTCCTGGGGTTGTCTTCGGCATATACTGCTTGCATCAGTTCCTTGACTCTGCGTCAACTTTAGGGGGAAACCAAACTAAGACAGTTACTTCAGGCATTTAATTCAGTTTCATTACCTGTAAAATGGGGATAAACCTGACCTCATAGGGTCATTATGAAGATCAAGTGTGATAACATAAAAAAGGAGTGTGGTCTGGCATTTAATATTGGGTTAAACCGTATGAAATTTCCACTTCTATAGGTAAAAGAGTGGTTCAGTATTGGCAATTTTATGTGGATCACCTAACCTTCAGCGAGGGTCTGTTCTTTCCCCTTTTAGCCCCTCCTCCTTTCCAAGAGTCCTGCCAGAACTCCCCTGGGGGGAGGGGGTCACAGACAATTTTATTTGGTTTCCAAGGACCAGTTTGGTGGTACCAGGACAGGCTTTTAGGAAAAAGACAACAGTTTGGGGCTAGAATATCCACTCCTTCCCTTTTCCACGAGCAAAACTGAGACTTGCAGATACTGTGGCCATGAGTCCCTGCATGCAACTGGAATGCACACTTTTAGCAGTTTTCAGCTTAAGGGAAGAAAATGCTATATAACCCACATCCCTGAACTATTTGGAACTGCAAATAATTGATAACAATATTAAATCTACAAAATTATGAACAAGCGTCTTCATCAGACGAGATCTCTGGCAATTTTTTTTCCTTCAAAGGATTCACTAAGTTTGTAATGGGCACGGAGCAAGGGAAAAGTTCCGCCTAATGACATGGCGGCGGCACTCCTGAGTGGTGGACCATGAGCTTTATAAGAGCAAGTACTTGTTTTAATTCATAAAAGAGTGTGTTACCTGATAGTGCATGTTTTTCCTGGAAATGGTTTTTTTTTTTCTGTTTCCCAAACTGCTGACCTTACAAAGCTGCTGACCTTACAAATCACAGGAGTGTCTCAGCTGCTGCCCTCCTGTTCCAGATCTGAAAAGAAGTCTTACAGAGCAAATGGTCAAGGCCACGATAGTTTCTGTGATTCAGTTTGCTAGGGCCTTGACCTTTCTGGGAGGTGCCAATGTCGGTGGCCTCGTGTGGCGTGGAGAAGACAGACTGCCTGGACTCAGTTGCCGGCTGTGGCTCTTAGTAGATATGTGATCCTGAACACTAAGCTGTTACTTAATAGCTCTTTCTGTGCCTCAGCTTCCTCATCAGTAAAATGGGGTCAATCATAGTACCTATCTCCTTAGGATTGTTGGAGGATAAGTGAGAAATTGAATGGAAACTGCTCGATATAGTCTCTGACACACAAGTGCTACCCACTAAAGGTTTGTTAGCAGAAAAACCAAAATGAAAAAACAAAAAACCCCCTTTCTATCCTCTGTTTTGCCTTGTCCCCCTTAATTTTTTTCTTTTACCCATAGAACTTCCTCAGTGTTTCTTGAAAAGTATCTTCAATGAGATGTAAAGGTGACAGATTTTTGCTCCCATCTTTACTAGAGACCAAAGGGTAAATGGGGTTAATAGCATGCATCAGTACACATAATTGAAGAGAAGAGCTGGACTGTATGTGTTTACAAGTTGCACTCCCTAATTCCAGGATAAGCTCCCAGCCTGAAACCATTCCACCTTTTTCAGGTTAGCTTCCCAGTTAGATTACCGTGCACATCCGACTAGGAAGGGGACTATGGTGTGGGCGAAAGAAGGAAACTAAAAGGTGTTAGCTGCCTATGAAGGGTTGGGCTTTGTGCAGAGAACGCTGCATCTATCATCTCATTCAATCCTCACAGCAGTTCAGAGAGGTCAGTGTTACATTGCATTTACAGGTGAGGAAACTGAGCCTCAAGGAACTTAACTTGCCCACAGTCACAAATTTAGTAAGTGGATCAGCCCAGATTTAAATCTTGGGCTCATAAGATTGTCTCCCAGTGGGTTTTTTTTTGGCACAGTAAAGACCTTACCCCTTCACCTCTGTGCTTTGGCCATTTGGATATTGATAAACTTGTTTTGGGGTGTTAGGCTTAAGCATGGTCAAGCCACAGAATGACATGGTTAGGGGCAGTTATGAGTTAAAAGTGGTGATGACGTAGCAAAATCAAGGGGTCAAACGTGACAAAGCAGCCTAGGGGAAGCAGCAAGACTCTGACCTGTACTGAACAGTGAGACCCAGCAAATGCCAGCTATCTATGATAGAGACCTCAGAGAGAAGCTACAATCTCATTACTAGTGACAAGCACATGCCACTAGCTGGAGATGCCGAAAACAGATGTATGAGGACAAGCCTTTCATCGGTCCAGATAGCATCCTTTGCATCTTGTGTGTTTTCTATGTGACTCTCCCCCCCACCCCCCATACACACACGCAGAAGGAAAAAGAAAAAAATACGTTATAGAACATGTTTGTGAAAAGGGCCGGCAATTTGGGGGTTTATTGCAAAACATGAGATTTAAGTTGGGGGTGTACAGGATTTGGCTATCACTCCGCCACAAAGGCAGTTTAACATTAGAATATAAATGCTCCATGAGGGCAGGGACTCTGTTTCACTCCATACTGTATGGTACATAGAGGAAGCCCGACAAAGCCGTGCTGACTGAACCTTCAGTGTTTGTTCCTTCTTGCTGATTTATATTTTCTCTGGTGACATTGAATGATACTTCATTTGTACCCAAAGGCTACTGTTCTACCTGCATATCATTTCCATCTTAAATAAACAGATGACATTGAATTTAGTCCTGTCACTTACACACTGCAGACAAATGGCTGACCTCATTAGACAGACGGATATGGTTAGAATACAATGTAAAAAATGTAAGAGCAGAGAAACAATTTAGGTAGGAGACTGGGTAATTATGTGTTAAAAAATAATTGGGTAATTATGTGTTAAAAATAATTATGTGTTATGCTTAATTATAGAGTACTTTGAATTTTTTCTAGTGTTTTTGTTTGTTGGAGGGGAAAAGGTTTTTTTTAAATGCAGAAAAGTTTAGAGACTAACATAAAAACTCCCATGCACCTATATCCAGTGTCATGTCTGTTTGAAGCTTCTGGCCCTGGTGTTAATGCTGTCCGTGCAGGTGACCGTATCATTTATCATGCAAACTGGAACGCTTTTGAGAGTGCAAGAGGGCACTGGTAGTTTCACAGGGATGCCAGGCATAGAGTGGGACCATCATAAGCAAAGCAGGATGTTCTCCCTATGTATGGGGGTCTCAGAGGGGGTAAGCACTGATGTGACTTCATCCATTCATGCCTCACCATGGGCATGAGATGGCAGTCCTTTGGTTTGCAGACCCATCACTGCTGATGGAACCTAGACCGTTGCAGGTGATGCTCTCCTGTCATCAGACAGGCCTCTGGGAAAGGAATCTGGAGAAACTCCTTGCGTCTCTATCTACTTCCAACCACACCTACCTTCGCACCGTTGCAGCTTCTTTCCATGTCAAGGCTCTGATGTTTTGCAAGATTCAGCTCTCACATAGCCTAGTTCTGTTCACTCCTGCGGAGGTGGAGTGCATCCATAGTACCCTTAGAACATTCCATCTTCCTGCCCTGAGCACACTGGCCTTGCTGGAATTGACAGATAGCTTCCCCTTGGTTGTCTTACTGACATGTGGCTTCGTCCAGCCAGGAGCCGAGGTTGCTTTCCACGTCCAAAGGTGTCACTCTGGGTGATTCTATCTTGCTTTAAGGCCGACAGTGGCGCTCAGACTTGGCTGATGAAATTTTTCAAGGCTCGCAGATGTGAAGACTGTGATGGGTCGCAGGCAGGTGGGAGGCCAGAGCATTTTTGCTTCGTTGGGAGTTAGAGGTCACACAGAAAAAGTCTTAGGCATTTCATCACCAGTTAAAGCAGTGAACCGTCTACTCAACATGTACTAGGTGTCTACACTATGCTGGGCATGAATATAAGCCCTGGGGAGATAAAGAATATTGACATGGTTTTACCCTCAATAAACTTAGAGTATTGTAGAGGGGCTTTAGGCAGATTGTCAGAATTGGTTAGCACAGGCGAACCATAGAGTGAAGTAAAGTGCTACAGTTCTATAATAGGAGTAAAGGGGGAGTACACGGAGTCTAGTATGTTGGTGTGTGTGTGTGTGTGTGTGTGTGTGTGTGTGTAGCAATGGGGGGTACAATGAAATACAAAGTTGGAGAGGAGACGGGCTAGATGAGGGAGAATTTTCACATTCAACAAATATGTATTAGTAACTATTAGTAAATCTTACATCAAGCCATGTGAACAAGATAGGTATGGCTCTGCCCTCACGGAGCATTCAAACTATGGGAGATACAGACAAGCAAAGAGGCAATTACAAAATCTGCATGGAGTCCTAAGATGGGAGAAATACTGGATATTAAGGGAAGGGCACCTACACCAACCTTGCTGGCACCAGGGAAGTCTTCTTGAGGAAGTGACTTCTAAATTAGCACTTGAAGAATGAGAAGAAATTAACCACAGGCAGAGGCTTGGCATGGGTTCTGGAACTGGTGGGGAGAGTATATCAGGTGGAGGCTACAGCATGGGCAATCTTGAGGCACAAAACGGATGTCGGGGAAAAAGAAGTGATTCAGGCTGGTCCGGGAACTGAGAGGAAAGGTCCAAACCACACGAAGCCTTGTCTGCTGAACCTGGAAGACAGGCTTTGTCCTGTCGGCACTTGGGAGCCAGTGAAGGGTTTCAAACAGAATGAGGTGATCAGAACTGTGTCTTAGGAAGATCACTCTGTCTGCAACATGGTAGCTGGAATGGGAAAACTGGAGAGTGGAGGTGGGGAACTGGACTAAAATATTAATGCAGTAACTAGTTCATTGGTGAAATGAAGATCTGAACCGTAGTGAGTAGTCATACTGGCTTGAAGGAGGCAGAAGGTTGATGTCTCCACCTTTTTACAGATTTGGACAGCTTAGCCCAGGGAGTAAGTCAGGTAGTAGAAGCCGATGACAACTTTTAAATCTGCAGTACTGATTAAACACTTGAACTGCATTTCCTAGGTTTGGGTCTTAATGTGTCGTCTATCAACTGCATGTTTATAGACGTGCAGGTCTAGCCGATGTGTGGCCTTTCACTTTTCTGTGTGTATGATTGTAAAGTGCAGTCATAGACCATACAAGTGCGGAAGTTCTTGGCCAGTTGCTTCAAGTTCCTCTGTAGCAGATGTGGTTGGCACCTTGTTCATATCCTCCAGCCCTTAGCTCTTGAGAACATACCTACCTAACCTTGAATCCCAGTACCCACCCCTCTTTGTCAGAGAGCCCACTTTGCCATCTGCTTGGCAGGCCAAAAGTTCTGGGGAATTAACATCCCCTGGGAGCAGACCTCAAGCAATGACAGATGGGAGTTGGCATAGAAATACCCAGCTCCCTCCCCATGGGTGGGATTACTTATGGGTGAGTGTGTTTTAAACTGGCTCCCAGAGCTTCCCCAGTGGGTTGTGCTCTAGTTGCCCACAGCCTTCGTCTGCTTGATCACATACCTTTGAGGCTCCTTCCCCTTTGTCTCACTGCCCTGCATCCCTTCTGGTTGCCCTTCGACTCCCAAATAAACTACCTTTACTTGATTTCTTATTTTAAGGTCTGCTTCTGGGGAAACCCAAACTAAGATATCTAATAACACTCAAAGCCTCTGGAATTAGAGTTTCCAAGTCTCCTCAAAATACTAAAGCATTCTAAAACCAACCCTCCAGTTTCTTGTGTATTCAAGTAATGGTTATGTCAAAACTCAACCCTTAGGGAGTAAATTTATGATCTTTTGAGCTTCTCTTCTCTTGATGGTGGACACATTTCTTTGATGTTGCCAACTTGCATGCAGTAGGTATGCAGCAAATATTTCTCAAGTGGCTCTGATATGTTCATGAATGTAAATGTCCGGATGCTACCAACAGCACTTCTCCCTCATTTGGGGCAGAGTTCATTCCCTTCATTAAGGTTTATAGCTAATCACATGTTGGGTCCAGGGTATATTGGTGACAAGAATGCACGGTAACCCCTCAAGAAAGGATTAGGCCTACATCCTGCCAGGAATGAACTATGAGATGACATGATCTCTCATCTTTCTTGCTGATGGTAAAGGAAGCAGGCATTTCTTTGGCTTTCCTTTATTTGGAAAAAAAAAAAAACCACTCAGAGACACAGTTAGCAGCCTCTTTGCATGCTTCTGGAACATCTCAGCAGGTAAGGTCTCAGGCTTCAGTGTTCTCTGTTGACAGCAAGTGCTGGAATGTCACTCATGTTGGATGAGAGTCCCTATCTTTACATTTCTGGATTTCTGCTGTTATGGTGGTAGGTGTGTGGGAGAGACAGCTGATGTGTTCACTGGATTCCTTCCCAGGCAGTGATGTGCCCAGGGAGTATGTGCTGCCAGTACAGGTGTTGAAAGTCTCCATGATGGTGGTGTGTCAGATGTCAGTAAAACTGAGCCGATTTGCCTGCCAAGATTCAGACTGCTTTTCTGCATGTCGGTCCTCACCACTGTTGGATGCTCTGCTGGGATGGTGGTCTAACGCTTCCGCCTTATTAACAGGGTCACTGAATAGAATGTGTATGTGTGTACAGTGTTCATTATTGAGGTATAACACGTATATAGGAAAGTGCACACATCTTAAGTGTACAGCTCAATGAATTTTATATGTACGTACCTATATAAACATTGCCTGGATCAAGACACAGAACATCTACTGCACCCGGAAGGCCCCCTTGTGTCCTTTCTGGTCAATACCCCTACAACCCCCAGGGGAAGGTTATTCTGACTTCTATCAACATTGATTAGCTTTGCTTATTCTTGAGTTTGCAATAAATGGAATCATGCAGTATGTATAGCTGACCCTTGAACAACACAGATTGGAACTGTGTGGGTCCACTTACATTCGGGGTTTTTTTCAGTAAGTATATTCTACAGTACTACATGATCTGTGGTTGGTTGAATCTGTGGATGTAGAACCACGAATGTGGGGGGCCAAACTGTAAAGTTATATATGGATTTTCAATCGTGCAGAGGGTCGGCATCCCTAACTCCTGTGTTGTTCAAAGGTCAGCTGTACTCTTTTGTGTCTGCCTTCTTTTACTCGGCCCGTGGCCTCTGGGATTCATCCCAGTTGTGTTTATCTATAGCTTGTATTTTAATTCTTGCTGCATAGTATTTCATTGCATGAACATACCACAGTGTATTTTTTCATTCTCTTATCGGTGGACGTTTTGGGTTGTTATCAATAAAACCGCGATGGGCATTCTTGTACAAGTCCTTTTGTGGACATCTGTACTCATTTCTCTCAGGTATATGCAGTGGTGTGTTGGTAAATGTGTAACAGTAAGTTCTCTAACAAAAATAGCTCTGACTTGTACGATTTGTAAATACCGCCACCATGACCAGTTTCAAGCTACCAAGGGGATGTGGGTTAGGAAGAGATGTGCCCCATCAGCTTTCAGGAGCCAGTGGGAGCCAGTCTCAGCATACCACTGGGTACAGAGACCAGGAGTGGAATTTCAGAATCAGAGAGTAGGCATATATTTGGTTTAAGTTTTCCAAAGTGATTGTACAATTTTACATTCCCGCCATCAATGTATGAGGGTTCCAGTTGCCCCCTATCCTCGGCAACACTTGGTATTATCAGTCTTTAAATTTTTTACCATTCTGGTGGGTGTGTACTGGTACGTCATTTTGGTTTAATGTGCACTTCCATGATGCCTGAAGCTTAGCGCCTTTGCATATGCTCATTAGCCATCTGGCTATCCTCTTTTCCAAAGTGCCTGTCCAAGCTGTTTGTCCCTTTGGTTATTGGGTTGTTGGGTCTTTTCTTTATTGATTTTTAAGAGAATATGTAAGTTCAAGACAAGTGGGGCTGGCTTGTAAAGAAAGCCAAAAAGAAGAGCTCCAGAGGCAGCCTGGCATGCTGAAAAGAGCCTGCCGTTGGGGCCACACAGACTTGTGATCACATCCAGCCAAGCTGGTGACTACCTGGTAACGTTGCGCATATGCCCTTCTTGAGCTTCAGTTTCCACATCATCAAAATGGGCTTACTGTCTAGAGTGCTGTTGGTTTCTGAATGGGACAATGTAGATGGAGTGCCTGGCAGAGGAACACATCACAGGTTCTTAGTAAATGTTGGAGCCTCGCCCCATCTCAGTCAGAATCACCTGTGAGCTTCTAGTCACGAGGCACATGATGGTTTTCATGCCTAGAAATCCCATATTCTCCCTGGCTGTCTAGTGGTGTCTTGTCATAATGCTACCGCCTGTCTCATGATGTGAGGGCTTTATTCTTTGTGAGAAGTAGCATTTCTCTTTTTGTGGGAGGCACGATGGCAAGGTTTCCTAAGCATGATATTTTGCAGTGCCTTATTTGATGTGAGGCAGGAAGGATCTGCAGGGCACTTTTTAGAGCCATGTTCTCTGTTTAGGGGGAGAAGCTGCTGCAGAGCAGGACTAATAAGAAAGTGAGGCTGCTTTGGAAAGGGCTGCCGAGTGAGCAGCCTAGTTGTGGTCCCCAGCCCTCCCTTCTGGGACTTTGGACTTGTGAGGAGCGATGGACTCAGCTCAGGCATCACCCCCTCCAGGAAGCCTGCCCTGGAAATGCAGACAAGGTGCTCTCTGGTCCCCTGCGTGTGGACACATCTGTCTCATCACCTGCCATATTATAAGGACATCTTCTTTCAGCTCTCTGAGTCTTATTCTTTGTTATATCCCCACTCCCAGCACAGTGCAGGCACACAGTACTTAAGGCAGAAACGTTCTGGACAAGCCAACACACTCTTGCCCAAATCGCCTTGGCAGCACCAGCATGCTTTAAACAGCTTCCACTTGCATGGCCTAAAGCCTAGTTAAGTATTGAGAAGTGATCAAGCAAAAGAACTAGGTAGTTCTCAAATACTCGGGGGGTGGGGTGGGGGGGAAAGCAAAACAAACAAAAAGGCCAACAGACAAGCAAGAGGTACCAGAACACGTGGGGAATGATGATTGCTACAATGAGTATATGTACTTTTATGTCTAAAAGTAAAGATGCTGTGACAGTTTAAACACAAAACAGCCCTGTAATGCTTTTCCAGCCCAGCTCTCAAGGGAACACACAGGCAGTTATTAATATAGGCAGCTCTAGAAAGAACAGGACATTGGAATTTGGAATAAGGAGATTTAAAAATTCTGAGTCTATTATTTCCTCTCCCCTTTGCCATGCTGAAGTAGCTTTATCAGAATCAATATAAACCAGCCTGCAGATCTCAAAGTTAGTTCGGGTTTATTTAAGAAATGGATGAGCCTAGGCATTACTCTGTTACCTTGTAAATAACATAGCTAGTAGAAAGCTGCGACATAAACACAGAAGTATCCCTGTAAATGTCACCTTAGTGTTTTCCATCTCACATTAACCACTTAAATCATTGTTACACTCTGTAATGTGCTTATTATATGTTATGAGGTGCTTCTGCACTATTATAATGGATATCGGTGAGCTTTGTAACTTCTCTTTTTAAGTTAAAAAAGGGTCAAAAATGTCTTTAATGGGGAAAACAGAAATGCTAAAGAACAGACCATTTTGAGACGGAAACTTCTTCATGGTGCTTTGCACACAGCTTTATGAAGAGAGATCCCAGTAGGCAGCAAGCAGCTCTCAGTGGGGAAACCCCAGATTGTTTTTACGAGCTGGAGACTGGTGGCATTGGCGGGTCACCCTGAAAAAGATAAACCACTAGCCATCGGCTACTTCTGACTTGAAGCTCTGAGGGCATGGTGCACGGCCCCAGAAGCCCTTCTGTGGAATCCGGGGGCTTATTAGCAGTGAGCACCGACTGCGGAGGTTCCGTTGCGCCTGCTGGCCTGGTGACCCAGGAGATGTGGTGGTGGCGGTGGTGAGGGCAGGGGGCGGGCAGGAGCAAGCTTTTGGATGGATTCCAGAAAGCAGCCTCAGCAACCCCAAAGGAAAGACTTGTTCACAGGAAAACGGGAACAGCATCTGCGTGGATTTGGGAGAAAGGTTGGGAGGGGCTTCCAGAATATGCAGAGGGGCCAACGGCAGTAAAAACAAGAAATTTCACCTTGTTCTCAAAGCATTTAGCCTAGCCTCCTGAAGACTTGTTTGTATAAATCCTTCAAAATTTGGGGTTAACAGAAAGTTGCTGTTGTCGTTGGTATTTTTTTAAATTGAAGTATAGTTGATTTACAGTGTTGTGTTAATTTCTGCCGTCATCGTTTTTAGTTTTTAATACATTTATTTATTTATATATTTGTGGCTGCGTTGGGTCTCTGTTGCTGCGCGCGGGCTTTCTCTAGTTGTGGTGAGCGGGGGCTACTCTTCATTGCGGTGCGCGGGCTTCTCATTGGGGTGGCTTCTCTTGTTGTGGAGCACGGGCTCCAGGTGCGTGGGCTTCAGTAGTTGTAGCTCGTGGGCTCAGTAGCTGTGGCGCGCGGGCTCTGGAGCGCAGGCTCAGTAGTTGTGGCGCACGGGCTTAGTTGCTCCGCGGCATGTGGGATCTTCCCGGACCAGGGCTCGAACCCGTGTCCCCTGCATCGGCAGGCGGACCCTCAACCACTGTGCCACCAGGGAAGTCCCTGTCGTTGTTTTTAAATAAGCTGAAGTTGTGTCTGGATGGCACAAACGAACTAAGGTTTTATTTTCATTTAAAAAATATATGTTCAGACAAGCCATGGGAAGACAGCTAGGTTGCAAGGATAATGGCTTTACACGTTTTAACTCAGAGTCTTACAGTTTTACTCAACATAAAACAAATGGAAGAGGAAGGGCTACCTCCCTAATTTATCCTGGCTGCCTCTCTGCTGCCTCCTCGTCATCCTCTGTGGTTCCAGCACGACTGGACTGAAAACCTGTGAGGTTTCCCCTGCACTTCCCGCCTCCTCAGTCGGAGCCAGCTGCTCTCAACCCTGCCCATGGGAACCACCTGTGGAACTCTACAAACTCAGATGCCTGGGCTCCCCCTCACACCTTTAAATCAGAATCCCTTGGCAAGGGCTCAGGTATCTGTATTTGAAAAAGCTTCCCAGGGGCCTACACACACAGCCAAGGTTGACGAATCCTTGCATCATTCATCACATCCTGTGGATTCTGCCTCCAAAATCTCTCAAATCCATCCTCTCGTGCTCCATTTCCATTGCTCCTGATTTGGTTCTAGCCCTTATAATCCATCTGGATGACAGAAACAGGTTCCTAACTCATCTTTTCTGCTTTTAGTCAATCCTCCAAACTGCCACCAGATTTATTTTTCTAGAGCACAGATCCAAACCTGTCATCCCTCTGCTTTAAATCCTCCAATGGCTCCGCTCCGAATGAATGATGGAGCCCGTTTATTTCTTAGATGATGATGGACAACAGCTGCTCCTTATCCTAGGCAGGCGTTCTCTTCGCTTAAAA
The DNA here is from genome assembly GCF_059928025.1 of Delphinapterus leucas. Lineage (NCBI taxonomy): Eukaryota > Metazoa > Chordata > Mammalia > Artiodactyla > Monodontidae > Delphinapterus > Delphinapterus leucas. Next base: position 113,201,228 of record NC_143150.1, read on the forward strand.
TGTTTTCTTCTTAACTTTTTATTTTAAAGTAATTTAAGACTCACAAGAAGTTGTACATACAGTTCAGAGTTCCCATGTGTCTTATCACTCACCTTCCCCCTAATGATAATATCATACATAACCATAGTACATGATAAAAAGCATGAAACTGACTTGGTACAATCCTATTAACTTAACTACAGGCCTTGTTTGGATTCACCGGTTTCTACGTGCACTCTTTGTGTGTGTGTAATACTGTGACATTTTATCACATGAGCTTAATTAATACGGTTTCAAAAGGATCTCTTTTTCTATGTAGCAGTGGTTCTCAAGTCCGGTTGCACATTAGAATTTCCTGGGGGAGTTTTAAAAAGTACCCATGACTGGCCCTGCTCTAGGCCATGCTTTAGCCCGGCATTTCTCAGACTCTAATATGTACACAGATCAACTGGGGATCTTGTAACAATACAGATTCAGATCTTGTAGGTCTGGGTGGAGTCTGGATGGAGCCTGGGTGGAGCCTGCTGTCCTAATAAGGTCCCAGGGGATGCTGCTGTTGCTGCTGCTGCCAGTGTGAGGACCACATTTAGAGTGGGCCACCCTGTTGGCAGACCAGTGGAATGAGAATCTATGGGTGTGAGACCTAGGCATGGTATGTTTGAATTCCTCCAGGGATTCTACCATGTAGCCAGGGTTGAGGACCACTGAGATACGTGATGGAATTCTAAGGCCATGTTACCCTTGGAGATCACACCATCCCAACCTCTCTTTGAACCATTCTAGGTCATTTCAGTCTCCTCTGATGAGCCATTCAGAGGCCAAACAACTCTTGGAGTTAAGAAATCCTTGCTTCTGTGTAATCCATATTCTTCTAAAATGTAAATGTAGCCAGTGTGAGCTCTCTCAGCTTGCCTCTCACTTCCACTTTAATTTCTTCTCTATACTTTTGCCCATCTTGAGACAAAAGGGAGGAAGAGACTGTCTCTTCACTTTCATACCCAAATTCCAGAGAGATTGTTTCCAGTTTACCACCTAGTCTCTTCATTCCATTGTCAGTTAGCCTCCAAGCCCATAGATATTATAATGACAAACGCTCACTTTCTTCAGCACTTGACAAGACTTTCAGCTACTGAACTTGTTTTCTGTCTTGCAGAGAAAACCCCAAGCCATCAGACGGAAATTACCCTCAACTTGCTGCCACCATATCTCTAAAAATACCCACATCCATTCGTTTCTATCCTCCCCCTCCTGTGAAGATCAAGGCCATGACCCTTCCTCTCTCTAAGATCAATTGCTTCCATTGGGTTCTGGCTTTCCTTTCCTTCTTCTTAGTATTGTTTATCCCCTCTTCTCCCACGGCCTCAAACTTTTTCTACTAGTTCCTTCCCATGAGCTTTGAAATAGGCTTATGTCTTTCCCATATTAAAAAAGGCCTCATTGACCCCGCTTCCCTCCCAACTTCTGCCATAGCTCCCCTTCTTTAAGAAGCTCTTTACATATGCTGTCTCCAACTACACTTGAAAGAGTGATTCACGCCTGCTAACTTCATTTCCTCACCTCCCACTCACTTCTCAAACCACTCCATTCTGGACTGTATCCCAGCACTCAACCAAAAGTCCACAATGACTTCTAAGCAGGTAAATCCAGTGACTACTTTTCAGTCCTCATTTTTTTGAACCCTCGGCAGATACACACAGTTAAGTCAAAATAGTACTTTAAACATATCTAAGATGGTTAGGCATTTTTGAGATTTTCGTGGGAATCCAATAGGTTCCATTAAGGCATGGGCATGGTTTCTTCACTGCTGCATCCTTGATTATGTGCCTGGCAAACAAAGGTGCTCACTATGTGTGGTTTGACCAAAACCCTCCCTCTCTCCCATGATGAATTCCATGAGACAATTTTCTCCTCTCCTCCTACCTCTCTACCTGGTTTTCCAGTGTCTATCTAACCGACTTCTCTACCTTTACCTACCTTGTAAATTTGATACTACTCAAGATTCTATCTCTGGCACTTCTGATCTTGTCACATTCATAAGCTCTTCTTGGGCAATGAGTTCCATCTCCATGGTTTGGCTTGTCATTTTTATGCTGACCAATCCCCAGTTCACATCAATGCCTCACCTCTCTTCCAAACTCCATATCTGAATTTCCATCTGCCTCCTGATGATTTGCAAATACATATTATGGCAATATTTCAACTGGCATATATCCAACAGCTGAATCTTTTCTTCCAAATTTGTTTTTCCACCTGTTTCCTGTTATGGTTAACATCCTTCTCCTCCTTCTGCTTACCCAGGTGGAAACTTTTAAGCCAACTTGACCCTTTTCCCTTTGTTTACTCACAGATCCAGGGAACCTCAAATCCTATTGATACCATCTCCCTGTTTTGGGGATAGTATTTTCAGTCTGTATTCTGAAGCACGTTAGTTCCTTGGGTTGTTAATAAGGGTCATCAAAAAAGTAAAAAGTATTCATGATCAAATTTCAGAAATGCTGAACTGGATAGAGTTAAATAGATTTCTTTACAGAGGAGCTTTTAAAAGCCTTTGATATGCTAATGTGCATTCAATATGGGGCTACTACATGCATCGTTTCCCAAAGTTATTTGGTCACAGAAGCCAATTTTCTTTGCCGCATCACAGGAAATTTTTACTAAAGCACATTTTGGAAAATAGTGGTCTAATTTAGCCCCCATCTTTTCTCTTTCTGCAGCTTTTCTTCTCAAAGCCTCTTGCTTACAAACTTAAATAAGTCTCCTGGGTGGAGGAGGGGATCTCCCCTTCTCCAGTATCTTGCCTCTCCAACTTAACCTCTATACTTCTCTAAGAACTGTCGTTATAAAATTTGGGTCATGACTCTCCCCAGAGTATTAGACATCCTGCCCCTTACTTCTGTCCATGTCATCCAAATCCTTACTGATTTTCTGCCTGCTTGCTCTATCAATTACTAACAGAGGAATGTTGAAGTCTCTCGCTATAATAGTGGGTTTGTCTGTTTCTCCTTTCAGTTCTATCAGTTCTTGCCTCATGTATTTTAATGCTCTGTTTGTTAGGTGTATACATGTTTAGGATTGTTATGTCTTCTTGGAGAATAATCCTTTTATCATTTTGTAATGTCCCTCTTTATTCCTGATAATTTTCCTTGTTCTGAAGTCAGCCATATCTTAAATTAATAATAGCTTTCTTTTCTTAGTGTTAGCATGGTACATCTTTCTCTATCCCTTCATTTTTAACCTATCTGAGTCTTTATATTTAAAGTGGGTTCCTTGTAGGCAACACAGAGTTGGGTCTTGTTTTCTCTTGATCCACTCTGATAGTCACTGCCTTTTAATTGGAATATACCATTATACCATTCATGTTTTAAGTAACTATTGATATGGTTGGATTAATATCTACCATAGTTGTAAGTATTCTCTATTTGTTGCATTTGTTCTTTTTCTAAAAAAATTTTAGTGGTTGCCCTAGCACCTACAATATATATCAATACCTAATCTAAGTTCACCTTCAGATAATACTGTAATGCTTCATATGTAGTACAGTTGTAACACAGTAGTTCCAATTCCTCCCTCCTGTCCCTAGTGACATGGCTGACATTCATTCTACTTATCCATATGTTATAGTCAATCAATATATTGTTACTATTATTGCTTTAAAGTTATCTTTTGATCAATTAAGAATAAGAAAGCTAAAAAGATTTTACTTTACCTTCATTTATTCCTTCTCTAACACTGTTCTTTATATAGATCGGAGTTTCTGATCTATGTAATTTTCCTTCTGCTGAAGAGAATTTCTTGCAGAACAGGTCTGCAGGCAATGAATTCCGTCAGTTTTTTTTTTTTTTTTTGCTTTTGGTCTGAGAAAGTATCTGTATCTCCTTCACTTTGAAGCATAAGTTTGTGGAATTATAGAATTTCAGGTTGCTGAGTTTTTTTCCTTTCAACTCATTAAACATTTCATTCCACTATTCCTGCTTGTGTGGTTTTTGATAAGAAGTCTAATGTAGTTGTTATCTTTGTTTCTATATGTAAGGTGTTCCCCCACCCCAATCCCCTGTCTTCTTTCAAGATTTCCTCTGTCTCTGGTTTTCTGTAGTTTGAATATGATATGCCTAAGTGTGCTTTTATGGGTACTCGTCCTCTTTGGTGTTCTCTGAGATACCTGGATCTGTAGTTTGGTGTCTATCATTAATTTTAGAAAATTCTTGGCCATTATTATTTCAAACATTTCTTCTGTTGCATTCTCTCTTCTCCTTCTGACATTTTAATTACGTATATGTTATTTTGATATTGTCCCACAACTCGTGGATGTTCTGGGGTGTTTTCACTCTTTTGTCTCTTTGTGTTTCAATATGTGAAGTTTCTTTCATCCGGTATTTAAGCTCACTGATTCTTTCCTGGGCTGTGTTGAGTGTACTGATGACGGTCCATCAAAACCATTCTTCATTTCTGCTACAAGTTTTGATTTCTAGCGTTTCCTTTTGATTTATCTGGAGAGTTTCCATCTCTCTGCTAACATTATCTATCTGTTCTTGATGTTGCCTACTTTTTCCATTAAAGTCAACAACATATTAATCATAGTTACTTTAGATTTCTTGTGTGATAATGCTGACATCTGTGTCATATCTGAGTATGGTTCTCATGCTTCTTTTGTCTCTTCAGACTATATATTTTTTTCTTTTTTGCATGCCTTGTAAATTTTCCCCCAAAGCTGGACATGTTGTATCAGTTAGTAGGAACTGAGGTAAATAGAATTTTATAGTAAGGACTTATGTTAATCTAGGACTTTGGATGTATTTAATGTTTGTTGTGGCTATAGGTACCAGAAGCTTCAAATTTCTCTATTGTCATTCTTTTTGTCTCTCCTCTTAACTTTGTCTTTCCTAAGTACTCCTCCTCAGAGAGAGTCTGTGTCTTACAGCTCTTCAGCTATAATCCACTATTATTATATTGGAGCCCTGTTGGTGTGGTGGTAAGGTGATGGGAGGGTAAATGGTATATAATCTTTTGAAGAAATCTCAGTCTTTAAGTGGGCCTGTGCCTTGGGGCTATGACCTTCACAGATATTTCTCCAGTGGTATAGTTTTCTTCCCCTGCCTCCTAGTCCCTTTCCTGGCTGCTGCACTCCTAATCTGTTTCCTCGAAGCCCTGACACCTGTGGACTCTGCATCCCCAACTTACGTCAGACAAAAGCTAAAGGGGGCTCCAGTGGGAAGGAGGAACCTAGGATAAAGTTTCAGAATTGTGCTCTGGCAAAAGTCTTTTTCCCTGGAGAGTACCCTTCCTTATGGAGAAGACTAGGTGAATTTCAGGAGGATTACTTTTCTTCCACTCCCTGCCGGCAGTACGTCAGGATTACCATTTAAGTGTTTCTACCAGAGACATGTGCTCCAGGTCAGCAGATTGTTTCCATGCCTTTATGGATTTGGGGATGGCACTTTGCCCCGTGACCTCAGTTCTCTGATGTGCTTGAGAAAAATCATTGATTTTCAGTTCGTCTAGGTTTTTCCTGTTGTAAGGATGGGGATGACAACTTCCAAGCTCTTTTCATGTCGAAGCTGAAACCGAAAGCTCCTCCTTACTCTGTTACTGATTGAAATACTACTTCAAGGCCATCTGGCACCAGGGGCCACGCCTTGCTCATCTATTTCTGTATTTCTTGGGGGCAATGTGGTGGAGTTAATTTTTTACTGATGCTTTAGAAGCCAGATGTGTGTTTCCATCTTGATTCCTCTGCTTATTAGTTAAGCTGTATGATGCATCAGTGATTTCTTCGTGAAAAGCAGTGTTGTCGGATAGAACTTTTCTGATGATGAAAATGTTATCTGTCCTGTCCATTACAGGAACATGTGGGCTACCGCGCACTTGAAAAGTGGCTAGTGCAAGTGAGGAAATGAATTTCTTATTTTAATTAATTTAAACTTAAATCAGATAGCCACATGTGGCTAGTGGCTTTTGAATTGGACAGTGTAGGTCTAAGGCTTTAGAAGTGGAGACGATGGGTGATCAGATATGCTATTTTAAAATCCTCCTTGAGTAATTCAAACTAAAAATATAGACTGATGCAATATTACATCATCTGGGAGCACGAGGCCATGTCAACAAAGCTTCTGGTTAGTAAAAGGTAGTCACAGACTGTACAGATACTTTTTATAAAAGGAGACGGTGATTTGGAATGTGTCAACTGAGTGACTAAGGTGGTTAGTCTTCTCCCCTGGGAATCCTGCTAATCCTACTATGCCAAAATCAGTACTTACTGAACTTCACTCCAGTTCTACTTTACCTCTCTCTAACAGAACTGACATCGGTCAGTAGTTGAAACTGAACATTAGCTACCAGGGTCCTCCCCATTGACACTTCACCTCTGGCAACCACAGAGCTGGGTTCTTGTCTCAGAAACACAACATGTCGCTCCTGTTTGTACCTGGTGTGCCTTCTGGTCTGATGTAAATTATGTTTCTGCAAAGGCAAATGGCAGGTGACCCTGTGTGGGAAGTCTTTGGAAGGAAGGAAGCTTTGGTAATCACATTGATGGTAGTAACAACATCCACACTGCATGTGTGTGGAGTGGGGGGTTATCTCTCTCCCCCCCTCATCTCTGAGCATCCTTTCTTCTACTCAGCCCCCTTCTCCTAAACTCCAGCTCCTGGAGACAGGCGGCAGGGGCAGGGCCCTCTGTCCAATATGCTTGCCTTAAAGCGCAAACTTAAAGGTTTAGGCTTATGTAGTCTCCTTTGAATGACAGCATCATTCAAAATTAACGGCTGAACAAATAACTTTTTCACCCTGCTGTATCTGTTGTCCAGGTTTCTACAGAGAGAGAGAAACTGCACTTTTAGAATTAGTCCTGGCAGCTAATTACTAGGATGCTTTATAGCAGTGGTTCTCAAAGTTTGGTCCCTAGACCAGCAGGAACAGCATCACCTTGGGAACCTGTTTGAAATGCAGATTCTCAGGCCCCACCCCAGACCTACAGAATTGGAAATTCTGGGGGTGAGATCTGAAATCTGTGTTTAGACAGGCCCTCCAGGGGATACCTACTCAAGGTGGAGAACCACTGCTTTAGAGTATGGAGGCAGTTAAATGGCATTAATTAGTCAGGATATATTATGCAAAGGTTCTTTGGGTCCACCAATCCACTGATCTAGTCAGTGTGGTTCTCAGACCAGCAGTAGCAGCAGTAGCCCTGGGAGCTTGTTAGAAATGCGGAAGCTCAGGCCTCCTGTCTCAGACCTATTGAATCAGAATATGAACATTAATAAAATTCCCAGGGAATTCCAAAACATATTCAGATTTGAGAAAAATTGCTAATCTTCACTTAAACTGAGGTTAGTTTTGTTTGAAGAGTTTAGGCATAGAGAACCAGGAAGGTAGAGAAATTTTCTTCGATCCTAAATAATTGTAGGTTTCTTTTATAACCCTATGAAAAGAAATTTTAGACAAGGGAAGGTGAAGAAATGCACTGACCTAAATGACTAAAATCCCCAGTCAGCAAAATTTTACATTTCAGAGTTTCAAGGGGCCTTATTATCACTTGGCCTGGTTCTCCTGATCTCTGCCAATTCTGACACACTCTTCCCTTTGAAGGGCTTGTGGATCTACTTATGTGGGGAAGGTTTCCCAGGGAAACACTGTAGTCATGTAAATTAAGTGACAGAGGAGAGTTATCAACTCGCTCACCTAAACTGCTGGAGAATCCCTTTCTGGCACGCTGGGCTGTGAGAGAACCTTGAAACTGGAGCCCACAGACTCCCAGAGCTTTTCATTCCAGAGATACTTCTGTACAAGAAGTGAACGCTTCCTTTGTGTGCAAAGCCCTGTCAAGCAGGAAGATGAGGTTCTGAGCCTTGCTACTCAAAGTGTGCTCCACTGACCAGCAACATCACCATCATCTGAGAGCTTGTCAGTAATTCAGAATTGCAGGTCCCACCCCAGGCTGAATCAGAATCTGTATTTTCCTGAGATGCCCAGGTGATGTGTGGGCATAAAGAGTCTAAGAGCAGTCAGTTTATTCAGTATGACCACTTGCCTACATGCTATACCAAAACCAGAATAAAAACGAGACAGCAGTGCAAAACTCAAAAAATTAAGGTCCTGAGTATTACGAAGATTTTTTTTTTTGAGCACTTGTGCTAGTTGTATAGCAGAGATACGGTTTTTACTGAGACAATTGGAAGGAATTGACAAAGCCATGGTATTTGACAAATTCGTGGAGCCCATGGAAGAATGAGCAAAGGAATCTCCCCTTTAATGCTGAGAAATGAACAGTTCTGGTGTTTCCGTTAAACTCACCAGAGATACACTGATTTTGTACCAGCATCGTTTTTTAAGTTCGCCTCTTAGAACAAGTCTTTGTTACCCTGGGCTCCCTCTTGAGAAATTCAAAGCTGAATGACATCAGAATGGTGATCTCTTGAACACTGATGCTACAACTGGGAAAACCACTCGTCCTTGATTTAAAAAAAATGTGTTTCATGTTTACATTTGAGTATGGGTTGGGCCAATGTTTTGAGACTTTACTTCATGTACATAAGGACACGTGTAGTGGAGAGGTGACTTTGACGGTACTTGCTGGGAACTGCAGAGGGCTCTGCCCTCCCAAATGGGAATGGACCACTGGAGATTGAGGTCAATTTACACCTTTCCAAACTACTTGAACCAAAAGAGGTGGTCAGGCGTTTGGTTTTGGTTTTTCTTTATGAGTTTCTCCCCATATAAAGTAAGTATCAACAGATCCTAAGGCAGAATGGATGCTTATTGCTTATCAAGTTTGAAACCAAAATTCATCAAGGATGAGAGGTGAAGACACATCTAAAGAAATCACATGGTCATGCTCCCCGGCAAAATTATATTCAAGCAAGATAAATGAACAGGGAAGGCAGAGCGTGTTTTCCATCCTACAAGCCATCAACCAGCAACAATTTATTAAGCACCTGCTGTACATTCCACATTATACTAGTTTCTAGGAGAGATGTGGGAGTATAAGACATTGGTCTTGCCCTTGAAGAGCTTTATGATCTTAAGAGAAAGCATCACATGACAATACAGCAAATTATAGAATAGTATCTAGTTAAGCATTAAAGAATGTGGGTACAACTGCAAGCCAGATAGATTTAAGGGAGGGAGGGAGCCATGAATTTGGGAAGGCCTCACAAAGTAGGACACATGTGAGTTTGATCTCATAGTAAGCAGCGAGTGCATTTCTAGCGGGGGAGAGCAACACAGGTAGATGTGTGAAGATGGGGGCTGTGAAAGGGGGGCCTGCAGACTCCTCTTGTATTCCTGAAGGGAAGAGGGGCTGGACACAGGCCACTCAAATGTGAGGGCTTGATATAAAACCACAAATCCGGGTGGCGTCCAGGTCCAGCTTGGAATCATCTTTACCACCATCCAGTGGCCAAAATGAAAATGGCAGTTACTTATCAAATTCAAGAATAATTGAACAGCTATGCTGGGTCATTCTTGCCTGGGTCATGGCCATCTTGCTGAGTGAAGGGATGAACATCCCTTAGCAATGTGGGCCCTAAACTCCTAGAGGTATGTCTCTAGATGGGTGTGAGACCCTTAGTGCAGATGCTCTCAGGGTTCCACCTGTATTCTCTCCACTCACACTCACCTCTACATGTCAAGGCCGCTCACCGTGAGCACCTGCAGCTCTTTGCCTGTGGCTTTTATAAAACAACAACAGAAAACAATTCTGGGGCTTCCCTGGTGGCGCAGTGGTTGAGAGTCCGCCTGCCGATGCAGGGGACGCGGGTTCGTGCCCCGGTCCGGGAGGATCCCACATGCCGCGGAGCGGCTGGGCCCGTGAGCCATGGCCGCTGAGCCTGCGCGTCCGGAGCCTGTGCTCCGCAACGGGAGAGGCCACAACGGTGAGAGGCCCGCGTACCGGAAAACAACAACAACAACAACAAAACAACAAAAACAATTCTGATTATGGGAACACATACAGCATCTGGAATTGCTAGAGATTTATTTACTGTGCCGGGCTGCAGCCGGATCAACTAATGATGGCTGGAGGCTTGGGAGAAGATTATCCAGGTCCTTCACCCACAGTTGGGATAACTTGGATGGAGGTTATCCAGTGTCTCCCAGAGTTCCCCAGTGAGACTGAGCCCTGGGTGCCCACAGTGGACACTGGCTTGAGAACACTGCCTTGGCTGGCTTCCTGCCACTCCCTATTTCCTGTCCTCACTTCCTTACCGATGTTTTTGGATATCACGCCCCAAGGTAACTGCCTGCACTCAAGTCCTCATCTCGACTCTGGACTTGAAGCCCACAAGTGAAACCTAAAGTAGAAGACCTAACAATGGGGGTCTTTCAAAACACCAGAAACAATATTCTCAAGAGGATTTCCTGGAGAGCAAGAAGATAAATATAACTTCCCTGTCCCCTCACTGCCTTCTTTCGTTCAAAATATGACTTCGGAAGTTGAAGGCGCGACATATTATTCAGGGCTTCCCACATGAAATAACAACTGGTGTTGATTTTCCTTTTTGTTTTTGTCTTTTAAAGGTTAGAGATTACTCACCTCCCCTGCTGGTCATTAAATCAGTCTGGCAGAATACCTCGGAAGTTCTGTGGCCTTCCGGGCATGCGGCAGCAGTACAGGCAGTGCGGCAGACAGGCCTGCTTGCTGTGATGTGCTACCAAGCAGGTGACTTCAAAGGTCTGCTTCAAGCCTATCTCAGGTATCACTTGGGGCTCATACTGAGCCCCAAAGTCAGGTACCAGATGGCATATACCACAAAGTCAGAGCTGATCAGATCCCCTAGCTCCTGCGCCAAGGGATGCTGCAACCTCTCAGGTAGGAAACAGGTAACTTCTTTTAGCTTACTTCTCCTTCTCTTAGTTATTACAAGAAGTCACCGGTTAAATGCTCAGCTGTTGGATGAGGTTTGTAAGTCTGGTGAATCCTGAGAGGTTCAGTCTTTGTGTTCGTTAAAAAAAAAAAAAAAATCATCCATCTCTAACTCTAATACGGCATCTGTCAAGATACTCTGAGTCATTAAAAAGGTGGGCTTCCTCTCACACTACAGCTTTATATTTAAATTTCAGTTTAAATTAGAAGTTTACCCAAAGTTTTTTCCCAATGCTTATCTACATGGGAAAGTCAAAGATTGCTCCCCAAATCTAAATGAGACAAACAGAGTGGGCATTGGAGGATACTAGTCACACAAATGACATGTGCTTAGAAGTCAGACAACCCTAGAATGATATTGAACTTGGATTATTCGGATGCACCTCCCATGAAATGCAAGGAGAATGAAACGAGATCTCACCCTCTCCTTACTTTGCTCCTAGTGTAAAAATAAAGTGCAAAAGGCAACTGGCTGGTCCAGCAGATGCACGAATGCTGCCCTTTCAGGCCTGGCCTCAATCTTTTCTAAGAGTACATGCCACCTGGATAACTCATCGAAGTGACAGGACTGCCCAAGGCATCATAGCACCTGTCACCAGACAAAGCACCCTGAGATGCGAAGAGCACATTCCGGTGTCTGCGGAGATGACCTTTAAGGTGCCTTCCAAACCCAAGGGTCTTTGATCCCCTGTCCTTTGGATGCAAGCTCTTCGTTTGTCATTTTATGTTCAGAAAGGCAAAGCAGCTGGACTAGGCAACAGAGCACGGCCTCCTGTCTCCTCGGCAGGTCACTGTTCACAGTGGGGTCTTACATACTGTCAGGAGAAGCCCGGCCTGGTGGGTGGCTGCTACAGACTGAGGGTCAGGCCTGCCAGCAGTGGGCACTCTGACAAGTCCCAAGGCCAGCAGCAATTCAGCAGCTTTATCATTCAAGCAGTTAGACCGTATTCAGTTTCCTGGGTTCCTCTACATTGGGATTTAGACCATAAAGGACAGAGCTCTGGGAGAGCAAGATAAGTGCATCTTGGGGAAGGTTACATTGGAAAATCTGGTCTTTGGCCAATTGCCCAAGCGAGCATCTCCTCACAGGTTGTAGTATTTGTCCCCAGTCAAACTTCTATAAGATTTTTGGATGTGAACTTCTCTTTGGCATTTTTTCATTTTACATAATCAATGCAGATGAAAAAATCCTAGCAGAACAAAAGGAAATACACACATGAACCCTTTCAGGCAGTATTTGGGCCCAGATAATTCTTTGCTGGATGGGGCTGTCCTGCACACAGAGGATGTTTAAGAGCATCCATGACCTCCACCCACTAGATGCCAGTAGCAACTCACCCCTGGTTGTGATGAGCTAAAATGTCTCCAACCATTGCTGAATGTCCCCTGCAGGGCACAGTCGCCCCTGATTGAGAACCACTGCCTTAGAGATTACTTAACAGCATAAACTTCCTGAAATTGCTCCGGTAAGGGGGTTTTGGAATATAATATAGGAACTTCTTTATGTAAAGGACCAAAGAGTAAATATTTTAGGCTTTGAGAGTCTCAGACCATCTCTGTCTCATATTCTTCCTTGTTTTTGTTTTGTTTTGTTACAATCTTTAAAAACTGTAAAAACTCCTACGCTCAAAAATAGGCTGGAATTTGCCGATCCTTAGACTGCAGAGAAGGACGTAATGGCGATTCCCATAATGACTGAAAGTGCTGAGACGGTATTTGGGAAAAATGGGATCTTGATCCAACTATCAGGTCTTTGTGACCCGGAGCTAGCTGTTGTGCTGCCCTTCGTGGAAAGCTTGAATTAAATAATTCCAAGTTAAATTCTATCAATCTCATTTTGCAACTAAATTCTCCTTAATATAATTAAACATGAAAAGTTTAAATAAAGTAGAAACTGAATATTTGAACAAAATGAGATCCCCCAGTAAAAGGAAGAATGTCTGCATAGTGAGTATGTGTCCTTCCCTTGGTTTGGAATAAAACAGCCTATGAGGTCCCCCCGAAAAAGAGGACGTTATGCAAAGGAGACGCCCCTATGCAATTGCAAAACTGAAAAGTGTTTTGATATGACTACAGAGGTGATCTTGGAAAAAGAGAAAGGGAGAACGGTATCTTGGATAAAGAGAAGCCTTAGAATCTGCCTATAAAGTTGTACACATAAAAATGTCATTTTGAAAATACATTTCAGAGTAGTTTCTGTGGAATTTTCTTTGCCCATCACGTAAATGTCTGAGCAAACTAGGGCACGTCCCTTGGACAGATATTTACTGAAGGCCTACTATGTGCCAGGGACTGTGTGAGTGAGGCACTGGAGTTGAATTCACCTGGACCTGGCCAGTGAACAGCACTGAGACAGGAAATCGCTGCATTCAATCATCCAGAGGTTTTTTTCCGGTAAAATAGTCTATCCTTCTGTCTTTGTATATTGCTAATTACAAGTATCTTATGCTTTACTTTGGGCATGTAGAGTTTGTGTAAGTGGATTTCCATTGACATTAGGCAGCATCAGTCGAGAGAATGTCCTTATGATCCAACTGCCACTGTTAGAACAACGGTATACGGTGGGGATGAGACTTTGGTTGAATATACCTCATTTGGATACCAAAAATGTACATTTAAAATCATTCAAGTAGTTTATCATATGGGAGGCAGTAAATGATAGTGAAAAGAGCACTGGGCGGGGAGTCAAAGCCCTGGGTCACAGTCCTGGCTCTGTCCTTGTCTTTTTTTCCATAGATAATTCGGTTAATTTCTAAGGCGCAGTTTTCTCATCGGTAAAATGGAATCACACCATTTCTCCTGCCTACCCTTAGGTGTTTGATGTATTTAAACATACTATGTGCTTATAACTTATAAGCTGTTATAAAGGTGATATCATTATTATAAGGAATGGGCTAAATTGGTTCTTTACACAGATGGAACAAATCAAGTATTGACTCGGTCACAGCCAGATCAGTTATCAACTAAGACCTGCTTACACTTCACTTTAGGTGATCAGGAAGAAACATATCCATAAAAGCTCAGGAGGCACTACTCTGAAATTCGCTCTGAGATGAACATCATGGATTTTTGTTAAAATATAGTAATGAGTTAAATTTAATATTCTAGTGAAATGAAGACTTTTGAAGATCAACATGTATTTAAAGGGGTTCAGAAATTAATGGTTGATCCTTTGCCAGTACCATCAGGTCCCACCTACTTTCACCCAAAATTACATCTTTGCCCTGTAGGCTTCAGAGGAAACCATTGCTAGGGAGAGTCACCTGTCTCATAGTTTGTGGTCAGATTCTAACGCTGCAGAGGTCAGAGTATGGCAGTCATGTCGCTTGCATGAATTTGAGAAAGCTCCTCCAAAGCAGATCAGCTGGGGTTGTCAAAGGTGGATTATTTTTTTCTGTGATACTCTCAATTATGTTTTTGAAAAAAACAACCTGGATTTTCATCTTTTGTCATCATCCCTTCCCAGTCTATTTTTGATCAGAAAGTAGCTGGACTAATATTGCAAGAAGGATCGCCTTCATTGAGTAGGTACAACCCCAGGGCACCAGGAGTGAGTGACACAGCCCTGCAAGTTAACTTCCTTCACTTTTGTCGTGGGGCACGAGAAAGCCTCAAACCCTGGTTATGCTTTGTCCACTTTACTTCCAGTGCGCTGTTATAAAACAGGCAGGGGCTGGCTGGTGTTGTGTACAATGTTAACTGTCAGTGCTACCCTTGATGCCAACAACAAAGTATCAGAATAACACCAGTAAGGGCAGAAACAGTGACTCTTTCACTCCTAACATCTTGTGTAAAGGACAAATCTTTCATGTCTCTAATAGAAAAAAAGAGGAAAAAAGTAAGTGCTTGTTCCCACACTTTACAGTACCATGGCTACCGAGGGTCCATTTTTCTGTCCCCCAGCTCCATACCTACCAAATATAGGCGTTGGATATAAGAAGAAAAAGATGGATATATAAAATTGAAGGCAGTTCCCTCAGTTTCATGAGTCTGGGTTTTCATAAGCTCTGTGAATTCATTTTCACCAGAGACCCATCAGCTACAAGTGAGTTCTGACCACTATGCCACTTGGTTTTGATCTTCCCCAGAAACCTAGAACACGAAAAAACATCCCATTTCTTAAAACAATTCACTCACAAGATCGCCGTCCTTTAAAGTTGCCCTTTAGATATGAAGGCAAAGCCAGCCTCCCTGGCTCGCCAGTCCCAACTTTCTCTTCTAATACGGTTTTCTGTCCTGAACAGATCAAAATCAAATAGGAGAGAAACAGTCCAGTTGAAAAGACATCTGATGTGCCTGTTGATGTCTCATTAACCTTGAGAGTGAACAGAACTGGTGACTGCCCGTCAGAGTGGCGTGACGGTTAGCAGGGAAAAGAACCCCCAAAAAACCAGCCAGTGGAAACATCACCTCAAAAAACAAAAAACAAAAAAAGAGAAACATCACTTAGTAGATCATCTGTCAAAAGATGGGGCAGCTTTCTAAATGTCAGGACTGGCTAAATTATAGTTTCCTTAAGCCTATGATGAAACTACTACATGTTTTCTTGGGAAAGCATTTGGAGCAGTATTTATCTGTGTGTCAAAATACGGTAACTAAAGTATCGGGGGAATAAAAACCCACTTCGATGTTGGAAGCATAATCATGAAGAAAGAAACAACTCGGGATTAATGTTACTAAGGTTCTGTGGTGAGTATGTGTGATGATGTGTGTGCCATTAAAAATACCACGAGCCACCCAATGTGGGAAGGTCCTAATTCCACTGAGTCTCTAGTCAGATTCCCCTCATTACTAATTGCTGATTGATAACATGTCAACAAATACAGGGGGGAAAATTCGCTTGTCTCTAGGGGGTTACCTGTAGAGTAAAAGAGAAGGAAAGAGTCCCCCAGGTTCACTGGCTGACTCCCGGTGGGATAAGTAGACTAGAAATCTAACCAGCCTCCAATCCTGGATCTGGACCAGGGACCCACACAAAACCAGCACCTTCCATCCCTCCGCCCCAGGGCTCCAGCTGGGACTGGCTCCTGTCTGCCCTCCCGAGAGGAGTATCTTAAGTAAACAAGACCCAGAATCCCCACCAGGGCTTGGATGGAACATTCTCACCTATTTCTGCTTTTCTCTCCCAAGGTCTCCACTTTTCCAACTCTAGTCCTCACTCCTCTGCTTTTCTTAGGAACTTCCTGAAAGTTATCACCATTAACCTCACTTTTTACATCAAATTCCCACCTCAGGCTGACAGCACACCCTGTTTCTTTGAGTGTCACCCTGTAACCAGCTGCTCGGTTTCCTGTGCTCTTCTCAGGGCCACACAGCCTGGCTTCTGTCCTCACCCTTCTGGCTCTGCCCCTCACCCTCACGCCCAAACACACCCAAATGAAAGTGCATCAGTCGAATCCCTCATTTCCCAAAGAACTTTTTGCATTTCAAAGGAGAGGAGCTACTGTGAAAGATGAAACAACTGCGAATTACAAACGTTCTCTCTCACCCTAGAAGTCAGAGATGGCTACCTCGCCCGCGGAAGAGGGCAGCAGGGCAGCCCCTGTCCTCTCTCCAGGACCACACTTCTTTCTGGTGGATGGGAGGCATTTTCTTTACCATCCCGCTCACAGCCCCTCCGAGCAGCCTTTTCCAAAACACTCCGGGGTCAGAGGAAGGGAGAAGAAATGAGGACACGGGAGAGGGGTCTCTGAATCCCCCCAAGATGGTATTTTGTTTTCAAGTAGCAGGACTTTCTAGAATGTCTTCTCTAGTTCGGTTCCTTCTGGCCCAGTTACCCCAAAGCCTCCCCGCCCCCAAGACCACTGCAACCAAAACAAGCGCACCGACCACAGCACCGTAGCCGCCGCCGCCCCAACTGTTGCAGCGGCTGCCGGCGTGGCGGCGACGGCGGCCAGGGCAGGGCCGGGCCCGGACCCGGACGCTCCCCGCCCGGGAGACTGGGAGGCTCCGGGCGGCCTTCGAGGGGCGCGCGGTGCAGCAGAGCCCCTGCGGCAGTCGCCTGGGATGGGAGAGGAGGCGCTCTCAGCCCGGACCCCCGCGCTCAGCCAGCCCAACCGCGGCAGCGGCGCCTGCAGAGGCTGCCCGTGCCCGCCCCCCTCTCACCTTTAAGATCAGGTCGGTGTGATGCTGGTCCAGCATGTTGGCTTTCTGGAAGGAGGTGACGATGACCCGGCCGTAGCGCCCAGGGGTCTGCAGGTCCGAGTAGAGCCGGTGCTTGGAGCGGTTGACCGGGAAGAGGCTGTTGACGAGGTTGCGCTCGATCTTGGCGAGGCTGTGCTGGGGCGCCAGCAGGTGCTCCACGCTCTCCTCGACCTGGTAGCGGCTGAAGCTGGCGCCGAGCAGGATGGAGATGAGCACCGGCGCCGAGGCGAAGAAGACAGGGTGACTGGCAATGAAGTGGCCGAGCCGGGAGAAACACGTCCTCAAGCCCCTGTGCAGAACCTGCCGCAGCATCCTAGAGCAGAGCGGGCGCGGGAGGAGGGCGAGGCGCACGCTCGGCGCGGGCTCGGGCGGCGGCGGCGGCGGCGGCGGCGGTGGTGGCGCCCGCGGCGGCGGCGACGGCGGCGGCGGCGGCGGAGGCGAGACCCGGTGCTCTCCCGGAGCCGCGGCACCACCATCGGGGAGTCCCGCGCCGCGCTTCGGGAGGGTCCCCTCGGGCCGGAGACACGCCCTCCTGCCCGCGGCCGCGCCGGCCCTGAGAGCCCCCCAGCTTGGCGGCCTCCGCGCCGCCCCCACCCCGCCCTACCCCGTGCGCCCTCCCCACCCCCCGCCGACTCCCCGCCAGAGGGGCTCGGAGCGGCGGGGCAGCGTCCCGGCTCAGCGCCGGAGGTGCCCGGGGCAGCCCCCGCGGCGCGTCATGACCCCACTCACCCGACCCCCGAGGCCAACGACGGGGTGGCGCGGGGAGTGGCGGCGGCGCTATCGCGGGGAGCTTCTGCGCGCCAGCCTAGGAGCACGAGGACGGAGAATTCCAGGCTACACCCAGTCCCTCCCCTCCCCGCACTCCCCTCCCCCGGCCCGGCCCGCCGCGCACGCCCTCCCCTCCCCTGTCCTCCTCCGGGGAGACCCAGAGATGAATAAAGAAATGGCCCCGATTTTCCAAACAAAAAGTAAAGAGTTTTCCCGGGGGGCGTCGGGCGGACCCGCTCAGAGCCGAATCCCCCCAGAGGCGGAAAGGAAGAGGCTGAAGACTGCGTGCGCCCAGGCTCTCTCGCCAGGCTCAGGTGGTGGCGCGCACTGGCTGGTGCGGAGAGGGGGTGGGGAGCGAAGACGCTCGAACGTGGAAATCACGCCTCCTCTCAAGTAAGAGCCATTTAAAATATCCCCAACATTGCAGCTTCCGCGGGACCACAGAGTCCGGTTGTGCGTCTGGGGCACGTCCGCTCCAAAGGCGCCTCTGGAGATTCTTCTCGCTCTCAATTAGGGGCACTCCAGAGTGGGTTGGACAGTTCTGCTGCGCGCCCCTCAACCTCCCCACACCGTCCCCCGGTAATAAAAGTGCTGATAATGATGGTCAGTCGGTGGAGCCGCCGGTCGCCAGGGCTCTGTTGCTACCGGACTCCCGCCTCTCCGCACTGCCGCCGCCGCCGCCGCCGCCTCCTCCTCCTCTTCCTCCTCCTCCTCCTCCTCCTCCTCCTCCTCCTCCTCCTCTCTCTGTCGTCACTGGCGGGTCTGGGGGACCTGGTGCGGCGGGGCTGGAGCGGGCGCCCCTGCGGGCATAGAGTGTTTGTGAACAGCTGGTTAGTGAGTCTGTAGCGTTACTCTCCTTCTCTCCTCCACCCCGCCCTCTCCTCCTCAAATGGGCGAGTGTAGGAGCGGGGGACACCTTATCTCAGACCTGGAGAGATGTGGTCTCCGAGAGTGCCGAGCCGCAGGGGGCGCGGGGGAACCCGGGGGGCGCCGACGGCTCGGCAAAGTTGGGCGTGTGCTTGTGCGCGCCAGCCGTGAGCTAGAAGGCAGCCACTGTGGCTCCCCTCGCACACCCCCTCCAAAGAATTCCCCGAGAAGGCGGGCGCCGGCTTCGGGCCCGGGATAGACCTGCGGCGGCGGCGGGAACGGCCACGCACAGGTACAATTTAGCGCGGTTCGTTGTGCGCTCCAATCCCCGGGGTCCATCCGTTGCAACGCAGACCGAAGCGGGATCTCGGAGTCTGGGCCGCTGGGGCGCTAGGTCCGGCCAGGGGGGTGGGGACCGGGGCGCGGAGAGGGGTCCCCAGGCTTCGCGCTTTGAGCGCTCGGCCTTCCCACCCCACGCCTCCGGTCGCTCCTGCTTAGCTTTTTAGTGCCAAGGGTCAAGTGAGAGGCGGCGGTGACTGGAGGCGCGGTCCCTGGAGTGTGGCCCGCCCTACTGAGCATGGGCATGCATATTAATCAAAGCTGAAGGAAGACGGGATAGGGAGAGGAAGAGAGGAGGAGGAGAGGGAGAGGGAGAGGGAGATGGATGGGAGACCGCGACTAGGGGGGGTATTTCCCTAACGTTCCCAGCCCAGATTCCCCAATGCCAAGCGGCCCTCCACTTCTCAAACTGAACTTGGGAACTTGCACGTCAGAAACAGGAAGTCGTGGGCCAGGAAATCCTCCTTTCTTGGTTCCTCTTCTCCCTTTCCCCACACCAGACCCTCCGTCCTATATTCCCTCAGCAACACCTGCAACTGCTGCGCTGCCCACCCCGGAGGCGCACCCGCTCAGCTCTGCCTGCGCTCCCTAGGTCCTTCTGCCCAGCCGTACTCTCGTCCACTTTCTCAGCTCCACCTCGCTGTTCCCCACACCGCTCTCTGTTTCCAAAGGCTCCCTCTGGTTCACCAGCAGCTTCCAGCCGACAGCGCTCCCCCCCACCCCCTCAGAACTGCCGTTCCCGGGAGGGGCTCGAAATTCCCCTGCAACACTCCACTTGTGCCCTTCCCCCGTCATCTTAATTTCTGCTCGCGGAGACGCGGCTGCTCTGCAGCGCTTTGCTGATTCACGATGATCGCGGAGGGAAAAGCCTCATTGACTTGTGCCCCTGCTAGCGGCGACTCGAGCGCGAGCGGCTGCGAGGGCACACGCTTTGGGAAACCACCCACCACTGCGCAGCCGAGGTGCTAAATGGCAGGGTGGATGCCTCGCCTGGCTCTCGGCCGGGGCACTCGGAAAGAAGGAAAGGGCCGGCGGAGGGAGGGGGGTACGGTGGCAGTGGGAATTACTGCGAGCACCGTTCTCTGCGGCCGAGCCGGCGGCAGCTGGTGGGTGGGCACGTCTCAGGAGGCCTAAAGTCGGTCTCTGCGCGGGGAGCAAACAAAGATGTTGCCTGTTGCTCTGGTGCCAGCGCAGCGCCAGAAGTAAGAGAAGGGAAACCAGCCGACAGGTCTGCTGGGGAGCCTTTAACATTTCGGCAAAGCTCTTTGCATTCTGAAGTCTTTGTCCCTCCAAATGGTTCCCTCCCGTCCCTAGAATTTTCGGCCTTTTACTATAAGCCTTCACGCGGTCTGAAGAGCTGGCATCCCCGCTCTCAGTGCCTGGGCTGAGTCCTAGAGCGGGACAAACGCAGCGGTGCTCACCGGGCCGGTTGGGGGTGTTTTCTCCCACGAGGAAAGGGCCTTACCTTGGAGACCGAGACATTTGCTTCTAGTCCTCCCAACTCGGTTCCTAATTGTTCTTCGGTATACTGGGGGGAACATACCCTACCGGCTTTAATTCAGACACACGGACCGGCCTGAGAGTGGGTCTTCCTGCCACTTTTTAATGCGGAAATTGTCTAAATTGAGTTGGAGTTAAGAGAAAGAGCGCGCGCGCTCAGGGAGGGCGTTGCCTCCTCCCGATTTGATTTGTCTTCTCTTTTGATTCAGACATTCAGGGGAGCATTGCCGCCACCAAAGACTTGGGTTTGCATTAGGACGATGACCTTGGCTTGGGTACAGAGCTTCCATAAGTACATTTGTAAATTATTCCTTTTTCTGGTTAAAAATTAATACATATTACTTGTAGAAAATTTAGAAAATAAGAACAAGAAAAAGAGAAAGACACCTGTATTCCTGTACTTTCATCACCTTTCAAAGGTAACCTCTATTAATAATTTATTGTACACATAGACAACATAATGTAGAGGTTAAGGCTATTGGTCCATGGCCACTAAGTTAAATCCTTGCTCTACTACTTTTGTTGGGTAAGTAACTTAACCTCTTTATGCCATACTTTTCTCTTCTGGAAAATGGGAATATTGATTGTACTTACTACATAGAGTTGCCGTGAAGGTTAAATGGGTTAAAAATGTAGGGCACTTAAAATGGTGCCTGGAATATCACAAACAGTAAATGATATTTGTTACAATTCTAGTTTTCTCTGACTGAATATGTGTGTGTGTGTGTGTGTGTGTGTGTGTGTGCGTGTGTGAAAAAGAAAGTCAGCCCCTGCCATGCAGAAGCTGGCCTGGTATAATCTGCTGGGACTTGGGGTTGCTAGGACCTGCTCACAACTAAGCTTTGGTGTTCTCCTGTTGAGCAAAAACCATTCCCAAAACACTAATGGCAGATAAGGTCACTCTGTAACTGTGATGGATCCAGACAAAATTAGGGACACTCCATAATCATGTCTGAACACAGACAAAACAGGAACCTTGTCCAAACCACAAAAATGACCAAACATGTTCCTACCCTGGCTAATATGAGTGACTGTTGTGGTGTGTTGAAAAGCAAATGACAGCTTTAGCCTTGCTCTAGTCTTCTCTCCCTCCAGGTGAAGATTTAGTAAGACACAATTATAAAACTATGCCTGCTTCCCGAGAGCATCCAAACCAGAGCAAGCCCCACTGCTTTAAACCTTACCCAAATCATTAACACGAGCCCAAATCCTATGAGAAGTCTTCTCTAACACCTTCTTATTGAGACGCCCCTCAGCTCTCCATGGTGCGTGTTCTCCGTGGCTGCAATGAAAAATAAAGCCAACGTGTTCGATTATTGGCACGTTCCTGGTGGTCTTTGGCAGGAGGGCTTTGGCAGTGCATATACAATGTTTACACACTGCCTTTTTCTAAAATAGAGGGTTATAATAAACATTCTCTTTGATAAACATTTTTCCCATTGAATAGATTGTGAGCATTTTCTCATAGTCAATTAATATTGCTATAAGACATTTTAATGGCTGCGTAGAATTCTATCATATGGCTGAAACTTCAACTTGTACCATATTGCTGGACATTTAGGTTTTTAAAATTTTTACTTTTGTAAATAGCAGTGAGATGAACAGCCTGTAGGTGAATGTCTGACTGCATCTCTATTTTCTTAGGGTCAAATATCCATCACTACATTTTAAGTGGACAGCTCCTACCTAACCAATGTCTTTCTGATTATTGTTCAATTGGAAGGGACAAGGGCATTCCTTCACAGGGATTACATTTCTTGGTCAAATAAATGAAGTATTCCTGCTTGGGGGCAGGGGATTTCTATCATCTGTTACATTTGGAGTCAGTCTCTTGGCTCAGTATTGCTCAGAGATGCCAGAGGGATCGATCATGGTGTGGAAGGAGTGTGGACCCAAAGGAAAAGCTTATTTGGTTTGAAAAGGTTAGAAACAAGGGTATTCTCTGGTCTCGCAAGTATGTCAAACATTAGCTTTCAATAATCACACCACCATTTTCTGCCTCAGAAACAACAAACTATTTTCATGCGTATATCTTAAATCTAAACTGCTCTATGTCAACCATGAAATCATTGTACATGATCTCATGTACAGCAGGGTCATGCATAGGAAAGTTGGGTGGCTGCAGTTTAGGGCAGTACGTAGCATGGTGTGTTTATCGTCACTTTATACTATCCTGATCTCAATAAGCCTGATAGATTTCTAAGTGGTGGGTGCTTCTGCCATCCTAAAAGATGCCATCTAGGTAAGATTTCTTGGAGAATGGAAACAGATGCAGGGAAGGAAAAAGTGTACCAAGCATTTTCCTTTCAGAGTGGGGAGGGTCCCCTGGCAAACATCAGTGTTTTTTGCGGGGATGCCTCCGTAAAATATCTCCTGGGACTCAGCCCTATTTTGACCAAAAAACCGTTTTATGCAGAGCAACACTGTATTCACAGAAAGTTTACACAAAGGGAGACTTTTAAAGATAGTTTAAACTTGCAGTTGAAGAGAGGACACATGTGTGTGGCCAGTCCTAATAGGTTGCTTAAGATAAAGAGGCACGCTGCTGTGTGTAGATGATCCCCTCTGAAAAGTGTGCTGATTGGATATCTGAGTCTTCCAGGATATTCTGCCAACTCAGTAGGCTCTCAATATCATCATGAGTCTTGTAGAAAAATGATCAATCGTGACATAGGGGAAAAAGTCATGCAAAGTAATTTTCTTGAACAAACAAACATAGGACTCCAGGGCTAAGAGAGGGGTATTTCATGCATCGATTCAGGGAGAAACATTTTGAAAGACGCTGTTTGGGTGTCTGGGCTCACCATGCCACCAGTAGGTTGAGATGGCCGGGTCCAAATCTTTGCTTGCTTTTTTTTCTCCTCAGAAACAGAAAACGTGGCCTTGCCCTTTCTCCATCTTTCAAAATCCTTCCGTCCTTCAAGGTTCTCTTAAAATCCTAGCTCATATATCTAATAAGCTTTCTCTGACTGCCAAAACAACATTGATTAATTTAACTTGATTGAACAATTTTATTTGAATTATTTCGGTGAGCAAGTTTCTACTGAGGTCAACAACTAGGAGAAATTGAGTGAGGGATTCCCTGCTCTCAAGAAATTTTTAGTCTAATAGGGTTGGATAAATATACTGAGAATTAAAATAGGAACCAGAGTTAAGGGTTAGAGGAGAGGCAACAAAAAAGGCATAGATGATATCTGGTTGGTTTCCAGCCTTAGAATACCTTTAGCCTTGAGCTAGCACCTTGCTGTTTTGAGCTTCTTTGTTATCTAATGTTATAGATACCTACACGTTAATGAGATGTAAATATTATGTATCAGTTTTTGATAGGCTTTTGACCACTGGGCTGGGCTGATAGAGGCCCCCTTCTCTCTTCCCTTGGGATGGTCCTAAAGTTTTGCGCTTGGTCAAAGATGACCGCTCCTCATTCTGGGAATTCCTGAGTAATGCCACTTTCTTGAAATCTAAGTGCAACTCAGGTTTTTCATTAAGTGAAGCTGGCTTTCCTTCCACTGCATCTAAATGAGGAGAGTTTAGGTACTTTATTCACTTTCAGCACCAGGGACAGATCCATTAAAACCTAGTGACTCCTCCCCTTTCCAGCCTCTATCACTTCTAAATTGGTTTTAGGGAAATTTTAGAGCTAAAGAGTTTCTTTAAACTAATATAATCAGGGAGTTGATCATTTTTTTCTAAGCCAGGTCACTTAAAATGGAAATAAGTTTAAACTGGTAGACCATTAAATCCAATATGATCATATTTAAAATTGTGCCCAATAATTTGATGCATTTGTGGTGTGTTTGTATTGAGGGGGGACATTTAAAGGAAAATGTTAGAACAAATTCTAAACTACAGTCTCTTGAATTTTAGGAGTGATTGTGCTGAAAACTCACAGGAATGATAGAAAATGAGGAAAAGAATATTCTCCTGTGTTTTATGTGCTAAGTTTAGCCTTAGGCACTTTCCCTATCTTAGTCCATGTAATTTGCAAAATCACTCTGTGGGCTGTAAGTATTGTCAAACCCATTTTAAAGAGAGGAAATTGAGGATTAAAGAGATTACCTGTCTTGTTCAGGGTTACACTGTAATGGAAGTATAAATAGAATCCAGGCCTATCTGATACCTAAATCCATGTTTTCCTGTTCAATCATTCTTTTAAGCAGAAAATTACCTGATTCCTTTTCTAAAATGCCTTGACTGAATATCATGAAGTGTAAAAAACATCACTATCAGCTAATATAATGTGCTATGAATATTATAAACAATTTCATGCTATTTCTGTATTTACTATTCATTTAATAGTGTTGTAAAGTGTCAATATCAATGGCCTATCCATCAATCAGTTTTTCAGTGTTTGTATTCATTTCTGATGTTGGTATTCCTTAGAGGAGCTCTGTGGACCAACAAAAATATTGTTATGGAACCCAAAGTGTTTGCTGATCTAATCCAACCCACTCTTTTTGCAGATGGCAAAATTTCTGCAGTCCTTGTCTGGATTCTACCAAGAAAAATCCCTCAAAATGTTAAAATGGAAAACTGTCAAGTGGTTCCAAAATACATAGCAGAAAAAGCAACCAAATAGACTCTGACCTTATGCCTGTTGAAATTCTTCCATTTTTTAGTGGTTCACCAGTAGTCATTATACTGCAAAGGAAAGATTCTTTAATTCTCTTCCTTTACTTACTGTGTAAAGTGAACAGAGACCATTATAATCACCAGATCCATTGTCTTATGTATGAGCATAGGGGACATAAGAAAGCAGGGGGTTTCCTGATACAATTCTTAGCTTCGGGGCAGTCTTTCTTTGATGTTTATATATTTAATCCCCTTAAAAATTGTACTCCAGAGCATAACCTAAGAACAAAGCGCTTCATCTCTTCTGTTATTAGAACTGTGTACTTCTTGCTTTGACTTTTAAAAATGACAGAGCTACAAGGCATTCTGTTCCCCATGGCTGATAACTTCCTTCTAGTGAATGGCATTATGTTGGTGAATTAATTAATAGTAAAATCTGATTTACATGTTCACAAATATTAGAATTCTAGAAAAGTTACATCGGAGGCAGCTCCTAGGAGGGTCTAAGTGAGAGAAGAAAAAAAAAATCAAAGAATCCTTTTTCAGAAAAAGCACAAGACTTGGCATTTCTGGGGCTGCTTTGCTTCCACCTTCAGGCATCTTCTGAATATTGTAAAGGGGATTATTCTAGTTGTGGAAAAGCCTTTTCTTCCATGAGTCGAAAGGTTTAGCCTCAGGTGAATGCCATTACCTCCTGTGGTCCGCCTAGCAGCAAAAACTGAAGTAGCTTGGCTACTGGCCTAGCCATCAGCAAATATGGTCTTCCATCTAGCTCTGTCTCATCACCGTATTTCAGATTTCTCTTCATAAAAATCAGAATGATAAAGATGATGATGCTATCTCCCAGGTAAGGAGATCTTCAGGTAGAAAACATGATAATGAATGTAAAGGGCTTTGAAATGACCATACTCATTATTGGGCTTGATAAGTCCGAGGCATCTTGCTAAATGTGGAGAAAGAAGACGTGTGAAGACCTTGCTTTTGAAGTGTCCACAGTGCAGTGGACTGGGGCCACCAAGTGCAACAACAAAATTGTGTAGTGTGGCAAGGACGTTGGTGCTATGCGACCAGTGAGAAGGTTCCTCTAATCCAATCTGAAAAGCAGAGGTAGGGTTTGGAAAGGCTATGAAGGGTATGTGTAGAGGTGCTGTCTGGTGCTCCAACCTTAGCCTCTTGGCCTGCTCTAGAAGTTCACTCGAGGTAGTTCCTATATATGCTGATGGCTTCCTGCTTCTCTCTGTCTGAGATATTCTCTGGCCACGGGGGGCAGGCTGGAAGTGCCAGAGAGCTAACAACCTTAGGAGTGGCCCTCAGTTAGTGAGGGATAGGAAAAAGAAAGAAATACCCAAATTTCTTTGCCTCTCTGTAGGACAACTCAGAGAGGTGTTTCACGCAGGCTCTCAAAGACACCACAGCAGAGCTGACCCCATGGTTGCCCATTTGTGAACACACCTTTTATTGGCTTTTCTCTCTTCTCTCTCTCCCTTCTCCACTCCCTCACTCTGCTTTCTGGAAATCCCCTCCCAAATAAACTGTCTGTGCCCACATCTTTGTTTCAGTATCTGTCTTTGGGGGAGCCCATCTGAAAACAGGAGATGACATCCAAATGGCATCTCAAAGGTTAGCAGTTAGTCAAGCCTAGTGAATTTAGTGGTATATAAATTATACCTCAGTAAATTTGTCTAAAAAAAAAAAAAAGGAGTTGGCCAACCCATCATGGAGGGAGAGAATATTCCAGGCAGAGAGAATAACGTTTGAAATTATAAAGATGGCCATAGAGAAGAGCTTAGCTTGTTTTGGTAGCTACAGACAGTTCAAGATGGATAGACAATAACTTGGAAAAGTAGACAGGGGCCGTGTTAAAAAGGGACTTATAAGCCTAGATAGAGAGCTGGGTGTTTATTTTGAAGGTGACGGGGAGCCATTTCAAGGCTTTAAACAGGGGAGTTTATGGCCAGGTTTATGTTTTATAAAGTTACTCTAGTGGCTGTGTGGAGGGTGGATAAAGAGAGGGCAAGACTAGAGGCAAAGAAGCCAGTTAGGAGGTCATGATAACAATTAGAACAAGAAGAGATTAGGGCCTGAAGCAAGGTGGAGGCCAGTGGGATGGAGAGAAAGGGAAGGATTGATACATTTTTGGGGGGGATAGAATTGACAGGACTGAGGTGATTGCAGAATGGAGCTAAGGCACTGCATCATGGTTTCTGAAGACACAGTTTCATTGCAAAGAGCTATGCTAAACCATATCCAACCTTAGAGATATTAGTTTATTGTTACCAATTCTACTGGAGAACAGAGCTCCTTGTCAGGGTGAGGAAGAGGAAAGATGGACTGCGTTAAGCTCTAAGCTACAGCAAATGGGGATTGAATGTAATGGTTTGGACATGAGAGTTGGACAAGAGAGGTCAGTAGCCTGGAGGAGTCCACAATGTGGAGGCTAAAGTCAATTAGGTCAAGTCTGTAATATGGTGATTCATGTGGATTGATGAATGTCCTTGCTCCCTAGGGAGCTGAGTTATATCTTAAGGCCAGTTGCTTAAATGAGACAACTTCACTGGGGGGAGAAGGAAAAGGAGATAAATGAGGAGGAGGTGGTGGGGACAGGGGCAGTGGGAGGAAAATGAAATATATGGCCTTCATGGGTGAGATTTCCCAGAAACCTCCCTCTTTGGTTTATCTCAATTCTCTTCATCTTTATAATGCACCCCTGCGAATTTCCCCTCTGATGACCCTCTAGAACCCATCTCCGAAGGTGACCAAAAACCAGACCCTATACATAAGGCCCCCATTCCTTGGCAGAAACTTATGTTTTTGTTAGGAAACACACACACCCATATGCCATGTGTGGGTGCTTTAATTTACACAATTAGCAATCACATTGAAGAAAACAGGCACCAGCATTTTATAGTGTTAGACACTCATTCTTTCACTGTCACCTATATGGGAGCACTGTAAATATTAGACCATTTTAATGAAATATTTTTAGTCCCATTATGAGTTATGCTGCTATTAACATTTGTGTACAAGTTTTTTGTATGGATATGTGTTTTTATTTCTCTTGGCTATATACCTAGAAATGGAATAGCTGAGTCATGTGGTAACTTTATGCTTAACATTTTGAGGAACTACTGAACGGTTTTCCAAAGGGCCTGAACCGTTTTACATTCGCACGGGCAATGTTTTTTGATTGTTTGCTTGTTTGTTTCCATCATATTTATGCTAATTTTTTCTCTGCTTATTATTAGATGGTAGTTCACGAAACCTTTCTGCAGTCTCTTTCTGGATTTGCCTATCTTTTATTTATTTAGTTTTTGTTGGGGTGTAGTTGCTTTACAGTGTTGTGCTAGCGCCTGCTGCACAGCGAAGTGAACCAGCCGTAAGTATACACATGTCCCCTCCTTTTTGGATTTCCTTCCCATTTCGGTCACCACAGAGCACCGAGTAGAGTTCCCAGTGCTATATAGCAGGTCCTCATCAGTTATCTATTTTATACCGAGTGGTGTATATACATCAATCCCAGTCTCCCAGTTCATCCCACCCCCCCCCACCCCCCGGATTTGTCTGTCTTTTAAATTCTCCCTTTGTGATGAAAGACATTTTTTTTTACATCTCAAAATGTTACTTGAAAATCCCTGTAATATCCTAATAAAAATTCGGATGATGAGATTGTCTGGAAAATATACTTGATTGGACTAGTGTATTACTTAGATACATGTGGAAGCTCATTGTTTGGGGATTTTGAATTTCAGATTGTGATGTCCACATCTTACCAGGGATGCCCAAACCTTCCACAGAATCTCCAATTTGGGGGGATTTCTTTAAGCCATGGAACAGCAAAGATGGCAGTTGGGGCCACTAGGATGCTCTCTCAGTTTACACTCAGAATGGGAAAGAAAGGAGGGCGAGGCCAAAAGGAGATGAAAGACTCAGAGGGAGCTGTGGGAAGGCCACAAAGACATAATGTGCCAACTGTCGTTTATAGCTCTGAGGGTAGCCCGAGGGGGGTAGTGCCTGAGGTACAATAGTGGGTCTGGTTTGGACCCACTTGGAAGCTTGTCAAATTCACTTTATCCCCTTTCTCTAGTTGAAACTACTCACCCCAATTTACTCCTTCCAGTTCCACCCTACATTTATCCATCCGGTCCCCGTCAATCTGGCCAGTGGCTGGTGAGGAAAATTAAGGAATGGGAAAAAGAGAACAATAAGAACATATGTATTCATGACCCTTCCCCCACTTCTGCACCTCCCTATTTATTATCAGTCCGGTAGGCATTCTGTTTAACTTGCCTCACCTGAAGTGATAACACTTTGGTCTCCATAAGCAGTAGTATCACCTAAGTCATGGTAATGAACTCCCCTATAGAACAATAAAGGTGAAATTAAGTGGTGACAGAATCCCACAGGAAGGACTAACTAATGTTATTAAGTGATACTTTCTTAGTGAAGATTCCCTCCACTGTAATATTTCATTATTAATAGTCCTTGGGAATTTAAAGAAAAGAAATACCTTTTTATGTCTCTGGCTTAGTCTCCTGGTACTCATAAAGGAATCCAGGCTATGCTTTATGATGCCAAAACCCACCGGTCAGTCCAGTCAATATGGTAATAGAACAACAACCAACCACATGATTTGGCATTATATAGACAAAACAGCTAATTGTTTGACGGAAATATTCACATGCAAATCGGTTATTTTGACATCATATGGGCACAATCCAAGTAAATATTTAAACGGTAATTTAAAAATCATTGATTGGAACCATATTTGTTGATTATCTCATATATACAGGGATTTTTCTCATTTAACAGACGGCTTTGCATCAAGCCCATCTTAGAAATTAGTAAACACAGATTTTTCTAACTGTGGAAAGAAGTAAATACATAAGAAGGGGCCAGAGGCAGAAGGCAACTTAAAGATAACTCTGAAAATGGTGGCAGTGGTAGTTCTCTAGCGGTCGTAAGATAATGTACGGAGGAGCTGGCGCTTGGGAACTCAAATATTGGAAGCTTCAATGATTAGTCTGGTGTGTTAGATTCCTGGGGTTGCCATAACAAAATACCCAAAACTGTGTGGCTTAAACAACAGAAATTTACTGTCTTACCGTTCTGGAGGCTGGAAGTCTGAGATCAAGGTGTTGGCAGGGTTGGTTCCTTCTGAGAGCTGTGTGGGAGAATCTGTTCCATGCTCCTTTCCTACCTTCTGGCAGTGTGCTGGCAACCTCTGGCATCCCTCCGTGTAGTCTCATCATGCTCACAGGGTGTTCTTCCTGGGTGTGTGTGTCTCTAAATTCCTCCTTTTTATAAGGACATCAGTTATATTGAATTAGGGGCCTGTTCTACTCTGTATGACCTTACCTTAACTAATTACATCTGCAATGATCCTACTTCCAAATAAGGTACTAGGGGTTAGGACTTTAATGTATGAATTTGGGGAAGGAGGGGGACAATTCAGCCTATCACATCTGGTATAGATTACTGTTCCAGTATAGAGGTTAATACCACCACCACAGAGGACCAGAATTCTCCATGAGCTCTGGCGAGAGTCATCTTTTTTTTTTTTTTTTTAGTTTATATTGAGTATAGTTGCTTTACAGTGTTGTGTAAGTTTCTGCTGTACAGCAAAGTGAATCAGCTATATGTATACGTATATCCCCTCCTTTTTCGATTTCTTTCCCATTTAGGTCACCACAGAGCATTGAGTAGAGCTCCCTGTGCCATACAGTAGATTCTCATTAGTTACCTATTTTATACAGCCACTATGGAGAACAATATGGAGGTTCCTTAAAAAACTAAAAATAGGGCTTCCCTGGTGGTGCAGTGG
This sequence comes from Delphinapterus leucas, assembly GCF_059928025.1. NCBI lineage: Eukaryota > Metazoa > Chordata > Mammalia > Artiodactyla > Monodontidae > Delphinapterus > Delphinapterus leucas. The sequence continues at coordinate 113,232,076 of NC_143150.1, forward strand.
TTGAGAGTCCGCCTGCCGATGCAGGGGACACGGGTTCGTGCCCCGGTCCGGGAAGATCCCACATGCCGCGGAGCGGCTGGGCCCGTGAGCCATGGTCGCTGAGCCTGTGCGTCCGGAGCCTGTGCTCCACAACGGGAGAGGCCGCAACAGTGAGAGGCCCGCGTACTGCAAAAACAACAACAACAACAACAAAAAAACTAAACTAAAAATAGAACTACCTTATGACCCAGCAATCCCACTCCTGGGCATATACCCAGAGGAAACCATAATTCCAAAGGATACGTGCACCCCAGTGTTCATTGCAGCACTATTTACGATAGCCAGGACATGGAAGCAACCTAAATGTCCATTGACAGAGGAATGGATAAAGAAGATGTGGCGCATATATACAATGGAATATTACTCAGCCATAAAAAGGAACGAAATTGTGCCATTTGCAGAGATGTTGATGGACCTAGTGGATGTCATACAGAGTGAAGTCAGTCAGAAAGAGAAAACAATTATATATTAATGCATATATGAGGAGTCATCTTTTTTTTTTTGCGGTACGCGGGCCTCTCACAGTTGTGGCCTCTCCCGTTGCAGAGCACAGGCTCCGGATGTGCAGGCTCAGCGGCCATGGCTCATGGGCCCAGCCGCTCCGCGGCATGTGGGATCTTCCCGGGCCGGGGCACGAACCTGTGTCCCCTGCATCGGCAGGCGGACTCTCAACCACTGCATCACCAGGGAAGCCCTGAGGAGTCATCTTTGGATGTTTTGGGGTAAAGATAAGGGCAAAGTAGAAATCTGCTGTCAACTAGACACTAACAACATAAAATACTAATTTTTCACTTAATGCCCTCTTGATGCCTCCTCTCCATATTTGAGAGGACTGGGACTAACAGTTACCTTAAGATTTGGGGTCCAAGAGAAAGTTGAACATCGGTGACTCCCATGTTTTTTGAGAGTGCTTTAGGTCTCCCCTTGGCTTGAAGATTATAATGCAAGAAAATTCCTACTTTGTATGTTCTGTATGTTTTCCAGTCCAATTTGAAGTTTTGTCTCAGATGACTCCTGGGTATTTTCTTTTTTTACTTTTTATAAAATTACTCTCTCCCATAAGAGCTATTCCCCCCCATGAATTTTCATAATTTTAATCTAACAATTATGCTTTCAGAGTCTTCCCTTCTACTTTGTTTGAAAACAGTTTACCTGCCAACGTCCACTTCCTCAGGCAACGCCATGGCCATCTCTACCCCATCCTCACCCTTGTGTGCCTTTCTATTTGGATTCGGGAGAATCACTTGACTACCATTTCCCACCTGGAAGAAAGGGGATGGAGGTCATCCTTTTAAATATCTTAAACGTCTCGGTTAGAACCATCGTGTCTCAGTGGTCAGCCCTTGATGTGAGTGATGGATTATGCTTTGCAAGGTTATCTCTTTCCCGAGGACATCACTAGCAAAGCCCTGGTAGACTTTTCCTGAGTAATGTCACAGGGTATTTGTATCAGTGTTAAACTGGCCTTAGAAGGCACCTTGCTCTTACGGGCGATAAACCCTCTTATCTTGATCAGCTTCATTTGAGAACTTCTTCAGAAGTGGCTCCTTTTAATTGTTGATGATTTTTGTTGCAAAGCTTTTAGTGAGAAAATAATAGAGGCTACGTATGCATGCAGGAAGAACAGTTGGAGGGTTGAGTCAAACCACCAGGCAGTTTGGTGGGAAAAAAGTTTCCCCAAGCCAAGCTTTCATTTGGCACCTCTTGACTAAGTGTTGTATATATTTGTACATACATATTTCACGGTTACATGTTTATATATGTGCATATACAAGCAAAATCATGTTCCTTAGCTGTCAAGTAGAAGTTATTGAAGTAAAACATGGTTGTCTGTACAAATCAGTGACCAAATATCTATTATAAGCCCGCCGTGTGTATCACTAGGGGTGGGTGGAAGGAGGCAAAAATCTAGATTCCTGTTCTCAATGAGCTTGATATGTTGGTAGGGAGATGAGATTCTTCATTCATTCAACATAAATTTATTAAGCACCTAATATGTACCGTGTCCAACTTGAGAACTGATAAATGTTGTGAGTAAGATAGCATCCCTATCTAAAGAAGGTCATACTTTTACTGGAGGATGTAGAGAAGGTGACAAAAACCTGGTGAGGACTTTAATAGAAGAATGCGTAAGGCATTGCAAGAGTTGGTATTAGGGGTGACTAACTCAGACTGAGAGGGTTGGGGAGGCTTGCTGGATGTGGAAGATAATTAAGACTAACGCATAAGAGTGCCGTAAGTGTTCAGCACTAAATGAGTGGTGCAATGGTAGTGGCATTCAAAGATGAGGAAGTCACTTCATGTTGGGTTGATGAGGGAGGACTTCATGAAGGAGTGAGGTTTGAGTGAAAATCGATGTCAAGAACTTCACGTACTTGGTCTTTCTGCAACTGTGTGCTGTGGAACCTCTTTGTAGGGCGTTGGGTGATAAGACAAACCCAAGATCTAGGATAGGTTGGAGCTAGATATAATTAACCAGAAGAGAAGGATTTGACATTGAATGTGAACCCAGTTAGTAGCGCTATCCAAGGGTTGTCACCTGTGGCATCAGTATTTGGGTAGTCTCAGCGGTTGCTAGGGAGGGGTCGGCCTCACAGCAGATGGGTTTGGGAATGGAGCAGAGTTGTTACCTTGAGTTGATGGATAGATGTTGGAAGGACAAGACTATTGTGGTGTATGAGTTAGGAATGCTTTTGTCCACAAGTTACAAGATGCAGCTAAGAGCGGCTTCAGCAAAAAGGGACTGATTTTTTCCGGCATAATCCAAAATCTAGAGGTGGCCGCTGGGCTTTGGTTCAGTGGCTCAAGAGCATTAGAGATGGCAACTGTGCCCTTCTCCTGGCCTTCCCTTCGTGTTTGTTGCCTTATGGTTGAAATATGACTATCGCAATTTCATTTCAGGCAGGAAAAGGGGGCAAAGTTACGCCTGTTCCTTTAATAAGGAAAGGGATATTTTCTCCAGAAGCACCCCAGCAGACTTCCCCTTATGTCTGCACGGCCAGACCTGTAGCACGTGGCTACTCCTAAAACCAAGAGAGGTTGGGAAAGAGATTAGGGTTTTACGCCTGTCAGAAAAGGGAGAAGGAGGTGGGAAATGTGTGTTGGGAGGACTAAGCAGGAACTAGGGTGTACGTGTGTGTGTCTGCAGGCCTGGGCAGGGCTACCTGTACCCCGGCTGGGGTGCACGACTAGGTGCAGTACCAGTAGTGGCCTAAAGGGGGAACCAAAGAGAAGGACACTCGGCTGGGCCCCCGCACAGTGCTCGTTTCTTGACCCTCGGGTGGCTCGTCTCCACCATTGTTGCTTCTGTACTGCTCCCTTGAGTCCATATCCTCGGCCTGCCCCTCAAATGTTGGCTTTCTTTTCGATTCTGTCATTGGCCCCCTTCTTTTCTCACTCTTCCCACACCTGGAGGGGAGTCAGGAAGCTGACACTGGCAGGGCCTGACTCCTGCCAGACCTAGAAGCTGTGCCAACCATAAGCTCCCTCTGGGTAGGGTTCAGAGTTGCCAAGTCTCACATCCCAGCCAGACAGAGGGAAGTAAACTATCAGGGGCTTGAGTGTCCAATGATCCAGGCCAGGCCAGTCAGTGTGAAGCCAGACTGCACTCACCCTGGGATAAGAAATCCGTTCCGTGAAGACAAGTGATTCTGTACGTTTGCATTTTCTACATGGTTTCTACCTTTCTCTTTAGTGTCTTCGCAAACTTTTCCAGAAACCCTACCTTTGTCATCTCAGAACTAAAGCAAAAGAGGAGTTGCCCACATCACACCAATGAGCCCCTCTCCCTTACATCCTGGGCCAGGAATGGGAGAAGCCAGCCTGTCCTAGCCTGCAATTCTGGTCGGCCTAGGGTGCTTAGTGAGGTAAATACCTTGGAGAGGGTAGCCAAGGACAGGGTGATTTCTAGGTGTGTATCCTCTCACAAGGGCATTCATTTAGAAGGTTGTTGGTGAGATTGGGGAATCAGAAGCTCTGGCAAAGTTGAAATGTGACGGTTTAAAACAAAGCAGCACTTTGCCCCACTGAGTGGTTTTTAATCACAGTGTTTAATTTGTTTTGCATTTCAGAGAGCATTTCATTTGCATTTCAGAGACCATCATTAAAGGTGGTCATGAATGTTTATTAAAAGGTGGCATGGCCCACAAAAGCTAACAAACACTGCTAGGGACAGTGACACAGGACAGAGTGGGGTGTGGTGTGGAGACAAATAAGATAAACTTATCTGCATTGCAAAGTTGCCTAAGGCAAAAACTTCTCTGAAGTATCAGTGGGAGGATTTGGCCACTTTAATATAGGATCTGAGGGGGGAGCTAGGCTTTGGAAGTCTGGCAAAGCTTGTGGCATTCCTCTCAGAAAATGTTTTAAAATACATAAAATAAAATACATATAACAAAGGAAATCAATTATATTGAAATACTGCTGTATGGGAATTCCCTTGTGGACCAGTGGTTAGGACTCCGTGCTCTCACTGCCAAGGGCCTGGGTTCAATCCCTGGTTGGGAAACTAAGATCCCACAAGCAGTGCGGTGTGGCCAGAAAAAAAAAAAAAAGAAATACTGCTGTCAAAATACTAAAACCCCCCCCCCAGATTTGTGCTAGAGTAATATGTGTCCTGCTTTATCAACGTGGGAAATAATGAGGTCTAGCGATAGGTCTAATAACCGTTGTAATTTTGAAGTAGTGATGGGTGTTCACTGTGTTTTGAGCTCTGCAACAACCAAAATGTGATATGACAACGACCTTGAATTTTATTGGTGACAAAGTCACAGGCAGTGCTAGTACTGCTGAGGTTTCCTGCTTATGTTGAGTTGAAGGAAATGCCAAATTTCAGTTAGAGAATGAAAACAAAAAGGTAAAAATTTCCCCATTCAAGTCATGGACCCCCTGGGACTTCCCTGGTGGTCCAGTGGCTAGGACGCCACGCTCCCAATGCAGGGGGCCCGGGTTCGATTCCTGGTCAGGGAACTAGATCCCACATACCTCCACTAAGATCCCGCGAGCTGTAAATAAGACCTGGCCCAGCCAAAATAAATACATAAATAAATAAATATTTTAAACAGTCATGGACCCCCTGAAATCTACCCATAGACCTCATGGTGGTCCACAGGTTTAGAACTTCTGACCACAAAGAGGAGAAAAGCAGGTTAATGTTGCCATTAAGGAGGGCAGACAGAAGCCCAGACACTAACCACAAGGGCAGCTTTGTCGTTTGTCCCATGCACCATCCACGCTTTCGTGAACGGCCTGGAGTAGAAGCTGTGCTCCATTTTCTGGGTCTGTTTGGACTCTTAGATAATGCCAAGTCCAGGAAATGGTGCTGTTAATGTTTTATTGGCAGTAGACATGGTTATCTTGCAGGAGATTAATGGATTTAGAGTCTGGTCCAAGCCTGTGGGGATTTCTGGGGACAGTTTGCTCCCAGCCTTCCTGCCCTGACTGAATCTGATGCATGTTCACACAGTGTCAGCCAGTGTAACGTTTATTTGCCTCCTTCCCGAATGTGCTAAATGCAAACGAAAAGCCAACATCAAACGCAAAGGAAAGGTGCAAGATAAAGATTTGGCTTTGGGTGGTCCCTCTTTCTGAACGTGGCACTGGGAGCCTAATCGCTGACAGACATTGAGTCCTCAGTCAGAAGGTCGCCTGAAGACTCACGTTAATCATTTTTCTCATTTTGCAAGCAGAGAATGAGGCCTGGCGATGAGTTCAACGCTGAAGAGCAGGTCGGAGTATGATGAGTAGAATTTCCAACCAAAGAATCACAATCCTTCTGGCCACGGACACAGTTACACTTTTAAAAGCATGGCCACCAGTAAGCAAGTGGTGATTGAACGCCGGGCACTTGACCAGCAAGGTGGGGATGAGGGCCTCTTTAGCTCCGGTGGCCAGGTGAGGCCTCTCTGAAGAGGTGACAGTGGAGTTGAGAGCTAAGTGAGGAGAAGCAGAGGGAAGAAACGACATGCAGGGACACCCTGAGAGGGCAGCAAGCATCGCAGGACAGGTGGAAGGCCAGGCAGAGGGAGAGCGAGCACTGCAGCAGATGGAGCTGGAGAAATCGGTGGGCCCAGAAGCTTGGAGGGCCCGGAGGTCACGGTGAGGGGTCGAGATTGTGGTCTGGATGAAATGGGAAGGCCCTGGAGGGTTTGAAAGGGAGCTGCCTGCTTGATCAGCCCGCTCCGATTTCGATTTCTCTTTCCCACCATAGCTCACACGGTCTCCTGGGAGGGAGTCGGGCCGACTCGGTCTAGGGTTGTAGCTGCGTGGAGAGTGAGAAGTTGCTAGATCCTGGAGATACTTGAAAAGCGTAGATGATAGGACTTAACTGATGAATTAGGGACTTCCCTGGTGGTCCAGTGGTTAAGACCCCATGCTTCCACTGCAGGGGCGAGAGTTTGATCCCTGGTCGGGGAACTAAGATCCCTCATGCCGCACGCTGCAGCCAAAGATTTAAAAAAAAAAAAAGAGTTAAAACTGAAGAATTAGATGAGGGGTGTGAGAGAAAGAGCGAATATCATGGATGACGCCTCACTAACCCGGGGAGAGGGTTCTGAGTGAGGGGAGGCTGCCTAGAGGTCTGCCAGAGCTGGCAGCACTGTCCGTGGGAAAAAGTGACTTATGGAAAGTGTGTCTTGTGTCCTCTGATACTTCCCTCCATGACCCTTCTCAATGCCACCACCTTCTCAGACTCTAATTTTCTTTTTGGCTTCTCAAGGGTCTCAACCATCCACCTCTGTCTTAGAAAGCAGTATGGGAGTAGTAGACAGATGGTAGGATTTGGAACACAAAGGGACTAGAGCTTGAATCCTGCATCTCTCCCCCCATTTACTTGTTGTGTGACCTGGGCAACTTGCTTCTCTGAGTATCAGTTGTTTTTCATCTGTGAAATGGGATGAAAAGGATTGTCTCATCAAATTAAAAAAAAAAATTTTTTTTGGCCGTGAGGCGAAGCTTGCAGGATCTTAATTCCCTGACCAGGGATTGAACCTGCACCCTCAGCAGTGAAAGCGCAGAGTCCTAACCACTGCACCGCCAGGGAATTCCCTTCATTTTTATTTGATACTGAATAACACAGTGGATGAAAAATGCCCAGCCCAAAGCACGCTGTCAGCAAATTCATCCCAACTTCAATCTACCTCTCTTGTAACCCATTTGGGCTGGGAACAGACTGGCTAGCTGTTTAGTAATACACTAAATCATGTTAAGATGTCCTGATTCTCAAAGCTGGACACATATAAAAGAAACTGGGGAGCTCTCCAAAATACTCAGGCTCACACCCTACCTCCTAGGGGCTTTGATTTGATTTGTTGGAGGATGTCAAAGAGTCATAATTATTTTTTTTTGAATTTTATTTTTTTTTTATACAGCAGGTTCTTACTAGTCATCAATTTTATACACATCAGTATACATGACAGTATACATGTCAATCCCAATCTCGCAATTCATCACCCCCCCCCGCGGCTTTCCCTCCTTGGTGTCCATACTTTTGTTCTCTACATCTGTGTCTCAACTTCTGCCCTGCAAACCGGTTCATCTGTACCATTTTTCTAGGTTCCACATATATGTGTTAATATACGATATTTGTTTTTCTCTTTCTGACTTACTTCACTCTATATGACAGTCTCTAGATCCATCCATGTCTCTACAAATGACTCAATTTCGTCTCTTTTTATGGCTGAGTAATATTCCATTGTATATATGTACCACATCTTCTTTATCCGTTCGTCTGTTGATGGACATTTAGGTTGCTTCCATGTCCTGGCTACTGTAAATAGTGCTGCAATGAACATTGGGGTGCATGTGTCTTTTTGAATTATGGTTTTCTCTGGGTATATGCTCAGTAGTGGGATTGATGGATCATGTGGTAATTCTATTTTTAGTTTTTTAAGGAACCTCTGTACTGTTCTCCATAGTGGCTGTATCAATGTACATTCCCACCAACAGTGCAAGAGGGTTCCCTTTTCTCCACACCCTCTCCAGAATTTGTTATTTATAGATTTTCTGATGATGCCCATTCTAACTGGTGTGAGGTGATACCTCATTGTAGTTTTGATTTGCATTTCTCTAATGATTAGTGATGTTGAGCAGCTTTTCATGTGCTTCTTGGCCATCTGTATGTCTTCTTTGGAGAAATGTCTATTTAGGTCTTCTGCCCATTTTTGGATTGGGTTGTTTGTTTTTCTGATACTGAGCTGCATGAGCTGCTTGTAAATTTTGGGGATTAATCCTTTGTCAGCTGCTTCATTTGCAAATATTTTCTCCCATTCTGAGGGTTGTCTCTTCGTCTTGTTTGTAGTTTCCTTTGCTGTGCAAAAGCTTTTAAGTTTCATTAGGTCCCATTTGTTTCTTTTTGTTTTTATTTCCATTACCCTAGGAGGTAGATCAAAAAAGATCTTGCTGTGATTTATGTCAAAGCGTGTTCTTCCTATGTTTTCCTCTAAGAGTTTTGTAGTGTCTGGTCTTACATTTAGGTCTCTAATCCATTATGAGTTTATTTTTGTGTGTGGTGTTTGGGAGTGTTCTAATTTCATTCTTTTACATGTAGGCATTAGTCCAGTTTTCCCAGCACCACTTACTGAAGAGACTGTCTCTTCTCCATTGTATATCCTTGCCTCCTTTGTCATAGATTAGTTGAGCATATGTGCGTGGGTTTATCTCTGGGCTTTCTATCCTGTTCCATTGATCTATCTTTCTGTTTTTGTGCCAGTACCATACTGTCTTGATTACTGTAGCTTTGTAGGATAGTCTGAAGTCAGGGAGTCGGACTCCTCCAGCTCCGTTTTTTCCCTCAAGACGGCTTTGGCTCTTTGCGGCCTTTTGTGTCTCCATACAAATTTTAAGATTTTTTGTTCTAGTTCTATAAAAAATGCCATTGGTAATTTGATAGGGTTTTCATTGAATCTGTAGCTTGCTTTGGGTAGTATAGTCATTTTCACAATATTGATTCTTCCAATCCAAGAACATGGTATATCTCTCCATCTGTTGGTATCATCTTTAATTTCTTTCATCAGTGTCTTATAGTTTTCTGCATACAGGTCTTTTGTCTCCCTAGGTAGGTTTATTCCTAGGTATTTTATTCTTTTTGTTGCAGTGGTAAATGGGAGTGTTCCCTTAATTTCTCTTTCAGCTTTTTCATCATTAGTGTATAGGAATGCAAGAGATTTCTGGGCATTAATTTTGTATCCTGCTACTTTACCAAATTCATTGATTAGCTCTAGTAGTTTTCTGGTGGCATCTTTAGGCTTCTCTATGTATAGTATCATGTCATCTGTAAACAGTGGCAGTTTTACTTCTTCTTTTTCAATTTGTATTCCTTTTATTTCTTTTTCTTCTCTGCCTGCCATGGCTAGGACTTCCAAAACTATGTTTAATAATTGTGGCGAGAGTGGACATCCTTGTCTTGTTCCTGATCTTAGAGGAAATGCTTTCAGTTTTTCACATTGAGAATGATGTTTGCTGTGGGTTTGTTGAATATGGCCTTTATTGTGTTGAGGTAGGTTTCCTCAATGCCCACTTTCTGGAGAGTTTTTATCATAAATGGGTGTTGAATTTTGTCAGAAGCTTTTTCTGCATCTATTGACATGATCATATGGTTTTTATTCTTCAGTTTGTTAATATGGTGTATCACACTGATTGATTTGTGTATATTGAAGAATCCTTGCATCCCTGGGATAAATCCCACTTGATCATGGTGTATGATCCTTTTAATGTGTTGTTGGATTCTGTTTGCTAGTATTTTGTTGAGGATTTTTGCATCTATATTCATCAGTGATATTGGTCTGTAATTTTCATTTTTGTAGTATCTTTGTCTGGTTTGGTATCAGGGTAATGGTGGCCTCATAGAATGAGTTTGGGAGTGTTCCTTCCTCTACAATTTTTTGGAAGAGTTTGAGAAGGATGGGTGTTAACTCTTCTCTAAATGTTTGATAGAATTCACCTGTGAAGCCATCTGGTCCTGGACTTTTGTTTGTAGGAAGATTTTTAAAATAAATTTATTTATTTATGTATTTTTGGCCGTGTTGGGTCTTCGTCGCTACACGTGGGCTTTCTCTAGTTGTGGCGAGCACGGGCTACTCTTCGCTGTGGTGTGCGGGCTCCTTCTCATTGTGGTGACTTCTTTTGTCGCAGAGCACTGGCTCTAGGCCCACATGCAGGCTCAGTAGTTGTGGCACATGGGCTTAGTTGCTCCGTGGCATGTGGGATCTTTCCGGACCAGGGCTCGAACCCGTGTCCCCTGCATTGACAGGCGGATTCTCAACCACTGAGCCAGCAGGGAAGACCTGTTGGAAGATTTTTAATCACAGCTTCAATTTCATTATTTGTGATTGGTCTGTTCATATTTTCTATTTCTTCCTGGTTCAGTCTTGGAAGGTTATACCTTTGTAAGAATTTGTCCATTTCTTCCACGTTGTCCATGTTATTGGCATAGAGTTGCTTGTAGTAGTCTCTTAGGATGCTTTGTATTTCTGCAGTGTCTGTTGTAACCTCTCCTTTTTCATTTCTAATTTTATTGATTTGAGTCCTCTCCCTCTTTTTCTTGATGAGTCTGGCTAATGGTTTATCAGTTTTCTTTATCTTCTCAAAGAACCAGCTTTTAGTTTTATTGATCTTTGCTATTGTTTTCTTTGTTTCTATTTCATTTATTTCTGCTCTGATCTTTATGATTTCTTTCCTTCTACTAACTTTGGGTTTTGTTTGTTCTTCTTTCTCTAGTTCCTTTAGGTGTAAGGTTGGATTGTTTATTTGAGATTTTTCTTGTTTCTTGAGGAAGGGCTGTATTGCTATAAACTTCCCTGTTAGAACTGCTTTTGCTGCATCCCATAGGTTTTGAATTATCTTGTTTTCATTGTCATTTGTCTCTAGGTATTTTTTCTTTAAATTTTTATTTATTTATTTATTTTTGGCTGTGTTGGGTCTTTGTTTCTGTGCGAGGGCTTTCTCTAGTTGTGGCGAGCGGGGGCCACTCTTCATCGTGGTGCGTGGCCCTCTCACTGTCGTGGCCTCTCGTTGCAGAGCAGAAGCTCCAGACGCGCAGACTGAGTAGTTGTGGCTCACGGGCCTAGTTGCTTCGCGACATGTGGGATCTTCCCAGACCAGGGCTCGAACCCGTGTCCCCTGCATTGGCAGGCAGATTCTCAACCACTGCGCCACCAGGGAAGCCCTGTCTCTAGGTATTTTTTGATTTCCTCTTTGATTTCTTCAGTGATCTCTTGGTTATTTAGTAATGTGTTGTTTAGCCTCCATGTGTTTGTGTTTCTTACGTTTTTTTCCCTGTAATTCATTTCTAATCTCATAGCGTTGTGGTCAGAAAAGATGCTTGATATGATTTAAATTTTCTTAAATTTACTGAGGCTTGATTTGTGACCCAAGATGTGATCTATCCTGGAGAATGTTCTGTGCGCACTTGAGAAGAAAGTGTAATCTGCTGGTTTTGGATGGAATGGCCTATAAATATCAATTAAATCTATCTGGTCTATTGTGTCATTTTAAAGCTTGTGTTTCCTTGTTTATTTTCATTTTGGATGATCTGTCCATTGGTGTAAGTGAGGTGTTAAAGTCCCCCACTATTATTGTGTTACTGTTGATTTCCTCTTTTATAGCTGTTAGCAGTTGCCTTATGTATTGAGGTGCTCCTATGTTGGGTGCATATATATTTATAATTGTTATATCTTCTTCTTGGATTGATCCCTTGATCATTATGTAGTGTCCTTCCTTGTCTCTTGTAACATTCTTTATTTTAAAGTCTATTTTATCTAATATGAGTATTGCTCCTCCAGCTTTCTTTTGATCTCCATTTGCATGGAATAGCTTTTTCCATCTCCTCACTTTCAGTCTGTATGTATCCCTAGGTCTGACGTGGGTCTCTTGTAGACAGCATATATATGGGTCTTGTTTCTGTATCCATTCAGCGAGCCTGTGTCTTTTGGTTGGAGCATTTAATCCATTCACGTTTAAGGTAATTATCAATATGTATGTTCCTATGACCATTTTCTTAATTGTTTTGGGTTTGTTTTTGTAGATCCTTTTCTTCTCTTGTGTTTCCCACTTAGAGAAGTTCCTTTAGCATTTGTTGTAGAGCTGGTTTGGTGGTGCTGAATTCTCTTAGCTTTTGCTTGTCTGTAAAGCTTTTGATTTCTCCATCGAATCTGAATGAAATCCTTGCTGGGTAGAGTAATCTTGGTTGTAGGTTCTTCCCTTTCATCACTTTAAGTATATTATGACACTCCCTTCTGGCTTGTAGTGTTTCTGCTGAGAAATCAGCTGTTAACCTTATGGGAGTTCCCTTGTATGTTATTTGTCATTTTTCCCTTGCTGCTTTCAATAATTTTTCTTAGTCTTTAATTTTTGCCAGTTTGATTACTATGTGTCTCGGCGTGTTTCTCCTTGGGTTTATCCTATATGGGACTTGCTGCACTTCCTGGACTTGGGTGGCTATTTCCTTTCCCATATTATGGTAGTTTTTGACCATAATGTCTTCAAGTATTTTCTCGGGTCCTTTCTCTCTCTCTTCTCCTTCTGGGACCCCTATAATGTGAATGTTGTTGCGTTTAATGTTGTTCCAGAGGTCTCTTAGGCTGTCTTCATTTCTTTTCATTCTTTTTTCTTTATTCTGTTCTGCAGCAGTGAATTCCACCATTCTGTCTTCCAGGTCACTTATCCGTTCTTCTGCCTCAGTTATTCTGCTATTGATTCCTTTTAGTGTAGTTTTCATTTCAGTTATTGTATTGTTCATCTCTGTTTGTTTGTTCTTTAATTCTTCTAGGTCTTTGTTAAACATTTCTTGCATCTTTTCGATCTTTGCCTCCATTCTTTTTCTGAGGTCCTGGATCATCTTCACTATCATTATTCTGAATTCTTTTTCTGGAAGGTTGCCTATCTCCACTTCATTTAGTTGTTTTTCTGGGGTTTTATCTTGTTCCTTCATCTGATACATAGCCCTCTGCCTTTTCATCTTGTCTGTCTTTCTGTGAATGTGGTTTTTGTTCCACATTCTACAAAATGTTTCTACAAAATTCTACAAAACTACAAAAAAAATGTAGTTTTTCTTGCTTCTGCTGTCTGCCCTCTGGTGGATGAGGCTGTCTAAGAGGCTTGTGCAAGTGGGACTGGTGGTGGGTAGAGCTGGGTGTTGCTCTGGTGGGAAAAGCTCAGTAAATCTTTAATCCACTTGTCTGCTGATTGGTGGGGCTGGGTTCCCTCCCTGTTGGTTGTTTGGCCTGAGGCGACCCAACACTGGAACCTACCTGGCGCTTTGGTGGGGCTAATGACTGACTCTGGGAGGGCTCACGCCAAGGAGTACTTCCCAGAACTTCTGCTGCCAGTGTCCTTGTCCCCACGGTGAGCCACAGCCACCCCCCCGCCTCTGCAGGAGACCCGCCAACACTAGCAGGTAGGTCTGGTTCAGTCTCCCCTGGGGTCACTGCTCCTTCCCCTGGCACTCAATGCGCACACTGCTTTGTGTGTGCCCTGCAAGAGTGGAGTCTCTGTTTCCCCCAGTCCTGTCGAAGTCCTGCAATCAAATCCCACTAGCCTTCAAAGTCTGATTCTGTAGGAATTCCTCCGCCTGTTGCCAGGTCCCCAGGTTGGGAAGCCTGACGTGGGGCTCAGAACCTTCACTCCAGTGGGTGGACTTCTGTGGTATAAGTGTTCTCCAGTTTGTGAGTCACCCACCCAGCAGTTATGGGATTTGATTTTATTGTGATTGCGCCCCTCTTACCATCTCATTGTGGCTTCTCCTTTGTCTTTGGATGTGGGGTGTCTTTTTTGGTGAGTTCGGTATGTTCCCGTTGATGATTGTTCGGCAGTTAGTTGTGATTCTGGTGCTCTCACAAGAGGGAGTGAGTGCACGTCCTTCTACTCTGCCATCTTCAAGAGTCATTATTTTTAAAAGCTCCCCAGGTAGTTATAATGAGCAGCTAGGTTTGAGATCCCCTGTTAAATTGGTAGACAATTTTAATTTAATTAATGACCATCAAGTAGGCACTAGCGTTTCTAGAAAAATATTGGGGGTTGTAAAAATTTACCCCAAGATGGAGTTACTTGAAGAGCTGAGGGCCTTTCTATTTAAAGAAAAGAGTCCTTCAATAGCTAATATTTACTGCGTACTTACTATGTGTCAGACAGTGTTCTAAATTCCCTTTCTCTCCCTCTCTCTCCCTCCCTTCCTTTCTCTCTCTCTCTGTCTCTCTCTCTGTCTCTCTCTGTCTCTCTCTCTCTCTTTCCCTCTCTGTCATCTACCTGTTTCACTACTATGGCTCTGTGGCTGACATTGGCGAGGACCCCTTCCTAGACCTTGAATTCCTCTATGTGGAGCTCCCATTTAAGACCTCTTCAGTGGCTTCCTGTAGGACTTAGGTTGAAGAGCAAAACTTTAGTAAGGTTGTTCTCTTTCTCTCTCTCTCTCTCTCTCGCTCTCTCGCTCTCTCTTTCTCTCCTCACCTTAACTGCATTGGGTTTCTTTCTCTTCATTAAAAATCCCATCTTCCCTGCCCCCTCAGGACCTTCACACATGCTATTTTCTCCAGCCTGCTTCCTTTACATCCCCTTTGCCTTGAAATTCTGACTTCTGATATTGTTTAGATACACCTTTTGTAGGTAGCTGCCTGTTTTCCTGCTTGTCTAATATGTGTCTTCCACACTCTACTGTAAGGTCTGCAAAGGCAGGGACACCTCTCTTTTGCAGGCCATTGAATCCCCAGTACCTCGCCCAGCACGAGAGTATTTGTTGAGTAAGTGCAATGGTGACTGTGTCTTCCCTAAGTGTTAGACTCAATCAGGAGTGGACTATGGGTGCGGACGGATTCCAGCGCCAGCCTCCCAGAGGACTGCAAGTGACGGTCCTCTTCCAACATGAGTCCTTGCTGCTAAATCCAGTCAAGTGGTCACTCCCGGCCACCCTTCCTTATGACCTCAACGCACTTTTCTGTTATCTGGCCGTGGTCAGGGCCATGAAGTGGCTTCAATCATGTTGAACCTCACACAGAAATGGTTGGAATCTTAAGCTGTTCTTTCCAAGAGACTCCTGTGCTTCTATGTTAATTCCTAGCTGTGAATTGATCCATGGGCTGAGGAGTGGGGACCATTTGTCCAGCAGTATCACCAGTGTCTTTGCTAGGGTGCCTGACTCAACTCTGCCGGTCCAGGCCCTGATTTAGTCAAGGTGTTTCATTATCGAAGGCTTTACTGGCCTATTGGTCAAAAGAGAGGTTATACTGATAGCAATATATAATATGGCTTTGGTGCCTGCCCATACCTCCTATGGGGGAGTGTGTGGTGTATTTAGAAAACAAAGCTCTAAAGTCATTTTTATTCCCCCATTCCCAAGTATGAGACCTTTCATTGTTCAAGTCTGTGGGGCAGAAAGACCCATACATATCACTGAAAACATTTGCTGAGTGATTTTAGCAGAGGGTCCCCCATAAGGAGACCTCGAGACAAGATATGGATGCAAGTAGTTTATTTGGGAGCCATCCCAGAAAGCACTGGTAGGAAAGGGGCAGAGTGAGACATGGAAGGGAAGGAAGCCAATACAGAGACAAGCTCACGAGAGCCTTACTGTTGTGGGTGACTGACCGTCAGTTCTGTCATGGGCTTCTGCAAGATAGTGTACAACATGCCTCAGAGTTGTTCCACCCCAGGGGTAAGGAAGCTGGGGTGTGTATCCACCCACTCCCATCCTTCATTGTTGACAGCCACTGGGGGCAGCATTAACTCCTAGCCCTTCAGGCCTTCCCCATGCGTGGACAGAGCATGCTTCCATGGCTAGAGTGGCCTTTCAGGCAGGGGGCCACAGGGACTTGCCTTGAAAGCCAAAGGCATGTAAGAGAATAATGGATGACAAGAGGACGTGGGCAGGGTGCCAACAGCCTCTCATATCTGCTATACTGAGGATCTCTCTGTGTGTCATGTTGCGAGGAGTGGCAAAAATAAAAGTTAAATATTTTTCTGGAGGCTCATGGGTTTAAACTCATGATCATTCAGGCAGATACATAGAACATATCATATAGAGTAAATGTTCAGGACATATGCCTATCTTCAGCAAATACAAACAAGTAGATAAATTAAGAAGGAATGTACCCTGAATGCAAATTGAGTCAGCACTAGCTCCCTTCCCTTCTATAGACAAACTTGCAGGATTTGGGTTGGGGGCAGATTTAAGGAATATCAGAGACATCACAAGACGATTGCCAGAAAAATGTGCATCCTTACATTTACGTACTTTACATACAACTTTCCAGCAATGAACAGGGAAAGTATGAGTGGATTTAAACGGATACATTTATCAAAAAATATTTTTTCTTCCTGTTTGCTACAAGTTTAAGAGCTGTCACACTGAATGTAAGTTGTCCTATAAATTAGGGGTTAGCCCTACTTGAAAGGCATATAATGTAGAAGAGCTGAGAAGAATACTGGTAAATAATGGAGAAAATATTGATGTGCAGAGCTCTAGATGTGTGAAGATGTGGGTCGTGTGTGGTGGAGGCTAGGTGGGCGTAAAGACTAGAATTGAAGATGAGCCAGCAGCTAGCCTAAGAGATTGGTAAATACAATAGAACTATTGTGAAACATTTGTCTTATCCTCTGTTTCCTTCCTGTGATTTCATGTGTTTCCCACCTTCCCACCCCCCCCCTCCGTCCAGCCGAAAGATAAACCGAATCAGGGGCTGTTAACTCAAAAAATTATTTATCAGGGTTAAGACCTTATCCTGCCACACAAATGTCAGCTGGAAGTGTAAGAAAAAAAATACATATTTGCTTTGGCTGCCTTGTATTTTGCTTTGGGTTTGACTGAAAACCATTAGCATTTTTTCCCAGCTCCCCCCACTGCCTCTAAATCACTGAGCCAAGACTGGTTTTATTTTCTTGAGGTCGTATTAGCTCTGGGCATGAGGGGCTCAGTGATGCTCAGAAAGGGAAGCTAAATGCTGCAGTGAACATCTGCCAGAGTTCGGTTTTAAAGTATTCATCTCGATTCATTGCATTAATAATTTCTAGAAGTGATCTTTTTTAAAACCAAAGTTATTTATTCAGGGAATCATCCTCCTACATTTCTTGAAATATTTGTTGGTTAATATTTAATCAAAATACAATACAACCAAAACACTAGAGAAATAAAGATACCCTACAGATATAACAACGTTATTATGGCATTCATGTGTAAAAACCAATACTAAAGAGTTTCCAGTTTTCTAAATGAGTTTTTAGCTTGAATTTGTTTCTGGGCTATGATCTCTGCTGGGCTGGAAGATGTTTAGTCCGGTTTTGAAAGTACATTTGCTGGTGGGGTTGTTCAATGTCTTGGGTTGGGAACCTTTTCCTAAGCCCTGGGCTAAGGTTCTGTTTACTTGGCTCCTGTGTGGGCTGACTGCATCCTCATGCCAGAGTATAGGCACAATTACATGTGTGGCCTCTAATTCTTGTGAGGGTTGGTAGCTCGTGTGCCCTTCCCATGACTGGCTGGGGAGGGCAGCCTTTGAAATGAATAGTGACAGAAGTATGGTCGTATATGGTCTAGCATCATTACAGATCACCACTATTGACACCTGTGTGGTAGGTGGATTGACCAATGGGGTTAATGGGTAAAGGAACTCCTTGAAGACTCCCATAGATCTCTTCCATTGCAGCTACCTTTAGATGCACACAGTATGCCCTTGTAAGACGGCCCAGAAACCACATTACAGTTAAAGGAGGAAGAATGGCAGAAGGAATAATGGTGGGGAATGGCAATATTATCAGAATCACCTCTACAGCTTCCAAAAATAACGTATTGATCCTTTCCCCAGTCCCTCACCAGCAATGGAAAACTCCCCTTTCTTTCTTCATTGACAGTCGCTGCCTTGGTGAGAATATCAATTAGGATCTAGTCAAGAAAAAAAGAAACTACACTAGGAATTTAAATGGAAGGGATTTAATACAGGAATTGGTTACACGGGTGTTGGAAGGCTAGCGAACAAAAGGAGAAGCCTAGGGAGGCCCTAGATGAACAGCTGTAGGAGCTGTTCCCACCCTGGGCTGAGAGGACAAGAGGGACAAGGGGTGTCTTAGAGCCCAGGGGCTTGGAAAAGGAGCAGGTTGTGACTGGTGCCTGGACCTCCGTGGAGCAGATGCCCTGCTGCTGGTACTGGGGCCAATAAGGGGGTAATCCAGTGGGTGCTCTGATGGCCTAGGTAGCATGGCCCAGGGAGTGAGGGAGCACAGATGACTGATCCTCCAGCCGCTCCTGGCACCTCTCAGGGTGCGGGGTGAGGCTGCTGTTGGAGTGATGGTGACAGAGACTGGGAAAGAAGTAGGAAGTCCCCTTTCCCCTCCTCCCACGTTCCAGTTTTCTCTAGGAGCTCCTCCACGTTCAGTCTCCCACTGGGAAAACTGGACAGGAAGCCAGCTAGCAAGGGTGCTGGAAAATTGTGTCTTGCAGAGTTCCAGCTCCAGGCTCACAGAAAGGGGATCTTAGAGCTGAGAGGTAATAGGTAAAGGACAGTCACAGTGACCCTCTATCACCAGTACAAGTGGGCCTTTGTCCTTGACCCTGGTCTCTGCTTTCCATTCCCTCCCTCTATCCTGGCCATGAATAACTCCCCAGCCTGGCTTGTCCCTTGCTTGGTTCCCCTGGAAGGATGTTGCACAACATGAAGGTGCGAGGGGCTTTGGTTTCTATTTCATGTCAGCAATATTTTCTCCACTCCTGCACTTCCGGAGGAGCTGGCGAAGCTTTGGATGTTTAATTGAATGCAATAATATCAATTCGATTTGGTTTTAAAATATACCATTAATTTGAACAAGATTCTAGAATATTGAGGCTTGAGAGAGACCAGGAATGAAAACAAACACATCAGAAAAGTTCAACTCAAGCAACCGATGAATGCATCTCCCTCATAATCCCTTATAAAGTACTTTGCTGTTTACAAGTCAAAACATTCTTATTCTGAGGAATTTGAGAGATTTAATAAGGTCTTAAAATTGTCCTGGTTCACTTTTAAATGAACCAGCAGGCTGTAAGGTTCCCTTTGATCCGTGTATGCAAATTGATCTTTGAGGCTGATGCAGGTGACAATGGAATTTTCCAACTGCACAGCAGTGTATGCTTAATTATACATGGTAGTGTTAGAGACACCCATTTTTCATGGAATTATGAAGGTTTCATAACTTTGGCAAAGTCATTTAGTGAAAGCAGTGCTGAGATTGTGGCACTGATATTCTAAGTAACATCTCTAGTCATCAGTGGTTGGGCTTTATGGGGGTTTGAAATTTGTGATAAATAACTCCTTTTATGTCTGAGGGTATGTGCTTTATTAAAAACATTTTCTATTTGTCAGTGAAAGTTTTTGATAAGATAAGCTGACTCAGTGGCTGATGTCATAAGGTACCTTCCAGCAATTAGCATGCTTTACTTTAGGAAATATTTGGGGAAGGAAGGAAAGAAGTAGAGAAAAAGTTTATGGGGAGAAGGATAAGTATTTAGGTTGATTATATGTTTAAACAATTATTTTGTGAAGTGCTGGAGCTGATAGACTCTTTTTTTGTGTGTCTGGAACTCATGGGCATTGATTTCATATCAAGGAAATTGGAACCAATGCCTAAATAAGATCACTCCACGCTCTAATTTTTTAGGTTTATGCCCTGAGTTCCCTCAATCGATGTGATTTTTGGAGTGTTTACTCATCTTTCCTTATCCCCTGTCCTGGGCACATATATTTCTTCAGTATTCTCTTGAATCTGCAAAGACTGTCACTTTTCTGCTGGTCTGGCAAGCATCATGCTTTTTTTTTTTCTATTTTAATTGGATTTTCTCAGAATGATGGAAACAATGGTGGCACATGGTTTGGGGTCAGGGTATTCCTCCATTCACTTCAGATTGTCTCAGTACCACAGACTTCCTTGTATATAAATTAGGCGCTTCTGAAAACAGGATGCAGTCTTCGAGACCTACAGCTATGCTTAATTATAATACCTTATATTTGCATAACGTTTTAAAGTGCATTGTCTCCTATAAGGGCTCTTAACTCATTATATTTTAATTGTATTGTTTACAGGTCTGTCTCTCTGAAGGCCAGAAATATATGTATTTCTCATGTGGCAGGCCCGGTGCCTGGCATATAATTAGTGCTTTAATAACCATGTGTTGAATACGGGGAACATTTTCTCCTAGTTTTACTCACAACATTGTCATGAGGATTAGATGAATCATTAGATGGAAAAACCCTGATCACTGAGCCTGGTACGTAGATGGCTCTAAGTAAATGTTTTGGAATTAAGTAACAACTTTGTGATACAGACAGGGTACTCGAAAGGGGTGGAGCCCTGGGATGCAAGTCTTCAGCTTCTTAAAGTGAGAAATTTTCCATCCTACCCACAGATTCTCACATAGACCCATAGCCAGAAGAGCTGAGAAAGGCTATTCCATTGGTTCTGTAAATAAATTCAATGATTTACTTGAACGAATATATCTATATGAGACCATATGACATATGCATGACAACAGAAGGGGAGCAATGGTGAAAGGATTTCAAAATAATGGAGAATCCCTCAAAGCACTTATTCCTCCTAGAAATGCAGGATAAGATAAGGGTAACAGATTTACCTTTATTGTTAAATTTTGATTATAGTCGTAGCAGACTGCAGTGGAGTCTGTGTGGGTAGATGTTTAATGATCAGTTTTTGACTGTAAGCTCTAGCAGGCCAGCTTCTATCATGATCAGCACTGTTTCCTTAGTGCCTAGCACAGTGCCTGGAATATGGTAGGTACTGTCGTAGACTGCGTTCATGGGCTCAATTCTTCACTCCTCCCATATCCATATCCTTTGCCATCTGACTTGGCAGTTTGTCCCATTAAAGAGGAGGAATCTATTTTCCTGCCTCTTGGCTTTGAGTTTGGTTATGTGACTCGCTTTGGCCGATGGAATATTCGTGGGTCAGAGGCTTGGAGGGCCAACCAAAAGCTTGGAAAATACTTGAAAATGAGGCTTATCTTCCTGTACCTCTACTATTGCCACGAGAGGTACATGCCTGGGCTCACTGTCCGGCCCCAGGAGGAGGAGGATGAGAGACGTGGAGAAGAGCTGTACCACCACAGCCAAGTCCCAGCCAGGCCAGCCAGTCCATAGCTGAGACCAGCAGAATTGACCAGCGGAACCCATCCTGAATTATCTACCCCTCAACCAACACATAAATTTGTGAGAGTATAATGACTATTGTTTGAAGCCACTTAGTTTGGGGTGTTTTCTGTAGTCTTTTTGTGGCAATGGCTAACTGATTTGTTGAAAGAATAAATGTATAAGTGATATTGCATGGCCACCTTTTCTTAGGTACTTACTTTTATCTAGCATCACTCCTCAGAAGAAGCTTTCAGGCAATGAAACGTGGAAGAAAGTGCCCAGAACTGTGAATTAGGAGGTCCAGGTTTTAATAGTGGCTCTGCCAACTATGAGTGGCTTCACTGAGACAAATCTATAAAGTGAGGATAATTGTACCAAATACCTGGCAATTTCATAGGGAGGGTATGAAGATGAAAAGAGATGGTAGACTTTGAAAACCTGAATGTCCTCTACTACTGTTGTTACTAGGTTTTATCATAATGACCAATATATCTGACCTCATCAGAGAATGAGATATTTCACAAAAGAACATTTTTCGGAAAATATAAGTTTACATGTGTAAATGCCATTACATTTATTTTTACTTTTCGTAGCCTTCTTAAACATAGTATTTTGACATGATCATTACTTCTTCCTAATGACCTGGGATTATAATTTTTAGCAGCAATAGTTTTGTCACTTCATCAACTCCATTGTAAAATAGGGAAGGGTCTAAGGTGACTTCCAATAACCTCCAGTGTCCTTTCTTGTTCTAATATTGTAATATATTTAGGGGCTGTTGAAGCATGGAGGACTCAGATGGTCCATTCACTGAATGTCCACCCTCACCGTACCGCTCTGCTTGGACACTTCGACTTCTTCTGCCTGCTCTGCTGATCTCTTGTTCCTTGCCACTGGTAGACTTTCTTTAGCTCTCAATGAGTTCTGTATCTAATCCGTCGCTGTTTTTCACACATATGGTTATCTGGAGGAGACCAGTGGTATCTGTACATATTTCTAATATTATTAATTTCAAAGCTCTTTGGGGCATCTGTGGTGCCCAAATGTCCTTTAAACTAATTTTGAGGTCCCCTGGGTTACAACTGCCTGAGGCTGCTGCAAGTCGGACCTCTGAGTAGGCGAGGTTTTCTTGAACTGTTGGCCTCCCATCCACAGCTGTGCGTTAGTATAGTCTTGAGCGTGTACTCAATTCATCTATCTCCCTTCACTCCACATTGCTTTATATGCTTTGTAGGGGAAACAAAGCCAACTTTTCAGATGCCTACTTTGCGTCCCTTCTTCCTATCTCCTATTCTGCCTTCAGATGGAGGGCAATATTTTACATCCCACCTCATGGCGATAAATGTGGACACGTTGATCATGGTGAGGCACTTCTAATGTGTGGTCCAATGAAGGTTATCTCGCATCAGTTATATCACATGGTGTAGTGGAAAGAATACAAACGTAGATTCAGATAGACATGGACTCATATATTGACTTTGCCACCTGTTAGCCGTTCCATCTTTCCAGGTGTGCCATGAAAAACCTCTAAGTTGTAGTTTTTCCATCAGTAAAATGAGGTTAATCATAGTTCCTACTTTTTGTCCTGTTTTGAGGTTTAAACAAGGTTTAAGAAAGTAAGAAAGTGTATCACAGTGACGGGCAGATATAAGAATTTAATAAATGGTAGCATCGTTCATCTCATTATTAATATATATTAATTGTAGGAATTTGTAAGATATGCAACAGCATAAAGAAAACTTAAAAATAACAGAATTCTACCACTTACAGAACTATTGTTAATATATAGACTTAGGTATATTGTGCGTGTATGTGTATGTGGGAGGGGTGTGTTTGCCTGTCCCACTCCATGTTACTCTATAAAATGGGCATTTCCCAAAGAAACTCTTATTAGAACCTCAGACTTTGGACCTCATTTGGGGATTCCCAGACATGATTTTGGAGAAAAGTATTGACACATTTTTTAAGCAAGTATCTTCCCAAAGGACTGGAGGGAAGGTTCATAGTAAAATTATATACAGCAATTAAAAGCCTCATTTCTTCTAAATAATTTAGCTCGGTTCAATGACAGTTTCTAAGCACGTGCTACATGGAATACACATAGCCATTTCTACGTTTATCCTAGATAAAACATCAAGAGTAAAAATGCTCTAAATCTGCTTTTTGCAGGGCTGTATGTCCAAAGGTTAGTAATTTTCCTGGATGGGATGGTAGAAATTATCTGTAAGGAATAGTTAGGCTTTTTGATAAGGGACTGCTATTTTTCCCTCGGAGATACCCCACAGAATAGGCAGCCAGAAATCAAGTTAAATGCTCCAAAATGTCAAAGCTTCAGTTGAGAAAGAAATCATTTTAGAGTCATGGTGTGAAGTGCAAAGTAGGCTTTCCATGAAATTTTGACTAGAACTCACATCTGAGAACAAAAGGCACCAAGTCCCCTGCGTTTTGAGTTCAGGAATTGCCAGTCTGTAGGAACAGTCACCTCCCTCCGGAGTCTGCCTGCTGAGAGGCCCCGTTTCAGCAGAACACGCACCAACATTCCTTCCCTATTTGCTTGCTTCCTCCTCCATCAGGTAAAATATGGCTGTAGGGTGGGAAGCCATCTTTGGTGTGTGTGGTGGGGGGATAGAGATTCATGGAGTGGCGACCATCCCCTCCCCCTCCTCTTCCTGGGGGACATGTAACTTACCTACTCCTTCCACCAGATTGAGCCACACAACCTCCTCACCCCAAATCTGACAGTAAGATTATCTCCTGGACCAAGATTGCTGAGCCACCAAGCCAGAAGGGTGCTTCATTGCTCTGGGCTGATGTTTCTGGGGCACAGGGTAATGGTAAGGGTGAAATGTCAGAACTGAGAGGTGCAGTGCCAGGTGCAGCCAACATTCCCACCCTTTGGTGTGACAAGAATGTGTGACTTCCCTGTGTCTGAGTGGGTGCCATGGGAGATGGCTAGAATGTAAACTCTCCTGTTGGTATCCTCCAGCAGGGCTGCCAGCTTAGCGAGGAAGTCGCAACAGCAAGTCACCATGGGGAAGTTACCAGGGAGGGGTGAGAAAGAGGCCAACTTCAGCTGGAACTTCCCTCCCTGATAATAAAATGAATGTAAACAAACTAGATGAGAATTTTTAGGTTGGAGAATTGATAGTTTTTTAAAATAGGAACTTTAAAATTGAATCAATAAATACTGATGTGTGCATAGGTGTATATATACGTAAAGTTCATACACTTTATCACTGCTCGACCTATTAATTTAAAATGCACCTCGGATGGTATTTAACATGAGTCTACATAGAATTTTTGAAGAACTCAAAAATACCTGCTGGGAAAATCCGTACTAGGCTCAAATATATTTCATGAGAGAAGTCCTCAAGAGGAAAGTGCAAAAGAAATTAGAATAACCAAAGCCTTTAAGAGAAAGGCAATGACATAAATAGAGATACCACAAAATCTTTTCCTCTTGACTCCCTACTTCCGATTGGCATTTCCCTTTTCTTTACTGCTCTGTCAGTGATTTATTTGAGGCTGAGGGCAGATGCCTGGATGATTTGCGATGCCTACCTAATGCCACGGTGATAGGGATCAATGATTTGCTCTAAGAAGTAGTAAAATGCATCATCTCTATTGAACAAATGATATTTCTAAAAATATTTTGCCAAGCCTAGGAGTAAAACTTGAGATTTCCTGTCAGGAAAGAAACATTAGAAAGTTAATCCATCTGCCTCATGACACGACTGGCATTTCTCTCAGTCAAACTTTATCTGTTGTCCCCATTGAAAAGAAACAGGTGCTTCCAAAAGATGCTCGTTTCTAAACAGTCTTCTTTGGAGGAAGAAGAATTCTGCTCAGTGCAGTGCATTTTGCTGTATCACTCCTTTTCAGTATGAAATTGAGGACAAGAGACTCCTAAGACCAATATGAAGCAAAACCAATTTTTATATGTAATTGCATACCAAAAGCTAAGTGGCTAAAAGAAGTCCTTTATGTTTAATTCTTGATTTTTTACTTTTTCTCTAATTACAAAATGAACTATATGGTCCATGCAAAAAACTTGGAAAACCCAAATGAACACAAATCAGAAAGCAATCACACCACCCAAAGACAACCTTCTCATCTGTATTCATTTAGTATATTTTTCTATAGTTCTGCTTTAGTTAAAACATTTACAGGCCATGGATTTCAAACCAGAAGCTGGAAACCTGGAAACTTGATACTACTGGATGAGAGAATGGGGCATAATGAAAATGCTAAGAGAAACAAAAATTTAAAGAAATGAATCTGTAGAAGTGTGATGAGTGTATTTTAAAAATATTGCAAGTTAAATTTTGTTAGAGATAATTGATACTTTTGCTCTTCTGGTAAGATACATCCATATTTTACAAATAAAATACATTATAACGCATCTAACATATATATACAGTAGTATATAATTAGTGAGTAGGGCTGTGGTAGTCCAGGGAACATTAGCAAGTTGGGAAATTACAATTTTACAAATGCTACACTTGGAATATAGAAAGAAGGAGTCAAGGTAGGAAAAACTGAAATCACACCGAAAAATGTCTCCTGATTCTTAGGAAGATCTAAGGGCTTGAATATACGGTGTTAGCAAGAAATATCTGAAGGGTGGTCATGTAAAAGAGTGATTCAGTTTCATCCTATGAATCCCCAGAAGGACAGGATAGAGACTTTGGAGAGTTCCCTTAATTTAAAAAATCACTTTAGAAAAATAAACATTAAGTTAAATGATAATTAATAGCATCCTACCCTCATGAGAAAATTTCCCTTAAATTTCAGCAATTTTACTTTACTTTGGATGTCCCTCTATTAAAGGCCGGGCAGGCCTTTGGGACCATATTTAGTTGTTTCCCTTTTTGGAAAACATTTTGGTCTCTTCATGTTGAGCATTTCCTCCAAGTCAGCCTGTTAAGATATTTCTTTCATATTTTAGTTAGAAACATTTCCAGCACTTGAAAAGCAAATACAGTATGTTTATGTCATCTAAGAAGCCACTAGCTTTTTGCTTGTCACCCACTGATGTTAAAACTACATAATTTGTAACAGCCCAAAGTGGCTGAGATTGCAGAAAGTTGAATTGTCTGTCTTTGAACATTTAGCATTATTATTACCACAGGGTGTTTATTTTATTCTCTGTATAAATCAGGGTAGAGTAAGTGTCATAACAAACCATTCAAAAAATCTCAGTGGCTTACTACAGCAAGATTTTATTTCTCGCTCGTGTCACATTCCAACTCAGGTAGGGGGTGTAGGTGACTCTGCTCCACTCAGTCATTCAGGGACCTAGTCCCTTTCTTTGCTGTGGTATAGATCACTTCCACTCATATTTCACCAGTGGGAACTCAGTAATACGGTCCCTCCTAACTGTGACCCAGCTATATGCCCGGGAGGAAAAGAAATGATATTTTGTGAATGCATAGACGTCTCTGTGTCACCTCTAAAAATTGAAATAGTATGCAATGAAAAGTCTAAACTCTTCTAGATTTTTTCTTAAAATAGGAAATTACCATTAAAATCAGAAGAATGGTTATGTGGTTAACATTTTGGCTTTGAGGTGCCGCCAGTATACATCTGTGCATCCCAAGTTGCTTTTAGGGAGACTGCGCTGTGGGGGGCCCTTTACTCATGATCATACATCATCACACGGCATGATAGGGGTCAGTGATTTGTGACCTGGGTTCCCACACCCGTGAAAATTCTGAAAATGGATCCGTGAACCCATATGCAAAACTCATTTTGTAAATTAGCCCCTGAACCATGTTAGAGGACATTATATAATGCCCAAGAGTGCCATGCTATTCTTTGCTAATGATACTATTCTAAGAATTGAGTTGTATTTTTTGGAGCCTGTTTAAGAGGGCTTATAGCCAACTGAGGGACGTTCAGAGAAGAGTGGCTAGGAGAGTGAGGGCATTTCACATCACATCGCTCACTCAACAGTATCGAAGGCTTATCACGTCCCATTCACTGTGGTGCTGGACATATGGGGAGAACAACACAAGCAGTGTTTCTCCCTTCATGGAACTTAATAATAGTAATAATGAAAGAGGAAATAAATGTATGAGCATGTTAAATTTTTTCATATCTGAAAAAAATAGAGTGATGTGCTAGGGAGTATCTAGTAAGGATAGGACTTCATTAGACTGGCTAAGTCAGGGAACGTCTTTCTGAGGAGGTGGGATATTCTAGTGGAGATCTGAATGATTAGAAGGATCCAGCCACGTGGGGAAGAGCATTCCAGATAAAAGCCGTAAGGTGAAAAGGACTTTGGTGTGTTCAAGTGACAAAAAGGCCAGTGTGAACATTAGGAAGTTGGGAAATGATAATTTTACAGATGCTACACATGGAATATAGAAAGAAATGGATTATTTAGAGGATTACCAAGTATTATAACTTGATAATGGATGTGAGCCCCTGAGCTGCTGAGAAAAGGGGAGGGGCGGCAAAGAAGCAGTGAAAGGGATGGGGAGCGGCCAGATGATGGTGTTTGGATTTTACTCTGTGTGATGAGAAGCCACCAGAGAGATTTCAGTAGGAAAGTGACACGGCTGGGCTTACATTATTGAAATGGCATTCTGGCTGCCGTGTGATGAGTGGAATGAAGGGATGCAAGAGTGGAACCAGAGAGAGCAGCTATGGGCTGCTAACCACTAGGTGAAGGATGATGGAGCTTGTAGAAACTGGTAGCAATAAGAAGGCAGAAGCAGTTGATGGATCTTTTTTGGAGGTTAGGTTTTTAGCTTGAACTACCGGCTGGAAATATTTTTGGAATGTTGAGGGAGGATTCAAGTGTTGGGTGGGGAACTTTAGGGTTCCTTAAAACTTAGGGGCCAGTGATATGATGAAAGACAAAACAAGAGCTGGGTGGGGCATTGATCCTAGTGATAGGGAGATGGTGACCTGGCTCCTGGAGGCTCTGTCCTATAAAGCTTTAACCACGGGCTCCCATAGGTACCATGGGCTCGGCTGCTGCGGTACTGATCCGTGGGAGGCTGCACTACCCACTGCATTAAAATAGAAAGTGGTCATTTTGTAGACTGGATCGCTTCTTCCATCTTACCCTCCTTCTTTCCTGAGCCGTATGGGCTAATTGCCATTCTTTGTCCTTGGTTAAAAAAGCAGGACCTATGAGAAGACTGTAAGAGGGACAGTTCTGCTTGGAACACAGGAGTGATGCTTGGAGATTAAGCAACTGTCTTGGCCTGAAGCGAGCTTGAAGATGGAAACCAGGAATTCAGGGACTCGGGAGAGTAGAGCAGAAAGGTGAAAGGAGCCCAAGTTTCCGATGACAGCATGGAGGCAGCATATGTTTCTGAATGGCCTATCCCCATGCTTCTTTTATGCAAATGAAAAAGAAATGTTTAGGCCACTATGTTTCAGACCACTTATATTTTATTTTATTTATTTTTATTTTTATTTTTTTTTGCGGTGCGCGGGCCTCTCACTGTTGTGGCCTCTCCCGTTGCGGAGCACAGGCTCCGGACGCGCAGGCTCAGCGGCCGTGGCTCGCGGGCCCAGCCGCTCCGCGGCACGTGGGATCCTCCCGGACCGGGACACGAACCCGTGTCCCCTGCATCGGCAGGCGGACTCCCAACCACTGCGCCACCAGGGAAGCCCTGGACCACTTATATTTTAATTACTAGTGGCCAAATACAACTGCTTATTGATACACTCCTCCTCCCTAGCTGAAACTACCTTTTAAAACAACCTCTTCGGAGATATGGGGATATCTGTATACGTATAGCTGATTCACTTTGTTATAGAGCAGAAACTAATACACCATTGTAAAGCAAGTATACTCCAATAAAGATGTTTTTAAAAAAAAAACCAAAACCTCTTCTAACTTCTTTGAGCTGCTCGATGACAGTTTCCTTGGGCCAGTGAGTTTGGTAAATGTTGCGTTTTATTATATATCCCCCCTCAGGACTGCCTTACCCACCCTACTGAAAAATGCACCCCCTCAAAGTGCACTCCTCATCCTCAGTTCCTGCTTCATCTTCCTCCATGTGCCTTATCATTATCTTACACGTCATATGATTTCTGTTTTTTATTTATTGCCTATCTCTTGCACCTCTCCCCACAAATTGAAAGTAAGCTCTATGAGAATTTTTGTCTGTTCCATTCACTGCCGTATCCTCTGATCTTCTGATTCCTCCCAAACTGTTCAGTTTGTAGAGAAATAAACAGGCAGAGCGACAGTGACAGTGACGCTTCTACTCCTCTTTTAGCCGCTATTCTCTCTCTCTCTCTCTCTCTCTCTCTCACTGTCACACACATACGCACAAACACACACATGCTGCATGTGTACATTGTTATAGGTTGGCTTCTGTTCTGTTTGGACCATGTCTTACTGGATTAAAATGCATGTTAGTAATCAAGTTAAAAAACTAATTGGCAAGGAGGAGAAAGGACAAAGTTCCAGATATCCCCCTGTCTCTTGTGCTGGAGCTTCTCATGTGATGTGAACTTGTTGGGAAATGGTCCCCATGTCCCTGCACTAGGCGCTAATGATGACCTGGTGGATCGTCTTGGTAGAGGTCAAATGATGAGGGGAGATAGGCTCTGTCTGGTGTTCTCTCTCTGAAGGGAGCTGGCAACAAGTGATGCTGAGATTTGGGGCTGAAATGATTGGAGAAACTCGCAAGGATCTTGTTGTTCGTGCTGCCTGCCCCCAACCCCACGTTAGCTGGTCTTCATGTGTTTTCAGTGCTCACACTCGCTCTCTGTTGCTCTCTTGCCTCTGAAGGGTGTGAGTTAACAAGAATGAAGGTTTGCTCGATAAGACAAGGGGCATTACAGAGATCACAGATGACCCCAGCCAGGGCACTACATCTCCAGCTCCGGGGAAAGGAAGAGATGCTTTCCTGGTCTGGGCATAGTGTGTTCGAGGGGGTGCAGAGCCCTATGCAGTCAGGTCACTTCAGAACTGCCCCTGTTTGTTAGTGAGGCAAGATGGTTGGGAGGCAGGGCCTGGGTCTAGTCTGGGAGGCTGAGGCCTTCGTTCTGGTTCCGCAGTCTTTACGCCTCCTCAGGGGAAAGCCATTGGCCTACCCTTGCCAGTCTCCCTCCTGTGCCTTCTTAGGACTCAATTTGTGCAGTTGTAAAAGGGAGACGAAAAGGTCCGAGATCTGCCTGTTCCACAGCAGTTCGGGGGGATGAATCAAACAAAAAACTCTGACCTATTTCGGTGATACGTTGCTTGCTTAACACCACTCTGAGATGCAGTGGCTTAAAACAAAGCAACTTATTCTTTCCCATGATTTAATGTGAGTGCAAAATGAGTTCATATATGCATAGCCCTGAGCCCAGAGCCAGGCACAGAGTTGGCACTCAGTAAGTGTTACCCCTTATAACGTGGAGGATGACCTTGCCCAGGAGAATGTCCTGAGGCTGTGTGCCATTTCCAAATTACATAGTCAAGCAGCACAGGAGAACTTTGGGACTGCTTGGCACTAGGGCCACCCCTAAAGTGTGTGGGGCACTGACGAATATTTCGTGTGGGACCTCTATCTGTGTAAGTGATTCAGTGTAAAACATACTATAAAAATTCACGGACCCATGTGAGGTATAGCAGTGTATTGATGAAGGCTGAGGATAATGGGTAGAGATGCAGTAGATACATATTTGGTATTTTTAAAAATTTTATTTATTTTTATTTTTGGCTGCGTTGGGTCTTTGTTGCAGCGCGGGCTTTCTCTAGTTGCGGCGAGCGGGGGCTACTCTTCGTTGCGGTGCGCGGGCTTCCCATTGCGGTGGCTTCTCTTGTTGTGGAGCACGGGCTCTGGGTGTGTGGGCTTCAGTAGCTGTGACTCGTGGGCTCTAGAGCGCAGGCTCAGTAGTTGTGGCGCACGGGCTTAGTTGCTCCGCGGCATGTGGGATCTTCCCGGACCAGGGCTCAAACCCGTGTCCCCTGAATTGGTAGGTGGATTCTTAACCACTGCACCACCAGGGAAGCCCTACATATTTGTTTATTGTCAAATCAATACACCTGAAGATTCTTCCTCGTGTCCAGCTATAATCTCTACTTGCTCAGGTTTAGGTCCCATCTATTAGTGTTTTTTATTGTCACATGCACCATTCCTGGATAATATCACCTCCCCACCCGCCTCTTCCCTTCATGAGAAAGACACACTCAGAGTGCCAGGGCTCTTTGGAACCTGGTTATACTGGAACAACGTAGATCTTATTGCCCTGCAGTTCCCTAAAACGCTTTACTTAATGCTGGCTATTTCCTTACCCATGACACTGCCTCAGCCATCATGCTGCCATAAATACTGGCTTCCAGTGACTCTCTCAGATGTTGTTTACCATGCTTTGTTGATGCTGAACAGACTTATTCAAAGTATGCAGGAAAGTGTGAATGATAAGTCACTTTCTGCTCATGTTAAATTTACCTTTCAGAATCTTATAGTATAAAGGCAAAAGGACACATTGTCCAGCCATGTGTTCTCTTGAACTCCTTAGGCCATAATCACTGCATTCCTAGAGCCATCTCTTTCAATGTTGATAACATCTTGGGTGTCAGTGTTGGGGTTGGAGAGGGCAAAGTGTACCTGCTGCTACCCCTGTAAACCAGAGGTAGAACAGGGAAGGGGGACTTGACACACATACCCGCACTTGTGGCTCAAACTTCTTTCTGCTGTACCTGTAATTTTCTCTCTCCCTTTGAGTAGACTTACTGGCTGGAAAAATGAGGAAGATTCTGTATCAGTAAGTCATAGCACTGACCTGGGATTTTATTAAAATATAGTGAGGGGATTGGGAAGGGAGTAGTTTCAGAAACTTAAATGAAAGGAGAGTGTGTTTTTCTTATTAGCAATTGGCTGTATTAGCTATTTGACGAGAATACTAGTTTGTCCAGGGACTCCGGTGATATAGCTTCTTAGAAGTGGTCTCCATTGCTAAGCATGCAGGAAAAAAATATTAGAACTCCTATTTGTATTTACTTTTGGTAAAAAATGAAGGAAAAAAAAGAAGAAACAAATTAAGCTTTTCTAGTATTTAGGGTTGCCAGATAAAATACAGGATGCTCAGTTCAATTTGAATTTCAGATAAACAATAATTCTTTAGTATGTTCCAATGGGGTATACTTATACTAGAATAGTTGTGTTGTTTATCTGAAATTCACATTTTACTAGGCATCTGATAATTTTATTTTCAAAATATGGCAACTGTACGAGTATTTAATATCCAGATGGACATAGATGCCCACACTCTGCCTATATGTTACTTGGTCACCTATCATATATCCTGAAGTGAAAGAGGAGTTGACAGTGGTACCATGACTCATGTATGCGTTTTCAGGAAATTGCCACTTACTGACATTTATGTGTACCTTGTTAAGGGGCTTATAGATATCATCTGTTTTCTAAACATATTATTAGATATTTAGTTATAAAGATAACTATAAATTAGATATTTAGTTATAAAGATATTAGATTTCTTTTACAGCATGTATTATCAAGTTTTACAATTACCCTTACTTCTTCCATTTGAATCTGTGTATCTTTGTGGGATCTGTCTCTTTCTCTCTTCTTTTTTAGCTGTCATAGCTTTAAAATCCAAGTATCAAAATAAACTGAACTTAGCACAAGACTTTTGAAGGAAGCTAAATTTAAAAACATTTTAAAAAGCATGCTTGATCATATTGCTCCCCAAATTTTCATATTTTCCCAGTAACAGCAAAAGGGACTTTTGTACTTTTAATAAATGAAACAACATTAAGCATAATTTAAAAATAACATTGCATTTTCATTTTTAATGTTTTTAAGGTTTCAATTTGGGGAGCATGTTTTGTAATGGGATAATATATTAGTGTAAGTACTTTATAAATAAGGGTACATATACTTGGGAGTGTGCAAAAAAATTCTTGTATGCTTGATCCAAGTAGTTTGGAGGACGCTTGATCCAAATAGTTTGGAGACCCCTGGCTTAAAGTACAGTTTTAGAAAGAGGTGGTGGTAATGTGGGTCTTTCTAAGTGGAAGCAACTACTAGCCTTAAGAAAACTCGCCTGTGTTTAAATTGCCATCAGTAACACTCTTGTGGTTGGACAAACTGAAAAATTTCACCAGATTTGTACTTGGATGCCCAAAGGAGAGAAATTTGGAAGCCCTTTAATATCTATGTAAAACCTCTAAATGAGTGGCTGTGCTGCTTGGGAGAGTAGCTCAGAACCCTTTGTTGCAAAGACCTGGAGGTTTGCAAGAGACCTCATTTCCTTAGTTCCTTGTTGCCTCGGATTCATAGGGAATTTTCCAAGTGCATTGTGCCTCTATACACATAAAGAGTTGATCCAAGGATACAGATTTGCAGCCATGAGATGAATAAGTTCCAGGGACCTAATGTATAGCATGGTGATTATAGTTAACAATACTGTATTATATACTTGAAAGTTGCTAAGAGGGTAGATCTTACATGTTCTCATGCCGCCCCCCCGCCAAAAAGAGGTTAGCTATGTGAGGTGATGGAAGTGTTAACTAACCTTTCTCTGGTAATCATTTCACATTATGTACATGTATCAAATCATCACACTACACCACGCCTTAAACTTATACAATGTTGCATGTCAATTATATCTCAATAAACAACTTGGGGAAAAATGTGGGTGGGGAATGGCAAATGTCAATAGGGGGTGAAAACCAAATACTTTTCCGGAAAATCCCTCATGGGGGCATTAGCATCCTGGGCTCCTTCCTGGGGTCTTCTGTGGAGTGGGAGGCTCTGGAGGACACAGCCCAACCTGGCAGCTATGGAAAGAGGTGGTCTCAGCTGCTGTATTCATTGCTGTGGAAATCAGCTCCGTGGGTGGGTGACATGATTGACTCCAGAGCCCAGAGTAACGGGCGAACCAGGTCCCCTACCGCACTTCAGGGCTGGAGCAGCATTGCCCTCGAAACTGCAGCAGGAGAGGAGCGTCACAGCATGGGTGGCAGGAGTCTTGGCAGCCTCACGGGATGTCTGCAAATACCATTCACTTAGGCAGTTTGGCAGTGCAGTGGTGCATGGAGATGGCATCCTGGGTTAGCTTGGGAAATATTGGCCTTGGAAGCAGACTTCTCAGTCTGGAATCTTGAGACCAAGGCTTAAAACAGTGTGGAAAGGACCGTAGCATTTTCAGAAACCCTTCTCTTTTGCTGGCCAACAGATGGTGACTCTAAATCTGCAGTGCAGTCAGGTTAGAAAAGAAGAAAGTATTTAGAGCGCTAGTAGAGCCATTATTTGAATAGTGTGGAACATAATGGTTTCTTTGGTAACCAAGCCAGAGAGACACCCACACAAAGTTAGAATGCATTGGGCTCCTTTCTGTTCCCCACCCCTCCCCCCAATCCAGCAAGATTAAAATAGTATACAGAGAAAAATGAGATGCAGCAGCATTTCATGCAAGATGGGATTTGTTCCCTATGAGAATATGTTAGTGATCTATGTTTTATCTTATGGATAACCAGACATCGTAGTTTCTAGCTATGAAACTCTGTTATCATGGCCACTCAGATTATTTACTCTCTGCCCAGACTTCAGCACTTATATGTCCTATCTGGACACTGAGAAATATGAGACAGGGGAAAATGAGAAACGTTTAACCCATTCCGCTTTGCTTTTAGTTTCAGTGCTAACCAGGCGAAGGCAGCACAAAAAGGCAAAACAAATGAGTTTGAAAGGGAACCCTTTGTCTTTCAAGAACAATCTCTCTTCAGCTCTATGAGTAATCTCTCTTCTAGCTGATAAAGTTCCAAATCACTGCTCTGGGTGAGGGTTTTAAAAAGTGTCAAATAACAGGAGTGACATGCAAAGAGCTGAAAGGAGAAGACCCTCCTAGATTCATGGCTCTCTGTCCCACAGAATTTTCTTTGATGATGGAAATGTTCTAAATGCTCACTATCCAGTGAGGAAGCTGCTGCAATGTGGCTATTTGCATTTTAATAAATGAAAGTTTAATTGAATTTAAAATATAGTTCCTTGGTTCAAATTAAATGGCCATATGTGGCTAGTGGCTACTGGATTAGTAGTGCTGTCCAA
The DNA here is from genome assembly GCF_059928025.1 of Delphinapterus leucas. NCBI lineage: Eukaryota > Metazoa > Chordata > Mammalia > Artiodactyla > Monodontidae > Delphinapterus > Delphinapterus leucas. The sequence continues at coordinate 113,267,240 of NC_143150.1, forward strand.
ACAGCAATTTTTGTCTTCAGTGTTTCACTTTCCTTTTTTTTTTCTGGTGTCAGCCTTGCTCGTCTGGAAGTCACCCCATGGGTTACCAGAAGCAATGTTTTACTTAACAGTTCTAATAATAGTGTATCTAAGGGGCTCCGAGCGCTCCACAAACCTCATGTCATTAATTCCACCAACCTCCCAATGGGACAGGTGAGGAGTACAGATAATTATGTTCAATTTTATAAAAGAGGAAAACAAACACTAGTCTAAAATGTAAAGTATTAGCAGCAAAGGCCCTTCTGGAATACCAGTGTTGCCTTCTTTTGCTTTCTTTGTCCTTTAGAGCAAGAAGTTAGTGTTTTCTCATGTCAGGAAAAGGATTCCTCAAACATGTTAGGATTAAATGACGAAACCGCCACATCCAGTTATAGATAGAATATTGTTTGATTAACATTAGGTTAAAACAACTAAATATTTATTTCCTTCTCATTCCCGCTGTAAGACTTTGGACTGTACTTCTGAGTAACCAAGATAATTAGAATATGCTATTTGACTAGAGTAGCAAACCGTCAACTTTTGTTTGCCTTCCTTCATTCCTCTTGCAGGGATATGATATACTGTTATTTTAAAAATATATTGCTTTATACATGGTTCTTATGAGAGTGACCTGGAAGCATAGGGGTATGCTAACCAAAGATTCATAGGAACTGACAAGCTCCATGAAGCCTCTTTATTCATACCATGGATATTGGTGAAGCCCTTAATATGAGTCAATAAGTATGCTTTGGACCGTGTATACAAAGTCAGCAAAACCAGATAAGATTTCAGCACTTACGTTTAAGGAGCCGACTGATAATAATCAAATGGTCAAGACAGTGAATGTACAATTTCATCTACAGCAGGCGCCAGGGAGGAGGGGTTACCCGTGCTTGTAATAGGGAGGGTTGACGCTGTCAGGGAGACCAGGGATGGTTTGTCTTGAATAGGGGCCAAGAGCTGGAGGATGAGTAGGAACTGACTAGGTGAAAGACAGGAGGATGAAGAGAGCATTCCAGTTAGAAGGAGCAAGGCCCGTGCGTTAATGTGGAGCATATGGTGAGAAGGAGGGACTGAAAGAAGGCTGTCGCTGGGGAAACACACACAGAGAGAAAGCGAGCTGGGTGCAAGATAGGTTGGAGAGGTTGGCAGAAGCTAGAGCAGGCAGCACCTGTAGGCTAATTTAAGGAGTGTCTTTTCACCCTGTGAGCAATGGATGTCATTGAAGGGTTCTTGGTGGGCTTTACAACCCATGACAGAATTATATTTCAAAAGATCACACTGCTTGATTGTGGTGACTAGAGAACAGTTTGAAAGGTGGTCATATCAGGAGGTGGTGTGGAGCCGCTTTATCTTTAGTTTTTGCACCTGGATTTATTCTGAGGCTATTGGGCGGTCTCAGAACTTGCACTTAACCATACTTCTCGTATATCGCGCGAAGCCTTTTGGCCTAATGGGATGCCCTTACTTTTCTGATAGAGCTAAGCACAGCAGTGGTGGGTGGGGGACTGAGGGGGTTCTGGCCTACGGTGTTGCAGTAATACTTCCTGTGACTGATGACTTCAGCATCTTAGGGTCTTTTCTTTTTCCTTCTTTGTTGCTAGTTTTCTCCCAGAAAAGATAAACACCATTATTTTCTTTTTTCACTTTGATGTCTTGAATCCTTCAGCATAGGCTGATTTGAAAGTACTATTTCAAATTCCTGTCCTGCAGGGATTTTGTCTCATTGTGTTCCAGGCTTTTGAGAGCAACTCCAAATCTAATACAAGCGTTTCTAGGTTCGTGCTTGAAATACGATAATTTCAGGTGATTTATTTAATAAAAAAGGAAAAAGACCCTAAGGTTCTATTGTGCTTTTTTGTATGTCTGTTACAGTACTTGTTCATTCTAATTTGCGTTACAGTTATTTACACATGCACATTAAACTCTTTCTACAGCCCCACTCGCCTTCCCTTTCAGCTCCTACTCATCCTTCAGATTTCATGTTATCATCACTTCTTCAGGGAAGGCTTCCCTGACCTCTCGAACTAGGACGCTTCCCTATTTTATATGCTTTTGTGGCACTGTGATCACTTACACTAACTCCTCTGCTATTTGAACAGTCCACCTGCTGGATGGGGAGGTTGTTGGGAGGCTTGAGTCTTGCCCTTGACTGTGCTCACCACTGGGTCCACTGCACTAGCACAGTGCCTGCCACAGAGGAGGCGCTGACTCAGTGTTTGCTCATGAATGAATAACTACACTTACATGAGTGTCCTTGAGGTCAGGGAATTTTCACTTCATGGTTGACCTGCCTGTCTCTCCCAACAGCTGAAGGATTGATATAAGCTTCCAGCAGGCTCCTGGGAAACCAGGCCCCTTCTCACCTTGGTGCATGTTGGCTCTGGCAGCCTCCGGCAGCCCCAGGTGGCTCCTGTGGCCCCAGGTAGCATCCTTGGCACCAGGCTCCCGGTGGTTACAGGACTCTTGAAAATGCAGGCTCCCACATAACCCCTGTGTTACCAGGCTTCCGGTGGATTCCTGCGAAGCCAGGCTCTCAGCTGGGTTCTGGCACTGGCTGGTTGCCATGGCCCCGGGCAACTCTCACGCCACCAGGCTCCTGGAATATCCCAGCACTAGCCAGCTCCTGTGGCCCTGGGCAGTTCCCCAGGTCCCCAATCACCCCTGTGAACCCAGGCTCCTGGGCAGGCCTAGCACCAAGCCTGTTCCATGGACCCAGTCATCAGGCTGGTCCCTGTATACCCATGTACCAGGCCTGTCCACCTACTGACTCAGGCACCAGACTTGCCTGCCCAAGGCCTTCAGCAGCAAGAATGCCCACCAGAACCACCAGATGGCCCACCCAGAATCTCTAGACAGGCTGATGGGGGAAGGGCTTTGCCTGCCAATCCAGTCTGTAGACATTGGAAGAGTCGTTTACTTCCTCAAAGCTGTAGACACCAGTGTAAGACCACAAGGATCATGAAAAATCAAGGAGCCATGACCCCACCAAAGGAAGTTCTTTATTTTAAGGAAATTAAGAAATGGAGATCTATGAACTGTCTGACAAAGAATTCAGAATTATTCTCCTAAAGAAATTCAGTGAACTGCAAGAAGACACAGATAGATAACCGAATGATTTTAGGAAAACAACGCATGAACAAAATGAGAAGTTGAACAAAGAAGTAGAAACCATTAAAGATGACCAAACCGAAATTCTAGTGTTGGAGAAAATAGCAGCTGAACTGTAGAATTCAATGGAGAGATTCATGAGCAGACTCGACCAAGCAGAGAAAAGAATTAGTGAATTTGAAGACACATCATATGAAATCATTAAGCAGATAAGCAAAAAAGAATGAAAAAGAGTGAAGGTAGTAGCCTATGTGAATTAAGGGACACTATTAAAAGAAAGCATCTATGCATTATTGGAGTCCCAGAAGCAGAAGAGAGGGATAAAGTGGCAGAAAGCTTATTTAAAAAATAATGGCTAAGAACTTTGCAAATATGGGGAGAGATTTGGACATTCAGTTTCATGAAGCTAACAGGTGACCCCGAACTTTCAATCCAAAATGATCTTCTCCAAGACACATTATGATAAAACTATCTAAACCCAGGCACATAGACCAGTGGAGTAGAATAGATCCTTATTTTTATGCTACTCACAAAAATCAACTAGAAGTGCGTTAAAGACTTAATGTAAGACTACTAGAAGAAAACATAGGGGAAAAGCTCTTTGACGTTGGTCTTGGCAATGATTGTTTTGGAAATGATACCAGAAGCGCAAGCAATAAATGCAAAAGTAAAGTGGAACTACGTAAAACTAAAAAGCTTCTGCACAGTAAAAGAAACAGTCAGCAAAATGAAAATCAGTCTATAGAATGGGAGAAAATATTTGCAAACCATCTATCTGATAAGGGGTTAATATCCAAATTATATAAGGAACTCATACAACTCAATAGTGAAAAAACCCAAACAATCTGATTAAAAAATGGGCAAACAGAGATGGAAACAACCTAAGTGCCCATCATTGGATGAATGGATAAAGAAGATGTGGCACATATATACAATGGAATATTACTCAGCCATAAAAAGAAACGAAATTGAGCTATTTGTAATGAGGTGGATAGACCTAGAGTCTGCCATACAGAGTGAAGTAAGTCAGAAAGAAAAAGACAAATACCGTATGCTAACACATATATATGGAATTTAAGGAAAAAAAATGTCATGAAGAACCTAGGGGTAAGACAGGAATAAAGACACAGACCTACTGGAGAACGGACTTGAGGATATGGGGAGGGGGAAGGGTGAGCTGTGACAGGGCGAGAGAGAGTCATGGACATATACACACTAACAAACGTAAGGTAGATAGCTAGTGGGAAGCAGCCGCATGGCACAGGGATATCGGCTCGGTGCTTTGTGACCGCCTGGAGGGGTGGGATAGGGAGAGTGGGAGGGAGGGAGACGCAAGAGGGAAGAGATATGGGAACATATGTATATGTATAACTGATTCACTTTGTTATAAAGCAGAAACTAACACACCATTGTAAAGCAATTATACCCCAATAAAGATGTTAAAAAAAAAATGGGCAAAGGATTTGACTAGACATTTTTCCAAAGAAGACATACAAATAGCCAACAGGTACATGAAAAGATGCTCAACATCATTGATCATCAGGGAAATGCCAATCAAAAGCACAATGAGATATCACTTCACATGTTAGGATGGCTATTATCAAAAAGTCAAGAGACAACAAGTGTTGGCAAGGATGTGGAGAAAAGCAAACCCTTGTGCACTGTTGGTGGGACTATAAGTTGGTATAGCCGCTATGAAAACAGTATGGAGGCTCCTCAAAAAATTAAAAATAGAACTACCATATGATCCGTCAATCCCCCTTCTGGGTATATATTCGAAGGAAATGAAATCACTATTTTGAAGATTTATCTGCACCCCCATATTCATTGCAGCATTAGCCACAGTAGTCAAGACATGGAAACAACCTAACTGTCCATCAGTGGATGAATGGATATAGAAAATGTGGTATATATTTGCAATGGAATATTATTCGGCCATGAAAAGGAAGGAAATCCTGCCTTTTGGGACACTATGGATGGACCTTAAGGGCATTGTGCTAAATGAAATAAGTCAGACAGAGAAAGACAAACACTGTGTTCTCACCTATATATGGAATCTGAAAAAGCTGAATTCATAAAAACTGAGAGTAGAATGGTGATTACCAGGGACTTGGGGGTTGGGGAAATATCGGTCAGAGGGTACAAACTGCAACTGTAAGTTGAATAAGTTTTGGGGCTCTAATGTACAGCATATGGTGATTATAATTAATAATACTGTATTATTTGTATTCTTGAAAGTTATTAAAAGAGTAGATCTTAAATGTTATCACCACAATAAAATGGTAATTATGTGAGATTGATGGAGGTGCTGACTAACCTTACTGTGGTAAACATTTCACATTATATATGTGTATCAAATCATCACACAGTACACCTTCAACTACATATGTTATATGTAAATAACATCTCCATAAAACTGCAAAAAAGGAATTGATGTAAAACCTGTATTATTGATTTCAGTCACCTCACATGTATCAGTAATTTTTAGCAGCAATGCCAATATCCAAGTGGACATAGTTTGCCACTTATTATAAATATAGTCCATTTAAAATGGAAACAAAACACTAAACAACATAAAATACACAGAAATGTAGTGAAGTGGTCAAGAGCATGGATTCTGAAATGAAACTATTAGGATTAAAATTACGATTCTGGGGCTTATTAGCTGCGTGGCAATGTGCAAGTTATTTAACCTCTCTGTGCCTGTTTCCTGATTTGTAAAACTGAGATAATGATTCCTGCCTCAAATAATGCTATGAGTTGTAAATAAGTAAATTTATGTAAATCATTTACAGCGATGCCTTGTGTAAGTGTTAACTGTTATTATTACGTGACTGTTGTTAGGAAAAAGGAAAGGCTATGTCATGTTCATTAGGCCCATAGAGCAAAACCATTCGAGTTCCTCCATGGCTCCTTTCTAAGCTGAAAATGAGCTTTACAGTGTTCTCAGTTTATACTCTTCTTCAATAAATTGATTTGATTTTTTTCAGCTCCCACATTTTAATATCATGCAGATGGTAATGGAATTATATTGTTTTCCCACCAAAATTTACTGCAAATGCTGTAAACTGCGGATACTGAGATGACATTGATGGTATCAGATTATCTGGGAAGCTTTAAGGAAAGGGTGTAAAAGCCCCCAGGCTGCTGAATTAGTTTCCACAGGGCACGTGAGTGGGTGTGTATGTGTGTTTCGGGGGTGTGGAAGCTACTGGGCTGGGAGCAGTAGGTATATGTGTATGTATTTTAAACTTTGTACTGGAGGGTAATATATACACAGAAAGGCACATACACATAAGTGTACAGGTTGAAGTTTCAAGAGTGAACACACCCAAGTAACCAACAACACCCAGAACAAGAAATAGAACATAACCACAAGCCCAGAAACCCTTTCCAGTCACTAATCCCCCAACTCAAATCACCATCTTGACTTCTAACACTGTAGATCAGTTTTGCATGTTTTTGTTGTTTATTCAGATAAAGTCATACAGTACATACTCCTTGTATCTGGCTTTTATCCTCAATATTAGGTATGTGGGATTCCTCTATGTTGTTGTGTGTAGTTGTTCCATAAGATGTTATGGAAAGACCCGAACGAACTTTCTGGCCAGCCCAATATCTCATTCATTCACAGGCTGTACATTATTTTTTCGTCTGAGATGGTATTTTCCCGTCTATTGTTGATGGGCATTTGGGTGACTTCCAGTTTGGGGCTACCGTGTGCAGCTATGAGCATCCTAATACATATTTTAGCGCACATACGTGTGTATTTTTGTTGGGCATATGCCTAAGAGTGGAATAGCTGGGTCATAAAGTATGCGGATGTTCAGCTTTAGTAGATTGTATGTGCATTTTTTAAGCTCTAGAGGTGATTCTGATTCCTAGCCAAGGCTGGAAACCACGGATCTATAATATCTACCCAAAAGGAGGGTTTAAAGCCACACTATCAAAGCATGGATGAGCTCATTAAACATGTAATATTAAGAAGATGAACTACAGGGATCATCCAGACCGCCTCACAGATAATAATAATAATAATATCTGTTGCTTCAGTAGTTACCTTGCTGTTTCCATAGGGGGTCAGGGTGGGTGGGTTAATGCTAGATGCTGGTGCTCTCATTTTCTTTTCTCCCTTGGTTCGACCCTGATTTCTCTCAGGTTCAGCAAAGTGGAATGCCGACCCGAGAACTGAGACTGAGAGAAAGCGTTGCCAAGTACGGTTAATTATTAATGAAATGAATTTGCATCAAACTGGAGGGCATTAAAGTGGCTTAAAATGAATAGCAAGTTCTTGATAAGGCTCTTCCTATTCTCAGGTGACCGGAATGATGCACTCGTGTTAGAGCACATTAATTTAATAGAAGCACTGCTTCTCCCAGTGTAGCTCGGAGCTGGATATAAGCCCAGCCCGGGGACAGAAGGTTCCAGAGCAATTTCTGCTTATGTGGCTGTGGTGAAACAAAGTGACATGAGCACCACACAGCCGGCTGAAAAAATGCTTTAAACGTATCTCAAAGCAAAACGTCCTTTCCCTACCCCACCCACAAGCACTGGGGAGAGAAAAGGCCCTTGCTACTGTGTCAAACAGATCTCAGTTCAAACCCCAGCTCAGCTTTACCAGGCCCTATGATCTTGAAAATTTCCTAACCTCTCAGAGCCCTTGATTTCTTCATCTGTAAAATGGGATAATTATCCAAACCTCAAGGGATCACATGTAAAGTGCCAGGCGTCCAGTAGGCACCCAGCAAGTAGCAGTCATTATTGCCTATGGTGCTGTGGGAGACTCTGTTGAGATTATACCCGTGTGGTAGGAAAGAAAGAGCAATGGAGAGAAGGTGGCGCTGTAGAAGCTAGTCTTTGGACAGATGGCAGCCCGTGCTGAAAATGGAAATGTTTCCTCTGCTACAGATCCAAGGAAAGCCTTTAAGTCTGTGTAAAACATAAAGGGATTGGCTACCAGAATTTTCTATTAGTTCATTACACACACAAGCACACAAATGTGCCAAGGACGTGTGGAAAGCTCACTAAGCTTGAAGATGGGTAAGAATGTCAGGCTGCCTCAGCAGGGCGTTCTGGACAGGTCAGAACATTCTAAGACATCCCTTGAGGGACACTGTCCCCACTCAAAGGAAACTCACCTAGGTGGCCATGTTCTGCTCCATGTGTCCCCAGTTCTCCTTGGCCACAGCTGACTAGACCATAGATGAGCGTGAAAGCTGGGGCCCTTTGGTCTATCTTGCTCATCTCTTAAGGTCTAGTTCAAGTGTTATCATTTACAGAAACCTTTCCCTAAGTGTCTAGGCCAGTAGGATAGAACTGACTTAGATAGAGTTGTGACAGGATAGGAAGGAACTAACAGGCATAGGGATAGACTGATTATCATCCAAGCCCTAGACACCGATCAATCAACATGGAAAGAACGACGGTGACAACAGTGCAACATTTATTGAACACTTATTTTGTGCAAGGCATTAAGCTCAACACTTTGCATGCATGATCTCCTCTGATAACCCGTTAAAGAAGATACAATTACTTCCCCCATTTTAGAGATGAAGAAATCGAAGCTGCATTTAGTTCAGTGACTTTCCAAGCTTGAAGCAAGCTCGATCTCACTGTTTCTAATCCCACGTCCTTAAACCACTCCTACACAGCCTCACCATTGGTGGACAGCAATGCCAGGGTGGCATGAGAGCTGGGATCTTCTCTGTTGTTCAGTAGAAACCATTTTCAGCGTGAGTGTGGGACCATTTTTGCATGCATTCTTTGTATTTGATTTTTTAGGCTGGATTATTTCAAGTCGTGAAAAAAATCACTCTTGTTCAATTGATGGCAGTTCGTTTGTTTCATGATTAAAAGGTCACTCTTTTATATTTAAACAACATTTAATTCAATGAAAGAAATTCTCAGAGCAGCATTTTTATTAGACCCAGGACCATATAATAAACATTTGGAAAGCACTTGGTATTTTAAAAAATGGCCAGGTCATTAATTGATTAGTTCAAATACTCCTTATGTGGTGGGTGAGTAATAGAGTAGTCTATGTTTTAGGGAGGGGTTAAGGAAACCCTAGGAGGTTAATATGTACCTAGGTTCCCCACTGAAAGAGATAATGCAGGCTTAGAATTCAGCATCACTAACTAGTTATCCGACCAGTTCCTAGGGACTGAAAGGAAATAACCCCTGGAGTGGCTGCGTACATTACAAAACTGTTCAAATACTTGAATTCTGTGCTCTTTGCAGTTAGGTTTACAGACAATTCAATACTATCTTCAATATTCCCATTCTATAATTTTAATGATGGTAGATTTGCGTCAATTGATTCTTTCAACAAAATTTGTTTTGTAATTATTATGTGTAGACATTGGGCTCCATTCTGGAGACACAGCCCTCGGCAAGATAGAGCTTACATTGGGAGGTGAAGACAAGTAAACTGCAGTTACGTGGGGCTGATGAGAGCCGTGGTGAACGCACACACTGAAGGGGTGGCATGGAGCTATGATGCATGAAGCTTATGTCTGCTAAAAGAGCACTTTTACTGTCCCAGACTCTTTTCTACCAGTTACCAGAACCCAGAGTCCTATAGACCAGTGGTTCTCAAACGTTGGTGGATGTAAGAATCAACCGGGAACTTAGTCAAATACCAAGACCCAGGCCCTGCCTCACTTTAACAAGAATGGGCCTCTGTGTCCTTCATCAGCTCTCTATGCGATCCTGATACAAATCTTTATTTGAGAATCACTGCTGTGGACCAACAGTACACCGTCTCACTGGATAAGTACGATCGTCCGCCTTGTCCTGAAGATACCAAAATCCGCAGATGTTCAAGTCCCTTCTATCAAATGGCGGAGCATAGAGCCCTCCGAATCTACACGTGGAACCCGTGGATGCAGAGGCCCAACTGTATGTACGATATGTGTGGCGGTTCAATCATGTTCTGTGTTTTCTTTCTGGGGTGTGGAATAGGACCTGTTACAGGATATCTGATTTCAAGACACTGGCTTGTTTGAAGCTGAATGACTCAAAGTGGGAAAATACAATTTTATATCTCCTTTTATGTTGGTTACCTTGCCCCTGACCTATATTTTTGGCCTATTGCACTCATTTTCTTTGAAGTTGTTTTCTGAGCAGAAAACATTTTGTTGAAAAGTGCTCCTGTGAATTCAAAATGTGGGATTAAGTAGGAAATACGAGCGCTAGGACACAGACAAATACTTGATTGAAGACAATATCCCTTTGGGAGACAATCCCCATTTCCTAGTTCTTTGTTGCTTTTTCATTTCCATTGAGACAGGGTTTAAATGAAAGCTTTCCATTCATGATTATGTGATTTAGGGGAAGTTGCTTAACCTTTCTGTGTTTCCACTTTCCTCATCTGTAAAATGGGGATGGTGATCATAATAGTGCTTCCGTCACAGGGTTGTCATGATGCTTAACTAAGTTAACACGTGAAAACACTTAGAACTGGAAATCTAGTAAGTGCTAAATAAATGCTCCTGCTATTATTTTTTCCCATCATACCTTTTAAGTATCTCATTCCTCTTCATGCATCTGTTGTTGCCTTTTGGATTATGTTCAGGCTAAAGACCAATGGATTCTGTCAAGATTAAGAAAGAATCAGGGCCTCATAAAGGACTAATATGGAATTAAACTAGCCTCAAAATTACTGCCAATACTTCTTATAGACATATAATGTTTAGAAACTGGGGGTTAAAGTTTAGGAACAGAACCTATTGTCAACCAAGGGCAATGTGAAACTGCATCAGAATGGTGGACCAGACCCATGTATACTGATTCTCCAGAACTTCCCCAGAGGAGACCAACAACCCACCCCTCCTCCCCTTCCCAGAACTTGGCAGAAGGGCCGAGGTGAGAAACACCTGGAGACTGTGTATAGCGTTGGGGTTAGGGGGCTGCTTCTGAGGTAGAACTTGAATTTCAATAAGATGTCGGTATTTCCATTTTGCTTTGTTGCAGGCTAATATGCAAATTCTCTATCCAAAGGCTTGTTGCCTGTCTGATTCCTTCAGGGTCCCATTGTGGTCCCACAGAAACCGCCCTGAGCATTTGTTCTCGGGCAGGCCTCTAAGCACGTCTCTGCTCCCTCTTTCCCAGATGCTGCCAGGGGGTCCAGGTCTGCATCCCTTCAGCTTATGTGTCCTCAGTTTCACAATGAAGCCCTCCACTCCTGCTCTGCCATCCACTTTATTTTTTTATTTTTATTTTTTTTTACTGAGTATGGTTTTTAATTTACCACATATAGCAAAAGGTAAGTATTAACATTATTCTGTACATCTAGTTTAAGGAAATTGCTTTTTTTTCAATTTTACTATCTTTGTTTTGACATACGCTCATGAAGATTTATATAAACTTTTAATTTCTCTGTACTGGGCCATTATGGACCATACACCATAGTGTATGTTATCTATCCTCCTATCAATGAACCTTTATGTTGTTTCCAGGTTTTCACTGTTGTGAACACTGTTGAAGTGAACATCTTTTCACAGGTCTCCTTTTGCCTGGGTGTTACCTTACCTGACTTTTTTAGTCAGTTTGGGCTTCTGTCTCTTTTTCAGTATGAAGCACTTAAAAACATTACGTCCACTTGAATTCGTTGTTCTCTTTACAACCTCAAGTTTCCTCTTTAAAAAATGTGTATTCATTGTTACCCACCCTCTCCTAGGAAGAGTGATATATATACTTTGTTTCTATAAACAGAAATAAGACCACAGCTATAAGGATTTGATGCATGGACAATGTGGGAGATAGGAAGGATTGGTATACTATATAATTTTTAAAAAATATAGTTAACTTCGTTTCATTTGTGTTTGGTCGTTTCTTCAGTGGGTGCATTTTGTATCAGGTTCCTATTTTTCATCTTTGTTCTCACATACCAATTCTTTTTTTTTAAATTAATTAATTAATTAATATATTTTTTAACATCTTCATTGGAGTATAATTGCTTTACAATGGTGTGTTAGTTTCTGCTGTATAACAAAGTGAATCAGCTATACATATACATATATCCCTACATCTCCTCCTTCTTGCGTCTCCCTCCCACCCTCCCTATCCCACCCCTCTAGGTGGTCGCAAAGCACTGAGCTGATCTCCCTGTGCTATCATATACCAATTCTTAAAGGAGCATTTCTTAAGCTATAGTACTAAATTTAGTATGGTGGTCACCCTTATACGTTATTACTTTAATATATTAAATATTTTATGAGAAATTTCCCATTTGCTAAAGAAGAGAGAGAAAGTGTGTCCATGTCTGCCAATTGAGACATGTTTTAAAAATTTTTCATCTTGAAATAATTATAGACTCACAGAAAGTTGCAAAAGTAGTATAGAATCCCGTGCATCCTTCCTTCAGCTTTCCCCATTGGTGACATATTACACAGCTGGAGTATAATGAGAAACCAGGAAATTGACATCAGTACAACACTGTTAAATAGACTACAGATCTTCAGTTTGCACCGTTTTTACACACATTCATTTGTGTGTGTGTGTGTGTGCACGCACGCGTAATTGTATTCAGCATTATTCCATGTGTAGGTCCATGTAACCACCATCACAATCAAGATGCAGATCTGTTCCATCATCACAGAGCACCTCCCTTGTGCTACTCCTTTATATTTGCATGCCTGACAACTGCCAATCTGCTCTGTATCTCTATAGTTTTATCTTGTTGAGAATATCATGTAAATGAAAGCATACAGTATGTAACCTTTTGAGAGTGATTTTTTTCCATTAAGCATCATGCCCTTTAAATCCATTTAGGGTATTGCATATGTGGATAATCTGTACCTTTTTTTATTGTGGAGTAATATTCCATTGTATGGATGGACCAGAGTTTATTTAACCATTATTATTTCATTCTCTCCCATTTTTACCTCACCTTTGTTAGTCTTTGAGGTGCTGATTTTCTATTATAGCTCCTACACCTAAGGACGCCAACATAATTCAGTGTGTTGAAACAGAATTCTAGCATATCAGAATTTACATATGAGAATTTACATTTACATATTTACACATTCTCAGCTATGGATAGTAATCTTTTTAGTATCATTTGGGTAGGTTTTACATATCTTTGAACCACAGAATGGACAGTATTTTCAATTATGACCAGTTATTCTAAAATCTTTACTTCCTATCATAGATTCGTCACTTTACATCTGCTTTTTTTTTTATGTACTCATATACCTATCCTATATTTGTGGGATGGTATCAATTTTTTAACATTGGGTTCTTTGTCCAGCATGATAATAATATTTTAAATAATTTTATTACTAATGGAAATCATACTCATTATAGAAGTTTCCGATGATCGAAGAGAAGAAAATTGAAAAATCACCTGAAATCCTGACATACAGGAAAAACTGCTGTTTAATATTTTATTGTAAATCCCTCCAGGGCCTTTTGAACACTTGAACTTTTTATTCCTCAATATTAAACGGCCCGTCCTCTAGACCTTCCTTGGTGTTAGTTATATCCGTGGGAGCAGAATTGGAGTGTCTGTGTCCTGTGCTGGAGGGTCTGAGATATGACCAAAGGAACCTGAGCCATATGCTCCCTCCATTGTTATGGTTCAGACTTTTTTTTTTTTGACCACGCCACACAGCTTGTGGGACCTTAGTTCCTCCACCAGTGATTGAACCTGGGCCCTCGGCAGAGAAAGTATGGAGTCCTAACTACTGGGCCACCAGGGAATTCCCTGGTCCAGACTTCTGTGTTGAGCAAATGCCCATCTTCTTTCCTATCTGATGGGCTGGTCCAGAATTTGCAGAAATCTCAAAAAATCTCTTTGTATCCTCCCCCTACCTTTACTTTTCCCTGAGACTTGGGGCAGGGCCAGCCCCAAGCTGACATCCCTTCCTGAGAACCCCTGCTTGGCCCTGCTTGGCCTTCCAAGGTAAGGGTACTCCCTTCCTAAGCTGAAGTCACCCATAGTTTCCATCTCTCGATACTAATTCCACCAAGGGGAAGGGATTCAGCGCCAGGAGAAAGAAAAGGGTTACCTGTGTCGTTCCTTTCACGGAAGCCTCTATGGCCAGAACACTGGTCTATTGGATCCTAAAGATAACCTTCCTTGATGTCTGCCAGAGTTCTCCCCCTTGAGATCAGAGGGAAGAGAAGACGGCTGTGGCCTGCTTGCCTTTCCTTCCCCTCAGCGATGTGCTGGAACATAGGTAAGATGGCCTGCCGGTGATGCGAACTCCATTCCTGGCCTGTGAGGTATATAACCTGCGCCCCCTCAGCAGCATCTGGTGAGCTCCAGGATGGAGGGCACCCATTCCCATCCTGTTACTGCTGTGTGCTCAAATGTGTTGCTCAGAGAAGATGTTCAGCAGTTATTGTGGGCTCCCTTGAGCCCTTCTTCTCCCACTCCAGAGAGCAGACTGAAATGTTAAACCAACATTATTGCAGGGATAGCCTTGAATCATCTCTAGTTTATAAAAATAATGAAATTGATCGCCAACTTGTTGCTAATATCGGTTACAAATTACTAGGGCCCATCCCCCAATTGATCCTGGCACGTCAGTGTGTCTCAGCTTTGTCATATCTTTGGCCTTATCATCCCTTTGAACTGCATAATTTCTGCATTTCTGAGCTCTAATGTCCTAGTCCATCACTTGAATTGTGACTGTCTTTTCCTTACTGATCTTGCCAGCCTCCTTTCTGGCCCTCTCTTGAATCCACTCACCGTATGACCGCGAGAGAGTGGTGTTTCTGAAGGGCACGTCCCTTCTTGGTCCTCCCTGGCTTGCCAGTATTACCCGGATGGCACCCAGGGTCAGTTCTCTAGCTTCGCGTCCTCTCCCCCACCCAGTGCAAGCCTCCACATATTCCCACACACCATTCCCTCTGCTAGGATGGTCTTTCAGTTTGTTGTTCTTCCGAGCCAAACTAAGCGATGCTCTCTTTTGAAAAGAGTTCTTTGATGCTTTCTGGAGAAGCTCTATGCCCCCACAGCTCCTTGGGTGAACCTCTACTGCAGCTCTGTCAACGGTTAATTTATTGTTGTCTCCTCCACCCCGCCCTTATCACCATACTGCAAGTATTTTGTGATTTGTTTTTCTTTTCCGTGCTGCACGGCATGGGGGATCTTAGTTCCCTGACCAGGGATCGAACCCGCGCCCCCTGCAGTGGAAGTGAGGAGTACTAACCACTGGAGTGCCAGGGAGATCCCCCTACTGCAATATTTTGAGAGAGATATTTTATTCAGTCTTGCATCCTTAGTGTCTGAATAGAGTAGATGTTCAACACATGTTTTGTGAATCAATCAGTATAATTAAAAACCTCCGCGTTTTTGGTTTTGTGTCTGACACCTGTGTCCATATTTAAAACAAAATTCTTTCTCAATATTTTTGTCAAATAGGTCACATTACCACCGTGTTGGTTTTTCTCAACTCTGTTTTCACCCCCCTCAGAAGATACCTTCACAAGCATTGGCACCAGATAGCACTTCTTTTAGGTGAGTCTCTTGAAAATACAGCAAGGGCAAATTTTCCAACACATTATGAGTTGACCCCTCTTGACACAATGTCTGTCGTTAATCAGAGTTAAATATGAGTATTATACACATGGTTGGATGATTCTTCAACATTGATAAAACTCTACCACTGAATTTCATTGCCCAACTTTGTTGACCTCTGAGCAGGTTTTATTAATTATTCTTTCACATTCTCTCTACTGGGTTTTCTCCCCCCTGTAAACTGGCTTTAGCCTTCAACTTCATAAAAGCACCATTATTAGGGCTGCTTATAATGACTTTCCTTTGTCACACCTGGCCCTGTCTTTCCACTTATGCTTTCCATAGACTTTACTATAATGCTTCCCAAACTTAAGCGTGCATCATAATCACCTAGAGGACTTGCTAAAACACAGACTGCTGGGCTCCACCCACAGAGCTTCTTATTCGGTAGGTTTGGAGTGGGGCTGAGAATGTACGTGTCTTAACAGGCTCCCAGGTGATGCTGATAATACTGATAGGGGACTCACACTTTGAGACTCACTGCTCTGCTAACAGGCCTGGCAGTAGTTGACAGTTTTCACAGCTGTATCCACTTAACTCACACGTTGATTCCGCCCCCGCCCTCGGGAAGGCATAAAAGGCCTTTCGTTGGCTCAGAACCACGTATCTTCACGGCTGATTCGGGGTGCGACGTACACTTGGGCCTTTGCTCGGTGTTCTAGCTCCCAGGCTTTATCCCTTCCTGGATTCCTTGCTGGACGCACTATTTCCCGTGGGACTAAGGTACTTGGATTTCCCTGTCTTGGCTCCTTTTGGAAGCTGAAGGTCAGAAGCTCAGTTTCTTTCCCACTTGCGGGCATCTATCGGTTTGCCTAGATCTGTATTTGTGATCCTATGCTTACCTTGGCGTTGGTTTGCCCGCACTGATTTCTTCCCGTTGTTAAGACTTTGGGATTTGCTTGCTCTGTGCCAGTGAGCTGGTGTCCCAGGCCTGGTTAGTTCTTATCTGGCATTCCTTAGTGTGAGCTGGGCCTGACTTTAGCAGGTACCTTATTCTCTGCTTTTATAAACATTGAATATTTATTCAAGTGAACGACTTTGTTGCTCTTTATATGATTGTTGCTTATTTTTTCCCCCTTTTGATTTCCATATGTGTTTCCAAACCCCTCAACCTCCTTCCCCCTCACACCCTGAGACTCAATGCTGGCTTGTCTTTTTTTCTTATGTAAATGATTACTTTTATGGTAAGGTCATGCAACTTGGCTGTAAGGTTCTAGTGCCATCTACTTACATAACTTAAATCAAAGGAAGTAAAATATTTTTTCTCTGTTTTAAACTTGGGTCAATGAGGTTTATGGGCTCGCTACTTAAAGCGCAGTCTGAGGATCAGCTGTGTTAGCACGTTAGAGGAACTTGGTAGAAATGCAGAGCGTCAGGCACTACCTCAGACCTACTGAATTAGAATCCACATTTACTTCATTGAAATATGGTTGGTTTACAATATTGTGTTCGTTTCAGGTGTACAGCAAAGTGATTCAATTATACATATGTATTTATTTTTCAGGTTCTTTTCCATTATACGTTATTACAAGATATTGAAGATAGTTCTCTGTGCTATGCTGTAAATCCTTGTTGCTAATCTATCTTACGTATAGTAGTTTGTATCCGTTAATCCCATATTCTTAGCTATTCCCTCCCTCTCCTCCCTTACCCGTTTGGTAACCGTAAGTTTGTTCTCTGTGTCTGTGAGTCTGTTTCTATTTTGTTTATAGATTAATTTGTATTTTTTAGGTTGCACATACAAATGATATATAGTATTTCTCTGTTCTGCCTTCACTTAGTATGATAATCTTTACGTCCATCCATGTTGGTGCAAACGGCAATATTTCATTCTTTTTTTATGGCTGAGTAATGCTTCTTTTTTAAACCAGTTGTCTGTTGATGGGCATTTAGGTTGCTTCCATGCCTTGGCTATTAAAATGGTTCTGCTGTGAACATTGGGGTGCATGTGTCTTTTGGAATTAGTTTTCATCTTTTCTGGATATATGCTCAGGAGTGGGATAGAATCCACATTTTTAACGAGCCGCAGGTGATTCCTATGCACATAGGAAAGAACTGATCTGTGGTATAGCTCCTATAGGATGAACTGCTACCACCTGACTCAACGTGCCTCACTCTCTTAGCTATGTCATTAGTTTTTCAACTTCTTATAGCTACTGATGTAATTACTACAGACCTGTGTTGGTTGTTTCCTTCTGACAGTATGAACTATGATGAACAACCCATGATCCTGCAGGCACCCAGAAACTCGCTGTATATGTTTGAGATTTGTTGTTTCTTGAGCTATCTCTTTGGCAAGGCCTTTCCAACTATGTCCCCCTACCAAAGAAATAACTTATTGAGTAGGCTTTTTCCAGTTTCATTGAGATACGATTGACATACAGCACTGTATAAGTTTAAGGTGTACAGCGTAATTATTTGACTTACATATACATCATGAAATGCTTACCACAGTAAGTTGAATGAACGTTCATCCATTGTCGCGTATAGATAAAAACTTAAATAGAATATATAAATTTTTTTCCTTGTGATGAGAACTCTTAGGATTTGCTCTCAAAAACTTTTATATATATCATACAGCAGTGTTAATTATATTTATGATATTGTCCATTGCATCCCTAGTACTTCTTTACCTTATAACTGGAAGTTGGTACCTTTTGGCCACCCTCATTCAATCTCCCTTCCCCCAAACCCCCGCCTCTGGTAATACCAAATCTGATCTCTTTTCAGCGTGCTTTTTGTCAGGATCTTATGTGGTCGTGGATGAGAGGCAGGCTAAGTCCAGGGTGAATGAGTACCACAGCACTGTATTTCAGGTGCTTAAGGTTAATGCTTGCCCATAGTAGGTAACCATGGGCAAAGTGTTGAAAGTGGATCAGGCTGGGTGAACTAACTCTCCCCCAGGGTTTGTGTAGTAGATGGAGCCAGCAGCTGTGGTCTGGACAGTGACAAGTGACCGGCCTTATTGCCAGATGCCCATCCCTCTAGGAGCAGGACTCCAGCCAGTGACTCAAAGACCAGAAGTTAGGTCCAGCCTTTGCAGGGAGAGGGCTGTTAAGACACGTATGATGTCAGGGCCTCAGTCAAGGTTGCCTAAGTTCAAGGTGAGGGCTCCAGCCCCAAAGGGAAGAAACTTCAACATCAACTTGGAGACCCAGGTGGAAAGGCCCTTCTTCATAAGCAGGGCAGTAGAAAGAACAGTGGGTTCTAGAATCTAACCTGAGTCGGGATCACAGGCCTGCCTATTCCTAGTTGTGTGACCTTAATTAACTTAACTAACCTCAGATGGTCCTCCTAGTCAAATGAGACTGCATGTAAAGGGTCTTATAGAGGGATTCAAATAGTAGATGCTTAATTAAATGGTAGTTGCTAATATGTTTTTTATAATAGAGGCACATAGACCTCAGGGCTGTTCAGGTTCTTTGAATTCCCAAGGTTAGAGCAACAAGGCTAATTCTGACCTGATTGGTTGGGGGATTGGATATCTAGTGGACTGCTTGGTTGGCCAGGATCTGGGCAGAATGGAGCCTGTGTGCTCAAAGCACAGCTGCTCATAGTTAGATTTATTGGAGAAGGTGATTGTAGCAGTTCAAGGGAATTGGCTGCACTAAAAAACGTCACTGAGAAGTGTGGGGCACTGGTAGTCAGGAAGGCTAGATTCTACACTTAGGCTGCTGTTGAGTTCTGTGTCTTTTGGTAAGTAGGCATGTTACTGTGGGCCTCAGTCTCTTCTGTAAATAGGAAGAATTGAAGTAGATACCCCTGCAGATAATGGCAATTGAAATTCTTCAGGTGTTTCTAGAACAGTAGGGACTTTAATGGGAATTCCCTGTGTTCGATTAATGAGTATGATTTTCATGATTGTATGTAGCCTATGTAAGTATGGCTACTTATAGACTTGCATAAATTCAAGTGCAGCCTACCATATAAACCTACCATATAAACTTTAGGCAATCAGTGAGCTTGAGCCATGGTGATGAGGGAGATGGACTAAGGCTAAAAGTCAAAGTTGAGTCTTATCCCTGCTCTTAAACCTTGGAAGGACCTGGTACAGAATCTCAAGATTTCAGTAGCATCTGGACTGAAAGGGACTGTTAATCCCTTTCTGAACCAAGATCCTACAGGTGAAGGTTTCAGTCTGAAAGCAGACTGAAGTGTTGTGTGTGTTTTTTTTAAAAATAATTCTTAGATGTATAACATCCTTTTTCATGAGTAGGCTCTTTCTGTATGCTATCTGTTTTGCTAGTGAACTTGCCTTGCTTATGTGAGTACCAGAACCCTGTGCCAATGGAAGAAGACCAGATGTCACCCAGGGACCAGATGGGGGTCTTTCAGGTCTCCTGGAGTCCTATGTGTTTCACTGTGGCTGCTATTGAGATGTTTGGTTAGTGCTTCTCATTCAAGTTGTGCATAAGTATCATCTGAAGGGCTTGTTGAACTTAACTCCAAGACCCCATCCTCAGATTGTGTGGATCTGGAGCAGAGTCTGAAAATTGGCGTTTCCAGCAAGCTCCCAGGTGATACTGTGTTGGTCTGTGGATGCAGTTTCAGTACTGTGGACCCAGTTTGAGTAACACAGCAGTAGGCTGCTTCCATTACATCATTTTCTGTAGTGTGATTATCCTCCCACATTTAGTGACACTCTGTCAGTCAAAATTGATCACCTTTCCTTTTCCCTTAACCTATCTTCCCTAATGTAAAGGAAGAAATGGCCAAGGTGACCCTCCTGTCAGCCTAGAGTGGATTTATCCCTTACTCCAAAGGCCTCATGGCTTGGATGCCTTTCTGGCTAAGGCAGTTTTGGAAAATAAAGAGGCTTCTTTATGCCCAAGCTTAGGAGTCTCTCCTTTTAACATCCTGGGGGCTGGGTGAAAGCTAGACAACCCAGCCACCAGATACTTGCTTGATTTGTTGCTCAAGTCTTGAATCCCTTTGTTGGAAACCAGAGTAGAAAACAAAAATGGAAGTGACAAATGTTAAGCTTGAGTCTCGTAGACCTTTTTTTCCCCTCCCAGCTGGCTTCTTCACCTTGTAGAGCCTGCTGTACACCAGTGACATGTCACTGGTGAGATGGGTTTAAAGGCTACAGAATATTCCATGGTGGGGCAAGTATTCTCCCTAAATCTAAGCCATGAATCCTCATAGCAGCTGTTCTAATATCCTTCGGGAAGATTCCTCACTGCCTCTTGGTCCCGAGTAGAGTCCCAAAGCAAAAAACCTGGGTCCTCGACAAACACAGCTTTTTGAATAGCTGTGTGACCTTGGACTGGTTTCCTCACCTTTCTGGCCTCTTTTTTTTCTCCGTACATACTGGGTCTAATCCTAAGCCTGGGAGTTAGACTTCTTGTCTCAGCCAGACGGGTAGGAGATGGGGTGCAGGGTGATCTGTTTGCTGGTGGTTTGTAAATCTCAGGCTTAAGGTCTTGTTTAGCCCCACTGTCTTGGTTAGGGGCTGTTAAGGGCTAAGGGGCCCTTTGTATGGAAGAAGCAGGAAGCCTGAGGCCCAGTCTGCCTAGGACAGTGGGGAGCTAGTTCAAATACCTACAGTGGTGAGCAAGTGATACATAAATAAGGGAAGTGGGGAAGGAGCGATGACTCTGGTCATTGGGAGAGCATGTGCTATGTCTAGACAGGACAGCAGTCAGGAGCCCCAGGAGACTGGTGGCCTGTAAGAGTGTAGCCTGGAGCTGCCAGATTTTCAGAAGCCCAAACAGGGAGATTCCTCCCCCATGCCCTAGTGTGACATAAGTATTTTGAAAAGTTGTCAAATGTCTTAAATACCTCTTTAGGTTGAATTTGGCCTGTAAAGGCCCTATTTTGACTTCCAGACTATGGCAAATTGAGCAAGGAAGGAACAATTGAGTTTATTGGCTATTGATAACCATTTATCAGTATGGATTTCGATTGTTTCAGAGGCTTTTGATCCCATTCCCCAGCTTGGCTTTACTTACGTTTTAAGCAACAGATAGTGATTCAACAACAGATATTTTAATGAACGTTAAAATAGAACTGAGGGTTCTGCTCCAAGCTTTGTGCAGAAATGGATCTAGATATGTATATTCTGTATTGGGTACTCTTTCACTCCGCTTTTTCTGCGAACAGTTATATTAAAATGAAATTGTTTAACCCATGGATACTGATGGCATATGGTATTAATACAAATCTATGACACTAATTTAAGCATAGGAAAGTGAAGAGTGAACACCAGCGGTTGAACAACAATGAGTAAATCTAGTGAATTGCTGTGAGTCTAAATTCTAGCCAGCTGCTACTTTTCTCCAGAGATCATGTTGACTCATTCTTCCAAAACACTTAAAAGGGAGGTAAGGGGTAAAGAGAAAACAAAATACAAACTTCAACTGGATGAAAGATACATTAAAAAGCAAAAGTTGCTCTCTTTACTCCTGTTGCATTGTCTGTGCTGCTCTGGGGCCCTGTAGCCTGAAAAGGGAAGAAGATTAAATATTTTCACATTTGTGTGTAAAGGCTGTTAAATAATATGGAAATCTCCAGAGTACGCAGCAGAGACACGTTAAAGCCCAGTAACTCTTCACAAGTTACTAGCTCAAGATTTGAATACTTCCTTACTTATCCTTAAGGACTCTAACACCCAAAACCCACAAATGTCAGCATAAGTGGGTCATATTATACATTTATTAAATCAGTGGCCAAGCGATAATACTTTTTACAACTCTAA
This sequence comes from Delphinapterus leucas, assembly GCF_059928025.1. Taxonomy (NCBI): domain Eukaryota; kingdom Metazoa; phylum Chordata; class Mammalia; order Artiodactyla; family Monodontidae; genus Delphinapterus; species Delphinapterus leucas. Next base: position 113,289,595 of record NC_143150.1, read on the forward strand.
ATGTTTTTAATGATCAGAATATGTTCTTATGGTCTGTATTTTTTTTCTTTTTTTGTGGGTATAACTCAATTTACAAAGTGTAGAGAAGCTTTAAAAATAAAATCCCCATAAAAAAAAAAAAGACTGAATACTTGAGACTGGGAGAGGCCAGGACTCTAAGTTTAGAAAAGTATGTACTTAAAACTCTTCTGTGCCAGGCAGAACCACTAGCTGGCTAAGGCCACCAGGATCTGTATGTTCTGACTGTCTTGATGCCACGTAACTGGGTGCTGGGGGATCTACAGGATTGCCTATCTGATCTTGAAAGACTTCCGTCGCCTTGAGCCAGCCTTGCTAGAGAATACTAGGTAACTACATGGGATAGCTATACCCTTCCCAAAGGCATCCTGAATCAACCATACGGCATTTTGCAGCATTTACTGTCTTCCTTAGACTTCTGAGCTACTGTATCCCTGTGTTTTGGTATTGAAGTCCACTTATTCCAAAAGCTCAGACATCATCTAAGTAGTTGATACTACTTTCTAAAGAAGGTTTACTTTATCCTGTTCCAAGTCCTCCTCTGTTAGGACCTACGATTCATGTCTTAAAATTATTTTGGTTCTAAGGACTTTTTAAACAAGTCTTCACTAACTAAAATCACCTGTTCCTTGTCATTCTAGAAAGTTCTTTATCTTGCCCTTCAAACAAATCTACGTCTGTCTGTAGCTGGCTGGTCATATACAGTGAATTAGTTAGAGACTGAAATACGCCTGCTGCTTGGCTCCTCAGACAAAACCCCCAAAATGCTCCACCCCAAGCTAGTTTCTTCTCCGACCAAACTATGGATTTTGACTCCTTTCATTTACTAAACCTCTTAGGCTTTAACCTCTCTGAGCTCCATGCTTCTTGTTTACCGTAGCCCATCCTCCAGTGGACAGAGCCCAGTGTGAATGGGCCATCTGGTGATAGATTCTTGGAGCTCCAGTATCTGAGCACATACTTGGCCTTACTCTCAGACTCCTGACTATATGTCTACTTTCGACTCCATAGAGTAAGTCCAGTAATAAGTGTTACGTAAGTTTTGTTTGTTCACAGAGCTCTATAGGCCACCAGATGATGGAGAGCAGACATTTGCCTCATACTTTTATTAAAGTCATAGTGGTCCCTCCTGTGGTTCCTCCTCTCAGCTCGTCTGTGAAGACCAAGACTATTCTGGGGCCGGGTGTAAAGAGAAATCCATTATCTTATGGTTTCAAAATAACCATAAACGATTTTCCCCTTAAAATTTGAAGAAGTCTTATGGCTGGGACATGGAGGACGTGGAAAAGTAGGCCTCCTATGTATCCTGAGTACTAATGGGAATATAACTTAGTAAAACTTACCTAGAAAGAAATCTGGCAGTTATCCTATCTACTCCCTTTCCAGGAGCTTGTCATAAGGAAAATTATGTTAATGCCAATAAAAGTAGTACATAACTAATTTTATTATAGATAATAAGAAATGAGCAACGAACAAATAGAACAGTTACTCTAGTATTCTATGGAATACTGGGTACTCATTAAGAATCATATTTTGAAAATATTTGGGGAAAATAATGTTATTGCAAAAAAGGAAGATAGAAAAGTAGAGTATGATCCTAGCTTTATAAAAACACATGGGTGGGCTTCCCTGGTGGCGCAGTGGTTGAGAGTCCGCCTGCCGATGCAGGGGACACGGGTTCATGCCCCGGTCCGGGAAGATCCCCCATGCCGCAGAGCGGCTGGGCTCGTGAGCCATGGCCGCTGAGCCTGCGCGTCCGGAGCTTGTGCTCCGCAACGGGAGAGGCCACAACAGTGAGAGGCCCGCGTACCGCAAAAGAAAAAAAAAAAACAAAAACACATGGAGCATTTTTTTTCTTTTTCTCATAGGTTGTTATTGGGTAATAGGCTTGGGGTCCTCTGTCTTGTCATCTATGTTGACTACACTTTTTGTTGCTCTTAGAATCAGAAAGTTAAAAAATGTATTGAATGATCTGATGCCTTGAGTGAAGCTGTTACTGTCAGGGCAGGTGAATGAATATAGCCTTGCATTGTTGCTACTCCACAGCCTGGGAGCGATGGTTCAATTATAGCGTCTAAAACCTGGCACATGTGGGCTTGACTTGGCCTGATGTCACCATGAAGGGAAGTGATTACAGAACAGTGGCAGTATAAATGGGAGGTGGCATCGAAGACTCCAGCGGGAGTGTTCTGGTTTTAGAGCTGTACTCAGTACCTAAAGACTGCTTCCTTCATTTCTCTATGCTGTGATCCTTGTGTTTACCTGCTTAATTCATGTTCCATGTTTCTAAGTACTTTTCCGCCCCCATACCAGACTAGATCCTCTGTCTGGACAGGAACTACCTGTTGTGAAATGCCTAGGACTTAGTCTATCATGAATGACTAGCTGTTGTATACTGGTGGTTTGTGGTGGGGCTACAGGACTTCATGTATTAGGAGATGAGGTTACCAAGACTTGAATGATTGGTTGACACCCCATCAAAGCCAGCTGTTGTTCAGGATGAGCCTCCACACTCAGAGGATGATTGAACATCTAAAGAGGTAGTGAAGCAGAAGCACCATTATATGACAAGCTCATTCTTGGAGGTCACTTGCTAATGTATTTAACCTCACATTCCTATAATTTGCTTTATTAATAATCTCGTATTACTAAGGGGATATGTAACTTTCAGTGTTGCTAGATAAAATACAGGATACCTGGTTATATTTACATTTCAGATAAACAACAAACAACTTCAATAAATTTTCGGTAAGAATGTATCAAGTGTGTGCCAGTATAAGTATGCCTCAAATACTGCGTGTGACAGATATATACAAATTATTTATCTGAAATTCAAATGTAACTTATTCACTAGGTAAATCTGCCCTAAACTTTGGGTAACTTATTTTGCTTAAAAAGTAGCAAATGCAAAACTTGAAAGTAGTTCTGATAGTTCAAAGCTTCTTCTCTTCACCTTGTATGCTGTTGCCCTTTTACTCCAGTTGTGTGGATTTGGCCAATGTGGGAGAGGCTGAAGCTTGGCATGTGAGTGTCCGGAGCTCAGCAGATACTGGGTTTATGCCAGCAAGATTACCCTTCAACTAATTAACTCCTAACGGACTCATTCAGGATTGTCTGTGGGCCTTGGAGGGGGGTGTCTGTTCAGGTTGACATCTTGAACCTTATTTAGGTTTCTGTACCCTAGGTTTGTCATTTGCTGTCCCTAACCTTGATTTTTAAATTCATCGAGGTCATTTATATACCATAAAATTTACCCATTTTAAGTGCACAATTCAATGCCTTTTGGTAAAATTGAGTTGCGTGATCATAACCACAGATTTAGAGGTTAGAGAAATGCCTTAAATGACCCTGTTCATAGTTGATTATGAAAAACCAAGGTGATAGTCATATTATGGCCTTTCTGGTCCTTAAAATCTGGCTTTGTTATACCCCATTGGACTGGGGGGTGAGGAGGGTCACAGATAGCAGAGGGAGCTGAGGCATCAGATCTGACGTCCTACAGGCATACTCAGCTGTTTAGGAAGTTGGAGTTTTAGAGACGACATAGAATGTGAACCATATGCTACCAAACTGCAGTAAAAATGGGTTGTGAAATAGTGGAAGCAACGCAAGTGTTGACCCACTGGTGATTAGTTAAATGAGGTAAATTGAGACAATGGCATACTATTCAGCAATGAACTGGAACACGCTACTGATGCGTGCTGAAACATGGATAAACCTCAAACATTATTCTAAGTGAACGAAGCTAGACACAAGAGGCAACATATTATATAATTCTATTTATATGAAATGTCCAGAAGAGGTAAATCTATAGACAGAAAGTAGACTAGTAGTTGCTTAGGCAAGGAGGTGAGGGAAGTGAAGGGAATAAATGTAAATGGCCAAGAGATTTTATTGAAAGGATGGAAATCTTCTAGAACTGAGTTGTGATTGTTGCTGATACCTCAACGAAGTTATCTCATTGGGGTGGAATATCTCTTAAATCTTGCTCCAAAGTTTGTCTGTTTAAATACAGGTTAGATATGCTTGTAATAAAATCTAGATTTTTTGTGGTAGTGAAATCTTGTAGTAAACTGTAAACTAAGGAGTCATGAAGTGAATCTTACAGGTCTTGTTTGCTACAGTGATTTTTTTTCTCACCGAGGTGACTTAGGGAGCTGGACTTAGGTGGCAAAAACCTAGGGCTGAGTGGCATAAATGGGAGTCTTGGTACAGCCACTGACTGGTTGTGTGGCTGCACAGGTCACTTAACCTCACTTAGTCTCAGCAAAGCAATACAGGCTTTTTGGGGAGGCTACATGCTTTAATATATATGAAAGCACACTGCAAACTATAAACTTTTACAAGACTGAGCCATCTTTTTTTTTTCTTTGCGGTACGCGGGCCTCTCACTGTTGTGGCCTCTCCGGTTGCGGAGCACAGGCTCGGGACGCGCAGGCTCAGCGGCCATGGTTCATGGGCCCAGCCGGTCCACGGCATGTGGGATCTTCCCGGACCGGGGCACGAACCCGTGTTCCCTGCATCAGCAGGTGGACTCTCAACCACTGTACCACCAGGGAAGCCCTGACCCATCTTAATATGGCCAAGAGTGAGTTAACCTCATCCAACTGTGGTTAGAACCTTCTTTTTTTATTAAAAGAACTAAATTTGAAGAAAAACATGAGCTGTTGTAACCATTAGAACTCTGATGTTGTAAAGTTAATCCCTCTAAGACTCCATTTTGCTTGGCTCAAGAAAGCAAGTCAACTTGGTTTCAAGGCTTTTGCTGTATTCAAGTGACTGTGATTGTGTTAAGTCTCGCTCTCTTAAAGTGTGACAAACACATCACACACAAAGCACTTACAACTATTTTATGAGATGGGTGTTTTCAGGACATGATTTCATTGACATTTGGCAAGTGTTAATTCTCATGTTCAAGGAGATTGCCTTTAAGATAAGGACATGCATGATGACAGATTGGAAGGATATTGGCCCCAAAGGAATGGATGAGGATTAGCAAAATGCATTTTTCATAAAATAATTTGTATTCATGTAATGACTGCCTTTATAATTTGAAGCATTTATAGGTGAACTTTTTTCTATGACGCAGACAGGTGGAGAGATTTTATAAGTTTTGATAAATGACAATTTCCTGTTCTCTGCCTGCATCTAAGATTGTTCCTTAGTTTTTGCTAGTTGAATAAAACATGCCTTCTTTAACCATGAAAATCCTCAAGTATTTGACAAAATGTTTTTGCAATTCTGAAACTAATTTTATGTATGGGCCAAAAAACCTGGAATTAGGCCAAATATAAGCCCCAAACTGAGTCACGCAGAGGAGGCCACTGTAAGAACTATCTCGTGTGACTTGTGTAACCAGTGTGGAGGTAATCATAGATCAAATACAGCATAGTTACAAAGAGATGGAAAATAGGTTCTAACCTATCACAGGCTTTTCAAAGCAGAACTGGTATAGGGACTAATAGTTGAAGAAATAACTGAAGGTCCCTCCAAGTTTTGAGCAGGACTTTAAAAAATATCCACACCCACTGGAATAAAACTTCAAAACGTCTCAGATGAGAAAAGCACAAAAGCTACCAGAGGGGGGGAAAGACATTATCTACAAAGAGATAATTGACAACAAACAACAGTAAATCTTTGTATTCCAGTGGAATTTGGAGGAAAAGTATGGTCAGATTTCTTGCCTTGTGGTACAGAGATAGGTAATGTTTAACTTAATATTCAGTAGAAAAACCAATTCAAGTATGTACCTTTTAAAACTTTGTCACCACTTAAAGAGACTATGGCTATTAGCTAGTAACAGGGAGAAAAACATGAAGAAAAAATGGTGTCAGTTAAAGTGAAGGCAGGAAAATAGAAATAAAGGGAAAGCACAGTAAATTAAAATGTGGTAGAATTGAGTTCAAATGTAGTAATCACAAAAATGCAGGTGGACTAAGATCCTCAGTTAAGAGTCTCAGGCTAGAATATAAAAGCCAATTATACGCAGCTTACAAGAGAAGATGTAAAAATAAGGGTAAGCTTTGGGGTTAAGATAAACCAAGAAGGGCTTCCCTGGTGGCGCAGTGGTTGAGAGTCCGCCTGCCGATGCAGGGGACGCGGGTTCGTGCCCCGGTCCGGGAGGATCCACATGCCGCGGAGCGGCTGGGCCCGTGAACTATGGCTGCTGAGCCTGCGCATCCGGAGCCTGTGCTCCGCAACGGGAGAGGCCACAGCAGTGAGAGGCCCGCGTACCACACACACACACACACACACAAAAGATAAACCAGGAAAATATTAACCCGAAGAAAACTGTCTTAGATTAATCAGAAAATACGATTACAGGAACAAAACCATTGAAAGGCACAAAGGAGGACATTTAGAAATGATAGGACTAATTCATGAAATGCAGCAGTCACAAACGTAAGTAGACTTTACAACAGAGCCTCAAAACATGACAGAATTTTGTACCTAACAATATGCATTCTTCACAGTGTACATAGGATGCTTTAAGAAACAGACCATAGACAAGGCTAAAATCTTAAGTCTGAACAAATTCCTAAAACTAACATCCAATAGGCCATTTTTCAGCTCAAAATAAATAAAATAGCAGTTTAACTTCACACATCTGAAAACAGTTAGAAGTGAGGATGGTTTTAACTCCAATAAACATTACTCCTCTAAACGCAAGTATTTAGAAGGGTAGTAAAAGCCCTGTATTTCATAACTTAAAGAATACAGCCAAAGAAATTTTAAGAGGGAAGTTCAGGGTCTTTATTTTTTTATATAACCTTTTATTTTTTATAAATTTTATTTTTGTCTGCATCGGGTCTTAGTTGCAGCACGTGGGCTCAGCAGTTGTGGCATGCAGGCTTAGTTGCCTCGCGGCATGTGGGATCTTAGTTCCCTGACCAGGGATGGAACCACCATCCCCTGCATTGGAAGGTGGATTCTTAACCGTTGGACCATCAGGGAAGTCTCAGTTCATGGTCTTCTCTTAAAACAAATAAGTTTTAAGATACAACTCTAGAAAACTGGTAAAACAAAAACAGTAAAGCCAAAGTGAGGAAGTAAATACAGGAAAAGAATGGAATTTAAAAAATCATTTTAGATGTATACAACCAAAAGCTAAATCTTCAGAAAAAATGATACAGGCAAATCTCAGGCAAGAGTGATCTAGAAAATTAGAAAAAAAATACTTGGAATGAAAAACCGTGGCATAACTCATAGCAACAACAGAAATGTAAATTACTTAGAGAAATTGGTCAATGAACTTAAACCTGGACAATTAGAGATTTTCTAGAAATAAGCATATATACCCTGTGTATGTACATACATGTACACACGTACACAATCTTGACTCAAAAGTAGCAAGCTTCGATAACAAGTCATTAAAACAGATTTGAAATACTTAACTCCCTGAAAACTCAAAGACTAGAGAGTTAAGAGTGAAGTTTTACCAAAATTTAAGAGAACAGACAACTCGTTTCTTCAGGATTTGCTGTAGAATATATTTAAAGGAAAATACATAAAACTCACTTTATATGATTGTAACTAAAGCCAATGGGTCAACCAGAAACCATAGGCCAATATCACTTAGGAACACTGATTTAAAAAAAACTCCAATAGGGGCTTCCCTGGTGGCGCAGTGGTTGAGAATCTGCCTGCTAATGCAGGGGACACGGGTTCGAGCCCTGGTCTGGGAGGATCCCACATGCCGTGGAGCGACGAGGCCCGTGAACCACAACTACTGAGCCTGCGCGTCTGGAGCCTGTGCTCCGCAATGAGAGGCCACGATAGTGAGAGGCCCACGCACCGTGATGAAGAGTGGCCCCCGCTTGCCACAACTAGAGAAAGCCCTCGCACAGAAACGAAGACCCAACACAGCAAAAATAAATAAATAAATAAATAAACTCCTACCCCCAACATCTTAAAAAAAAAATTGGATAAATAGCAAAGCTGTAAAATCAAGTGGGAATTTATACCAGGAATGCTAGAATCTTCAACATAGAAGCTATCAGTGAACTCACTACTTAGCAAATTAAAAGAAAACAGGTGTATATATTTATCCCAGTCAATGGCAAAAAAGGATACAAATTTGAAAAGTCATTAGTGACAAAAATCTCGTAAATAGAAACAAAATGAGCAAACATCATAATTAATGCTGACATTTAAGAAGTATTCCCATTGAGGCTGGGATTGGGACATGATGAGAATGGCTCCATTTTTCCTACTTAATATTGTACTGGAGGTCTTACAATTTAATAAAACAGGGAAAAAAGAAGTATAAGGACTTAAGAGAAGCCCAAACTTTGATTACAGATATTTCTTGGTTTACAGTGGGGTTACATTGTGATAAGTTTATCTTAGGTTGAAAATACTGTTAAGTCAAAAATGCAGTGAATATACCTAACCTACTGAACATCGAAAGTTAGCCTAGCCTACCTCAAACATGCGGAGAGCACTTGGATTAACCTACAGTTGAACCATTATAAGTCGGGGACCCTCTGTATTTGCAGGCTGTTAATAAAGAAAAAAAACCAAGAGGATAAACCCATACTATAAAACTAATAATAGCTAAGGTAAGTTTCTTGAGATAAGAACAGTATAAAAAATAATAGTGTACTCATATACCAGCAGTAAGCAATGAAAGAAAAAAGATCCTTTTTGGTATAACAAATACAAACCTGGTAGAACTACAAATGCAATAAAATATATAGAAGATCTTTAAGGAAAAATAAACTTTATTGAAGGAGTTAAAACTGTAAATAAATGCAGGTACAAGCAACATTACTCAATTGGAACACTCACTGTTGTTAAAGATGTCAGTTCTCCACAGATTAATCTATGAATTCATTGTAATACCCAAAATCCCACTGAGCTTTTTAATTGAACTCAACCAAACATTCTGAAATCCTTGTAGGATAGTAAATGAACAGAAAAGATGTTTGTGAAAGGAACTTAATAAACATTAGGACATATTGTGTAGCTGTAGTAATTAGCATAGCGTACTGTTGGTGCAGGAGGAGACAAATAGATCATAGAATCTAGAAAGAAATGGAAAATTCTATGAGGGAGGTGACGTGGTAAATCAAAGGAGAAGTGATGGGTCATTCAATAGATCACACTGGGAAAATTACTTTCATATGAAAAAATAGATTGCCTCATAAAAATTCATAAAATTCATAAAAATCCAGATGAATTAAATGTTTAAGTTAACCCTTAGAATATTCACAGGCAATTGTAGAATCATATCTTTATGACCACAGAGAGTGGAAGACTTTTAATAGTACAATTTACTAAAAGCACAAAGCATGGAAGAAGAATAATTTCAACTACATCAACGTAAACTTTTGTAAGTCGAAGGACGCTATTACACACAAAATTCACAGGCAGCAGATGGGGAGAAGATACTTTTTAACTTATGTAACAAAGGATTAGTATCCAAAATGCATTAAGAACCACTATACCTCAATAAAAGGAAGAAAATGTAACAGAAACATGAGCCAACACTGTACAGAGGGAATTCAGAGAAATTCAAGTGTTTAATCCAATATGTAAAAAAAAAAATTCATCTTCACTATTAACTAATCAACTGTCCTTTCTTCATCAGAATGACCAAACTATTAAGTGTAAAAATACTGAGGCTATGAGGAAAAGGGTCCTCTGAGGTACACTGCTGGTGAGAGCGTGAATTGGTAGAGCTACCTTGGAAAGGTTTTTGCCAGCATGAGTTACAAGTATAAAATACTTGTACCCTAACGACGTAGAAGTTCCACTTCGAAGTGTATGCTCTATGCCTTCAAACCGGTGCACAAGGAGGGACCAAAGAAGGATGTTAATCTCAGGCCCATTTATACGAATAAAATAGGAAACTCCATAAATCTCTGTGGAGAGAAAAAAAAAATGCACTGTCTTTACAAAATGGAGTAACAAACTGCGGTTAAAGGGTAAAGAAGTAGATCTCTCTGTACAGTCAATGTGGTCAGATGCCCAAAAAACATGCTTCACAGTGAACTCATGGTAATGGTTGCTCAGTGAAAGGGAAGTTAATGGATGTGACTGAGGCTGGAGGGCCAAGAGGATTTTGCATTTGTGTGTTTAAACGAGGGTATGTATGAGTATAATTTTGGCATGGTGAAAATACATATGCTTAGGAGAAAATGCAAAGTGAAAACTAGATTGAATTTATAAGTTGCTTTTCCTTGCATTGTGTCATTTGAGCTCTACACTGCCCTTTAGAAATAAACATTAATTACCAACTTATATGGGAAGTTAATGTATAACAAAGGAAAGAATATACAATGGGGAAAAAACAGCCTCTTCAGTAAATGGTGTTGAGAAAATTGGACAGCTACATGCAAAAGAATCAAACTGGACTACTTTCTCATATGATAGACAGAAATAAACTCAAAAGAAAGGATGAAGCTTCTAGAAGAAAACATAGGCAGTATGCTATTTGACATTGGTCTTAGCAATATTTTGGGGGGTATGTGGCCTCTGGCAAGGGAAACAAAAGCAAAAATAAACAAGTGGAACTATACCAAACTGAAAAGCTTAAAAAAATTTTTTTAAATTGAAATATAGTTGATTTATTACAATGTGTTAGTTTCCAGTGTACATCAAAGTGATTTGGTTATACATAGATGTAAAATATATATTTATGTATCTATGTATAATCAAATAAAGAATTCCTTAAAATTATAATGCATTTAAAACAATTTTGACTAGGAAGAAGTTCTCTATAATTGTACATTGAACAAAGAACTTTGAACTGAAAGAAAAAGGGCAGAATTAAGTGAATCTAGAGTTTGGTAATGTTGCATTGGACCATATACCTACATATAATCTCACTTCTTTTGTAAATAAGGGAAATATTTTGACTCCAGAGTTTTCCATAGTCTATTAACCTAGCAATTTTTAGACTCAAGAAAATATTTTAAGAGAAAAAAAATATTGGTACATGAGTTTATTATAAGTGTCCTAATGAAAGATTTTTCATCTATAATATTTGACAGAGACAAGTGGCCAGAAAATGTTTGGAATGAGAAAATAATTCACCAGCTATGAGTTCAATTAAATATAATTTTTATTTCCATTTAAATGACCACTTATGATACATGGAAAAAGTTATATATAATCAGTAACACAAGCCAAGACTTGTCAATGAGTAATACATGACACCTTATACATTTGAAAGAAGTATATTTAATGAAAAGAATATGAAATTCATTTGAGTAGAGGTAAGTACTGTATTAGTATCCTGCACAAAGTAATTTAAAAAAAAGTGCTGTCTCATGAATAACGTCACGGAAAATGAGAGAGAAATTGTAAGATATAACCTGGGGTGATAAGTGAAGAATTGAGATGTTTTTGAACAAATGATATGTCTTAGTTATTTACAGGGGATATTTTGAGACCTATAATACATATGGATTATCTGAGAGGGGAAGTTAGTTTTTGCTGAGTAACTCATTTGCTAAGATGTATTAATGAGTTCAAGTAGCTTTTTTGAGTGGCAGCTCTGTTCATGGAGTGGACTTGGAGGGCAAAGGTGAACGATATAGGGTCCCTCAGTCCCACAGAAAGCTCAAACCTAGCAGGGGAAATTCTTATAGATGCAAATGGTCATAATTCAATGTGTTAAACATAAATCCCCTGACTTCCTCACTTCAAAGCAAAACAAATAAGTGAAAGCCAACTTGGGAGCATCCATTTTAATTAAAGCCCCAATTCCTTAGTTTGGCATTTCAGACCTTTCTCATATCTCTGTTCCGTTTCTTGCCCAGCACCCCACTCTTTTTTCCACGGCCCCTCCTCCTTTTTGGCCTCCCCCTCAACATGCAGCCTATTCTTTAGCCACGGTAATCCTATCATTCCCTGAACTTAACACTCTTTTCATACATGAATGACTTTGCCTGTTCTCTCCACCCAATTGCCATCCAGTGAGTGCCTATGGTTCTTTGAAGCCTCAACTCAAACCTCATCTTCTCTGAAGCCTTCCCTGACTATGCATTTTGGTTACAGCAGTAATCTCCTTAAATTATAATTTTTAGTTTGCTTGTCAAATATCTCCACTAGGTTGTGAATCCAGGAGGGTAGAAGTTATATTCATTTTCTATCACTGTTCAGTAGTGTTTGGAATACATTTAGAGTTTACTAAATGCTTGCTGGAAGAATAAATGGCGTGAAATAATGGAGTATACAGAGGGGTTAGGATAAATTCTGTCAAGCTTCTTGCCCAAGAGCGTTCAGCCGGTGCTTGTACTCCCTAAAAGTTCTCCCTTGGCTGAGGATCAAGATAATGGATTTGGTGTCACTCTGTGGGAATAGGTGTCAAAAACTGAAGGGTTTAAGATTTTTCCCTGCTTGCAACCTAAGAAGTGAGCCTGCCATAGTTTCATGGATGCCAAAGCAAATATCAGGCTCCGTGGCCAGAGACAAAGGACTTCATTACTCATGGTACAGTTGTCAGTATGAGCTTCATGTTTGTACCAGTTCCCCCAAGTCCAATAGAAGTGACACAGAAGTGGGCCCGGATAGACGTTGCACACACAGTGGGTTTGCATCCCAGGTTAGGAGCCCTGAACAAACAAAGCACAATTTTTTGAAAGGGAGCTGTTAGCAAACTTGCCCAGCCTTTGCCCCAAAGGGAGATAATACCTTTATTATCCTAGAGAGCAAGGAGGTAGTCGCTATCTCTTACCTTCTAAGGCTGTCTGCTAAATAGTTCTAGGGCTAGGGTGAGGCAAGTGAGGTGCCTATGGCATAACATTAAGGAGATACTCGCTCAAGTGCTGACCCTACACTTGCGCAACCCTGAGAGCGAGTGTTTCTTTGAACTTGGAATCCTAGGTGCTGTGTTAGCCTCACTGGAGTCCTGGTTCTGTGATAGACAAACATGCCTGAAAAGATAGTGTGGAACAAAAGCTGTTAGTGCCTTTGCTCAGAGGACATGCCGGAATGCGAGATCCTCGTGAATTGTTTCCCAGCCATAAGAAATTCCCTAGTTACAAACACATGATGTTTAAATGCCTCTCACCCATGAATCTGTTAACAGGTCCTCTGATGCTAATATATTAGAAATTGAGAAAGTCTTCAGTTTTCAAAGGTATTTTAAGTTCCCATATAACTCAGCCATTCCACTCCCAGACATTTAAGAAAAATGAAAGTATATGTCCACACAAAGACTTGTACATGAATATCCATAGCAATTTTCTTTGCTGCTACTAAAAACTGGTAAAAACCCAAACATCCATCAACAGGTGAATGGATAAGAGCATATAATAGTACTCAGCAATATACAGGAATGAGCTATTGATACATTTAAGAACATGGTGAATGAATGTCAAAATGACTGCTGAAGGAAAGAAGTCAAAAAAATCTATCTCCATCTATCTATACTATTTGATTCCAATTATGTAAAAACATAAATGGAAACTAATTTCTAGTGGCTGAAAGCAGATCAGTTAATTACATAAGAAACAGGACACTTTTCGAGGTGATGGAAATGTTCATAGTCTTGATGATTTTATGAGTATTTACACATCAGACATTATCTTTGTACACTTTAAATGTGGGCAGGTTATTGTATGTCAACCATACCTAACGCAAACCCTTTAAAAAATTTATTTATTTATTCTTGGTTACATTGGGTCTTCGTTGCTGTGCGCGGGCTTTCTCTAGTTGCGGCCAGTGGGGGCTACTCTTCGTTGTAGTGTGTGGGCTTCTCATTGTGGTGGCTTCTTTTGTTGCGGAGCACGGGCTCTAGGCACACAGGCTCAGTAGTTGTGGCTCGTGGGCTCTTGAGCGCAGGCTCAGTAGTTGTGACGCACTGGCTTTGTTGCTCCGAGGCATGTGGAGTCTTCCCGGATCAGGACACGAACTCGTGTCCCCTGCATTGGCAGGCAGATTCTTAACCACTGTGCCGCCAGGGAAGTCTAAGAAAACCCTTTTTAAAAGGATATCTTAGGTTCAGAAGTGGAGGGATAATAGATGTTTGACTTGCCCCTGGGTTCAGAGTAGAGGTATTTTACCTGCTTCCTGATGACTTCTTCCACATTGTCTGAACTTCCTTGATTTGCACCTGGAGTGAAATTCTTCAGAATTGAAAGATTATTTTATGTGAACAAGAGAGGCCAGAGCACAGGGGACCCATAAGGGGCTCTCAGTGGTTCATAGCTGGTGTGAATGAGCAGTTAGAGTGCTTTTCTCCTAATGTGTAACCAAGATCACTGTATGGAAAAAAAGGCTCTGTAGGGTAGGAGATGTAGATCACTTTGGCAATGTAGGAGCATTGAAGACAGAAGTCGGAGTTGCAGTTTAGGATGGCAGTAAAAAGCTGGTGTTCTAGAAAGCAGTAGAGAGGGAGATAGATGCGTTAAGATAGCTCATCAAAATAAGTTGCTACACGATGTAGGTACCTGATAATTATTTAATTGGTGGATGAATGGACAAACAGGTGAATATTGCTTAGGGCTGGCCTAGGGCAAAGGAAAGATGAGGAGATGCTCTTTGCATATCTAGGTAAGTAGATTGGATATTTTATGGAAAATATATCCTAACTTACAACTGACCAACCAAAACCTACTTGGACACCAGTCTGTTTGTAATTTGGAGACTATGTCCTATATGTAATAATAAATGTACATTGTGCCATGCTATAGGACCTGTACCATTTGAAACCATGGGCATCCATCCATAAGAAATGCTCCCTCTTTTTTTTTTTTTTAATATTTAATTTATTTGGTTGCACCGGGTCTTGGTTGCGTCTTGCTGGCTCCTTTAGTTGCAGCACGTGGGCTGCCCAGCTGCGGCAGGCAGGCTCCTTAGTTGTGGCATGCATGTGGGATCGAGCTCCCTGACCAGGGATTTAACCCGGGCCCCCTGCTTTGGGAGTGCGGAGTCTAAACCACTGTGCCACAAGGGAAGTCCCCCACTCTTCTTATGTGTTAAGAAACAGCCACCTAAGTAATATTGAGAACACAAAAGCTAAGTTGGGTTCTTGCTAGAAAATCAGTGCATAGTGGGTTTCAGAAAAGGGAGGAGTTCACTGTGAGTTGAACTTCATGGAGGAAGTTGAATATGGAATTGGTGTTGAAGGATGGATTGTAATTGGCAAATGTGAAGTGAGATGTATGAGGAGAACAGTCTGGCTTGAGTTGAGGGAGCACATGTGCAAAGGGTGGGTAGGCAGGTGTGGACCAAGTTAGTGAGGCTATAGAAAGTCAGGCAGAAGTTTGGATTTTATCTAGTAGAGAATTGGGAGCCGGTGTAGGATGAATTCACTTGAAAGTAATACAAAAGTGACTTTCACAAATAAAGGTTTACTTTGCTTACATGATGACATGCCCATTGATGCTGTCAGGGAACCAGACCTGAACATGTTGGCTTTCTCTTCTCATGCTTGCTACGTCATAGTCATGAGATGGCTGCTGTAGGTCCAGGCATCACTTCTACATTCATGTTGGGAAAATGGAAATGGTGATGCCAGCCAGCTCTCATCTCATACCTGTCCCTTTTTAAAGGGATCAAAGGCTTTTCCAAAAGTCTATGTCAGACTTTGTTTTGTTTCACTGGACAGAACTGGGCCTCATGCCTACACTTGGGGGTAAAGGAAGCTGTGGAAGGAAGTATTGGGCTTTTCAGCTTCTCTAATGGAGATGTCAAGCTAGAAAGGAGTTAGTAATGTCTGCTGGGTTAGTTAATAAACACGTGCTGCAGAGAAATTGTGGTTCTTGACCAGGAAAATGGAATGTTGAAAGCATACATCCTACTCAAGCTTGTTCTCAGAAAAGTCTTAACTAGAGAAAAGAAAAATTGGAATGATTTAGATTATTCAGAAAATATTTATTCCCTTTTCCCTGCCACCGTGGACATATATTTCTCCATCTCACTGATGTTGGGTTTGGCCGCACGATTGTCTTTGACCAATGGAATGTGAGTGTAAATGACAGTGCACTGGTTCTGAGTGTAAGCCTTAAGAAGCATCTTATGTTTTCACCTTATCTTTATTATGCTTCTGCCACTGCCCTGAAAACAGCATGCCATCCTAGTAGCCCACTGGCCACAGTACAATAAGAGATACATGGAACAAAATCATTCTGGTGAACCTGCAGCTTGAAGTAGAGCTAATCTAGCTGACCCTAGTCCTATGAGAATAAAGATGAATGGCCATGTTCTGTTCCACTGAGATTTTGTGGTCTTCTGTTACACAGAAATGGTGATGGATATTACATCAAAGTCCTTAAATTAGAGTGATCTCTCTACGGCGTTCTGTTGTTCAAAATTCAAAATAATATTGATATAAGGCATTTGTTCTGTGCTCGCACATAAATGACAACTGATACAGTTTTCCCTGGTAGGAAGGGAGACTAAATATCATTATCTCCATTTTATACACTAGAAAGTAGAATATCAGAGAGCTAAAATGATGTCCTTAAGCTCTCTTGGCCAGTATTTGAGAGACCATTGCTCTTTTTGTATCGAAGTCCTTCCCCCCACCCTTCTATACCAATTAGTTTGGTCCTACGGCTACAGAGCTGTTTGTCTGGGGTCATAATAGAATTTTTAGGTCTTAGCCTGGGACTGCCATGCCTGGAACATTGTAGACATTTAATTAGTATGTTGAATGACTGAATAAGGACTCAAGAAATATATCTGTAGTTAGAGGGTCAAAGCTTTCCTAATCTTTTCAAGTATAAAATGAATAGATGCTTACATGGTCAGACCTTCCCAGTTTTGCTCTGCCAATCAAAATGCATTCTGTTTTATGAGGGTTAAACTCAGCAAGTTGATTTTCACCCATGTCCTTATCACAACTTTAGGGAAGCAAAGAGACTACATTTGTCAGGGTATCAGGAGAAGACAGAGGGAGTATTACTGGCATAGAGAGTATGACATATGTGCCTGGTATACAATTCTTTATATTTTCTATCACACGTATCGCTGTAGCATTCAGGTAGATAGGAACAGTGGGATGCTTGGTAGTTGGGCCCTGGAGAACCTTCTGAGTCATGTACATCGGCCTGTTTATATAACAGGCAGTAGTGAGATGAGAAAGGGAATGAAGACAGGCAAAGTTGGAACAGATAAAAGGAGGGAAAAAAAAGACAAAGTAAAAATCCTCTGAGGCAAGATCTCAGTAGAAATAGGGCAGACACCGTTCAAAACATCATTTTCCCTCAGTTCTACCACTCAACTTCTAATTAAAATAAATCATAGGAAATCATTCACATAAATTAATTAAAATACAAATAACAAAATAATTTTTCTTCAGTTTTATTATTTTAATTCTAATTAAAATAAACCAGCAAAATTGGCTGTGTAACTACGATCTTCCCAGTGTACTGAAAGACCCACCAGGTCCAGGTATGGGCAAGGAGGATGAAACAAACGTGGTTGGGATGTATTCCTGGGGCAGTATTGTTACGGGATATAGGAGGTGGTGTGTTTTGAGATTTCTGAGTACAAAGTACAGGTAGCTTCAGTGGCTTCCCATTATCCTTGGGGCGAAGGCTCAATTTTTTGGCGTGATACTCAAGATCTTTCACAATCTGACACTTAACTTTTCTAACCTCACTTCTGGGTACTTCCCTTACACTACAACACTCGAACAACAAATTTTGAAATAGTATTTTTGGAAACGAAGTTACTTAATAAGGAAACAGTTATTTAATAACTGTAGTTATTGCAGCTTTGACATAAAAATTTCCCATTTGTAGATACAATTAAGTTTCCCAGCTCATCACTCCTTTCTTGTAATAGAATTATAAATCAATGCGCCTACTTTGTGGTACTTCCCAATAGAGGAAACAGAGTTTATCTCCCACTGCATTGATGTCAGGCCATGTGTCTTGCTTTGGACAGTGGAATATCAGCTGGTAGATGAGCAAAAGGTTTCAGTGTGCTCAGATAGGTTGGTTTGGTCTCTTGCAATTTTGCTGGAGAGAGAACATGAGAAGAACATTTCACAAGTAGTGTCTGGCCCCAGAATGTTGAAGACACGTGTTACACACATGAACTTGATATGAAGCCTGGAGTCTAAATTGGCTCAGCCAAGCCTGGTCAAGAAATGCACCCTACTCACAAACCCATAGGCAAGAAAAATAGATTTTTGTTACTGTAAGCTCCTGAAATTGAGGTTTGATCATGGTATTATACAATTCTGAACCATAGGAATTTTGCCTAATAATATAGATGGCACATCCAAGCTTGCCTAAATATAATAATAAAATTCTTATGCAGGCCTTTTTAGGGCCTCATTCTCAAGGGACACATTAAGTATCTCCTGTATGTTTAGTACTTTCTTAAATCTAACATCAAGCAATGGGGAAACAGAAAATGGGTTTTAGAGAAAAGTATTAATCATATTCTGAGATGCAATGAAGTACTTTTTCTCAGTTAATTATTAACTCCAAATCCTTTATTTATTTATTTTTAACATGTTTATTGGAGTATAATTGCTTTACAATGGTGTGTTAGTTTCTGCTTTATAACAAAGTGAATCAGCTATACATATATCCCCATATCTCTTCCCTCTTGCGACTCCCACCCTCCCTATCCCACCTCTCCAGGTGGTCACAAAGCCCCGAGCTGATCTCCCTGTGCTATGCGGCTGCTTCCCACTAGCTATCTATTTTACGTTTAGGTAGCGTATATATGTCCATGCCACTCTCTCACTTTGTCCCAGCTTACCCTTCCTCCTCCCCATATCCTCAAGTCCATTCTCTAGTAGGTCTGCGTCTTTATTCCCATCTTGCCCCTAGGTTCTTCTGACCATTTTCTTTTTTCTTTTTTAGATTCCATATATATGTGTTAGCATATGCTATTTGTTTGTCTCTTTCTGACTTTACTCTGTATGACAGTCTATCCACCTAACTACAAATACCTCAGTTTTGTTCCTACCTCACGGCTGAGTAATATTCCATTGTGTGTGTGTGTGTGTGTGTGTCTATATATATGGTACATCTTTTTTTGAATTTTGAGTATTTGTTTTATTTAAAATTTATTTAATAATACATTTACAAAATTTAATTTTTAATGATGTCTGTAACAACTGGCTTAGGAAATTCCTGAAAGTTTACCAATAAGCACTTGTGAACTCTACCACATCTCTACCCAGGCCCTGCTATTCACTGATTGTATGACTTTGACTAGTAATTTCACTGCTAGAATTTAGGCTAAGGAGATTATCTGTGAATTGGAAAAAACACAAAGATATTTATCTTGGCATAATTAGCATAACAAAAGGCAAGCTAATTGTTTAAAGTGAAATGTGGTTAAGAAAATTTACTGGAATGTTTCCTAGGATTAAAAGCAACGTATGTTGTTGCTTTGATAACAACAGAGAAAAATGCCATATGTTGAAGTGAAAAAAGAAAAAAATGATGAATATCTAATCTATGTAGAATTACCAAAATTTTTAAAAAGTATAAAAATATGTTAATTAGAAGGAACTATTAGTGGTGAGGACATGGCTGTGTTCTTTATTTTATTTTATTTTTTATTTTTATTATTTTTCTTTTTTGTGGTACAGGGGCCTCTCACTGTTGTGGCCTCTCCTGTGGCGGAGCACAGGCTCCGGACGTGCAGGCTCAGTGGCCATGGCTCACAGGCCTAGCCGCTCCGCGGCATGTGGGATCTTCCCGGACCGGGGCACAACCCCGTGTCCCCTGCATCGGCAGGCGGACTATAAACCACTGCGCCACCAGGGAAGCCCTATTTTTATTTTTTATCTATTTTTTTAAACATCTTTATCGGAGTATAATTGCTTTACAATGGTGTGTTAGTTTCTGCTTTATAACAAAGTGAATCAGTTATACATATGCTCCCATATCTCTTCCCTCTTGCGTCTTGCTCGCTCCCACCCTCCCTATTCCACCCCTCTAGGTGGTTACAAAGCACTGAGCTGATCTCCCTGTGCTATGTGGCTGCTTCCCACTAGCTATCTATTTTACATTTGGTAGTGTATATATGTCCATGCCACACTCTCACTTTGTCACAGCTTGCCATTCCCCCTCCCCACGTGCTCAAGTCCATTCTCTAGTAAGTCTATGCCCGTCTTGCCCCTAGGTTCTTGATGACCTTTTTTTTTCTTTCTTAGATTCCATATATATATATGTGTTAGCATACGGTATTTGTTTTTCTCTTTCTGACTTACTTCACTCTGTATGACAGACTCCAGGTCCATCCACCTCACTACAAATAACTCAATATGTAGGCTTTTTAAACTAGCTCCTTTTGCTAATCAGTATACATTTAAGTTTCTCTATATCTGTTTGTGGTTTGAAATGTCATTTCTTTTCATGGCTGAATAGCATTCCATCATGTGGACTACCACAGTTTGTGTACCCATTCATCTGCTGAAGGTCATCTTGGTTGATTTCAGTTTCTGGCAGCTATGAATTAGTGTACTATTAACATTTGTTTGAAGGCTTTTGGGTGGACATAAGTTTTCAACTCTTTTGAGTAAATACCTAGGCGTTTAATTGCTAGATCATATGATAAGATTATGTTTAGCTTAAAAGAAACTTCCAGACAGTTTCCAGTGTGTCTCTATCACTTTGCATTCCCTTTAGCACTGAATGAGAGTTCCTGTTCGTCCCCATCCTTGCCAGCATTTGGTATTGTCAGGTGTTTGTTTTTGTTTTAGCCATATTAATAGGTATCTCATTGTTGTTTTAATCCCAAAGTCCCTGAAGACATGTGATGTTGATCATCTTTTCGTATGCTGTTTGCCGTCTGTGTATATTTTTGGTGAGACGTCTGTTCAGGCTCTTTTAACCACTGTTAAATTGACTTTTATGTTTTCTTATTGTGGAGTTTTTTAAGAGTTCATTGTATATTTTTGATTCACGTTTATTAGCAGATATGTGTCTTACAATTATTTTTTCCCAGTCTGCGGCTTGTCTTTTCATTCTCTTAATAGTACCTTTTACAGAGTAGAAGTTTTTAATTTTAATCAAGTTCAGCTTATCATTTTTCTTTCATGGATTGTGCTTTTGGAGTTGTGTCTAAAATCTCGTTCCCAAACCCAAGATTTTCTCCTATATTACCTTCTGGTTTTTTCGCCACTCTGCATGGCAGGCAGGATCTTAGTTCCCTGACCAGGGATCAAACCCATGCCCCCTGCAGTGGAAGTGCAGTCTTAACCACTGGACTGCGAGGGGAGTCCCTAGATTTTTTTAATTTTGAGTTTTCCATTTAGGTCTGTGATCCATTTTGAGTTAATGATTTTGCAACATGTAAAGTCTGTATCAACATTCTTTTTTGTTGTATGTGGATGTCTAGTTGTCCCAGCAGTGTGAGTTAAAAGACTCCTTTCTCTATTGAATTGCCTTTGCTCCTTTGTTAAAGATCAGTTGACTGTATGAGGGGTCTGTTTCTAGGTTTTCTATTCTGTGCCTTGGTCTATTTGTCTCTTCTTTTGCTAATAGTATGTGGTCTTGATTACTGTAGCTTTAAAGTCCGTTTTGAAATCCAGTAATATCAGTTCTCTGACTTTGATCTTCTTCGGTATTGATTTGAATTGGTTATTATGGATCTTTTCATTTTTAATATAAACTTCAGATTGTTTGTTGCTATCTACAAAATAACTTGCTGCAGTTTTGAGCAGAATTGTACTGAGTATATAAATCAAGTTGGGAGTAACTGACATCTCAACAATCTTGCATCCTCCTATCCATGAACATGGAGTGTTTCTCTATTTATTTAGATCTTCTTTAATTTTTTTCAGTGACATTTGTATTTCTCATATGAATCTTATATTTTTCTAAGAATTATTTATAATCAATCTTTTTTTGGTGGTAATGTAAATGGCATTAGGTTTTTCAATTGCAAGTTCCATTTGTTTATTGGGAAACAGTTGACTGTTGAATATTAACCTTTGCTTATTGATACCAGGAGTTTTTTTGTGGTTGATGATTTGAGATTTCCTACATAGACAATTAGGTCATCTGTGAGCAAAAACAGTTGTATTTTTTCCTTTCAAATCTGTATATCTTTTGCTTCCTTCTCTTATCTTATTGCATTGGCTAGGACTTCCAGTCCAGTGTTGAATAGGCATGGTGAGAAGGGATATCTTAGCCTTGTTCCTGATCTTAGTGTGAGAGCATCTATCTTCTCAGTATGGAGTAGGATGTTTTACCTGTTGTTGTTGTTTTTATTTTTAGATGTTCTATTCAGTATCTGAAGCTGAGCCAATGCCTCTCTACTTCTAGTTTGCTGGGAAATTTTATGATGAATGGGTATTAGATTTTATCAAAATTTTTTTCTTCTATTGATATGGTCATGTGATTATTTTCTTTAGCCTAGTGATATGATGAGTTATCATTACTGATTTTCAAATGTTGCACACCTGAAATAAAGTCCACTTAGTTGTGGTATATAATTCCTTTTATACATTGTTAGATTTGTTTTGCTTATATTTTGTTGGGGAATTTGCATCTATGTTCATGAGAGATATTGGTGGTCAATTCTCCTTTCTTTTAATTTCTTTTTCTGGTTTTGACATTAGAGTGATGCTGGCCTCCTAGAATGAATTAGGAAGTGTCCCCTCTGCTTCTGTTTTCTGGAAGAGATTGTAGAGAATTGTTTTCATGTCTTCCTTAAATTTTTGTTAGAATTCATCAGTGGATTCATCTGGGCCTGGTGCTGTCTTTATTGGAAGCTTATTAATTATAGATTAAATTTCTTTAATAGATACAGACCTATTCTGATTATCTGTTTATCCTTGTATAGTTTGGGGAAATTGTATCTTCAAGTAATTTGTCGATTTCACTTTTCAAATTTATACGCATAGAGTTGTTTATGACATTTATTTATTATCCTTTTAATGTCCGTGCAATCAGTAGTGATGGCCCTTCCTTCATTTCTGCTATTAGCGATTTAATTGGTGTGTTCTCTCTTTTTATCTTCCTTGAGTAGCCTGGTTAGACTGTTACCTTGTTTTTTTTTTCTTTTGGATATGTTCAGACAGCTTCTGGTTTTGTTGTTCTTCTCTATTTTTTTTCCCTTTCTTCAGTGTCATTGATATCTACTTTGATTTATTATTTCTTTTGCCTCTGCTTTTTTTCTCTTCTTTCACCAGTTTACTAAGGTAGAAGCTTAAATTATTGATTTTAGATTTTTCTAGTATAGACATTCAATGCTATACATGTCCCTTTAAGTACTGGTTTTGCTATATTGCACAACTTTTGATAAGTTGTAATTTTCTTTTCATTTATTTAAACATATTTTAAAATTTCTGATTAGATTTTCTCTTTGGCCCGTGTGTTATTTAGAAGTATATTGTTTAATCTCCAAATACCCTTGATTTTCTTGCTATTTTTATCAATTTCTAGTTTATTTCCATTGCAGAAGGAGATTATTCTTTGTATCATTTATATTCTTTTAAATTTGATGATGTGTGTTTTATGGCATAGAATGTGATCTATCTTGGTGTATGTTCCATGTGGACTTGAAAACAATGTGCTTTATGCTTCTGTTAAATATTCTATGAATGTCATTTATATCTAGTTAATTGATGCTTTTCAGTTCAACTGCACCTTACTGATTTTCTGCCTAGTGGAATTGTCAATTATGAAAAGAGATGTGTTGACATCTCCTTCTATAAGAGTAGATTTGTCTCATCAGTGTTTGCCTCGTGTATCTTAACAGAATTTTTTGGTGCATACACATTAAGGGTTGCCATGATTTCTTTGAGAATTGGCCACTTAATCATTAAGTAATGCCCATCTTTATTCCTGACTTTCTCGTTCTGAATACTGCTTTGTCTGAAATAAATATAGCTAGAGCAGGTGTTTTTTTTTCCCCACTCATATTAGCATGATAGTCTTCTCCATCCGTTTACTTTTTTTTTGAATTTTATTTTATTTTTTTATACAGCAGGTTCTTATTAGGTAACTCTTGTACATATTGGTGTATATCTGTCTATCCCAATCTCCCCATTCATGCCACCCCCACTTTGCCCCCCTTGGTGTCCGTACATTTGTTCTCTACATCTGTGTCTCTATTTTTGCCTTGCAGACTGGTTTCATCTGTACCATTTTTCTAGATTCCACATGTATGCATTAATATACGATATTTGTTTTTCTCTTTCTTACTTACTTCACTCTGCATGATAGACTCTAGGTCCATCCACGTCTCTACAAATGACCCAGTTTCGTTCCTTTTTATGGCTAATACTCCATTGTATATATGTACCACATCTGGTTTATCCATTCATCTGTTGATGGGTGCTTAGGTTGCTTCCATGACAAGCTATTGTACCCATCTCTCTACTTTTAAACATTTCATGTCTTTATATTTAAAGTGGGTTTCTTATAAACAGCATAGGGTTAGGTCTTCTTTGTTTTCATTCTTTTTATCAATCTCTACCTTTTAATTGTTATATTTAGACCATTCACATTAAAAGTGATTATTGATACAGTTGGATTAACATTGACCATATTTGTAGCTGTTTTCTACTCCTTGAGGTTACTCTTTGTTTCCTTTTTAATCCCCTGATCTTTTTCTGCCTTCTCTAGTTTTAATTCAAGATTTAATGTTATTCCATTTTCTCTCCTCTTTAGCATGTCAGTTATACTTTTAAAAAATTTCCAGTGGTTTCTGTAGCGTTTGCGTTATACATTTCCAACGTATTCCAATCCTCTTTCAAATAACCCTATCCTGCTTCACGGTTAGTGCAAGTATCTCGTAACAGTGCAAATATACCATTTCTGCCATTTATTTCTCTTATCCATAATGTATAATCACTGGATGCATTGCTGTCATATTATTATTTTGAAGAAATAGTTATCGTTTTTGATGAGTTGAAAATAATAAAAATAAAAGGCTTTATTTTATCTTCATTTACTCCTTGTGTTACTCCCTTTCTTTATGTCGGCCAAAGCTTCTGACCTATATCATTTTCCTTTTCCCAGAAGAACTTCTTTTAACATTCCTTGCAAAGTGGATCTGTGTGACAAATTTCCATCAGTTTTTGTCTGTCAGAGAAAGTCTTTATTTCTCATTACCATTGAAGGATTTTCTCCCCCTGGCCACAGAATTCTAGGTTGGTGGTAGTGTTTTTGTTGTTGTTGTTGGGTTTTTTCATTTCAATGCTTAAATTTAACTGTAGCCTGTTCTTGATAGCATCGTTTGTGAAGAGAAATCTTGGTAATTGTTACCCTTGTTCCTCTATAGTAAGTTCTTTTTTTCTCTAGCTCGTCTCAAGAATTCTCTTTTTGTTTGGTTTTCTGCAGTTTGAGTATGATATGCCTAGGTGTAGATTTTTTTTTCCTATTTATCCTGCTTGGTGTTCTCCGAGCTTCCTAGATCTGTGGTTTACTGTCTGTCATTAATTTGGGGAAATTCTCAGTCATTATTACTTTGAAAATTCTGCTGCTTTCTCTCTTTCTTCTCAGATTATTCCCACTATGTATATGTTACATCTCTTGTAATTGTTCCACAATCCTTGGTTACTCTTTACTTTTTAAAAAAATTATTTTGTTTTCTCTTTGCTTTTTAGTTTGAGGGGTTTCTACCAACGTATATCTTTAATTTCACTGAGTCTTTCCTTGGCCATGTGCAGTCTACTGGTGAGCCTGTCAGTGGTATTCTGCATGTCAGTTACGATGTTTTTGATTTCTCACATTTCCTTTTGATGCTTTCCTACAGTTTCTGTCTCTCTATGTACATTACCTACTATGCTTGCACGTTGTTCACTTTTTCCATTAGAGGCCTAGCGCATGAATCATAAGTATTATAAAATCCTAGTCTGATATTCCAGATTATCTCCTATACCTGAGTGTGGTTAATTTACTTGCGTTGTTTAATCAGACTGTGCTTTTGCTGCCTTTTAGCATATCTTACAATTTTTCGTTGAAGGCTGGACTTAATGTATTGGATAATGGGAACCAATGTAAAGGACCTTTAGCATGAGAGTTTGTGTTTATCTGCATAAGAGTTATGTCGTGTTTACTGTTTGCTCTTACTCTAGGCGCCTGAGATTTCAATTTCCTTGAGTGTTCTTGTTGTCTTTGGTTTTCCCTAGGAACACCTTCATAAGTAGTCTAAGCCTTGCAGTTTTCAGCAGTAATCCTCTGGTATTATATTGGAACCTTGTTGATGCAGTGATAAGTTGTCTGGGAAGTGTTCTATAATCCTGTGATTAGCTGTCCATGTTTTAGTGGCTCTGTGCCCCTGGGCTATTGCCTTTACAAATGCTACTCAGCTTTTATCTCCCCTGTTATGTGACATAGGAGGTCTGGAGGGGGCTGGAGTTAGGATCTTCCCTTCATCCAAGGTAGTTGGTGTAGGAAAGTACACAGAACAGAAACATCTGGGCCTGTGTTTCAAAATGGTTACTTTTTCCTAGGTGTATATCAAAAGGGTTTATGTCCCCCTCATGCCAGAAGCATGAGGACATTTTTCTTGGATCTTCACCGTGAGAACCTGTTAGGACCCCAGAAGGTAAAACTCACAGAAGTGTGCGGGCTCCCCTAAGACTAGGCTCCTAGGAGTTTTGGGCTCTGAAGCTTGTCACACATAGCTTCCAGTGTTGCATCAAGTACAATGCATATTTTTCTACTCCTTCCTGGATCCAGGACTTTCTGCTCCCAGTGAGTTGTGATTCCGTGTATTTGCCTGCTTCTTCAGTTTTGAAGCATTGGTTTTCCCTGTAACTTCAATTCTCTGATGGATCTAAGAAGAGTTGTTGATTTCCAGTTTGTTCAGCTTTTTGTCATTGTGAGGATGGGAGTGATGACTTCCAAGATGTTCATGTGGCAGAGCAGGAAAATTCTTGTCAAATAGTAGAGATGGTACCATATATCCGTCTGTTGTTTCTTATTTTACTGGGAATTCTGGTAACATTCCACGTTTAAGTATGCTTAATACGTATAGATTTTACAGAAGAGAAATTCCCTACTACTGTGAGTTTGCGAAAAGTTATTACCATGGACTGGTGGAAAATTTTTATCAAAGGCCCTTTCTTTACCCCTGCATATAATTAAATTGTGATTTATACTAAGAAATATATATTTGGTCTTTGTCCCCAGAGCTGCTAAAACTGTTGGGGTTTCCTAAGTGAAAAGAGCAAGAAAGGTGAAAGGAGTGTTTCATGTTGCTGGTAACAAGCCCCTTTCAACCACACCTGAGTTGATGTTAATGAGGTGACTTTTGGAAAGCCCCTAAGGGTGGGGGGCTGCCTGGGGGACCCACCATGTGATCAGGGGCTAGGAACTTTCAGTCCTGCCCTGTGACCTCTGAGGGAAGAAGGGCTGGAGATTGACTTAATTACCAGTGGCCAATGATTTAATTAGTTATGCCTGTGTAATGAAGCCTGCATACAAATCCTAACCAAAATGGTCTGGAGAGCTTCCAGTTTGCGAACGCACGTAGGTGCTACGAGGGTGATGCAGCTGGAGAGGGCATGAGGGCTCCACACCCCTTCCCCACACCTCACTTCTAAGTATCTCTTCCATTTGGCTGTTAGGGAGTCACATCCTTTTATAATAATCCAGTAATCTAGTAAGTACACTGTTTCCTTGAGTTCTTTGAGCCATTTTAGAAAATTACCAAACCCAGGGAGGGGGTTGTGGGAGCTCCCCAGTCAGTCAGTCAGAATTATGGGAGACCTGGGTTTGGATTAAGTGTGGGGCAATCCTGTGGGAATGAGCCCTTACCTTGTGGGATCTGATGGTAACTGCAGGTACATATTGTCAGAATTGAATTGAATTGTAGGATACTCAGCTGGTGGTAGAGAATTGGTTTGTGTGAGCAAAACAAAATAAAAAACCCATACATTTGGTGTCAACAGCCTTGAGAATAGAAGTGTAGAGACAAATATTTTTTCCCTTTCAGGTAATTATCGATATGTATGTTCCTATTACCATTTTCTTAATTGTTTTGGGTTTGTTATTGTAGGTATTTTTCTTGTCTTGTGTCTCTTGCCTAGAGAAGTTCCTTTAGCAGTTGTTGTAAAGCTGGTTTGGTGGTGCTGAACTCTCTCAGCTTTTGCTCGTCTGTAAAGCTTTTAATTTTTCCATCAAATCTGAATGAGATCCTTGCTGGGTAGAGTAATCTTGGTTGCATGTTTTTCTCCTTCATCACTTTAAATATGTCCTGCAAGTCCCTTCTGGCTTGCAGAGTTTCTGCTGAAAGATCAGCTGTTAACCTTATGGGGATTCCCTTGTGTGTTATTTGTTGTTTTTCCCTTGCTGCTTTTAGTATGTTTTCTTTGTATTTAATTTTTGACAGTTTGATTAATATGTGTCTTGGCGTATTTATCCTTGGATTTATCCTGTATGGGACTCTCTGTGCTTCCTGGACTTGATTGACTATTTCCTTTCCCATATTAGGGAAGTTTTCAACTATAATCTCTTCAAATATTTTCTCAGTCCCTTTCTTTTTCTCTTCTTCTTCTGGAACCCCTATAATTCGAATGTTGGTGCGTTTAATGTTGTCCCAGAGGTCTCTGAGACTGTCCTCAGTTCTTCTCATTCTTTTTTCTTTATTCTGCTCTGCAGTTGTTATTTCCACTATTTTATCTTCCAGGTCACTTATCCGTTCTTCTGCCTCAGTTATTCTGCTATTGATCCCATCTAGAGTATTTTAAATTTCATTTATTGTGTTGTTTATCGTTGTTTGTTTTATCTTTAGTTCTTCTAGGTCCTTGTTAAATGTTTCTTGCATTTTGTCTATTCTATTTCCAAGATTTTGGATCATCTTTACTATCATTCTGAATTCGTTTTCAGGTAGACTGCCTATTTCCTCTTCATTTGTTAGGTCTGGTGGGTTTTTATCTTGCTCCTTCATCTGCTGTGTGTTTTTCTGTCTTCTCATTTTGCTTATCTTACTGAGTTTGGGGTCTCCTTTTTGCAGGCTGCAGGTTCGTAGTTCCCATTGTTTTTTGGTGTCTGTCCCCAGTGGCTAAGGTTGGTTCAGTGGGTTGTATAGGCTTCCTGGTGGAGGGGACTAGTGCCTGTGTTCTGGTGGATGAGGCTGGATCTTGTCTTTCTGGTGGGCAGGTCCACGTCTGGTGGTGTGATTTGGGGTGTGTATGGACTTATATGATTTTAGGCAGCCTCCCTGCTCATGGGTGGGGTTGTGTTCCTTTCTTGCTAGTTGTTTGGCATAGGGTGTCCAGCACTGTAACTTGCTGGTCATTGACTGAAGCTGGGTCTTGGTGTTGAGATGGAGATCTCTGGGAGATTTTCACCGTTTGATATTACATAGAGCTGGGAGGTCTCTGGTGGATAAAGTAAAATATAATAAAGTTATTAAAATAAAAAATATTAAGAAAAAATTTTAAACAACAGAAAACCAAAACGGATAGCACCCTCAGACAAATGGTGGGAGCAAAGCTATGCAGACAAAATCTCACACAGAAGCATACACATAACACACTCACAAAAAGAGGAAAAGGGGAAAAAAATCATAAATCTTGCTCTCAAAGTCCACCTCCTCAATTTGGGTTGATTCGTTGTCTCTTCAGGTATTCCACAGATGCAGGGTACATCAAGTTGATTGTGGAGATTTAATCCGCTGCTCCTGAGGCTGCTGGGAGAGATCTCCCTCTCTCTTCTTTGTTCTCACAGCTCCCGGGGCTCTGCTTTGGATTTGGCCCCGCCTCTGCATGTAGGTCGCCAGAGGGCGTCTGTTCTTCGCTCAGAGAGGACGGGTTTAAAGGAGCAGCTGCTTTGGGGGCTCTGGCTCACTCAGGCCGGGGGTTGGGGGGGTGGGGAGGGAGGGGCATGGAGTACGGGGCGAGCCTGCGGCGGTAGAGGCCGGCGTGATGTTGCACCAGCGTGTGGCGCACCGTGCATTCTCCCGGGGGAGTTGTCCATGGATCTCGGGACCCTGGCAGTGGCGGGCTGCACAGGCTCCCCGGAAGGGGGGTGTGGATAGGACCTGTGCTCGCACACAGGCTACTTGGTGGCGGCAGCAGCAGTCTTAGCATCTCATGCCCGTCTCTGGGGTCCGCGCTTTAGCCGCGGCTCGCGCCCGTCTCTGGAGCTCCTTTAAGCAGCGCTCTTAATCCCCTCTCCTCGCGCACCAGAAAACAAAGAGGGAAGAAAAAGTGTCTTGCCTCTTCGGCAGGTCCAGACTTTTTCCCGGACTCCCTGCCGGCTAGCTGTGGCGCATTAACCCCTTGCAGGCTGTGTTTACGCCACCAGCCCCAGTTCTCTCCCTGCGCTCTGACTGAAGCCCGAGCCTCAGCTCCCAGCCCTGCCCGCCCTGGAGGGTGAGCAGACGAGCTTCTTGGGCTGGTGAGTGCCGGTCAGCACCGATCCTCTGTGCGGGAATCTCTCCGCTTTGCCCTCCGCACCCCTGTTGCTGGGCTCTCCCCCGTGGCTCCGAAGCTTCCCCCTCCGCCACCCGCAGTCTCTGCCCGCGAAGGGGCTTCTAGTGTGTGGAAACCTTGCCTCCTTCACAGCTCCCTCCCACTGGTGCAGGTCCCATCCCTATCCTTTTGTCTCTCTTTATTCTTTTTTTTTTGCCCTACCCAGATACGTGGGGAGTTTCTTGCCTTTTGGGAGGTCTGAGGTCTTCTGCCAGCGTTCAGTAGGTGTTCTGTAGGAGTTGTTCCACGTGTAGATGTATTTCTGGTGTATCTGTGGGGAGGAAGGTGATCTCCGCGTCTTACTCCTCCGCCATCTTCCCAATGCCTTATCTCTGCTTACAAAACCTCTTACCCTTCAGTTACTTCTCATTCATACCTCTCCGTAGCCCCAGGCAACCATCAGTCTGATTTCTGTCTCTATGAATTTGCTTATCCAGGACAATTGATATAAATGGTGTCATATAATATGTGACCTTTTGTTTCTGACTCCTTTCATTTATCATTTATCATAATGTCTCCAAGGTTCATCCATGGTCTCTCAGTTATCCGTACTTCATTCCTTTTTATGACTGAATACTATTCCATTGTAAGAATATACCACATTTTGTTTGTCCGTTCATTCAGTGATGGGAACTTTGGGTTTGCATTTTTTGGCTTTTATGAATAATGCTTCTTTGAATAGTTGGGTACAAAGATTTGTTTGAATACAGTTTTTAAGTTATTTTGGTTATATACCTAGGAATGGAATTGCTGGGTCATACGGTAATTCTTTGTTTAAATTTGAGGAACTACCAAACTGTTTTCCAAAGAGACTGAACCATTTGACATTCTTACCAGCAATGTATGAGGGATCCAATTTCTTCATATCCTCGCAAACACTTGTTATCTTCCATTTTTATAACCAACCTAGTGAAATGGTATCCCACTGTGTCTTTTTTGTATACATTTCCCTAATGACTAATGATATTGAGCATCTTTTCATGTACTGTTTGGCCACTGGTGTATCCTCTTTGTAGAAATGTCTATTCAGGACCTCATCTCCAACTTATGAGGGAGGCTTTGGATATTGACCTCCTAGGTAAGCTCACTCATTGGTGTATTTATTCAGAGGCCAGTCTCAACACACCATTAACAGATTCCAGAGTTGGACTTGAGGGCACACTGGGGAAGCCTCAGGAGAAAGGAGCTCTAACGTGGGAAAGTGCTGGAGCTGGACACACGTGCCGGGACCAGGGCAGTGAGCTTTCAGGGAACCCTGGCGCGAGGGGCAGGAGGACTCTAGATAAATGAAGCCCACAGACAATCCCCAAATTACGGTTTATTCTTGTGTTAACCTTCCTTCATCAGGGCTGTTTATAGTCCTTTGGCTACAGGGTTTTTTGTCTGCTTGCTTGCTTTTTATTTTTTAAATTGCCTGAAATACAGTTTGAAGTAGTGAGGAGACAAGTGAATTAAAGGATACTAGGTCTGCCTCCGGCCGGGAAGAGTGGAACAGTGTGGCCTCTGGACGAATTCAGACCAAGGGTCTAGTCCCAGCTCTGTCACAAGTCTTGTGAACTTGAGAAAATTGCAAGTTCATCATGTGCAAAGTGAGTCTGATAAGCCCTACCTTGTAGAGCTGTTGTAATATACGTGGTGTTTGTAAAGCACTTGCAACGATGGTCTTTCAAGAATGGCATCTATTACTGCGATAACTATGACCCCAGACCGTAATACCAACTCTTTGGGATTTTTTTCTTTAATCTCATGAGATGTCAGAAAATACGATACGCAGCACCTTTGGAACGAACAAAACTGCTTAGACAGTAAAACTATGTAAATCTTCCCCATTTGTAAATATGTCATTTGAGTGTAGAGGGATCTCTCCCAGCTGGATGCTACTCAGAGGTTCTAGAATTTGCGTCAAGGACCAACAGCTTCCCTCCCAGGTGTTTTTTCATCCAAACCACCCCTATTTTCATTATAATTTCACCACCACCAAAAATGTAGCCTTCATTTGGAGTTCCCCAGATTACACTTAAGATAAGTAGTAGAACATCCCTTTAAGGGAGTGGCCTCTGGCCCTTTGACCCCAGTGCAAAGAGTGCTATCACAGTGGCTTCTTGACATCTCACTTCAAGGAAGTATCATCCTTGTTTCTCAGAAACTCCCTGGAGGCGATGGGACTAAAACACCTAGTTTGTGCACTGTGTTCACCTGCACTGGGACAGGAACACGGAAGCCATTTTATTCCTGCCCCGGGTGGAGATTCTCTCTGTTTTACCCACAGTCCCAAAGTAAAAATTCAGGGTAAGCTTCCATTCCAGTCTTGAGTCTGTCAACTCTGAGGCTCACCATCTAAGGATCCCACCCTCCCCCACCACAATTCACTCAGCCTCATTTAGCCCACCATCCCGCCTAACTTAAAATCACCTCCTCAAGGGAACTGCAGTGTCCCAAAGCTCCAGACTTCCTTGCTTCAGAGCATTTACACTTGACTGCTCTCATCTGGAACCTCCTCTCTTTCTCACCCCTTGTTTTAACTTGCCATTTATTTAGGTCTCAGAGTGTGTCTCACCATCTTCTTGATATGGCAGCAGCTCCTAGGCTCTGAAGGTCTATGGACAGTGGCTCAGTCTTCTTTTTCTTACCATCCCCAGTTCTGCCACGGAGCCTTCCAAAGAGTAGATGCTCAACTAATGGTTGGGAATAAGAGTGGCAACGATAAGGATGTCTACTTTATTATTGTTTAATTTCTCTCACAATCTTGAATAATCTAAGAAAACATCTTTCAGTTTTACAAAAAGAAGCACTAAAAGAATAAAACAAACCAAAAATGTACCACCATGTATGCTTTTTCTTTTCTTTTTTTACTTGACCCACATTATTTTACTGCCGAGTCTATTCACAGTTCCATGGAAATCCCTCTTCCATTGCTGTGTTTTCTTGTTCTAGGTCATAAAAAAAAAATGGAAGGTTTTTAAATTTGTTTTATGAAATATCAAAACTTTAACTTGTACCTGGTAAAAGTAATGAATATGCGATCCATACTGTCACCAGCAGAATGGCGATGTCCTGGGTTCTTGCCCTCCCAAAGAGGAAGAATTCAGTCGAGAGGCGTAGAGCAGTTTTAAGTAGCAAGAGTTCATTTAAGCAGAGCAAAGGTACGCTCCCGAGAAAGCAGGAGAGCGGGCTGTCTGGAAACCAGAAGCAGCCCCGCAATGGGGTAGGGCTGTGTTTTGTAGAGTGGTGGTCCCTCCCTGTGTCCTGTGTTATTTGACTGACAAATCGATTGACAGCATTAGGCTATATAACTTTCCTGCTAGTATGCAGGCACTTACCCATAAGCAACCAAGCAGAAACCATGGGGTGGGGCGGGGAAGCAAAATCCACAATGCTAAGTTATTTCAAATGAGGCGTAATGAACCCTGGGTTACCTTGAGTCACCTTGTAGGTCTTGGTGCACCTGCGTCAACCTGTGCTGGCGGTTTTGTCTTGCTTGGTCCTGGTATGGCTGGAAACCTAGCAGTGGTCCTTGACCACGAGAGGCAGGATCTCTGGGCATGCTGCAACCACCAGTGTCCAGGTAGGGGAGGGAAAGGCGAACCGTCCAGGATGGGGCAGGCCCGCTCATGAGTGACTCGCTATCTTCATCTTGGCTCTGGGCACCCTCTTCAGATCCTGGGCATGAAACCCCTGCAACACGAGAGCTCGTGGCTGGGGCTCCCTGAGGCTTCTGGTGAGTGCCAGCAGCAGGGGAGCTCGGGGGAGTACCCCGAGAAACAGAAGCGGGGGAGGAGGGCGACTCTTGTATCTCTTTTGCCGCCGCCACCGCCGCCTCAGTGGCCTGGGCACCCTTGAGACTCTGAGTCTTCCCCCGGGCCTGGTGGCGTTTCTCGCGGGCATGGCGCTTGCTCTTCCGGCCCCGAGGCATGATGACACAGGTCAGGGCCAGCAGGCGGGAGTGTGGGCAGGAAGGCAGGCAACGAGGGCACTGGGGGAGGGACAAGGAGATGCCGTGAGCACCTTCAGCGGGGAGATTCCTCCCTGGCTTTAACCAAGGCCACTTCTGCGGGGTCCTTGAGGGCACTGCTCGAGGACCCACAGGGCTCCTGTTCGCCTGCTCAGCCTGTCCCCTGAGACCCCTGTGGAGGACGGTAGAGTGAGCCTTGGGCTACAGGCTGCCAGCCTACCTGAGTATCACTGGGGTGACAGAAGGGGCTGCCAGTGGGACCTTCCGTGTTCTAGGGCGGGGAGTCTGCTCAGTTCATCTTCAGGATCTTTAGGTGGACGGCAGCCAGGGCCTGGGCTTCCTCCCCTCTGTTGCTCTGCAGTTGACACCTGAGTGGTCCCGGGGACCCATGAGGAGGAAGTGAGGGGTGGCCCAGCTCACCGGCCTGACAGGGGGAACACAGTGCTGACAGCTCTGTGGAGTCCTTTCTATCCTGGGATCACTAGGTCCTCAGTCCCTATTCAGTGCTCTCAGCTGGCTTCACGTAGGGCCTGGGACCCACCCTTCTGCCCTCTGATGGCTTTACCTTCAGGCTAAGGGTCTCACCTCCCTTAGAGCTGATGTAAAGGAGCCTCGGCCCGACTGCCCTGTCCTGAGCCTTCAAGTGCTGAAAGCAGGGTCAAGTCTAGACTCTTTGTCGTCCCCACAGCTCAGCGGGTGGGGCATGTTCCCCCTAGTCGTCACTCAGGGTTCTCAGTTTGACTCCTGGGAAGGCCTGTGGCTCCTGTCTCTTTACCTGAGGACATGTGCTCATAGGAAGGCCCACCGCTCTCTGAGAGCCAACAGAAGAAAGCGAGGGTCGCCTGATGTCCCACATCTACCTGTGGTCTCTGAAGGCAGGAAGCTGGGGCCGGCAGATCCAGGCCTTATTATGCTTGGCCGCGCGGGTCTTCACTCAGGCCCTTCCTCAGTTTGACTCCTGGGAAGACCTATAATTTCTCCCCCTCTTCACCTATTACTGTCCCCACTTCTCTGTCACCCTGGGAGGAGTTAAGGGTTACCTCTGCTCGGCCTGACATCTCTCCAGGCGTCTCCCAGGACTGACAGCAGGGGAGAGATGATGTGCTGCCCCCATTGTTATGGTTTTCATGCTCCACTCCAGCCTTAGGTCCTCACCCCAACTCCTAGCACAACCTGGAAATGTCCCCTGTGCTGAGTCAGCCAGCCTCGGAGCAAAGTCCTCACCACCTGAGTCCCCAGAAGTAGAAGTCAGAGTAGGCTACGTGTAGCCACAGCTATTTCTGAGGGGCTTCTGAGGACTAACACAGAGGGCAAGATTCCCTGGGCTCCACTCTTCTGGGGTTTGTGACCTCAATAGTCCTCACTCTGTCAGGATCTGGGACTCTTCCCTCTACCGACCTGAGTCCTCCAGAGCCAGAGGCAAGTGGGTGACACATCGAACTACCCCTGCCTGGGGCTTCCCCGGGCCTAAAGGGTGGTGGGGCTATGTGTTTGTTCCTGTCTCTTTTCGGTTGGGCGTTCCCCTTGGTCCTCACTCAGAGTCCTTACGCTGGCTCTTCATGTGACCTAGAGAGGCCTGTGCTCTCATACTATAGCCTTTACTTCCCCGAGACCACCTAGGAGGATGTGAGGGTTGCCTCACGTGGGCATGACTGCCTGTGGTCACTCATGGCCGACAGTAAGGGAGGGATTCTGTGGCATCCCCGCTTTTATGATTTGGGTGGTTCCCTCAGTCCTCATGGTCCTCTGCTCGACTCTTGGCATGACCTGGAATTCCTCTGTGTGCTCCCCTGAGGCTGGCCCGAGACCAAGTGCCTCATCTACCTGAGACGCTCTAAAAGGAAAGGCGTGGGGCGCATCATGCCAACATCTGGATTTGCCAAGGGGAGTTATCCAGTGGCAGGGCTCTGCTCTAGGTGGAGTCCCTTTATCCTCATTTAGAGTCACGAGATTTCCAGTCTCTACTGAGTGAGGCTGTTCCCCACAGACCAAGGCCCTCGCCTCCCCGAGACCACCCCCAGTGGAAAGAGGGGGAGGTCAGCCAGAAAGCTTTGTCCTGGGCCTCCTGGGGCTGACCTCAGGGGCGGGACTCTGCATTCTCCTCTGTTCTGGAGTGAGTGGTCCTCTTGCTCCTCATTCAGGGTCCTCATCGTGATGCCTGACCAGACCCAGGACTCCACCCTCCACTCCCCTGCAGCTGTGCTCCTCAGAACAAAGGCATTACCTTCTTGGGAATTCTGAATTGGAAGTCAGGATGAACCAGATCTGTCCAAAGCTGTTGGGGTCTTCTGAGGAGCAGGACTTTACAAGGCCCCGCTCTTCTGGAGTCAGTGGCTCCTCAGTCCTAACTCAGGTTTCTTACCTTGACTTCAGGTAGCATATGGGACTCCACCCTCCCTACTGTCTGCCAGCCTCAGGCCAAGGCTTTCACCTTCCTGAGACACCAGAAGGGGAGATAAGAGAACTATTCCCTGGCTACCCCTGCCGGGGGCCTCTGTGTGGTCCCCTTTGTTATGGGGAGTCCACTCATCGGCACCCAGTGTCCTCACCCTGAAGCAAATTAAGGCCTGTTAGGATCTCCTGCTTGGGCAGAATTGGAGATGCTGCCACAAGACCAAGGAACTCACCTCCCTGAGAACCTCTCCACCCTTGCCCCGGAGGAAAAGAAGGGGTACCTTCAGACAGACAGCTCTGCGCATGGCCACACAAGGGAGAAAGCAGGGTAGACTTTGTGGGGCCCCCTTCTGTTCTAAGGTCCTCACCTTGAGTAACTATCAGAGGCTGGGACTCCTCCCTCCACTGACCTGAGGACACAGCTCTTAAACCAAGGCTTTTATGTCCCTGAGAAACTTGGAAGAGTAAGTGAGGAGATGCTGATCTTTTCAGGGTATCTGACATTGCATATGTAGAAGACCCCATTGTCACCGAAAATTTTTCTTTTTATTCATACCATTCACTTATTCAGCGTTACTGTTACTGTATTCCAAAACAGTGCTTTGGGAACAGGGCCCCTTTTATCCCATGATATACATTTTGGAGTGGT
The DNA here is from genome assembly GCF_059928025.1 of Delphinapterus leucas. Lineage (NCBI taxonomy): Eukaryota > Metazoa > Chordata > Mammalia > Artiodactyla > Monodontidae > Delphinapterus > Delphinapterus leucas. The sequence continues at coordinate 113,326,915 of NC_143150.1, forward strand.
GAGAAGAAAAATGAATTAAAAGACGTAAGGTCTGGCTTAGGCTGGGAGGAGTGCAAGAGTGTAGGCTCTAGACTATTCCAGACCAGGGGACTAGACCCAGCAAGGTCACTTAATCAGTCTTGTGAACTTGAGAAATTTGCAAGTTACTCACCTGTAAAGGGAGTCTGCTAAATCCTATCCTGCGTGAATGTTGGAATGTTATGTACTACATGTAAAGCAGTGGCATACTCATTAAGAAATATTGGGTTTTTGATGTATGGCAGTTATGATATTATTATGAACCCCCAAAATACCACCCTCCTATCAGAGTTTATTTTTAATCCAGTAGGTAGCAGAGAATATGCAGTGCACTAGGGCAAAAGAAACAAATACTCACAAATGAGCTAAATCAAACTATCTTTTATTTCTACGTAAAGAAAGTTTAAACAAAATAAGGCAAACAACGAGTTAAATGGCTTTTACTCTCTGTTTTCTCCATTTTTTCTTCCTAAATACTTTCTGTGGTCGCCTTTCACATTTCCATGACAATGTCTATTGCAGTGCCATGTTTTCTACTTCTGGATCATACAGAAAATATAGATGGTTCGTGAATTCCTTTTACATATACCAAAACTGTAACTTTAGAACTTTTTAAACAGCAATAAGTATGCAAGCCGTGCTCATTCACAAATTCCTATTCTTAAGAAAACACACTATCTATTACAAGAAAAAAACATTGGAAAAAAGCTAAATCAATCAATAATATATAGAAGTTACTAGTCTAAAACAGGAAGATAAATAAGATCTATACTTTGTTTCCTCCACCCATACTACTCTGCACTATTTAGGAGCCTGACTGCTCTCTTCCAAAACAAAGTGAGCAAACTGCCCGCGGCCTCCCTCCCTACATGTGGGAGGAGCTGCGGGCCTGGGCCCTGGAAGGGGCTCTGCCCTCAGCAACAGCTGCAGCCCTGGCCGCGGCTCTCACTGCTGCTCTCTCTTCCTCATCTTTCAGAGCCTCCTCGTAGAGATCTGGTAAGGCACTGGGGACGGTACCGATGATCTTGGCCAAAAACTCCAGCACTTTCATCTTGCTGGTTTCAGCGTGGGCTCTCGGGCCCCACAGGAACTCATAGCGCGGAGGATCGCTGTCGGGCACCTGGCGGTACGTCAGGTACTTCTGCTGCACGAAATCTTTGCTGATGAGCTTCCCAGGATCCCCGAAGATCAAGTGCCTTTTCCCAGCATGGTAACCCAACGCATTGAGGAATTTCCAGAGCTCCTCTTCGGTGGCACGGTTGCCCTTCGTGAAGATCGCGCCCAGGACAGTCATCAGGAGACCGGACGTGGGCATCTTGAACTCATCACTCGGACTTCCGTCGCTGGGGAGGGCCATCTTGCTGATGAGGGCGTAGGAGTGATTGCTGGGGTCGACTTCCTTCAGCTCGAGGCCAAAGACCGCCTCCATGATACCAGAGGCTCTGCTGAGGATCTGAGGGAAGTGCTTCTTGTACTTCTTGTTGAGAGTCTTCAGCAGTGCTGCCTGCAGGATGGGCTCCTTCGTTATGTACTTCTCCAGCAGGAACTCCACGAACATTGTGGACTTCCTGCTCAGAGGATCTCTGCAACTCCTGCGAGTGGAAGGTGCTGCCTGGGAGGTACCTGCACTTTTCTCATCTTGGCTCTGGGCACCCTCTTCAGATCCTGGGCATGAAACCCCTGCATCACGAGAGGTAGTGGCTGGGGCTCCCTGAGGCTCCTGGTGAGTGCCTGCAGCAGGGGAGCTCGGGGAAGTATCCCGAGAAACAGAAGCGGGGGAAGACGGCGAGTCTTCTATCTCTTCTGCCGCCGCCACCGCTGCCGCCGCCGCCACCGCCTCCTCAGTGGCCTGGGCACCCTTGAGACTCTGAGTCTCCCTCTGGGCCTGGTGGCGTCTCTTGCGGGCATGGCGCTTGTTCCTCCGGCGTCGAGGCATGATGACACAGGTCAGGGCCAGCAGGCAGGAGTGTGCGCAGGAAGGCAGGCAACGAAGGCACCTGGGGGAGGGAAAAGGAGATGCCGTGAGCACCCTCAGCGGGGAGATTCCTCCCTGGCTTTAACCAAGGCCGCCTCTGCAGGGTCCTTGAGGGCACTGCTCGAGGACCCACAGGGCTCCTGTTCTCCTGCTCAGCCTGTCCCCTGAGACCCCTGTGGAGGACGGTAGAGTGAGCCTTGGGGCACAGCCAGCCAGCCCTGCCTGGGCGGTACTGGGGTGACAGTGGGGGCTGGCAGGGGAGGTGGGTCCCCATGGTTCGCATTCAGAGTCTGGATGATAGTTGTTGGCAAGACTCCCCCACCCCGTCCCCTCTGCTGCTCTGAAGTTGACACCACCATCTTCCATGACACCCAGGAGGAGGAAAGGAGGGAGCGTTCAGCCCACCACCGAAGGGTCCTGGGACCCTCCCTTCTGCTGCCTGGTGGCTGCCCCTTCAGAACAAAGCTCTAACCTCCCTCGGACCTGGCAGAGGAAATTACGGGCAGTCTCAGCCTCACAGGCCTTTCTTGGGAGTCTAAGGGTTGCCAGGAGGGAACGGGCCATATTCTCTCTTGTCCCTTCTCTTCGGGGTGGGTGACTCCCTTAGTCCTCACTCGGGGTCCTCCCTGGACGGCCGGTGCAGCCTGGAGCTCCTCTTGCCCCGAGGGCCATCTGCTCGCACCAGTGCCGGCACCTCCTTGAGTCTCATTCGGAGGCAGTGAGGGTGACCACGCGGCCGCACGTGGCAGAGTTTTACCAAGCCTGCAGCGTGCGGCAGACAGGTCGAGGCCCTGTGGCTGGCGGCCCTACTGGCCCTCACTCAAGGGCTTGGGCTGACTCTTGGGAGTGCTTAGGGACGCGCCTTCTGCTGGCCTGCACCTCCCCTCTCAGACAGCAGCCCTCCCTCCTCCGTGTGTGGGCAGAAGGAAGCGGCTGACAACAGGGGAGGGCTTCTGAGGTGCCCTTGCGACGGGGAGGACGGTCCTCGCCCTGACTCCTCCCGTGCCCTGGAAATCCTCCCTCTGCTGACCTGCGGCCAGCCCCTCAGGACAAGGCCCCCTCCTCCCTGGGTCTCCCGCGTCTGTCCGTCCGTCCGCGTTCGCACTGAGGGAGCCCCTCAGTCTTTAGACCTGCCCGGAGGCTCCCAGGCCGACGTCAGGGGCGGGGTCCGCGTGGCCGCCATTCTGGGGTGTGGAGCCCCGCGGTCCCCACGAGGCTCCCGTCCTTCACTCCACAGGGCCTGGGGCGCTCCCTCTACTGAGCTGAGCCAGGGTCCACCAGCCTCAGAGCGAGGACTTCCTTGCCCGAGACCCCGCGGGGGAAGCGGATGGACTTTGGGCCTAACAGCCAGGCCCGAGCCTCTGGGACCGAGAGCAGGGGCGGGGTGGGCGGGGCCTGTGTGGCCGCTTCTTTTCGGAGGGAATGGGGATTGGGGGTGTCGGGGGGCGTGTCCCCGCACTTCTAACTGGGGTCACCTCACACCTTGACACCTGATGAGACGTGGCTCTCCTCCCGTGGCTCTCCTCCCGTGGCTCACCCTCGGTGGCTGGCAGCTCTCAAAAATGGCGCGCCCCCACAGTGCGGTCAGGAGGACGTGACATCCGGTCATGCGCATCTGGGCTCCAGGCGGACAGCAGGGGCGGGGGCGGGACAGGGCGGGGCCGGGGAGGGGCAGGGCGGGACGGGGGGGTGGGGGGTGGTTCCGGGGGAGCTTCCTGTAGGCCTGGCACGAGGGCCTTTCATTGACTCTTGGCGGGTCCTGGGACTTTTCCCTCTGCTGAGCTGAGTACGGAGGCGTCACAGCTTGGCTCTCATTTATGTCGGTGCCCCCAGCCGGAAGTATCTGGGGCCCTGAGCCTCACAGCCATGCCTGGGTCCCCCGAGACTGACAGTGAGGGCTCTTTGGGGCCCCCTCTTCTATGGCGGATGCTGCTCTCAATCCTCTCTCAGTGTCTTCTCTGGACTCCCTGTAGGTGCTGGGCTACCTCCCGTCTGCTGACCTGAGGCCAGGGCCTCACATCAAAGACATCAACTCCCTGAGACGGCTGGTGTGAAGTGCAGGCACGTCTCATCTGGACACTTCTGCCTGGAGCCTCCCAGAGATGGCTGCTGCAGGTAAGATGAGCTGAGGGGAAAGGAGGCGAGACTCTTCTGTGGTTTGGAGCCCGTCAGGTCTCACTCAAGGTCCTCATGTTGACTGCTGGCAGGGCCTGGGATTCCTTCCTTCTCTGGTATGAATCCATCCCTGTCCCCAACCACGCCCCACAGAATCCCAGAGGAGTTAGTGAAGGGGTGCCTTAGCCTGACACTTCTCACTGTGGTCTCTGTTTGTTGACATCAGGGGCATTGCCCAAAAGTTCAGAAATGAATTCCTGTCCTTTTGTACAACTACTGTGTTACTTGCTTTTGTCTTTTAGTCCGTGTGCGATAGTCTATTAAGATGATCACTTAAAAAGGCCAGTTGTCATGCACTAAGAAAGTTTCAGATGGTTATTTCACAGTCTGTGGACCATACTGCCACATCCAGCCCAATCTTTGGTGTCCCACGCTCCTGGCATGCGGGCTCTGAAATGCTGCCTCAGATTCCTTCAGTGAAGCAGTACAGATTCATGGTCCCAGAGCACAGTGGAAGAATCAAGGGCTCAACGTTATAGGCTTTTCTGTAATCAATCCTGTCATCTGCCTCTCTTGCAGGCTACAGACCTGTCTCGAATTCAGGGCATCCCCCTACCTGCCCACACTCAGGTTCTAGTTCAGTGGAGACTTATTGTCCCTCAGGGATTATTTAGTTTTGTGTTTTTGTGTTTGTTAATGTTTTTTCTCTGTTCCTTCTGTAATGTTTCCGTGGTTGATTTTGGGTACAGGAAAGAGTAGCCCATGTTTGATTGTCATCACCTGCTATGGATGAGGTACTACATCTGTAAATAAATAAAGGAAAATCGACATTCTTACAATATCTGTGCCTCACGAATACACATAACATACTATTCTGGTTGAGACTTCTTTTTCCTAAGTCAATCAGGAAATTCTTATTGTTGCCTCCATGTAGATTATATACATTTTTGTATGGTTTCTTTCTAGGTATGTTTTTTATATTGTTGCTTTTGTCTATGGTGTATTATCTTTTTTCTTTTTTTTGGTTTTTTTTAAACAACTTTATTGGATTATAATTGTTTTACAATGGTGTGTTAGTTTCTGCTTCATAACAAAGTGAATCAGTTATACATATACATATGTTCCCATATCTTCTCCCTCTTGCATCCTCCCTATCCCACCCCTCTAGGTGGTCACAAAGCATCGAGCTGATCTCCCTGTGCTTTGCGGCTGCTTCTCACTAGCTATCTATTTTATGTTTAGTACTGTATATATGTCCATGCCACTCTTGCACTTTGTCCGAGTTTACCCTTCCCACTCCTCGTATCCTCAAGTCCATTCTCCAGTAGGTCTGCATTTTTATTCCCGTCTTGCCCCTAGGTTCTTCATGACCATTGTTTTGTTTTTTTTTTTAGATTCCATATATATGTGTTAGCATACGGTATTTGTATTTCTCTTTCTGACTTACTTCACTGTGTATGACAGTCTCTAGGTCCATCCAGCTTGCTACACATACCTCAGTTCCGTTCCTTTTTATGACTGAGTAATATTCCATTGTATATATGTGCCACATCTTCTTTATCCATTCATCTGTTGATGGACGCTTAGGTTGCTTCCATGTCCTGGCTATTGTAAATAGAGCTGCAGTGAATATTTTGGTACGTGACTCTTTTTGAATTACGGTTTTCTCAGGGTATATGCCCAGTAGTGGGATTGCTACTATCCCAACTATCATATGATATTTCTATTTTTAGGTTTTTAAGGAACGTCCATTTTGTTCTCCATAGTGGCTGTATCAATTTATATTCCCACCAACAGTACAAGAGGGTTCCCTTTTCTTCACACCCTCTCCAGCATTTACTGTTTGTAGATTTTTTGATGATGGCCATTCTGACCAGTGTGAGATAATATTGCATTGTAGTTTCCACTTGCATTTCTCTAATGATTAATGATGTTGAGCGTTCTTTCATGTGTCTGTTGGCAATCTATATGTCTTCTTTGGAGCCATGTCTGTTTAGGTCTTCTGCCCATGTTTGGATTGGTTTGTTTGTTTTTTTCATTTTGAGCTGCATGAGTTGCTTGTATGTTTTGGAGATTAATCCTTTGTGAGTTGCTTAATTTTCAAATATTTTCTCCCATTCTGAGGGCTGTCTTTTCATCTTGTTTATGGTTTCCTTTGCTGTGCAAAAGCTTTTAAGTTTCATTAGGTCCCGTTTGTTTATTTTTGTTTTTATTTCCATTTCTCTAGGAGGTGGGTCAAAAAGGGTTTTGCTGTGATTTATGTCATACAGCGTTCTGCCTATGTTTTCCTCTAAGTTTGATGGTGTCTGGCCTTACATTTAGGTCTTTAATCCATTTTGAGTTTATTTTTGTGTATGGTGTTAGGGAGTGTTCTAATTTCATTCTTGTACATGTAGCTGTCCAGTTTTCCCAGCACCAATTGTTGAAGAGGCTGTCTTTTCTCCACTGTATATTCTTGCCTCCTTTATCAAAGATAAGGTGACCATATGTGTGTGGGTTTATCTCTGGACTTTCTATTTTGGTTCATTGATCAATATTTGTGTTTCTGTGCCAGTACCATACTGTCTTGTTCACTGTAGCTTTGTTGTATAGTCTAACCTCAGGGAGCCTGATTCCTCCAGCTCCGTTTTTCTTTCTCAAGATTACTTTGGCTCTTCGGGGTCTTTTGTGTTTCCATACAAATTGCGGAATTTTTTGTTCTAGTTCTGTGAAAAATGCCAGTGGTAGTTTGATAGGGATTGCACTGAATCTGTAGATTACTTTGGTTAGTAGAGTCATTTTCACAATGTTGATTCTTCCGGTCCCAGAACATGGTATATCTCTCCATCTATTTGTGTAATCTTTAATTTCTTTCATCAGTGTCTTATAATTTTCTGCCTACAGGTCTTTTGTCTCCTTAGGTAGGTTTATTCCTAGATATTTCATTCTTTTTGTTGCAATCGTGAATGGGAGTGTTTTCTTAACTTCAGTTTCAGATTTTTCATTATTAGTGTATAGGAACGTAAGAGATTTATGTGCATTAATTTTGTATCCTGCTACTTTACCAAATTCATTGATTAGCTCTAGTAGTTTTCTGGTAGCATCTTCAAGGTTCTCTATGTTGACTATCATGTCATCTGTAAACCGTGACAGCTTTACTTCTTCTTTTCCTGTTTGAATTCCTTTTTCTTCTCTGTTTGCTCTGGTTAAAACTTCGAAAAGTATGTTGAATAAGAGTGGTGCGAGTGGGCAATGCTGTCTTGTTCCTGATCTTAATGGAAATGGTTTCAGTTTTTCACCATCGAGGACGATGTTGGCTGTGGGTTTGTTATATATGGCCTTTATTATGTTGAGGAAAGTTCCCTCTATGCCTATTTTCTGGAGGGTTTTTATCATCAATGGGTGTTGAACTTTGTCGAAAACTTTCTCTGCGTTTATTGAGATGATCATATGGTGTTTCTCCTTCAGTTTGTTAATATGGTGTATCACGTTGATTGATTTGCATATATTGAAGAATCCTTGTATTCCTGGGGTAAACCACACTGGATCATGGTGTATGTTCCTTTTAATGTGCTGTTGGATTCTGTTTGCTAGTATTTTGTTGAGAATTTTTGCATCTATATTCATCAGTAATATTGGCCTGTAGTTTTCTTTCTTTTTGACATCTTTGTCTGGTTTTGGTATCAGAGTGATGGTGGCCTCGTAGAATGAGTTTGGGAGTGTTCCTCCCTCTGTCATATTTTGGAAGAGTTTGAGAAGGATAGGTGTTAGCTCTTCTCGAAATGTTTGATAGAATTCGCTGTGAAGCCATCCGGCCCTTTGATGTTGTTTGTTGGAAGATTTTTAATCGCAGTTTAAATTTCAGTGCTTGTGATAGGCCTGTTCATGTTTTCGATTTCTTCCTGGTTCAGTCTCGCAAAGTTGTGCATTTCTAAGAATTTGTCCATTTCTTCCAGGTTGTCCATCTTATTGGCATAGAGTTGCTTGTAGTCATCTCTCATGATCGTTTGTATTTCTGCATTGTCAGGTGTTACCCTTTTTCATTTCTAATTTTATAGATTTGAGTCTTCTCACTTTTTTCTTGATAAGTCTGGCTAATGGTTTGTCAATTTTGTTTGTCTTAAAGAAGCTGCTTTTAAATTTATTGATCTTTGCTATCATTTCTTTGATTTCTTTTTATTTACTTCTGATCTTTATGATTTCTTCTCTTCTGCTAACTTTGGGCTTTTTTGTTTTCTTTCTCTAATTGCTTTACGTGTAAGGTTACGTTGTTTATTTGAGATTTCTCTTGTTTCTTGAGGTAGGATTTTATTGCTGCAAACTTTCCTCTTAGAACTGCTTTTGCTGCATCCCATAGGTTTTGGGTCGTCAGGTTTCATTGTCATTTGTGTCTAGGTATTTTTTGATTTCCTCTTTGATTTCTTCAGTGATCTGTTGATTAAGTAGTGTGTTGTTTATCCTCCATGTTTTTGTATTTCTTACAGATTTTTTCCTGTAATTGATATATAGTCTCATAGCGTTGTGGTCGGAAAGATACTTGATACGATTTCAATTTTCTTAAATTTACCAAGGCTTGATTTGTGACCCAAGATGTGATCTGTCCTGGAGAATGTTCCAGGAGCACTTGAGAAGACTGTGTATTCTGTTGTTTGTGGATGGAATGTCCTATAAATATCAGTTAAATCCATCTTGTTTAAGGTATTTAAAGTTTGTGTTTCCTTACTTATTTTCATTTTGGATGATCTGTCCATTGGTGAAAGTGGGGTGTTAAAGTCCCCTACTATGATTGTGTTACTGTCATTTTCCCCTTTTATGGCTGTTAGTTTTTGCCTTATGTATTGAGGTGCTCCTGTGTTGGGTGCATAAATATGTACAATTGTTAAGTCTTCTTCTTTGATTGATTCCTTGATCATTATGTAGTGTCCTTCTTTGTCTCTTGTAATAGTCTTTGTTTTAAAGTCTATTGTGTCTGATACGAGGATTGCTACTCCAGCTTTCTTTTGATTTCCATTTGCATGGAATATCTTTTTCCATCCCCTCACTTTCAGTCTGTGTGTCCCTTGGTCTGAAGTGGGTCTTTTGTAGACAGCATATAAACGGGTCTTGTTTTTGTATCCATTCAGCCAGTTGGTGTATTTGGTTGGAGCATTTAGTCCATTTACATTTAAGGTAATTCTCGGTATGTATGTTCCTATTCCCATTTTCTTAATTGTTTTGGGTTTATTATTGTAGGTGTTTTCCTTCTGTTGTGTTTCCTGCCTAGAGAAGTTCCTTTAGCATTTGTTGTAAAGCTGGTTTGGTAGTGCTGAATTCTCTTAGCTTTTGCTTGTTTGTAAAGATTTTAATTTCTCCATGAAATCTGAATGAGATTCTTGCTGGGTAAGAAGTAATCTTGGTTGTAGGTTTTTCTCCTTCATCACTTTAAATATGTCCTGCCACTCCCTTCTGGCTTGCAGAGTTTCTGTTGAAAGATAAGCTGTTAACCTTATGGGGATTCCCTTGTGTGTTATTTGTTGTTTTTCCCTTGCTGCTTTTAATATTTGTTCTTTATTTAATTTTTGATCCTTTGATTAATATCTCTTTTGGTGTATTTCTTCTTGGATTTATCCTGTATGGGTCTCTGTGCTTCCTGGACTTGATTAACTCTTTCCTTTCCCATATTATGGAAGTTTTCAATTATAATCTGTTGAAATATTTTCTCAGTCGATTTCTTTTCCTCTTTTTCTTCTGGGACCAGTATAATTCGAATGTTTGTGTGTTTAATGGTGTCCTAGAGGTCTCTGAGATTGTCTTCAATTCTTTTCATTCTTCTTTCTTTCTTTCTTTTTTTTTTTTTTGCGGTACGTGGGCCTCTCTCTGCTGTGGCCTCTCCTGTTGCGGAGCACAGGCCCCGGATGCACAGGCCCAGCGGCCATGGCTCTTGGGCCCAGCCACTCCGCGGCATGCGGGATCTTCCCGGACTGGGCCACGGACCCGTGTCCCATGCATCGGCAGGGGGACTCCGAACCACTGCGCCACCAGGGAAGCCCTCATTCTCCTTTCTTTATTCTGCTCTGCAGTAGTTATTCTCAGTCTTTTATCTTCCAGGTCACTTATCCGTTCTTCTGCCTCAGTTATTCTGTTATTGATCCCTTCTAGAGAGTTTTTAATTTCATTTATTGTGTTGTTCATCACTGTTTGTTTGCTCTTTAATTCTTCCAGGTCCTTGTCAAACGTTTCTTGTATTTTCTCCATTCTATTTCCAAGATTTTGGATCATCTTTACTATCATTATTCTGAATTCTTTTTCAGGCAGACTGCCTATTTCCTCTCCATTTGTTAGGTTTGATTGGTTTTTGCCTTGCTCCTTAATCTGCTGTGTGTTTCTCTGTCTTCTCATTTTGCTTAATTTACTGTGTTTGGGGTCTCCTTTTTGCAGGCTGCAGGTTCGTAGTTCCCGTTGTTTTTGGTGTATGTCCCCAGTGGCTAAGGTTGGTTCAGTGGGTTGTGTAGGCTTCCCGGTGGAGGGGACTAGTGCCTGTGTTCTGGTGGATGAGGCTGGATCTTGTCTTTCTGGTGGGCAGGTCCACGTCTGGTGGTGTGTTATGGGGTGTCTGTGGCCTTATTATGATTTTAGGCAGCCGCTGTGGTAATGGATGGGATTGTGTTCCTGTCTTGCTAGTTGTTTGCCATGAGGTGTCCAGCACTGTAGTTTACTGGTCGTTGAGTGGAACTGGGTCTTGGCGTTGAGATGGAGATCTCTGGGAGATATTTGTCATTTTATATGACGTGGAGCTGGGAGGTCTCTTGTAGACCAGTGTCCTGAACTTGGCTCTCCCACCTCAGTGGTATAGCCCTGATGCCTGTTTGGAGCACCAAGAGCCAGTCCTGCACACGCCTCAGAATAAAAGGGAGGGAAAAAAAGAAAGAAAGAAGATAAAATAAAATAAGTATTAAGAAAAAATTTTTTTAAGTAACAAAAAGAAAAATAGAGAGAACCCTAGGACAAATGGTAAAAGCACAGCTGTACAGACAAAATCACACACAGAAGCATACACATACACACTCACAAAAAAATAGAAAAACGGAAAAAAACTTGATATCGTTGCTCCCAAAGTCCCTCTCCTCAATTTGGGATGATTCGTTGTCTATTCAGTTATTCCACAGATGCAGGGTACATCAAGTTGATTGTGGAGATTTAATCCGCTGCTCCTGAGGCTGCTGGGAGAAATTTCCCTTTCTCTTCTTTGTTCGCACAGCTCCCAGGGTTCAGTTTTGGATTTGGCCCCAACTCTGCCTGTAGGTCGCCTGAGGCCGTGTGTTCTTCGCGCAGACAGGGGTTAAAGGAGCAGCTGCTTCGGGGGCTCTGGCTCACTCAGGCCGGGGGGAGGGAGGCATACGGTTGCGGGGTGAGCCTGCAGCAGCAGAGCCCGATGTGCACCCTGCATTCTCCCCGGGGAAGTTGTCCCTGGATCACGAGACTCTGGCAGTGGCGGTCTGCACAGTCTCCCGGGAGGGGAGGTGTGGATAGTGACCTGTGCTTGCACACAGGCTTCTTGGTTGCTGCAGCAGCAGCCTTAGCGTCTCATGCCCGTCTCTGGGGTCCGCAGTGATAGCTGCGGCTCGCGCCCATCTCGAGCTCCTTTAAGCAGTGCTCTGAATCCCCTCTCGTGCACCAGGAAACAAAGAGGGAAGAAAGTCTCTTGCCTCTTCGGCAGCTCCATACTTTTTCCCGGACTCCGTCCTGGCTAGCCGTGGCGCACTAACCCCTTCAGGCTGTGTTCACGCAGCCAACCCCAGTCCTCTCCCTGGCTTCCGACCTCCGAAGCCCGAGCCTCAGCTCCTACCTCCCACCTGCCCCGGCGGGTGAGCAGACAAGCCTCTCAGGCTGGTGAGTGCTGGTCGGCATGGATCCTCTGTGCAGGAATCTCTCTTCTCTGCCCCCCGCACCCCTGTTGCTGTGCTCTCCTCCGCGGCTCCGAAGCTTTCCCCCTCCGCCACCCGCAGTCTCCGCCCGCGAAGGGGCTTCCTAGTGTGTGGAAAGCTTTCCTCCTTCACAGCTCCCTCCCACTGGTGCAGGTCCTGACCCTATTCTTTTGTCGCTGTTTTTTCTTTTTTCTTTTGCCCTACCCAGGTACGTGGGGATTTTCTTGCCGTTTGGGAGGTCTGAGGTCTTCTGCCAGTGTTCAGTAGGTGTTCTCTAGGAGTTTTTCCACATGTACATGTATTTCTGATGTATTTGTGGGGAGGAAGGTGATCTCTGCGTCTTACTCTTCCACCATCTTGAAGCTCCTCAGTCTATGTTTTGTTTTATCAATCTCCAGATGTAGCAGTCTTATAACTAGTTCATCAGCATCCCCAGAATCGAGTAAGTTAATTATCAAATCAAACAGAAAATGGATTAATTATAGGGAATGTTACAAAAAGAATGGTTTTTGAAGCCTATGAGTCCTATAGCTCAGTCTTGGCTACTTAACAGCTTTCGCCTAAAATTGGCTGAGCCTTAGTTTTCCCACTTGTAAGATAGTGATAATGCCTACATCATGGGATTACTGGATGGATTAAATGGCATCCACAGGTTGACTACTCTTCATTTTCAACTTCAGAGAAATCCCATAAACACTAAATTATAGTCTCTACTCTGTAAAATATGGCCTCTTATCTTTTCCTTGGCTTAAATTTGTTTATGGTCCATAGTGTATTTTGGGAATGTTCTTGAAAGTGTCGCAGTTGGCTTTTTGTAGTCAGCTTTGAATTTGCTCTCCACAAAGTGAAGAAGCAGAAAAGTCAGATGGTAATGACAAAATGCACTTACCTGGCCCTGTAATGCAGTTAACCCATAAATCCAAGGACCTCATTTAAGAAAAGGCACTGTATTTGAGTCTGTGTGCCTTCTCCTTAGCCAGTGGCAAGTTTCCTTAGCCTTTATTAAGGGCAAAAAAAGAAAACCTATTCGCCAGGGAAAAAGAAAAAGAAATATTTGGGGTTAAAAGTCTACCTGACTAGCCCTGTAACATCCTTAAAGTCATACTTTCAGTGGCAAGAAAATTCCTCATTTAGTTTTCTTTACTAACCTACCCTTTTCCCCCAAAATAAAAGCAATATCTTATTTTTAGAAAGCAAAATTTAAATCTAAAGTATTTCATTGTTCAAATAGTTATGAAAAGGCTGCTAAATCTATCATTGTAAATCTCATTCATGTGAATTGAAGGAAATAAAACAAAGCACCCACCCTTCTTTTAAACAAATAAGGCACCATAACTAGCACAGTTTCTGGAATCTAACAGATCCCCAACAAATAAATCAGGCCCACGTAATTGTAGCAGTTGTTCAGGCTAAAACTTTTCTATATTCACATACATCCATAGTTCTAAGTTATAAAATTTGAGCTTTTAGAGCCTATTAATGGAGGTCTAAGGGCAATATGGGTTGGTCAGTTGGTTGGACTTCTGAGACCAGATCCACTTTAATGTATCATTTATGTCAACTTTTCATTGTCTGCCTGATTTTGTTGCTTACTCTTAAAGAGCGGCCTGCCCTCTTTTCTCTTTTCCACCTTGAAGACTCCCTAATGCCACTCCTCAGGTGAATTTGGGGAGTCCTTCCCTAATGCCTCCATAACCACTTATACACTCTCCACTGTGGTACCCCAGTACTGTATTGTAAGTACTTAGTTCTCTCTCTCTGTCTCTCTCCCAGCGCGGCACACACACACACTTGTCTAGAATGTCCTCCAAAAAGGTCATAAGCTTTGTCCATCAGTGTTTCCACAGCACTTTACACGTGGTAGGCACACAGTAGGTGTTCAGTGTTTGAACTGAGTTTGCTGAATGGATGGATGGAAGAATGAACAAATCTTAAGGGGTTTGAAGCTTCATTGCTTTTCAGTGGAGTCCTCTGATGTCCTCTGAACTATTTTGCTGGTATCTGGAAACCATTAATAACTATGGAAGAAGGAAAGGGGTTCAAGGAGTGAGAGTCAGCCGTCTTACCACCCGTCACAACATTAGAAGAGACCTTGTAAACCCAACAGTTAGCTTCCCCATCCTCTACCACCTACCCAAGGAAGGTGTAAGACAGAGTAGGGTTCCAGCTGCTGAGGAGAGATACTAGTGATTTCTACCATGCCATGGGGGCCACGTATGAGTTGTACAAGGCTCAGAATACAAAATTGGAAATGCTTTAGATTCTCCGAAGGTATTTTTTCCTTCTTTCAAGTTACTGTCAATCAAAAAAGTGCATTCCAAGGTCATAATAAAATGATGCAGGGATTGTTCATGCCACTGTTCCCTGATTACTGCAGTCAATCAAAAATCCATTTTATGTTATTGCAACATGATGGTGCTTGGTTTATTCAGCTGCATACCTAAGAGGGTCTTTGATTAAGCACATGGTCTGGGATTGAGCGAATATTGTCTTACGTACTTTGTACACAGACCTCCCCTTTGCAGATGACCCTCTAATCCCCCCCCAACCCCCAGAAGCACTTCTCACTTGAAAGAAAATTTAACCCAGCTTTATAGGAAAAGAAACACTTTCATCCTACTTGCTTATATTATCTATTTTCAGCTATGTTTTTCTTTGTACAGTACACTTTCCAGAAGGTGAATGCAGGTGCTCTTCCACATATATTTTCGAGGTATGTTTTTGCTCCAATGACAATTCACTTGTTACTTATACGGTAAGCTTGGGAGTGTGGCGTTGGTCACAGCTGCTACCCTCTGTTCTTGCAGTTGGCAGCGCACATTCACCAGAGATCACCTACCCTGTTGACCCTCAAGCCCACAGTTGGAGAAAACTGCTTTTATTGTTAAAGCTATTCAGCTGCAATTAAGAGGGCACCTGAGAATTTGTGAACTCTTCAGTCCATTAGTTGGTGCAGCATTAGTGTCTGCGAGTAAAGGTTGCTTGTATCTTTTTAATTACTTAAATTCAATTTAACCTCCAACAGGATTGGCTGGGTCCTTTCCAAGTTGTATGTAGTTCTAGAATCTTAATGACCTTACTTTGGAGAATGCCCTGGGTTTTATTTTGGTGGCTAGCAACACCTATCATGTTCAAAAATTTGCATTTACTGTACTTATTTTGGGATCATTCTATCTTCTATTTTTCCCCTATGAACTTCTGACACTGATTTACAACATTATGCATGAGAAAGTGTTTAATGTACTGGGGATAGCATGAAAGTCCTTGATTAACAGGGTATGTACCTGTATCAGTTATCTGTTGCCACAGTAATGCTGCATAATAAAGTTTTTGGTGACATACAGCAACATAAATTTATTTAGCTGATCCAGGCAGGGCTTGCTCCTGTGTCTCTAGTCAGGTGACATTTAACCAAGGCAGCTTTCTTGATACTGGCTGGGCTTGCTCAGACGTATCTTGGTATGCTAGCTATTAGCTGATCTAAGATGGCCTTGGCTGGAAAGACAGGAGCACTTCAGCTCTGCTCTACGTGTCTTTCATTTTCCAGCAGGCTGGCCCAAGAATGTTCTTGAAGCAATGGCAAAGGACAGGAGCAAGCAAGCCTACTTGCACAAGCACTTGTTGAGTATCTGCTTGCATCATGTTTGCTTATCCTATTGGCGAATGCAAGTCAAAGTGAGTAGGAGTAGGTGGATACTGGAAACTTACGGAGCAAAGGGCACAGAAATTGGGTGGAGTGAAGAACGAGATCCAGTTTCTGCAATCAGTCTGTTGTAGAATCTTCCATTCTCAGCCTGTCTGAAGCCTTTTGTTACTTGCCATGGATCATGCATGCTTCCCTCCTTGCCTTGCCCTCACAGATTTAAACAGCTTGCTCTCTTTTTTGATCATGGGCTCCTTTTCCTTGTTGCCTTCACCCAATTGCCTTCTCTCTGTTTTCCTTTTCCTAGCTTCCTTTCTCTTCAGTCTTCACCTCCTTTTCCTGTTTTCCATCCCCCTACCTTCTCTCCTTCCTTCCTACAGAGAAACTAAAAACATACCTAAAATTCATATGCACATAGATAATTGTTTGAAAGGAGTACTTTTCTTCTTTTGGTGCCTGGAGCTTTCATTACTGATTAACTCCTTAGAAAAGGAAATGCTGAAACCTCTATTTCTCCAGAAACTTAACAGTGTGGGTGGGCCTGGTGTGGGCAGGAAGAGATAGTCAGACTTAAGTTGTCCTGAAAGGGAGAGAGGAAAAAAAAACCTCCATGAACCAAACACAGAAGCAAAGCCTAAATAGGTTTCCCAACATTTTTTTGAAGTTTTCTCCCAAATTTACCAACTGGAAATTTGAACTGGGCTTTTCTTTTTAATTAAGGGTTTAGAATAGACGGTGGATGCAGGTGGTATTTTGGTTGGTAGTATGTGGTGATAATTATTGTTGCCATAGCTACCCGAAAAATGTTCAACAGAATATCACTTCATGTTGCAACTTCAAATAAAAGCTGTAAAAGTTCTATGCTTCTCACATAGATTTAAAGGAAAAAGAGTCTGTTATATTCAGGCTGGAATCTGTTTCTTAGTCTGTTCCCGAAAATAGGGCTCAGTGTTCAAAACAGGTCAATTCAGGGGTAAGTAAGTTTTCTTAATAGGTTTAAACTGAGTTCAGCTACCTCCTTCCACAGACTTGGCTTACATTACACTAATGGATAACAACTTAGCAAACTGAGATATGTTAAAGCGATTTATTATGGTAAATATTTAATGAAGTTCTAGGCTTCTGACTCTTATCAGGGAAAAGAGCTCTGCCTTTATATAAAGCTCATACAATGTGCCAATCCTTGATTACGAAAAAAAAAAAACTAAAAGCAAAAATCTGTAAAAGCTTGGGCTTCCCTGGTGGCACAGTGGTTGAGAGTCCACCTGCCGATGCAGGGGATACGGGTTCGTGCCCCAGTCTGGGAATATCCCACATGCCGCGGAGCGGCTGGGCCTGTGAGCCATGGCCGCTGAGCCTGCTCTTCCGGAGCCTGTGCTCCGCAACGGGAGAGGCCACAGCAGTGAGAGGCCCGCGTACCACAAAAAAAAAAAAAAAAAAAAAAAAATCTGTAAAAGCTTTACATACAATAATATGTACTTCAAGAAGCCTCAAAGGCATTTTAACAAATTCTGCTTCCATTAATCTGCCTTGGGATAAACTGGGCTGGGTTCCATGTGGTTAATTTGATGTGAAATGGCAATTCCACTTCTCAAAACGTATTATGTTTAAGACAGTGAGGAGTTTGATATGATTCCTCAGCCCTCTAACCCAAGCTTAGTTTTCTGTAAATTAGAACTAGATTTCATTTCTAACTACCAGTCTGTGTCATTGGATCATTTCCCTATCAGTTAGACCCTTTGGGCCGAAATTTCTTCGTTTGTGTAAGTGAGGCTGTAATACCCACCTCCCAGAATTGTGGTGAGGTTTGAAGGTCAGCAGAGATGACAGTGATCAATAAGTTAAGTGCCATGCAAACATAAGGTCTTACCATAAACAGAGATATTCTAGTAAGCATTGGGAAAACTCAGCTTTCCCCCAAATAACTTTGGTCAGTGGTGTGAATCCTTGGTGTGGGCAGAACTCTTGGACAACAGTTAAAGATAGGGAGTGAGATCTGATTTGTTTTTCATCTTCATGGCATGGATTTCAAGGCCTTCACAGGTAGGTGTAGTCTCTAACAAGATTTAATTTTTACATTTTCTAAACGAGCTCAAAACTCAAGGGACAGGAAGAATTGCAGTTGCTTGACTGAGAATCTGAACCTGCACCATCTAAGAGGTTTTCTATTGTTTTAATTTTTTCATTGAGGTATAATTGACACACAACATTATTAGTTTCAGTTATACAACATAGTGATTTGATGTTTATATATTGCGAAATGATCACCAGAAGAAGCCAAGTCAACATCCATCATATACATAGTTACAAGTTTTTTCTTGTGATGAGGACTTCAAGATCTATTCACTTAGCAACTTTCAAGTACACAATACAGTATTAACTATAGTCACTGTGCTGTACATCATGTCCCTAGGATTTATTTTGTAACTGGAAGTTTGTACCTTTTGACCTCCTTCACTGGTTTTGCCCACCCCCCACCCCTTGCCTCAGGCAACCACCAATCTGTTCTCTGTATCTATGAGTTTTTTTGGGTTTTTTGTTTGTTTGTTTGTTTACAATTTCACATAAGTGAGATCATTTGGTGTTTGTCTTTTTCTGTGTGATATATTTCATTTAGCAAAATGCTCTCAAGGTCCATCCATGTTGTTGCAAATGCCAAGACTTCCTTCTTTTTT
The DNA here is from genome assembly GCF_059928025.1 of Delphinapterus leucas. Lineage (NCBI taxonomy): Eukaryota > Metazoa > Chordata > Mammalia > Artiodactyla > Monodontidae > Delphinapterus > Delphinapterus leucas. The sequence continues at coordinate 113,345,224 of NC_143150.1, forward strand.
ATGACTAATTAATATTCCATTATATATATATATAAACAATTTCTTTATCTGTCCATTGATGGGCACTTAGGTTGCTTGCACGTCTTGGGTATTGTAAATAACGCCACAATGAATGTAGGGGTGCACACATGTTTTTGAGTTAGTGTGTTTTGTTTCCTTTGAGTAAAAAACTTAAAAGCAAAATTGCTGGATCATATGGTTGTTTTGTTTTCACTTTTTTTTTTTTTTAAGAAACCTCCATACTGTTTTCCTTAGTGGCTGCATCAGTTTACATTCTCCCTAACAATGCACCAGGATTGCCTTTTTCCTATCCTTACCAACATTTATTTCTTGTCTTTCTGACGATAGCTATTCTAACAGGTGTGAGGGGATCACTGTGGTTTTGATTTGCATTTGCCTGGTGATTAGTGATATTGAGCATCTTTTCATGTGCCTGTTGACCATCTGTATGTTGTCTTTAGAAAAGTATTGAGATCTTCTACCCATTTTTTAATCAGATTTTTCTTTTGCTATTGAGTTGTGTGAGTTCTTTATATATAAAGGATATTGACCCCTTATCAGATACATGATTTACAAATTTTTTTTCCCATTTGGAAGGCTGCCTTTTCATTTTGTTGGTTTCCTTTGCTGTGCAGAGCTTTTTAGTTTGATCCAGACCAATGTGAAGGAGCTTCCTGCCTATGTTTACTTCTATGAGTTTTATGGTTTCAGGTCTTACGTGTAGGTCTTTAATAATCCATTTTGACTTCATTTTTGTTGATGGTGTAAGATAAGGGTCCCATTTCATTCTTTTGCGTGTGGCTGTCCAATTTTCCCAACACCATTTATTAAAGAGACTGTCTTTTCCCCCATTGTATGTTCTTTGCTCCTTTGTTGTAAATTAAATGACCGTGTATGTGTGGGTTTATTTCAGTTCTTGATTCTGTTCAGTTTCTCTATGGGTCTGTTTTTATGCCAAAACCATGTTGTTTTGATTACTGTAGCTTTGTGATATTTGAAATCAGGGAGTGCGATGCCTCCAGCTTTGTTTTTCTTCCTCAAGATTGCCTCGGCTATTAGGGGTCTTATGTGGTCACATAAAATTTTAGGATGGTTTATTCTGTGAAAAATACCTTTAGAATTTTGATAGGGATTGCATTGAATCTGTAGATGGCTCTGGGTAGTATGGACATTTTAACAATATTAAGTCTTCTAGTCCATGAGCATGGAATATTATTCCATTTATTTGTGTCTTTATTTCTTTACTCAATGTCTTACAGTTTTCAATGTACAGGTCTTTTACCCCCTTGGTTAAATTTATTCCTAGATATTTTATTCTTTTGTTGCCATTGTAAACAGGATTGTTTTCTTAATTACTCTTTCTGAGAGTTCATTTTTAGTGTATAGAAATGCAGCAGATTTTTGTATATTGATTTTGTATCCTGCAGCTTTACCGAATCCATTTATTGCTAACAGTTTTTTTTGGTGGAATCTTTAGGCTTTTCTATATATAATATCATGTCATCTCTAAATAGTGATAGTTTTACTTCTTTCTGATTTTGTTGCTTTTTGAGGAGTTTTTAAGTGAGACTGGACAGTGTTTCCACTATCCTTTTGAAACTATAACATCTTTTCAGTTCACCTCATTTCTCACATTAACTTTGAAAAGGGGCTGCATGGCATGTATTTATTTACCTTGAAAGTAAAGGGAGCTCAGAGTAATCTTGTTTTGAGGAGTTCTTAGAATTTTTGACATCCCTTGAGAGCCCAAGGCATCACCAAAACAGGAATTGAGGTCACTTGTTTAGAGACTACAACAAGACTCGCTGGTTAGTGACCAGCAGGTTTCAGGGTGATTGGCTGTGTGTACTAATGGATGACTGGGCTGCTCGTGCTGCCAATTCCCAGGCCCTGTTCAAGTGGAACAATCAGAGCTGGTCCATCTGATGCACACATATGCTTATATTACTCCCTGGAGAAAAGGATTTCAGTTCCGATGGGTTGGGTACAAAAATCTCTTCATCATGTGAAATGGCTTTATTTACAGTTACATTATTAGTACTACTACTACTAGAAGTCTTATGTTAAATCAAAAAATAATTCCTCGTGCAATTATGAATTAGATTCATGAAAGTATTACAGAAATGGATGCACTTCCAATTTCTCTTTTGATGTCAAGGTGATGTAGCATAGCTTGAGACATTTTAAAAGGCATCGGTACCCTATATATATACTTTTATTTTCATTGTAAAGATAATTTCTTTAAAAACAAACTAACATTAGGCATTAGTACGTGTTTTGATATTATTTAACTAAGAAACTTTTGTTTAAAATTCATTACAATGTTATTTTTTCTTTTAATAACATCTTTATTGGAGTATAATTGCTTTACAATGTTGTGTTAGTTTCTGCCATATAACAAAGTGACTCAGCTATATGTATACATATATCCCCATACCCCTCCCTCTTGCATCTCCCTCGCACCCTCCCTATCCCACCCCTCTAGGTGGTCACAAAGCACCGAGCTGATCTCCCTGTGCTACGCAGCAGCTTCCCACTAGCTATCTGTTTTACGTTTGGTAGTGTATATATGTCCATGCCACTCTCTCACTTCGTCGCAGCTTAACTTTCCCCTCCGTGTGTCCTCAAGTCCATTCCCTATATCTGCATCTTTATTCCTGTCCTGCCCCTAGGCTCTTCAGAACGATTTTTTTTTAGATTCCATATATATGTGTTAGCATATGGTATTTGTTTTTCTCTTTCTGACTTACTTCACTCTGTATGACAGACTCTAGGTCCATCCACCTCACAACAGATACCTCAATTTCATTTCCTTTTATGGCTGAGTAATATTCCATTGTATAATGGCCACATCTTCTTTATCCATTCATCTGTCGATGGACAGTTAGGTTGCATCCACGTCCTGGGTATTGTAAATTGAGCTGCAATGAACTTTGTGGTACATAACACTTACTGAACTATGGTTTTCTCAGGGTATATACCCAGTAGTGAGAAGGCTGGGTCATATGGTAGTTCTATTTTTAATTTTTTAAGGAACCTCCATACTGGTCTCCATAGTGGCTGTATCAATTTATATTACTACCAACAGTGTAAGAGGGTTCCCTTTTCTCCACACCCTCTCCGTCATTTATTGTTTGTAGATTTTTTGATCATGGCCATTATGACTGGTGTGAGGTGATACCTCATTGTAGTTTTGATTTGCATTTCTGTAATGATTAATGATGTTGAGCATTCTTTCATGTATTTGTTGGCAATCTGTATATCTTCTTTAGAGAAATGTCTCTTTAGGTCTTCTGCCCATTTTTGGATTGGGTTGTTTTTTTGATATTGAGCTGCATGAGCTGCTTGTAAATTTTGGAGATTAATCCTTTGTCAGTTGCTTCGTTTGCAAATATGTTCTCCCATTCTGAGGGTTGTGTTTTGGTCTTGTTTATGGTTTCCTTTGCTGTGCAAAAGCTTTTAAGTTTCATTAGGTCCAATTTGTTTATTTAGTTGTTTATATTTTTTTTTGCGGTACGGGAGCCTCTCACTGTTGTGTCCTCTCCCGTTGAGGAGCACAGGCTCTGGACGCACAGGCTCAGTGGCCATGGCTCACGGGTCTAGCCACTCCGCGGCATGTGGGATCTTCCCGGACTGGGGTACGAACCTGTGTCCCCTGCCTCGGCAGGCAGACTCTCAACTACTGCGCCACCAGGGAAGCCCGTATTTTTTTTTTTAATTTCCATTTCTCTAGGAGATGGGTCAAAAAGGATCTTGCTGTGATTTTTATCATATAGTGTTCTGCGTATGTTTTCCTCTGAAAGTTTGATAGTGTCTAGTCTTACATTTAGGTCTTTAATCCATTCTGAGTTTATTTTTGTGTATGGTGTTAGGGAGTGTTCTAATTTCATTCTTTTACATGTAGGCATTAGTCCAGTTTTCCCAGTACCACTTATTGAAGAGGCTGTCTTGTCTCCATTGTATATTCTTGCCTCCTTTATCAAAAAGAAGGTGACTATATGTGTGTTGGTTTATGTCTGGGCTTTCTATTCTGTTCCATTGATGTATATTTCTGTTTTTGTGCCAGTACCACACTGTCTTGATTACTGTAGCTTTGTAGTATGGTCTGAAGTCAGGGAGCCTGCTTGCTCCAGCTCCGTTTTTCTTTCTCAAGATTGCTTTGGCTATTCAGAGTCTTTTGTGTTTCCATACAAATTGTGAAATTTTTTGTTTTAGTTCTGTGAAAAATGCCATTGGTAGTTTGATAGGGATTGCACTGAATCTGTAGATTGCTTTGGATAGTATCATCATTTTCACAATGTTGGTTCTTCCAATCCAGGAACATGGTATATCTCTCCATGTGTTTGTTTCATCTTAAATTTCTTTCATCAGTGTCTTATAGTTTTCTGCATACAGGTCTTTTGTCTCCCTAGGTAGGTTTATTCCTAGGTATTTTATTCTTTTTGTTGCAATGGTAAATGGGAGTGGTTCCTTAATTTCTCTTTCAGATATTTCATCATTAGTGTATAGGAATGCGAGAGATTTCTGTGCATTTATTTTGCATCCTGCTACTTTACCACATTCATTGATTAGCTCCAGTATTTTTCTGGTAGCATGTTTAGGATTCTCTATGTATAGTATCATGTCATCTGCAAACAGTGACAGTTTTATGTCTTTTCTGATTTGGATTCCAGTTATTTCTTTTTCTTCTTTGATTGCTGTGGCTAAAAATTCCTTGAGAATGATGTTGGCTGTGCGTTTGTCATATATGGCCTTTATTATGTTGAGGTAGGTTCCCTCTGTGCCCACTTTCTAGAGAGTTTTTTAAAATCATAAATGGGTGCTGAATTCTGTCAAAAGCTTTTGCTCCATCTTTTGAGATTATCATATGGTTTTTATCCTTCAATTTGTGAATCTGGTGTACCACATTGATTGATTTGCGTATACTGAAGAATCCTTGCATCCCTGGGATAAACCCCACTTGATCATGGTGTACGATCCTTTTAATGTGCTGTTGGGTTCTGTTTGCTAGTATTTTGTTGAGGATTTTTGCATCTGTGTTCATCAGTGATATTGGCCTGTAGTTTTCTTTTTTTTGTGACATCTTTGGTTTTGGTGTCGGGGCGATGGTGACCTCGTAGAATGAGTTTGGGAGTGTTCCTCCCTCTGCTATATTTTGGAAGAGTTTGAGAAGGATAGGTCTTAGCTCTTCTCTGAATATTTGATAGAATTCACCTTTGAAGTCATCTGGTCCTGGACTTTTGTTTGTTGAAAGATTTTTAATCACAGTTTCAATTTCAGTGCTTTTGATTCATTTGTTTATATTTTCTGTTTCTTCCTGGTTCAGTCTTGGAAGGTTGTGCTTTTCTAAGAATTTGTCCATTTCTTCCTGGTTGTCCATTTTATTGGCATAGAGTTGCTTGTAGTAATCTCTCATGATCCTTTGTATTTCTGCAGTGTCAGTTGTTACTTCTCCTTTTTCACTTGTAATTCTATTGTTTTGAGTCCTCTCCCTTTTTTTCTTGATGAGTCTGGCTAATGGTTTATCAATTTTGTTTATCTTCTCACAGAACCAGCTTTTAGTTTTATTGATCTTTGCTGTTGTTTCCTTCATTTCTTGTTCATTTATTTCTGATCTGATCTTTATGATTTCTTTCTTTCTGTTAACTTTGGGGTGTTTTTTTGTTCTTTAATTTCTTTAGGTGTAAGGTTAGGTTGTTTGAGATTTTTCTTGTTTCTTGAGGAAGGGCTGTATTGCTATAAACTTCCCTGTTAGAACTGCTTTTGCTGCATCCCATAGGTTTTGGGTTGTCGTGTTTTCATTGTCATTTGTTTCTAGGTATTTTTGGATTTCCTCTTTGAGTTCTTCAGTGATCTCTTGGTTATTTAGTAGTGTATTGTTTAGCCTGCATGTGTTTGTATTTTTTAGTTTTTTTCCTGTAATTGATATCTAGTCTTATAGCGGTGTGTTCGCTAAAGATACTTGTTATGATTTCAGTTTTTTTAAATTTACCAAGGGTTGATTTGTGACCCAAGATATGATCTATCCTGGAGAATGTTCCATCAGCATTTGAGAAGAAAGTGTTTTTTTGGTTGGAATGTCCTATAAATATCAGTTAAGTCCATCTTGTTTAATGTGTCATTTAAAGCTTGTGTTTCCTTATTTATTTTCATTTTGGATGATCTGTCCATTGGTGAAACTGGGGTGTTAATGTCCCTTACTATAATTGTGTTACTGTCAATTTCCCCTTTTATGGCTGTTAGCATTTGCCTTATGTATTGAGGTGCTCCTATGTTGGGTGCAGAAATATTTACAATTGTTATATCTTCTTGGGTTGATCCGTTGATCCTTATGTAGTGTCCTTCTTTGTCTTTTGTAGTAGTCTTTAAAGTCTGTTTTTTCTGATATGAGAATTGCTCCTCCAGCTTTCTTTTGATTTCCATTTGCATGGAATATCTTTTTCCATCCCCTCACTTTCAGTCTGTATGTGTCCCTAGGTCTGAAGTGGGTCTCTTACAGACAGCATATATATGGGTCTTGTTTTTGTATCCATTCAGCCAGTCTCTGTCTTTTGGATTGACCTTTTAATCCATTTGCATTTAAGGTAATTATTGATATGTATGTTCCTTTTACCATTTTTTAATTGTTTTGGGTTTATTATTGTAGGTCTTTTCCTTCTGTTGTGTTTCCTGCATAGAGAAGTTCCTTTAGCATTTGTTGTAAAGCTGGTTTGGTGGTGCTGAATTCTCCTAGCTTTTGCTTGTCTGTAAAGGTTTTAATTTCTCCGTCAAATCTCAATGAGATCTTTCCTGGGTACAGTAATCTTGGTTGTAGGTTTTTCTCCTTCATCACTTTAAATATGTCCTGCCACTCCCTTCTGGCTTGCAGAGTTTCTGTTGAAAGATAAGCTGTTAACCTTATGGGGATTCCCTTGTGTGTTATTTGTTGTTTTTCCCTTGCTACTTTTAATATTGGTTCTTTGTTTTTAATTTGATACTTTGATTAATATCTGTCTTGGTGTGTTTCTCCTTGGATTTATCCTGTATGGGACTCTCTGTGCTTCCTGGACTTGATTAACTATTTCCTTTCCCATATTAGGGAAGTTTTCAACTCTAATCTCCTCAAATATTTTCTCAGTCTCTTTCTTTTTTTCTTCTTCTTCTGGGACCCCTATAATTCAAATGTTGGTGAGTTTAATGTTGTCCCAGAGGTCTCTGAGACTGTACTCAATTCTTTTCATTCTTTTCTCTTTATTCTGCTCTGCAGTAGTCATTTCTACTTTTTTATCTTCCAGGTCACTTATCAGTTCTTCTGCCTCAGTTATTTTGCTATTGATCCGTTCTAGAGAATTTTTAATTTCATTTTTGGTGTTGTTCATCACTGTTTGTTTGCTCTTTAGTTCTTATAGGTCCTTGTTAAACGTTTCATGTATTTTCTCCATTCTGTTTCCAAGATTTTGGATCATCTTTACTATCATTATTCTGAATTCGTTTTCAGGTAGACTGCCTGTTTCATCTTCATTTGTTAGCTCTGGTGGGTTTTTGCCTTGCTCCTTCATCTGCTGTGTTTCTCTGTCTTCTCATTTTTCTTATCTTACTGTGTTTGGGGTCTCCTTTTTGCAGGCTGCAGGTTCATTGTTCCTGTTGTTTTTGATGTCTGCGTCCAGTGGCTAAGATTGTTTCAGTGGGTTCTGTAGGCTTCCTGGTGGGGGGGACTGGTGCCTGTGTTCTGGCGAATGAGGCTGGATCTTGTCTTTCTGGTGGTCAGGGCTGTGTCTGGTGGTGTGTTTTGGGGTGTTTTTGAATTTATGATTTTAGGCAGCCTCTCTGCTAATGGGTGGAGCTGTGTTCCTGTCTTGCTAGTTGTTTGGCATGGGTTGTCCAGCACTGGAGCTTGCTGGCTGTTGTATGGAGCTGGGTTTTAGCATTGAGATGGAGATCTCTGGGAGAGCTCTTGCTGTTTGATGTAACGTGGGGCTGGGAAGTCTCTGGTGGTCCCGTGTCGTGAACTCAGCTCTCCCACCTCAGAGGCTCAGGCTTGAGCACCAAGTCCCTGTCAGCTACACAGCCAGGTACGTGGGGGAGTTTCTTTCCTTTTCTTTCCTTTTGGGAAATCTGAGGTCTTCTGCTAGCGTTCAGTAGATGTTCTGTATGAGTTGTTCCACATATAGATGTATTTTAGATATATTTGTGTGGAGGAAGCTGATTTCCATGTCTTACCCCTCTGCCATCTTGAAGGTCCTCTATGATGTTTAAGGTATATAAAGCAGAGTTGTGTTCTTCCATATGGTAGCTATTAGCAACATGTGGCTTACTTAACGTCACTTAAAAATTCACTTTCTCAGTCATACTAGCCGTATTTCAAGTACTCGGTAGCCACATGTGACCAGTGGCTACTGGGTTAAATAGTGCATAATCAAAACATTTCTGCCATCACAGAAAGTTCTGTTGGATAGTGCTTGTATAGAGAGTGATGCGAGTATGTTTCTCCATTAAGCAAGATGTGAGTTAGCCTAGGAAAAATGTCAAGAGCCTTTAGAATTTTATGTCCTTAGAGAGGAATATAAAATATTCCATTTACTTGCTTCAAAATTAAGAATATGAGTCATAAAATTTTATTGAATAGCTACAACAAATCGTAAAATCTGAAACTCATTTCCTATTATAATAATGTGCAGAGGGAGAGAAATCAGGGAGAGTAACAGGGACAGAAGCAAACTCAATCATTTAGATACACATACACATGCGCACACTAGGACAGATGGGGGAGGAGAAGGAGCCCTGGTATAGAAATGGGGAAAGAAAGGTGTGGAGGACAGGGAGAGGGGAAGGAGAGGAATCAGAGGCAAAGCCACAGATTTCACTTTTGACTAAAGGGTGTGTCGCCAGGAGGTCACAGATCAGAGCCCAGTGTTGCTGAGAGTTTGCATCTTATATCTTCCGCCCTGTGACTTACTTTTTGATGGGTCCCCGCTCTCAGCATTTGGAATGCTCTCAAGAAGGCTCCTGGGAGTAGCTGTTTGCAACCTGGACTGCAGAGTCCTAGAGCGATGGTTCCCAGGGCCATGGCAGCAGCAGCAGCAACACTGAGAACTTGTTAGAGATGCAAATTATCAGGCCCCACCCAGCCACTCAGTGAATCGTGAGCTGTGGCTGTGGCTCCCAGCCCTCTCTTGTAAGAAGCTCTCCAGATATTTTCATTCATATTCATGCTTAGGCGTGAGATCGTCTTTTGCCAGTTACAGATGAGAATGGGAGGGTCTGTAAACTCCTTTAATTTTTTTCTGGAGAGATTCCTCACTTTGATCAAGTGCTCAAAAAAATCTGATCCTGCTTCCCACTGGAAGCTAAAATCATTCCCTTATGTTCTACACTATGAGGATCAGAACTCTGTGCCCAAGTAAAATTATAATGGGACATGAACAGCCCATTACCTGAGAAGTCAGATGAAATCAAGCTGAGAACCACCTCAAGTTGGGGTCTAACTTATTTTCCTCCTCTTTTAGGAATTTAACCTGATTTCCATTCTCTAAAAACTGATTTTAGAGCCTGGTGATAAAGAAGTTTGTGTCAAGGCGTGCAGGTGCCTGATGTAGGGATTAGATTAGGGCAACCTTCGAAGAAGGAAAACTCTTCCTTTGCCTCCATTCCCTACCTCAGGGACACACAGAGGCATTCAAAGGATCCAAATCAGAAATCCAGCCTTCCCCACCTGGCATATTGTATTACTTGCCTTGGGCGGATGGGGATTTTCTAGGTGTAATTAGTTAACATCTATTAAGCAAGGCCATTTATTAAGTACTGCACCCTGTGGCACCTTAATACACTGTAATTGATGACAGCAGAGGCAGCATCTTTCTAGTTGGTGCTGTCTCAGGGTAGCCTGGTATTCTGTTGACTCCATGGTGGCCTGAAGCTTATGGGAGCTTTTGTGCTTGAGGATATAATGCCTAATAGTGACCTCTCAGAGTTTTCAATTTGGAGAGTGACTGCGTACACTCTGGTGGTTCACGCAGCTATTGTAATGGTGACTTATCCAGTTCAAATTAATCCCAGCCCTGTGGGACTCCAGATCTTCAAAGGAGTACTTAATCAGCATGTATGTGTCTGTGTGTGTGTATGTATGTATGTATATGGTATATTAGAATTGGCTACATGTAAGGACTGGGTTCTGTATGTGACCAAGTATAGAGGGAGATTACCAAGCAGAAGAAATGATGTCCTTTTTTTTTTTTTTTTTTTTTTTGCAATTCATGTAACTTTGTAATAGCTAACACCTATCTAGAACCATTCTAGTAGGTAGTATTTATTGGCTATTCAGTGTGCCAAGCATTATGCTAGGTATTAGACAATTTCTTAGTAAATCCTCCTCCACCCCCCAAATTAGATACACTGTTGTTCTCAGTTTATTGATGCTGATACTTGGCTTAGAGAAGTTCAGTAACTCTACTGCTATCACACAGTGTATTTTTCAGTATAGGCCAAGAGCTGTAACAAACGACCCCAGTATGTCTGTGGCCTTAAGGTTTATTTCTTGCTCATATCCAGTCCCATGCAGGCTAGTAGGGATGGGAGGACTGAGGGAAATGGAGTTATGTTCCATGCAGCTCTTCAGGCTTCTTTCCCTTTTGTCTCCACCCTCCTCTGGGTCTTGGAAGGTTTTGATGGGCCAGACCTGGAAAGGGACACATCACTTCTATTCCAGAACTTGGTCACAGCGCCTCAGTAGACTATGATGGAGGCTGAGGAAAGCAGTCTAGATGTGGGGCTTGGGAAGGAGAGGAGAGCAAGGATATTTTTGAATACTAGCAGCTTGTAAGCAGCAGAGTTGGGACCCAAACTCGCAGTTATCTAATTCGAAAGCCCTCTTCATTGTGAAGTCAAAACTGACATTTTGCCCTGATTCTCTTATAAATAAGCATGTGCAACATGCTTAGCAGTTATGGGGAAAAACCACTTTGTTCCCTGCAATAAGCCAAAAATAAGATTCCCTGTCTAGTTCTGATCCCCCAATGAATGACATCTTGCACGTTACCTGTAAGACTGGACTAATCTGGCTAGAACTTTAGCCTTGACTTTAGTAACACTGATGTCTGAAGAAATGGTACAACCTTTGTGGATATGATAATCACATGAGAAAGTTGCTATTTTTCTACCATGAACAGACTAATGGCAATCTTTTCTCTTTAACACACACACACACACAACACATACACACCCCTTCAAACTATTCCTTCTGAAGTCTGACTTGTATTTTATTGCAAGTAAAATTTGATTTTCTAAATGCTTTTGTCTTTTTTTTGATAACACATCAGTTCTGACTTTCAAATTTATTTTTTCTCTTGATTAAATTTCCCAAGTATTTCACTTCATGCAGTAGTTGTGTTTCTAAGAAGTTCTGTGTGAAACAAGTCATTTTCAAGTTGAACCAATTTGTAAATCAGTGGAGGAGCTTGCTGTTTAAAGAAAAGCTCTTCAGATTTTCTTTGGCTTAGTGAATGGCATTGGCACTTTAATCAAGTCAATAGTTCCTACATAATGTGCACATCGTTATGAATAGCAGGATTTCAAATTCAAATGCTTTCATGGGTCATACATTTAACAAGTATGTAAAGTGGCTACATATAAGGCAATAGGGAGTGGTAAGGACTAGGGGTAAGTGGAAAATAGATGCCCCACCTAAAGGTGTGCAAAGTCAAAATTACTAAAATTGCCGTTCCAGTGAGGAGAAAATGTGTATATGGGCTGCACTGAGCTAATACACTTAGACGTAATGTAGCATAATTTTCATCCATTTTGTGAGGCCAAAATATGTATTTGATAAGATGTAATAACCTCAACTGTCAATAGAGTAACCAAAGACCAAATTACTGTTGAAGAATGCACTTCAGGTAACTCAAATTTTTCACTGCTCTGTGTATGCACGTATCCGCAAATAACCGTGGATACCACAAGTATTGATTTTAGGGTTACAGATACACTGTAGCAGGTAGGCAAATGTGTAAATATGGAATCCATGAATAATAAGGATTGAGCATATTTCCAAAATAAAACACTAATAATGATAATAGTTACCACTTATTGAGGGCTTACATTGTACCAAGCACATTCATTAAATCACTTAATTCTTTTTTTTTTTTTTTTGGCCACACCACATGGCATGTGGGATTTTAGTTCCCCCACCAGGGATCGAACCCGTGCCCCTTGCAGTGGAAGCACGGAGCCCTAACCACTGGACTGTCAGGGAAGTCCTCCCAAATATGTATCTGATAAGATGTAATAACCTCAACTATCAGTAGAATAACCAAAGACCAAATTACTGTTGAAGAAAAACTTCCAGTTAGCGATTTTCTACCCTTTTATAATCAATATCTAGTTTACGGTGACTATCCGTACTTCCTTCTTCAAAAAGTATCCCCTTTTCCCAACACTTATTTGAAAACAAAACAAAACAGGTAACGTATTTAAAACATGGGGCCTGGAACAGGTTAATCGTTAATTAAACAGGTTAATCGTAAATCGTTACTTTTTCTCAGGAACAAATCCATTCTTGTAATGTTGATACTTCCATGCATGTTGGGTGAAGTAGTCAGTCTCCTGTGATGAGAACATAGTTGAGCTACATGTAATTGCCAATATTCAAACACTTTTCTTTAACTTGGAAAACCGGCGATTTCATGTGGTTTATGTAAAGAAGATTCCAGTATTCACAGAAAACTTTGAAAATAAACATTCTTCTCTCTGCCCAGGAGTTACTGGCTTATATTTCATTAGCCTAAATTTAAGGAAGAGAGACTGGCTGTTGAGCAAACAGATGGACAAGTTGGAAAGGGTGTATTGCTGTTCTCATCTCCTACTCTTGAATGTTGTTAACTGCAGGGACAACATGGTCATGGTTGAGAACCAGGTCACCCAGGCCTGGGTACACAGCCTGAAGTAATTGCCTTGGCAAATGTTTACTTTGTCTCAATGTTAGAGGTCAGACAGCCTCACTTTGCCTTTAAATGGGAAAGTATACAATATTCCTTTCATCATTATGCCACAGGGTTATGAAAACATTCTTTGAGACTTAGAGGACACAAACTACTCTCCATTAGATAAGTCTTTCACCACACCAGTGAACTTCTGATCAATGGAGAGGTGGAGATAACGGTGTCACACAGTCTAGCATAGTGGTGGACCATATACAGTGCAGAGAATGGAAAATTAAATAAATTCAAGCTTTGTTACATTCTTTGAAATTCAGTGGATAGGAAAAGCAAACTATTACCAGTTGGAATAAATTAAGAGCTTTAATAGTACCCACCTTAAAACATGTGTGATTGTGAGTTCTGGAGAACACATGACCCCATTTGGGGAACTCCTGGCCGCCATCACTGACCTCTTTTGAGAAGACATGAATCTGAGTGGGTAGTGGAACAGGTCACTGCTCTAGAAAAAAAATTAAAGCAGAGTGTACATACATGTACACCATGACTTCACAGCTCTAAGTGGATATCAATCAGGCCTACTTGACTTTTTGGCAAATCCAGTAAGGAGAGCTAAACCAGTGACCCCTAGAGTGCTGAATGTGACACATCGTGGAAACTCAGATTTTGAGAGAGCTGTTGAGTATGTTGTTGGTTATGGGTCTCTGTGGGAAGGAATACTAATGGTATTCCATAACCTTTCAGTTGGATATTTCCATTCTGGGTTAGGCAATGCAGGAGCCTTCTCACTCAAGGTTGACCAGATCTAAAGGCCTTCCATGACCAAGAAGAAATGGTATGCCCAGGAACTGGCTAAGTCTGTTCCTACAGAGGTTTGTGCCTTCCAGAAAAGTGCCAGATAATATATCAATGGAAGAGCACTGGAGCCTTCCATGTCTCCTCCTCCTTAAGCCCCTCCCCCCAAATGACATTGGCTGTGGAACAGCAAGAGCTAGTATGGTTTACCGATGAGGCAACAAGGCATCTTCAGAGTGCATGTTATTGGAAGGCTGTAACTGCTCAATAATTTGATGCCCCAGGACAGATAGGAGGACAAGGAAACCAGTTTAGTGGACAGAGATAATTGTTACAGTCCTGTGAAGAAACCAGTTAAGAGGAAATCATAACACCATGATATCCAGGTATCTTGGCTGTTAAAATGGGTTTGATAGAATGACTGGAAAATGGAAAACCCAGGGAGGAATGATTAGGAGAAACTTCTGTTGGGGCAAGGGCTGTGTCAAAACCATGAAGAGCTAGCTGACATGCTGAACTTACAATACAGCAAGTTACTGCACTCCAAACTACGGCCATGACTTTGGCTCACAGGAATGTTCACGTGTTCTTCCTTACCTGATGGATCATGAACAATCAGGATAGAGTGTGTCGTGATGTGTTTCTGGGTTTAGGATCACATAGTCGTAATAACTGAAAACTGAATAGGTACATGACCGGAATCTGTTCTGCATGACAATAGTCATGACCCGATGTAAAGCATCAGTATGACCATATACTGACCTGAGAGAGACAGGATTGGCACGTAAGACACACAGGTCCTGTGTTAACCACTTTACCGTAGATTCTAACCACAGTAGATGTCTCATCCAGATGAGAAGCTCCAGCTCATATGCAACTGTGGAAGCCATGAATCCCACTATCAACTATGCTCTTAATCTCTTTGCGTTCCCTCTGTCCAAAAATAGCCTCTATACTGCTATCTGCCCTGCTGTGTGCCCCACGGAGGCGGACTTCTTTGAACTGTACCACCCAGACCCTTGCTGGCTGGCTTCTGCCAAAGAGAGGCCCCCATAGGAGATTGGAAGGTGGGAGAAGAAAGTGGTCTTGCCTAGCTTGCTTGCTGATTTGAAACCTGTGAAGAGTGCCCTTGTACGTCTAGGCTTTATGCTTGGGGAAATAGTTCATTTAAAACAGGTACAAGCAGTATTGCTCTGAATGCTTTTGTCCTAATGGCATCCATGGCATACTGTGATATTACCACAGGAACCCTCTTAAGTGAAATGCATTTGGAAACCCTGTGGCTTTTCATATCTACAGTGGCACACAGATACTGTCCCTCAGGGTTTTAATATTTGCCTGGGTATAGCTAACAAGTATCAAGGCTGGCAATGCCTGCTTACAGCTGAGACAATTTTAAAATTGATTCATTAATTCAGCAAGGATTTATGGAGGTGCTTTTATGGGCAGGACACTGCACTAAAGCACTGTGGGGGGAAAAGAGGAGGTGGATAATACAAGTCCTGCCCTCACAGAAATGCAATCAATTAAGATACAGATGGGGGACTGGGCGTGGGAAGAGGATACAGTCCACAGACACTGTAATATATACAGCAATCTTGTGTGTTCTGTGATTGGAATAGAATTATAAAAACCAGAAAGTTTAAAAGACGGTGGGAATTAAAAGGAGAGAGAAATAACCAAAGAGGAGGGAGCTGGAAGAAACGATCATTAGGAAGTTATAGCTTATCCGGGTCTTGAAAGGGAGGTAGGAGTCTAAAAGGGTGTAGATTTCCTATGGAGGAAGGAATGGTCAACGCATTCGGAGATGTGGGAGGGGGCAGTTAGGAAGTGCCGCGGGAAATGATGTGTCTGCCAAGATCCAAAGTTAAGAACTTTAATTATGTTTTAAAATGGAAATCAACAACAAGAATGTATACAGACACACAATTATCTCAACCATGTAAACATATCTGGGCAAAGACTGGAAGAAAAAAAGGCCAATTGTTAACAGTAGTTATTTTCATGTGCAAGGATTTTGAGTGTGTATTTTATGTTCTTTTGACTTTATGATCTGATTTGGACTGAAGCTTGATATGACTGTTAAGTGGCATAATGACAATAGACAGGGGCATTTAGGGAAGAGTTTAAATTCAACTTGGATAAATTGTGTCTGACGTTCACATTTTCTCATGTTAAAATTGGAGGTGTATCGTTGTTGACATTGTTTTCTTCAGAGAAAGAGGATTTATTTAAGATGGCATTGTACTAAGCCTATATTGAGTCCTGTATCGCAGTAGTCATAACTTTCTAAAACATTGGCTCCTGATGACTTTTGAGTGGTATTTTGTACTCCTCTCGTGAACCTCCCTTATCCTCTTAGCCCATCTTCTCTCCAGCCATTGCTTTTGGCACATGTAACCCTACAGCAAGTGGCCTTGGCTGCCTAGAGGTTGCTGCTTGGCGCTTGGCTGCGTTGCACTCCAGTCTGTACAACTAGGAAGTACAAAGGAGTTAATCCCTGGGGCAGCCCTTGGTGAGTAGGGGATAGGAGTCAGTGGGTAACTGCTCCTCTCTTCCCTTTCCCAGACAGAAAATTCTGAAATGTGTTTTACACAGCTTCTCACTGGATCTCAGTGGGATTAAGATCAGTTGCCCACTGCAGTGAACAGCTGGATAACTCGTCCTTGTTTTGGCTCTTTTCCTTCTCTGTTTTACTCTGCTCAGTCCCCCTTTCTTAATGCCTGGAATCACGCCCCCAAATGAACTACCTTGTCTCAGATTCTGCTTTCTGAGGGGCACTGCAGAGGGACAGCTAGGCTAAGACAAAAAACGTGCCAACCTCCCCGCCTACCATACTTCAAACTTGACTGAATTTACTTTGTTAGTATGACATTTTGATTGTGTAACCTACCCTTCCACTAACACAGGGTCTTTTTTTTTCTTTTAACGTTTTTAATGGAGTATAATTGCTTTACAATTGTGTGTTAGTTTCTGCTTTATGACGAAGTGAATCAGTTATACATATACATATATCACCATATCTGTTCCCTCCTGCGTCTCCCTCCCTCCCACCCTCCCTATCCCACCCTTCTAGCTCCTCACAAAGCACCGAGCTGATCTCCCTGTGCTATGCGGCTGCTTCCCACTAGCTATCTATTTTACATTTGGTACTGTACATATGTCTATATATACACTACCACTCTCTCACTTTGTCCCAGCTTACGCTTCCCCCTCCCCGTGTCCTCAAGTCCATTTTCTAGTAGGTCTGCGTCTTTATTTCCGTCTTGCCTCTAGGTACTTCATGACCATCTTTTTTTTTTAATATTTATTTTTTAGTTTCCATTAATATGTGTTAGTATACGGTATTTGTTTTTCTCTTTCTGACTTACTTTAATCTGTATGACAGACTCTAGGTCCATCCACCTCACAACAGATACCTCAATTTCATTTCCTTTTATGGCTGAGTAATATTCCGTTGTATATGTGTGCCACATCTTCTTTATCCATTCATCTGTTGATGGACGCTTAGGTTGCTTCCATGTCCTGGCTATTGTAAATAGAGCTGCAGTGAACATTTTGGTACATGACTGTTTTTGAATTATGGTTTTCTCATGGTATATGCCCAGTAGTGGGATTGCTGGGTCGTATGGTAGTTCTCTTGGTAGTTTTTGAAGGAACCTCCATACTGGTCTCCATAGTGGCTGTATCAATTTACATTCCCACCAGTAGTGCAAGAGTGTTCCCTTTTCTCCACACCCTCTCCAGCATTTATTGTTTGTAGATTTTTTGATGATGGCCATTCTGACCAGTGTGAGATGATATTGCATTGTAGTTTTGATTTGTACTTCTCTAATGATTAATGATGTTGAGCATTCTTTCATGTGTTTGTTGGCAATCTGTATATCTTCTTTGGAGAAAAGTCTGTTTAGGTTTTCTGCCCATTTTTGGATTGGGTTGTTTTTTTTTTGATATTGAGCTGCATGAGTTGCTTGTAAATTTTGGAGATTAATCCTTTGTCAGTTGCTTCATTTGCAAATATTTTCTCCCATTATGAGGGTTGTCTTTTGGTCTTACTTATGGGTTCCTTTGCTGTGCAAAAGCTTTTGAGTTTAATTAGGTCCCAATTGTTCATTTCTGTTTTTATTTCCATTTCTTTAGGAGGTGGGTCAAAAAGGATCTTGCTGTGATTTATGTCATAGAGTGTTCTGCCTATGTTTTCCTCTAAGAGTTTGATGGTGTCTGGCCTTACATTTAGGTCTTTAATCCATTTTGAGTTTATTTTTGTGTATGGTGTTAGGGAGTGTTCTAATTTCATTCTTTTACATGTAGCTGTCCAGTTTTCCCAGCACCAGTTACTGAAGAGGCTGTCTTTTCTCTGTTGTATATTCTTGCCTCCTTTATCAAAAATAAGGTGACCATATGTGTGTGGGTTTATCTCTGGGCATTCTATCCTGTTCCATTGATGTATATTTCTGTTTTTGTGCCAGTACCATACTGTCTTGATTACTGTAGCTTTGTAGTATAGTCTGAAGTCAGGGAGCCTGATTCCTCCAGCTCCAATTTTCTTTCTCAAGATTGCTTTGGCTATTCGGGGTATTTTGTGCTTTCATACGAATTGTGAAATTTTTTGTTCTAGTTCTGTGAAAGATGCCATTGGTAGTTTGATAGGGATTGCACTGAATCTGTAGATTGCTTTGGGTAGTATAGTCATTTTCACAATATTGATTCTTCCAATCCAAGAACGTGGTATATCTCTCCATCTATTTGTATCATCTTTAATTCCTTTCATCAGTGTCTTATGATTTTCTACATACAGGTCTTTTGTCTCCATAGGTAGGTTTATTCCTAGGTATTTTATTCTTTTTGTTGCAGTGGTAAATGGGAGTATTTTCTTAATTTCACTTTCAGATTTTTCATCATTAGTGTATAGGAATGCAAGAGATTTCTGTGCATTAATTTTGTATCCTGCTACTTTACCAAATTCATTGATTAGCTCTAGTAGTTTTCTGGTAGCATCTTTAGGATTCTTTATATATAGTATCATGTCATCTGCAAACAGTGACAGCTTTACTTCTTCTTTTCTGATTTGCATTCCTTTTATTTCTTTTTCTTCTCTGATTGCTGTGGCTAAAACTTCCAACACTATGTTGAATAATAGTGGTGAGAAAGGGCAACATTGTCTTGTTCCTGATCTTAGTGGAAATGGTTTCAGTTTTTTACCCCTGAGGGCGATGTTGGCCTTGGGTTTGTCATATATGGCCTTTATTATGATGAGGTAAGTTCCCTCTGTGCCTACTTTCTGGAGGGTTTTTATTATAAATGGGTGTTGAATTTTGTCAAAAGCTTTCTCTGCATCTATTGAAATGATCATATGGTTTTTCTCCTTCCATTTGTTAATATGGTGTATCACATTGCTTGATTTGCATATATTGGAGAATCGTTGCATTCATGGGATAAACCCCACTTGATCATGGTGTATGATCCTTTTAATGTTCTGTTGGATTCTGTTTGCCCGTATTTTGCAGAGGACTTTTTGCATCTATGTTCATCAGTGATATTGGCCTGTAGTTTTCTTTTTTTGTGACATCTTTGTCTGGTTTTGGTATCAGGGTGATGGTGGCCTCATAGAATGAGTTTGGGAGTGTTCCTCCCTCTGCTATATTTTGGAAGTGTTTGAGAAGGTTAGGTGTTAGCTCTTCTCTAAATGTTTGATAGAATTTACCCGTGAAGCCATCTGGTCCTCGGCTTTTGTTTGTTGGAAGATTTTTAATCACAGTTTCAATTTCAGTGCTTGTGATAGGCCTGTTCATATTTTCTATTTCTTGCTGGTTCAGTGTCGCAAGGTTGTGCATTTCTAAGAATTTGTCCATTTCTTCCAGGTTGTCCATTTTATTGGCATAGAGTTGCTTGTAGTAATTTCTCATGATCATTTTTATTTCTGCAGTGTCACTTGTTACTTCTCCTTTTTCTTTTCTAATTATATTGATTTGAGTCTTCTCCCTTTTTTCTTGATGAGTCTGGTTAATGGTTTATCAATTTTGTTTATCTTCTCAAAGAACCAGCTTTTAGTTTTATTGATCTTTGCTATGGTTTCATACATTTCTTTTTCATTTATTTTTTATCTTTATGATTTCTTTCGTTCTGCTAACTTTGGGGGGTTTTTTGTTCTTTCTCTAATTGCTTTAGGTGTAAGGTTAGGTTGTTTGAGATGTTTCTTGTTTCTTAAGGTAGGATTGTATTGCTATAAACTTCTCTCTTAGAACTGCTTTTGCTGCATCCCATTGGTTTTGGGTCATCGTGTTTTCATTGTCATTTGTTTCTAGGTATTTTTGGATTTCCTCTTTGATTTCTTCAGTGATCTCTTGGTTATTAAGTAGTGTATTGTTTAGCCTCCATGTGTTTGTATTTTTTACATATTTTTTCCTGTAATTGATATCTAGTCTCATAGCGTTGTGGTCAGAAAAGATAGTTGATATGATTTCAATTTTCTTAAATTTACCAAGGCTTGGCTTGTGACCCACGCTATGATCTATCCTGGAGAATGTTCCATGAGCACTTGAGAAGAAAGTGTGTTCTGTTGTTTTGGGATAGAATGTCCTATAAGTATCAGTTAAGTCCATCTTGTTTAATGTATCATTTAAATCTTGTGTTTCGTTATTTGTTTTCATTTTGGATGATCTGTCCATTGGTGAAAGTGGGGTAACACAGGGTCTTTTGTTTGCGATATTAGGAATGACTAAGGAAGCCAAAGCAAACTGTCTACATGGTTAGCACCTGAAGGGATCATCTAGTGATCAGTGCATCCCAAATTGTTTGCACCCTGGCATCACCTGAGGGGCTTTCAGAATTATCAATGCTTGCTTGTATCCCCCAGAGATTGTGATTTACAGTAAGTCCTCTACGTATGAATGAGTTCCATTCAGAGAGCGCAGTTCTTAAGTCCAGTGTGTTCGTAAGTCCAACAAAGTCAGTCTAGGTACCCAACTAACACAGTCGGCTATACAGTACTGTACTGTGATAGGTTTATAATACTTTTCACACAAATGGCTCATAAAAAACAAAAAAAATAAAACATTTTTAATTTTACAGTTCAGTACCTTAAAGTACAGTAGTACAGTACAGCGGCTGGCGTTTCTTAGCGTACCAGCTTCATCACTGCTGCGTTTCGACTTGAAGTTTCATACGTAGGGGACTTAATGTAATTTGTTTGGTATGTGACCTGAGTATTAATTTTAAAATGTTCCATGGGTGATTGTGTGGGCAGACTTGGGGAATCAGTGGTTTAGATCAGGGATTGGCAAATTATGGCTCATGGGCCAAGTCTGGCCCATTGCCCACCTGTTTTTGGGTAGCCTGCAAATTAAGAATGGTTTTTACATTTCTAAATGGTTGAAAAAATATCCCAAGAAGAATACTACTTGATGACAGCTCTCTATTATCAGTGGTGTTACAAGACTGTAGCTCCTAGGGAAAGGGACAGTGTGGTAACCGGATTTTATGGCCACTGTATTTGATTGTGTATGAGCATGTCAGGTCAGACACTTAATGTTGAAAAGATTAGTGAGAACAAGCCACCCACATCCTTGCTTTCTCTTAGCAAAGCGGAAAACCATAATTGAGTATGATAAGAACAATAGCTTTTACAAAGCTTTTGAAAAGCTAAAGGAGGGGAAAGAATTTTCCAGTGTGTTTCTTCTTAGATAGTCTTGTGTGTACATGTGCAGCTTAGCTTCGGCAGAGCTGGAAAGCATAGTTCTCTTTGACAAAAGCTTTACCGTGGATTTGTCGAGCTTCTCCCAGTGGTGGTGGTGGAGGTGGGAGGGGGAGTAGATGGGTCATCTTGAGAAAGTGAAATTTATGGTGGCTTATTTGTTTTCTCTCATTTGTATGAATGAATTACAGGAACAGGCATGCAATGTATTTGGCTTTGAATTGTGTAGGTAATTAAGTCAGCCAAGCTGGGTGACAGGCTAACGATCGTGTTATCAGGAATGAAATACTAAACTGAAGTCTATTCAATCAGTAGTGTAGACTGAGTGGATTGCATAATTAGTTAAAAGCCCCTGGAAACATTGCACACTAGTCGACTGGTTCAGAACCTCCTCTTTATTCCATGGCCTTTCTCTCAGATGTTTCGTTATTTTAATTCCAAAGTTCTCAGAGGCCTTACAAATAAATAAAACATACTGAATCCAAATGGAGTCATCAATTTATGTGCAATCAAATGAGCACATGACATTGGTCTGAAGTAAGTGACAGGCATTAGTTACAATAAAACTGGTAGGTTCAAATATGGTGTTTAAAAACCGAATTAAATGCAATTTCTGAATTTCATGTACAAATTATTTCCTTAGAAGCCATGCTATCTTTGATTCCACAGTCTGCTTGAGAAAGCAGCCCTGACTTTCGAGACGAGTTTTTGGCTAAATATAGTCTAGCGTTAAATTTTAAATATCTTTTTCTTTTCTGAAAAGGATGAATGTTTCAAAGTGGTTTAAAAAAATGAGAAATACTCCATTCCTCCTGAAATGTGAAATGGTTGCCCCAGTTTACCGATAAAATTCTCAATGACAACGGAGTACTATAAATAGAGCCCCCTCTTTGTTAAATACAGAAGGCAGGACTCCAAGGCTTAGCTCTGGAAAGTGTCTCTCCCCAGATGGGTGTGGTGGGAGGAGGAGGGATGGCTAACTCAGTGGCCTGCTTTGGTCTCCCGAATTTCACCTTTCTCTTGGGTTCTTTGCTTTGGCTTCTGGTTGACACTGTTACACTGACAGTAGGTGTGTCTGGTGCTTCTCTCTTCAACTCTGTGGCCAGAGGAACAATTGGCTGGAATTTGCACATAAATTTGATAGTAGAGGACAGCAGGGAGATACCACAGATACAAGGAATGTGAAGAGTGTGACTTACACAAGACTGTGATCCTGTCATAGCCAACCTTCTCTCGCAGGCTTTCAGACGCCGTCCCGTGTCACCTAGGGCCCGGGGACCTAACTGCCTGCCCCTTTCATCCCTTGGCTCTTTGTTCTTCCACTTCTGCACCACGTTCCTTCCATTACTGAGGATGAGTCCCAGTCACTGACTGTAGTGGATGTTGCGGTGCTTGACCGAGATCCTGCCTTCAGGGTTGAGACCCTCGTTCCCCAGCTGGTGGTTGCTGATGGTTGTCATCTTACTTCCTCTCTAGACGCTGTACTTGGCTGACGGGCTCTGCCTCACCCAAGGTTATGTCCTTTCCCTACGGGTAGCCTTCATCCAATGGTTGGGAGCTTGACATAGAGGTACAAAGGTATGGCCCCCTTACCTGGATTCTAGCTAATTCTGAAGGGCCATTTCAGCTCCAGTGTCACCCCATGGGATCGGCTGAGGCCTCTGTTGCAGGAGCATTGCAGCTCAACTTGTCTCTCTTCCTCTGGTGTCCTTGACGCTCCCACTGGTGGTGTTTCTGAGAGCACTGCCCAGTGAAAGTCCCACACAAATCTGTCTGAAAGTCTCTTTTAAGGGGAATGTAACCTAAGACATATACACACGTCTTTTCTCCAAATAATACATAGCACTGACCCTTCGGATGGGAATCAGTTCATATTTTCCTTATTTTATAGATTTGGAAACTGAAACTTAGAGAGATTGCCAAGGTCATGGAACTAGTAAACAGCTGAACCAGATAACTGAAACCAAGTCCCATGGTCTTATTTACCATGATATATTGTTTGCATGCTTTTATCAAAAACTTGTTATTCTCAAACATACAGAAAATAATAAAATAGACACACACATACCCACCAGCCAGATTTGATGGATGTTATTTTGCCATTCTTGTTTCAAATCTCTTTTTTAAAGAAATAAAACATGATAGATAGAGCTAAATGCCTGTCCCCAAGCCCCCTTTCCCTTCCATCTTTTCCTTTTTTTTTTTTTTTTTTTTTTGCGGTATGCGGGCCTCTCACTGTTGTGGCCTCTCCCATTGTGGAGCACAGGCTCCGGACGCACATTCTCAGCGGCCATGGCTCACGGGCCTAGCCGCTCCGCAGCATGTGGGATCTTCCCGGACCGGGGCACGAACCCGTGTCCCCTGCATCGGCAGGCGGACTTGCAACCACTGCGCCACCAGGGAAGCCCCTCCTGTTTTGTTTTGTTTTGTTTTGTTTTTTGAGAAAAGGAATCCATGAGTCAAATAACAAATGTATATGTACAAATGATATTCTTCCTGATGAAGACTTTGTTGCCGAGTTGGCCCACTGGCTAGGATGTTTTGCGTAGGCAGTTAACTTGTGAAAAAGCTTTTCCAGCTTTTATCCTTAGTTTGAAGAGGCAGAATTTGTCAGCAAGAAATAAGATTGAGCACTAAATACTTTATTTGAATCATGAACTTAAATATTACAGAGTTCCAACTCATTCTCAACTTGGGAAAATATGTTCCTTTATTCCATGCTCATTCACGTCTTCCTTTTGCCTTTTTCCTCAGTTTTTCCTTCACCATTATATTATTAAGAATTTCATTGTTGGGTACAGCTCAGCGCTGTTAGTGGCCTGATGTTGCCTTTGACTACAATACTGTAATCACCAGAGACATCAAGAATTTAAGGATGAAAGCTCTTTTATCCTAAGAAAGGCAGATGGGCTTTGATGGTATCAAGCACAAAATGAATTAGTATTTGTGTTTTATGTCCCACCTGAGCAAGTCAAGAACTGACAGAGGGTCAGGGGTTTGTACTAACTATAGTGTGTGCTGGGAAAGCTTCGGCAGGAATGATGTCCTGGAATAATAAGTACCAAGGCTGTCCATCTTACCCAGGGCTGGGACAATTGAGCCAAAGATAGCAATAAGACATTGGTCATGGAGAGTCTTACAGAAGGGACTTAACACAAATTGGGGAGTGGAAGAAATACTTTAGTGATATGTAGAAGTATAGTTCCAAATCATTGCTTGCTGACACATCCCCAGCAAGAATCATACTACCTAGATGAGTAATTAAGCATTTGAATGTTATAACGTGTGATTTAACTGTAGCCAGGACATGTGACTCAAGGGGCACTATTTGATTGAGATGTTGGTGAGGTTGGGGTTTGGTGGTAGTGGTGCTGGAGATGAATAGCCCTTGATTCAGTTATTAACAAACATGACGCCTCCTGTGGGCCAGGCCCCCGAAGCCCTGACCACACGGAGCTTAAAGGTGATAAAGCAATCGTAATACAGTGAGGTGAGTGCAGGCTGCCGTGGGAACCCATGAGAGGGGCACTTAATCTAACATTCAGTTTTGGGGAAAGTTTTCCCTTGTGGGTACGTTGTAGGCAGAGGCTTGAAGGATGAGCAGGAGTGGTCTAGGAGAAGGAGATAGTGAAGCAAGGGAAAGGCCTGGAAGTGAGAGAGAATATGGCCCATTTGTAAGATTTCAAGTATAGTAGTTTACTATTGCACTCAGATAAAACTTATTTTAAAAAGGAGACTATGAATAAAATAGAGAAGAGATAAGCCAAACATGAGGAGTTTGGAGCAAAATAAAATAAAAAGATTTACTAGTAATTTATAATAACCACAATCAAAATCCCTTGCTACAGTTACACATAATTAAAGCCTCCATAGAACAATTACAGACATACCCCACAGAAGGCGTCCTGGTTACTATTTTCATGGTAGAACACTTCCTGCTTTTTATTACAGCATTTCACAGAATGCATGGATCTCTCAACCCAATATTTTGCTAACAGTGATCCCTTTGGCAAAATTTACATCTTGTCCTCCAAACCCAATACGGCATTGTTAACAAAAGATGTGCAGGATTTGAGTTGCATTCCAAATTCATCCGGCATGGTGGTGCTTGACCTTGGCTGCACGGTGGAATCATTTAATATGGATGCCTGGGACCCCACCTAGAGATGCTGAGTCAGTTGTTCTGGGATGTGTCCTGGTCATTGGGATTTTTGAGAGGTCCCCAGGTTATCCTAATAGGTAGCCAAAGTTGGGTGCCAAAAATATGGTAGAATGTCAGAATCACATGTAAAAGTTTGAAAACATGCACCAAAATGTCAAGAAAGAGATGTGCTGGCTTTGTGTTGCCTCTGCTGAGAGAGATCAGTGTTACTGCAAAGAAAATATGTGCTAACAACTCTTTGAATTGGTGATCGTAAAGCAAGAGTGTGAGCATTGTACATCCTATCGTTTGTGTGTATGCATTTTACTGTGTTTCATGTATGCTATAAGAAATTGCTTGGGCTTTTAGGTTGAAATGTAACATGTGACTTATTTTCTCATTTAAAATAGTGAGAAAGTCCTAGAACAGATAATGGGAAACTGAGGAATTTATTGCTGATGTTGAGGTAGATGTCTGTATTCCTTTAAGGTCATAACTGTTTCATTTGATTGCTTGGCCTGTTCTAGCCTGTCAGTGGAGGTAGCTGAGGGATGTAGGGCACTCGTTACCTCCAGAGAAGTGATGGGACTTGAGGAGGGTGTACCTGCCAACAGACAGCAAGGTTGCATACTACTTGGGCCTGTGCTGTGAACCTGGCAAGTGCTCGGGGTAGCAGGCCTGATTCCACTTGTAAGATGAAGCACGTGACCTAGAGCAGCTCTGATTTTCAAAGTGCGGAGGACTCCTAGGGGCCATCTGGGGTGTGATAGTAGGATGGGTATGGCTCTGTCTGCTTCCCCATTTGTTTGTAAGGTGATCCTGGGAGAGGTGAGATGTGGCAGAGAGGAAGCCAATAAAAGGTACATTAATGAGCAAGATGCTGCTATGGAAAACTTGGGCTCAATTCCTCTGGGCGGTCTCTGAGAAACTCTAGAGAACACACCTCAGAATTGTTCTACTGAGGAGTGAGGAAGGTGGGGTATTTGCCCACCCCCCCCATCCCTCACTGGTGGAGGGGGCTCCTGGGGTATTAGTCACTCAGCATCTCCAGGCTGCCCCATGCATGGACCAAACATGTTGCTGAGGGTGGAAAATCTTGACCAGTGGAGAGATGCAGGAAGCCACTGAGTATATGGGAACCTTCTGAGGGACCTGCAGGGAGGCTGAGCAGGTAGGGTTGGGCGCTACTAGTATCTGCTCTGCTCCGCTTCCCCATCTCAGTCACAGGGGCCTGCTTTACTTATTTTATGCTTTGGCCTCCTGTGTACATTTTTTTAAAGCAGGTGTTCCAGGGCTTTAAAAAATTTTAAAGGACCACCCTTCCCCCAGGAATTTGGAATTTGGCAAACTCTTGGAGGAAGTTGGCAAACTATTAGAGGCTAAATTGATTTTCTCAGGCTACCATTAGCTGGAAATGTAGCTATTATTGAAAGAAACAAATCAGCTTGATTTTAGTTGTTTTGAAGATAGTAACAATAATCTTGACTAATTACCAAGTGATACATGTTTAGTATAAGGCCCAGACTTTTTTCTAGAATAGATTTCAAGTCAATAAATATAATTACAGAGACTAATAGTTCAGGTTTTGATTTCTCTATTATACTAAATTATCATGACATCACTGATTACGGTAAAATTGTCAAATCAATGAATTATAAAACTGTACATGGAAATGATTAACTGAGATGCCCTTCTGGCTTTTGTTAGATCATCACGAAGCATGAGGATCAACAGTTAGAAATTTGGTTCAGGAAGTTTGCAGAGGATTTCTGCTTAGAGATGAAATTGGAAAGATTTATGGTATGTAAATTGTCCAAGTGTTTTTCTAATTCCTTCCATCTTCCCCCTATCTTTTTTCCTTACCTAATTGATAATTTTAACAAAAGTTTTGTGATTGACAGTAAATAATGGACTTTAGTCAGATCCCACCATGGCTGAGAGAGAAGAAAGGCTAAGGAAAAAAAAAAACGTGGTGAACTCTTAACAGCTGAATTTCTCAGCTTTTCCTTCTGTTGCCTTCTAATTTATTTTCCAACATGCTTTTTTTTTTTTTTCCAACGTTTTGTTTGAAGTTGCCATTTGGAATCTAGAACAGAATAGCAAGGATGGATAATGCCTGAAATGACGAACTCTGGTTAAAAAAAAAAAAAAAACAAAAACCTGCACGGGTATTCTATCACTCTTACATGAATGGTCATCACCACCTGATTCAAAACCAGAGCACACACGTTAAAGGGGCCTATAAATGCACAATATATTCATCGCATGCTGAGGTTGCCAAATCGCCTCCTCTTATCTGCCATTGTTCTCCAACCGAAAAGGCCAAAAACGATAAGAGAAAAGAGGCAAAATAGAAGATGGATCATTTTTTCTGTTACAAGGGAAAGATTTCATTACTATTGGCCATTTTTTTCCCCAAAAATGTTTAAAGAATCTGATTAAGAAAGAGATTGAATCAAGTACTTAGAGACAGATTCCCTGAATACAATAAATTATGTTTGTTGGGATAATTTTTTAAAAGGTAGTTTATATGAACAGTTGACCAGATGATTGCAAAGTCTTCCAGTTTGGTTAAGCAAATTGCCATCACTAGATCAACAGTCATTACACCATGATCTAGGTTGTCTTTAAGGAGAGACTGGCTACAGTATTTGTCCTGTAGCTAGAGCTATGTGGTCCGTATATTTAAGAAATCAGCCAAATTTTATTTAAAGCATTGTTACCATGATTTAGTTTGAAGTCTAGGGCTTCCCTCTATAGATTAGTAAGTGAAGGTGATTCTTATGATGATCCTTTTGGCCTTTCCTTGTCGGTTAGTCTTAGTGTCCATGTATTTATCTAGGGATGGAATTGTCATGGTCCCGGAGCAGCACCCGAGAGCAATATGAGGGAAAGTATTTCTCTAGCGTCCCTTGATTAGGATCCCTCTCATGCATCCTTT
Source organism: Delphinapterus leucas (assembly GCF_059928025.1). NCBI lineage: Eukaryota > Metazoa > Chordata > Mammalia > Artiodactyla > Monodontidae > Delphinapterus > Delphinapterus leucas. The sequence goes on from NC_143150.1 coordinate 113,373,702, forward strand.
ATATAAGTACTTTCTGCTGGGCCAATTTAAATGTGAAAGGCAAAAGCTTTTTAAAGGAATGCTAAAAGAACACACACAGGGATAAAAGAGTAACATGATGGAAACCAAATACTAAAAACTTCCACACATCTACTACTCGGGCAGTAGGAAAAATGTTTTGTTTTGAGTTGCTATTGCTTTAAATGGCCAGCTGGGGTCTTCAGCAAGTGCATTTGCAGGGCTGAGCTTCCAGGTGAGCTGTCAGGGTGGGGGGATGGAGGCGACACTCAGAATGTTCCTAGTCTGAGAGCCGCCAGCAGAGTCCTTAGGGGATCAGACCTGAATCTGGTTCAGGCAGGTTTGCTTGAATTCTCTGCCATGTGGCCTCTGCAAACTCACAGAGTTAACCCCTTGACACCAGGCTTCAACAGAGGGATTTTCCTTCCATTGCTACTTTGTTTTTTCAGCACGTAGCTGGCTAGTCAGTATTGATCAGGCCTTTGATCTCCTCATGGCTGTGCTAGTGGGGGACAGAGCACTGGATACAGCCCGGGTGTTTTCCGAATCACATGGCCCTTCCTGCATCTGTCCCTCGATGAGAAATGGCTGAGAGGTGCATGAAGAAGAGGCTGGAAACTAAGCGTTCTGGCCTTGATGGCTGCTGACAGGGTTGTTCCATAAAATCCAAGTTGCCCAGTTATATTTCAGATAAACAAGTAATCGTTCCAAATATTGCATGGGACATACCTATGCTAAAAAGTATTTATCTGAAATTCAGATTTAACCAGGCATCCTGTATTTTCCTTTGGTTAACCTGCCAACCCTATGCTGAGAAGATTTCTGTAGGAGCCTGTGGTCAACAAGGCAGTCTCTGCAGTAGTCAGCAGCTGGCAGAGCCCTACTGAAGCAGACGAAGCAGTGACAATCATAGATAGCAGCACAGTGAATGAAGTTTCTGGGACTTCCTTTTCTTTCCTGGCTCCACTAAAGCCTCAGTGGACCCACAAATTGACCATACAGATGGACATTCAGAACCAGACTTAATTTGATTTAGAAAAATAAAGGAATGTGGCATTCTTGCACATGTCATGCAACAAAATCTTACTGACCCTAGATAAAATAGGAACAATAAACATTGCCGACTTCATAGTTTGTCTCAAGAGCTAAATGAAATAATGTAGTTGACACCATTAGCACAATGTCTGTCCCTTAATATAATACTTAAGGTCTCAAATATGTCTGCCCTCATCAGGACAGGGGAGAACTAAATAGAAATTTCAGAATATCCTTAGAGCTCTCCTTAGAACAGCTACTTTAAAATAGAATTGTTGTATCCAGCACTTTCCTTCCATAGCTTAGGTCTTTTCTGAATCTTAATTCTTGGCCCTTCAGTCTTTGCTGTGTGCCTTGATAGATTAGTAATGTGCATACTTTGCTCCAGTGTTAAATGAATGTAAGCCCCTCCAGTATTGCTTTTCAAAATATGGTGGTATCTGCCAAGAGTCCAAAAGGAAAAAAGTTTCTGTGTAAGGCTTTTCGAAATATTACAGTTGACTCTTGAACAACGTGGGGATTAGAGGCATCAACGCTCCATATAATCGAAAATTGTCGTATAATTTACAATTGGCCCCCCTGCACCCACAGTTCCCCTCCTCCAGTTGAGGGTTAATTTACTGTTAAACTCATCAACCACAGGGAGTTTGCTTTATGACGGAGTCTCAAAGATTGATTTGTAGTATAATTTAAAATATAATGCGAGTGATAATAGCAGATACATTTTTGTTGTTAGACAATGAAAATACATCATTTAAACATTGATTGGGAAGAAATTTCTAACCAACTTCTTTAGTCTCTCCATTGCTGTAAATCTTATCCTTGCCAACATAAACAGGAAGTAACTGAAGTTTTAAAAAACTTTATTTTGAAATAGTTTTAGATTTACAGAAGAGTTGTAAACTTAAAGAAGATAGTACAGTGAGTTCCTCTATACCATTCACCCACCTTGTGAAGTAGTTTTTACCCTTTAGTTATTCCTATTCCTAGAATTTCCGTAGATGCTGGTCACAATGAATTAGGCAGACTTGGGTCAAAAAGACTTGTTTAGAAGGAAACTCTCAAGAATTCCACCAAGGATATTTCCTACGAAGCAATGGGACTCAAACCTTTTCCTCTTTTTTCTTTCCAACAAGCTAAGGAAAGAACTGGAAGAAAAGGCACAGTGTTTACTCTTGAACGTGACCAAAATCCAAGTGGAGCCCTTTGCCAGTACAGAACAAGGGAAAACCTTCAGTGTATTGACGATCTAGGGTGGACCATTAGGCATTGAAAGTCAGAATTTTTCTGATTAATACTTAAGTCACTCCTCATTAAGCACACTTAAAAACAAAGGAGATTGGTAATTATCAAGTGACAAGTTAGCAAAGCAACTGATAAAATTTGCTGAACTGCATCTTAATTTTGTACCCTATCCTGTGTGTGAGCCTAGAGCCTGGATCATAATCACTGAGCAGCATTTCTCTAGCTCCAGTCCCCTCCCCAGTCAAATGGCATGTAGCTCTCAGATTGAGCCCAAATAATTCTGAAAGGGTTCAGGATGTCGACTGTATGCACCAAATACAAACCCATTGACTTCTCTGTCCCATCTGCCATTTTCTTCTTCCTCTCTCGTTTATGGTGACTGCTGAAAATGTCAAAAGCTATTGCTAACAAGGCTCACTGAAGGCTCTGTAGCTTCTAGTGCCCACAAAGAGGTCACACCCTTCTGCTTCTGCCAGGTATCTACCTCAAGGGGGTGGCCATGATAGCTGTTGAGGTGCTGTCATCTGTACTAAGGGCATTAGCCTCTGTTGCTACTGAGATTAATGGCATCAAAATGGCTGACAGCCTGCTCTGCAGCTCTTTTACTATTTCCCTCTCTTTGTAAACAATCTTCACTCTAATGTGGGATGTGAGTATAGGGATGGAGGGCCAGGGAAGATAATTTGAATTGACAGACAATACTCGAGTCTCTCTTGTTGTGGAACTCCTTAGCTCCTCTTAAAACATACTCCTCCAAAATTCCCCCGTGTTTCCAAACTCACCTTAAAACTGGGCCATATCAGAGAAGCACTTTTGTTGTCACATTGTCTTATAGGCTTTTTGAATATTTTTTTTCTCTCTAGACTAAGGGTCTCAAACTCAAATGACTGTTACAGGGGCCACTTACCTAACTTGAATAAAATGAATCGTGGAGACAGGGGCAAATTGGAGAAACCGTGTCCTATCTCAAGGGGTCAGTAGTTGTTTTTCAGCTCCAACTGATGGCAGCCAAACATGATTGCTAGAGAAATGTTGCCCGATTTTCTGATTTTTCAAAAGAAGCTAGAAATCTAGACGTTGATAATAAATCTTCTGATTTTCGAATGCCATCGACTAACTTAACATTTGTAATGAGCACTGTGCAAATCAAACAAAGCTTATTTACTGTACTGGGCCCACAAGCCTCCTGTTTGCCTGCTTCGGTGCCTAAATGTTTCATGTCAGTGAGAGTGGAGAGACAATAGGAGGATATCATATTTAGACAAATGCTTGGGTTATCCACATCATTAATTCCTTACGTTCACCTGATGCAAAGGGCATTACAATGACAAAACAAACAAGCTTATGATCTTTATTAGAAGATAGTAATAACAATTTTAAAGAACTTTAAGTGTCAGACACTTTAAATGTAGAGTTGTTAGTTCTTAACAACAATCCAGCCATGTTTACCCCCAGTTTATGGAGGAGGAAATTGAAGCGCAGGGAATTAATTTAACTAATTGGCTTAAGTGCAAACCACACATATCTAGGAAGACACAGAGCTGGAATTAGAACCAGAGATCACTCATTTTCTACCACGTCATACTGCCCTTGACGCTAGAACTCAATCCAGTGAATACTAAGTACAAGTCAGGAAGGAATCTCTTTTCATTAATGACAAGTTACAAGAATGTAATATTAACTTGCAAATCTGTGTGCCAAAAGAGAACTCTCCAACCACAAACACCGCGAGAATCTTTTTCCTTGGAAACTGGCTTTCAGTTTTTGATACTAAGGATCCAATTCTATCAATCACTTAATTCCTTTGCCTGAAGAATCAATATAAAAAGGTGAATCGTTATTAAGCATTCTCACTCTAATTGAAATGTTAGTTTGAACTCTTGAAAAATTTGCATCGCTTTAAAGTTACTGCAAAAACCTAGCTGTTGGGGATTTTGAAGGCACATTTCTAAGTGTCGCCTTCAGGTGCAAATGACCTTTCATTTCCTTTAGACAAAGGGGAAAGTATGAGTTATGGACTCACCAGCAGGACAAGGAAATGGGCAGGCTGACTTTCCAGCTCCCCTCCAGCTCTGTGTTTCTGTGCCACACACTTCCTCTTTCCAAATCTTGCCTGCCTGCCTTTCCGTTTTGAATTTCACACGTGTTGGCTTTGGCAAATCTTAACTTTTTACACTGTTTCCTAAAATATTCCTTGTGGAAATGTATGTGGACTTATTGTTGAGCAACTCATAAAATCCTTACAACCTTCTCTAAAGGTGACCAGGGATAGTATACAAATGAATTTAAAAGAAGATTTGCAAACTCTGTAAGGTAAAGGTGATAACTGCAGGAGACTAGCAATTCACGGAATTGTAGATTTTGTTCATTCTTAGGCATGCCAGAGCACCCTGTGCTTTTTATAGTATTCACTGCTTCACCTTGCAGTTCTCCATGTTACTCAAAGTGGAGTCCATGGACCGGCAGCACTGGCATGTCACCTGGGAACGTGTTAGAAATAAAGTCTCAGGCTCCACCCTAGACCTCCTGAATCAGAACCTACATTTTAACAAGTTCCCCAAGTTCATGTACACATTAAAGTTTGAGAAGCTCTGTTCTTTCTATCTCACCCAAGATGTCTTTTCCTTCTTGCATTTCTCGCACTGAACACAGAGCCTCGAGGATAGTTGGAACTTTATGATTATTTACTGACTGATGAATTGGTTCTCAGTGCTTGGAGATCTAGTCAAAAGGCCTCGTTTAGAAATGTTAGGAAGCCCAGGAGTTACAGCCAACTAAATATAGAACTTCACCTACTCAAGGCATCCTCAGCCTTTGCTGTACGTTGGAAACATTTGGGAGGATTTAAAAAAAAATACTGATACCTGGCTACTACCCACTCATAGAAATTTTTCCTTAATTAGAATAAGGTGTGACCTGGGCAGTAGCGACTTAAATTTTCTCTAGGTGATTCTAATGTACAGTCAAGGTTGAGACCTGTTGCCGTAGAAATAATCTTTCAAAAAGCTTTTTGAATAATTGAATTACTAGGTTCCAGGATGAGCAAAGTATTGAAACCACTCAGGAGTATAAGCTTGAGTCTCTGTCATTAGTACCTAGTGAGCTGTGATATAGTGGCACTGGGGCTAGGTCTGTGTGTCCATACAGTGTTGGAATATTTGGTATTTGTAGTAAGCAAATATGTTCTGTTTTTTTTGTAACTTAATCATATAGAGTAATTGTAGAAAGGCGTAGGTTTGGTCAAGAGAGTAAAGCGTGACACTAAATCTTGGGAGGAACTGTAACTTAAACAAATTTCTTAGTTGAATTTCATTAAGTATTTATGCTTCATCAAACTGGCTTGGTTATTTTCTTCTGTTGGAAGAGAGATCAGTACACAATTTATCAATATTAAAGCTATTACTCATAAATAGTACAGTTGTGAACTGTATCCTTACTTTACAGAAGAGTACTGTACCTGCTCGGCATATTTCACGTATCCTTCCTTATTGCCTTTTGGAACTCTCCTCTTTTGGGCAACCAAAAGTCCTCTGATCTAGTTTAGAAAACAGTTTTGTTGATGAATATCTCTTCTCTCCTCCTTAGCCATCTATCTTGATGAGTATAGCCTTTCACTCAGATGCAGGCTTTTAGTGGGGAGAATGACATCATTTCAGATGATGTCAGTGTTAGCATGTGGCTAATTCGGTTGAACTGACATTATGAGCACATTAGAGAAATGTTTAACAAGTTGAAGTACATTTCCATATTGTCCTCTTACTTGTGCTTAGCTCCTTGGGGGATCTGGGGGATTGTAAGCAAGCCTGAAGTCTGTACTGAGTGGCTAAAGTACCTGCAAAGGGCCTCATGCTTCCCTCAGCATGTCAAAGCTCCTGAGAGCTGGAGATGACACTTAGGAGACTATTGAAGAGTCAAGATGTGATGACAGTGAGAAATGAGAGTCGCAGAGCTGATGGCATCACTGTGTAGATGTGGCGTTTCCTTAGAGGTTCACCCTATAATGATGTCATATCCTGAAATGCTATCTTGTGGATGAAGATTTCTTCTGTTCTTGGAATACTGTATTAGGGTAAAAGAAAAGTGACTCTAACAAAGAGAACAAAATACAGTTGCAAGACATTTTTGTTCTGTGTCATCATTTCAGGGACCTTTGATGTCATTCCTCTTCCGTCAACTAAAACATGGTCCTCATCTGCTTGGTTGAAGCTGGGTTCTGGAACATCCATGTTACTGTTGGCAGGGAGGAGGAAAGACAGCTTGTGGAAACAGCCGCACTTATCCACAAGGGAGACTGGGAAATGTGGACTCTATTGTGGCAAGTCATGTTTGCGTATGTGTGTAACTAGCAGTACAGAACATGCCTCCAACATAACAACATCCGAGAGACAAGAGAGCAGGGGTGTTTACACACCGACTCCTGACAGCCATTATTGGAGGGCTGTTCCCGGTGAAGTGCTAATTCCTTGACACTTCTGACTTGTTTTCTGCACACGGAAAGTGTGAGCTTTGGAGGCCAGAAAAAGCCTTCAGGCAAAGAAATGTAGATGTTGGCAGTTGGAACTGATAAGGGTGGCCATTATGGGTGGGACACTGACAACATCTGGTACAGCATTTTACCTCCCAAGTTGTTGGCATACCATTGATTTTACAGCTTTCCTCTGTCAACTACCAGCCATTCATGCACCAAACCTTAAATGTTAAACGGTGAAGAAACAAATATATATTCTGCCCTTAAACAACCTAGAGCCATAAAAACTCTTGGTTTAAAAATGAAAGCGACCAATTATATGACAAAAATTAAACTTAAAAATTTGAATCTGGGTTCACATGCTTTACTTAAATGAGGATGGGTGCAAAATAATTGGGGCTGAGTGGTTGAGTGCTGACAGATTTAATTGAGTTACTTAAAAGGAATTTTCAAAAGATGGGGTGGTAAAAACTATCTCAGATTTAGTTTCAGTGCTGGTTGGTTCTTCATTTTTTTAAACTTCATTAATGTAACTAATTGATGACTCATTTATCTCCAGCTCATAATGTAGTTTGGTAAAATTAAAACTGTTTTAAGGTTAGAAATACATGTATGTATACAGTGTTTGGTATGACCAATTAATGCTTAAATTCTTTCCAAGAATCATAGGTAATAGCAATACTTGGTCAATTGTGATTCATGTGGGCTAGTTTGAAAACTAGAATTTGCCTTTATATATTCATATGAGCATTGCTCTTTTTATTTTTTTCATTATTTCTGATTTTATTAGTCAATGTAGGCTAATAATGCTAAGAAACTTCTAGATCTAAGTGGCACAGTTAATTTGTAAGATCACATTACAGTTCACGTGGGTTAAGAAAGGCATGCTTCTCTCCTCCACACGGTCATTCAGGGACCCAGACTCCTTCCATCTTCCCCTCTGCTCTTTTTTTTTTTTCGTTGCTCTTTTTAACTGTTCCTGTATGAATGTAGCCACAACCAGTCACTGCATGGAGGCAGAAAAAAACTCAAAATGCAAGGTGTTCCTGTTTGAAGTCACATTTTGAAAGAAGAGAAACATAAATCAGTTATTAAATCCTGAGGTCAACATGGGGGTGTTTTTTCTTCTGCAGAATTGGAGGAAATGAACATTCTTCCCACGATTCCTTATCCATAAATAACTAAAAGAAGTTAGAAGGTTTACGCATTTTCCCACTTCACTTCAAATTAAGAGTTACGCCAACAACCTAGTTGGAAAAAAGCTCTTTGAAAAGTGAATTTAATTCTGGTTTCAAATAGATTGACATGCAAACCTAGCTTATTCATAGATTTCTGAAATGTGCTCAACAGAACCTTTAAATAGAGCTCTTATAACATGAAGGAATTTTACCAGAATGATAAATAGCATGATTTATTTAGAGTGAGATGACCTTAATATCACCAAGTTACAGTGTGACTCTACTGGAATTTGGAAGACCCTTGTAGAAGGAGGTGCTTGGGACCCTCACCCAGTCTCCCAGCAAAGATTCTGCTGCTAATATTTCAAAATTTCCACTCCACCAGTTTCTGCCCGTCAGCCCTTCAGTGAAGAAGCAGTTATTGTGATAAGGTTTGGGAATTAGAGGTGACCAGTTCCCAAACTTTACAAATTACTGCTATTATAGACCTTTTAATTTTTTCAAATTGAAATGCTATTACTCTGAATTTTCCCTCAGTCAATCTAATTTCTAGGCAAAGACTCTGGTCCCTTAGGAAATTTGGTGGGTCCCGAATAACTATTTCTGAGAACCAGAGACAACCAGTATTAGCCTATTGCTTTTTAAAAACTGTGGTAAAGTACATGTAACATAAATATGAGCATCTTAACTGTTTTTTTTTACAAATTTTATTGAAGTAGTATAGTTTTACAATGTTGCGTTAATTTCTGCTGTACAGTGAAGTGATTTAGTTAAACCTATATATACATTCTTTTTTAATGTTCTTTTCCATTATGGTTTAATCACAGGATATTGAATATAGTTCCCTGTGCTATACAGTAGGACCTTGTTTTAACGACTTTAAAGTATACAATTCAATGGCCTTTAGTACACTCCAGTGTTGTACAACCATCACCTCTATCTAGTACCAGTGCCTTTTCATCACCCCAAAAGGTGACCCCATACCTATTACTCAGTCACTCCGTGTTCTCCTTCCCTCTAGCCTTTAGCAAACACTGATCTGCTCTCTGTCTCTATGGATGTAGCTATTTTGGACGTTTCATACAAGTGGAAGGGTGTAATATGTGACCGACTCTGTCGCTTAGCATAATGTCTTTGAGATTCATCCATGTTGTAGCATGGGTCAATACTTCATCCCTTTTCATGGCTGAATAATATCCCACTCTATGTATATATCAAATGTCCATTGATGGACATTTGGGTTGTTTCTACCTTTTAGCTATTGTGGATAGTGCTGCTGTGAACATTCGTGTACAGGTATTTGTCTGAGTACCTGTTTTTAATTCTTTGGGATGTAAACCTAGGAGTGGAATTGCTGTGTTGTATGGTAATGCTATGTTTAACTTGTTGAGGCACCAAGCCTATTGCTTTGAACTCAGAGAGCAGTGATACAATAACTTTATTAATGATGCCTTACCTGGCAGGACTTTAAAGTGTTCATAATTATTGTTCTCTCCTGGCAGTAGAAATACTAAATTTAAATAAAAGAAGCCTGAGTCACACAATGCAAACATTTTGTTTAACATTCACTCTAGTTCTTATGTATGTGACAGCATAACAGCAAGAAAGATGAAACAACCTCGATTTTGAGAATTGCTCCAGTGCGTACCAGGAATTACGTTTGACTGCTAACTACATAGGTTTGACATAACAGAGGTTTTTAATCTTTAAATGCAGGCCTTCTCAACCTCAGAATTATTGACAATTTGGGCTGGATGATTCTTTGCCGTGGGGGCTGTCCTGTATACTACAGAATGTTTAGCTTCATCCTTGACCTCTACCTACTAGGTGCCAATAACACCCACCCCTCCCCTCAAGTTTTGGCAATTAAAACATTGTTAAATGTTAACAGACATTGCTAAATGTGCCCTGGGGGACAATGTAAATGAAGTTCAGGGCTCCTTTTGGTGGCTCCACAATGTCACTGACAATCAGTTTGCTTTTATTTATTTATTTATTTTCACTGTGCCATCCTTAATGTGGTATTCTCGTCCTCAGGGTTACCTCATAGTGGGAAGATGGCTGCTGCAGCTCCAGCCATATGTTCCAGGAGAGAAAAAGAAGGAGCTGAGTCAGGCCCCTATAAAGACATTTCCCAACAGCCCTGCTGAAAGACTTGTGTCTACATCTCATTGTCCACTTTTATCTGCAATGGAAGCTTGGATACATATTTTACTGCTGGGCCTCTTTCCATACCCAACAAAATAATTGTTCTGTTACCAAGCAAAGGGGAAGAATGTATATTGCATAGCCAACTCACTGTCTAAATCACAGAATAGTAGATTCATTTCTGATTGAGACCATGGGAGAAGATCACACCCTGATGGGGAGTGGTGGCTTCTTCCAAGGGCAACTGATGTTCACAGTGTCTGTCCCCCTGAAAAGCTGTTTATCCTAGGACAAGAAATGAAGTGGGTTATTGTTCTGGTATGCAAGGAGCCTTAACTTGGCGCAGACTCTAAGGTGTAAAGAGGGCAGGTGCGATTTCAGTGCTGTAAGTCAAGTTACCTTGAACATAAGGAGATAGACTCAGGCTGGTCAACCTTCCACCTCTATTTGTCACTGAAGGCAAAGGTAGCAGTAGCAGCAATATGCCCAAAAGGATTTGGCAAGGCAGAAAATTTGGAGCCTCTAGCCTCAAGCAGGTGCATCTGAGCTCCAGTCCTATCAACAATATGCCCAAACCTGAGGTAGAATGAGACTTGGTAGCAATCACCAGCATATGGAGCTGTGTGGGGCAGAATGGTCTTCTCACAAAGATCATCAGAACCCTGGGTAGCCAAATGGCAACAGGATGGGAAGACGAGAGCAGAAGTAAAGCGAGGGCTCTTGGTAGAGTATTCTGTGTTCCAGAATACAAAGATGGCAGGGACTCGGGGCAGTCACAAGAAGTAGGTCTGTGGCAAGAAGGGATTATAACACTTGGAGTATAACAAGAGAGAACTTTGTTGTCACTGGTAAGGCTGGGGTTGTGGGTTGAATTGTGTCCCCTCAAAAGACACGTTGAAGTCCCAAACTACGTTCCTGTGAATGTGACCTTATTAAGAAAGAGGGTCTTTGCAGATTTAATCAAGTTAAGATGAGTTGGTTCTCCATTAGAGTGGGCCCTAGTCCAATAGGACTTGTATCCTTTATAAGAAGAACAGGCAGACACGGGGAGAAGGCCATGTGAGGACAATGCCAGAGATGAGAATGGTTCATCTGTAAGCCAAGGAGTGCTAAGGATTGCTGGCAACCACCAGAAGCTAAGAGAAGGCATGGGCTAGACTGTCCCTCAGAGCCTCCAGAAGGAATCCACATTGCCAAGGCCTTGTTTTCAGACTTTTGGAATCCAGAACGGTGAGAGAACAAATTTCTGTTGTTTTAAGCCATCTAGTTTGTGGTATTTTGTTACGGCAGCTCTAGGAAACTAATATAGCTGGGACATATGGCTGACACACATAAAATAAACACTTGCATTGACTCAGAATCTGTCTAGGCACATTGGCCTTTTATATGTTGTTTACTGTGAACTATTGTGATAGGTAGTACAGATTTCATCTCACTAGCTTGTCCTTAAAATACCCTCAACTATTTCTGCTGTGCAGTCTTCTAACAAATGCTTTTCTGATGATAACATTGATCGAATAAGCTCCGACCTCTGGGATTTCGCATGAGATGATGTACATGAAAGAGCTTTATCAGTGATAAAATTCCATGCAACTGTTAGTTACGATTGTGTTGTTAGTATAGTTTTATAATTGGGTACCTGAAAACTGAGTGGTCAGAGGAGTGTCAACAACTGCGATTAGATTTTTACCCTGGGTGATTCCAGGGGCAAAGCAAATAACGGTGAGACGTGAACATCTAAGCAAGTCCCCTGAAGAAAGTCAGCCCTTACAATTGCATCTTGTTATAAAATTCAGCCATAAAATAAAACGGTAAGAAAAGCATTTGGAACAGGAAAGTGCCAAACAGAGCCCAGTGGAGCTTCTCTTCTCTGTGATGTTAAAACAAAGCCTGGCATTCTGCGTGCTTGACAGATGATTTCAGAGCCACCTTAGGCTACCAGCAATACATGAGCTGCCCTTTTCTTTAATGGAGAAGCACCAAGAAGATGCTGCTTCTGCCTCTCCTAGAAATAGTCTGGTTATGCAAAAACATGTTAAGACAAAAGACTCATAATTTCAAGCCTTGAGAGAATATCCTCCTCCTGTGTTATAACATAAAATAAACTTGAAGAAAACAAAGGATAAGCTCTAAGTTCCCAAACTTAGGCTCAGACATTTATGCCCTAAGGTATGAAAGCCATCGTGGCAAAGGCTCTAATAACGTGGTCTAATGAGTTGGAAAAATGATGGCATGGTGGTTGCGTTGCTGAACTCTACGGTAGACAGCCCAGGCAGAGCTCCAGCCAGTGGAGTTTTCCAGAAAGATCTAAAAAACGGGCAGAACAAAATCATGATGGAAGAGCCTCTTGAATGACAAAAAAAAAATTGAGTGTTTTATTTTCCATGGTTTGTTTACTTCCTAGGGGCTGCCTAAATCCAATCTTAACCTTTCTGGAGTCCCTTTTAAAAAATCAAAAGAGCCTCTGCAAATCAATTAGCAAATTCCTTAAGAGGTAGACAATATATGTTGTGCCTGTTTTTCAATCTTAGTGATATTAACATTTATTGTGCACCTATTACCTCTCACCATTCTGACCCATTCACCTGTGAATGAGCTCTAACAAATCAGATTCCCCCCTTTAAAATGTACTTTCTATAATACTGTGTAAATCTCCACATTGGGATGATTCTCTCTTTTGTCCTGGATGCTAGATACTTGTCAGTGTAGGCAAATTTTGAATATGATCTGTTTTGGAAATTAGGTCACTCTTTTGAGTAATATGGAGCTTAAATTCCAGTTAGCTGAGACCATCATGTATTTTGTATAGGGGTTTCTATGTTAAGTCTACTGAAATTGTGTGATTTATTTCTTAGTTTAAGTTTTATTCTACAATGTTAGTTTCTGCCCTAGTATTCTGCTTAATTGACTTCTTTATATTTCTAGTGTCAAAAAAAGTTCTTCTCAGCTGTATGTAATCTTAAGCATTTTCTTTACCTTTATGATAGGTACTGATGAGAATTAAACAGAATTGGACTAAGAGTGATGTGGTCCAGATCTAGGAACCTCCCTGTAGGGTGACGACAACTCATTAATCCAGAATCTTATTATAAAACAGAGTTTAGTTTCATCTAATACAGTAAATAGCTTTCCATTTTACTCAAAGGAATTTAATTCCAATCCAGAAAATATTTATTGACGAGAAAAGGGTTGGCAAACTACTGACAATTCGAGCTGGCTTTCTGTTTTTGAAAATAAAGTGGGATTGGAACATAGCCATGCTGATTTGTTTACATACTGTCTGTGGCTGCTTTTGTGGGTTGCAGTGACAGAGTTAAGTGTATGGCCCATAAATCCTAAAATATTCACTATTTGGCCCTTAGCAGAAAACAGTTGGACCTTAGGAATAGAAGGACTTCACTCCTGTAATTATTTTTCTTTCCGCATAATCAATTTTCCCATCATTGCCAATAGCAGGCGGTAGTTTCTTCTGTCTTAAAACATAAAACAAAAATACCTATCTTTTTTTTGCGGTACGCGGGCCTCTCACTGTTGTGGCCTCTCCCGTTGCGGAGCACAGGCTCCGGACGCGCAGGCTCAGCGGCCATGGCTCACGGGCCCAGCCGCTCCGCGGCACGTGGGATCTTCCCGGACCGGGGCACGAACCCAGGTCCCCTGCATCGGCAGGCGGACTCTCAACCACTGCGCCACCAGGGAAGCCCCCAAAATACCTATCTTGATTCTTCTATTTTTCTGTTTCCCTTTACCAAAACCAAAAACTTGTTTTCTCTACTTTCTGTCCTTCCTTTCTCTCTTCTTTCTCACTTGAACACATTGCAATGTGGCGTTCATTCCTAATCACTCCTCTGAAATGACTTTGTTCAAGTTGCCTGAGTGACTTTCACATTGCCAGCCCGAGAATTAAACATTCTCAGTTCTCATCTTACGTTGACCTATCATCTCTTTTCAGATGTAGTGGAGTTTCTTTTTCTTAAATCACTTTCTCCCCTTGGCCTTCAGGACATGGCTCTCTCTCACTTGCCTTTGTGTTCTTTTCATCTTCCTGCTTCTCAGCATTGGTGTGCCCTAGGGCTCCATGGTTAGATCTCTTCTTTTCTCTATCCTCTCTCATTCCCTAGGTGCTTTTCATACATTGCACAGTTTTAAAGACTGTTCCTATATGTGATGACTCCCAAATTGTATCTTTAGCCTGCATCTCTAGACTGAACTCCAATGCCAACCAGACATCCCCACTTGGATGACTAATAAGCATCTCAGACTTAGCAGGTTATAAAATAAAGTCTTCATTTCCCTTATGCAAACCAGCTCCTATTATAGTCATCCTTATTTTAGTAAATGTCAGTGCCATGTGGTGTTCATTGTTCATATCAAGCATATAGGATTGATTTCTCTTTCATAGTCCATATCAGTCCATCAGCAAGTCCAGCCAGTTCTAATTTTCAAAATATACCCCCCAAATTAGACTGTTTTTCATCATCTTTGCTGCTACTGCACTGATCTAAACTATCATTATCTCACATTTGAATTATTTCAAAAGTCTTCCAACTAGTTAATCCGATGCTACTCTTGACCCATGCCCTACCCCAGCCCCATAATCTTTTCTAAACATGACAGTCAACGTTGATAATATTAAAATGTAAGTCAGGTCATGTCCGTTCTTTGCTCAGAACACTCTAACAGCTTTGCCTCTTAGAATAAATTCTCAAATCCTCCCGTTGCCTGCAAGTCCCTACCTGATCGAGCCCACTTTCCTTTCTGATGTCATCTTTACCTTGTTTCTTCCTCTGCATCCACACTACCCTCCTTGCTGGCTTGCACACACACCAAGCATGTTCTAGCAGTTGCCTGTGCTGTTCCCTCTGCCTGAAGCCTTTTATTCCCAAATATTCACATGGCTTTTATCCTCACCTCTTTCAGATTTTTTGCTCAAAACTCACCTTAGCAGGGAGGCTTCCCAGAGCACACCTCCATAACTCTCTATCCTCTTACTCTTACTTTTATTTCCAGAGCATGTATTACTACCTGACATAAGACAAATATAAAATAAAATAACTGGACAGTACATATATTAACATCTGACAGTTTGAAACAAAAAGCCTTACGTGAAGAAGATCATTACATAAACATAAGTGTTCAGTTCATCTGGAATATATAAGCCTCAATGTATGCAGTTAACGACATGACCTCAATACAGCGAAAGTGGGTAGAAATGCAGTGAAAGTTCCACAAATTGACAAATGCAACTCCCTCAGTAATTGATCAGACAGATTATTAACAATAGAGAATTTTTAACATCACAGTGAACAGTCTTGATCTAATAGACATATTTAGAATCCTGCACTCAACAGTTGCAGACTATAGTCCTGCAGAATACAATTTAAACAAAACGACTGTCTGCTAATTCATAAAACAAGCCTGATCACAACGCCATTAAGCTAAGGATAAGTAAAAAGATAATTTAGAAAACCTTTTTATATTTCAAGAATTTAAATATCCTTCTGAATGATTAATGGGTTAAAAAAGAATTATGAATCAAACTTATCAATACTTACAAATAAAATGTAATAAAAGTTGAATACATCAAAAATGTGAGGTGCAGCTGAATAGATACTGAAAAGGAAATGTACAGCCTAACATGCTTATATTAGAAAAAGAGGCTGAGAATCAATGAACTAAGCATCTAAAGACAACATAAGATTTTTTAAAAAGAGAATAATCTTATAGGAAGTAGAATGAAGGAAATAATATATGGATAATTGTATAAGTTAATGAAAGAGAAAACAGCAATTCATTAGGGATCAACAAAAATCCAAAGTTAGTTCCTTTAAAAGAGTAATAGATATATAAACTTCAACCAAGATTGACAAAAATAATGAACAAGAGAAAAACCTAAATCCATTATATTAGGAAAGAAAAAGAAGACATAATTACTAATAATATTGAGATAAAGTATACTTGAACAATTTTGTCAGTAAATTTGAATATTAGAATGAACAACTTAAGTTTGCCAAAACTGAGGAAGAAATAGAAAAAAATAGACTCGTCAATATTAAAGAAATGTAAACAGTAGAGAGAAGTAGACATGCTTAGGCTGGTTTTGCAAATGTGACTGCTTTCTTAAAAGGAAGTTCTGATGGCTCTATTTCGAATTCCATATGCACAGAGGTTATAAAAGACCGAAAGTAGCGTCTCTTGGGATGTAGAAAATGTCCAATTTTGAACTGAACATGAAGTGGGAATCTAGGCTACTTTTCTCCCGATATTGGTGTCATCTATTCTACACTGTCAACTATTTCCTTACATCATATCCTTAAACTTTTTGGAAGGTGAAACAAAAATACATAAAGGTTTATTTTTGTATTGTTCATTAGTACACTTTCCAAAAGAACGCTGTGTGTGTATGTGCGTGTGTGTGTGTGCGTGCTTCTGTGTGAAACAAACATTTTTAACATGCTAAATTGAGTTGCTATCCATTACCTAATTTTATATGCTATTCTCTTTCTGGGGAAAAAAAAAATCACATTACACTACCAAGTGCTGAGTTTTTAAAATAGAGCAGAAATCTGACAATTGGAAAGGAAGAGCTGCTTTTGTTTGATCGAAGTAACTTCTCATCTCTACATATAAAAGGGCCAAAATAGAGTGATTGGAAATTTGTGTGGTTCTTACCTAGACATTTTATAGAAAAATTGAATATAAAAGAATTAAGGTTATATTCTAATAATAACAATCCCATAAAACCTAAAATGAAAAATAGTGGAATTGTAACCTAGAAAATCCAAGCAATAATTCCATTTCATTATACATTTAAAATTTTCAGGTTGATATTCATAGCTATTGGATGTTAAAAGGGAAGTGCTAAGTCCAGTCCCTTCTCCTCTCAGGGTTTTGTTGGTCAGAATGGACATAATGGCATCCAGCTGCTGATGTGTGTTAGCAAATGTAGTTTGTACCTGACGTTTATTGGTCACTCCTGCTTCCACCCTGAATCTGGACTTGCCTGTGAAGAGACCTGGATTTGGAGGGCAGTTTCAGAGGCCACTGGGAAAGGACCACAGGCCTGCTCCACACACCATAACCAGCAGGACAGTGAGTGACACTGGTGGACCCCTGCCCGTACCGACAAACACAGAAGGATGTGTCGTAAAGCATTAGGGAGCAGAAGAGAAGGAGGGCTTGTTCCACTTGAGAGGAAGCTGGTGAAAGCAGTAGCACAGACCAGCCATCTTTAACTTTCTTATTCCTGTTGCCGGAAAATGTAGCCCAGTGTCAAGCTTTTCACCATTCAGGCTAGCTATGCCTGTTGGGAAGGAATGAATAAAGGATAGAGAGAAAGATGGTGGTTTCCTCCCTAAGGCCTTTGCGAAAGTGTGAAATTCTTGGCAGAAGCTCTTTTCTGAACAGGAATATTGGGTTCTTCTTATGCCAGTCTTTCTCCTATGCGTTAATTAGCTTTTGCAGTGTAACAAACCACCTCCAAACTTAGCAGCTTAAAACAAAAACCATGATTTTGTGGGTCAGCAGTTTGGGCTGGTCTCAGCTGAGTTTTCTCATGTGTCTGTGGTTAGCTGTTGGGTCAACTGGGTGATTGCTGCCTGGTCTGGGAGGACATCAGCTGGGACAGCTTGTCTCTGCTCCATGAGGTCTCTCAGCCCCCAGGCTTGCTCAGGTGGTAACTACTTGCAAGAGAGCAAGGCCCAGGCTCAGAACTGGCACAGTGTCACTTCTGCCACATTCTGTTTGCCAAATCCAGTCACAGGGGCAACTCAGACTCAAAGAATAGGGAAATAGACACCACCTCTGGATTGGAGAAGCTTCCAAACCACGTTGCAAAGGGTGGGAATAGAGTAAAAGAGATTTGGGACTGTTTCTACAATGGATCTACCACTCCTGAACAGCTCCACCCGTACCCAGTAGAGTGTGCTGCTACCCTGAACCTACTTATATATTATTTTTATTTTTTAGTTTTTTTTTACATCTTTATTGGAGTATAATTGCTTTACAGTGGTGTGTTAGTTTCTGCTTTATAACAAACTGAATCAGTTATACATACACATATGTTCCCATATCTCTTCCCTCTTGCGTCTCCCTCCCTCCCACCCTCCCTATCCCACCCTTCCAGGCGGTCACACAGCACCGAGCTGATCTCCCTGTGCTATGCGGCTGCTTCCCACTAGCTGTCTACCTTAAGTTTGGTAGTGTATATATGTCCATGCCTCTCTCTCGCTTTGTCACAGCTTACCCTTCCCCAAGTTTGGTAGTGTATATATGTCCATGCCTCTCTCTCGCTTTGTCACAGCTTACCGTTCCCCCTACCCATATTCTCAAGTCCATTCTCTAGTAGGTCTGTGTCTTTATTCCTGTCTTACCCCTAGGTTCTTCATGACATTTGTTTTTCTTAAATTCCATATATATGTGTTAGCATATGGTATTTGTCTTTCTCTTTCTGACTTACTTCACTCTGTAGGACAGACTCTAGGTCTATCCACCTCATTACAAATATCTCAATTTCGTTTCTTTTTATGGCTGAGTAATATTCCATCGTATATATGTGCCACATCTTCTTTATCCATTCATCCAATGATGGGCACTTAGGTTGTTTCCATCTCCGGGCTATTGTAAATAGAGCTGCACTGAACCTTTTGGTACGTGACTCTTTTTGAATTATGGTTTTCTCAGGGTATATGCCCAGTAGTGGGATTGCTGGGTCGTATGGTAGTTCTATTTGTAGTTTTCTAAGGAACCTCCATACTGTTCTCCATAGTGGCTGTACCAGTTCACATTCCCACCAGCAGTGCAAGAGTGTTCCCTTTTCTCCACACTGTCTCCAGCATTTATTGTTTCTAGTTTTTTTGATGATGGCCATTCTGACCGGTGTGAGATGATATCTCATTGTAGTATTGATTTGCACTTCTCTAATGATTAATGATGTTGAGCATTCTCTCATGTGTTTTTGGCCGTCTGTATATCTTCTTTGGAGAAACGTCTCTTTAGGTCTTCTGCCCATTTTTGGATTGGGTTGTTTGTTTTTTTGTTATTGAGCTGCATGAGCTGCTTATAAATTTTGGAGATTAATCCTTTGTCAGTTGCTTCATTTGCAAATATTTTCTCCCATTCTGAGGGTTGTCTTTTGGTCTTGTTTATGGTTTCCTTTCCTGTGTAAAAGCTTTGAAGTTTTATTATCGAAATCAATTAAATAAGCATTTATTGAGTGGTCACTATATATTTAGGACTGTATTAGAAACTAAAAATAATCCTCAAAGGCACATGTGTAATGGTCTTTGCCCTTGTAGATGATATTTTTAACCCCAGAGAAAAATGGAAGCATTTTATTTCTCAGAGTCAACTGTAAACAAATCTGAAAATAGGTGTCAGTCTTCTGGAGGTCTCAGAGGTATAAACTTTCAATCAGCTTTTCTATCCTTCACCCTGGGTCACATCCTGTCAGGTAAAGTACAAGAGATTCTAAATAAACCTTATGATATGAGGAAAACAGACCACTTAAAAACCTGTAGAAAAACAGCCTTGGAGATTCCTAACTGTACCATTTAGCCATAGAGCAATGGTGTAACGGCAAAAAGAAAAAAAAAACACGCTTTGGTAGTGAATTACTATTTTTCCAGTATATGCAGTATTTGTTGACTATAAACAATAGAAGAAACAAAAAAATCATTCATTCTGATTCTGTTAGATATTTTGGAACAGAAGAGAAAACAGTAACTTGATTGTTTCAAGCAGTTTGAATTCAGTCTGCCTTTGAAATAGGGCAACGCTTTCATTGTGTAATTGAAACCGCTTTATCTCACCACTTATTTTTAATGATAGCAGTTAAATATTGTGTGAGATCATAAATCTTTCTTGAGAGCATTATAGACTATGCCTCAAGCTTTCATAAAGGGCATAACTATTCTTATGGGGGCAAGTAAACACAATTTAATAGAAAAATTAGAAGAGGAACCCACTATCACACTATTTATGAAAAATAAGAATATATAACATTTTAAAAGGCCAATATGAAACTAAATATTTCAATATGGAAGAAAGTCTGTGATGTTCTATAAACAACACTGGATTTGGAGTTACGAGACCTCAATTCTTACCCTGATTCCATCACTAACTTATTTTGTAGACTTCAGGTGAACAATATCCCCTTTCGAGGTACCACTTGAATCCATCTGTATAGTGGAGGTTATAACTCCAGGCTTATTCCCTCATGGAGACTTGTGAAGGTCACACAAGCAATTGTGGAAGGACTTTGAATTGTACCATGCACCATGCACATATATGGCCTAATTACAGGTGGATTTTTCTTCCAATTGTAAACTTAAAGTTGAGATAAAGCTTCAATTTGATTAAAAGGAAGCCAAGCTAAACTTAAGTAATATGAACTTGGGAAATTATAAAAATAGCTTATTTGTAATTTTTGTAGTAAAATTTAAAAAGAACTATCATTGCATTGCAAAACGGTGATCCTTTAAAAAAATTCTGAGAGGGAAAAATACAGTCTTTTATTGTATTCTACCCAGTGGATTGCTAAACCATCCCCTCCTTGGAACTCGAAATTGGGATGATTCGTAAGTAGGTTGTGAATTTTTTTCTCTTCCAACAATCTGCCTTCCTGAAGAGGAAAGGAAAAAAAAAAGTTTCTCTTTTTCTTTATTCTGCATTTTCAATATCCTGCACCAAACGCCTTGCAAGGCATTTTCACAAGGCCACCAGCTCAATAAACATGAATTCATTTACCTTCTCCCTGAAAATGAACTCTTTTCTAAATTATCTATTTTTTAAAATGCTGCTAACATTCTAAAGACTCAAAGCTCAAAACCCTAGGCTCACCTTTGACTCCTCAAGCCTCGTCAGGTCCTATTATACCACCTCTCTTGTCTCATCAACGTTAAGTCCTGTTTATTTTATTTTTCAAGAAAACTGTCACATCCATTTCTCCACATCTCAGAAACCTCCTTGCCTCCAGCGGACTTAGCAAATATGCAGCGCCCCTCTCACTAGCCCACATCAGACCTTGCTAATTGATCAGGAAGATATTTCCTACTGAGTTATAACTTGAGAATCTTTCTCAACCTAGTTGAAAGGTAGACCCCACCCCCCCAACACGCAGCAATTTGCATTTACATAGGAAATAATACCTATTTGTCATACTGGTTCTGCATGACAAAGTTCAACACCCTTGGGCTGACATTGGAGGTTCTCTGTAATTAAGTTCTACATTTTCAGAATTAACTCCACTGCTTCTTAATAAGAATACTCCAATGAGACTCATCTGTTTTTTTTTCTGATTAAGAAATTTGGATTTTATTTGAAATATATAAGGAGGGCATGGAGTTTTGGTTTTTTTGTTTTACCATTTTAAAATTTTTATTTAATTTTATTTTTATATATGGACTATAGTTGATTTAGAATGTTGTGTTAGTTTCAGACGTACAGCAAGGTGATTCAGTTATACACATACATATCTAATATGTTTACTTTCCTGATTCTGAACTTTTCTCACACGCTTTCTCCACAATTCTTTTTCATGTCACCAAAACTTGACCAGCTCTATCCCTTCCTTTCTATGAAACTCTACTGGGGATTTCTTCCTAATCTCATTCCTACAGTCCTTACTATCGGGAGTGTTGTATACATATGCTGCTTTGATCTCTTAACTTTTCATATGCATATCTTATTTTCCTACATAGTATTTAAGTAGTCACCATAGGCTAACTGAAGTAACAACTCCAAAACCTCTGAGGCTAAACTCAATAAAGGTGAATTTCTCCTTCAAGTCACGGTCCAGCAGAGGAAGAAAGAGATAGGAGGTTCTTATCAAATTTTCTATGCATTTAGTGACGTGGAGGGTATACATTTTCGACTATACTATTGGTTAACTTCAACGAATTTTTCTGGTTTGCAAAATTTGCATGAAAATGCAAAAGATGTATATGCTTCTATAAATGCATTTATTAAATTATATAAGTTTAAATAGTTGGTAGACTCCTCCATCCCCAATCCTGATCCGCAGATAAAACTATTAACAGTTTATATGCCTTTAGAATTTTTAAAAACATTTAGACAATTGTATATATAGTTATTTATCTGGAGAGATGATTCTTTTTTTTGGAGGGGGGAGGGCATTGGATCTTGGTTGCTATGCGGTCTTTCTGTAGTTGCGGTGAGCAGGGGCTACTCTTCGTTGCGGTGCACGGGCTTCTCATCATGGTGGCTTCTCTTGTTGCGGAGTGCAGGCTGTAGGCGCGCGGGCTTCAGTAGTTGTGGCGCACGGGCTTAGCTCCTCCGCGGCATGTGGGATCTTCCCGGACCAGGGCTCAAACCCGTGTCCCCTGCATTGGCAGGCAGATTCTTAACCACTGCGCCACCAGGGAGGTCCTGATGTACTCTTAATAGGATTATATCATGCATGCTTTTCTTCAATATACGCTTTTCTCATTGTAACTGTTCAAGCTCTGCGTTGTCGGCATTATTACATATAGAACAACTTCATTTTTTTAAAGAGCTACATAGTAGTTCATCATGTAGATAAGCTTTAATTAACTTACTCTATATTCTGTTGATGGGAATTTGGAACAAAAGGTTGACTTCTTTAAAATTAAAGGTGTTAACACAATATGCTACAAATTGGGAAAAATATAAAGTTATATACTTGGCTCGTGTCATAGCCACAATAAATACCAGATAGATTGAAGATTTAAATATTAATTACAAAAGTAAAATTACTAGAAAATGACTCAAGGGAATATTTCCATTAATTTATGGGAGACTTTTACAACAGTTACCTAAAACACCAAAGTTTAAAGAAGAAGAATGAACAGATTTAATTTCATAAAAGTTAAAATGTTCCGGATTAGGGAATCACCATAAATTACATGAAAGGATACATGAGCTGGAAGAGTAGATTTAGGATTTTGGACGGTAGACAATTTATGGAACGTCTAGAGGAAACCCACGTAAGTGCTCTATGGCTTTCTCAGCATGTAGAGCTTTTGAATGTTTGCAACATCTCACGTCGGTAACTCACATAGCCTGGGTTTGCCTATAACCTCATGACCAATTCTAGACATAAGCTAGTTGCTCATATAGTATCATGATTTGTGGGGTTCCCCTAGACCAATATAAAGTATCCAAAACTCTCTCTTCATTTTCAAGCCTAACAGTTTAAAATGCAGCTATAATATTGGAAGGGGCGCTTTAATTGTTCTCAGTTGTTAATACCCCGTGGCTTGGTTACTGAGAGTAGCTAGTGAAGATCAAGATTCTGAGAGAATGGGGCATAGGAGCAGTGAATTTCGAAGGCAGACTGAGAATAGTAAATGATCAGAGGTCTATTCCAGAGAAAGCAAGTTTGCATGGAGCACTAGGTGGAAGGACTCCAGGTATGCTTTACAGGACGTGTTTCACAAAAGTAAGCTAAAATGTTGAAGTAGGCACTAGGAGAAGATGCCAAAACAAAACCCATTTTTTACAAATATTCCCGGGGTGGGTATTGCATTCCTTCATCAGAGAACAGTTGATTTTCTTTTTTTTTTTTTTAATGAAATAGTTGAGGTGAATAAAATTAGAATTAAAATTCTCTTGAATATAAAATGTCTTGTTTGAGCAAAACTTGAGAAATTAAAAAGGTGGTTGTGGAAGAGTACTTAATTTTATAAAATGTATTGTGGAATATCAATTCTGGGTATTAAAAGGTGCTGTTCAGGCTTCCCTGGTGGCGCAGTGGTTGAGAGTCCACCTGCCAATGCAGGCGACCCGTGTTGGTGTCCCCGTCCGGGAAGATCCCACGTGCCGCGGAGCGGCTGGGCCCGTGAGCCATGGCCGCTGAGCCTGCGCGTCCGGAGCCCGTGCTCCGCAACGGGAGAGGCCACAACGGTGAGAGGCCCGCGTACCGACAAAAAAAAAAAAAAAAAAAGTGCTGTTCATCTTAAATGCCTGCATGCTTATAAGCCCGGTACCAAATTAGTCCCTTTCAGGCATTTAGTTGTATATATGGTAAAGAATATTTTCAATGTTTGTTCCAAGGATTTATCCCAAGCATGATTGATGTCTTGGAATTATGTGTAACTAATTACGCTACTTAGCAGTTTGAATGTCCCATTGGTGTGAAATCATTGGAACTGTAATAGCATGGCACATATCAGAATGCTCTGATTTATTATCTGTCACTGATAAGTGTAGAGTCACACCATCTGGGATGATTAGCGATTATTTACTGTCCCAGGAGGAAGCTGGTGAGAGTGTCCTTTGTGTGGAAATAGATTGCGTTGGAGATTCACAGGGCTACCCCTATGGATATGAGTATATTTTCCTCGCAGCTTGACAGAACTTTATTTATAAAGGTGTAAGCAAACATTCTTCTTCTGCCTTAGGGAGGAATCGTTTTTTAGCCTCAGCGATTTACACGCTTGCCTTTCAATTTGGACTTGACAGGGCAGTGATTTATAACCCCTCCCTTGCTTCTTTCTCCATGGTCTAGTTTCAGGTAAGACTTGAGGCAGGTGGAAAGAACTTCCACTTTACAGTATTGGGAGAATGGGCATATGGTATGGAATCCAATGTTTTGACAGGTTTTGGTACCACTGGATTACTTTAAAGCACCTGGACCATTAGGTATTTGGGAATTCATCTGTATTGCAAACGTGGCAGATTTCCAGCATTTGTCTTTAAAAATGTTTTTTTATTGGTTGTATTTTACATGATAATAAGGTTTCTTTTCACAATTCCTGGCATTTTTCACAAGACTCTTTCTCCTAAACCTTATTTGTCCAAAGAATGTAATTTGATTTGACGCATGACTCTGAAAATATTTTCTTTTTGGTTTCTGCGTTCATGCTAATGGATTATGTCATGATAGAGATTTTAATAGAAAGGCAAATGTTATGTGTTCAGCAAATTATCTAAATCTTTTTGACACCCCGCCCCCCACTTCTTAAAGGGTAGGTGCCTTTTTTTTTTTTTTTTTTTGCAAATTCCGCTAATCCTATTTTACAGTGATTATAATGTTCCACTGGATACCAAGTAACATCCCCTAGAGGTTTCATAGAAATATAACAAGTTGTTTCCCTTTTGTTTGTTGGTTTTCATAAGCAGTGTCTCGGTATCCTTCTTGAATCCTATTTCATTTATTATTTCTTAGATTAGTAGTAGACCCAACTCTTAGAGGATAGGTAATTTTATATCTTTATCCTTAAAGCTCTTCCTCTGAAATATCTTGAGTGTTTAAAATCATAAGTCAGCAGCTCATCTTTTATACCCAACTCCCAATCCCTCTGGTTTTAGATTAATTAGATTCCCTTACTGCAGTATTTTTGTCAAAGTCATTTTGATAGTAGTAGTTAGAGAACAGAGAAACCACCTGCACTGTAGCAATTAATGTTTTATATCTCTGGAGGATAAACCTTTATATGTTTAAAAGATAAGTTTTAAATAACTGAGGTTTTCTTCCATCATTGTTTTGCTTAACCTTCAGAATAATGTGGAGTGAGGCCCTTGCTTGTGGACACTTATTTACTTAGGACTTTTAGATGCAGAAAGCAAATACATTAAATCCCAAGTTTTCTCTTGCAACTTTATCAGTCAACCTCATTCACTAACTCACTCCTGAGGCTGAGTCAGTGTGTCTATCTGAGCATGTCTGCAAAAGAATGTAAACAGGGAATGAAAACTGCAAGCAAATGTGGGAAATTTACCTGAAGGGTTACTGCTTCTCTCTTTCTTTTACTGTTAAACACTGCTTAAGACCAATATGGCCTTGTTCTTGGCCTAAGGATGACATTGATACCTGGCCAGATGAATTTTCTTACTTGTGGTTGAGTCCCTGCGTTTTAAAGATATAGAGGACCTATTTGGGTGGTGTGCATACGAGTTCACACTTCTCTGTTGACCTTTGGGAGCACCAGCATCTGTCTCTTAATCTGATGGACGATAATGTCCTTACCTGAAACAGGCAATCAGACAAATACAACCTGCAGCAACAGACTGAGAGAAATCCTCATTAGACAAGGTAGCGCATTGGATCACCAGAACCTTAACATAAACTCACATGAGCAATGTTAGTCGAAGAGCTTACTATAAGCGTGGAAACTATATTATCAGATGGAATTGCCTCCGGAAGGCTCTTAAGGTAGAGGCTCCAAATGTAGGCTCCTGTGTAGAGGTGTTGGGAATGAAGTGTAATATTTTAATAGCAGCATTTATACAAAGTTAAAAAACTTTAAAAATTTATGAATTATAGATACATATTGAAATATTGCTTGTCTTCTCCCAAATAGTTGACAGTGATGAGAGAGTATCAGCTACTCAGAAATCCTGTCTTATAATCAATTTCAATAGCTTAATAAATAAAGTCCACTGGATGTGGAGCAAGATAGAATTTTATATACTTACTATACTATTAGTAATTTATTATACTATATATTTTTCCTGCAAAATGTTAATTGGTACAACCATTATAAATGTTCTTTTACTATAAAAATAAAGCCATACTTATATAATAGAGTAAAAAATAGAGATTGCAAAATACAGTTGTGTTAAGGTTACCCCCATTCAGGATCTAACTGTTCCTTTAGTAAGGGATTAATGTATAGCTCTGTAGGCAAAAACTACTTAAAATAATTCTATTTCTTCTTCTTATGACATTAGCAATATCACATAAATTAAAATATTAGGTATCAAGTAAGAATGCTATATTTAATTTTACATTCCTATTTGGAACAACTTTCAAGTTCATTTCTGTTCTATTAAGATCTTCGAGGCATAAGAGCCAAGTTGGGCAAGTAGGCTGTTAGGTCTGACTGGAGAGACACCTTTATAAGAATAATGCTAGAAAGCATTAATTATGATCCAGCCAATTCACATTATGGATTCTAAGAATGAAAGCACTTTATACACTCAATAATTAATTTTCTAAAATGGATTGT
The DNA here is from genome assembly GCF_059928025.1 of Delphinapterus leucas. Taxonomy (NCBI): domain Eukaryota; kingdom Metazoa; phylum Chordata; class Mammalia; order Artiodactyla; family Monodontidae; genus Delphinapterus; species Delphinapterus leucas. Next base: position 113,400,701 of record NC_143150.1, read on the forward strand.
TTTTCTTAGATGGATGAATAATTGTATATTCAAATTATTGCAAAATGAAGGTGACGTTTTTGTAGAACATTTCCCCAATTTATAGATGATATTAATGGTGAAAAAACAATGCAATCCAGGGAACTGAAAGTGTCAAGATAGGAAAGAGAGGAATATTTCAACCTAGATTTTGTCAGTTGCACAGCAATGCTTTGGACAGTCACGTGACTTTTCTCTGTCTAGCTTTTACTTGTTTTTTTTTTTTTTTTTTTTGCGGTATGTGGGCCTCTCACTGTTGTGGCCTCTCCCGTTGCGGAGCACAGGCTCCGGACGCGCAGGCTCAACGGCCATGGCTCAACGGGCCCAGCCGCTCCGCGGCATGTGGGATCTTCCTGGACCAGGGCACGAACCCGTGTCCCCTGCATCGGCAGGCGGACTCTCAACCACTGCGCCACCAGGGAAGCCCCTAGCTTTTACGTTTATCAAGTGACAAATGGTATAGATGCCTGTGAATTTTAAAAAACCTACCTCCTCAGAGCATGGTAGTTGTGGGACCCACACAACACATTTTGTCTTTGGCTCCATATCATTTGGGCCGCACGGGCAGCAAGTCACAGAAAATCCAACTCCACCAGGTATGTACAGTGAAGAAATAGACTAGCTCACGCATAGAGAAATGCAAAGGTGAGACAGGCTTCAGGGACGCTTCATCCAGTGTCTTTGGTCCCGTTTCCCCGTGATTCTCTTCACTCTGCTTCCTTCGAAGTGTGGGCTTCTTCCTGGATTTGACATATTTGTGCATGACAGCTTGCAAAAGGAAAAGAAGAAAGAGTTCCTATGAAAGCTGTCCCAGAAAAATGAAGAATAATTGTCTTGAGACACCCCCCCCCCCCCCCCGCAACCAAAGGCCCATCATTGGAAATCTCACTGGCCTTCAAGGAGTCAGGTGCCCATTTCTGAACCAATCACTTGCAAGGAAGAAGACTAGATTACCTTTAGTCCAGTTCGGCCTATTTCCAGACCTGGGAGGGGGTGGATCTGGCTCCCCTTGAGGCACACTGGGCTATGTAAGGAGAAGGGACCAAATTGGGGTGCTGTTTGGAGGGTGGAACAGGGACTAGATGCTGAGTAGGAAGGAAACACTGTATATTACAACCTCTAATGTTACCGTCTCTTTCGCTGCGCTCTTACTAAAACACCCATATGTACCTACTCTTGTAAGTGTCCTACATTCTAGACCTAACTCACTAATCTCCCAAATTTCGAAGGTACCTCTCTGTGTCCCATCTTCACAGGACCTCTCTTTTAGTTAAGAGCTGAAAAAGCTATGTGAGTTAAGGATAAGATATGATAAAAAATGATAATACCTTCAAGGAATATTTGTATTTTTATGTAGATGGTAGTTAGACATTTAATGTATGTTTAACCCAAGGTACAAGACTTATGCTGGCCAGGAGACAGAAGAAATTATATGATAGGACATACCTCCTGGGGATCCTCAAATCTACACCACACAGGCAGATGAATACATACCATCAAAGTTGGAGAACATTAATATTGTAAGACAGATTGCCAGATGTGTGCTCTAAGGACTGTTGGAGCATGGTAGTCACTGCGGGGGGTGGGGGAATGAGATGGAGTTAATAAACTTGATGGGTTTATACTTTAGAAGTTGAATGTGTGTATGATACATATACATAATAATATCTACATGTATCTATTTAAATCAGTAGCACCGTAAATTATTCTGAATAAGCTAGGTGCCTTCTTTGTGATAAGGAAATACTGCAAAAAAAAAACCAAAAACCCACATGTTTTGAATACTTTGAAGTCATGCAAATTCCCAAGCTTCCTAGATAATTCTCAAAGTTATAAAAATGGATTTTATAACACATTCATTATATTAGATGAGTTGCTTTTTCTTTGTAATGCTAACAGTAAATTGTAAAATTTATGAGGCTGCTTCTAGAAAAACAACATTGGTAGAGGAAGTAACTTGATTTTAGAGGATAAAAGCCTCTAAAAACAACCGGCTGAAAATATTAAGAGCAATGATCACTACTGTCCTGAGATGAAGTTTTATCTCATTTTATCTTCACTCCAACAGTGTAAATAAAAACTTCCATTTTTCAGATGAGTAAATGGAGGCTTGCAGTCATTTGATTTTGTTTATTCTTGGTCACACTGCTTGTATGTGGTAGGGCTAAACTTTATTTTCTTCTTGGTACTTTATCACAGCTGGCATCCCAAGCTGATGACAATGCTGTACAGAATCAGCTTCTTAAGTAGAACAAATGATTGTGCAGTTGTATGATTTGAAGACCCCCAAAGTGTTTTTCCTCTGTCTTTAGTAGTTCTAGAAATTCCACCATTAGTTCATTTCATTCTGTTAAAGAATGCTCTCTCCTAGCATCCCCAGTATAAAGGCAAACTTGGGGACATAGTATCTTCCTAACATATTTGCGTGAATGAGTTTTCTTCCCTCACAGAGGGAGGAGCCTCACTGAGCATATAGGAATTCTGAGTAGGAAGAGAGCTGAGAGGAGCGTCAAAGCTGTGGCTTAAATTTGAATTTTGCTGGAAATTAGCTTTCTTCTCTAATTTGCTTTAATGTTATTTGTGGGAGGCAGGTGCCTTGGATTTAACCTTGCACTCTGCCATTTTCCAGCTGAGTGGCAGCCAGTCAGTTAAATTCTTTTTCTCTTCTGTGTAAGATGTAGATAACAGTGCTTGCCCTGTGTCCTCAGAGGGTTCATGAAATGATCATATGGGATAAAATAAGTGTATATATTTAAACACTATAAAGTGTTCTACAAAATGTAGTTATCAGTACCATTATAAATGGTAAAAAAAAAAAATTAAGTTTTATGGGCACTAATCTAGCATTTTAAATGCTTTTCAAGAAAAAAATAAGCGCAGAGAGTGATACAATTATTTCTGTTGACTTACCACAGCTATAGATGTGTGCATTCTATTACATTAAGTGTATGTAGACTATAAAAGCTGTAATTCTGTGCTCATTTTTCCATTGTTGTCTTTCCATAAAAACCTAGAATCCTCATTTTCAGTGCTGTCAGTCTTGCATCCATCAATTTAGAGTATTTCCTACTAGTGAGCTTTAATTATTCCTTAGATGCTTGTGATAGCTAAAGCTAATAAAATCTGGGTCTGTGATTATAAACCGTCACCAACACCTCAACCATTTGGTAATGGAGGTAGAAATCCTCCACTACATCCATCCACATTTGCTTCTCTGAGACATGTTACATGGAAGCACCAAGATGACAGTTCACTCTGTAATGTTATTAGTCTCTGAATTAGGCTAATTCATTGTTGTCCTCTAGTCTTAGCATTTTCCACAAATGCTGAGCTGACATTTATTTGGTCTTGGACTGTTGCAGGATCATTCTCCCGTTTTAATTAAAGTTTAGAAGGAAATAGAATGGCAGCACTGCTTCCCTTGGCAATAATAAAGTACTGTCTATGGTATATACAGATATTACCCCTTAAGCCCTGTCAGTTTGGCAGGCCTTTACGTATTTCTGTATAGACAAAGTAATAGCATTATAAACATTTTGGAAGATAGAGGATATTTTGCCATAATTTTGCCCTCCTTAATACTGTAACTTACATTTTCATATTTATATATGCCCTTTCAGTATTTATCTGAATATATACTTTAAAAATAATTGTAATCATAGTATATGTTCAGTTTTTATTGTTGCTGTTACTTTGCATGATAGAGTAAGCATTTTATGTGTTGGGTATATACTTATTTTTATTGCTTATATAAAATGACCACCTAATCTGTAGATAGACGAGTTTTTAATGTGTTTTTCTCTTTTATTAAAAAACACTGCCTTGAGAAGTGGGTACTTTTTTTTTTTTTTAAACAGAAATGTATTTTTATTTTATTTTATTTAATTTATTTATTTATTTGCGATACGCGGGCCTCTCACTGCTGTGGCCTCCCCCGTTGCGGAGCACAGGCTCTGGACGCGCAGGCTCAGCGGCCATGGCTCACGGGCCCAGCTGCTCCGCGGCACGCGGGATCTTCCCGGACCGTGGCATGAACCCGTGTCCCCTGCATCGGCAGGCGGACTCTCAACCACTGCGCCACCAGGGAAGCCCGAGAAGTGGGTACTTTTGACCGTTTTCCCAGCTCAGCCAGAGTGATTTGGACTTAGATCATTCAGACAGTCCTGTCCAGTTTTGTATGATCAAAGATATGTAATTTCAAGATGACTGACTCAGTGCGGGGTACAGTTCTGAAACAGAATGAAATTTATCCTCATTTCAGGGGCTTAATTACATGACGTTAGCCACAATAGCATCTGTTCTAACTAATGAATCAGCATTAGATTTTTGAAATAAAGGATGACTTATGGAAATCAACTTTTGAGTTTCATGAAGAGACTTGGTGTTGGCTTTAAACAAACCCCTTATCTAAATACGTCCTTTCTTCTTTTCTCTACATCTCACTTATTTAGGAAGGGCCACCTTTTGACCTTCAGGATTGTCATTCTCTCCTCCTACAAATTACCTATGTTTACAGTTTTCCTGTCACTGCCATTTCTTAAGTTGCTCACATAACTAGACTGGGAAGAAGAGCTGTAATCTATAAGCAAAGTCTGTAAGTTCAGCTCTGTAGTAGTTTTATTTCCAAGCACCTTCAAAGAGATATAATGTGAAGATCATTGAAATATAAATGTTATTAAAATTCCCAGAGGCCCATGTGATGACATGCAGCCTTTGGCTCCTTAATGTGCATGAGTAACATGGTCTTTGTTACATTTTAGATAGCTCATTTATTTGATGATTCAGGGCTTCTCAAGCAACCAAGAGACAAATATATCTTTCTTAATATGTGACAGTAATTTTAAAAACAGAATGAAGTCAGTTTTTCACTTTACATTTGGCTTTTTTCCACGATTGATATGCTGAAGTAGGATTCTCTACAGTGTGGTACAGACTCCAACTGTTGATGCCAGGAAGCAGAGCACATAGTATGTCTGTGGCCAATATAGGGAGTTGAGAGGTGGGGGGCTGGGGGGGCCAAGGTGTGTTGAATTGGTCAACACTGATAAGGCTGGTGTTACTAGGAGGTAAAGAAAGCAGTGGTCTACATGAGGACATAGTTGACAGGACATTGAACGGTTACCCTGGAAATCCTGGGCTATTGATGCTATATGAAAATGTATATAGTCCATGTGTCTGTCCAATGAGGAAATAATTCAGAATACTTAGAAGAGAGAGACAGATGCACACATACACAGGGAAAGAGATTGAGAGAGACATATTGGTCAGTGCAGTCTTGCAAACAGAGGGGAAAAAAAAAGGCCAGCCCTAGGTAAGTAGTGGCAGGCATTTTGTTTGTTAAGTTGGAATCAGTAAACTTTCATAGAAGTCAGAGTGGACTTTGAGCAATTAAAAAAGCAAATAGTAAGATTAAATGACCCGGTAAAACAAAATGGTAAAGCTGGGCAGACCGGCATGAGTCAAAAACTTATGAAAAAAGATCACCAGAATTTGGACAAGGCAAGGAGAAGACAGATCCAGAACATATAAGCAAACAGTGCAATAAAGTAAGTTTCTGAGTATATCATATAAGGATTTTTACCATCTCCCAATGGGGAAAAACTGAAGTATATAGCACATCCCTTTTGTGTGTCCTTTTCTGGTAGGCTGTGTACAACATAGGATGGGTGGATAATAGCTTTCTTGTGTATGGCTCTATATACCAGAGATCTAACAGCGTGTATGACATACCGGAAGGGCTAAAAATATTCTTTGAAAGAGTAAATAAATGAAACAGGAACTTAAGTGAAGACTGGGAGTTTTCTAGGCAGAACAAGGGGGCAAAAGATACTTGAGAAGTACCAACATGAACAAGGTAAAAAGGCCTGAGCCAGCGTGGAGTGTTAAATGGACTGCACGGAGGTTGATGTGGTTGTAGAAGAAAAGTGTGTGACATGAAATGGGTCCTGGAGATTAGGGGGGAAGGAAGGAAACAAGCCAGGTGAGAAAGGATCCTGAACCGAGCATTTAGAAACTTCATTTTTATCTTGGGGATCAGAGGGGAAGTAACATCATAAACTTATGTTCTAGAAAGATTACCATGGTACGGCTTGGAGGATGTATAGGAGATACCTGTTGCCTCTGTCATAATTTTCCTTAAGACTAGCTTTGATTATTCAACTGGACTGTTATGTGGTAAAAGGAATTCTGAAAGAGGCTCTCTCCCTTCTTTGCCCACACTGCCTTCATTCATCATTTGGACATTGACGGCAGCAGTAGTTAGATCTGTGGCTCCTTTGAGCAAAGTGGCAATGAGGAGAGAATCTATCTTTCCAGCCCAGATCATTGTGCTGAGCTCTAGATCCTTTTTATCTAACTATTTAGTATATATCTTCACTTGGTTGTTTAACAAACATCTCAAATGTAACATGTTCAAAACTGAATTCAGCACTTTCCTTTCCCTAAGTGGCTCTTCTTTTAGATTCATTATGTTAGTAAATGCCACCCACACCACCAAGTTGCCTGATCCCCAAATCCAGGCATCCTTGTTGAATTCTTTCTATTACCTCCTCCACTTATTCCAGGACTAATAAATCCCCAGTGTTCCTAAATAGCGGTTGAATGTATATCTTCTTTCACTGTAGCCCTTTGGACAGCTTATTTACTTTAATATTTGCAATGATTTAATATTTGTCTTCCTGTGTATTTCTTAGGCTCCATGAACAAAATAACCATTTCTGTCTTGTCAACTGTAGTATTGCTAGCACCTAGTATTAAGACTGGAATATAGAAAATTTTATGAAAGTATTTATCAACTAATATTTACCTGCCTTTCTCAAGGTTCACTTATATTTCTTATGCCTAACTATTCAGAAAAAATAGCTACGAAGCTCCAAAGCTATCCTGGATCTTACAGGCTCCGATTAGGGAGGCCCCAAGTTATTTTTTAGTGGTAGTGGGCCTTGGGGTGCCTTCTGATCTCTAGGTTCCTGGACAGTCCTGAAACTATGTCTCTTTCAGGATGGGATGTTGTGTACCTAGCTTGTACAGCAGAGCCTGTAACTAGGCACTCCATAGGAGCATCACACATATTTAATGGCTGACTGATAAGCAATTTGGCTGCTTACAGCAACACAATACTCTATTTCTATACTACACTTGGTTTAATTTGGAATTGTCCACTTAAAATTATAGGACTGTAGTTTTCTTCTTTTCTCCCTGTTTCTTTTTTTTTTTAAATAGAATTTTCTTTATTTTCTTTATTTTTGGCTGTGTTGCGTCTTTGTTGCTGCACGCGGGCTTTCTCTAGTTGTGGCGAGTGGGGGCTACTCTTCGTTGTGGTGCGCGGGCTTCTCATTGCAGTGGCTTCTCTTGTTGCGGAGCACGGGCTACAGGTGTGTGGGCTCAGTAGTTGTGGCGCAGGGGCGTAGCTGCTTCTCGGCATGTGGGATCTTCCCGGACCAGGGCTTGAACCCGTGTCCCCTGCATTGGCAGGCGGATTCTCAGGCACTGTGCCACCAGGGAAGTGGCACCACTGTGCCACTCTCCCTGTTACTTTCTTTCTTCCTTCCGTTACTTTTCTTGATCAAGAGATTTAAAGTTCCACTAATTTTGGATGAAAGGTAGTGAAGACTCTTTGCCCGTTCCTTCCTCACACTGTCATAGTCACAACAAAACAGGAAAGCTCTTCTGTTGATTAAATATCAGTAGTTTTGATGAAACACCGCTGAGGTTTATAATTAAAAAGTTACCCAAAACAACCATATGGACCTTGTCTCTTCTTAGACCCTATCAGGGCTTCTATTTTTTCCCCCAGTCCATCACTTGTCTTTTTTCTTTCTCTCCTCATCCAACTTAGTTTCCACTGCATGCCATTTTCATAACTCTGTTCCATTACCATGTGGAACTCTCTTGTTTCCCATTCTTTTTTGTCGCTCCTATCTAGAAAAAATCCATCTCTGGATGAACTTGGTTCTCTTGTACTTGCTTCTCTATAAATTAATGATAACTTTTCTTAAAAGGGTCTTCCACACTGCTTGGCACTTCCACTCCATTTTTCTGAGCAGCTCAATTCCTCACTCTCCATAAAAACCATTCGAATAGTTTGCTGCTCTCCACAAACTTTTGCCCACCACATTGTCCCTCCCACCCTATTCTTAAACCATACTTGGCCTTCTACTCTAGAGAAAAAGTACGTTATCAGATGGGAACTTTATCTTTCTACTGCAAAATATATTCACTGGTATTTGCTCTTACACACTTCTCTTCTCTCCTAGATGCATGGAGAAGATGTTCTCCTTACTTAAGGTTAAGCCCTGCACTTGTTCTTGGGATCCCATATTTTCACGATCTTTATGCTCTCTTGTATTTATCCCTTTCTTGCATACTTTATTTTCCGTCAGTTGAATGCATTCCATTGACTTTTAAACTAATTCAGGTCCATCATATGTAACAAGCAAAACACCTTACTTGACTACTCAGCTACCTCCAGCTCTCTCTCCAAGTAAGAGTTGTCCCTACCCTCATTCTCCATTTTTCACCACCAACGTACTCCCAGTCCGCTTCAATCTGGCTTTCAGTGTTATCAGTAAATTAAAATTTTTGTCCATAAGGGCAACAATATCACTATTTATGAAGGACATTTCTTAGTTACCATCTGAGCTTACGCCTCAGCAGTCATTTGGAAAAATTGACCATTTTCTCCGTGCTTAAATATCCATGCTTTGCTTTTCAGGGTTTCAGTTTGACACCTCCTGTTCATTTGTTTTTTCCCCTATCTCTCTGGCTGCTTCCTTTCTGTCTCGCTTGCCAGCTTGTCTTAACTGGCCAGTAAATGTTGAGGTTTTTCAAGATTCAGTCTTAGCCCTTTTCACATTCTATATGCTTACTATGTAGTAGTTCTCAACCCTGGATGATTATCATATAGAGATTTTTTCCAGTTTTATTGAGAATTGACATATAATCTTGTATAAATTTAAGGTGCACAATGTGATTATTTGATATATATGTGATTGAGATTTGTGAAATGATTACCACGATAAGTTTAGTTCACACCCACCACCTCATGTACTTAGGAAATATTTTTTAATATAAAAAATATTGTTAGCTATAGTCATCATGTTGTACATTACATCCCCAGAACTTACTTATCCTAAAACTGGAAGTTTGTATCTTTTGACCACCTTCACCCAATCCCCCATCCCCCACCCCATACCTGCCACCTCTGGCAACCACAAATATGACCTCTGTTTCTATGAATTTGGTTTCTCTAGATTCCACATACAAGTGAGATCATAAAGTATTTGTCTTTGTCTTTGACTTATTTCACTTAGTGTAATGCCCTCAAGTTCCATCCATGTTGGCACAATTGGCAGGATTTCCTTCTTTAAGGCTGAACTGTATATATGTACCTCTGTGTGTGTGTGTGTGTGTGTGTGTGTGTGTGTGTGTAATCACATTTTCTTTATCCATTCATCTGTCAATGAACACTTCTGTCTTGGAGATTGTAAATAATACTGCAGTGAACATGGGAGTGAAGATAACTCTCTGAGATAGTGTTTTTGTTTCCTTTGTATATATACCCTGAAGTTGAATTCCTGGATCATATGGTACTTCTGTTTTTAATTTTTTGAGAAACTTATGTGCTGTTTTCCATACTGGCTGTACCAGTTTGCATTCCCACCAACAATGCACAAGGGTTTGCTTTTCTCCACAGCCTTGCCAGCATTTGTTATCTCTTGTCTTTTTGATGAAAGCCATTGTAACAGGTGTGAGGTGATACCACTGTGGTTTGGGTTTGCCTTTCCCTAATAATTAGTGATGTTGAGCACCATTTCGTGTACCTGTTGGCCATTTAATTATTTTCTTTGGAAAAATGTCTATTCAGGTCCTTTGCTCATTTTTAATTTGGATTATTTGTTTGTTTTGCTATTGAGTCGTATGAGTGCCTTTATGTAATTTGGATATTAACCCTAATCAGATGTGTGGTTTGCAAGTATTTTCTTCTGTTCCATTTGTCATCTTTTCATTTTGTTGATTGTTTCTTTCATTGTGCAGAGGCTTTTCAGTTTGATGTAGTCCCACTGTTTTTTTTTAAATATCAGATATGTATTATTCTTTAAAAATTTATTTTTTGCTGCATTGCGTCTTCGTTGCTGCGTGTGGGCTTTCTCTAGTTGCGGCGAGCAGGGGCTACTCTTTATGGTGGTGCACGGGCTTTTCGTTGCAGTGGCTTCTCTTGTTGCGGGGCATGGGCTTTAGGAGCACGGGCTTCAGTAGTTGCGGCACATGGGCTCAGTAGTTGTGGTGCATGGGCTTAGTTGCTCCGTGGCATGGGGGATCTTCCTGGACCAGGGCTCGAACCCATTTCCCCTGCATTGGCAGGCGGATTCTTAACCACTGTGCCACCAGGGAAGCCCCCATTTGTTGGTTTTTGATTTTATTTGTGCTTTAGACGTCACATCCAAAAAATCATTGCCAAGACCCATGTCAAGAAACGTTTCCCCTATGTTTTCTTTTAGTTATATGGTTTCAGGCCTTATATTTAAGTCTTTAATCTATTTCCTGTTAATTTTTGTGAGTGTGTAAGTTAGGGGTCTAGTTTCATTCTTTTGCATGTGAATATCCAGTTTTCCCAGTATTATTCATTGAAGAGACTGTCTTTTCTCCATTGAGTATTCTTGGCTCCCTTGTCAAATATTATTTGACTGTATATGAATGCATTTATTTCTGGGCCCTTGATTCTATTCAATTGGTCTATGTGTCTGTTTTTATGCCAATACCATATTGTTTTGATTACTAAAGCTTTGTAATATAGTTTGAAATCAAAGTGTGATGCCTCCAGCTTTGTTCTTTCTTAAGATTGCTTAGGCTCTTTGGAGTCTTTTGAGGCTCCATACAAATTTTAGGATTGTGTTTCCTATTTCTTTAAAAAAAAAAAAAATGCCACTGGACCTCTTGATAGGGATTGCATTAAATCTATAGATGGCTTTGGGTAGCATGGGCATTTTAACAGTATTAATTCTTATCCATGAACATGGAATATCTTTCCATTAATTTGTCTTCTTCAGTTCCTTTCATCAATATTTTATAGTTTTCAGTGTACAGATATTTTACCTCTTTGGTTAAATATATTCTTAAGCATTGTTTTTGATGCTGTGGTAAATGGGATTCTTTTCTTTATTTCTGTTTCAGTTAATTCATTGTTAATGTATAGAAATTATATTGATTTTTGCACGTTGATTTTATATCCTGCAATTTTACTGTTGATTACATGTAACAATTTTTTTTTTTTTTTTTTTTTGCGGTACGCGGGCCTCTCACTGTTGTGGCCTCTCCTGTTGTGGAGCACAGGCTCCAGACATACAGGCTCAGCGGCCATGGCTTACGGGCCCAGCCGCTCTGCAGCATGTGGGATCTTCCCGGACTGGGGCACAAACCCATGTCCCCTGCATTGGCAGGCGGACTCTCAACCACTGAGCCACCAGGGAAGCCCACATCTAACAATTTTTGAGTGGAGTCTTTAGGATTGTCTGTATATAAAATCATGTTCTCTGGAGACAAATAATTTTATACCTTCCTTTCCAATTCTGATGCCTTTTATTTCTTTTTCTTGCCTGATGGCTCTCGCTAGGACTTTTCTACTACTATGTTATAGTGGTGGTGAGTGTCGGCACCCTTTCTTGTTCCTGAAGTTAGAGGAAATGCTTTCAACCTTTGACCGTTGAGTATGATGTTAACTGTGGGCTTATGCCATATGGCCTTTATTATGTTAAGGTACATTCTTTATATACGTAATTTGTTGACAGTTTTTATTGTGAATGAATGTTGAATTTTTTCAAATGCTTTTTCTGTATCTAATCAGATGATCTTGTGGTTTTTATCTTTCGTTCTGTTGATGTGATATATCACACTGATTTATGTATGTTGAACCATCCTGTTTATTCATGCATGGATAAATCCCACCTGAAAATAGTATATGGTCCTTCTGATGTGCTGCTGAATTTGGTTTGCTAGTGTTTTGTTGAGAATTTTTGCGTCTGTATTCATCAGGGATATTGGCCTGTAATTTTCTTTTCTTAATGGTGTCATTATCTGACTTTGGTACCAGGGAAATGCAGGCCTCCTAAAATGAGATTGACAGTGCGTTCCCTCCTCTTTGGTTTTTTGGAATAGTTTGCTAAAGATTGGCATTAATACTTCTTTAAATGTTTGGTAAAATTTTACCAGAGAAGAATTCTGATCTTGGTCTTTTCTTTCTTGGGAGCTTCTGGATTACTGATTCAATCTCCTTAATCATTACTGGTGTGTTCAGATTTTCTGTTTCTTCATGATCCAGTCTTGGTAGGTTGTATGTTACTAGGAGTTTATACACTTCTTCTAGGTTCAATTTGTTGACATGTGCAGTTGACCCTTGAAAAAAATGGAGGTTAGGGGCACTGACTCCCTCACAAAGTAAAAAAAAAAAAAAATCCACACAGAAATTTTGACTCATGCCAACCTGAACTACTAATAGCTTACTCTTGACTGAAAGCCTTACTGATACCATACACAGTTCATTGACACGTATTTTGTATGTCATATGTATTATATACCGTATTCTTACAATAAAGTAAGCTAGGGAAAAGAAAATGTTAAAGTCATGGGGAAGAGAAGATACGTTTATAGTACTGTATTGTATTTACCGATACTGTAAGTTTATGTTGTCTGTTTACAAGATGAACCATCTATCAATGACGACATCGATATTTTCTTATACAAAACACTGTAGATGTTATATGTGTCACTAACACTCAAAATGGAAAAATAATGTGAAAAAGAAATTCATGTTTATTTACATGTCTAATGATTCATGCATTGACAAGAAAGAAGCAGCAATATGATTGCTTTATAGCACCCTAGTGTACTCAATACTGTTGCTTCATGGTAGCTTAGCCTATTCACTGGTGAATGAATCATTATAAAATGTTTATGATACATAGTATTACAGTTATATTCATAATACAGTATTGGAAACATTGTTACATTAAAAATAAACTTACCTGTGACCATAGGCTAATACACAGTTTTTCCAATTATGAGAGACATGTTCTATGAGGTAATGTAATTCTTTGAAAACAAAGTTATAAAACAGTAAGAAAACTAACACCTTATTAGTTTTATATTACATTACTCATCTTATGCCTATGTAAGGATAGATTAGTGTCTACATACATTTTATACATTCATGGCATACCTAACTTCTCTTAATTTTTTTGATATGTCTAGGCTATGTGGTTCATCTGCAAGTTTTTTCAAGTTGTCACAAATCTCCAAAAATTTTTCTAATGTATTTATTGAAAATACACGTATAAGTGGACCTATGCAGTTCAAAGCCGTATTGTTTAAGAGTCAACTGTTGTTCATAATAGTGTCTTATGATCCTTTGTATTTCCGTGGTATCAGTTGTAATGTCTCCTCTTTCATTTATAATTTTGACTTGGGTCCTTTCTCTTCTTTTCCTGGATTGTGTAGCTAAAGGTTTGTCAATTGTGTTTATCTTTTCAAAGAACCCACCTCTTGGTTTTTTTTAAAATCTTTTCTATTGTTTTCCTGTTCTCTATTTCATTTATTTCTACTCTAATCTTTATTTATGTGGAGGTGTTTAAACGTAGTAGTCCTACCACAACCAATTAAATCAGAATCTCTGAGCCCAGGCACGAGCTTAAGAAAACAAAGCAAAACAACAACAAAAAGCTCCTCAGGTGATTCTAATGTTCAGCCAGGGTTAAGGACTGATCTAGGTGATCTCACCCTATTCATGGCTTTTTTTTTTTTTTTTTTTTTTTTTTTACTGTCTGTAGGAAGATGACATGCAAATATTTTTGTAGCCCAGACCACTCCTCAGTGCTTACCCTTATGTGTGTTCAACTGCCTGCTCAATTTCCCTTCTAGAATATCTCAGAGGAACCTCAAACTCACATATCTGTTTCTCTTCCTGTGTCTTCTGTTACATTTAATAGACTCATCACACATCCCCTAGACAGGCCAAATACATAGGAATCATTCTTAGTATCTATGTGTCCTTTTCTTTCTGTATTGATTCCACCATTAAGTCCTGTCAGTTTCACCGCTTAAATCTCTTAAAGCCATTACATCTCCCTGTCTTCATAACCCATATCCTAGTCTACAACATCATCTGGTATCAAGCAGATTACTGCAATAGCTCCTAACTAGCTTTCCCATTTCTGATCTCATCCTTCTAATTCTTCTCTGCACTATAGCAAATAAGCAACTGTTTAAAAGTGTACATATAATTCTTACCATCACCTCAGTAGATTTAAAACCTTCTCATAAATATACATTGCTATTAGCATAAAACAGAATAACCACAACATGGTCATTATCAGTTTAGGATTCTTTAGCTGCAAGCAACAGAACTTGACTTAGGTTAATTTAAACAAATGGAAATTTATTAAATGGATATTGGATGCTCTCAGAATTAATGGAAGGGTGAAATAACTTGAAATCAGAAAGGAAGGAAAGCTACTTTGTATGTATGTGTTTGGGGTGCAGAGGGGGTGAAAGGATAAGAAATTGAAAGAGCAGACATTTTTTCATGTTAGGAATAGTCCACTCTGGATATAGCTTCTTAATTAGTTCAGTGATTAATGTATTTTACAATCTAGGACACTTTTGAAAATGAAATGGAATGCTAATTATAATTATGCCAGGAAAAGGGGCATAACCAGGATTGACTCAGGTAAATTGGAATCTCCAGTCAACCTAACATGACTACAGCCCTGGATGACAGCTTGACCTCAGCCTCATGAGAGACTGAGTGAAAACCATCTAGCTAAGCCATTCCTGAATTCCTTACCTATAGAAATTGTGAGATAATAAATGTTTACTTTTACGTCAGTGGGTTTTAAAGTAATTTGTAATACAGCAATAAATGCCTAATAAAATATTTTGTTTATGTGACGGATAAAAGAATTTTTCCCCACTAGGGTGCTGCTTCCCCAAGGGCATTATTTGTGTTCCTTTTTTGTAAACAAATCAGTGAATGACTGAATCTCTGTCATTTGATTGTATCTTGAGAGCCGTTATTCTGGAATTACTAATGGGTTCTCTTAGACTTAATTACACAGAGTCTTTGGGAAAGTCATGAGCCTATGGGTGTTTGGAAAATAAAATTTGGTAATTGTAAGAAGAAAAGCCAAGATTTTCACCTGCTTAACTATCAAGTTAGATCCAGACTTTATTTTAGAGAGCGGTATTATATTTTCAATGACTGAATAAATGAATCAGTCATACAGAAACAGTTATTTTTTAAACCATAACAGTTTTAGAAAGGCAAACACTGTCACAAGCAGGAGGTACACTGTGAATAATGCTGTTTGAAATAATATTGGGCAAAGAGCCTGGCCCAGTTTAACTAGACAGTAACCTATCACTTGCAGAGTTGTTTTCTGTGAATGAGTTCTGCAGCTTTGGCTCCTTGATCTTCATGCAAAATTAACTTAACCATCATCAAAGTTTTATGGTCTATAAACTAAGCCACTTCAGCTTTGCGTCACCCATATGACACATTGAAGTGTGACCAGAGAAGAGAGAATAAGCCATGGTAGAAATGAGAAAATAGTGGTGGGAGAACTACGACATAAAGGAAAATGTGCATAAAGATATAAACAAGGCATTTGCAAATTGACATTCTGTTGCAAAGACTTTTCCTCACTGAGAGAAAAATGAGTAGAAGCAAGGAGAAAAGAGACCAAAAGGTTACTTATTCAAGACAGGTAAGCCCATTATTAATGAGTAGAACCACCGTATTGGTTAGATACTGGCTACATTACTTAGGGAAACATAGCATGAAAGTAATTTTATCATTAACAAAGGAGGGAAAGCTCTCAATTAGACAAGACCACTGAATTCATTAAGGAGATTTGTCTGGTTTATTTCCATTTGTTTGTCATAGCTGAGCAAACCAAATTTCAAACTGCAATCAACCCTTGAATGGCATGTTGTAACTAATGAAACAGTATTAAAAGGAATTGACTTCATATACCACCATATCTTATGGACTTGTCATCTCATATGATGCTAACTTTGAACAACTGTTCCCTAAGATAAACCGAATTACCTGAGTCATTTTGTACCTTGCAGAAAAATTCAGCATTCAACCCCTCAAAAGGCTTTTTCAAACTTTACAGCTTATGCTATTAGTGTTACATGTGATTTGTTCATGAACAGGCATCACTTATGCGCCAACGTTGTACTTGAAAAAAAAGCAACCAGCTTGTCTGTCTATTTCAAAATTAGAAAATAAAAATAAAGAGGCATTGAGAACTACAGTGAAGTCACAATTTCGAAAGCTGATGGTTTATTCTCTTTGTGCTGATCATGCTGAGAGCTGCAAACTAAAACTACCATGTATTAAATGACAAAACCTACAGGTTGTAAAACAAACTGCCATTTTAAAATCATTGCACGTCAAGAAAAAAAAAAACTAATATCATAGAGTCCACAGATGAAACTGTAACAACCTGTGATATTTTTGTACTTCCTTTTAATTATGTCAATTATGAGTAATTTATGTTTTCTAGGAAAAAATGAAAACAATATTTCTCAATAAAATGGTTATCACCTACCTGACTTACTTGAATATTCAATATGGAATTCTTCTTCTGTAATAATTTCTGACTATTATAGTCATTCTTTTTCCATCAGCGCCCAACAGTCTGGTATAAGTTGTAGAAATGTGCCTGCATGAATTTTGTGCCCTGGCTTCTGACCATATTAAACATTGAAACTAATTACTGCTAGTTTCAGAGACAGAAGCGATGTTTTCCCTACATGCCCTTGCATCCAGGGATACTTTATTAGGGTTCTCTAAGACCACATTTTGTCTTACTTGTACTCTAACAATTTTTGTACTTTAGATAACTTAAACTCTGAATTTGAATATCGTTTATCTCTGAGGAGAGCATTGTGGATGATTTCTAACTAAAAGGATGAGGAAAGGAGGAGAGTAGGTAGGTGAAGAAGACTGTTGACTAAAACACACTCCCACCTAGTCAAAATCTAATCTGAAATGCTATTGGAGCACAGGGGAGGCCCACTTGGCTCAACGTGGAAAGAGCAGGAGGCTCCAGAGAAAGCTTCCTAAAATAAGATTGGACAGGAGGATGAGGGAGGAAAGGTGAGGGGACTGTCAAATGCGTTCAGGTCAGATGAATTAGCCGAATGAAAAAATTCTTTTGGTTTCTAGAGCATTTTGGATTTTGGAATTGTGGATTGTGGATCTGCGATATCTTTATTTTAGAGATAAGAAAACTAAAGCCTGGGATTTTTAAGTAACTTACTGGATACATGATTCAGACAGTGGTTATAGAAGACAAGGAAAAATTAAGAATGTTATTGCCTAGAGTTGCATCCCTGTTCTACCACTTACTAACACTGCGACCTAGAGCAAGTTACTTCATCTTTCAGTTCCTAAGCGTCTGTAAAATGGGGATAACATTGGTTGTTGTAGGGGTTAAATGAGTTAATACATTACAGTACTTAAAAGAGTGTCTAGCACATAGTTAAGTACTTACCAAAGTTAATACATGTTTATTTGTTCATATTATCATCATTGGAATTCCCCCTCCAGTTGCAACTACCAGCCAGGAAAAAAGTGCACGTTGCTGAATTTCGCTTTGCCTACCTCTCGATGCATCTTTTCTTGAGGAGACCCTAATATATATATTATATTTTTAATTCAAGTAAAGGCTAAAGAATGAAGGTAGGGTTATTCATACTGTAAAAAAAGAGATTTGTGGAAAATGTCTTTTTTATTTGGGGAGATTTTTTAAAATGTATTTCTTCTTCATACATTATATCAACTCAAATTATTTTGCGATGTTGAAGAAATTGTTAAATATTAATATCACTTAAACGGAGGCAACTCAAAGTGTGAGGTCAGTTTAAAAAAAAGTTAAATTTTTATTGGAAATAGAAGTTGGATCTCCTGGATTGCTGTCTGCTTGTGTTGAATTGAGGCCCATCACAAATGTTCAGATAAGAGCACTTAGAAGCTCTGGGCTGCAATGGCAGTTTTAAAAGAATTTCATAAGTATAGCTAATTCAGATCTATGATTTTTTTCTCCTCTCCCTCCCCTTCAAAATCCTAGAAAATAAAAACCAGTAAACAAATGTTATTGTCAGTGACCTTGAGAAAGAGGTTAAATGTGCAAATTGCTCAGTTTTTCTCAGGTTTCAAATGGGAGAGAATGAGAGATGCAGGGCAGTTTTTCTTTTCCAGTCTCATTAAGGGTGTCTTCTGGGGGTTGCAAATTAAAGTAGCCTTTTGTTAAATCTGTAAAGGATTCTGGTGTGGAAACCTAGGGCCCTGGTTGACATTTTAATATTTCTTTCACCCCATAGGGCTAATGTTCTCATAGCTTTTTAGTTCAGCTTCAGCTCTCTCTGTCTCTTGTGACAGTATCTCAAGTTTTATAGCTGTAACTACATTATTAAATGAGAATGCCAAGCAAAAAGAGGCACAGGCCAGTCAAACTGACACTGAACTCAGATGTCAAGGTTATATCAAGGAAATGAAATAAGGTCTTTGACTGTTTCCCAGCTTTCTGCCCTTGGGCCTGTGGTTGTTTCCTAACTGTGTTAAATCAGATTCAATCCCTTGAGACATCATAGAACTTAAAATATTTTAATAATAGGAATAATGGAATGTTTAAAATATATTTTTCTCAGAATTGTAATTATTTCGGTAAAATATTTATTTGCCTCATCTAAAATCCAAATGTAGGTATGACAACTTACTAGTTAATGAACTATTTCTCCCCCATACTCCCTTCTCATTACCCCATAGGCAGCCATTTTAATGTGTTTTTATTGCAAAGTATGTATTGCTGTTTTACGTATGTCAGTTTAATTTACTTCAAAGGCTATTTAAAAATCTAATTCATTTCTTTTTTCCTTAGCACCATATATTTAGAAACCTTGTTAAATTTTTTTTCGAATACTCAAATTCTAGCCTTAATTAAAGTGACATCTATGTGATCTGTTAGTTGAAGATTTCTGAAAAACCTTTTCTGCCTGAAAATACACCTTTCATTGATCTCCAATCATAGACTTTATTTCAAATCACATTTTGAAAGATGAATAGACTGAGTTACAGAAACATCTGTAACTTGGTCTATGTGTCACTCTAAGTTTTTAGAAGGTTATTGACTAAAGTCCTACCTAGTACAACCCTTCTCACTTTGCCCTTGGAGATTGTTATTAAATCAGATGTAAAGAGTAGAGTTAGGGACTTCTCTGGTGGTGCAGTGGTTAAGACTTCACGCTCTCAATGCAGCGGGCCCGGGTTCGATCCCTGGTCGGGGAGCTAGATCCCACATGCCTGCCGTAACTAAGAAGCCCACATGCCACAACTAAAGATCCCACATGCCACAACAAAGACCTGGGGCAGCCTAAATAAATAAATAAATAAATAAAACATATTTAAAAAAAGAGTAGAGTTATTTATACTCCTCAGTTCAAGGCACACAATTGGCCAGTGTAATGTCCCTCTCTTGTTTTGTCGCTTCATTTTCCTTTTTTCTCCCCAATTTCTACTCCCAGTCTCCTCCCCTGGACACAGGCAAACATTTAATTGGTAAGGTCTACCCTTCATTTCTCTGTGCTCTAGAAAACTTACATTGTTTTAAGTGCGTGAATTTTTAATAAACAAAAATGTTAGTAACATTGTGCTATGCATCTCATTCTGTTTCTTATTTTTCAGCACCATAATTTTTAATATTCTATTCATGTTACTGTGTGTACATCTACTCTGTTGCTTCAAACTGCTGCATAATCCATTGTAAGCATTGATCATATTTTACTTACTCAGTCCCCTGGTGATGAAACGTAGATTATCTCCAACTCCTTGCTGCCCCAAACAATGCTGTGATAACCATCCTTATACATGTCTTCTTAGAGACTGTAAGAGAATTTCTCAGGGATATATAGTCAGGAATGAGGATTCTGAGTCAAATGGTATACATACACTTAATCTGTCTCAGCACTGTCAGATTGCTTTCTAGACTATTCATGCTTGTCTATACTCTATATTACCCTATGTCCCTTAACACTTGGAACTATCCAGCTGTGACATATTGCATTTTCCAAAGATGTCTGCAACAATGTCTCCCATCCCACATTCTTCTCTAGAAAACTCGCCACTTACTGTCAGGAAGTCAAGTCCAGTTCTTCTCCCCTTGAACGTAGGGAGGCTTTTGTGAGTGTTTTGGCCGAAAATAATATGGCAAAAGTAATACTATGTGACTTTTGAGGTCACATTATGAAAGGTGGTTCAGCTTCTCTCTTGCTTGGTAGAAGACTTGCCATGAATCCTTGAGCTTACCATGTACAAAATCTGACTTCCCTGAGGCCATGCTCTGAGGAATACCAAAGTAGCCCATGTTATAGACCACAAGGAGAAGGCCATACAAGGAGAGAGAGATGTCTCTCATCTCCTGGTTTCTCCAGCTCCAGACACCTTTGACCCTGGGCCAGAGCCTCTCAGCCAAATTGTTCCTGAATCCCTGTCCCACAAAGACCATGAAAAATAATAAAATGGTGGTGGTTGTTTTGAGCAACTAAGTTTTGTGCTAATTTGTTATACAGTGATAGTAACAGGAATGCCAGTTTTCTAATTTTTGCTAATCTGATATAAATGTAAAGTGATAAATTTCTCTAATTACTAGCGACCTTGAGCATCTCATATTATGCTTGAGTTAATTGCTTTCTTGAATTAATTACCTGTTCGTTTTATTTGCCCATTTTCTTTTGGGTCTTTGTTTAGAAGCTGTTCCTTTTATGTTCTAGATGTTAGTCCCTGTCAACTTTAGATATTATATATTATTTCTCCTGTTCTGTCATCTATCTGCTGACTCTGTCATTGAACAGAATCCTTCATTTTGTTGTTGGTATTGAAGTATAGTTGATTTACAATATTAGTTTCAGGCGTACAACATAGTGATTTAATATTTTTATAGATTATACTCCATTTAAAGTTATTATAAAATGTTGGCTATATTCCCTGTGCTGTACAGTACACCTTTGTTGCTTATTTTATACAGAGTAGTTTGTACTTCCTAACCCTCTATCCCTGTTTTGCCTCTCCCTGCTTCCTTCTAGCCACTGGTAACCACTAGTTTGTTCTCTATATGTATCTGTGAGTCCGTTTCTGTTTTGTTCTATTTTTTAGATTCCACATATAAGTGATAACATACAGTATTTGTCTTTCTCTGTCTGACTTATTTCACTAAGCATAATACCCTCTAGTTACAGCCTTGTTGTTGCAAATGGCAGAATTTCATTCTTTTTTTATGGCTGAGTAATATTCCATGGTATATATGTACCACATCTTCTTTTTCCATTCATCTGTCGATGGGCATTTAGGTTGCTTCGGTATCTTGGCTGTTGTAGAAAGTGCTGCTATGAACATTGGGGTGCATGTATCTTTTTGAATTCATGTTTGTTTTATTTCTGTTAGATACATACTCAGAAGTGGAATTGCTGGATCATGTGGTAGTTCTGTTTTCAGTTTTTTGAGGAACCTCCATACAATTTTTCATTGTGGCTGTACCAATTTACATTCCCACCAAAAGAGAACCAGGTTTCCCCTTTTTTCCTCATTCTCTCTAACATTTGTTGTTTCTGGTCTTTTTGATGATAGCCACTCTGCACTCTGACAGATGTGAGGTGACATCTCACTGTGATTTTGATTTACATTCCTCTGATTAGCAACGTAGAGTATCTTTTCATGTGCCTCTTGGGCCATTTGTATGTCTTCTTTGGAAAAATGTCTATTCCATTCTTCTGTCCATTTTTAGTCAGGTTTTTGTTGTTTTTTGTGTTTTTTGCTCTTCAGTTGTATGATCTGTTTTAATATTTTGGGTATTAACACCTTATCAGTCATACCATTTGCAAATATTTTTTCCCATTCAGTGGACTGATTTTTCATTATTTTTTTCTGGTGTGCAAAAGCTTTTAAAAAATTTTTTTTATTTTTATTTTATTTATTTACTTATTTTTTGCTGTACATGGGCCTCTCACTGTTGCGGCCTCTCCCGTTGCGGAGCACAGGCTATGGACACGCAGGCTCAGCGGCCATGGCTCACGGGCCCAGCCGCTCTGCGGCATGTGGGATCTTCCCGGACCAGGGCATGAACCCGTGTCCCCTGCATCAGCAGGCGGACTCTCAACCACTGCGCCACCAGAGAAGCTCCTAATTTTTACTTTTTATTTTTTAAAAAAATTTTATTGGAGTATAGTTGATTTACAATGTTGTGTTAGTTTCAGGTGTGTGCAAAATCTTTTTAAGTTTAATTAGGTCCCATTTGTTTTTTTTTTGCTTTTGTTTCCTTTGTCTTAGGAGACAGATCCAAAAACATATTGCAACTATTAACGTCAGAGTGCTTGCCTGTGTTTCTTTTAAACACTTTTAAAAATATATTTATTTATTTATTTAGGCTGCGCCGGGTCTTAGTTATGCTATGCGGACTCTTAGTTGTAGCATGCATGCAGACTCTTAGTTGTAGCACGCATGCAGGATCTAGTTCCCCAACCAGGGATTCAACCCCGGTAACACTGAGTGTTACCCACTGGACCACCAGGGAAGCCCCTTGCCTGTGTTCTCTTCTAAGAGTTTTATGGCTTCCAGTGTTACATTTAGGTCTTTAATCAATTTTGAGTTTATTTTTGTATATGGTGTGAGAAAATGTTCTGATTTAATTCTTCTACATGTAGCTGTCTAGTTTTCTGGCACTACTTATTGAAGAGACTCTCTTTTCCCCATTGTATGTTCTGAATACCTTTGTTGTAGATTAATTGACCCATAAGTGCATGGCTTTACTTCTGGGCTCTCTGTTCTGTTGCATTGATCTTCATGTCTGTTTTTGTGCCAGTACCAAATTGGGTTTATTTATTTATTTTTAACATCTTTATTGGAGTGTAATTGCTTTACAATGGTGTGTTACTTTCTGCTTTATAACAAAGTGAATCAGTTATACATATACATATGTCCCATTATCTGTTCCCTCTTGCATCTCCCTCCCTCCCCCCACCATCCCACCCCTCTAGGTGGTCACAGAGCACCAAGCTGATCTCCCTGTGCTATGCGGCTGCTTCCCACTAGCTATCTATTTTACGTTTGGTAGTGTATATATGTCCATGCCACTCTCTCACTTTGTCCCAGCTTACCCTTCCCTCTCCCTGTATCCTCAAGTCTATACTCTAGTAGGTGTGCATCTTTATTCCTGTCTTGTCCCTAGGTTCTTCTGACCATTTTTTTCTTTCTTTCTTTTAATTTTTTTTAGATTCCATATATATGTGTTAGCATACGGTATTTGTTTTTCTCTTTCTGACTTACTTCACTCTTTTGTTTTTTTGTTTGTTTGTTTTTGCGTTACGCAGGCCTCTCACTGTTGTGGCCTCTCCCGTTGCGGAGCACAGGCTCCAGATGCGCAGGCTCAGTGGCCATGGCTCACGGGCCCAGCCGCTCCGCGGCATGTGGGGTCCTCCCGGACCGGGGTACGAACCCGTGTCCCCTGCATCGGCAGGCGGACTCTCAACCACTGCGTCACCAGGGAAGCCCTGACTTACTGCACTCTGTATGACAGTCTCTAGGTCCATCCACCTCATTACAAATAACTCAGTTTCGTTCCATTTTATGCCTGAGTAATACTCCATTGTATATATGTGCCACGTCTTCTTTATCCATTCATCTGTTGATGGACACTTAGGTTGCTTCCATGTCCTGGGTATTGTAAATAGAGCTGTAATGAACATTTTGGTACATGACTGTTTTTGAATTATGGTTTTCTCAGGGTATATGGCCAGTAGTGGGATTGCTGGGTTGTATGGTAGTTCTGTTTTTAGTTTTTTAAGGAACTCCATACTGTTCTCCATAGTGGTGTATCAATTTACATTCCCACCAACAGTGCAATAGGGTTCCCTTTTCTCCACACCTTCTCCAGCATTTATTGTTTGTAGATTTTTTGATGATGGCCATTCTGACCGGTGTGAGATGATATCTCATTGTAGTTTTAATTTGCATTTCTCTAATGATTAAAGATGTTGAGCATTCTTTCATGTGTTTGTTGGCAGTCTGTATATCTTCTTTGGAGAAATGTCTATTTAGGTCTTCCACCCATTTTTGGATTAGGTTGTTTGACTGATTTGCGTATATTGAAGAATCCTTGCATTCCTGGGATAAACCCCACTTGATCATGGTGTATGATCCTTTTAATGTGCTCTTGGATTCTGTTTGCTAGTATTTTGTTGAGGATTTTTGCATCTATGTTCATCAGTAATATTGGCCTGTGGTTTTCTTTCTTTGTGACATCTTTCTCTGGTTTTGGTATGAGGGTGATGGTGGCCTCATAGAATGAGTTTGGGAGTGTTCCACCCTCTGCTATATTTTGGAAGAGGTTGAGAAGGATAGCTGTTAGCTCTTCTCTAAATGTTTGATAGAATTCGCTTGTGAAGCCATCTGGTCCTGGGCTTTTGTTTGTTGGAAGATTTTTAATCACAGTTTCACTTTCAGTGCTTGTGATTGGCCTGTTCATATTTTCTATTTCTTCCTGGTTCAGTCTCACAAGGTTGTGCATTTCTAAGAATTTGTCCATTTCTTCCAGGTTGTCCATTTTATTGGCATAGAGTTGCTTGTAGTAATCTCTCATGATCCTTTGTATTTCTGCAGTGTCACTTGTTACTTCTCCTTTTTCATTTCTAACTGTATTGATTTGAGTCTTCTCCCTATTTTTCTTGATGAGTCTGGCTAATGGTCTATCAATTTTGTTTATCTTCTCAAAGAACCAGCTTTTAGTTTTATTGATCTTTGCTATCGTTTCCTTCATTTCTTTTTCATTTATTTCTGATCTGATCTTTATGATTTATTTCCTTCTGCTAACTTTGGGGTTCTCTTGTTCTTCTTTCTCTAATTGCTTTAGGTGTAAGGTTAGGTTGTTTATTTGAGCTGTTTCTTGTTTCTTAAGGTAGGATTGTATTGTTATAAACTTCCCTCGTAGAACAGCTTTTGCTGCATCCCATAGGTTTTGGGTCATTGTGTTTTCACTGTAATTTGTTTCTAGGTATTTTTTTTATTTGCTCTTTGATTTCTTCAGTGATCTCTTGGTTATTAAGTAGTGTGTTGTTTAGGCTCCATGTGTTTGTAGTTCTTACAGATTTTTTTCCTGTAATTGATGCCTAATCTCATAGCGTTGTGGTCGGAAAAGATACTTGATACGATTTCAATTTTCTTAAATTTACCAAGGCTTGATTTGTACCCAGGATATGATGTATCCTGGAGAATGTTCCATGAGCACTTGAGAAGAATGTGTATTCTGTTGCTTTTGGATGGAATGTCCTATAAATATCAATTAAGTCCATCTTGTTTAATGTATCATTTAAAGCTTGTGTTTCCTTATTTATTTTCATTTTGGATGATCTGTCCATTGGTGAAAGTGGGGTGTTAAAGTCTCCTGCTATGATTGTGTTACTGTCGATTTCCCCTTTTATGGCTGTTAGTATTTGCCTTATTGTATTGAGGTGCTCCTATGTTGGATGCATAAATATTTACAATTGTTATATGTTCTTCTTGGATTGATCCCTTGATCATTATGTAGTGTCCTTCTTTATCTCTTGTAATAGTCTTTGTTTTAAAGTCTGTTTTGTCTTGTATGTGAATTGCTACTCCAGCTTTCTTTTGATTTCCATTTGCATGAAATATCTTTTTCCGTCCCCTCACTTTCAGTCTGTATGTGTCCCTAGGTCTGAAGTGGGTCTCTTGTAGATAGCATATATACGGGTCTTTTTTTTGTACCCATTCAGCCAGTCTGTGTCTTTTGGTTCAAGCATTTAATCCATTTACATTTAAGGTAATTATCGATATGTACGTTCCTATTACCATTTTCTTAATTGTTTTGAGTTTATTATTGTAGGTCGTTTCCTTCTCTTGTGTGTCCTGCCTAGAGAAGTTCCTGTAGCATTTGTTGTAAAGCTAGTTTGGAGGTGCTGAATTCTCTTAGCTTTTGCTTGTCTGTCAAGCTGTTAATTTCTCCATCAAATCTGAATAAGATCCTTGGTGGGCAGAGTAATCTTGGTTGTAGGTTTTTGTCCTTCATCACTTTAAATATGTCCTGCCACTCCCTTGTGGCTTGCAGAGTTTCTGCTGAAAGATCAGCTCTTAACCTTATAGGGATTCCCTTATGTGTTACTTGTTGTTTTTTTCCTTGCTGCTTTTAATATTTGTTCTTTGTATTTAATTTTTGATAGTTTAATTAATATGTGTCTTGGCATGTTTCTCCTTGGATTTATCCTGTATGGGACTCGCTGTGCTTCCTGGACTTGATTAACTATTTGCTTTCCCATATTAGGGAAGTTTTCAACTGTAATCTCTTCCAATATTTACTCAGTCCCTTTCTTTTTCTCTTCTTCTGGGACCCCTATAATTCGAATGTTGGTGTGTTTAATGTTGTCTCAGAAGTCTCTGAGGCTGTCCTCAGTTCTTTTCATTCTTTTTTCTTTATTCTGCTCTGCAGTAGTTATTTCCACTATTTTATCTTCCAGGTCATTTATCCGTTCTTCTGCCTCAGTTATTCTGCTATTGATCCCTTCTAGAGAATTTTTAATTTCCTTCATTGTGTTGTTCATCATTGTTTGTTTGCTCTTTAGGTCCACTAGGTCCTTGTTAAACATTTCTTGTATTTTCTCCATTCCATTTCCAAGATTTTGGATCATCTTTACTATCATTATTCTGAATTCTGTTTCAGGTAGACTGCCTGTTTCCTCTTCACTTGTTAGGTCTGGTGGGTTTTTGCCTTGCTCCTTCATCTGCTGTGTGTTTCTCTGTCTTCTCATTTTGCTTATCTTCCTGTGTTTGGGGTCTCTTTTTCGCAGGCTGCAGGTTCGTAGTTTCCGTTGTTTTTGTTGTCTGTCCCCAGTGACTAAGGTTGGTCCAGTGGGTTCTGTAGGCTTCCTGGTGGAGGGGACGAGTGACTGTGTTCTGGTGGATGAGGCTGGATCTTGTCTTTCTGGTGGGCAGGTCCACGTCTGGTGGTGTGTTTTGGGGTGTCTGTGGCCTTATTATGATTTTCGGCAGCCTCTGTGCTAATGGGCGGGGTTGTGTTCCTGTCTTGCTAGTTGTTTGGCATAGGGTGTCCAGCACTGTAGCTTGCTGGTCGTCGAGTGGAGCGGGGTCTTGGCATTGATATGGAGATTTCTGGGAGATTTTCGCCATTTGATATTATGTGGAGCTGGGAGGTCTCTTGTGGACCAGTGTCCTGAACTTGGCTCTCCCTCCTCAGAGGCACAGCCCTGACGCCTGGCTGGAGCACCAAGAGCCTGTCCTCCACACGGCTCAGAATAAAAGGGAGAAAAGAAAGAAAGAGAGAAAGAAGAAGATAAAATAAAATAAAGTAATATAAAATAAACTTATTAAAATAAAAAATAATTATGAAGAAAAGAATATTTTTTAAAGTAATAAAAAAACAGAACCCTACGACTCATGGTAAAAGCAAAACTATATAGACAGAATCACACAGAGAAGCATACACAGACGCACTCAGAAAAAGAGAAAAAGGGAAAAAATGTATATATATCGTTGCTTCCAAAGTCCCCCTCCTCAATTTGGGATGATTTGTTGTCTATTCAGGTATTCCAGATATGCAGGGTACATCACATTGATTATGGAGATTTAATCCGCTGCTCCTGAGGTTGTTGGGAAAAATCTCCCTTTCTCTTCTTTGTTTGCACAGCGCCCGGGGTTCAGCTTTGGACTTGGCCCCGCCTCTGCGTGTAGGTCGCAGGAGGGCCTCTGTTCTTCGCTCAGACAGGACGGGGTTAAAGGAGCCGGTGATTCGGGGGCTCTGCCTCACTCAGGCTGGGGGGAGGGAGGGGCACGGAGTGCGGGGCGAGCCTGCGGCGGCAGAGGCCACTGTGACATTGCACCAGTCTCAGGTGCGCCGTGCGTTTTCCTGGGGGAGTTGTCCCTGGATCTCGGGACCCTGGCAGTGGCGGGCTGCACAGGCTCCCCGGAAGGGGGGTGTGGATAGGACCTGTGCTCGCACACAGGTTTCTTGGTGGCGGCGGCAGCAGCCTTAGCGTCTCATGCCTGTCTCTGGGGTCTGAGCTTTTAGCCGTGGCTCGCGCCCGTCTCTGGAGCTCCTTTAAGCAGCGCTCTTAATCCCCTCTCCTCGCGCACCAGGAAACAAAGAGGGAGGAAAAAGTCTCCTGCCTCTTCGGCAGGTCCAGTCTTTTCCCTTGACTCCCTCCCTGCTAGCCGTGGTGCACTAATCCCCTGCAGGCTGGGTTCACGCCGCCAACCCCAGAGCCTCAGCTCCCAGCCCCACCCACCCCGGCGGGGGAGCAGACAAGCCTCTCGGGCTGGTGAGTGCTGGTCGGCACCGATCCTCTGTGCGGGAATCTCTCCGCTTTGCCCCCCGCACCCCTGTTGCTGTGCTCTCCTCCGCGGCTCGGTAGCTTTCCCCCCTCCGACACCCGCAGTCTCTGCCTGCGAAGGGGGTTTTAGTGTGTGGAAACCTTGCCTCCTCCACAGCTCCCTCCCACTGGTGCAGGTCCCGTCCCTATCCTTTTGTCTCTGTTTATTCTTTTTTTCTTTTGCCCTACCCAGGTACGTGGGGACTTTCTTGCCTTTTGGGAGGTCTGAGGTCTTCTGCCAGCGTTCAGTAGGTGTTCTGTAGGAGTTGTTCCACGTGTAGATGTATTTCTGGGGTATCTGTGGGGAGGAAGGTGATCTCCGCGTCTTACTCCTCCGCCATCTTCCCAATCCCTTATCTCTGCTTACAAAACCTCTTACCCTTCAAATAGTTACTTCTCATTCATACCTCTCCCTAGCCCTGGGCAACCATCAATGTGAATTCTGTCTCTATGAATTTGCTTATCCTGGACAATTCATGTAAATGGTGTCATACAATATGTGACCTTTTGTTTCTGACTCCTTTCATTTATCATTTATCATAATGTCTCCAAGGTTCATCCATGGTCTCTCAGTTATCTGTATTTCATTCCTTTTTACGTCTGAATAATATTCCATTATAAGAATATACCACATTTTGTTTGTCCGTTCATTCACTGATGGGAATTTTGCGTTGTTTGCATTTTTTGTCTTTTATGAATAATGCTTCTTTGAATATTTGGGTACAAAGATTTGTTTGAATACAGTTTTTAAGTTATTTTGGTTATATACCTAGGAATGGAATTGCTGGGTCATACGGTAATTCTTTGTTTAAATTTGAGGAACTACCAAACTGTTTTCCAAAGAGACTGAACCATTTGACATTCTTACCAGCAATGTATGAGGGATCCAATTTCTTCATATCCTCGCAAACACTTGTTATCTTCCATTTTTATAACCAACCTAGTGAAATGGTATCCCACTGTGTCTTTTTTGTATACATTTCCCTAATGACTAATGATATTGAGCATCTTTTCATGTACTGTTTGGCCACTGGTGTATCCTCTTTGTAGAAATGTCTATTCAGGACCTCATCTCCAACTTATGAGGGAGGCTTTGGATATTGACCTCCTAGGTAAGCTCACTCATTGGTGTATTTATTCAGAGGCCAGTCTCAACACACCATTAACAGATTCCAGAGTTGGACTTGAGGGCACACTGGGGAAGTCTCAGGAGAAAGGAGCTCTAACGTGGGAAAGTGCTGGAGCTGGACACACGTGCCGGGACCAGGGCAGTGAGCTTTCAGGGAACCCTGGCGCGGGGGGCAGGAGGACTCTAGATAAATGAAGCCCACAGACAATCCCCAAATTACGGTTTATTCTTGTGTTAACCTTCCTTCATCAGGGCTGTTTATAGTCCTTTGGCTACAGGGTTTTTTGTCTGCTTGCTTGCTTTTTATTTTTTAAATTGCCTGAAATACAGTTTGAAGTAGTGAGGAGACAAGTGAATTAAAGGATACTAGGTCTGCCTCCGGCCGGGAAGAGTGGAACAGTGTGGCCTCTGGACGAGTTCAGACCAAGGGTCTAGTCCCAGCTCTGTCACAAGTCTTGTGAACTTGAGAAAATTGCAAGTTCATCATGTGCAAAGTGAGTCTGATAAGCCCTACCTTGTAGAGCTGTCGTAATATACGTGGTGTTTGTAAAGCACTTGCAACGATGGTCTTTCAAGAATGGCATCTATTACTGCGATAACTATGACCCCAGACCGTAATACCAACTCTTTGGGATTTTTTTCTTTAATCTCATGAGATGTCAGAAAATATGATACACAGCACCTTTGGAACGAACAAAACTGCTTAGCCAGTAAAACTATGTAAATCTTCCCCATTTGTAAATATGTCATTTGAGTGTAGAGGGATCTCTCCCAGCTGGATGCTACTCAGAGGTTCTAGAATTTGCGTCAAGGACCAACAGCTTCCCTCCAAGGTGTCTTTTCATTCAAACCACCCCTATTTTCATTATAATTTCACCACCACCAAAAATGTAGCCTTCATTTGGAGTTCCCCAGATTACACTTAAGATAAGTAGTAGAACATCCCTTTAATGGAGTGGCCTCTGGCCCTTTGACCCCAGTGCAAAGAGTGCTATCACAGTGGCTTCTTGACATCTCACTTCAAGGAAGTATCATCCTTGTTTCTCAGAAACTCCCTGGAGGCGATGGGACTAAAACACCTAGTTTGTGCACTGTGTTCACCTGCACTGGGACAGGAACACGGAAGCCATTTTATTCCTGCCGCAGGTGCAGATTGTCTCTGTTTTACCCACAGTCTCAAAGTAAAAATTCAGGGTAAGCTTCCATTCCAGTCTTGAGTCTGTCAACTCTGAGGCCCACCATCTAAGGGTCCCACCCTCCCCCACCACAATTCACTCAGCCTCATTTAGCCCACCATCCCACCTAACTTAAAATCACCTCCTCAAGGGAACTGCAGTGTCCCAAAGCTCCAGACTTCCTTGCTTCAGAGCATTTACGCTTGACTGCTCTCAACTGGAACCTCCTCTCTTTCTCACCCCTTGTTTTAACTTGCCATTTATTTAGGTCTCAGAGTGTGTCTCACCATCTTCTTGATATGGCAGCAGCTCCTAGGCTCTGAAGGTCTCCGGACAGTGGCTCAGTCTTCTTTTTCTTACCATCCCCAGTTCTGCCACAGAGCCTTTCAAAGAGTAGATGCTCAACTAATGGTTGGGAATAAGAATGGCAACGATAAGGATGTCTATTTTAGTATTGTTTAATTTCTCTCACAATCTTGAATAATCTAAGAAAACATCTTTCAGTTTTACAAAAAGAAGCACTAAAAGTATAAAACAAACCAAAAATGTACCACCGTTTACTCTTTTCTTTTTTTTTACTTGATCCACATGATTCTACTGCCGAGTCTATTCACAGTTCCATGGAAATCCCTCTTCCATTGCTGTGTTTTCTTGTTCTAGGTCATAAAAAGGAATGGAAGGTTTCTAAATTGGTTTTATGAAATATCAAAACTTTAACTTGTACCTGGTAAAAGTAATGAATATGCGATCCATACTGTCACCAGCAGAATGGCGATGTCCTGGGTTCTTGCCCTCCCAAAGAGGAAGAATTCAGTCGAGAGGCGTAGAGCAGTTTTAAGTAGCAAGAGTTCAGTTAAGCAGAGCAAAGGTACGCTACCGAGAAAGCAGGAGAGCGGGCTGTCTGGAAACCAGAAGCAGCCCCGCAATGGGGTAGGGCTGTGTTTTGTAGAGTGGTGGTCCCTCCCTGTGTCCTGTGTTATTTGACTGACAAATTGATCGACAGCTTTAGGTTATATAAGTTTCCTGCTAGTATGCAGGCACTTACCCATAAGCACCCAGCAGAAACCATGGGGTGGGGCGGGGAAGCAAAAGCCGCAATGCTAAGTTATTTCAAATGAGGCGTAATGAACCCTGGGTTACCTTGAGTCACCTTGTAGGTCTTGGTGCGCCTGCGTCAACCTGTGCTGGCGGTTTTGTCTTGCTTGGTCCTGGTATGGCTGGAAACCTAGCAGTGGTCCTTGACCACGAGAGGCAGGATCTCTGGGCATGCTGCAACCACCAGTGTCCAGGTAGGGGAGGGAAAGGCGAACCGTCCAGGATGGGGCAGGCCCGCTCATGTGTGACTCGCTCTCCTCACCTTGGCTCTGGGCACCCTCTTCAGATCCTGGGCATGAAACCCCTGCATCACGAGAGCTCGTGGCTGGGGCTCCCTGAGGCTCCTGGTGAGTGCCAGCAGCAGGGGAGCTCGGGGGAGTACCCCGAGAAACAGAAGCGGGGGAGGAAGTTTAGGTTATATAACTTTAGGTTATATAACTTGGGGGAGGAAGTCATAAAACCTCCTGGGGAAGGACAAGGAGATGCCGTGAGCACCTTCAGCGGGGAGATTCCTCCCTGGCTTTAACCAAGGCTGCCTCTGCAGGGTCCTTGAGGGCACTGTCCGAGGACCCACAGGGCTCCTGTTCGCCTGCTCAGCCTGTCCCCTGAGACCCCTGTGGAGGACGGTAGAGTGAGCCTTGGGCTACAGGCTGCCAGCCCTGCCTGGGCGGTACTGGGGTGACAGAAGGGGCTGCCAGTGGGACCTTCCGTGTTCTAGGGCGGGGAGTCTGCTCAGTTCATCTTCAGGATCTTTAGGTGGACAGCAGCCAGGACCTGGGCTTCCTCCCCTCTGTTGCTCTGCCGTTGACACCTCAGTGGTCCCGGGGACCCATGAGGAGGAAGTGAGTGATGGCCCAGCTCACCGGCCTGACAGGGGGAACACAGTACTGACAGCTGTGTGGAGTCCTTTCTATCCTGGGATCACTGGGTCCTCAGTCCCTATTCAGTGCTCTCAGTTGGCTTCACGTACGGCCTGGGACCCACCCTTCTGCCCTCTGATGGCTTTACCTTCAGGCTAAGGGTCTCACCTCCCTTAGAGCTGATGTAAAGGAGCCTCGGCCCGACTGCCCTGTCCTGAGCCTTCAAGTGCTGAAAGCAGGGGCAAGGCTAGACTCTTTGTCGTCCCCACAGCTCAGCGGGTGGGGCATGTTCCCCTTAGTCGTCACTCAGGGTTCTCAGTTTGACTCCTGGGAAGGCCTGTGGCTCCTGTCTCTTTACCTGAGGACATGTGCTCATAGGAAGGCCCACCGCTCTCTGAGAGCCAACAGAAGAAAGTGAGGGTAGCCTGATGTCCCACGTCTACCTGTGGTCTCTGAAGGCAGGAAGCTGGGGCCGGCAGATCCAGGCCTTATTATGCTTGGCCGCGCGGGTCTTCACTCAGGCCCTTCCTCAGTTTGACTCCTGGGAAGACCTATAATTTCTCCCCCTCTTCACCTATTACTGTCCCCACTTCTCTGTCACCCTGGGAGGAGTTAAGGGTTACCTCTGCTCAGCCTGACACCTCTCCAGGCGTCTCCCAGGACTGACAGCAGGGGAGAGATGATGTGCTGCCCCCATTGTTATGGTTTTCATGCTCCACTCCAGCCTTAGGTCCTCACCCCAACTCCTAGCACAACCTGGAAATGTCCCCTGTGCTGAGTCAGCCAGCCTCGGAGCAAAGTCCTCACCACCCTGAGTCCCCAGAAGTAGAAGTCAGAGTAGGCCACGTGTAGCCACAGCTATTTCTGAGGGGCTTCTGAGGACTAACACAGAGGGCTAGATTCCCCGGGCTCCGCTCTTCTGGGGTTTGTGACCTCAATAGTCCTCACTCTGTCAGGATCTGGGACTCTTCCCTCTACCGACCTGAGTCCTCCAGAGCCAGAGGCAAGTGGGTGACACATCGAACTACCCCTGCCTGGGGCTTCCCCGGGCCGAAAGGGTGGTGGGGCTATGCGTTTGTTCCTGTCTCTTTTCGGTTGGGCGTTCCCCTTGGTCCTCACTCAGAGTCCTTACGCTGGCTTTTCCCGTGACCTAGAGAGGCCTGTGCTCTCATACTACAGCCTTTAATTCCCTGAGACCACCTAGGAGGATGTGAGGGTTGCCTCACGTGGGCATGACTGCCTGTGGTTACTCATGGCCGACAGTAAGGGAGGGATTCTGTGGCGTCCCCACTTTTATGACTTGGGTGGTTCCCTCAGTCCTCATGGTCCTCTGCTCGACTCCTTGGCATGACCTGGAATTCCTCCGTGTGCTCCCCTGAGGGTGGCCCCTGAGACCAAGTGCCTCATCTACCTGAGACGCTCTAAAAGGAAAGGCGTGGGGTGCATCATGCCAACATTCCTGGATTTGCCAAGGGGAGGTATCCAGTGGCAGGGCTCTGCTCTAGGTGGAGTCCCTTTATCCTCATTTAGAGTCACTAGATTTCCAGTCTCTACTGAGTGAGGCTGTTCCCCACAGACCAAGGTCCTCGCCTCCCCGAGACCACCCCCAGTGGAAAGAGGGGGCAGGTCAGCCAGAAAGCTTTGTCCTGGGCCTCCTGGGGCTGACCTCAGGGGCGGGACTCTGCATTCTCCTCTGTTCTGGAGTGAGTGGTCCTCTTGCTCCTCATTCAGGGTCCTCATCGTGATGCCTGACCAGACCCAGGACTCCACCCTCCACTCCCCTGCAGCTGTGCTCCTCAGAACAAAGGCATTACCTTCTTGGGAATTCTGAATTGGAAGTCAGGATGAACCAGATCTGTCCAAAGCTGTCGGGGTCTTCTGAGGAGCAGGACTTTACAAGGCCCCACTCTTCTGGAGTCATGTGGCCCCAGTCCTAACTCAGGTTTCTTACCTTGACTTCAGGTAGCATATGGGACTCCATCCTCCCTACTGTCTGTCTGCCAGCCTCAGGCCAAGGCTTTCACCTTCCTGAGACACCAGAAGGGGAGATAAGAGAACTATTCCCTGGCTACCCCTGCCGGGGGCCTCTGTGTGGTCCCCTTTGTTATGGGGAGTCCACTCATCGGCACCCAGTGTCCTCACCCTGAAGCAAATTAAGGCCTGTTAGGATCTCCTGCTTGGGCAGAATTGGAGATGCTGCCACAAGACCAAGGAACTCACCTCCCTGAGAACCTCTCCACCCTTGCCCCGGAGGAAAAGAAGGGGTACCTTCAGACAGACAGCTCTGCGCATGGCCACACAAGGGAGAAAGCAGGGTAGACTTTGTGGGGCCCCCTTCTGTTCTAAGGTCCTCACCTTGAGTAACTATCAGAGGCTGGGACTCCTCCCTCCACTGACCTGAGGACACAGCTCTTAAACCAAGGCTTTTATGTCCCTGAGAAACTTGAAGAGTAAGCGAGGAGATGCTGATCTTTTCGGGGTATCTGACATTGCATATGTAGAAGACCCCACTGTCAGCGAAAAATATTATTTTATTCATACCACTCACTGATGCAGTGTTCCTATTACAGTATTCCAAAACAGTGCTTTGGGAACAGGGCCCCTTTTATCCCATGATATACATTTTGTAGTGGTGAGAAGAAAAATGAATTAAAAGACGTAAGGTCTGGCTTAGGCTGGGAGGAGTGGAAGAGTGTAGGCTGTAGACTATTCCAGACCAGGGGACTAGACCCAGCAAGGTCACTTAATCAGTCTTGTGAACTTGAGAAATTTGCAAGTTAGTCATCTGTAAAGGGAGTCTGCTAAATCCTATCCTGCGTGAATGTTGGAATGTTATGTACTACATGTAAAGCAGTGGCATACTCATTAAGAAATATTGGGTTTTTGATGAATGGCAGTTATGATATGATTATTATGAACCCCCAAAATACCACCCTCCCATCAGAGTTTATTTTTAATCCAGTAGGTAGCAGAGAATATGCGGTGCACTAGGACAAACAAATACTCACAAATGAGCTAAATCAAAGTATCTTTTATTTCTACCTAAAGAAAGTTTAAACGAAATAAGACAAACCACGAGTTAAATGGCTTTTACTCTCTGTTTTCTCCATTTTTTGTTCCTAAATATTTTCTGTGGTCGCCTTTCACATTTCCATGACAATGTCTATTGCAGTGCCATGTTTTCTACTTCTGGATCATACAGAAAATATAGATGGTTCGTGAATTTCTTTTACATATACCAAAACTAACTTTAAAACTCTTTAAACAGCAGTAAATATGCAAGCAATGTCATTCACGAATTCCTATTCTTAAGAAAACACACTATTAGAAGAAAAAAACATTTGAAAAAACCTAAATCAATCAATCAATAATATGTAGAAGTTACTAGTCTAAAACAGGAAGATAAATAAGATCTATACTTTGTTTCCTCCACCCCTACTACTCTGCACTATTTAGGAGCCTTACTGCTGTCTGCCAGAACAAAGTAAGCAAAGTGCCCGCGGCCTACCCCCCTACATTTGGGGCAGCTGTGGATCTTGGCTATGAAAGGGCCTCTCGCAGCAACAGCTGCAGCCCTGGCCGCGACTCTCACTCTTGCTCTCTCTTCCTCATCTTTCAGAGCCTCCTCATAGAGATTTGGTAAGGCACTGGGGACGGTACCAATGATCTTGGCCACAAACTCCAGCACTTTCATCTTGCTGGTTTCAGCGTGGGCTCTCGGGCCCCACAGGAACTCATAGCGCGGAGGATCGCTGTTGGGCACCTGGCAGTAGGTCAGGTACTTCTGCTGCACGAAATCTTTGCTGATGAACCTCGTGGGCTCCCCAAAGATCAAGTGCCTCCTCCCAGCATAGAAACCCAATGCATTGAGGAATTCCCAGAGCTCCTCTTCGGTGGCACGGTTGCCCTTCGTGAAGATCATGCCCAGGAGAACCATCAGGAGACCGGACTTGGGCAGCCCAAACTCATCACTCGGACTTCCGTCGCTGGGGAGGGCCATCTTGCTGATGAGGGCGTAGGAGTGATTGCTGGGGTCGACTTCCTTCAGCTCGAGGCCAAAGACCGCCTCCATGATCTTAGAGGCTCTCCTGAGGATCTCAGGGAAGTGCTTCCTGTACTTCTTGTTGAGAGTCTTCAGCAGTGCTACCTGCAGGATGGGCTTCTTCGTCTTGTACTTCTCTAGCAGGAACTGCACGAATATTCTGACCTTCCTGGTCAGAGGATCTCTGCAACTGCTGCGAATGGAAGGTGCTGCCTGGGAGGTACCTGCACTTTTCTCATCTTGGCTCTGGGCACCCTCTTCAGATCCTGGGCATGAAACCCCTTCATCACGAGAGGTAGTGGCTGGGGCTCCCTGAGGCTCCTGGCAAGTGCCTGCAGCAGGGGAGCTCTGGGAAGTATCCCGCGAAACAGAATCGGGGGAGGAGGGCGACTCTTGTATCTCTTCCGCCGCCGCCTCCGCCGCCTCCGCCGTCTCCGTGGCTTGGGCACCCTTGAGACTCTGAGTCTCCCCCTGGGCCTGGTGGCGTTTCTCGCGGGCACGGCGCTTGCTCTTCTGGCCCCGAGGCATGATGACACAGGTCAGCGCCAGCAGGCGGGAGTGTGCGCAGGAAGGCAGGCAACGAGGGCACCTGGGGGAGGGACAAGGAGATGCTGTGAGCAGCTTCAGCGGGGAGATTCCTCCCTGGCTTTAACCAAGGCCGCCTCTGCAGGGTCCTTGAGGGCACTGCTCGAGGACCCACAGGGCTCCTGTTCTCCTGCTCAGCCTGTCCCCTGAGACCCCTGTGGAGGACGGTAGAGTGAGCCTTGGGGCACAGCCAGCCAGCCCTGCCTGGGCGGTACTGGGGTGACAGTGGAGGCTGGCAGGGGAGGTAGGTCCCCACGGTTCCCATTCAGAGTCAGGATGACAGTTGTTGGCAAGACACCCCCACCCCCTCCCCTCTGCTGCTCTGAAGTTGACACCACCATCTTCCATGACACCCAGGAGGAGGAAAGGAGGGAGCGTTCAGCCCACCACCGAAGGGTCCTGGGACCCTCCCTTCTGCTGCCTGGTGGCTGCCCCTTCAGAACAAAGCTCTACCCTCCCTCGGACCTGGCAGGGGAAATTACGGGCAGTCTCAGCCTCACAGGCCTTTCTTGGGAGTCTAAGGGTTGACAGGAGGGGAACGGGCCATATCCTCTCTTGTCCCTTCTCTTCGGGGTGGGTGACTCCCTTAGTCCTCACTCGGGGTCCTCCCTGGACGGCCGGTGCAGCCTGGAGCTCCTCTTGCCCCGAGGGCCATCTGCTCGCACCAGTGCCGGCACCTCCTTGAGTCTCATTCGGAGGCAGTGAGGGTGACCACGCGGCCGCACGTGGCAGAGTTTTACCAAGCCTGCAGCGTGCGGCAGACAGGTCGAGGCCCTGTGGCTGGCGGCCCCACTGGCCCTCACTCAAGGGCTTGGGCTGACTCTTGGGAGTGCTTAGGGACGCGCCTTCTGCTGGCCTGCACCTGCCCTCTCAGACAGCAGCCCTCCCTCCTACGTGTGTGGCCAGAAGGAAGCGGCTGACAACAGGGGAGGGCTTCTGAGGTGCCCTTGCGACGGTGAGGATGGTCCTCGCCCTGACTCCTCCCGTGCCCTGGAAATCCTCCCTCTGCTGACCTGCGGCCAGCCCCTCAGGACAAGGCCCCCTCCTCCCTGGGTCTCCCGCGTCTGTCCGTCCGTCCGCGTTCGCACTGAGGGAGCCCCTCAGTCTTTAGACCTGCCCGGAGGCTCCCAGGCCGACGTCAGGGGCGGGGTCCGTGTGGCCGCCATTCTGGGGTGTGGAGCCCCGCGGTCCCCATGAGGCTCCCGTCCTTCACTCCACAGGGCCTGGGGCGCTCCCTCTACTGAGCTGAGCCAGGGTCCACCAGCCTCAGAGCGAGGACTTCCTTGCCCGAGACCCCGCGGGGGAAGCGGATGGACTTTGGGCCTAACAGCCAGGCCCGCGCCTCTTGGGCCGAGAGCAGGGGCGGGGTGGGCGGGGCCTGTGTGGCCGCCTCTTTTCGGAGGGAATGGGGATTGGGCGTGTCGGGGGCGTGTCCCCGCACTTCTAACTGGGGTCACCTCACACCTTGACACCTGACGAGATGTGGCACTCCGCCCGTGGCTCAGCCTCGCTGGACGTCAGCTCTCAAAAATGGCGCGCCCCCACAGCGCGGTTAGGAGGACGTCACTTCCGGTCCTGCGCATCTGGGCTACAGGAGGACATCAGGGGCACGCTGGGGCCGGGGTGGGGCGTGCTGGGGCCGGGGCGGGGCGGGGCACGCTGGGGCTGGGGCGCTGTGTGCTGCGGCCGGGGCGGGACAGGGAGGGGCAGGGCGGGACGGGAGGTGGGGGGTGGTTTCGGGGGAGCTTCCCGCAGACCTGGCACGAAGGCCTTTCATTGACTCTTGGCAGGTCCGGGGACATTTCCCTCTGCTGAGCTGAGTACGGAGGCGTCACAGCTTGGCTCTCATTTATGTCGGTGCCCCCAGCCGGAAGTATCTGGGGCCCTGAGCCTCACAGCCATGCCTGGGTCCCCCGAGACTGACAGTGAAGGCTCTTTGGGGCCCCCTCTTCTGTGGCGGATGCTGCTCTCAATCCTCTCTCAGTGTCTTCTCTTGACTTTCTGTAGGTGCTGGGCTACCTCCCGTCTGCTGACCTGAGGCCAAGGCCTCACATCAAAGACATCAACTCCCTGAGACGGCTGGTGTGAAGTGCAGGCACGTTTCATCTGGACACTTCTGCCTGGAGCCTCCCAGAGATGGCTGCTGCAGGTAAGATGAGCTGAGGGGAAAGGAGGCGAGACTCTCTTCTGTGGTTTGGAGCCCGTCAGATCTTACTCAAGGTCCTCACATTGACTGCTCGCAGGGCTTGCGATTCCTTCCTTCTCTAGTATGAATCCATCCCTGTCCCCAACCATGCCCCACAGAATCCCAGAGGAGTTAGTGAAGGGGCGCCTTAGCCTGACAGTTCCCACTGTGGTCTCTTTTTGTTGACATCAGGGACATTGCCCAAAAGTTCAGAAATGAATTTCTGTCCTTTTGTACAACTACTGTGTTACTTGCTTTTGTCTTTTAGTCCGTGTGCGATAGTCTATTAAGATGATCACTTAAAAAGGCCAATTGTCATGCACTAAGAAAGTTTCAGATGGTTATTTCACAGCCTATGGACCATACTGCCACATCCAGCCCAATCTTTGGTGTCCCACGCTCCTGGCATGCGGGCTCTGAAATGCTGCCTCAGATTCCTTCAGTGAAGCAGTACAGATTCATGGTCCCAGAGCACAGTGGAAGAATCAAGGGCTCAACGTTATAGGCTTTTCTCTAATCAATCCTGTCATCTGCCTCTCTTGCAGGCTATAGACCTGTCTCGAATTCAGGGCATCCCCCTTCCTGCCCACATTCAGGTTCTAGTTCAGTGGAGACTTATTGTCCCTCGGGGATTATTTAGTTTTTTTAAATTTTCTTGTTAATGTTTTTTCTTTATTCCTTCTATAATGTTTCCATGGTTGACTTTGGGTACAGGAAACAGTAGCCCATGTTTGATTGT
Source organism: Delphinapterus leucas (assembly GCF_059928025.1). Taxonomy (NCBI): domain Eukaryota; kingdom Metazoa; phylum Chordata; class Mammalia; order Artiodactyla; family Monodontidae; genus Delphinapterus; species Delphinapterus leucas. Next base: position 113,440,975 of record NC_143150.1, read on the forward strand.
CATCAGCTGCTATGGATAAGGTACTAAATCTGTAAATGAATTAAGGAAAATTGATATTCTTACAGTATCTGTGCCTCACCAATACACATAACATACTATTCTGGTTGAGACTTCTTTTTCCTAAGTCAATCAGGAAATTCTTATTGTTGCCTCCTTATAGATTATATACATTTTTGTATGGTTTCCTTCTAGGTATGTTTTTTATATTGTTGCTTTTGTTTATGGTGTATTTTTTTTCTTGTGTTTTTTTAAACAACTTTATTGGAGTATAATTGCTTTACAATAGTATGTTAGTTTCTGCTTTACAACAAAATGAATCAGTTATATATATACATATGTTCCCATACCTCTTCTCTCTTGCGTCTACCTCCCTCCCACCCTCCCTATCCCACCCCTCTAGGTGGTCACAAAGCACCGAGCTGATCTCCCTGTGCTTTGTGGCTGCTTCCCACTAGTTATCTATTTTATGTTTAGTACTGTATATATGTCCATGCCACTCTTGCACTTTGTCCGAGCTTATCCTTCCCACTCCCCGTATCTTCAAGTCCGTTCTCTAGTAGGTCTGCGTCTTTATTCCTGTCCTACCCCTAGGTTATTCATGACATTTGTTTTTCTTAAATTCTATATATATGTGTTAGCATATGGTATTTGTCTTTCTCTTTCTGACTTACTTCACTCTGTAGGACAGACTCTAGGTCCATCCACCTCATTACAAATAGCTCAATTTCATTTCTTTTTATGGCTGAGTAATATTCCATTGTATATATGTGCCCCGTCTTCTTTATCCATTCATCCGATGATGGGCGCTTAGGTTGTTTCCATCTCTGGGCTGTTGTAAATAGAGCTGCAATGAACCTTTTGGTACGTGACTCTTTTTGAATTATGGTTTTCTCAGGGTGTATGCCCAGTAGTGGGATTGCTGGGTCGTATGGTAGTTCTATTTTTAGATATTTAAGGAATGTTCATTTTGTTCTCCATAGTGGCTGTATCAATTTACATTCCTACCAACAGCGCTAGAGGGTTCCCTTTTTCTCCACACCCTCTGCAGCATTTACTGTTTGTAGATTTTTTGATGATGGCCATTCTGACCAGTGTGAGATGATATTGCATTGTAGTTTTGATTTGCATTTCTCTAATGATTAATGATGTTGAGCATTCTTTCATGTGTCTGTTGGCAATCTATATGTTTTCTTTGGAGCCATGTCTGTTTAGGTCTTCTGCCCATGTTTGGATTGGGTTGTTTGTTTTTTTCATTTTGAGCTGCATTAGTTGCTTGTATGTTTTGGAGATTAATCCTTTGTCAGTGTGTTCGTTTGCAAATATTTTCTCCCATTCTGAGGGCTGTTTTTTGGTCTTGTTTATGGTTTCCTTTGCTGTGCAAAAGCTTTTAAGTTTCATTAGGTCCCATTTGTTTATTTTTGTTTTTATGTCCATTTCTCTAGGAGGTGGGTCAAAAAGGGTCTTGCTGTGATTTATGTCATAGAGTGTTCTGCCTATGTTTTCCTGTAAGTGTTTGATGGTGTGTGGCCTTAGATTTAGGTCTTTATTCCATTTTGAGTTTATTTTTGTGTAGGGTGTTAGGGAGTGTTCTAATTTCATTCTTTTACATGTAGCTGTCCAGTTTTCCCAGGACCACTTACTGAAGAGGCTGTCTTTTGTCCATTGTATATTCTTGCCTCCTTTATCAAAGATAAGGTGACCACATGTGCGTGGGTTTATCTCTGGACTTTCTATCCTGTTTCATTGATCAATATTTGTGTTTCTGTGCCAGTACCATACTGTCTTGATCATTGTAGCTTTGTTGTATAGTCTAATGTCAGGGAGCCTGATTCCTCCAGCTCCGTTTTTCTTTCTCAAGATTACTTTGGCTCTTCGGGGTCTTTTTTGTTTCCATATGAAGTGTGAAATTTTTTGTTCTAGTTCTGTGAAAAATGCCAGTGGTAGTTCGATAGGGATTGTATTGCATCTATAGATTGCTTTGGGGAGTAGGGTCATTTTCACAATGTTGATTCTTCCGGTCCTAGAACATGGTATATCTCTCCATCTATTTGTATCATCTTTAATTTCTTTCATCAGTGTCTTATAATTTTCTGCCTACAGGTCTTTTGTTTCCTTAGGTAGGTTTATTTCTAGATATTTCATTCTTTTTGTTGCAGTGGTGAATGGGAGTGTTTTCTTAACTTCACTTTCAGATTTTTCATCATTAGAGTATAGGAATGCAAGAGATTTCTGTGCATTAATTTTGTATCCTGCTACTTTACCAAATTCATTGAATAGCTCTAGTAGTTCTCTGGTAGCATCTTTAAGATTCCCTATGTAGAGTATCATGTCCTCTGCAAACAGTGACAGCTTTACTTCTTCTTTTCCAATTTGGATTCCTTTTATGTCTTTTTCTTCTCTGATTGCTGTGGCTAAAACTTCAAAAACTATGTTGAATAGTAGTGGTGCGAGTGGGCAACGTTGTCTTGTTCCTGATCTTAGTGGAAATGTTTTCAGTTTTTCACCATTGAGAATGATGTTGGCTGTGGGTTTGCCATATATGGTCTTTATTTTGTTGAGGAAAGTTCCCTCTATGCCTACTTTATGGACTTTTTTTTTTTTTATCATAAATGGGTGTTGAATTTTGTTGAAAGCTTTCTCTGCACCTATTGAGATGATCATATGGTTTTTCTCCTTCCATTTGTTAATATGGTGTATCACATTGATTGATTTGCGTATATTGAAGAGTCCTTGCATTCCTGGGGTAAACCCCACTGTATCATGGTGTATGATCCTTTTAATGTGCTGCTGGACTCTGTTTGCTAGTATTTTTTTGAGGAATTTTGCATCTGTGTTCATCGGTGATATTGGCCTGTAGTTTTCTTTCTTTGTGACATCTTTGTCTGGTTTTGGTATCAGAGTGATGGTGGCCTCGTAGAATGAGTTTGGGAGTGTTCCTCCCTGTGCTGTATTTTTGAAGAGTTTGAGAAGGATAGGTGTTAGCTCTTCCTGAAATGTTTGATAGAATTCGCCTGTGAAACCATCTGGCCCTTTGCTTTTGTTTCTTGGAAGATTTTTTTTTTTTTTTTTTTTTTTTGCGATACGCGGGCCTCTCACTGTTGTGGCCTCTCCCATTGCGGAGCCCAGGCTTCAGACGTGCAGGTTTAGCGGCCATGGCTCACGAGCCCAGCTGCTCCGCGGCATGTGGGATCTTCCCGGACCAGGGCATGAACCCACATCCCCTGCATCGGCAGGCGGACTCCCAACCACTGCGCCAGCAGGGAAGCCCCCGTTGGAAGATTTTTAATCACAGTTCCTGTTTCAGTGTTTGTGATTGGTCTGTTCATATTTTCTATTTCTTTCTGGTTCAGTCTCGCAAGGTTGTGCGTTTCTAAGAGTTTGTCCATTTCTTCCAGGTTGTCCATTTTATTGGCATAGAGTTACTTGTAGTAATCTCTCATGATCCTTTGTATTTCTGCAGTGTCAGTTGTTACCCTTTTTCATTTCTAATTTTATTGGTTTGAGTCTTCTCACATTTTTTCTTGGTAAGTCTGGCTAATGGTTTATCAATTTTGTTTACCTTCTCAAAGAGCCTGCTTTTAATTTTATTGATATTTGCTATCATTTCTTTTTGATTTACTTCTGATCTGATCTTTATGATTTCTTTCCTTCTGCTAACTTTGGGCTTTTTTTGTTTTCTTTCTCTGATTGCTTTAGGTGTAAGATTAGGTTGTTTATTTGAGATTTCTCTTGTTTCTTGAGGTAGGATTTTATTGCTGCAAACTTCCCTCTTAGAACTGCTTTTGCTGCATCTCATAGGTTTTGGGTCGTCGTGTTTCATTGTCATTTGTGTCTAGGTAATTTTTATTTCCTCTTTGCTTTCTTCAGTGAGCTCTTGGTTATTAAGTATTGTGTTGTTTAGCCTCCATGTGTTTGTAGTTCTTACATAGTTTTTTCCTGTAATTGATGCCTAATCTCATAGCATTGTGGTCGGAAAAAATACTTGATATGATTTCAATTTTTTAAAATTTACCAAGGCTTGATTTGTGACCCAAGATATGATCTGTCCTGGAGAATGTTCCAGGAGCACGTGAGATGAATGTGTATTCTGTTGCTTTTGGATGGAATGTCCTATAAATATCAATTAAGTCCATCTTGTTTAATGTATCATTTAAAGCTTGTGTTTCCTTATTTATTTTCTTTTTGGATGATGTGTCCATTGGTGAAAGTGGGGTGTTAAAGTCCCCTACTATGATTGTGTTACTGTCGATTTCCCCTTTTATGGCTGTTAGTATTTGCCTTATGTATTGAGGTGCTCCTATGTTGGATGCATAAATATTTACAATTGTTATATGTTCTTTTTGGATTGATCCCTTGATCATTATGTAGTGTCCTTCTTTATCTCTTGTAATAGTCTTTGTTTTAAAGTCTGTTTTGTCTTGTATGTGAATTGCTACTCCAGCTTTCTTTTGATTTCCATTTGCATGAAATATCTTTTTCCGTCCCCTCACTTTCAGTCTGTATGTGTCCCTAGGTCTGAAGTGGGTCTCTTGTAGATAGCATATATACGGGTCTTTTTTTTGTACCCATTCAGCCAGTCTGTGTCTTTTGGTTCAAGCATTTAATCCATTTACATTTAAGGTAATTATCGATATGTACGTTCCTATTACCATTTTCTTAATTGTTTTGAGTTTATTATTGTAGGTCGTTTCCTTCTCTTGTGTGTCCTGCCTAGAGAAGTTCCTGTAGCATTTGTTGTAAAGCTAGTTTGGAGGTGCTGAATTCTCTTAGCTTTTGCTTGTCTGTCAAGCTGTTAATTTCTCCATCAAATCTGAATAAGATCCTTGGTGGGCAGAGTAATCTTGGTTGTAGGTTTTTGTCCTTCATCACTTTAAATATGTCCTGCCACTCCCTTGTGGCTTGCAGAGTTTCTGCTGAAAGATCAGCTCTTAACCTTATAGGGATTCCCTTATGTGTTACTTGTTGTTTTTTTCCTTGCTGCTTTTAATATTTGTTCTTTGTATTTAATTTTTGATAGTTTAATTAATATGTGTCTTGGCATGTTTCTCCTTGGATTTATCCTGTATGGGACTCGCTGTGCTTCCTGGACTTGATTAACTATTTGCTTTCCCATATTAGGGAAGTTTTCAACTGTAATCTCTTCCAATATTTACTCAGTCCCTTTCTTTTTCTCTTCTTCTGGGACCCCTATAATTCGAATGTTGGTGTGTTTAATGTTGTCTCAGAAGTCTCTGAGGCTGTCCTCAGTTCTTTTCATTCTTTTTTCTTTATTCTGCTCTGCAGTAGTTATTTCCACTATTTTATCTTCCAGGTCATTTATCCGTTCTTCTGCCTCAGTTATTCTGCTATTGATCCCTTCTAGAGAATTTTTAATTTCCTTCATTGTGTTGTTCATCATTGTTTGTTTGCTCTTTAGGTCCACTAGGTCCTTGTTAAACATTTCTTGTATTTTCTCCATTCCATTTCCAAGATTTTGGATCATCTTTACTATCATTATTCTGAATTCTGTTTCAGGTAGACTGCCTATTTCCTCTTCACTTGTTAGGTCTGGTGGGTTTTTGCCTTGCTCCTTCATCTGCTGTGTGTTTCTCTGTCTTCTCATTTTGCTTATCTTCCTGTGTTTGGGGTCTCTTTTTCGCAGGCTGCAGGTTCGTAGTTTCCGTTGTTTTTGTTGTCTGTCCCCAGTGACTAAGGTTGGTCCAGTGGGTTCTGTAGGCTTCCTGGTGGAGGGGACGAGTGACTGTGTTCTGGTGGATGAGGCTGGATCTTGTCTTTCTGGTGGGCAGGTCCACGTCTGGTGGTGTGTTTTGGGGTGTCTGTGGCCTTATTATGATTTTCGGCAGCCTCTGTGCTAATGGGCGGGGTTGTGTTCCTGTCTTGCTAGTTGTTTGGCATAGGGTGTCCAGCACTGTAGCTTGCTGGTCGTCGAGTGGAGCGGGGTCTTGGCATTGATATGGAGATTTCTGGGAGATTTTCGCCATTTGATATTATGTGGAGCTGGGAGGTCTCTTGTGGACCAGTGTCCTGAACTTGGCTCTCCCTCCTCAGAGGCACAGCCCTGACGCCTGGCTGGAGCACCAAGAGCCTGTCCTCCACACGGCTCAGAATAAAAGGGAGAAAAGAAAGAAAGAGAGAAAGAAGAAGATAAAATAAAATAAAGTAATATAAAATAAACTTATTAAAGTAAAAAATAATTATGAAGAATATTTTTTAAAGTAATAAAAAAACAGAACCCTACGACTCATGGTAAAAGCAAAACTATATAGACAGAATCACACAGAGAAGCATACACAGACGCACTCAGAAAAAGAGAAAAAGGGAAAAAAAATATATATATCGTTGCTTCCAAAGTCCCCCTCCTCAATTTGGGATGATTTGTTGTCTATTCAGGTATTCCAGATATGCAGGGTACATCACGTTGATTGTGGAGATTTAATCCGCTGCTCCTGAGGCTGTTGGGAAAAATTTCCCTTTCACTTGTTTTTTCGAACAGCTCCCGGGGTTCAGCTTTCAATTTGGAGCCCCCTCTGCATGTAGGTCGCCTGAGGGCATCTGTTCTTCGCTCAGAGAGGACGGGGTTAAAGGAGCCGGTGATTCGGGGGCTCTGGCTCACTCAGGCCAGGAGGAGGGAGGGGTACGGATTGCGGGGCGAGCCTGCGGCGGCAGAGGCCGTTATGACATTGCACCAGCCTGAGGCATGCAGTGCATTCTCCCGGTGAAGTTGTCTCTGGATCACGGGACCCTGGTAGTGGCGGGCTGCACAGGCTCCCCGGAAGGGGGTGTGTGGATAGGACCTGTGCTCGCACACAGGCTTCTTGGTGGCAGCAGCAGCAGCATTAGCGTCTCATGCCCGTCTCAGGGGTGTGTGCTGGTAGCCGCAGCTCGCGCCCGCGTCTGGAGCTCCTTTAAGCGGTGTTCTGAATCCCTTCTCGTCACGCACCAGGAAACAAAGAGGCAAGAAAAAGTCTCTTGCTTCTTCGGCAGCTCCAGACTTTTCCCGGGCTCCCTCCCGGCTAGCCGTGGCACACTAACCCCTTCAGGCTGTGTTCACGCCGCCACTCCCAGTCCTCTCCCTGGGATCCGACCTCCGAAGCCCGACCCTCAACTCCCTGCCCCGGCGAGTGAGCAGACAAGCCTCTCGGGCTGGTGAGTGCTGGTCGGCACCGATCGTCTGTGCGGGAATCTCACCGCTTTGCCCCCCCGCACCCCTGTTGCTGTGCTCTCCTCCGCGGCTCCGAAGCTTTCCCGCTCCGCCACCCGCAGTCTCCGCCCGCGAAGGGGCTTCCTAGTGTGTAGAAACCTTTCCTCCTTCACAGCCCTCCCACTGGTGCAGGTCCCATCCCTATCCTTTTGTCTCTGTTTATTCTTTTTTCTTTTGCCCTACCCAGGTACGTGGGGAGTTTCTTGCCTTTTGGGAGGTCTGAGGTCTTCTGCCAGCACTCAGTAGGTGTTCTGTAGGAGTTGTTCCACGTGTAGATGTATTTCTGAGGTATTTGTGGGGAGGAAGGTGATCTCCGTGTCTTAATCTTCTGCCATGTTGAAGCTCCTTCGTACCATATTTTTTGGGTTTTTTTTTTTTTTTTTTTTTCCGTACGCGGTCCTCTGACTGTTGTGGCCTCTCCCGTTGTGGAGCACAGACTCTGGACGCACAGCCTCAGTGGCCATGGCTCACGGGCCCAGCCGCTCCGCGGCATGTGGTATTCCCGGACCAGAGCACGAACCTATGTCCCCTGCGTTGGCAGGTGGACTCTCAACCACTGCGCCACCAGGGAAGCCCCTACCCTATTGTTTTGATTGCTGTAGCTTTGTATAGTCCGAAGTCAGAATGCATGATACCTTCATCTTTGTTCTTTTTTTCTAAACATTGCTTTGGCTATTTGGAGTCTTTTGTGGTTCCATATTAAATATTAGGATAATTTGTTCTAGTTCCGTGGAAAAATGTTATGGGTATTTTGATAGGGATTGCATTAAATCTGTAGATTGCCTTGGGTAGTATGGACATTTAAAAAATATTAATTCTTCCAATCTGTGAACATGGGACATCTTTCCATTTCTTTGTATCTTTTTCAGTTTGTTTTATCAGTGTTTTATAGTTTTCAGAGTATAGGTCTTTAACCCCTTTGGTTAAGTGTATTCCTAGTATTTTCATTCTTTTTGATGTGATATTGAACCAGATTGTTTTCTTGCTTTCTCTTTTGGGTAGTTCCTTATTAGTGTATAGAAAAGCAACAGATTTCTGTATATTAATCTTGTATCCTGCAGCTTTCCTGAATTTATTATAATAGTTTTTTTGTTGGAAACTTTAGGCTTTTTTATATGTAGTATCATGTCATCTGCAAATAGTGACAATTTTACTTCTTCCCTTTCAATTTGGATGCCTTTTATTTCTATTTCTTGTCTGATTGCTGTGGCTAGGACTTCCAAATACTGTGTTAAATAGAAGTGATGGGAGTGGGCATAAGTATGCCCAGTATGTCTGACACCAGATTTTAGAGAAAAAACTTTCAGGTTTTCACCATTGAGTATGATTTTAGCTGTGAGTTTATCATATATGCCCTTTATTATGTTGAGATATGTTCCCTCTATACCAACTTTGATGAGAGTTTTTTTCATGAATGGATGTGAATTTTGTCCAGTGCTTTTTCTTCATCTATTGTGATAATCATTTGATTTTTATTCTTCGTTTTGTAAATGTGGGGTACCACATAGATTGATTTGCAGACATTGAAGCATCCTTGCATCCCTGAAATAAATGCCACTTGGTCATGGTGTGCCTTTGTATATATTGTTGAATTCAGTTTGCTAATATTTTGTTGCAGATTTTTGCATCTATAATCATCAAAGATATTGGCCTGTAACTTTCTTTTTTTTGTAGTGTCTTTGTCTGGTTTTGGCATCAGGGTAATGGTGGCCTCAGAGAGTGAATTTGTCGGCTCTCCTCTTCAATTTTTGGGAATGGTTTGAGAAGGATAGGTATTAGCTCTTCTTTTTATGTTTGGTAGAATTCCCCTGTTAAGCCATCCTGTCCTGAGCTTTGTTTGCTGGGAATTTTTTGATGACTAATTCATTTTCACTACTATTGATGAGTCTGTTCAGATGGTCTGTCTCTTCGTGATTCAGTCTTGGAAGATTGTATGTTTCTAGAAATTTAGCCATTTCTTCTTTCTTTATGTTGTTCAGTTTGTTGGCATATTACTGTTGGTTTGTAGTATTCTCTTTTTAATTTTTGTATCTCTGTGGTATTGGTTGTAATTTCTCCTTTTTCATTTGTTACTTTATTTGGATCCTCTCTTCTTCTTGGTGAGCCTGGCTAATGATTTATCAAATTTTTTATCCTTTCAGAGAACCAGCTCTTGGTTTCCTTGATCTTTTCTAATATTTTTTATCTCTATTTTATTTATTTCTTCTCTGATATTTATTGTTTCCTTCCTTCTGCTGACTTTGGGCTTTTTTCTTCTTTTTCTAATTCCTTTAGATTGTAGGTTAAATTGTTTATTTGAGATTTTTCTTGTTAAGGTATGCCTCTATTGCTGTAAACTTTTCTTTTAGAACTGCTTTTGCTGCATGTCATAGATTTTGGAAAGCTGTGTTTCCATTTTCGCTTGTCTCAGGGTATTTTCTGATTTCCTCTTTGACTCATTGGTGTTTTAGTATCATGTTGTTTGCTCTCCATGTGTTTGTGTTTTTTTCATTTTTCTCACTGTAATTGATTCCTAGTTTCATATCCTTGTGTTTGGAAGAAATGCTTGGTATAATCTCTGTCCTCTTAAATTTGTTAAGATTTGTATTGTGGCATTTGATCTATCCTAGAGAATGTTCCATGTGCACTTGAAAAGAATGTATATTCTGCTGTTTTTGGATGTAATGTCCTTTTGATATCTAAGTCCCACTGGTTTAATGAGTCATTTAAGATTACTCTTTCCTTAATGATTTTCTGTCTGGATGATGTGTCTCTTGATGTAAGTGGGGTGTTATAGTCCCCTACTATTATTGTATTGTTGTCAGTTTCTTCCTTTATGTCTCAATATTTGCTTTATATATTTAGGTGCTCCTGTATTAGGTGCATGTATGTTAACAAACGTTATATTCTCTTTTTGTATTGATCCCTTTATCATTATATAATACCCTTCTTTGTCTTACGTTATAGACTTTAAAGCAAAGTCTATTTTGTCTGATATGAGTATTGCTACCCCACCATTCTTGTTTCCATTTGCATAAAATATCATTTTGCGTCTCCTTACTTTTTTTCTTTATACATTTATTTTATTTTATTTTTGGCTACATTGGGTCTTCGTTGCTGCATGCGGGCTTCCTCTAGTCACACCGAGTGGGGGCTACTCTTTGTGGTGGTGTACAGGCGCCTCATTGCAGTGGCTTCTCTTTGTTGCGGAGCACGGGCTCTAGGCGCACGGGCTTCAGTAGTTGTGGCATGCAGGCTTCAGTAGTTGTGGCTTGCGGGATCTAGAGTGTAGGCTCAGTAGTCGTGGTGCACGGGCTTAATTGCTTCAAGGCATGTGGGATCTTCGTGGATCAGGGCTCGAACCCGTGTCTCCTGCATTGGCAGACAGATTCTTAATCACTGCACCACCAGGGAAGCCCTCTGCTTACTTTCAGTCTGTGTGTATCTTTAGCTCTGAAGTGAATCTCTTGTAAGTAATATATAGATGGGTGTTGTTTTGTTATCCAGTCAGCTTCCCTATGTCTTTTTTTTTTGTGTGGTACGCGGGCCTCTCACTGTTGTGGCCTCTCCCGTTGTGGAGCACAGGCTCTGGACGTGCAGGCTCAGCGGCCATGGCTCACGGGCCCAGCCGCTCCATGGCATGTGGGATCTTCCCGGACCGGGGCACGAACCCGTGTCCCCTGCATCGGCAGGCAGACCCTCAACCACTGCGCCACCAGGGAAGCCCCCCTATGTCTTTTAATTGGAGCATTTACTCTATTGTCGTTTAATGTGATTATTGATAGGTATGTACTTGTTGCAGTTTCGTTACTTGTTTTCTGGTTGTTTTTGTAGTTATTCTCTGTTCTTTTAGTTTCTCTCCTTGTGGTTTGTTGATTCTCTTTAGTGGTATGTTTGTGTTCCTTTTTCTCTAGTTTTCGTGCATTGGTTTTTGGTTTTTGATTTGTGGTTACCATGGGTTTATATATGTTGACCTATCTAGTTGTTTTAAACTGGTAGTTACTTAAGTTCAAACACATTCTAAAAGATCTACATTTTTACCCCTCTCCCAGCTTTTGTGTTTTTGATACCATATTTTACATCTTTGTGTTTATCCCTTAACTGTTTGTTGTAGTTATAGTTCATTTTACATTTTTTTGTCTTTTAATCTTCTTGCTACCTTATTTACGTGGTTGATCCACAGCCTTTACTATATATTTGCCTTTACTACGGGGAGTTTTCCTTTCATATAGATTCTGACATCTCATTATAGCTTTTTCTTTTCCACTTAGAGAAGACCCTTTAACATTTCTTTTAGGGTTGGTTTAGTATTGATGAACTCTTTTAGTTTTGCTTGTCTGAGAAGTTGTTTATCTCTCCTCCAATTCTAAATGATAACCTTGCTGAGTAGAATATTCCTAGGTTGCAGGCTTTTCCCCTCAAGCACTTTAAATATATCACAGCACTCCCTTCTGGACTGCAAAGTTTCTGCAGAAAAATCAGCTGATAGCCTTATGGGGGTTCCACTGTATGTGACTTTTTGTTTTTCTTTTGCTGCCTTTAAAAATCTGTGTTTAACATTTTCCATTTTAATTATGATATGTCTTGGTGTGGCTTTCTTTGGGTTCATCTTGTTTGGAACTCTCTGTGTGTCCTGTACCTGGATATCTCTTTTCTTCTTTAGGCTTAGGAAGTTTTCAGCCATAATTTCGTCAAATATATTTTCAACCCTTTTATCTTTTTTCTTTCTTGGACTACTACAATGCAAATATTGCTATGCTTGATGACGTCCCAGAGGTCCCTTAAACTGATCTCATGTTTAAAAATTTGTTTCTTATTATGTGATGGTGTGATTTTCATTATTCTATCTTCAGATCACGTAACGCATTCTTCCATATCACCTAGTCTGCTATTAATTCCTTCTAGTGTGTTCTTCACTTCAGTTATTGTGTTTTTCTGCTGTAGACTGGTTCTTTTTTATATTTTCTAGTTAACTTGTTAAAATTCTCATTGTGTTCATCTATTCTTTTCCTTAGTTCTGTTAGCATTCTTATTACTAATGCTTTGACCTCTCTATATGGTAAATTACTTATCTCTGTTTCATTAGTTATTTTTTTCAGGTTTTTTTTTTATTATTCTTTGGTCTGAAAGAACTTCCTCTATCTTCTCATTTTGCTTAACTTTATCTCTTCATGAAATTAGGTGAAACAGTTACCTATCCTGGTCTTAAAAGGGTGTCCTTTTCTAGGTGCATCCTTATACAGTCTGCGTGTGCCCAGTGGCTTTGGTGGGAGAGCTGGATCTGATGTGAACATGAGTCTCATATTCCCTCAGGGTGTACTGGCAGCTATCATCTTGGTGAGAGGTGGGGCTGGAGGTGCAGGGGCTAAAGTCAGAGCCAAGTGTGAGCCTGGGCTTCTCTTCTGCTTAGTGACCAACAGTGCCCTGCTGAGGGCTAGGTTGGGTCCCAAGTTGCTGGAGAAGCCCTGAGGGTTAGGTCCAAGCTGTTTCCATTCCACATGTGTGTTCTGCCCTCTCCCAGCATGGGCATATTTGCCCTGGAGGGGAGTAGCATGGGAGCAAGTGAGGCTTGGAGCAGGCACCCATTGTGGGCTGGGGCACATGCTGTGTTGGTCCCAGCACCAGTCAGAGCTCTAAGCAGCTCCCATTCCTCCGTCTCTGGTACCAACCGCAATGGCTTCCCTCTCCCCATTCAGGTGCTGTGCTGGATCAAAGCAGGCTCCGTCCTGCACAACTGCGTACTCGCCTCAGCAATGTCAGACTTCGTCCTAGTAGAAAGTTTCATCAGAGCAAGAGGGGTTGGAGTGGGTGTTCAGCGTGGCCCAGGGGTGAGTGCTGTGCCAGCTGGGGGAAATCAGCCAGAGTCCCAGGCAGTTTCAGTCTGCTTCCTCTGCCTTGTTTTGAGACCAAACAAGCCTGTGCTTGCTCTTTGTGAGTGGTGTCTAGGTTTCTCACAGCCCCATTGCTAGCCCCACTGGTCTTCAAATCAACCAAGGGGACTCCTCTTTGTGAGTGGTGTCTAGGTTTCTCACAGCCCCATTGCTAGCCCCACTGGTCTTCAAATCAACCAAGGGGACTCCTCTTCCCAGTGTCAGGCCTCAGAGCTGGCATTCCCAGTATGTGGTTCAACTGCTCACTCCCCAGGGAGGATCTCCAAGCCATGGTTTCCCCCTCCTCTTCTGCATCCTCTCTCAAGGGCACAGGTCCCAACTTGATCGCTTCTCCTCCCTTCCTACCTGGCTCCGTGTGGATCTTACTTTATAGCCTTGGTTGTTAAGAGTCTTTTGCCAGGTTCCAGTTTGTTTTCAGTGAGAATTCTTCCACATGTAGATTTATTATTGATGTGTTTGTGGGGGGAGGTGAGCTTAGCAATATCCTACTCCATTTTGAGCTCCTCTCAGAATCCTTAGTTTTGATATAATATTTACAAGTATTTTACGTTATAGAGTATGTTTTTGGGGTTTTGTTTAAATTCTTGCCCCTGCCAGGTTATCAGACTATTTTTCTACATTATCTTTTATTACTTTATAGTTTACTTTTCAAATTTAGGTCTTTAATCCTCTTAGAGTCCAACTTTTATAAGATATTATATAGGAATTCAGTTTTTTTCAAAAATATTTTTCCAATGCTGTATACTAACTGGTTCATCCTTTGTTCTTTGATTTGTGTATGGTGCCGTCTTTATTGTATATTAGGGACTTGGGTCTCTTATGACTCTCATTTGTTCCACTGCTCTGTTTGTACATTCTTGCACCAAGACCATTTTGTGATTTTTATCCTGACTTTTAGTTTGTCTTAATACCTGGTAAAGCAATTCCTTAGTCTTCGGTCATCTTTTTCAAAGGTGACTTAGCTGTTTATAGACCTTTAGACTTCTTTGCATATTTTAGAAGAGGTTTATCAAGTTCATCAAAATTAATCCAGCTGGAATTTTGATTAGAGTTGATTTCAGTATAGATCAATTTGGGGAAAATAGACATATTTATAATATTAAATCCTCCCTTCAGGAGCATGGAATGTTCTTCATTTACTCAGATTTTCTTTTATATTCTTTCATTGAATTAAAAATTTTTCTATAGCAGTCCTTTGTATTTTTGTGACGTTAATTCTTAGAAATTTTATAGAATTCGGTGATCTGGTTAATATTTTGTTTTCTAGTTCATTGTAGTTGACATAGAAAAACTCTATTGATATATTCATTCACCTTGCTGCACTCTCTTATTAGCTCTGAGTTTGTCAGTGATTTTGTTAAATTTTTAATGAGGTTGATCATATCAATGGCAAATGATGTCAGTTTTAACTATTCCCTTTATGAGAAGATGGGACAATTTAATTTGACATTTTAAAACTCCATGTATTTGCAATACATTTCAAGAAGAGTGTTCAGTGCTACAGAGCTTAACGGTACTCAGACAAGAATTTTTCTGAACCAAAACTAAGACATGAAGAAGGAAATATTTCCTGTCTAATTTTCAGGAACACCAAATAAAGTTCACAATTCTGAGGTTTTCTTCAATTATGGACCACGGAAATTTAACATATACTTTGGGACTTCCATAACATTTTATTTGATTTCAGTAGATGGTAATTGAACACTACTATGCATTAGAGGGCACAGAAAAAGAAACATTCCCTGCTCTAAAACTATTTCTGCAGCAGAGGGAGGAGTTGGAGAAACAATTAAACACCTAACACCGTGAAAACCCCTATAACGTGTTACCTGAGTAGGGAAGAGTGCCAAACTTCCTGGCTATTTGAGGAGGGTTTTGCGGGAATATTTATAAAATGTTCAGGTATTAGTAATCCTCATTTTTAATCACATTTTCCTTCGTTTGATCATGAAGGTGATAGGGAATCAGGTAATAAATCTTGTTAATTACTTTTTTGGTTAATTTTCTAGATGACATTTATTAAAATTCTAAACAGCCCTTTCATGACTACAAACATACTATTGATTAATAATCTCTCATTAGAGATGGAGTAAACTTGACTAGAGTTCATCTGAAGTTGTGAAGATTCTGCCAAACAGTTCAGATAGTTTGCTGATACTTCCAGACTGGAGCAGATATACAAGTTAGAAACCAAAAATAGCCAACCAAATCATTGTGATTGAGTTAGGTGTGAGTGAAAGATATACTTAATTTGTGTTTTCTCTGCGTTATTATACCGAGTGTGCTGTGTTGGTAAGATGTTACTCTCAAGAATATGCAGACAGAGAAAGTGAACTAGATTGGTGGAATCTATCAGTTACATCTAACAATATAGGTTCCAAGTTGAAATCCTTTACAAATAGACAATAGTGTTGGAAAGGGCACTCTCCAAATGCAAACTACGGAAAACATAAATAACTCTGAAGAATAGTTATCTCCAAAGTGCATACGAAAGGGTGCAGCAGACGATTCATTGACTCTAGTCAACCTTGTAAATTTTTTTTAATTAAAAACAATTTTTTTTTTGTTTTTGGCTGCACTCTGCGGTTTGCAGGATCTTAGTTACCCGACCAGGGATCGAA
Organism: Delphinapterus leucas; assembly: GCF_059928025.1. Lineage (NCBI taxonomy): Eukaryota > Metazoa > Chordata > Mammalia > Artiodactyla > Monodontidae > Delphinapterus > Delphinapterus leucas. The sequence goes on from NC_143150.1 coordinate 113,456,667, forward strand.
CTCATGCCCCCTGCAGTGGAAGCGTGGAGTCCTAAGCAGTGGACCACCAGGGAAATCCCCCTGTAAATTTTTAAAATGAAAAAAGAAAGAAAACTTTACTCGTATTAAACCTAAGGATTGACTTTGAAGCCCTCACCTGTTCTGATTACTGGGGAAGTATGGGCATTCCACCACCTAGAGAGCTTGGCAGTGACCTCCTTATGCCTTCCTTTCCCCAGTGTACTGTTAGGTATTACGTTTATGTGCTTTAAATTTTAGGAATGATTAGGGTATTGCTTAAAACCCTGTATGTCACATATCAAAAACTCTCATCAACAAACTTCATATCAACTTGGAAGCATCTTTACCAATCTTTCAAATGCTTTCAGTGAATTTTTTGCATTTATTCAGTTGGTCAACAAACGTTTACTTACCTTCCAATATTTACCTTCCAATTAGTTGGCAGTAGCAACTCATTTACACTGAAGAAGATGTAAATATATAAGCCAAAAATTTAATGAAATTCTTTGCATAATTGAAGGATGAGATTTAAAAATAGTGATCATAGTTTAATAAGCACAGCCAATAATGCAGTGCTTCCTTTTGGAGCTATAGATCTTTTTGAGAGGAATTTTCCACTATGACAGCCTTTAAAACCAAATATCTAAAACAACTGGCTTAAAATTCGATCACAGAATGTTAAACCAAGATTTTAAAAGATATTGCTCTCACTGAAGTATATTGATAGTGATAATTTTAGTGAACAAGTAAAAAAATAAAAGTATCAAAAAGTAAAATATACAATTTATCTTAAAATATTTATCACATTCATTATAATTTATAATATTGCCTAAATTTTATAATGTACAAAATGTGTTTATATGCTATTATACACATACAATTTACAAATAAATACATGTATATGTATTTGGAGTGCATGCTAATTTTTTACTGATCTTATAAGACTGCAAGCTCCAAGAAGAAAGGGATTTTCTTCTGTTTTGTTCATTGATGTATCTCAAAAGTCAAGACGGAGGTTTGGCAGATTCCCGCCCACAGGCCAAATCCAGCCTGCCTACTGTTTTTATTTATTTTATACATAATATTTTATTGGAACACAGCCACACTTACTCATTCGTGTACTTTCTGTGGCTGCAAATGGGGGAGTTGAGTAGGTGTGAAAGGGACTGATGAACTGAAAACCTGGCCATTTACCATGTGGCCCATTGTAGAAGAAGTTTGCTGACCCCTAGTCTAGATTCGCATCGTAGGTGGTCAGTAAACATCTGTCCAATGAATAAATAAATTTTATGCCTGGTCACAAAAGGTTGGAGAGTATAGTTTAAGAGCTTAGATCCAGTGGCTTCTATAATTTAGGACCAGCTTCTGAGATTTTTATGCCTATTGGTTGTGTCTGAATTTGGTATAAATGTGAAGAGGCAGGGTCTAAATCTAATACTTCTGCCCTTTTGCTGGTTACCTTATACAAGAATAGTTCTGAATTTCCTGTATTTCTTAGGAGATAACAAAGACCTTGTGTTCTGCTTCCCTGAAGTATAACTTTTCCTTGAAGAAGTCGGGAATGGTGGGAAAGTGACTTACTCAAGCTTCTCTAGAGGAAAATGGTGATGGTCAAACTACTGAAAAATTGTGAAGTTAAGGCGCCAACCAATTTAAATAGAAGTCTATAGTAAATGACCCTGTATCCTTACCACCCATACGACTTTATACTATGACTTTGACCACTCTATACAAGTATTGTGTGGCATATTGGAGGAGCCAGGGTTGGGGAGCTTCAATAAGCATTGTAGAACCTTGGATTTGAGAAAATGAGAGCTTTCATTCAGTCCTGTCTTTCACTCAGTGGAAACATCCAGATCACATCTGTAGAAAATGGCTCTACAGGGCTGATGTGAATTTCTCTCATGGTGGAGAACTCCTTAATTCACAAGAAAACCCATTCTGTCATTGGCAGCTCAGGTTGTTAGGATTTTTCTCCCTCAGATTGAGCCAAAATTGTAATTATAATATAACTTTATTTTTGTTATTTAAAATTCCAAACTAGTGGCATATGATAGATATTATTTTTCTTTCTTTTCCCCTTGAGGTAGTTGTAGCTATTTCTGTTCTGATTCTTTTTTTTTAGAGAGAGACTTTTAAAAAGAAATAGCATTGTTACTACCATTATATTCCAAATTGTAGTATAAAATACCAATTTGAATATACCAAATCGTAGATGTTCAAGTCAGTAGTCAGAAATTGAAGCCATTGTGATTAAAGCAAAATATGTAATCCCTCCCCTTCCATCTTTCTGTAGAATGAAAGTTTTCTTACGTGCTTTAGGTATCTGATCTTGATATTTTGCAGAATGTTTGATATTATAGCTGTAAGATTGGGATATACAACATGAGTGGAATTTAGATTTGAAGACTTACATTATTACCCCATTAAAAAAAAATTATTTATTTATTTTGGGCTGCATTGGGTCTTCATTGCTGCGCATGGGCTTTCTCTAGTTGCGGCGAGTGGGGCTTCCTCTTCATTGTAGTGCACGGGCTTCTCGTGGTGGCCTCTCTTGTTTGTTGCAGAGCACAGGCTCTAGGCACGCGAGCTTCAGTAGTTGTGGCCCACGGGCTCTAGAGGGCAGGATCAGTAGTTCTGGTGCACAGGCTTAGTTGCTCTGCGGTGTGTGGGGTCTTCCCAGACCAGGGATTGAACCCATGTACCCTGCATTGGCAGGCAGATTCTTAACCACTGCACCACCAGGGAAGTCCCACTTACCCCCCCCCCTTTTTTTTTGGCGGTACGCGGGCCTCTCACTGCCGTGGCCTCTCCCGTTGCGGAGCACAGACTCTGGACGCGCAGACTCAGTGGCCATGGATCACGGGCCCAGCCGCTCCGCGGCATGTGGGATCTTCCCAGACCGGGGCACGAACCTGCGTCCCCTGCATCAGCAGGTGGACTCTCAACCACTGCGCCACCAGGGAAGCCCTACCCCATTTTTTAATGTGCTGGAAAGGAAGGTGAAGATCGTTAACATACTTAATCTCTGCTGAACTTGAACAGAGAGGAGCCCAGGGATTGGACAGTGTGTATCAGGATACCTTAACCACAAACCTACTGGCCAAAGAGCAAAGGGACCTGAGACCTACCCCCAGGGGGACAGTTGAATCAATTATTCCCTTTGTAAGTTAGCTTTGGAAAACACCAAGTGGGAGCTATTTTTACTTTATCACATATATTACCTGTATTTTTGACTTACTCTTTAACTGTTATTTTCTGAACGTTGTTCAACAAGCAAAGTATTTAGACAATCAGAAAAAAATGGTATTTTCACTTAAGACAACAAGGACTTAGAGAACCTCCACAGCCTTACCAACTCTGAAACAAAATGGACAAAATACCTAAAGACATACAGATATAAAAGGATGCATCAGTGTTACAAAATAAAAACAACCCTTTCTATTACCCAGCTCTTATTTCTAAGGACATAGCAATGAATAAATAGATGGGAAAATACTGAGTTGTTGTTTCAAAGCTACTTGTTAGGATGAAGAAGGTTTGTGGATGAGGTAAGGATGGAGGGAAACTATTTACACTAGAAACATGCTTTTTCATTAAAAGTGCAGAGGAAACGTTTTCATACACTTGAAAGACTATCAGCTATAACCAGTACCTTTGAGTTTTGCATGTTTGATTTTGGCACGCTCATGTTCCCCATTTTTGAATACTAAATCAGATTTACTCAGATACATAAATGACCGATGAACTTTTGAAGTTGTCAAACCCTCCTTGCCTCTAGGTGTACTAAGCTTAAACCTAACCAGACAGATGTGGCAATCCTATTTAAAGATTTTTCAGGGAATGCGGGCTACTATTTTATTTTCTCTCATAGCTCTCCACATCATTGGAAGTGCTTATTCAATTAGGCTTTTCTTGGGGAGACCTTCAAGAGGGCAGAGGAGTAAGACGTGGAGATCACCTTCCTCCCCACAAATACATCAGAAATACATCTACATGTGGAACAACTCCTACAGAACACCTACTGAACGCTGGCAGAAGACCTCAGACTTGCCAATAGGCAAGAAACTCCCCACGTACCTGGCAATGTGGCTGACAGGGTCTTCATGCTCTAGCTGAGTGTCAGGCCTGTGCCTCTCAGGTGGGAGAGCCAAGTTCAGGACATTGGTCCACCAGAGACCTCCTGGCTCCACGTAACATCAAATGGTGACAGCTCTCGCAGAGGTCTCCATCTCAACGCTAAGACCCAGCTCCACTCAACGAACAGCAAGCTACAGTGCTGGACACCTGATGCCAAACAACTAGGAAGATAGGAACACAACCCCTCACATTAGCAGAGAGGCTGCCTAAAATCATAATAAGGTCACAGACACCCCAAAACACACCACCAGATGCAGTTCTGCCCACCACAAAGACAAGATCCAGACTCATTCACCAGAACACAGGCAACAGTCCCCTCCACCAGGAAGCTACACAATCCACTGAACCAACCTTAGCTACTGGGGGAAGACACCAAAAACAAAGGGAACAATGAACCTGCAGCCTGCAAAAAGGAGACGCCAAACACAGTAAGATAAGCAAAATGAGAAGACAGAAAAACACACAGCAGATGAAGGAGCAAGATAAAAACCCACCACACCAAACAAATGAAGAGGAAGTAGGCAGTCTACCTGAAAAAGAATTCAGAGTAACGATAGTAAAGATGAACCAAAATTGTGGAAATAGAATGGAGAAAATACAAGAAACGTTTAACAAGGACCGAGAAGAACTAAAGAGCAAACAAACAATGATGAACAACACAATAAATGAAATAAAACGTTCTCTAGAAAGAATGAATAGCAGAATAACTGAGGCAGAAGAACGGATAAGTGACCTGGAAGGTAAATTAATGAAATAACTACTGCAGAGCAGAATAAAGAAAAAAGAATGAAAAGAATTGAGGACAACCTCAGAGACCTGTTGGACAACATGAAATGCACCAACATTGGAATTATAGAGGTCCCAGAAGAAGAAGAGAAAAAGAAAGGGATGGAGAAAATATTTGAAGTGATTATAGTTGAAAACTTCTCTAATATGGGAAAGGGAAATAGTCAATGAAGTCCACGAAGTGCAGAGAGTCCCATAAGGATAAATAAAGGAGAAACACACCAAGACAGATATTCATGAAACTAACAAAAATTAAATACAAAGAAAAAAATATTAAAAGCAGCAAGGAGAAAACAACAAATAACATACAAAGGAATCCCCAAAAGGTTAACAGCTGATCTTTCAGCAGAAACTCTGCAAGCCCGAAGGGAGTAGTAGGACATATTTAAAGTGATGAAAGGGAAAAGCCTACAACCAAGATTACTCTACCCGGCAAGGATCTCATTCAGATTCAACAGAGAAATTGAAAGCTTTACAGACAAGCAAAAGCTAAGAGAGTTCATCATCAAACCAGTTTTACAACAAATGCTAAAGGAACTTCTCTAGGCAGAAAACACAAGAGAAGGAAAAGACCTACAATAACAAACCCAAAACAATTAAGAAAATGGGAATAGGAACATACATATCGATAATTACATTAAAAGCAAATGGATTAAATGCTCCTACCAAAAGACATAGACTGGCTGAATGGATACAAAAAAAGACTTGTATATATGCTGTCTACAAGAGAGGCACTTCAGACCTAGGGACACATACAGACTGAAAGTGAGGGGATGGAAAACGATTTTCCATGCAAATGGAAATCAAAAGAAAGCTGGAGTAGCAATTCACATATCAAACAAAATAGCCTTTAAAATAAAGAGTATTACAAGAGACAAGGAAGGACACTGCATAATGATCAAGGGATCAATCCAAGAGGAAGCTATAACAATTGTAAATATTTCTTCACCCAACATAGGAACACCTCAATACATAAGGCAAATGCTAACAGCCATAAAAAGGGAAATCGACAGTAACACAATCATAGTAGGGGACTTTAACACCCCACTTTCACCAACAGATCATCCAAAATGAAAATAAATAAGGAAACACAAGCTTTAAATGATACATTATACAAGATGGACTTAATTGATATTTATAGGACATTCCATCCAAAAACAACAGAATACACTTTCTTCTCAAGTGCTCATGGAACATTCTCCAGGATAGATCATATCCTGGGTCACAAATCAAGCCTTTTGAAATTTAAGAAAAGTGAAATCATATCAGTTATCTCTTCCAACCACAATACTATGAGACTAGATATCAATTACAGGAAAAAAACTGTAAAAAATAGAAACACATGGAGACTAAACAATATGCTACTACATAACCAAGAGATCACTGAAGAAATCAAAGAGGAAATCAGAAAATACCTAGAAACAAATGACAGTGGAGACACGACGACCCAAAACCTATGGGATTCAGCAAAAGCAGTTCTAAGAGGGAAGTTTATAGCAATACAATCCTACCTCAAGAAAGAAGAAACATCTCACATAAACAACGTAACGTTACACCTAAAACAGAGAAAGAAGAAGAAAAAAACCCCAAAGTTAGCAAAAGGACAGGAAACATAAAGATCAGATCAGAAATAAATGAAAAAGAAATGAAGGAAACAATAGCAAAGTTGAATGAAACTAAAAACTGGTTCTTTGAAAAGATAAACAATACTGCTAAACCATTAGCTAGACGCATCAAGAAAAAAAGGGAGAAGACTCAAATCAATAGAATTATAAATGAAAAAGGAGAAGTAACAACTGACACGGCAGAAACACAAAGGATCATGAGAGATTACTACAAGCAAGTATATGCCAATAAATGGACAGCCTGGAAGAAACGGATAAATGCTCAGAAAAGCACAACCTTCTGAGACTGAACCAGGAAGAAGTAGAAAATGTAAACAGACCAATCACAAGTGCTGAAATTGAGACTGTGATTAAAAATCTTCCAACAAACAAAAGCCCAGGACGAGATGGTTTCACAGGCAAATTCTATCAAACATTTAGAAAAGAGCTAACAGCTGTCCTTCTCAAACTGTTCTAAAATATAGCAGAGGGAGGAAGACTCCCAAACTCGTTCTACGAGGCCACCATCACCCTGATACCAAAACTAGAAAAAAAGAAAGAAAACTACAGGCCAGTATCACTGATGAACATAGATGAACATAGATGCAGTATCACTGATGAATATACTAGCAAACAGAATCCAACAACACACTAAAAGGATCATCCAACATGATCAAGTGGGGTTTATCACAGGAATAGAAGGATTCTTCAGTATACGCAAATCAATGAATGTGATATACCATATTAACAAACTGAAGGAGAAAAACCATATGATCATCTCAATAGATGCAGAAAAGGCTTTTGACAGAATTCAACAGCCATTTATGATAAAAACCCTCCAGAAAGTAGGCATAGAGGGGGCTTTCCTCAACATAATAAAGGCCACATATGACAAACCCACAGCCAACATCATCTTCCTTGGTGAAAAACTGAAAGCATTTCCACTAAGATCAGGAACAAGACAAGGTTGCCCACTCTCACCACTCTTATTCAACATAGTTTTGGAAGTTCTAGCCACAGCAGTCAGGGAAGAAAAAGAAAGAAAAGGAATGCAAATCGAAAAAGAAAAAGTAAAGCCGTCACTGTTTGCAGATGACATGACACTATACATAGAGAATCCTGAAGATGCTACCAGAAAACTACTAGAGCTAATCAATGAATTTGGTAAAGTAGCAGGATACAAAATTAATGCACAGAAATCTCTGGCATTCCTATACACTAAGGATAAAAAATCCTGGTGAGAAATTAAGAAAATACTCCCATTTACCATTGCAACAAAAAGAATAAAATACCTAGGAATAAACCTACCTAAGGAGACAAAAGACCTGTATGCAGAAAATTATAAGACACTGATGAAAGACATTAAAGATGATACAAACACATGGAGAGATACACCATGTTCCTGGATTGGAAGAATCAACATTGTGAAAATGAGTCTACTACCTAAAGCAATCTACAGATTCAATGCAATCCCTATTAAACTACCAATGGCATTTTTCACAGAAATAGAACAAAAACTCTCACAATTTGTATGGAAACACAAAAGACCCCAAATAGCCAAAGCAATCTTGAGAACGAAAAATGGAGCTGGAGGAATCAGGCTCCCTGACTTCAGACTATACTACAAAGCTACATTAATCAAGACAGTATGGTACTGGCACAAGAACAGAAATATAGATCAGTGGAACAGTATAGAAAGCCCAGAGTTAAACGCACACACATATGGTCACCTTATTTTTGATAAAGAAGGAAAGAATATACAATGGAGAAAAGACAGCCTCTTCAATAAGTGGTGCTGGGAAAACTGGACAGCTACTGTAAAAGAATAAAATTAGAACACTCCCTAACACCATACACAAAAATAAACTCAAAATGGAGTAAAGACCTAAATGTAAGGCCAGACACTATCAAACTCTTAGAGGAGAACATAGGCAGAACACTCTATGACATACATCACAGCAAGATCCTTTTTGACCCACCTCCTAGAGAAAGGAAATAAAAAGAAAAATAAATAAATGGGACCTAATGAACCTTACAAGCTTTTGCACAGCCAAGGAAACCCTAAACAAGATGAAAAGGCAACCCTGACAATGGGAGAAATTATTTGTAAATGAAGCAGCTGCAGAGGATTAATTTCCAAAATTTACAAGCAGCTCATGCAGCTCAATATCAAAACAACAAACAACCCAGTGCGAAAATGGGCAGAAGACCTAAAAAGACTTTTCTCCAAATAAGATATACAGTTTGCCAACAAACACGTGAAAGGATGTTCAACGTCACTAATCATTAGAGAAATGCAAATCAAAACTACAATGAGGTATCACCTCACACCAGTCAGAATGGCCATCATCAAAAAATCTACAAACAATAAATGCTGTACAGGGTGTGGAGAAAAGGGAACCCTCCTATGCTGTTGGTGGGAATGTAAACTGGTATAACCACTTTGGAGAACATTATGGACGTTCCTTAAAACTTAAAAACAGAACTACCATATGACTTAGCAATCCCACTACTGGGCATATACCCTGAGAAAACCATAATTCGAAACGAGTCATATACCACAGTGTTCATTGCAGCTGTGTTTACAATAGCCAGGGCACGGAAGCAACCTTAGTGTCCACTGACAGATGAATGGATAAAGAAGCTGTGGCACATATATACAGTGGAGTATTACTCAGCCATAAAAAGAAATGAAATTGAGTTATTTGTAGTGAGGTGGATAGACTTAGAGTCTGCCATACAGAGTGAAGTAAGTCAGAAAGAGTAAAACTACTGTGTGCTAATGCATATATATGGAATCTAAAGAAAAAAATGGTTCTGAAGAACCTAGGGGCAGGATAGGAATAAAGATGCAGACGTAGAGAATGGACTTGAGGACACGCGGAGGGGGAAACGTAAGCTGGGATGAAGGGAGAGAGTGGCATGATCACATGTACACTACCAAATGTAAAATAGATAGCTAGATGGAAGCTGCCACATAGCACAGGGAGGTCAGCTCGGTGCTTTGTGACCACCTATAGTGGTGGGATAGGGAGGGTGGGAGGGAGATGCAAGAGGGAGGAGATATGGGGATATATGTATATGTATAGCTGATTCACTTTGTTATACAGCAGAAAGTAACTCACTATTGTAAAGCTATTATACTCCAATAAAGATGTTTAAAAAATTGTAAAAAAATGTACTTTGGTATAATTTACACCACCCACACAGTTTTCCTTGGAAAACACAAACACCAGACCCTCTCAAAATTCTCACCCATGTTCATTGCTTGTTCTTCGGACTCTTGGAAACTCATTTTGCATCCTATGAAGTAATCTTCCTGAAGTCTTGGACCTTTGAATGCCCTTGACTTTTATGACAAGAATGAACTATTTTTGTAATCCAACTTCTCACTTGTACTTCTGTTACTTAAAAAAATAAACCCATATTTTCACAAGGTGCTTTTAAAAAGTCAGGCTGTCTGTTTTGTTTATTTTCTCATTTTACCTTGGAGTGTATCATCTTCCAGTATTGTAGGGATTCCCTTTCCATGACCCACATACATTTTGGGGAATCAGAGGCAGTGTCTGGTTTTTTTTGTTTTTGTTTTTGTTTTTTGCGGTACACGGGCCTCTCACTGTTGTGGCCTCTCCCGTTGTGGAGCACAGGCTCCGGATACGCAGGCTCAGCGGCCATGGCTCACGGGCCCAGCCGCTCCGCGGCATGTGGGATCCTCCCAGACCGGGGCACGAACCCGTGTCCCCTGCATCGGCAGGCGGACTCTCACCCACTGCGCCACCAGGGAAGCCCAGTGTCTCTTTTTTGCATGATTTTGTGGGTCAGGATTTCAGGCAGCATTCACCTGGAATATTCTTCTGCTTACATGTTGATTGAGGTCACTCAGTGATATTTAGCTGGTAGCTAGTTTGATCTGGAGGGTTCAAGACAACTTCACTCGTGCCTGGCAACTTGGTAGGGATGTTTGGAAACCTGTGCTCAGCTGGGTCACTTTCCCTTTCCATTCTCGGTGCATCTCCACATGGTCTCTCCATGACAGTAGTCAGATTTCTTCCATGGTGACTCAGGGCACCAAAAGGCAGAGGTGCAAACTCCCAGGCCTCTTAACAGCAGGGCCAGGAACTGGCACTCTGTTGCTTCCTCCATTTGTTTTATATGTTAAAACAGGCAGAGGCCTGCCTAGATTCAAGGGTGGTGGAAATAGATCCCATGTCTCAGGGGGATAAATGTAAAACAATTTTCATCCACCTTTAATCTACCATAGTTGAAGATATGAAAACTCACTGTTAGATTCTTTGTTCTTGGGACTTCCCTGGTGGCACAGTGGTTAAGAATCCGCCTGCCAATACAGGGGACACAGGTTTGAGCCCTGGTCCGGGAAGATGCCACATGCCGTGGAGCAGCTAAGTCCGTGCACCACAGCTACTGAGCCTGTGCTCTAGAGTCCATGAGCCACAACTGCTGAGCCTGCGTGCCGCAACTGCTGAGCCCATGCTCTGCAACAAGAGAAGCCACTGCAATGAGAAGCCTGCACACTGCAACAAAGAGTAGCCCTCGCTCACCGCAACTAGAGAAAGCCAGCGCGCAGCAACGAAGACCCAACACAGCCTTAAATAAATTTATTTTAAAAAATACATTGTGGATACTCCGATAAAAATTTAAAAGAAAAAGGAATCTTTGTTCATAAGCCTAAGTCTGTAGTGTAAGTCTCGAAAGATCACAGAAAGATTTCTATTACAGGAGTGAACCATATCTTGCCTTAGAAAACAGAAGTTGAAGCCAATGTATTAGGTCTTAAATCCTGGTTCTGTTACACTCTAGCTGTGGGACTTTCAGCAAGTTGCATAGTCTTCTCATGTCTGAATTTCTTCATTTTGGAGAACGGAATGATAGTACTTACCTCATACAGTTGAGAAGATTACATGAAGTAACACACATGAAGAATTTAGGAATCAAACCTGGAACATGATGAATGTTTTGGGAAGGAAGGGGTTCAGCAACTAGTCTGCAATTCATTGGTCTCTCTTTACTGGGGGAACATTCATGGGAAAGCAAGAAGGCAAATGACCGAGCCGCATCTCCATATGAGCATGCCAATAGGGACTTCCCTGGCCGTCCAGTGGTTAGGACTCTGCGTTTTCACTGCCTGGGTTCTATCCCTGGTCGGGGAACTAAGATCCCACAAGCCATGTGGCACTGAAACAAAAATGCTAATAAATGATATGGTGAATACACTAATGACATTTGTGAGGAAGAGAAGTCAAGTCTGCGGACTGCTTTTGGCAGGGTGTCTCTGGTTTAGGATTGTTTATGGTAAACACGTCTAGGGTCTGTGGATTTATGGGGCATGGCACTCTGGAAAATGTCACATAAGCTATGTAACCATCTGGCTGTAAATGGAGATGTTTCATAACCTAAAATACTCCGTGCTGTATGAGGTGACTGCACACCCAACTTGGAGAACTCATCTTTGAAGACAGGTCAGAGACTGCATCTCTCATCTGGGAAGGAAGGGGCAGAGAACTCTGTACTGGGTGTCCCTGCTTCACCTCTGCCTCCAAGTGCTTGTATCCTTGAAATGATTAGTAAAGTGTGTTACTAGGTAATATCTCTGATTCATATTTGGTCTGATTTGGTAATCTCATTCTTTGTATTAACTCATGCTCAATAAATGTTAAGTAAAACAATTATTAAGATGAAATACAATTTTAATTTTTGTTTTTTTCCCCATGGAAAAATGAGGGAGGAAGAACAGTCTTAAATATTTTCCTGCCTTTTGTAACTTTATTTTAATTACGTTACTGGAGGTCCATAGGACTATATTTGAGGGCAGAGAGTATGTCACTCTTTTGTGAGTATCCATAGTGTCATGGAATGTATATTTGTTGTATTATGGCTGTACTCTAGTTTGGTCTTGAGCTGCTTAGCATATTTCAAAGAATTCAGAATGACCAGTTGTGGTATTAAGGGATTCATTTCTATGATTTTCTCAATCGTGTTGTAGTCTATTAGTTTAGCAAAAATTCCAAATTAAGGCCTTTAATTTAGAATATGTGTAAGTACAGTTCCTATGTTTTCTGTGTTATTGATAATTCCAAATGGTTTCTAATCCAAATACATTGTTCTTTTTGGTTTTGGAAGTTGTACTCACATTTGGATATGGGTATGCCAAAATTCAAAACCCTCCACTTGCCAGGCATACCGATTAAATGCAGCCCAGGAAAAAATCTCCACCTGCTTTAGATAACGCAGTTTACAGAGTGCTTTTACATTCATTTATGAAACAGTCATATGTGGGAGTCAGGAAATCCACCTAGGTTCCCTGTCCCATTTCTCCCCCTTCTTGCTGATGATCTTGAATTACTGATGCTAGGGTCCTCTGCAGAAAATGTATGGAATGTCTCTCCTTTGTCTTTGAGCTTACTTTATATCTGAAAGAAGTGGTAGTTATGTTAAGGAGGAAGCCTAAATACTTTTCTTCTGCTAGAAGGGCATCATTGGACAAGTGATGGCAATTTAGCATGGGTGGAATTGACACAGCGACAGTGCTGCAGGGTAGCACTTTGTTGGAGGGTATGATGTCACCAAGAAAGCAAAGATTCACTAGGGATAAATAAAGGGAAAAAATAATACTGTCACAAAGAACTTCAAAACAAAAAGTATCTTGGATATATTGCACTGCACAGACACAATAATGAAGAATAATAACTTAAAAAGTATTTTAGAGATTTACCTCTTTTGACCCACCCAATGATACCAAGAGATGGGCTGGACAAAAAGTGTTGTTGAGTTTTTATTCATGAGAAACCAAAGCTGTGAGAGAGAGTGATACACCCCAGCTCACGTGGTAGTGAGTGGCAGAACTGAGATTCTCAAATAAAAGTCACCACATAAATATGCTGAACAATTGAGTGAATTCAACTGAACCAGCTTTTACTGAATGTATCTACAAGGCAGCATTCTAGATGGTTTGGGGGATAAAAAAAAGATGATTCAGATGCTCTTTCTCAAGTAACCTCCATCAGAGGCAGAATGGGGAAGTATTTTGCAAGTGACTTGATTTATTCAATTTTTAAATAATATAAATTAGAAACCCTAGGTATGTAATGATATCCCTTTGGATCAAAAAAAATGGAATAATTTATACTCTATTCGCACAGATGCCAGCTCATCACAGTAGGAATGATGCTCTTCTGTCTGGAAATGAGTGGGACTCTGGCTTAGTTAGCTGGTGCCCTTAAATTCCAGTCCAGGATAATGAGTAGCTTCCCATTGAAATCTGGCATAAATATTTAGAGAAGAAATTGGACTAGCTGTTACTAGATATTGTTATCACTGTGTGAAGACTGGGTGCTTGAACTAAGTTTGCCTTTGAAGTGCAAGTTTGTCCTTATTATGTGAATCAGGACTCAGAGTTCTCAGCTGTTTTCCCTAAGTACACACAAAGCTTGACTGCAAGGTCCAACAAGCTTTCATAGTCTCATCCAGCTGTCTTGGCAACATTAATTCCTGTAGAAACCAATAGAATGTGTTCTGGCTTTGCCTGGAATATTTAAAAAATAGAAAAAACTACACTTATGGATGTTAATTAAGATAATGGGACAGGGAGTTTGATGTGAAATAGCCTTGGAAGTAATGATGTGATATTTAACCCAAGTTTAGCTTTATAAAATAGGACCCGATTAAAGAATTTTAAACCTTTATTATATAATAAAGTCTGGTAGTATATTATCACTATAATAATAGTGAAAATAGGAGCTTGGGGGTTGCATTCCAGGGCAGGTGTACTAGTTTCTCCTTGCCACCTTAGTTCTTTGCTTCCATCTGCAAAAGACGGCTGTCTCAATTTCAGTGTTTACAACCATATTCCAGACAGAGGCAGAAGGAAAGATAAGTGCCACCACTTCAGTCAGGCCCCTCTGAAGGGTTCCTAGAAGCTCCACCTACAGACTTCTGCTTCCATCTCATTGGCTATCACTGTTTATAGTAGGTTGAAGATTGTAGCAATATAGGAAGGGAGAAAGAGAGGGAGGTATGGAGAGATGGAGGGAAGGGAAAAGGAGGGAGTGAGGAAGACTACAGTTTATAATACAAGATTTGTTATGAGGGGGGAGGAGGAGAATGAATGGGCAGTCTCCTCTACAGATAGACTTTTTTTTAAAATTGGGGTATAGTTGTTTCACAATGTTATGTTAGTTTCTACTGTACAGCGAAGTGGAGTTCCCTGTGCTATACAGCAGGTTCTTATTATCTGTTTTATACATATTAGTGTATACATGTCAATCCCAGTCTCCCAATTCATCCTACCACCACCCCCGCCCCCCCCGCTCTCCCCGCTTGGTGTCCATACGTTTGTTCTCTACATCTATGTCTCTATTTCTGCCTTGCAAATGGGTTCATCTGTACCATTTAATACATGATAGCTTCTTTTAAACATTAGTGAGTAAAAAACTTACACATGATAAGAGAAAATGATTTCTATAAAGTTTTTGTATTAACTCCATTGGGACTGAAGATATGTAGGTACTCACCATACATCTTGGGCTGGGAATGCTTAGTAACAATGATTTTTCTTTAAACTTCTTTTCTTTTTTTATTATCTCTTTTTATTATTATTGCACTTCAGGGATTTTTTTCTTGTCCTGTGACCAATGTCTCTCAGAAAAATGAATGCCTTAGTTTTGTATAGTTCTTGGTTGTTCACAAAATACATTCACATTTATTGTCTAATTTTCCTCTCAATAACCCTGCTGTCCTGGAGCTAGCAGGACAAAAATTATCATCCCAATTTTACAGCTGAGGAAACTGAGTCTCAGAGTTTTAGTGGTCGCTCAAGGGCATCCAGGTAATAAGTAGCAGACCTGGTATTTGTAACAGATTACTCCATCGTTAAGCCCACCCCTCTTTCCAAGACACCAAGTCATTTCATTTTGACAGGGTTTCCATGTGGCTTGTCCCAATTGCTTTATTTGAGCCTCCTTAGTGGTAACTATTCATTGCTGAGCTTCCTTTACTTCCCAGCAGTCCACATTGTTGTCTCTTAGACCATTTCATTTTTGTGATGTAACTGAAGACTCTGGTCAGCTAACCCTGATCATGAATTTTTGAGGTAGACTTGGAGGGTTGTTATTCCCTTAAGAACTTTGATTCCTCCAGCTATTTATGTATTTTGAGAGTTCATAGGGATAGAACCAAAGAAAGACAGGGCAGTGCTAAAAATTATACTTGTGCAAAATGCCCCAATTTAGGCTTGGCCAGGGCAATTGCTGGATGGACTTATGACCTGTGTCATTTCCCCTTGGCACGTCCCATGGAGATGACCATGTTTCAGAGGCTTTCACTGGGTTAGCAGAAATAAAATCAGTCTTCTCAAGCCTACTTGGAACCATCTTCCAGCTCTGACGCTTGCTTGTGATTAGAATACTGGCTTTAAATGCCACTTCAGAAATCAGGGGAAAACACATGGATCGAACAGTGTTTTGCATCTGTGCTAATGCACCTCTCATTGTCATTCAGAAGTTGACTGTCAAAAGAGGACAGGGATTGAGAGATTACAAAACAGTACTACTAGTCATGGGAAACAAATTTAAAAGATCGTCGTCGCCAAACTCACCTTCAGTATGTGTATGACATAACTTTGCATCCACTTCCTGGAAATTCCTGGAGCATACTTTTGTTTTCCTGGAATATGAGATGGTGTTTATGAAGGGCATCTTCCTCTTCATCATACTGCACATTGTGTTATCTTCCTTCCAGGCATGAAGTAGAATATGGCTATAAATATGGTTGTCTGTTTTAATGAAATAGTAATAGATCCATTGTCTCTCTGCTAGAGTTAAGCCAAGCATACCATTTGAGTCACATGGCTCTTTTCAACCTGTCTTCCGTGATAAGGTAGTTGGAGGATGGGAGACTGAAGTATTGAGTGTTTCTAACAGGGAATTGCCATTTGAACAGCAGCAAGTTATGGTGGTATTTGATGGAATGAAAATAATGCTCTTTGATGTTGCCTTTTCAGGCATATGGATGCACATAATGTAGTGGTCAGGCATTCTGTTAAGATCAGATACTCACATTTGAGTCCAAATTACCTTTATGAAGTTAAGCAACTTTCAGGAGTGCAGAAATGCATGATTCCAAAGGTTTCCCATTCACATCCTAGACTATGTAAGTGCTGTACCCTAGATTTGCATAGTACAACAACTTATACAACAGTATGTAGTGGTCTTGTATACTTATGTTATACAAGTCCGGTGAAATGCTCGATAACTTTGGGGGTTGAAGATCAGTATGTTGCTGTAATTCCAATGATTAGCTATGCTTTCTCATAAGAAATGTTGCGACAAAAATTAGTGTCCAGGGACTTCCCTGGAAGTCCAGTGGTTAAGACTCCAAGCTTCCAATGCCGGGGGCGTGGGTTTGATCCCTGGTTGGGGAACTAAGATCCCACATGTCGCACAGGCAAAAAAAAATTAGTGTCCAAAATTATGATTTTATTTCTTATTTTCCTTCAATTTCTATACACAAAATACTAAGAATAGAAAAAACAAACAAGAAAGAGATCTATACTAGTTTGCAATCTTCTAAGTTTTTCTAATGTTATTGCAGACAAGAATTAAAAATGCAAACCATTTAAGTATTAGCTGGATGGTCAGGTGAGGTGCACTGAAAAGTATTACTTAACACCACTTTCGCCACATTCACATGACTCTCTTTGAATCAATGAGTATTGAGGAAGTTATGCATGGGGGCAAAGGGAATCGTGTAAAACACAGCCAGCAACCAAATGCTTTATGGATTCTCTTCCGTGTGTTCATATATATTTTTCTTCAGAAATAGTTCAGTGATCTCATTCAAGATAAAAATGTATTCACTTTTATAACTCCCCAGTTCCTAGCACAATGCCTTCTAAGAATAAACCACTCAATAAATTATTGTTTTAATTTTTATTTAAGTATTGCCACTTATCAGATTTATTCCACATTCCAGATTTCTCTAGGCCATTGTCACATTGCCAAAAATTCATCAAACTGAATGGTATATTATCCCTCTCTCTCATATTATTTTTTTCTGGCACCTTAATATGTTACTGATACTGAGTGTTTTAGCAAAAAATTTGGAAATTTTATTTGCAAAAACATTTCAATTGTCCATCTATCACTTCAGTGAATAAATTATACAAAATCTGAATCAAGGATTTTTATCCATAATGTTCATTATACTATTAATTGATTTAGAAATGAGGGCTCCGTCGAATTTTTTTTCTTAGGGCACAAAAGACCCTTTTTTTGTTTAGATTGCATGCCTTAGAATTAGGAATTCATTTTATTTTTGTTTGTTCCATAAGTACAACCAGGAACAGAATGTGAATTGAACAAGAAGACACCTCTGCAGGTTTGGGATCCAAGGTGGGAGGGACAGGTTGAGTGGAAAAGTGCATTTGCTAGGTGACCTGCTGGTCATGGTTTTGGTAGTTTTCAAGAAGCCTGCAAGTTATCCCATAGGTTTCCTTTCCTCTTCTCCCAAGCTCTTTCCCATTGTTTTGCTGGAGTGAGATGACTGCTCATTGCTGTTTGCTTTACACTATATGGATCCCTGCTGAGGTCACTATAGATGGAGAAGGGTGACCTCCATCGAAGCAAATCAGAGAAACTCCCATGAAGGAAGCCAAGGTGTCATTTCCTGGGACCAAATGGTCAGTACTCCGTTTATTTAGTCTTCCCCAGAAGGCTGTTCTGCAGGTCACCTAGCACATGCACTTTTCCTCTTTAGATCCAGTCTAAATGTACTCACAGCTGACACCCTGAAAATGGCGTGCCACACATAATTGCCTGTGTCAGTTGCCAGTCGATTTTGTGAGTGACCAGTCAGCTTCTTTGATTAGGGTGCAGAGTAAATGCGACCGAGGTTACTGGGTTACTGGTTGACTTCTCCTTTGTGGTTACATATCTATACCAGCGAGGCCTGAGTTGTCAGACCCAAGGACAAGTGCCAATAGAAGATACCCTATGGTATTGCCGGAAAACACAGTATCTAAGGTGTCTGAAAAGCGGGCAGAACATTGTAATAGAGAATCCAGAAAGAGAGAGAAAGTCAAGCAGGGTACAGGTTTCCAGCCAATTTGCTGAATTTTATGCCAGGAGTAGCCGAAGTCAGTGGGGTGGGAGTTAGGAGGACAGTCTCTTGGATATTAGAAGGATCATCAAAACAGGGATGAAGGCAGATGTCCATATAATGGATATGAGATATTAATATGGGAACTGAGACAAGGTGAATCAAAGAGCTCTAGACTTGATTCCAGTATCACAGCTGAAACTGTCGGCTGTAATACTTTTTGCACCTAAGTCTTGGGGGAACATCTTAGCCCTCATATGAGAATCAATGGCCCTTAGCTAAAAATGGAAAACGGATTTAACTGTTGGGAATCACGCTGGATCTGAGAGGCCCTGGCCATTGAAACTGCAAATCGGTGTCCTTAGCTGTAGGGAAACACATGAGCATGTGTGTCGTGCAGAGATTCACAAATGTGATCACGCAATAAATCATCTGGAGGTCTTGTTGTAACACAGAATGCTGGGCCCCACCCCAGAGTTTCTGATTCAGTAGGACTAGTGCCAGAGAATTTGCATTTCTAACATGTTTCCAGGTGATGCTGATGTCCACGTTCTAGGAACCATGTTTTGACAATCGCTGGTATAGATTAATGCTATTTTATCATTGAAAGAACAACAGAGTAAGTTTTTCTGGCTTCCAGTTCATGAAGGCAAACTAGGCCTTTGTGGTTTTCTTTCCTCCATCCTGAGAAGGCAATAAAAAGATGGTTTAAAAAAAAACGCCAGATATAGAAGAGAATCTCAGATTTCCAGAAGAAACGTATGCCATTCCAAGAAAGAGGATTTATGGCTGTTGATGGATAAAACAAAATGGGAAACAGCAGGCTAGGAAATGTGGAAGAGATCTGCATCATTTTCTCAAATGATCCTAGGACAGCTCCAGGCTCAAAGTTAGCAGCAACAATGGAGAGTGGAAGTTGGAAGGGTAATTTAAAAAGGGGGAAGAGCATGCAGGAGGTGATTACATGAAACATTAATTGGCTCCCCATAATCCAATACGCACCCTTCAGAATGCTCAATAGGCAGAGAATAGGTCACCCAGCATTTCACTCTCAGACAAAAATGAAAACACACCAAACAAAAACATACGAACAGACCACAAAGACTTGAAAGGCTTTTATTTAAGGAAAATGAATAAATTGCTTGGGAAGAAGTTGGACTACTGTGGTAGATGCTGATATCTTCATTCTTGAATTCGTGAGCCTTCTAAAATGAAGTCTACCAGTTAATAAGCCCCAACTATGTACAAAGAGTTGTTTATCCAAGGAGAAGTTTAGCAAGATAAGATCTGCATGTAGACCAGCACTTGATTTTAATTATGAAAGTATAACCAAAGACCACCAGGCACGTAACAAAAACAGCAACAGATATGAGATAAAAAGACCATTTGACCCTAGAAGAAAGTGATAGTTTTGGAAACAGAATAACACAACAAAAAGTTGGTATCTTCAGAGTGATGAGAAGATACTGACTATAACACAAGAGCAGAAAAATAGGGAAAAGAAAGTTAAAGAGTAAGCTCTTGGGAATTAAACATGTGATTGCTAAAATGTAATTTTAAATAGAAGTTTTAGAACATGAAGTCAAGGAGAACTCTGAGAATAGACAGAAAATTGGTAGAAAATAAGAGAGAAAAAATAACACAAAGAATCCATCTGGGAGGGCTAACATTTGGCTAATAGGAGTTCTAGAAAGATAATGGAAAACAAAAGGGGAGAAATCATTGAAGACAGAAGTACATTTTCTAAAGTTGAAAAAAGAAATGTTACTCATACTGAAGGAATCCAATGAATTATGGAGTAAAGGAATAGAAAAAGACAAAGATAGACACCTTATAAAATGTTAGGACACAGCTGATAAAAGATCATAAAAGCTCTGAGGGCAGGGACGGGAGTTTACCTGCCAGACTTTGTACAATCAGAGTTACATCAGATTTCTCATTAGCAATCTAGAAGATAAGAGACAATGGAGAGAGGAATCAAAGAGAAAACCATTTTAAACTTAGAATGGTATACCCTACCAAGATGACTAAAATTAATACTACCCAAAATGGGAAGGAGGGTAGAGTGAAATAAATTTTATATAGATTTGGGAAGATAATTACCAGGAAAAGTAAAAATTAAATCTATTACAAATAGTTTGCTTCTGGAGAGTTGGACTGATGTATGTGTGTGGCAGAGGGTAGGAGGGATTGTTGTTTTTCATAATAAATCCTTCAGATTAGTTTTTACCAAGTACACATACTATTTTTCCGAAATCAAAAAGGAATAAACAAAATCCAAAATTCCTTTGCCACTGAAAAGGGACTGCAGCTTTAAGATAACATGCATGGTGAACACACAATTTTTGTTAGGAATTCTTCCATTAAGGAAACATTGGCTGAAATAGCTGCCTGTTCTAGAAAAATATCTTAAGAATTACAGTACAGAACCAGCTGTTTATATCAGCAGCAACAGCCCTTTCCCCAGTTCTTTTAAGCTCATCTGCTTAGCAGTATAGGAAACCCAGAATCAGATTAAAGTGAGGTACTTTCTTTTCTTCCTAAAATAAGTGGGCTCAAGGCTTAGATTAATTGTGAGAACTCACAAAGTATACAAATACAGATGAAAAATATTCCAGTAGTACCCGTACTTAAAAGGAAACAAGCAGTCAATAAATTAGCTTTTTTATATGCCAAAATAAAGGAATGCTTCACCATAGGATCATATTGTATGCACCCTGACATATGGAGTATATTGATCAGTAACTAGCATGACTTCAGGACAAGTAAGCACTCACAAACCTAATTTCTTTCTGTGACAGAGAGATGGCTTGGTAGATTAGAGAGAGACGAAAAGAGTAATTTCAGTTGACTGAAGGAAAGCTCATAGAAATGGAGGTGACATTGTGTATGCTAGATGACGACTATGAACTGGCACCCATTTTCCTGAAGAATGTACTTCAGATAGGGACTTATTAATGCACTACTATTCCCTAGAAGGATTGTTAAGTGGTATCCTTTAATTGTAGGTTTGGGGATATAAGTTATTTGATATCTTCATCTGTGACTTCTGATGGAGTAGACAATATTTCTTAAAAGGGCAATGGAAAATAGGTTGGATGGGAAGGTGAGAGTGAGCAGAAACCTCCGACAAAGTCTGTAGGTGACTCTATACATTGGCCAGTTGTGTCCCGACTAGTTCTGACTAGTTTGACCCCATTGGATTTTTCTTTTCTTTTCTTTTTTTTGCGGTACGCGGGCCTCTCACTGTTGTGGCCTCTCCCGCTGCGGAGCACAGGCTCTGGACGCGCAGGCTCAGCGGCCATGGCTCACAGGCCCAGCCGCTCCGCGGCATGTGGGACCCTCCCGGACCGGGGCACGAACCCATATCCCCTGCATCGGCAGACGGACTCTCAACCACTGCGCCACCGGGGAAGTCCTGACTCCATTGGATTTTTTACGTATTAAATGGTTGACTGTAATGATGGGTGAGTTGGTGCTTATAGACACAAATATCAGAATTTAAAGTGAAGCTGGTACGATGGAGAAGAAGTTGAAGGAAAGGACGACTAGGAAAGGAATGAAATAGGCCCAGAGAGAAAGAGAGAGACAGAGCAGGGAACTTCCCTCTAGATGTAAGGAAATCCAGAAATAATATCTGGCCCGTAACAGGTAACAAACTGACCACAATATTGGGAGATCCTTCGATTAAAGTGTGCTTAGTTGAGTGCTGTGCAATTCATTACTTACACAGCATACAGGAGAAGGGAGAGCATTGAGAGGGTTCATATTAAGACTAATATAGTTAAAACCCATGAGGAGAGGATGAAGAAAGTGAAATTCTTCAGAATAAAGGAGACAACACTTGGGGAGGATTTATTAATGGTTATTAGGAATATAACAGAATCTCCCACGGAACAGAGGCCTTCTTTTCTACTGAGGGAAAAACAGCAGGAAATACTCAGTTAAGATCTAGGAAGGAGCTTTGTTGTTATTGCTAACGGAATGGACAGCAGTTGAGCTTCTTCTGATGTTTAAACAATATGGCAGATATCATTCTCAACAATAACCCAATTAACTGAGGATTGTCTGAGAAAAAGTAATTTTCACTTTGTGACTGTTGTATTCATCAGAGAATGAAAAAATATAGACAGATTGATTATAAGGAAGGAATTGGATTACACGATTATGGAAGCTGACAAATCCCAAGATGTGCAGTTGGCAAGAGTTGATGTTGTTCAGTCCAAACGCTGGCAGACTTGAGATCTGGGAAGAGATGTTTCAGTTTAAGTCCAAAGGCAGGAGAGAATCGCTGTTCTGGCTCTGGGCAGTCAGGCAGGAGGAGTTTCCTCTTACTCAGCTTTTTGTTCTACTCAGATCTTCAGTTGATTGGATGAGGCCCACCCGCAATTAATGATATTTCCTGGTTACTCAGATACAAAATTAAGACAGGGCAAGTGCTGGGAATGGCAATTGGTATTTCTGTTGGGGAATATTGGAAGTAATTGAATTAACATGCATACAATAACAATAATGCTTCATAAAATATTTTATGAAATGTAAAGCTTCAGACAAATGTTAGTGGATATAATGATGTTAGAAAACTGGATCAAATTATCTTCTGACTCAGTCTAAGGATTTTGAAGTCATGTACAGAAACAGATTAATTCAAAGAGCAAGTCAATAAAAACAAAAAATGCTAGAGAATAATAAAAATCAATCATAACATTAAATGTGAACAAGAAAGGTCAACAGCTATATTAAGATTGAATCGAAACAAGGCATACAAAACTAATATGCATTTACAGACAAATAATTGGATCATCTGAGGTCTATTCTACTAATGCAGAATATGAGACTAGGAGTTGTTAGTTTGGTATTAGAGAAGGTAAATTTTACAAGCAAATTGATTACCACAATAAAAGATAAATTAAGCAATCCAAACCTAAGTATTCAGTTCATGTATAACAGTTATCGTACCACAAACATCTAAAAATCAAAACAAAAATCTTGGCTTCTGTATGCAGGGAATTCTGATTGTCATCCGAGTTCCATCCTGCTCACATTTCACTTTCCTCTTTGACTTCTATATTTTTTAGCCACTGTACTGTCACTTGACACTATACCTACAGATTCACCTCAGTGTGGTATTTATTACTCCTTCTGTCTAACCCTGGACCTCGGGAACCCTCACCCACAATTGGTTTCTATGTTTACATCAGAATAGAACAAACTTAGAAAATAAAGACTCAAGCTAGAAATTACATTATTCAACAATGCAAAAAAAGAAAAAGAAGAAAACTGTTACTGAATAGAAAATGTATTTTTTTAAGTCTACATAACTTTTCTTATGGAAGAAAATTACATGTGTGGACACAAAGATGCTGAGCTCATCTACCACATTTTAAGGTGATAAGTAAAAAAAATTTTAAGTTGTAAAATAGGGCACCCATATAGAAATAGAATATTCTATAAATAATTCTTTGAGCAGGAAGGAAGTCTAGTATAGTACTAGCAATAAAAAATGAAAATGTAACATCAGAATTAATGTGTTTCAGCCAAAACATTAAGTAGAGTTATTCCTTTCTCTTTGACTATGCATATTAATTTTTTAAAACCCCCAAATTTAGGCTATAACACATAAAAATAAAAATGAATAAAAAAAGGTTAAATTTACACTGAAATAAAAGAAAAAACTATGGAAGGATTGATAACCAGTAGATACTTTATGAGCAAAATTAGCAAAATATATATACAGCGTTGGCTCAATTAATTAAAAACATAATAAAATCACAGATAAAAACATAAAAATAGTGTAATAGTAGTATAATACCATAGAAAATAATTGAAGAATTTGTCAAAGATCTACCCCTAAAACAGCCACCAGATCCATATAGTTCGCATACAAGTTCTACCAAATCTTTAAGGAATAATTTCCATATTATAGACACTTTCAACATACATCAATAAGATAAAAACAATGATAATACCTGAGGTATGAAGTAAAACAAAGGGTAGAAAGTTGGGGGGGGTGAGAGATGATGATGAATTTTTTTGTTTTGTTTTTGTTTTCTACTTTTATAAAAATTGAGATAATCAAAGATTAAGGTTTTATTAGACTTAATATCTTTATTTTTTATTTTTTTAACATCTTTATTGGAGGATAATTGCTTTACAATGTTGTGTTAGTTTCTGCTGTATAACAAAGTGAATCAGCAATATGTATACATATATCCCCATATCTCCTCCCTCTTGTGTCTCCCTCCCACCCTCCCTATCCCACCCCTCTAGGTGGTCACAAAGCAGTGAGCTGATCTCCCTGTGCTATGTGGCTGATTCCCACTAGCTATCTATTTTACATTTGGTAGTGTATATATGTCAGTGCTACTCTCACTTAGTCCCAGCTTACCCTTCCCCCTCCCTGTGTCCTCAAGTCTATTCTCTACGTCTGCATCTTTATTCCTGTCCTGCCCCTAGGTTCTTCAGAACCATTTATCTTTTTAGATTCCATATATATGTGTCAGCATACAGTATTTGTTTTTCTCTTTCTGACTTAGTCACTCTGTATGGCAGACTCTAGGTCCATCCACCTCACTACAAATAACTCAATTTCATTTCCTTTTATGGCTGAGTAATACTCCATTGTATATATGTGCCACATCTTCTTTATCCATTCATCTGTCGATGGACACTTAGGTTGTTTCCATCTCTGGGCTATTGTAAATAGAGCTGCAATGAACATTGTGCTCCATGACTCTTTTTGAATTATGGTTTTCTCAGGGTATATGCCCAGTAGTGGGATTGCTGGGTCGTATGGTAGTTCTATTTGTAGTTTTTTAAGGAACTTCCATACTCTTCTCCATAGTGGCTGTATCAGTTTACATTCCCACTAACAGTGTGAGACGGTTCACTTTTCTCCACGCTCTCTCCAGCCTTTGTTGTTTGTAGATTTTTTGATTATGGCCATTCTGACTGGTGTGAGGTGATAGCTCATTGTAGTTTTGATTTGCATTTCTCTAATGATTAATGATGTTGAGCATTCTTTCATGTGCTTGTTGGCAATCTGTATATCTTCTTTGGAGAAATGTCTGTTTAGGTCTTCTGCCCATTTTTAGATTGGGTTGTTTGTCTTTTTGATATTGAGCTGCATGAGCTGCTTGTATATTTTGGAGATTAATCCTTTGTCAGTTGCTTCATTTGCAAATATTTATGAATTCAGTTTTTAATATGCTGTGCTTGAAAAGCCAAATGGACCGTCTGTTTGGCCATGTCTAGTGAGATATTGGCTATTTATTCATTAATTTATACATAAACTTTTTTGAATGCCCCTTTGTGTCAGGCACTAAATACAAGATGGTCTGCACCCTCAAAATTATTATGTAAATAAAGGAGACAAAGAATCGACAGATATAAATAATGTACTGCTAAAAATGCTAAAAATACAGGTCTGCTGCTTGTTGAAGTGAGTTGTGGAGGAACCTTGCAGAGGGGTACTGGGGCTAATGCATCTGGCTTTAGAAATGGTCTTGACATCTGTTGATCATTAGTCTAATGTATGTTACCTAAAGAAGCTGTGGTATGAGAGTCTGATCTAAATGCCCAAATTAATCTGTTGAGGAGAACAGGGGACATTATAGCCGGTCTGTTTGTCCTGATTAGCAGATGTTTGACTGTTGGCTAAGGGGCCTGGGATGGGGTCTAACCCTGGAGAGAGATGGTTATCACAGCTAAGAAAATTGCAAAAAATTCCTATTACCTTAGTTTGGATTCTTCCAAAACAGACCCTGAGATGAGGCTACATGTGCACGTAGTTTATTTGGGAGTTGATCCCAAGAAGTATGGTGAGGCGAGAGACTGAGGAAATGAGGGAAAGGAAGAAATTCAATAAAATGGAAAGCCAGTGGTCAACTGGATTTAGACTCTGGTGGGATGGGGTGCTCTGAGAGAACAGGGGGAGCGTGCTTCAGAATTGATGGCCCTACCAAGGGGTGAGGAAGCTGGGGTATTTATCCAGTTACTCTCATCCCTCATTGGTTGAGGTATATCTTGTAATGATACACTTCTGGGCTGCCCCAGGAGCAGGCGCAACAGACCCCTATAGCCAGAGGATGCCTGCAGGCAGAGACACAGGAAGCAGTTTGTATAGGAACTCATGGTAGGGGATCCCCAGGGTAGGCTCTGGGGCTACTGACAGCTTCTGCAAGGCCTGTAGAAGATATCCAGTCCTGGATAATACTCCTGTTCCATTAAGGAAGAGAGTCCAGAGACATAAATCATCTCTGTTACATGAATGGTGGAGACGGTGGTGGTGGTAGGAATGAGTTTCAAAGAAAGCTGCAGTTTACTGAGTGTCTGGACCACGAGCATACATCTTAGGCACACCTCATACCGGACTCATGTCAGCAAGACAGATTTCATTCTCCAGGTTTCAAGGGCCTGAGTCTCCTGACTCAATGGACTATAACTGAATAAAGGCCAGAAATAGAATTGATTTGCCTTTGTGTTTTCAATGCCAAGTCAGCGCCTGTCACACGCCCAGACACTTGATATGTCTGTTGAACTGCATTGGTTACCGTCGTCTTGGTTAGGAACCAGATGGGGCTATATCTGCAGAAAGGGGATGGGAAAAACCCAGAATGACACATTTTACTTCGTACTACATTCAGGGCTAAATTGTTAGTCAGATTCACGCGAGACAGAAATCTTACCCAGAAGTATGATTTGCCAACGATTAGCAAAGGATATGTGAAAAGAGCCTCAGCAAATACCACATTGATATCTAGGATGCCCAAATCCATGAGCTGTGGCTTCCTAATCCCTTTTCCATGTCAGAATGCTTGTGGTGGGGATAATGAGGAATAACTGTGAGTAGTAAAAGTTAGTCCAGGAAATCCACTGAGATTGGGGGTCTCTCATTTTTAGGCCTTGCTACCCATGTAGCCAAAGTGCCTAGGTAACTGATTTCCATTCTCCAATCAGCTTATTTATCCATAAACTGCAGAGTTGTTTATAATACAGAATCCACACCCTGGGAAAAAGGACTCCTTAGATAAACTAAACTCTTCCAGTACTTGTCTTCTAGATAGTAAATTGCATTTGTATATTTATAAAGAAGTTTGGTTGAGATCAAAATGGCTTTAGGTGTCCCCTAAGGAGGAAGGAATCAAGTTATGGACCTGTCGTTAATTCTTCTCTTCCCTACCATGGATCCAGAATTCTTCAGTACAGTTTTAGCATACAGAATATGTTATAGAATAATTTTAGAATCAGAATTATTTTCCATTTGAACTTAGTAGTTACCATGCTAGTGAAAATTAAGCTTAATGAGAGCAAGGACTTCATCTGCTTTGCTCACCAGTGTATCTCTACAGCGCCAACGACGGATCTCAACAAAAGTT
Source organism: Delphinapterus leucas (assembly GCF_059928025.1). Taxonomy (NCBI): domain Eukaryota; kingdom Metazoa; phylum Chordata; class Mammalia; order Artiodactyla; family Monodontidae; genus Delphinapterus; species Delphinapterus leucas. Next base: position 113,484,685 of record NC_143150.1, read on the forward strand.
TGTTGAATGAATACATGAATGAACCCAGGCATGCTTTATGGTTTATCTTTATAGTTTATGATGCATTAAAAGGTAAAAAAATCACATTATTTCAGTAGATGCCAAGAAGTTATATGAGAAAATATTATTAATTTAAACTAAAAATCAAATATCAACAGATTTTATTTAAAACTAAAGAACATAGAAAACAATGGAATTATTGCTTAAAAAGAGAAAACTTTGAGATTGCTCTTTGAAACAACCCTCATTAGACGTAGTATTAGAAATGCTGGTAGTTATAGGGAATTCCCTGGTGGCCTGGTGGTTAGGATTCCGGGCTTTCACGCTGTGGCCTGGGTTCAATTCCTGGTCAGGGAACTGAGATCCTGCAAGCCATGCAGTGCAGCCAGAAAAAACACCCCCAAAGCAAAAAACCCATAAAGTTACATCTATAAAAGGGTAACAGATTTATCCTGTTTTTTAAAAGGAACCAATTATCTGCTAAGACTGTCTTAGGGTATTAACCAGAGAAATTATGAGGGAGTAAGCTGGTGTAGGAAAGTTGCAGGCTATAAAATGAATTCACAGATATTCGTTTCACACTGATACATTAATGAAAGACAGCCTGAAGATGCAATGAATACAGAATCTAGTCACAATAACTTTAAAATAATTTTGTATTAATATAATTCAGGGCACATGGAATTTATTACAGAATATAATAAAAATTACGGGAGAATGAAGAAAGATGTACAGATAAGATGACATATCTTAACTAGAATGGAGATAGCAGTTTTTCTAAGCTATTTTATAGATTTAATATAATCTAATACCTTTGTAGGATAATTAATACATTTTGAAAGAAATAGTGATTTTCATCTGGAAGGCTATATCGCTAATAATACTAATAAATCTTTTCAAAAACGTAATGATGGTGGGTGGTCCCCATCAGATATAACAAATTTGTTCAAACCTCAAAATGTATTCTAAATAGACAGATACGAGAACTGACTGGTACCGAGTTAGCTATAGAATCATTGAATGACAGAGTGGAATAGAGCTTCCTGAAAAATACTCAAATCACTGTATTTGTCAGGGTGGGGTAATGGAAAGATTCTGAATCAGGACAAGAACCATGGTTCTTGTCATGGCTCTAAGGTGCACTGATGGTGTAACTTTGGGCATTTTATTTAGTATTTCTGAATTATTTAAGTTTTTTCATTTGCAAAATGGGGGATTTCTGCCTTATCACAAAGAGCTATTGATATAGTATGAGATTATGATATGCATAGCAAACCACATGTAAACCATATAATTTCTATACCTCTGTAACTTATAAGAAATATATATGTGATAGTGCCGTTTCCAGAGACATGGATGGACCTAGAGACTGTCATACAGAATGAAGTAAGTCAGAAAGGGAAAAACAAATATCATATGATATCGCTTATATGTGGAACCTAGAAAAATGGTATAGATGAAATTGTTTGCAAAGCAGAAATAGAGTCACAGATGTAGAGAACAAACTTATGGATACCAAGGGGGAAAAAGGGGGGTGGGATGAATTGGGGGACTGGGACTGACATATATACACTACTATGTATACGATAGATAACTAATGAGAACATACTGTATAGCACAGGGAACTCTTCTCAGTGCTCTGTGGTGACCTAAATAGGCAGGAAATCCAAAAAGGAGGGGATATACATATACGTATAGCTGATTCACTCTGCTGTACAGCAGAAACTAACACAACATTGTGGAGCAACTATGCTCCAATAAAAATTAATAAGAAATATATATGTGAAAAGCTAGAGGCAACTGAGTTATGGGGAAAGGAACACAAATTTAACATACCTGGTTGGGAAAACTGCAAGGCAACATGGCGACTCATTAATGAAAACACAAGCCAAATCTCAAACTATACAGTACAATATTTTTGATTTGGAATGAAGGGTTAATATAAAATAACATATATAAAGGTAGAAAATGCCATATCATGTTTTTATGCTATTCAGAGATGAGGTGCATTTCTTATTATTGACAAAATGGATATTTTGGTTACAGAACAAGTTAAATGTATACAATTAAATAGCTTTCACTGTTGAAAATGTAATACAGCAAGCACAAAAGGGAAAGAAGCAGCACAGGGTGGGAGAAGCTCAGTTTGTGTCCAGCATATCTGCTAAATGCTCTCAATTCTCTAATGTATATACAAACATTTATAAAAGTCTCCCCCTGCTAATAAATGGGTATGAAAACCCAAGTTGCATATACGGAAATTGTCCCATGAAAAAAAATGCTCAGCCTTAGTAGTAGTTAGAATGCAAATTTAAACATTTCAGGAGCATCATATACACATTAAATTTAAATTATCAGAAGAGAAATGTTGATATAACCAGTATTAGTGGAGCATTGAAAAAATTCTGCATTTAAATGATGGTTAGATGCACATTTCTTAACACTTTAATTTCTTGGGATCAGGATATCTCATATGAAAAATGGCATTGTAACACTAGTCAACATTGAATTGGCAGCTTTTTTGTCTGTTTGTTTTTTACTTTCTAAGTGGTATAGAAAACAATTGTGTGCCTTACAACTGATGGTATCTTAGATTTGATTAAATACAGTGGGCATTGCCACCTGCACTTTACATTGATTTTTAGCTTGTGGGGAACAGCCTGGCAATGTTACAAGAGTCATGACACTTTGACTTGGTATATATACTTTGGGGAGCATACACAGATGAAAAACCTCAAATTAAGAAAGAATTAAATTAGGTACTAGTTGGATAAAAACACCCACTAGTTTGGGAATAACAAAATCTGTGGTCCATTAATACAGAGAATGGCGCACAAACATTAAAATGACAAACATATAGATAATGTTGATCCACAGAAACGTGTTTACTAATCATTCAAACTAAAAAATAATCAAAAATTATATAAACATCTGTTAAACCTAGTAAAAGTAATTTATATGTATAACATGAGAAGTAACTGAAATTGTAGAAATGAAATATAATGTTCATAAGACTTTTCTTCTAAGTCAACTGAGTTCATAAAAATGCATTTTTACCATATAGCTCTAGGGAAGCAAGGCTTTTTCTTTTAATATATCCATGAAGCTATTTAAATTTTTTTCTTAATCTGGAAAAAGACCATACTTAAATTTTTTTGTATTTCTCTGGAGGCCAGCTATTCAATTTAGAAACTCTAATATAGAAACAAATCTCAAAACTTTAAACATGTTGCAAAATGCTATGTTCCAATGATAAAACTTAAGTCTGTATTTTCCTTTGCTTCATATTTGGAAGAAGTCTGAAAATCACTTTGATTAAATCGTTAAACTTGGCATTTTTTTCTTCCCAAGGTAGCTAGGGCTAAAAATCCTGTTTAAAGTGTCTCCAGACTGTGTTTTTGGATATGAGGCAAATGGCAGAATTTCCCATTTTTTGAGTTTTGGTACCATGATAACTACTTTAAAGCACTAATGGATTCTCCAGAATTTTTCCTGGAGATCGTTTCCATGTCTGAAATACCATGTGTCAAAGATAATTTGGCTGGGGCAACTCTGACAAATTCTCATAACAAACACACTGATTAATAAAATAGTATAATTTTTAAAAGAAGCCTGTTTATTGAACTGGGCCTATTATCTGCAGATAATTTATACTAAGATGAATTATTTACCCACATTGGGTGCATAGTTCTCAGAAGCAACTATGCTGATTTGCTTCTAAGACATATATATATATATATATATATATATATATATATATATATATATATATATATATAAACATGTCACAGAAAGAACCTGGGAATTCCTAGTACAGGTTAAAAGACACATATGTTTGGCTAGATAATGGAATAGGTCCTTTTCGAATTTAAGAATGTGCTAACAGTGTAGCCATTTTAGTGCCAGGGCTGGACCATGCTGAAGGGTATTTTTGGGTTTACTTGGTGCCTTGTACTGCTCTGATTGGGGTGGGGGGCAGGGAATGCCTATGGCTGGCTGCAAATATTTGTCATCCATCCATCTCTGTCCCTTCCAATAGCATTTACTGGGCCTGTGCTCTTTCTAGGTAAATGCTGGGGATGAACAGAAATATGAACAAGAGCAAATATGGACTGTCTCTAACAGGATCCCCTTGTACAAACCAAGAACTACCCTATTTTCTATAGAGATCTACTCTCCTGATTCTTCCACCAATTTGGTATCATGGAATTTCATTGTCATCTTGAAATATTGTCCTCAATTTGCTCTGTCTTTGTAGACCCGTAATTCAAAGTCCAGTTGGATTCTATCTTTTCTTGAAGCTTCCTGGATGCCTGAAGCTCATGCTAAGTGGTATTTTGTTGCTCTGGTGAGATAGGGCGGGAACTTCCCTAGATTTGTGTTGGTGTTTCCTACACTGAATACTTACCTGACAAATACTAGTATTTATTGATTGCTCAAGTCATGTTGGGACCAGATACCCATTTCTACCAGAAATGAAGAACTCTCTTTCCATATTGTATGTATGGGTTGTGAATATAGTCAGTCTATTTTCTCATTCAAAAACATAGAAATATTATTTGTCATTTAGTCAGAATATAAAAATTTCGGTCTGCTTTATAAAATTTAGTTTTTGCCTAGGGTTCACTCCCAAGAATTTTGTAGCTCTCATCTTTTCTCAGTAAATTGATTCAACAGCTGGAGGCAGTGGTTTGCATGTCACTTCTGATGAAATGTTTTCCATTTCCTAATTACTTAATGAATATTTTGTAGAGTGAGTGAATGAAAGTTTGATACCATGTGAAAGGAAGTAATGAAAAGATTGGAAAGACAGTGTGTGTGTGTGTGTGTGTGTGTGTGTGTGTGTGTGTGTGTATTCCAGTAAATCTGTTATCTTAGTTGTACACATTCAGTACAGGAAGGTAGTACAGCATTTATGCTCTCCTGGGAGCATAGACCTGCTGGTGTGTCTGATGTGGAAAAGGATAGATGACCTATACGGTATCTCCTTCCTTGGTGCAGAATTCCGTTTACTCCTTGGATGCCAGCACAAGAAAAGCTTTCTCTTGCTCTGGCGTTGCCTAATGATGCGAGTCTCTGGCAGTTTCAATCTTGGGAAGGTTGTGACTCTTGACAGCCCTGTAGTGAGAGACGCCTCTGCCTTTGATCCCCTGCAAATAATGATGACAACTGTAGTGTATTAGTTAAGGTAATGCCAGCTGCTGGAAAAGAAACCTCCAACTCTCAGCCCCTTAACACCAAAAAAGTGTATTTCTCATTCAGAGTGCTGCTCATTAGGCAGTTTAACTCTGTGATGATTTGGATATGTGGACTCCTTCCGTCTTGTGGTTCCATCGTTTTCTGTTCTTAGTTTCCAGGGCCACACAGGAAAGGGGACAGGACATGAAGGATTATGTGTGGGATGGCTTTTATGGGCCAAGCTTGGAAATGGCATATGTCTCTTTTGCTCACATGTTACTGGAGAAAAATTAATCAAAGGCTGTACCCACCTGTAAGGACAGCTAGGAAAGATAGTCTAGGTAGATATCTAGGAAGGAGAAATGGATGGTCAACTAGCAGTTTCTTTTAGACATAGGGGCACGTTTTTCTAACTCAAGCCCAGGGTAAATCATAAGCACTTCAGCCTTTGCGAAAAGAACCTGAATTTAGATCTGGAATTCTGTCTCAACTAGGTCACTCCCTCATACTCAAAAACTGTGTGATGGCATGGCAAGGGTTAAAGGTTGTCACTTGCTGGTAAGTAGCATGAGAGGCAATCAGAACTATTTTGAAAGTCAGGCTTCCAGGAACTACAGATCAGTTGAAAGCTCTGATAGCACTTCCCTATCTCATAACAGAGTGCCTGAGAGGCAGTTCTCCCCAGCTTGCATCAAAAGGGTAGTCCTCTGTTAGTTAATATTCAGTCAGTGCCTCTTTTATACAGTGGTTGCTTCTATTTTATTGCCTCACTATCTTTGGATTATCTCATTGACCTCTGAGACCCTTTTAAACTTTAACATATTGTGGTTAAGTTTTTTTTAAAAGTTGACTATTATTAATTTGTTCCTCTTTACTGTCTTGTAAACGTGGTTGCTTAGTTCTGTGCATTATATATATGAAAAAAATATCAACACAGCATACCTTAGGGAAAAAAGAAACCACCAGTACTTTTTTTTTTTAAGGCCCTAAAGTAAATACAAATGCATTTTAAAGTTGGACGATGTTAAATGTGGGGGAAATTGCTTTACAGGCCATTGGCCTGGGCTTTCCAATTTGATTAATACCTCACATTATTATTGTGGAACACTCATTACATGTAGACCTGGTATAATGGAATTTCACTTTCTAGAATAACGACCATGTAATTCCCGTGCTCAACAGAAAGTTTTATGAAACCTGGATCTTTGTATAATGCTTGATGTCAGAGCCTTTTTGTGCAATTTTGCTTTCAGTGTTTGGAACTTATTTGCCTTCTCAGTACACACATCAAAATGATTCTTCTATGACATAAAGTAAAGCCAAAATAGAAACTACATGGAGTTGCAGTTTGTTTTTTTTTTTTTTTTTTCACAAAACACGGCAGAAAATAAATTCTTAGATTAACTGATTACAGGGTCTCCACTTAGGTTCCTGAATTATCAGGAAAATACAAATAGCAAGAAATGGTATACATAGAGAAAAAAAATATGTATATATATAGACAGAGAGAGCGGGAGGTAGAGAACACCGAAGACTAGTCATGGCTTCATTTCTTCTTCCTAAGGTATGAAAAGAAGTAGCTATTTCTTCACAAACTGGAGCCAAGAAAGAATAGGACACACTGTGACACTAACCATTTTCCGTCCTGAGAATAATTACTCAGAGTGAGCAAGAAATGTCAGAAAATCTCTTGCTCAAAACTATCCTACGCCCTTTGATTGGAAGATCATGGAGGCTTAAGCAGGCTAGTCCATCACACCTTCTTCGACTCAAGTAAACCTCTGAATTTCGACTTCCTCAATCATGTGATCTGTAGGAATTTTGATGATACATTGACTAGGTTCTTGTAAATTAAGAAGGCACATGTGTATATGGAAAGCCCCAGTCAGGAAGGAGGAAAACAGTGAAGAGTGAGGATAAAAGGAGAAATAAAAAGCACAGAATATCCAAAAACATTTCCCTACGTCTCCTGATAATTTCCTTTCCCAGTACCTAGGGAAGACATAGGGGAGCTGCCATTCTGGACTTTCGTTTAACTAGTGGTCAAGAGGTAGTTGCTGATACGTAGGGAATGGGGCATTTGAGGCCACAAGATTGAACTTGGGATCTGAAAATGCAACAGCATGGTTAGACAAGGAAAGATTATGTCCAAAAAGCAAGGAAATAACATATAACTTGAAAGGGGAATATGGATCAAAGCCATTGGGAAACTCTTAAAAATGAATTTCCAATTTGATGATTATGTTTCCTTTAGGGAAGAAAAGGGTGAAGGGATATTTTAAGAAGCTAATGCGGATACCCTCAAATTTTGTTGGAGTACACGTTAAAAACGTGTGTTCATCAGTACATCTTTTAATCATAAAACAGTCTTAAACTTTCAGAAAAGTTGCAAGTTCAGTACAAAGAACACTTTACTATGTATCTCGTAAAGAAATACATATTAAACCTTCTTCTACATATCTACTATACAGCCATCAAAATGATGGTGTTAACACTGACACATTACTACCGTCTAATGCTCAGACCCCATTCAAGTTTCACCAGTTGTCCCAATATTTTTATAGCAAAAAGATCCAGTCCAGAATCATGCAGTGCATTTAATTGTCATGTGTTCTTCTTTAGACGGATGAGCTCAGACTTAAAAAGATATTTTCTAAAAGGTAAAAGAAAGGATATGTGACCAAGGACAAGTTTATGAGTGATATAATCCCAAAGGGATAGAGTCAGTGAAGATTAAACCCAGAAATACAAGTACCAAAATGATTTTTTAAAAGACTTTATTTTTTAGAGCAGTTTTAAGTTTACAAAAAATTGAGAGTAAGGTATAGAGACTTCCAATATACCCTCTGTCCCCACATATGCACATATTCTACTATTATCAACTCACCACTCACCAGAATGATACCTTTTTTTTCTTTTTCTAACCAAGGATGAACCTACATTGACACATCATAATCACCCTGAGTCCATAGTTTACCTAACAGTTCACTCTTGGTGGTGTACCTTCAGTGGGTTTGGACAAATGTATAATGACATGTATCCATCATTTTAATATCACAGAGAGTATTTTCACTGCCCTGAAAACCTTCTGTGTTTTGCCTATTCATCTCTTCCCACCACCCCTGGGAACCACTGACCTTTTTATAGTCTTCACAGTTTTGCCTTTTTTAGAATGTCATATAGTTAGAATCATACAGCATATAGCCTTCTCATATTGGCTCCTTTAACTTAGTAATATGCATTTAAGTTTCCTCCATGTCTTTTCATGACTTGATAGCTCATTTCTTTTTAGCACTGAATAATATTCCATTGTCTGGATGTACCACAGTTTATTTGTTCATCTACTGAAAGACATCTTGGTTGCTTCCAAGTTTGTCAGTTATGAATAAAGCTGCTGTAAACATCTGGGTGCAGGTTTTTGTGTGGACATTAAGTTTTCAACTCTTTTGGGTAAGTATCAAAGAGGATTATTGCTGGATTATATGTTAAGAGTATGTTTAGTTTTGTAAGAACTGTCTTCCACAGTGGCTGTATTATTTTGCATTTTCACCAACAATATATGACAGTTCCTGTTGCTCCGCATCCTCGTTAGCATTTGGTGTTGTCAGTGTTCCAGATTTTGGCCACTTTAATAGGTGTGCAGTGGTATCTTGGTGTTGTTTTAATTTGCTTTCCCTGATGACATATGATGTGGAGCATCTTTTCATATGTTTACTTTCCACCTGTATATCTTCTTTAGTGAGATGTCTGTTATGGTCTTTGGTCCATTTTTTTTTTTTTTTTTTTTTGTGGTACGCAGGCCTCTCACTGTTGTGGCCTCTCCCGTCGTGGAGCACAGGCTCCGGACGCGCAGGCTCAGCGGCCATGGCTCACGGGCCTAGCTGCTCCGCGGCATGTGGGATCTTCCTGGACCGGGGCACGAACCCGTGTCCCCTGCATTGGCAGGCAGACTCTCAACCAGTGCGCCACCAGGGAAGCCCCATGGTCCATTTTTTGATCGGGTTGCTTTCTTAGTGCTGAGTTGTAAGAGTTCTTTCTATATTTTGTGTAACAGTTCTTCATCAGCTATGTCTTTTGCAAATACTTTCTCCCAGTCTGTGGCTTGTCATCTTCTTTCAACATCATCTTTCACAGAGCGGAAGTTTTTAATTTTAATGAAGTCCATGCTTATCAAGTACTTCTTTCATGGTTTGTGCCTTTGGTGTTGTACCTAAAATGTCATACCAGTACCCAATGTCATCTAGGTTTTCTTTTGTGTTACTTTCTAGAGGTTTTATAGCTTTGCATTTTACGTTTAGTTCTCTGATCCATTTTGAGTTAAGTTTTGCGAAGGGTGTAAGGTCTGTGGTCTAGATCTTTTTTTTTTTTTTTGCATGTGGATGTTCAGTTTTTCCAGCACCATTTATTGAGGAGACTGTCTTTGCTCCTTTGTATTGCCTCTGCTCCTATGTCAAAGATCAGTTGACTATATTTATGTGGGTCTATTTCCAGGCTCTCTGTATTCTGTTCCATTGATTTATTTGTTTACAAAATGTGTTTAGTTATCTTCTGTGCCACATGAACAAAGAAGGACTTCAGAAAGGTGATATAATGATAACCTGTGATGTGGAGAAAAGAGAGTTCCATACCATTGTGAGTTGGAAAGGGTAACAAAAGCTCCACTTAGGGCAAACTGAAATCTGAGATATAAGAGAAGATAGTTGCAGAGTATTTCTTGATTTCAAATGAATTCCACTTTGTCCAGATGAATTACCTCTGAGAAACAGTCATAATCTGCGTATGCATGTATATCATCACTGTTGATTTTGAAGAACTATGGAAAACAGCAGAAAAGCCAAATGAAAGCTTTAATTCTCGAATCATTATCTACCTGGAGGAAGTTTCTAGTGGAATGCTTCGTGGCTCTGTCCACAGTACTGAACTGTTCAATATGCTTGTTAAGTGTTTGTTGGAGAATAATATTTATTAAATTATTGTTGATCCTGGGATAAAAGATATACTACCTGACAAAATGAAGACATAAAACTATTTTGACGAGATGAAATGATGGGTCAAAATTAACAAGATAAAATATGAGAGATATAATCAACTGAATTTTTTACAAATGTGCAAAGGTTACAGACAAGCAAGTGTTGAAGGCTAGAATGAACTATGTGGTAATGGATTAGATTTGGAGACATCTGTATGAACTCACATTTAGCTTAATATAGATATAGATCGATGCTTTTGAAATATCTATAGATATATGTACATACACAGGTTACTATGTACACATAATATTTCCTTTTTATGTTAGCTGAGCGAGCCTAGAAGCTATAACACCCTGCTGGAAATGAGCAAATCCAGTGCCAAGCTCTTGATTTCAAGTTATCATTTTCCAATACAATGAGCTATGGATTGCTGAAGAAGTGGTTGATGTTAGGACTGGGCAGGGAATATTCAAGGTGAGCCTTGGAGTATCTTACGGTGTCAGGCACTAGAGTAGTGCCTTTAAGTAAGGCACTATTGAAAAACAAACAAACAAACAAAAACAACCAAAAAGCAAACAAATGAAAGCAACAACAACAACAGGGGTATGGCAAACTGACACAGGGGCCAATTTTTAGAGCGCATAGTGACCAAAGCTGAAACAATGTGAGCAACAAAATACATAACAATATTGGATTATAATCCAAGTATAAAATAAATATCCATGAGTCCAAACGGATATAAATAAATGATTGAATGAATAAATAAATGAAGGGGAAGAGGCAAATATTTTGTGCAGAAGAATTCCAAATTTTTATTTAGATACTCCCCTGTCAAGGAGGTCGAGTTGAAATCTCCACCCCTTAAGTGTGGGTTGCTCATTGTGACTTCCTTCCAAAGAGGACTGTGTGGGAAGTGGGGGAAAGAGTAACTTTATGGTGGAGAAGGCTGACTAACACTACCTCAGCCAGGTAATCAAGGTTCACATCACCAGCGAGAAGTCATACTGAAAATATGTATTCTTGATATGCTAGGTTGAGGATAGCACCTTACCTATGTAGTCTTCTCCCAAAAACCCATTACTCAAGTTGAATCATGAGTAAGACATCAGATTCCCAATTGACGGAATCCTACAAAAGACCTGAATAGTACTCCTCAAAGCTATCAAAATGATCAAAAATTGGAAAATTCTGAGAAACTGGCACAGTCTAGAAGACCCTAAGGGGCTGTGATGGCTAAATGTGACTAAATGTATTATGGTCTCCTGGATGGGACCCTGGAACAGATAAAAAGGGCATTAGGGAAAAAGTAAAGAAATTTGAATAATGTATAGACCCAAATTAATGTTCATGTATCAATATCTTTCATTTGTTGTGACAGAAGTACCATACCTAGTGTAAGATGTTAATAGGGGAAACTGGGTCTAGGGCATATGAGATCTCTGTGTACTATCTTTGCAACTTTAAAAGCATTCTAAAATTTAAAAATCTAATAGAGATTAGTACAAAACCTAGGTACTTGGGTTAACACTCTAATCCTAATGCTCATCCTTTCTCACTGGTCTGTTATGGAAGACTTCTATTCAGTCGTTCTGTTCCCACTCTTGTCTCCTCGCCATAGAGGAGCCAGAGAAATTTTTTTCCTCTGAAATGTAAATCATATCATATCATTCTGCCCCACAACCCTACAGTGTCTTTCCATAATACCTGGGATAAAATCCAAATTCTTTACCCTGGTATATAAAACCCTATAAATCTGGTCACTCATTTCCTACCACTCATCTCCTACCATCCTTCCCCTTATTCTCTCTTTACTGGCCACGGTGGCCTCTTGTTTCTCAAATATTCAATTGTTTGACATAACGTACGTAATACTTCTGCCTAGGAAGCTCTCTCTCAGATCTTTGCGTGGCTTCTTTATATATGTCAGGTGTTTGTTCAAATATCATCTCCTAAAAGAGGTCTTCCGTGACACCTCAATTTATTGTGGCCTCTTTCTCATCCCTTTTTAGCTCTTTACCCTGCTTCATTTTTTAAATAGTACTTATTATGGACCATTATAATAATATCAAACTTTGAAAAAAATGCACATTCATAACAGCAAGTCTTTGGTTTGTCTTACTCATTCTGTACCCTCATTGCGTACAACAGTCTGGACAGTAAGTTAGTGAAGGAATAGATGAAAATCTGGCTGTTTTAATTAAGTGCAACTTCTATGTGAGCGAAAAGTGGGGTTATCAGACATGCTAACACATACTTAGATTCCATTAATAGAAATACATTCCCTTAAATAAAGGAAAGAAAGAATAGACTGATTTGGCCATTGTCTTATCAACCTGTTTCTGGAGCTATTTGTTTAATCCTGACTATTGCATTTTTAGATGTTCATGTACAAACTGAATTTGTCCAAATGAGTGCAATCAATTATAATGTGTTTAGAAACCATCAGTTGAAGAGTTAAGAGAATTGGGCATGGTTGTCCTGAAGACCTGGGGAGATCTTGATAGGTGCCTTTAAATATTTTACTCATTTAAATTCCCCAATGACTTTGATAGCCTATTATGTGCCAGGTACTGTGCTCAGTCCTGGAAATGAAAAGAGTAAAGACATGAATGAGGAAAAGATTGCTTTTTCCTTCTACGTGTGTTACTGGCTTTAACTTGTAGATGTTTTAGTTGTGAAGATTTTGATTTAACGTAAGGAAACAAACTTTTAATAATAAACACACTGTTAATAGAACATTTCAAAACTGATATTAGGTTCCCTGACACACTAGAAATGCTTAATCAGTGACGGCCTGGTAATCTTAGAAGAAAAATTCTTCGCTAGGAAAAACAAAAACTGAACCAGTTGCCTCTATATTTCTAAGTCTAAAATTCTGTGATTCTAGGGGATTGTAGGTTTCATGTGGATGATAACATAAGCTGTTAAGTAGAACAATCCTAAGATCCTACTTAGAAAATGCCACATTTCCCTACTGCTGGGAGTAGAATGCTTAACTAATATTTTCTCTTGTGTGGCATTCTGACAGCCTTAGGTGCCTGCAGTATTTCAGCAGAGAAGAGATTAGATTAACTATTGTTAAAATTATTTACAAGGAAGTGGAGGAGGTCTAAGAGTTGATTTACAATCTGGCCTCCTTGGCATAAAAAAAATGAAAGAGAAAAAAAGAAAGGCCCTGAAAATACTCTCTTCATGCTCCAGTTAGAGCCACGATCTCTCTTCAAATGGGAAGGATAACTGGAAAAGATAATGACTACTAGACTCCTAAAAAAGTGTCCAATTCCCTTCAACCTCCATTCTTCCACAAGATGCCCCTTGGTATAGTAGAAAATACTAAACATTTACAGAGTTATTTTCAAAAGAATGTTTGGGTGGTAGTGGATAGAAATAGGACATATGTCTGAAAACCTCCATGGTTGGGTAAATTTAAGAGTGGAAAGGGTGTGTTTGGAGCTCTTTCCCTTTATATTGATCGTGATCTCAGCAGGAAACAGGTGACTTGCCCCAAGGAGTAACCAAACAGGTTTTGTGTATGTTTTTTTTTTAAAAAGGAAGTGACTATTTACCAAGGGGTAGGTAGGGTTAAAGGAAAGAACATGGGATGGTCAAGTACTCAGTGTTAGTAACAGCAAGAAACCATTGCCACCCCTAGGCCTGAAGGAGAAAGGGAAGGAAGTTGTTACTAGAACCCAGTGAGAACTGGGACTATGCCTGTGGGCCTCCTTGACAGGGTCTGTGGTCATAGGTACATGAATTTGGCCACTACTGAACTGCATCGAGAGGAAGCAGGGGAATTAACACTCCAAACTGTCTCTTCTGTTCTCTGATCTCCTGCTGATGCTTCCCACTGGCCAAAGTTACCTGGGAGCCAGAGGGCGAGAAGGCCTGGTTGATAATCCATAAAGGTCAGCATCCTGGGAGAGCAAGTACTGTGAAGAAGAAGAGAGAATGAATTTAGTGGGGCAAATGGAAAAGAATCAGCACTCTGTTGATCTCCCTGAAAAGGACCTTCATGGAATCCATAAGTAAATCACAGCACTTTTGTAGACAAGTTGAGGTTCTACTCATATTGTGTTGCCGTCTTCTGGAGTGCTATTCTTATTTGCACGAATACAGTTGTCTCATGAGTTCTGGGTCCTTGTTTCAGCCTGGGAGAACAGGAAAGAGAAACCAAGGCACATCGTTTTGTATTTTAATGGAATTATCAGGATGTTGTACACGTCATTCCTGTTCATAGTCTATTGCCATGAAAGCATTCACATTCATTTATTTAACACATATTTATTGAATGCCTATCGCATGCCAGGCACTCTAGGCACTGGAGATATCAGAGAACAAAACAGAGATCCCTGTCTTTGTGGAGTTTGCATTCTAGTAGGGGAGACAGACAATAAGTAATAATAAATTAGTAAATTATAGACTATATAAGGAGGTGATAAGTGCTACAGAAAGAATTAAAATCAAAACAGGGTAAGGACTAGTGGGAATGTTGGTGAAGAAGGGTTACAATTTCAAATAAGGTAGTTAGGCCTTTCTCTTACAGAGGTAGGAAGGGCCCAAATCAAATAGGGTTTTGTAGGGTACTGCAAGCATTTTCTCTCTTAGTCTAAGTGAAAGTGGGAAGTCATTGCAAGTTTTGAGCAGGAGAGTGAATGATCTGACATATTTTTAAAAGATTTTGTTGGGTGCTCTATTGAGAATAGACTACAGGGGACAAGGGTAGAAGCAGAGAGTCCTGTTACAAGACCGATGCAGTAATCCAGGTGAGAGATGATGGTGCCTAGAACCATACCTCTTTGGGCTTTATGCCCCTTTTCAAAACTCTACAATGGCTTCCCATTCACTTAGAGTAAAAGGCAAGGTATGGCAAATATGTGGGTATAGAGCAGTATGGTATAAAACCATAATAATAATGCCTAATTTATGGGGTTAAAATCCAAGTAGAATGATAACATTGGAAAATATTAGCAAAATTTTGGAGGAGTGTGGTTAGATTTGGGGGCGTTTTAGGATCTTTGCATCGTCCAAGAGAAGGAAGGATATTGTAGAAATCATTTCACAGTGTATATGTGTATCAAATCATCACATTGTAAACCTTCAATATGTCCAGTGTTTGTCAAATTATACCTCAGTAAAACTGGAAAAAATTTTTTAAAGGAGATTGATTAAACTTTGGAAGATTTAGTATGTTTGCTATTTTATCTAGAATGACCACCAAATCGTTAGACAGAAACTCTATTTTTCCAAAAAGTAAAAGAAAAAAATTAAAGAAAAAAAGCACCAAAATCAATTTTTAAGAAAAAAGGGCAAGGGGGTGGGGAGGAATTAGAAAAGCAGGAAAAATAGTAAGGACAATATAAAATAGTGAAGTCCAAATGTGCCTATATACATGTATCACACTTTATGTAAATAGACTAATCTTTTAATCTTTTCAGTTAAAAGAGTGAGATTGAATTTTTAAAAGTCGTTCAGGTAAGTTATGAGAATCATATCTAACTCAAAAAAGTATAGAATCTTGAAAGTAAATGGGTGGAAAAACATATACCATACAAATACCAACCACAGGAAAACTGTTACAGCTCTCTGAATATTGGCCAAAATAGATTTTAAGGTAAAAAGTGTTACTAAATATGAATAAGTCACTACATATTAATAGAAGGGTGAGCTCAGAAAGAAAATACAGCTTATTTTTACTTGTATGCTGCTAAGAGCATAGCTTCAAATATTGATATATAAAGCACTATGTCAACAAATAACATTCTTTTAATAGTTTATCAATTAAGCAAAAAAATAAATTATACTCCAAACTGGAGAATGTATATTGCTTTCTTAGAAAATATAGGAGAATTGGTCTCATATTAGACTATTAAAAATGTATCACCAAATACTAATGAATTGATACCTCATAGACCACATTGTCCTATCACAGTGCAATTAAGTTGCAAAACAACTATATTTTTACATTTAACAACACCTTTAAATTGCTTGTGCATCAAAAAAGAAATCATAAGAGATATAAAATAAAACCAAATCATAATTATAATGCTATATATATCAAAATTTTTGTCATGCAGCTAAAGTAGTAGAGAGACATTTATAACCTTAAATATGTATAGTAAATGAGAAAAAGTGAAATGACTTAGCTTCTAACTTAAGATGTTAGTAAAAGAACAGACTAAGCTCAGATGATGCAGGAAGAAAATAAATACAAAAAGCAGAATTAAACAGGGAAAAAAATATAGTAGCCAAAAGCCATATATTGTATTTTTGAAAAGAATAGCAAAATTTACAAACCTCTGGCAAGGCTGATGAAGAAAGAGAGGATACAAGTAAGCAATAAATTGGAGACTACAAATAACTACAAATGCCAGGAAGTTTGAAAATTTATGTGAAATGGACAAACTGCTAGAAAAATATTACCAAAACTGAGTCAGAAGCACATCAGTGGTCCTTTATCCATTAAAGAAAGGTGAATCATTAAATGCAAAAACTCTTACTGCAAACACAAGGCCCAGATGACCTACCAAACAGTGCAGGAACTGATAAATCTAATCTTGCACAAATTCCCCCAAAGTTTTCAACTCATTTTATGGGGCAGGTGTAACCTGGCTACCCATACTAAATAAGGACCGTATAAGAAAGGAAAATTACAGGGCAACCTCACTCATGAATATGGATGTGAAAACTGTAAACAAGTTATTAGCAAAGAAACTAACAATGCACAATATTCATAATATGTCTTGACTAAGTTGGGTTATTTTAGGAATGCAAGGTTGTTTCAACGTTGGAAACATCTAATAATGTAATTCACCACATTAGCACATAAAAGATGAAAAAACAATCATCTCAGTAGATGCAGAAAATAGATTTAATACAATTCAACAATTCCTGATAAAAAAAAAGTTCTTAGCACAATAGATATCAAAGGGAATTTCCTAGCCCAATAAAGGGTAGTACAAAATAGCAAGGGCTTGCTTAGTTATGATGTGTTGTCCAGAGAAGACTGTCCATTCTCATTCAGCAGTGTAATGGCGGTCCTAGGCCATCTATTCAAGACAGCTGAGGCAAAAGAAGATATAAAGATTGTATGGTAAGTCCCCTACGTACGAACCTTCAAATTGCAAACTTTCAAAGATGAGAATGTGCGTTCGCATGTCCAATCATGTAAGTTAGTTCACGTATCTGGCATACATTGTCACATGCGTCCATCCTCTACAAGTGGTTGTGCTTTTGTGTATTTTAGTGTGCAGCACTGTGTACAGTACAGTAGTACAGTGTATTTCAAGCCCAGGATGTCTGGACGGAAGCGTAGGAACAGTGGTATACAGCCTATTGTGTTAGTTGGGTACCTAGGCTAACTTTGTTGGACTTAAGAACAAATTGGATTTAACGAACATGCTCTCAGAGTGGAACTCGTTTGTATGTAGGGTCTTACTGTAATTGAAAAAGCACAATTACCATTCTCATTTGATGTGATTTTCTATCTAGAAAGAGCATAAAAGAACCTACAGAAACACTTTTGGAATACACAGGGATATTTAGCCAGGGTGACAACTGCATTTAAATACACTGAGACAAACAGAAAATAAAATAATATGAAATAACAGCAAGTTTCAAGTTTTCAAACTTAGTGAAGGAGCACAGGTTCCCTCCCCCAAACTCAGACCTATACAAACCACAGAAAAGGAAGCAAGCATGGGTTAGAGTGACTAACATAAAGTCTGTGGGCAATCCCTGGGGACTCTGAAGGCTGTTGGTTGGGTGGTGGTAGGCTGAAACCTGGGCCAGCAGATGCAGTGATGGACCGATACTTGCAGGGGACAGCTTTTGGGTTCACTTCTTGCCTCTCCCCACATTGCCTGGAGAGGACTATTGCTTGTTCCACCTCCGCTGAGACAAAAATCAGCAGTGATCGGTCAGGTGTGGCCTTTGTATGGAAGTATTATGGCAGCACCATAGCACTGCTGGAGGATGAGGAACAGATGAAAATTACTGCAGTTCTCTCAGGATCTCTTGGGGGAAGCTCCACTGCTCCCATGCCAACCCATAGAACTACAGCATTGCTTCTTCAGAGTGTTTAGAGGAGAATCCTTGAGCCCAGTGGAGAGGCAGCAATGGTGGTAGGCAGAGGAAGGGTGGGTGGATGGCAGTGAATTAACTTGCTTCTCCTTTGGAATCTTTCCTTGTGGAATTACTGTTGGAAACATGTTGGACTTTTTATTTTTATTTTTTTTTAAATTTTTGGCCGTGTTGGGTCTTCGTTGTTGCGGGCGGGCTTTCTCTAGCTGCAGTGAGTGGGGGCTACTCTTCGTTGTGGTGCACAGGCTTCTCACTGCGGTGGCTTCTCTTGTTGCGGAGCATGGGCTCTAGGTGTGCGGGCTTCAGTAGTTGTGGCTCGTGGGCTCTAGAGCGCAGGCAAAGTAGTTGTAGCGCACATGCTCAGTTGCTCCGTGGCATGTGGGATCTTCCTGGACCAGGGATCGAACCCGTGTCCCCTGCATTGGCAGGTGGATTCTTACCCACTGCGCCACCCGGGAAGTCCTGGACCTTTTAATTTATACACTCTGGATCTTTTCACCTCGAATATTTTCTATTTCTTTATATCTCTATATATTATATACACATATATATATATGTAAATATATCTTATATATTGCTTTGTGTCTTATTTTTCTATTTTCTCTCTTTATCCTTTTTTAAAAAATGCTGCTTACCCCTTTTTTGATTAATTTCAATAACTATTTTTGTATTTCTGAAAGTTCTAATTTAGTTCCTTTTTTTTTTTTTTTGGCGGTACGCGGGCCTCTCACTGTTGTGGCCTCTCCCGTTGCGGAGCACAGGCTCCGGACGCGCAGGCTCAGCGGCCCTGGCTCACGGGCCCAGCCACTCCACGGCATGTGGGATCTTCCCGGACCGGGGCACGAACCCGTGTCCCCTGCATCGGCAGGCTCTCAACCACTGCGCCACCAGGGAAGCCCTAATTAGTTCCTTTTTGAATGTGCAGTTTTGTCATAATATTTATTTCTTACGGCTTTTAAAAATTTTGTGAATTCATTATTTTAAATATATGTACTTTAAAATTTCTTTCTGATCACTAGTCTGTTATCTCAGGTTACTGGATTTTAATTTTCCTGTTGTGTTACTGCTAATTCTCACTGACGGTGACTGTTTCCAGTTGTGTTTTGTAACTTTGGGTTGTACACTAATAGTTAGTGGGACTTTGTCTTGTTTCCACCCCCCGACCCCCACTGAGAACCCTGTGGTGCCTGGGTAGTGGAAGCGTTCCTCCAAAGTAGTTTCGCCTTTGCTTTTGCCAGGAGTCCTGGGATATCATCATCCTAGGACCAATATTTATTGTTACTTCCCCAGTTTGAGGATTTCTAGCCTGTGCTGGTTGTGAAAATTTGAACTTAAACCTTCATGAGATGCAGAACTCAGGCCGAGGGGGCTTCCTCTTTAAACCTATTTGCTGGTGGGCAAACTTTTTCTTGTAGATCCCTACACTGAAGGCGTAGTTCCTCCCAGTTCCTGAATTTCTATGAGTCTCAGTGCCATCTTGCTCTTCGTAGAAGCTAGGGTCTTACCTCCTTTTTCTACATGGGCATTAAAATCCAATCTCCTTTATTACTGGGGCTAACAATCACCACTATTTCCATTTGCTTCCATTTTAAATACATAGTAAATATTTTTCAGGTGACGAGTGAATTATGGTTGATACAGGGCAGCATAGAAGGCAAATGAAGATATTTTGGGGAAAAATATATCCCTTGGGTCTCTCAACCATATGTTAAATGTTAGTTTCTCACTCGTTAAATGTAGGATTATCTCTGAAGTACATTCTTCTTTTCTGGAAAGGGGGTGTCTTGGGACAGTATCTTTAATTGTATATCCAGAGTTTGAGTACCACACAGATATGCTAAATATAATACTTGCTATGATCATAGTTCACTAAGCAGTAAAATGGTTCATTTTCTTGATAAATTCAGATATTCTAAAGCTCTCGTCTAAGAGGTAAAATTGTTTGATGAGAAAATTACATAGTTGAATTATTTGAAGGTAATTCAAATGCAATTAAAAAAAAAGAATTGTGTGTGTGACTGTGTGTATCTAGGTAATGCAGCCCACCTTTGACATACTACTCTGTATAAATATCTTAGGATTTTGAACGCCTAACTGATAAAAAAAATACAGTTATTGAATTTCAGTAATAGAGACAAAAATTTTGTTTGGGGTCTTTTTATTTTCAGATATAATCTACATATCTAACAGTACTACTGCTACTAAAAAGTCACCCCCTATAGCATTTTATTCTTATTAAATATTTCATTTATGTTATTTTTAAATGGTGTTTTCTCTAGTCCAACATTATATATTTTAGAACTAAATTATCCCTACTACATTTTAACGGTCAAAATGTGGGACTATGTTCCATCTGAGCAGCTCTTTTCTTTCCAGTTATATTTTTTAACATTTATCTTTTGTGAGTCTATGTGTTTATATTATTATTTATGTTTATAAATACGATTTTAAGTCACCTAAAGCTAGAACATGGTGCATTAAATATCATATTGCAGTTATCTCAAGTTTAGGACATTCAGGAAAAAAAGTTCATATCCAATTAAATGGCATTTATTTGTAAAGTTTATGTACTTTATTAAATCATTTTTTAATTTTAAAATTTGACTTTATTATAAATAATCCTGAGATAAAACACACAGACATATAACAGTCTTCATTATTTATAAGGTATTTATGTGTCTAGGAAAGCAACCATGCTAAAATAATGTACTTGGAACCTGTGGTGAGTCCTAGATTAAATGATGCCTGGACTGCTGCCAGTTTACAGATTTTATCAAATTTATATCCTCCTTTGTATGTATCTCTCAGATGAGTATGTATTACATCAGTAAGCAGGCTTTGTAGGGCTACAGTTGTGATTCTGAATAATGTCAAAAAGCTGTCCTAAATTGGTTGGGATTAACTAAACAATGCTGTAGTAGGAATATTACAGTGTGACAAACATGGACATAGATACCTGTGTTTCATTAATGTGTATGGAATTGACAAGGTTCTAGAAACCAGAAAGAATATGTAAAATGGCCTCTGTTTTGTGTGTGTGTGTTGAGGGGGAGGAGGCGGAGAGCATCCTCATTGGCTGGGAATCACTTATTTAGTGGGTCAGTGGTATGATGACTTTAAGATTGTGTGTTGGCAACGTCTGAATCAGAATGGCTTATTGATGTAGTTATTTTAGGGCTTGCTATTTATTCATGGGCTTTGCTTATAGATCTCTGAGATAAGTGAGATGAAATCTCTAAATTATACCATTGGTCCTAATGGCAACTATTTACTTTGATCCTAAATGGAAAAGAATTCTGGGGGGAGTAGTTTCACTGAGAATTTTTAGTAAATCAACATAAGACTTTCAGCTTTCCGGATTAGGCCAACACATTTTATTCTACATTAAAAAAATCATGAAAAATGATTGCCTTCATAATAGCTCCTCTGTGAACCAAGGATTTTCTGTCGGGTGCTAGGTTGGTTGGTTGTTGGATAAGAGCAATGTGTGTATTTCCTACTCTTTCCTTATCGTGAATGTAAAAGCAAGCACAAGTGAGCAATCACTCTGACGGTGTGCTTATTTATGCCCTATTAAAGAACAATTACAAACCAAGAACTAGCAACCAATTAGCAATTCTGTATTAGGACCCTGGGTCCATTTCTTCTTTTACTAAATCAACCCTTTGATGCTCAGGAGTAAAGAATAATGCTTTTCAAGTATTTAAGTCTTGCATTTCGGGGAAGGGGTCCAGAATTATTTAGCTTTTGCAAGCGCTGATGCCTTATAAACAGCATTTAATTCGCCCAGTTTAGGTCATTGACCTATGACAGTTTGAAAGCTTCATACATGCCTGTACTTGTAACTTTTATAGACTGTCTCTCATCTCATAGTGTCTGTCATCTGTCAAAGCAAATTTGAAATTCTTAAGAAATAACTAGATAAATTAGAAAATAAATGAAGAAAAAAATTTAAATGTAGGTAATTGTAAAGAATAAAAACTAGAGGTCACTGTGATTCTTGTTTGCAATAGGCTGCCTTTAGGATAATATAGTTTTTGTAAAATTTCATACAAAGTAGACTTTTCCCTCATTAAAATACACTTTAAAAGAGAATTCAAACAAATTTGGTATATTCTTTAAAAATCTACATGCTAGCCAATTTTCTTTTAAAGCTTCAAACCTTTTAACTTAGAAAACATTCTGCTTAAAGGACATTTTGTCTTTGCTATAGCTGTTTCAGAACAGTTTCATGAAGGTAGGAAACGTAAATTTGAGCTGCAGTAAACGTAGGGCATTTAGCAGGCAGTTGGCTTTTCAACCTTCACTATAGCAGTCTCTTCCATACATGGCACTATGTTTTATTAACATAATTTAAATAAGGATGTTCTGGGTTATCATTTACACAGATTAAATTTCTCATCTAATGTACATGTAACTAAATGCACATTTGCCTACATAATAGCTCTTGGTCACAGTTTTTATGGTGGTCTTTCAGCCAGACAGTGGGGCTGCAGCTCTTTATGTGTATGTGCTGAAGAATACACATATACGTGCTAATTCACAGATCACTGGGCTGGTGTCAAGACTCTCCCTCCCTCAGCAGTGTGAGGCTCCTCAGGCCAGCTCTCAGGAAGCTCTGCTGATTGGTTGACGTTATCCCAGAAACCTGCAGCAGTGTGCCCTTCCCGCAGTCAGCTGCTTCAGATTCCAAGGAGTTGATAGTTTTACTTTTAGAGAGGAAAGCGTTTTAACTGGAAAATTTGCAATCAAAACTGTTCATCACATTGAGCAAAAACAGAATTTTAAGAGTGTGCATAGTCATTCAAATTGAGGACTACATCCTGTGACCTTTTTCAACTGGACTAAATTAAATATGTAATATCCCCAGGAGCAGTTTTTGAGAACAGCACTCGGCCTTACCTTGACTACTGAATCATTAAAACACACGTGGAAACATTCCATTTTATTTTGATCTGACCCTTTGGCAGTAAATGGCCACCTCCTTGCAACTTATAGTGGAAGTCTTTTTCTCAAAAATAATTTACTTCCACCTGGTCTGTCTTTAGGCATTTTCCCATGTGTTCAAAAACATTGACGTGTCTCTGTATTTATATAAGATCCGTATATTCTTCTTTTGAGTCTGCTGCTTCTAATTTCTTAATCTTTTATCTGCATAATATCTAAGTGCTAGTGACTTGAAAACTCTAGTTCTATGGATTTAAAGAGGGGAGTATAGGCTGTTTGCCCTTTAATTAGTGAACTTTTAAATATCTCTCCTTTGTCTGTTTCTTAAGTGAGCAGAGAATAAAAATGGCACAGTTTTCATTAGGCCCGACTTAAAGGAAAATTAATTGCTGGTATTCCTTTCTTTCTAGAAATCTTCCTTATTGCGTAGAGATCAGTATAAAATTCTGTATTAATAAATCAGTATTTCTAAACATATACTCCTCAAAATGAATGATGTATTCATGTAAAAACTAGACTTTTAGATCAGTGTAATGCTGCAAATGTAGTACATCTGGATTTCAGCAGAGTCTTTGATAAAGTCATAAAATGTTGGCCATTTTATTTAGATGGTGCAGTAGGGCCTATCACCAAAGGCAGCAAAATGTATTGGACCCCTTGAAGTCACTGAACAATCTCCTCTCCCCTGTCGAGGTTATGAAGCTGAATCCAACCTCTGTACCCCGACACCAAATTAAATCTCAGAGACAGAGTTTTGGATGAAGTAGAGAAGAATACTTTGCCAGGCAAAGGGGGCCTACAGCCGGTTAATGCCCTCAAAACTGTGTGTCCCGACCTGGAGGGGGTAGTGAGAAGTATTATAGTAATGGTTCAAAGTAGGCGTGCTCAGCTCGTGGACATTCTTCTGATTGGCTGGTGGGGAGGTAAGTGGCAGGCAGCATCATCAACCTTCTGGTTCCAACCCGTCTGGGTTCTGTGTGCTCCTGGGCAGCTAAGCTATTAACTTCTCCCACCTGGTGGGGGCTTCAGTATCTGCAAAACAGCTCAAGGATATTGTTATGTATATCCCTTGAGGGGGAACCAGGACCCTGCCCCAAGGCTGCACTATTGTTTCCTTTGACTGTTCTCCCTTGTCTTCACATCCCCTCCCTTCCCTAATTAGCAGCTGTTTGAACCTGCCCTTTGGAACTCAGGGAAGGTCATGGAAGCTGAATGAAGCCTATTGGCTGTAATCAAGAAATGGGGGACACAGAAAAGGCTTTTGTGTCCAAGAGACCCACAGGGTCCTGCTCAGTATCAGTTACTGAGAGTTTGAACCTCTAGAAGTCTCTTGTCTCCTCCACCAACTCCTCCTCGTTCTTCTTTTTGCTAGTCTTATTGTCCTAAGTTATGACAAGAAGAAAATCAAAAGGAGAATTACAAATAAAAATAAAAAGGAATGTTACTGAACTGTTGGATGGCTCAGGAGAAGATATGAACGCTGAAGCACAGAGAGGAAAAAGATGAAATATGAAGATGAAAATGTAAGAGCCATGTTAGGACAGTGTGAAAGCTTCTAGTATGGATATAATTGGAGTCCAAAAAGGTATTTTGTATATACAGTAAACATAATTTTAAATTATACAATTAAAATGTATTATTTTGATATGCCATTTATAGTTACATTTTTTAATATTTTAAAATTTAATTTGGTGGAAGAAGTGAGAAGAGGGATAGTCTTTTTAAAAAATATCATTAGTTGGGGGGACCTTCAAGATGGTGGAAGAGTAAGACATGAGGCTCACCTTCCTCCCCACAAATACATCAAAAATACATCTACACGTGGAACAACTCCTACAGAACACCTACTGAACGCTGGCGGAAGACCTCAGACTTCACAAAAGACAAGAAAATCCCCACGTACCTGGGTAGGGGAAAAGAAAAAAGAAAAAACAGAGACAAAAGAATAAGGACAGGACCTGCACATCAGGGAGGGAGCTGAGAAGGGGGAAAGGTTTCCACACACTAGGAAGCCCCTTCACTGGCAGAGACGGGACGGGGGAGGAGCTTCAGAACCACGGAGGAGAGTGCAACAACAGGGGTGCAGAGGACAAAGCGGGGAGATTCCCGCACAGAGGACCAGTGCCGACCAGCACTCACCAGCCTGAGAGGCTTCTGTGCTCACCCGCCGGGACAGGTGGGGACTGGGAGCTGAGGCTCTGGCTTCAGAGGTCAGACCCCAGGGCGAGGACTGGGGTTGGCCGTGTGAACACAGCCTGAAGGGGGCTAGCGCACCACAGCTAGCTAGGAGGGAGTCCGGAAAAAGTCTGGACCTGCCTAAGAGGCAAGAGAACATTGTTTCGGGGTGCATGAGGACAGGAGATTCCTTCTCTGTCTGCCCACAGAAGGCAGAGCACTGCCTAAATGAACTCCAGAGACCGGCGTGAGCTGCGGCTATCAGCTTGGATCCCAGAGACAGGCATGAAACGCTAATGCTGCTGCTGCAGACACCAAGAAGCCTGTGTGCAAGCACAGGTCACTATCCACACCCCCCACTCCCTGGGAACCTGTGTAGCAAGCCACTGCCAGGGCCCCGTGATCCAGGGAGAAATTCCCCAGGAGAACACATGGTGTGCCTCAGGCAGTAGCAACGTCACGCCGGCCTCTGCCACCACAGGCTCACCCCAGTTATAATTATTCCAACTATAACTACCGTACCCCTACCTCCCCCCAGGCTGAGGGAGCAAGAGCCCCCTAATCAGGTGCTGCTTTAACCCCATCCTGTCTGGGTGGGAAGAGATGCCTGAGGGCGACGTACACACAGAGGTGGGGCCCAACGAAACCTGAACACCGGCAGCTGTGCAAACAAAGACGAGAAAGGGAAATTACTTTGTGCAGCCTCAGGAGCGGCAGATTAAATCCCCACAGTGAACTTGATGTATGCTGCATCTGCAGAATGCCTGAGTAAACAACAAAGCATCCCAAAATTGAGGCGGTGGACTTTCGGAGCAACTGTAGACTTGGGGTTTGCTGTCTGCCACTGATTTGTTTTTGATTTTTATGTTTATCTTAGTATAGTTTTTAGCACTTGTTATCATTGGTGGATTTGTTTATTGGTTTGGTTGCTCTCTTTTATTTCCCTTATTATTATTTTCCATTCTTTTTTTCTCCCTTTTGTTCGGAGCCATGTGGCTGACAGGGTCTTGGTGCTCCAGCCTGGTGTCAGGCCTGAGCCTCTGGCAAGTTCAGGAAATTGGACCACCAGAGACCTCCCAGCCCCATGTAGTATCAGTTGACGACAGCAGTCCCAGAGGTCTCCGTCTCAGTGCTAAGACCGAGCACCACCCAATGGCCAGCAGACTCCAGTGCTGGATGCCCCATGCCAAACAACATAACCCCACCCATTAGCAGAGAGGCTGCCTAAAATCATACTGAGTTCACAGACATCTCACACCACCAGTTGCGGCCCTGCCCACCAGAAAGACAAGATCCAGCCCCACCCACCGGAACACAGGCACCAGTGCCCTCCACCAGGAAGCCTACACAAGGCACTGAACCAACCTCGCCCACTGGAGGCACACACCAAAAACAACGGGAACTACGAATCTGCAGCCTGCAAAAAGGAGACCCCAAACACAGTAAGTTAAGCAAAATGAGAAGACAGAAAAACACACAGCAGATGAAGGAGCAAGGTAAAAACCCAGCAGACCAAACAAATGAAGAGGAGGTAGGCAGCCTACCTGAAAAAGAATTCAGAGAATTGATAGTAGAGATGATCCAAAATCTTGGAAATAGAATGGAGAAAATACAAGAAACGTTTAACAAGGACCTAGAAGAACTAAAGAGCAAACAAACAATGATGAATAACACAATAAATGAAATTAAAAATTCTCTAGAAGGAATCAATAGCAGAATAACTGAGGCAGAAGAACGGATAAGTGACCTGGATGATAAAGTAGTGAAAATATCTACTGCAGAGCAGAAGAAAGAAGAAAGAATGAAAAGACTTCAGGGCAGTCTCAGAGACCACTGGGACAACATTAAACGCACCAACATTCGAATTATAGGGGTCCCAGAAGAAGAAGAGAAAAAGAAAGGCTCTGAGAAAATACTTGAAGAGATTATAGTTGAAAACTTCCCTAATATGCGGAAGGAAATAATCAAGTCCAGGAAGCACAGAGAGTCCCATACAGGATAAATCCAAGGAGAAACACGCCAAGACACATATTAATCAAACTGTCAAAAATTAAATACAAAGAACAAATATTAAAAGCAGTGAGGGAAAAGCAACAAATAACACACAAGGGAATCCCCATAAGGTTAACAGCTGATCTTTCAGCAGAAACTCTGCAAGCCAGAAGGGACTGGCAGGACATATTTAAAGTGATGAAAGGGAAAATCCTGCAACCAAGATTACTCTACCCAGAAAGGATCTCATTCAGATTCGATGGAGAAATTAAAACCTTTACAGACAAGCAAAAGCTAAGAGAATTCAGCACCACCAAACCAGCTTTACAACAAATGGTAAAGGAACTTCTCTAGGCAGGAAACACAAGAGAAGGAAAAGAGCTACAATAACAAAGTCAAAGCAATTAAGAAAATGGTAATAGGAACATACACATCGATAATTACCTTAAATGTAAATGGATTAAATTCTCCCACCAAAAGACACAGACTGGCTGAATGGATAGAAAAACAAGGCCCATATATATGCTGTCTACAAGAGACCCACTTCAGACCTAGGGACATACAGACTGAAAGTGAGGGGATGGAAAAGGATATTCCATGCAAATGGAAATCAAAAGTAAGCTCGAGTAGCAATTCACATATCAGACAAAATAGACTTTAAAATAAAGACTATTACAAGAGACAAGGAAGGACACTACATAATGATCAGGGGATCAAGATGAAGATATAACAATTGTAAATATTTATGCAGCATCATAGGAGCACCTCAGTACAGAAGGCAAATGCTAACAGCCATAAATGGGGAAATTGACAGTAGCACAGTAATAGTAGGGGACTTTAGCACCCCACTTTCACCAATGGACAGATCAACCAACATGAAAATAAATAAGGAAACACAAGCTTTAAGTGATACCTTAAACAAGATGGACTTAATTGATATTTATAGGACATTCCATCCAAAAACAACAGAATACACTTTCTTCTCAAGCACTTATGGAACATTCTCCAGGATAGATCATATCTTGGGTCACAAATCAAGCCTTTTTAAATTTAAGAAAATTGAAATCATATCAGGTATCTCTTCTAACCACAATACTATGAGACTAGGTATCAATTACAGGAAAACAACTAAGAAATACAAACACATGGAGGCTAAACAATGAGCTACTAAATAACCAAGAGATCACTGAAGAAATCAAAGAGTAAATCAGAATATACCTGGAAACAAATGCCAATGAAAACTGGACGGCCCAAAACTTAAGGGATGCAGCAAGAGCAGTTCTAAGAGGGAAGTTTATAGCAATACAGTCCTACCTCAAGAAACAAGAAACGTCTCAAATAAACAATATAACCTTACACCTAAAGGAACTAGAGAAAGAAGAACAAACAAAACCCCAACTTTAGCAGAAGTTAGCAGGTTCCATCTAAATGGAATCTAAAAAAATGGTTCTGATGAACCTAGGGGCAGGACAGGAATAAAGACGCAGATGTAGACAATGGACTTGAGGACAAGGGGAGGGAGAAGGGCAGGCTGGGGCGAAGTGAGAGAGTGGCATGGACATACGTGCACTACCAAATGTAAAATAGGTAGCTAGTGGGAAGCAGCCGCGTAGCACAGGGAGATCAGCTTGCTGCTTTGTTTCCTCCTTGAGGGGTGGGATAGGGAGGGTGGTAGGGAGGCGTAAGAGGGAGGGGACATGGGGATATACGTATACATATAGCTGATTCACTTTGTTATACAGCAGAAACTAACACAGTATTGTAAAGCAATTATGCTCCAATAAAGATGTTAAAAATATATATCATTAGTTTTCCTAACATCATTTATTATATAATTCATTGTTCCCTCGAGATATTAAAATGCCCTCTTTAACATATATGAAATATTATATATTTTGGTGTTTCTGAGCTTCCTATTCTGTTCCCTTGATCCATGAGTATAATCCAGCAATGGCTGGATTTTTAACTTATGTCATTTTATGTTACAGTAATTGATAGGGTGAAGTCCGTCTTATCCTTCCCTATCAAGAGATCCTTGACTTTTTTTTTTAAGAGATCCTTGACTTTTTGTGTGCATTTATCCTTTGAACTGGTCCTTAAAATCATTTAGTCAATATAAAAACATTCTTCTGGTATTTTTAGTATAATTACATTAAACTTACAGGTTCATTTGGGGAAGATTATAGTTTTGAAACTATGAATATTCCTGTAGAGGATCATAGTGCACAAAAATTCCATATCAAGAATATATAATGAAATCTTACAAAATCAAAAATAAAAGCTGAACAACCCAATGTAAAAACAAAACAAAACTAAGCAAAATAGTTGAGCGGACACTTTACGAAAGGAGATATACAAATGGCCTATGAAAATGTGCTCAAATCATTACTAAACAGGGAAGTGCAAATTTAAACCATCCCTACTAAAATGGCAAAAATTCAAAAGGCTTACGCTACCAAGTGTTGTTAAGTATGTAGAACAACTGGAAGTCTCAGCCATTGCTGGTAAAAGGTGAAATGGTACAGCACCTTTAGAAAACAATCTAGCAGTTACTTAAAAAGGTAAATATGTACTTAGCATACAACCCAGCAATCCCATTCCTTGATATTTTCTGAAGAAAGATGAAAACATGTATCTCCACAAAGACTCTATGAGTGTTCATAGTGTCTTTTCACATAATAGCTAAAAACTGGAAATAAGCCAGATGTCCATCAAGTGGTGAATGGATTAACAAACTATTGTGTATTTATAAATAGAATATTATTCAGCAATAAAAAAAGAACTGATGCATTCTTGACTAATGAATCTAAAGCACATGCTAAGTGAAAGAAGCTAAACACAAAAGAATACGTACTATATGACTCCATTTATGTAATTCTAGAAAAGGCAAAGCTAGCTTGTAGTGAAATAAAGCAGATCAGTTTGGTAGTCTGGGCTGGAAAGGGAAGAGGAGTTGATTGGGTAGGGGCACTTTTTGGGGAGTGGGGAATGTTCTATATCTTGAATGTGATGGTGGCTACATGGCCTGTACATTTACCAAAGTGCGTTGGATTGCACGTCAAAATATATGCATTTTAATTATATGTAAATTGTATCTCAAATGTTATTAAAAACAGAAAACAAAGACAACATCTACCTTTTTTTCCCCAGTATAAATGCCTGGAGTGGCTAGCATATCAGTGAGTGTACTGCTTTGACTTTCAAAATCCTTCTGCATTTCTGGCATATAACATTTTTCTATTTTTCTTCTTGTGCACCATGTCATTTTTTTCAACTTTATTAAGATATAATTGATGTACAACATTGCATATGTTTAACGTGTACAGTGTGTTGATTTGATAAACTTATATATTGCATTGATTACCAATATAAGGTTAGTTAACAGCTCCATCACCTCACAGTTATCTTTTGTGCGTGTGCATATGTGTGCACATGCGCGTACTAAGAGCATTTAAGATTCTCTCCACTTTCAAGTATATAGTACAGTATTGTTAACTATAATCACCTTGTTGTACATTAGGTCCTCAGAATTTATTCATCTTAAAACTGAAAGTTTATACCCTTTGATCAACATCTCCCCATTTTCCCGAACCCTCAACCCCTGGTAACCACTGTTACTCTATGAGTTTGGCTTTTTAAGTTTCCATGTATAAGTAACATCACACAGTATTTGTCTTTCCCCGTCTGACTGATTTCACTTAGCATAATGCCATCAGGGTCAGTTTATGTTGTTGCAAATGGCAGGATTTCCTTCTTTTTCATGGCTGAATAATAGCCCACTGTATATACCACGTTTTCTTTATCTGTTTATCTGTCAGTGAACACTTAGGTTATTTCCATGTCTTGGTTATTGTGAATAATGCTGCAGTGAACATGGGAAGGCAGATATATCTTAGAAATCCTGTATTCATTTCCTTTGGCTTTATACCCCGAAGTGAGATTGCTGGATCATATGGTAGCTCTATTTTTAATTTCTTGAACTTTCATACTGTTTTCCATACTAGCTGTACCAATCTACATTCCTACCAAATGTGCATAAAGGTTCACCTTTCTCCCCATTCTTGCCAGTGTTTGTTATCCCTTGTGTTTTTGATGATAGCCATTCTAACAAGCGTGAGGTGCTATCTCAATGTGGTATTGGTTTACATTTCCCTGATGATTGGTGACATTGAGCATCTTTTTAAGTACCTGTTGATCAGTTGTATGTCTTCTTTGGAAAAATGTCTGTTCAGTTCTTCTGCCCATTTTTAAATAGGATTTTTTTTATTGCTTTTGATTTGTATGAGTTATTTATTTGGGATATTAACCCCTTATCAGATATATGCTTTGCAAATATTTTCTCCTATCCTATAGGTGGCCTTTTCATTTTGTTGATTGTTTTGCTGTGTAGAAGTTTTTCAGTTTGATCAAGTCCCACTTCTTGATTTTTGCTTTGGTTGCTTCTGCTTTTGGTGTCATATCCAAAATATTATTGCCAAGACCAGTGACAAGGAGTTTTACCCCTATGTTTTCTTATAGAAGTTTTGTGGTTCCAGGTCTCAGGTTTAAGTCTTTAATCCATCTTGAGTTAATTTTTGTCAGTGGTATAAGATAGGGGTTCAATTCCATTCTTCTGTGTGGATTATCCAGCTTTCTCACGTCCGTTCATTTAAGAGACTATCATTTCCCCGTTGTTCTTTGTTCCTTTGTCAAATGTTAGTTGATGGTATCTGTGAGGGTTTATTTCTAGGCTCTCGATTCTGTTCCCTTGGTCTATGTGTCTAATGCCAGTACCATACTGTTTTTATTACTACATCTTTGTAGTATAGTTTGAAATCAGAAGTTGTGATGTCTCTTGCTTTTTTCTTTCTCAAGATTGCTGTGGCTATTTGAGGTCATTTGAATTTTAGGACTGTTTTTTTCTATTTCTGTTAAAAAATATCATTGGAATTTTCATAGGCATTAAAACTCTAGATGGCTTTGGGTAGTATGGACATTTTAACAGTATTAGTTCTTACGATCTAGGAACACAGGATGTCTTTACATTTGTGTCTTCAGTTTCTTTCATTAAAGCCTTGTAGTTTTCAGTGTACAGATCTTTCACCTCTTTGGTTAAAATTATTCCCAATTTTCAAAATGCTGTTGTGAATGGGATTTTTTTCTTTATTTTATCAGAAGATTGTTGTTAGTATAGAAATGTTTCATATTCGATGAGCATTGCTAGGTGTTATTGCAAGAGCAGTTTTACATCAGCCATATTGCTAGTTCTAGACATTGCAGAGTCCTGTGCTTTTTGTCTTTGTTTGTTTTGCTAAATGGTGAACTTATCATGGGAATTAACTTTACCCCTGAAAAATACCCGTGATGATGGATATTTGATACTTGAGGAATGCAAAGAGAAGAGTAATAATTATTTTGTATTTATTGTTTGTTGGGTACTGTTCTAGATGCTTTCACATCTGATGGCTAATTCAAGTCTCATACCAACATTTAGACTAAGTATTATTATCCATATTTATATGTGAGGAAACTGACATTAGTAGACTGACTCTGGTTCCTGCTGGCAACAAACTGCAATCTGGAATGCAAACCAAACTTTCTGATTCCAATTCCAGGTTTTTTTGTTTGAGGTTGAAATTTATCACACCCTTAACGTTGATAGATCATTCATAAAACTAAAATATGAAGATACTTTTATTATTTTAAATACTCTTAAAGACATTGTTCATAATATAGTTTGATTCCCCTTATGTTACAGCCCTAGTAATGAAGTCATTCAAAGTTAATACCAGTAATATATTTACCCCTTAAAAAATCTATCATAATGTGTTAGTTGCCTGATTTGTCCTCATATTTGGAAAGGATTCTCATGACCCCTGCCTAGGATGAAGTTCCCCTAGCTGGGGTTAGGTGTGGTAGGCGACAGGACAGATTTATGCCCTCAGTGTTCAAGAATAAGGGCAACTGTTTTCTGTATCCCAGGTGAAAGATGTGTGGAACTCCAGGACAAGTCTTAAACATAACACTTTGGGTTTTCAGTAGAG
The DNA here is from genome assembly GCF_059928025.1 of Delphinapterus leucas. Classification (NCBI taxonomy): domain Eukaryota; kingdom Metazoa; phylum Chordata; class Mammalia; order Artiodactyla; family Monodontidae; genus Delphinapterus; species Delphinapterus leucas. Next base: position 113,518,049 of record NC_143150.1, read on the forward strand.
GAGTACAATGCTTCAAGTAATTTATAGGCTAGAACCTGGAAATAATCCAAAAAGCATCATACTTGGCAGGAGAGGGCCTTCTATGGAATACCTGGTTTTATTTATTTAATTATTTTTCTATCTATCTATCTATATTTATTTATTTTTAGGATGAGAATATCTTTTTCTTTTTTTAATTGGAGTATAGTTGCTTTACAATGTTGTGTTAGTTCCTGCTGTACAGGTGAATCAGCTATATGTATACATATATCCCCTCCCTCTTGGGCTTCCCTCTCATGCATCTAGGTTATCACAGAGCACCAAGCTGAGCTCCCTGTGCTATACAGAAGGTTCCCACTAGCTATCTGTATTACACATGGTAGTGTATATTTGTCAGTCCTAATCTCCCAATTCGTCCTACCCTCCCCTTCCCCCACTGTGTCCACATGTCAGTTCTCTACCTCTGAGTCTCTATTCCTGCCCTGCAAATAGGTTCATCTGTACCATTTTTCTAGATTGAACATATATGTGTTAATATATGATATTTGTTTTTCTCTTTCTGACTTACTTCACTCTGTATAACAGACTCTTTGTCTATCCATGTCTCTACAAATGACCCAATTTCATTCCTTTTTATGGCTGAGTAATATTCCATTGTATATATGTACCACACCTTTATCCATTCCTCTGTCAGTGGACACTTAGGTTGTTTCCATGTCCTGCCTATGGCAAATAGTGCTGCAGTGAACACTGGGGTGCATGTGTCTTTTTGAATTATGGTTTTCTCTGGGTATATGCCCAGTAGTGGGATTGCTGGGTCATATGGTAGCTCTACATTTAGTTTTTTAAGGAACCTCCATGCTGCTCCATAGTGACTGTATCAATTTACATTCCCACCAAAAGTGCGAGAGCGTCCCCTTTTCTCCACACCCTCTCCAGCATTTATTGTTTGTAGATTTTTTGATGATGGCCATTCTGACCGGTGTGAGGTGATATCTCATTGTAGTCTTGATTTGCATTTCTCTAATGATTAGTGATGTTGAGCATCTTTTCATGTGCCTCTTGGCCATCTGTATGTCTTCTTTGGAGAAATGTCTATTTAGGTCTTCTGACCATTTTTGGACTGGGTTGTTTGTTTTTTTGTTATTGAGCTGCATGAGCTGCTTATAAATTTTGGAGATTAATCCTTTGTCGGTTGCTTTATTTGCAAATATTTTCTCCCATTCTGAGAGTTGTCTTTTCGTCTTGTTTATGGTTTCCTTTGCTGTGCAAAAGCTTTGAAGTTTCATTAGGTCCCATTTGTTTATTTTTGTTTTAATTTTCATTACTCTAGGAGGTGGGTCAAACAAGATCTTGCTGTATTTATGTCAAAGAGTGTTTTTCCTGTGTTTCCCTCTAAGAATTTCATAGTGTCTGGCCTTACACTTAGGTCTTTAATCCATTTTGAGTTTATTTTTGTGTATGGTGTTAGGGAGTGTTCTAATTTCATTCTTTTACATGTAGCTGTCCAGTTTTCCCAACACCACTTATTGAAGAGACTGTCTTTGCTCCACTGTATATTCTAGCCTCCTTTGTCATAGATTAGGTGACCATAGGTGCCTGGGTTTATCTCTGAGCTTTCTATCCTGTACCATTGATCTATATTTCTGTTTTTGTGCCAGTACCATATTGTCTTGATTACTGTAGCTTTGTAGTATGGAATACCTGCTTGTATATCTGTGACAGAAAAGGAAAATTTAAAGCACCAAACTTTTAAAGATAATGATTATGTAACCCTCATGTCCTTCATGCCTTGATTGACAGGAAGTTCACTAAATTTAATGCTCAAATAATAGTAACTATATTAGGGCAGCATATTTGCAAGAAGTTAAGTGGGTACCAGATCATGGACTATCACATGGTGATAGACTAAGTGGTTAGGATTTGACCTGAAGTTGATAGACAACCACTGTGTTACTCATGTGAGGAAATGGTATGGTAATTTGTACTTTAAAAGTTGCTCTGTGTCATTTTGGAGGATAAATTAGAGTGGGAAGACCCAGGAATTAATAAGACCAATGGGAAGAGTATTACATTAACCTTTTAGAAAGGATGTAGGTTTGACCTATGGTATTGGCAGAGAGTCATAAAGATATTCACTGGGGGGATAATAGAGAGAGGGCTCTAGATTTTTGGCTTAGGCAGTTTAGTAGACTTAGGGGCTAATTGAAAGGCTTAAAGTATGCATACAGTGAACATGGATGCCCACCCAAATATAAGCTATGAGTGCATTGAAAAAGCCTTCATTATGGTGATCCAAGCTCTAAAGAAGAGAGAAAAGGATTTCTCAAATTTTAATGTGAATATGTAATAACTGGGCATCTTGATTCTGTGGATTCTAACTCAGTTGGTCTGCATTTCTAACATTTTCTCAGGAGATTATGATGTTACTCGTCATGAGAACTTACTTTGAGTGGCAAGGCTCTAGCCATTTACTGCGCTCTGAATGCTTAATCTTTGTTTTCACCTTCTCTGATTCTCTTGTGTTTGTTTGGTACGATATCTTGGCTCTTAGTTCTCTTTTCTGGGTCCCTTTGATGAAGAGCTGATTTTAAATGACAATTTATGGCCTCACAATGGAACTCAGCTATTCAATATTGTACTTCTGTTAAAGTGATAGATTTGGCCATCACTTCACATATGTTTGAGCAGATTCTGTAGGTGTCCTGCCCGTGTGTCCTTGGACCTTAATATTGTAGTGCAGACTTCCAATTGTATTTTTATGACTAAAGATTTTTCCTAGTGTTCAGAGAATGCTCTATTTATGTATCCATGTTCCTAGCAAACTAGAAGAGCCAAACCAGCAGCCCTTGACCAATGACTGCTGGGAATTGGTGTGTAAATACCTAAGCTCCCTCACCTCTCAAGCTGGATATCTCTGAGGCATGTCCTCTACGTAGTTTCTCAGAGTCACCCAGTGGGCTTTAAATCCAGTTACCCTCACTGGTGACTTGCTTGAAAATTCACCCTTTTTGAGCTATTTTCCTTTCCCTGTCTCACTTTGCTACTCTGTTGATGTTTACCAGGATCACCTGCCAAACAAATTGCTTCTGTGGAGAATCCAAAGACATGGTTGGTAGTTAAAACTGAGTGCATGCATGAAATCACCAGGAGAGCGTGTGTGAAGTGAAAGAGAATAATGTCTGTGATGGAGGCATGGGAAATATGATGTACAGCTATGTGTCCAATAAAATAATTTCAGAAAAGCAGCAGCCAGAGAGGTAGAATGGAAACCAGATCACTCCTACTTTGCAACCCAATTCTTTATCTTGAGCTCCAGACTTATATATCCAACCACCTTTTGGTCAACTCACCTTGAACATGAAGGTTTCTGTGAAATAACCCAAGGTCATCCTTAACTTCTCCCTCTCAATTACTATTCACATCCAACAAACCACGGAAACCCACTAAAAACTAATGCTTCTGTGTGTCACGTAGCTATTAAATGCAGTCATCCCCTTCTTTTTATTCTTTACTGCCACCACCTTAGTTGAAACCACCATCAAAGGCCTCTGAACTTTTTCCTCTACCCCTGTAATGACCCCTTTAAACAGTTCTCCAACAGGCAGCCACAATGATCATATGTCCTTTTGCTGAAAGTAGTTCAAGACTCTCGATTTCTCTCCACAAGAATCCCACACCCCCTAGCATGACAAGTGTCCTCAGACTTCCATCTTTGTCTCTTATTGCTTTGCTCCTGATACTTTAAGCTCTAGCCATCCTCAGCTACTGAAAGTTACCCAAACTATTATTTTTTGCTTCTGGGCTCATGTACATACTACTCCCTTTTCTGGAACTCCCTTCCCCAAATCCCTTCCCTGAAGACTTGACTAATTCTTCCAGACTCAGTTTGAATGATACTTGCTATTGGAGTCTTTACTAACTTCCAAAGGCTGGGACCAGAGCCCCTCATTATTGAAATATTTTATTGCTATTTTGTGATATTACCACTCTGCATTATAATTATGTGGTAACTACTCTTTTTTTTTTTTGCACTAGATTCTAAACTCCCTTGAGCTTAGAAAATTTTTTTTAAAATATTGTATTCCCACTGCCAAGCATAAAGTAAGTGTACAATAATTTTTTTGAGTGAATGAGAGAAATGCTAGAGAGAGTATTTAAGCAAGATAAGACTGAAAATAAGTGAAATAGTTTCTGCAGCTGGGGTGGGTTGTCAGTGTGTTCAGCAAAAGCAGCTGTATTTCAATATATGGTATAGTATTTGTGATGCTTTGGAGGTCAGTTTTGAACTATAAATTAAGGTAACAGAAAACATGGAATTTTGGAAAAATCATTAGGCATGGGGGAAGATGTTTAAGAAATACTTCACATATTCATTTTGGCCCAATTAATGTTCAATTTGAGATAGATGATAATGTTATAGTTCGTTTTCACATTAAAGCACTTTTGTTTTTGGCTGTGCCGTGTGCATGCAGGATCTTAGTTCCCCGACCAGGGATCGAATCTGTGCCCCCTGCAGTGGAAGCACAGAGTCTTAACCACTGGACGGCCAGGGAAGTCCCCAAAAACACATTTCTTGAAATGATAGTTTATTTTGCAAACCTGTATTGTTATCCTTTAGGAGATTATAAAAAACGCTAGGATTAATTTAAAGCCAAGCAATTCTTCTCCCTTTGGCACTGCTAGTAATGTGACTGAGTGACAGTGACATGTGTGAGAACTCTTAGGCCATGTCATAGCATCACTAAAGAACAGCACGTGTTTGCCTGAGGGGCCATTAGTTGACATGAAGTTTTGAAAATGTCGTGTGTGGAGAGGGAACAGCCCTAGCCCACTTCTTTTGGAAACATGGCACACAGGCTTGGGAAATTTACCCATCCTGATTGTAGAGGTTTTCTAGCTTTCTGATATATAAGATTGAAAAAAGGGCCCTAGAGTATGAATCATTACTGGTGTGAAGTGTCAAAAATGTGCTCTATTTCAAGTATGCCTGAGGTATACTTCTTACAAATTTTACAGACATTGCTACATTTTATTCATGAAGTGCCTCTTACCAAAATGCTTGGAGCATAGCACATGAGTGATAAAAATGTTTGGTGTGTAACGAAAAGGTTGTAAATTATATAAAGGAAGGAAACAACGTCTTTTGAACAGTTCTCAATCTACATGTCTATCTTTACTTTTAAAAGACAGAACTAAAATGAATTAGAAACAGAAATGCTCATTGAACAATTGTATCTATCATTTAGATAATCTTGTCAATAAGTTTTATAAAGAACAACTACTGCTCTAGAATCAGAGTTTAAGTAGAAAGTTATCCCTTACCACATGATAATATCAGGGTGAGAAAAATTACAAATAGACTCAAAGTAACAATACTTTTTAGAGCCAATTATAATGACTTTTGAATAGAGTTCAAATTACCGATCACCATGAATTTAACTAAATGCCCTGTATAATGCACACGTAATATATGCAATATATGTAAGATAGTTCTAAGATTTTTAGAGTCTCTGTCTCCTTTGTCTATGATATCTCTTTGCAAATAAAAAACAGTTTATCTCAGGTAAATGCAAATCAAAACCACATTGAGATATCACCTCACACCTGTCAGAATGGTTGTCATCAAAAAGAACACAAATAACAAATGTTGGCAAAGATGTGGAGAAAAAGGAACCTTCATACACTGTTGGTGGGAATGTAAATTGGTGCAGCCACTGTGGAAAACAGTATGGAGGTTCCTCAAAAAACTAAAAATAGAGTTACCATATGATCCCACAATTCCATTCCTGGGTATATATCCAAAACAAACAAACAAAAAAACCCTAAAACAGTAATTTGAAAAGATTCATGCATCCCAGTGTTCATAGCAGTATTGCTTACAATAGCTAAGATATGATGAGAACCTACTGTATAGCTCAGGGAACTCTACTCAGTGCTCTGTGGAGACCTAAATGGGACGGAAATCCAAAAAAGAGGGGATATATGTATACATATAGCTAATCCATTTTGCTGTACAATGGAAATGAAAATAATATTGTAAACCAACTATACTCCAATAAAAATTAATTAAAAAAAACAATAGCCAAGATATGGAAGCAACCCAAGTGTCCATCAACAGATGAATGGATAAAGATGTGGTGTATGTATATGTATACACACACACAATGGAATACTACTCGGCCATAAAAAATGAAAATTTGCCATTTACAGAACAGATCTTGTACAGATCTTTCACTCCCTTGGTTAAGTTTATTCCTAAATATTGTATTGTTTTTATGCTATTGTAAATGGGGTTGTTTTATTCATGTCTTTTTTGGATAGTTCACCGTTAGTGTATAGAAACATAATTGGTTTCTGCATGTTAGTATTGTATCCTACTAAATTTGTTTAAGTTTATTAAGTTCTATTATTATTAAGTTCTATTATTATCTTATTAAGTTTATTAAGTTCTAACAGTCTTTGATAGACTTTTTAGGGTTTTCTTTGTAAAAGATCATGTCGTCTGCAAACACCAACAATTTTACTTCTGCCTTTCTGATTTGGATGCCTTTTATTTTTTTCTTGCCTAATACTCTGGCTAGGACTTCCAGTACTATGTTAAATAGAAATGGTAAGGGTGGAGATACTTGTCTTGTTCCTGATCTTACAGTAGAAGTTTTCAGCTTTTCGCTGTTAAGTATGATGTTAGCTGTGGGCTTGTCACATGTAGCCTTTATTCTGTTGAGGTATACTTCTTCTGTACCTAATTTGTTGAGAGTTTTTATCATGAATGAATGGTGAATTTTGTCAAATGCTTTTTATGCACCTAATGAGATGATGATATGGTTTTTACCCTTCATTTTCTTAATGTAGTGTACTACATTGATTGATTTGCATATGTTGAACCCTCGTTGCATCTTAGGGATAAACCTCACTTTATCTTGGTTTATGATCCTTTGATAAACTGTTGAATTTGGTTTGCTAATATTTTGTTGAAGATTTTTGCAGCCATGTTCATCAGGAATATTGGCCTATAATTTTCTTTTCTTGTAGTATCCTTTTCTAAATTTGGTATCAAGGTAATGGTGGCCTCATAAAATGAGTTTGGAAGGATTATCCCTCCTTTTCAAATTTTGGAAGAGTTCAAGAAGGATTGGTATTAATTCTTCTTTAAATAATTGGTAGAATTTACCAGTGAAGTCATCTGGACCCGGACATTTCTTTGTTGGGAGATTTTTTATTACTGATTCCATCTCCTCATTTGTTCTGTTTCTTTTAAGAAACCAGGTTGGGATTGGATGACAAACATTGGAAATAATGCATTGAAATTGAAAATAAATGAGGTACAAGATCAACTGATCTTATATTTCCACACACAAATACAGTATCATCATCATTTTGAATGTCAGCATTAGCTAAAACTTACATATGAGATATTTCAGGATTAACTATGCATCAAAGAGCCTGATACTACTATTTTTCACTGTAAAAATTAGGAATTTATAATGATGTTTTACCACATTGGTTCTCCTATCCGTTTTGCATAATGTAAGCAGTTACAGGATACAGATTCTTTTCAAATTACTATGCAAACGAATTGTAGGTAAATCTTTGTATTTTATTAGCATACTTCTCATTGTATACCTACTCATTAAACTAAATATGCAGTCATCATCTATTTCTTTTTTCCTAATTAGGAGAATGTTGAAATGGGTAAGATAAATTTTTCCTATCATAGATTTATTTTTTTAAATTTTTTAATTAAAAAAAATTTTATTTAGGTACCAGTATCTGTTTTATTATACAGTGTGCCTTAACACTCTAAAATAACTAGATAGGACTGAGACATATACTAAAACCATAAAACTATCCCTTAGGGCCAGTAATGCAAATGGATCAATATTTTATTTGAAAATGGTCTGTGCTACTCCTTCGAAAACTAATCTGGAAAATTAGGAGATCATCACCATTGCACGGCCCCCCTCTTTCTCTTTATAATTGTTACCTATCGTAGATTTTAAAAGGCACTACACAAAGCGGAGGAGAAAAATCACATTGTTGATGTGCTATAGTGTTGGTATATTGAAGCAACATAACTTAAGCATTCTAAAGTACAGTATTCACGTTGTCCTGGAGAAAATGTCATTATTAGAACTTGGTCATCAGAATCTTGATAAAGAATGTTCATCTTAGAAAATAAGATTTATAATTTTCATCTGTTATATAGCAAAGAGTTTCAGTTATTTCAAAATTTCAACATATCAGTAGGGATTATACCTATTTTCAAAAGGAGTTTCAATCATGACAATATAAGCATGATATAGAGATTAATCAGTATGAAACAAATTGTAGAAATTCTCAAAGATGCTTCTAGGTTTTGTATGTATGTTTTATTAAACAAAATAACAAGAAGAATCATTTACTCTAATTTTGTTTTATTAAACAACAAGAATAACAAACATTTCCCCTTTCAGGTAAGCATATTAAAAAATAATCATTAAGAGAAAGATAGGGCTTCCCTGGTGGCGCAGTGGTTGAGAGTCCGCCTGCCGATGCAGGGGACACAGGTTCATGCCCCGGTCTGGGAAGATCCCACATGCCGCGGAGCGGCTGGGCCCGTGAGCCATGGCCGCTGAGCCTGCGCGTCCGGATCCTGTGCTCCGCGACAGGAGAGGCCACAACGATGGAAGGCCCGTGTACCGCAAAAAAAAAAAAAAAAAGAGAGAAAGAATCACATGCTGTAACTTGTGAGATGCCATATCTCAAAAATGACAGAAGCACATTCTTTATAGTATTTAACCTTTAAATTTTGAAAATTATTTTTCTACTTTTCAATATATTTTAAAGCTGTCATTAAAATTTTGAATGCAGAAATATATTTCCATGCATTAATTCTGTACAAATTATTACAGTGAAATGCACTAATCTTTTAGCTGTATTTTGGGGTATTTATCTTCATTTCTCTCTCTTTTTTTGAATTTTATTTTATTATTTATTTATTTTTAATGTTATTTATTTATTTATTTTTCTTATTAGTCATCCATTTTATACACATCACTGTATACATGTCAATCCCAATCTCCCAATTCATCACACTACAACCCCCACCCCCTGCCGCTTTCCCCCCTTGGTGTCCATACGTTTTTTCTCTACTTCTGTGTCTCAATTTCTGCTCTGCAAACCGGTTCATCTGTACCATTTTCTAGGTTCCACATATATGTGTTAATATATGATATTTGTTTTTCTCACTTACTTCACTCTGTATGTATGACTGTCTCTAGATCCATCCACGTCTCTACAAATGACCCAATTTCATTCCTTTTTATGGCTGAGTAATATTCCATTTTATATACGTACCACATCCTCTTTATCCATTCGTCTGTCGATGGGCATTTAGGTTGCTTCCATGACCTGGCTATTGTAAGCAGTGCTGCATGAACATTGGGGTGTGTGTGTCTTTTTGAATTATGTTTTTCTCTGGGTATATGCCCAGTAGTGGGATTGCTGAGTCATATGATAATTCTATTTTTAGTTCTTTAAGGAACCTCCATACTGTTCTCCATAGTGACTGTATCAATTTACATTCCCACCAGCAGTGCAAGAGGGTTCACTTTTCTCCACACCCTCTCCAGCATTTGTAGATTTTCTGATGATGCCCATTCTAACTGGTGTGAGGTGATACCTCATTGTAGCTTTGATTTGCATTTCTCTAATAATTAGTGATGTCGAGCAGCTTTTCATGTGCTTCTTGGCCATCTGTATGTTTTCTTTGGAGAAATGTCTATTTAGGTCTTCTGCTCATTTTTGGATTGGGTTGTTTGCTTTTTTAATATTGAGCTGCATGAGCTGTTTATATGTTTTGGAGATGAATCCTTCGTCCATTGATTCATTTGCAAATGTTTTCTCCCATTCTGAGGGTTGTCTTTTCGTATTGTTTATGGTTTCCTTTGCTGTGCAAAAGGTTTGAAGTTTCATTAGATCCCATTTGTTTATTTTTGGTTTTATTTCCATTACTCTAGGAGGTGTATCAAAAAATACCTTGCTGTGATTTATGTCATAGAGTGTTCTGCCTATGTTTTCTTCTAAGAGTTTGATAGTGTCTGGCCTTACATTTAGGTTTTTAATCCATTCTGAGTTTATTTTTGTGTATGGTGTTAGGGAGTGTTCTAATTTCATTCTTTTACATGTAGCTGTCCAGTTTTCCCAGCACCACTTATTGAAGAGACTGTCTTTTCTCCATTGAATATCCTTGACTCCTTTGTCATAGATTAGTTGACCATAGGTGCATGGGTTTACCTCTGGGCTTTCTAACCTGTTCTGTTGATCTATATTTCTGTTTTTGTGCCAGTACCATATTGTCTTGATTACTGTAGCTTTGTAGTATAGTCTGAAGTCAGGGAGTCTGATTCCTCCAGCTCCATTTTTTTCCCTCAAGACTGCTTTGGCCATTTGGGGTCTTTTGTGTTTCCATACAAATTTTAAGATTCTTTGTCTTAGTTCTGTAAAAAATGCCGTTGGTAATTTGATAGGTATTGCATTGAATCTGTAGATTGCTTTGGGTAGTATAGTCGTTTTCACAATATTTATTCTTCCAATCCAAGAACCTGGTATGTGTCTCCACCTGTTAGTATCATCTTTCATTTCTTTCATCAGTGTCTTATAGTTTTCTGCATACAGGTCTTTTGTCTCCTTAGGTAGGTTTATTCATAGGTATTTTATTCTTTTTGTTGCAGTGGTAAATGGGAGTGTTTCCTTAATTTCTCTTTCGGATTTTTCATCATTAGAGTATAGGAATGCAAGAGATTTCTGTGCATTAATTTTGTATCCTGCTACTTTACCAAATTCGTAGATTAGCTCTAGTAGTTTTCTGGTGGCATCTTTAGGATTCTCTGTGTATAGTATCATGTCATCTGCAGACAGTGACAGTTTTACTTCTTCTTTTCCAATTTGTATTCCTTTTATTTCTTTTTCTTCTCTGATTGCTGTGGCTAGCACTTCCAGAACCATGTTGAATAATAGTGGTGAGAGTGGACATCCTTGTCTTGTTCCTTATCTTTGAGGAAATGCTTTCAGTTTTTCACCGTTGAGTATGATGTTTGCTGTGCGTTTGTCATATATGGCCTTTATTATGTTGAAGTAGGTTCCCCCTGTGCTCACTTTCTGGAGAGTTTTTATCATAAATGGGTGTTGAATTTTGTCAAAAGCTTTTTCTGCGTCTGTTGAGATGATCATATGGCTTTTCTTCTTCAATTTGTTAATATGGTGTATCACATTGATTGATTTGCATATATTGAAGAATCCTTGCATCTCTGGGATAAATCCCACTTGGTCATGGTGTATGATCCTTTTAATGTGTTGTTGGATTCTGTTTGCTAGTATTTTGTTGAGGAGTTTTGCACTTATATTCATGAGTGATATTGGTCTGTAATTTTCTTTTTTTGTAGTATCTTTGTCTGGTTTTGGTATCAGGGTGATGCTGGCCTCGTAGAATGAGTTTGGGAGTTTTCCTTCCTCTGCAATTTTTTGGAAGAGTTTGAGAAGGATGGGTCTTAGCTCTTCTCTCAGTGTTTGATAGAATTCACCTGTGAAGCCATCTGGTCCTGGACTTTTGTTTGTTGGAAGATTTTTAATCACAGTTTCAATTTCATTACTTTTTATACAGTAGGTTCTTATTAGTTATCTATTTTATACATATTAGTGTATATATGTCAATCCCAATCTCCCAATTCATCCCACCACCACCACCCAGCTTTCCATTTCTCTTAATAGCATTTTTTCATTGCTACTTCTTGATTTTCAAGGTTTTAATATATTGACATCTCAGAAAGGAAAATAGCAATTTAGCTTTCTCTCCATCCATACACATTCATACTTGCTGTCAGTCTGTTCTCGCAGTATAGTTATATCATAGGTTACGTTAGTGCAGTCTTCAGTGTTTATGTTAGTGTAACTGTGTAAACATTATCCATAATTTATGTAACCTATGATATAACTATATTATATAATATATTGTGAGGTGTTTTTTTGCTTTTTGCAAATTATTTTTCCCTGAACCTAATAAATAATTGCTTTGTGTTGTGGTTACTTATTTTTCATGTATTTGTCACTAATTCAGCTCCTTCCTCAGATTATCTAAATCAACCCTTAATGTATTCTAACACATGAGCTGTTTTGTTAAGTTCTCAATTGGACTGGTTACTTTCCATGCCTGGTGCATATGAATCGTTAGGCATACCTTTGTCTCTGAGGTCTGTATTTCCTACATTCTGTTTCCTCCTCTGTTCTGGTTTACACCATCCATTTTGGTACAGCACATGTTTCAGTAGCTAAATGAAAAAGAGATGCTAGGAGATAAATTTTCAAGATCTTACCCGAAAAAGTTTTTATTTGGTAGTTTGACTGAGTATAGAATTATAGGTTGGATATCATGTTCCCAAACGTTTTGGAGCAAGCATTGCTTCATTGCCTTCTAGCTTCTTGTGTTGATTGTAAGAAGTCAGAAGTGGTCCGATTTCTGATCCTTTGTATGTGATGTGGTTAACCCCCCTCCCCGCTCTGGAAATAGTATATTTACTTTCTCCTGGTGTTCTTTTTTTTTTTTTTTTTGGCTGCACTACATGACTTGTGGGATCTTACTTCCCCAAGCAGGGACTAGGGATTGAACCTGGGCCCTCGGCAGTGAAAGTGCAGAGTTCTAACCACTGGACCGCCAGGGAGTTCCCTCTCCTGGTGTTCTTAAATTCCGTTGTAATATTCCTTTGGTGAGAGCCTGATGTAATCTATTGTGCTGGTAGTTGGTGAGTCCTTTCAATCTGGAAATCCATTTGGAAAGTTCTCCTGAATTTTATTTTTTGGTGATTTTTCTCTCCTACTTTTTCTTTCTGGAACTTATTACTGTTAATTATGTTGTATGTTGGAACTCTTGGCTTGATCTTCTACTTTTCTTTGCTTTTTCTCTCATTTTTCATTTCCCTTTATTGCTTTACATTTGGGAAAATTTTCTCAATTTTGCCTTCCAAATTTTTAATCTAGCTTTTTATTTCATCTTCATTCCCCAGAGTTGACCCATCCAATCTCCTGACTGGAGCATCAGACTCTGGCTGCTGATATTCTGGAGTTGTTGGCAGGGAGAAGATTAGTGGTCTCAACATTCAGTAAGTGAATTTTCCTTTACCTTATTTCCTGTATACTACCTGCACCTTCCGCCATGCCTGGTGTCCTTTTTGTGGTCCCGCAAATTCCATCTCCATGCTTCTCTACCCTGCTTTGTGCTTTAGGAGTCTGACCTCTGTGGATGTCATCAGTTGGGATGAGATTTGACCAGTGGGAGGGAAGTGCCTATATTTCTGTATTAAAGGGAACAGGGTGGCCCTTCTGTACAACCACTGATCTTCCTGGGTTCTAGGTAATGGATCTCTCCCCTTGCCCTTGCAGCCCTGCTGCTGGTAGCCACCTCCTGCTCGCCTAGGTACTCCCCCTATCATGGTTGTTAGTTTCCCTTTCTTGACTTAGACATAATAGATATATTTAGAGTCATGTGTAAAGTGAAAATACAGATATATTCTACATTAAAATAATGAGATATATTAACAAAGAACTTGCAAAATATGTTAGCAGGTGTTTGGGGATGATTATTCATAAAGAAGGATTTATTTCTTTACATAGAATTAATCAGAGAAAACACTAACTTATTTTAAGTGTGTTTAAAATAAGATTTCTCTCATTGAAATTTAGTTTATGCACAACTTTATACAGTGTATCAAATGATTAAGGCAGGGAGGAAACTGAGAACAAAGATTAGTGACAATGGGAAAATGAAAGGGAAAATTTTCAAGTTTTTTGTGAGGACCAACAGATTTTGAATACTGCTATAGAAGAATTTATGCTGTCTAGTGAGTGTAGTTCTATCATTTTGGTTTAGAAATTATACTCTTGAATCTTTAGCCCAAATAAGTGATTTTAGTTGCATGAGAATGGATAGATGAGAATGCAGTTTTATAACTCTAGGGCACGGCTAAAATCTAATATGGCAAGCATTGGAAGAACACAGCTTCTTTTACTTTTAAGGCTCTTCAATTTGTCATTACTGATTAAGGGCTGTCTGGATTGGCTCTCCTGGTCAGTCGAGTAATCCCAAGAGCTATCTCATGACTGGGAAATGCTCACATGAGATGAGAATCTGTTTTATTCCTACGCGTTTCAGACATTTCAGCTTTGCTTTGGGTGGGGCTGTTGGACTCTACAGTACATCACAAACAGACTATGTCTTTAATAACATTTCTCAGAAGCCACATGTCAGTTGAGTCTTAGAAAAAGGAATTTTTAAAGGAAACTGTGTAGCTTCAACATAATTTCTCTGTCTGCCAAGGACGTTTCTTAATCATTGCATGAGCCACATTTTGTATAGTGATTAAATTAGAACTAACTAAAAGGTTGAGTCTGTTTAAAGGCTGTTTATTAAAGCAGTTATTCTTTTAAGTAACAGCTGTTAATAGGAAAAAAGTCTCCATAACTACTGGCATAGGAGATATACAGTGGCAGTTTACCTTATAAATTTCATTGATGGTGAATTTTCCTGTCCACAATGTCTACTAACTTTGGCACCCAAGATGTGGTCTGCAGACCAGTAGCTTGAGTATCCATCACCTGGGAATTTGTTAGAAATTCACACTCTAAGGACCTGTCCTAGACCTGCCGAATCAGAATCCGCATTTTGAGCAAGACCCTCGGGGGATTCGTGTGCATGGTAAAATTTGGGAAGCTTGAGACTAAAGCATAGTTGCGTGGTCATTGACACTCTGCTGAAACCTTCTCAACTGGCTCAAGAAGAGCAGATTTTCCAATGGTAGCAGTGTTTTCAAAAAATGGCATCTCACAGCACAGAAATTTTTTTTTTTTTTGCGTTTAATCCAAGGGTTACGTGGATAATTTTTAACTAAAGTATTAAGGAAGGTGGACTAAGAAGGGATTATATGATATCATGGTAGATGATGTTATCGGGTTTTTTTTTAACGTCTTTATTGGAGTATAATTGCTTTACAGTGGTGTGTTAGTTTCTGCTTTATGACAAAGTGAATCGGTTATACATATACATATGTTCCCATATCTTTTCCCTCTTGCATCTCCCTCCCTCCCACCCTCCCTATCCCACCCCTCCAGGCTGCCACAAAACACCGAGCCAATATCCCTGTGCCATGTGGCTGCTGCCCACTAGCTATCTATTTTACGTTTGGTAGTGTATATATGTCCATGCCACTCTCTCACTTTGTCATAGCTTACCCTTCCCCCGACCATATCCTCAAGTCCATTCTCTAGTAGGTCTGTGTCTTTATTCCTGTCTTACCCCTAGGTTCTTCATGACATTTTTTTTTCTTAAATTCCATATATATGTGTTAGCATATGGTATTTGTCTTTCTCTTTCTGACTTACTTCACTCTGTATGACAGACTCTAGGTCCATCCACCTCATTACAGATAGCTCAATTTCGTTTCGTTTCATGGCTGAGTAATGATATCATTTTGAAAATGTATAATTAAAATTCTTATAGGAACAACTTTATAAAGGGGAAAAATTCCTCCCTCTCTGATATTACCTCAGATCAATACATCTGTATTCTATTTGTAATACTGAGTTTCTTCTCTAGATAAAGCCCAAGCTCTCCACTTCTCCAGAAAGCACAGGACATCACATTTAGGGGCTGAGAGATTCAAATAAACTGTTTCTTCTTTCACAAATCTCAAATGTGCAGTGTTTGGAATAATTAATCTAATTTACATTGCACTTAAAAACAACTGATAACACCTTTTAAACATGCTATAGAAAGATTAATGGGAGATTTTTGAAAAGAATAGTTTCATTATTATGTTTTTCCTGTATTTGAAATCCCTGGTCACCTAAAATTAGCTAGAGAAGTGTAAGTCTCTCTCTAAGGAGCAAAGTTCCCTATAGCCTGGGCCTCCTGTACTTCCTCCTTTGCTTCAATAGACATGCATTGATTATCTACTGTATACCATGAATGAGAATGCATAGACTAAATCTCCACCCTGGAATTGCTCACAGTCTCATGGGGAAGAAGGTCAAGAACACCATCACGTCATATTGTCAGTGCTGTAATAGTGCTGGCAACACATGAAGGAAAGTAGAGAAGAACGGGCCAATTTAGTCTTGGGAATCAGAGACCGATTCTAAAAGAGGTGACTGCTTTTGGCGTCTTGTTAGTGTGTTATTTATGATACAAATATGCACAAATGTTAGCTTGTGTTTCCAGAGAAGGTGGTTGAATGAAGCTTTAAGTAGAGCCAAGCCTAATATTGGCAGGTTTGATTAGACTGAACTCTGTCCAGAATGTAACTTGATGGACAGGATTAGAATGAAATGACCTCTGCTAACATAGTAGAACAAAAGTAAATTGTCTCCTGCACGAATCTGAATGATTAGCGTTAAAATATTTACCCTGTGCCCTGAACAGTTGTAATATTTGCTGCAGTGGAGATAGCAGGGCATTAGTGGGATAATCATAATGATAACAGCTGACATCTGCAGTTTACAAAGTGCCTTTATATTCATTATCTCATTTAATTTTCACAACAACCCCACGAGGTAGGTGTTATTTGCATTTCCTAGTTGAAAAAAAAAAACCATCAAAGCAAGTCGCAGAGCCTTGATAAGAAACCAAGTCTTAAAAACTCTAAGATTAATATTCTTTCTTGTAGAACCAGAACTTTCAAACCTCAATAGAAGTCTCTCTTCATTCCTGATATTACAAAGAAACTTCTACCTTCACCTGGGGGAGCTTCATTGGCAAGGATTTCTGAAAGGCTGACATTGAAAGTTGGGCTTTTCCTCTAAAACAGAAACTGTTATTTCTCCTGCCAAACCCTGTCCTTTTTTTGTGTTCTTTGTTTCTGGGTAACCAGCACAATATGGTAATTGAAAGTGGGGGCTAAAGGCAGAGTGGAATTGAAAATTACTGCAAAGTTTTTAATTCGAGCGTGGGTGAATGGTGGAGCCTTCAAGGGAGATGAACACTACATAGAGGGTTGGGTTTGGGGAACAGGCCAAGCCATAATATTGTGAAATTTGGGTATTTGAGATAATTTAGGTAGTGTTTGTCATCAGTAAATTGTTGGGCATAGCACCAGGTGTCTTGAGTAAGTGGCTTTCCTGGAGCTGAGAGTCTTGGGTTATGGTTGGGTGTTGTCCATCTCAGTTGGAGGAAGACCTGACCAATGGCTGGAACATAGGCACAATTGGAGAGGTTGGCAGGGGTCAGGGAAGATGTCAGCTTTTCAGCTAACACTCTAGTCAATGAAGGGGATTGAAAGGCAAATCAGAAAACCAAGGCAGAGGCCCAGTCAGGTGGCCTGGGCTGACATGTCAAGGTCAGGGACAAAACTTCATGTGAGTGACACGTAGGAATCCTATTTTTTAGGCAGGACCCAGATATGTCAGGCTTATGATAAAATAACTTGCTTTTAATGTTCTTAATGTTAGGTAAGAGTTTTTGAAATACTCTGGCATCATTTAGGACTGACTCAAGAATCATCAGGCCTAAGTCTGCAAGGCTTGGGCAAGGTGGGGAAAGTGTAATTTGTTCTGTCGGATATGAATGGATTATCACACATGTTAAAATAAGTATAATTTATATCATGTATCAGCTCACTAGAAATATAATCCAGTGGCAAAAATGAAATTCATCAGATTTATAATAAAATTCTGTGATGTTATTTGTAGTAGAGAGAATAATGGTTCCTCCAAGATGTCCAGGTCCTAATCTCCAGGAACTTGTGAATATGTTACCTTACATGGCAAAAGGGACTTGGAAGATGTGATTAAGGTTGAGCACCTTGGGGACAAGGAGATTATTCTGGATTATCTAGGTGGGCCCAATCTGATCACATGAGTCCTTAAAATCAGAGAACCCCCTCACCCCACCTGGCTATAGTTAGAGAGAAAGATGGCAGCAGGAGAATGATTCAGTGAACCGTTGCTGATTCTGAGATGTCGGGATCTGTGTTTAAGGGATTGAACTGTACTAAGAACCATAATCAGCTAGGAAACAGATCTTCTAGAAAGTAACACAGCCCTGCCAATGCCTTCATTTTAGTCTGATGAGACTCGTGTTGGGCTTCTGACCTACAGAATAGTAAGATAATAAATTTGTACTGTTTTAGGCCACAGTGTTTGTGGTGATTTGTTATGGCAGCAGTAGAAAACTAGGACAGACTCGTTGTACAATATGGGCATTTATAGATTTTTAAACCCCTCATAGGCCGGGATTTCTTTGTTTTTGTTCAGTGATTTATAACAAGTGCTTATAACAGTACCTGGCAAATAGTAGACGCTCAATAAACATTAGTTGAATTAATTTACTGGTCATTCAGTCAACAAATATTTATTGAGCACATGTGAATACATGATTCTGTGCTATATGTTGCATCAGATATAAAGCTATAGATGACTTTTTTGGGTAACGTCTCAGTCAAGAAGTTTAGATCAGTCTTCAGTAATAACAGGGGTCAGAAAACTATTGCCTGCAGGCCAAATCTGGCCTACTATCTATTTTTGTAAATGAAGTTTTACTGGAAAACATCTGTGCTCTAGTTTACATAGTGTCTACGGCTGCTTTTCTGATACAACTGCAGAGGTGAATAATTGCAACAGAGACAAAATGACCCGCACAGCCAAAAATATTTACTATCTGGCCTTTTATAGAAAAAAAAAACCCCTGTCAAATCCTGAGTTAGAACCCTGTCCTTCCAACTTGCTGTGTCCCTTGGGCAAATACATAATTTCTTCAAGCTTTCCTTGGGTTTCCTATAAAATTTAGATGGTAGTACTTTTCTCATAGGATGGTTGTAAGAATTAAATGTTGAATGAGGATTAAATGATGGCTTCCAGTGCTCAGTATAGAAGAATTCAGTAAATGGTATGGGGCTTTATTTTATTGCTTCTACTACTGCTCCTCCTATTATCACCATCAATACCATAATCAAGTTGAAGAAAAAAGGTGTTCTCGAAAAGTATATATACCACAATTATTAATTAAAACTCAAATCATCTTTGCTACTTCAAATTTATTATGGTCTAGGACCTACTATTTAGCTGATAACTTTGCAGCTGGCTTTATCTGTATCTGTTATCCCATCCTGATGAATAAGCAGGGTAGATCTTTACTTTCTCAGTCTGACTAATTTTTAATTTCTCATTAGTCTTTAAGACAATATATAAATGTTGTATCATTTTGCAAAAGCTTTTCATCCCATTTACTGTTGAGCCTTGAAGTCTCTGTGTGTGGGTTAGTGCATAAACTTGTGTAATAAGTGTGGTAGATTATGTTTTCAAAGATGGTCTCAACTACCTCATATACTCTTTTGCAATGTGATCTTGGCGCTCCATCAACAGGTAGAGTCTGTTTTCCCTCTACTTGAGTCTTGTCTATCCCTCTGACTTGTTTGGAATGGAACACAGCTAAAGTGATATGTTGTAACATCCAAGGATGAACCTTAAGAGATCTGCAGCTTCCTCATTAACCTTTTGGAATGTTCCTTCTTATAACCTTAAAACCCATATGCTATGTTGTGAATAGGCCCAAGGAGCTCTGTGGAGAATCCTGTCTGGAGGAGAAGTAAATCCTCCAGCTGAAAGTACTGGCTCAGCAACCATCTGGCAGGGAGCCAAGTGAGTGTAGCCACTTTAAACTCTCATATATCCCTGTGCCTCAGCCAACATCACGTGAAGCAAAAGAAATGCCTGATGGATACACAGAATCATGGAGGATAATAAGTTGTTTTTCTAAGCCAGTAAGTGTTGGGATGCTTGCTGTACACCAATAGATAACTGAAATACTCAGTTCATGTGACAGATAATTTACTTCTTCCGGATCTCTAACTGGCCATGGTAATCTAAGACTGTAGAGTTTTGTAATTTCAGATGAGGGCCAGCAGTGCAGGTACTAAGCCACCATTTGGTCCCCTCTTTGAAAGTTTCAAGATCTCTTTGAATAGAAGTAAAGGATGAAGAGCTGAGGTGAGGAGAAATAAGCAGGTTTCTAATACTGGAGGAGACATTTAGAAAATTGTCTCAATAAAAGTAAAATGTCCTTATCCTGATGTTAAAGTCTTGCAATTTAGTAGTGTATTACTTTTTTTTAACATCTTTATTGGAGTATAATTGCTTTACAATGTTGTGTTAGTTTCTGCTGTACAGAAAAGTGAATCAGCTACGTGTATACATATATCCCAATATCCCCTCCCTCTTGTGTCTCCCTTCCACCCTCCCTATCCCACCCCTCTAAGTGGTCACACAACACGGAGCTGATCCCCCTCTGCGATGCAGCTGCTTCCCACTAGCTAGCTATTTTACATTTGGTAGTATGTATATGTCAGTGCCACTCTCTCACTTCGTCCCAACTTACCCTTCCCCCTCCCCGTGTCCTCAAGTCCATTCTCTACATCTGCGTCTTTATTCCTGTCCTGCCCCTAGGTTCTTCAGAACCTTTTTTTTTTTTTAGATTCCATATATATGTGTTAGCATACGGTATTTGTTTTTCTCTTTCTGACTTACGTCACTCTGTATGACAGACTCTAGGTCCATCCACCTCACTACAAATAACTCAGTTTCATTTCTTTTTATGGCTGAGCAATATTCTATTATATATAAGTGCCACATCTTCTTTATCCATTCATCTGTCGATGGACACTTAGGTTGCTTCCATGTCCTGGCTATTGTAATTAGTGTTGCAGTGAACATTGTGGTACATGACTCTTTGTGAACTATGGTTTTCTCAGGGTATATGCCCAGTAGTGGGATTGCTGGGTCGTATGGTAGTTCTATTTGTAGTTTTTTAAGGAACCTCCATACTGGTCTCCATAGTGGCTGTATCAATTTACATTCCCACCAACAGTGCAAGAGTGTTCCCTTTTCTCCACACCCTCTCCAGCATTTATTGTTTGTAGATTTTTTGATGATGGCCATTCTGACTGGTGTGAGGTGATACTTCATTGTAGTTTTGATTTGCATTTCTCTAATGATTAGTGATGTTGAACATCCTTTCATGTGTTTGTTGGCAATCTGTATATCTTCTTTGGAGAAATATCTTTTTAGGTCTTCTGCCCATTTTTGGACTGGGTTGTTTGTTTTTCTGATATTGAGCTGCATGAGCTGCTTGTATATTTTGGAGAGTAATCCTTTGTCACTTGCTTTATTTGCAAATCTTTTCTCCCATTCTGAGGGTTGTCTTTTCGTCTTGTTTATTGTTTCCTTTGCTGTGCAAAAGCTTTGAAGTTTCATTAGGTCCCATTTGTTTATTTTTGTTTTCATTTCCATTTCTCTAGGAGGTGGGTCAGAAAGGATCTTGCTGTGATTTATGTCATAGAGTGTTCTGCCTATGTTTTCCTCTAAGAGTTTGATAGTGTCTGGCCTTACGTTTAGGTCTTTAATCCATTTTGAGTTTGTTTTTGTGGATGGTGTTAGGGAGTGTTCTAATTTCATTCTTTCACATGTAGCTGTCCAGTTTTCCCAGCACCACTTATTGAAGTGGCTGTTTTTTCTCCACTGTATATTCTTGCCTCCTTTATCAAAGATAAGGTGACCGTATGTGCGTGGGTTTATCTCTGGGCTTTCTATCCTGTTCCATTGATCTATACTTCTGTTTTTGTGCCAGTACCATATTGTCTTGATTACTGTAGCTTTGTAGTATAGTCTGAAGTCAGGGAGCTTGATTCCTCCAGCTGTGTCTTTCTTTCTCAAGATTGCTTTGACTATTTGGGATCTTTTGTAGCAGTGTATTACTTTTTCACCTTGACATCCTCACAACTCGCCTTTTACCTTCTTACTAGCATTTCTTCACTTCTGTGGTTTCCTCTGCTTCAAAGCCCTTTCTACTCTTGAAGTCCTTGATAAATACTATTTTTTGTATGAAGGCCAGTTCAAAGGCCACCTCCCCCAGAAAGACATCACTGATCGTCTCAGCCAAAAATTTATTATATGCCTAAATATGATCTAATATCCAAATTAATTAGTGAGCAGAGTAAAAAATACTAACTTGAATACATAAACTTTGGGGACATAGGTTGGTCAAATGTCTACTGATAAAGTCAAATATATTATTTGAGTTACATGTGCATATTTAAAATCACATTATACAAAATACCAATTGTTTTACAAATGCTGCTTTGTTCTAGTCTAACATTTTTTAAACAGTTTTATTCAAACGCTGCACCTACACCTGCAGTATCTCTGTTTTCATGATCACTAAAGTCACTCCTTTTGATTCTCTAACTTGGCTTTCCAGAAGATACCATATTCTCTTCTTCCTGTGTTGTTCAAGATATCCCACTTCATGTAGTGCTGCTCCTGGAAACTTTAACCCAAGCTGCAAAAATCCATACCTGTGTGATGAGAATAGTGTTTTATTTATTTTTCATTCTTTCCTTTAGGCATGTATTAGTAGTTTCCACAAATCAACCGTGTATCATCATTTGCAAATGTAAGGTCACCTGCCCCAGGAATAATTACTGAATCTAGGTCAAATGTATTTGCTTCTTTAAGAAACGAATTATTTTAGCTGAAATTGATTGGCATTTATCTAAAACATGTGTTTTCAACCCCGGCTTCCTCCGTGAATCACCAGAAGAGCACTAAAAACTACAAGTGGGGCATCCTGACGGGCTCTTCCCCAACATTCTAATTTAATTTCTCTGGGGTGGAACCCCAGAATTTTAGTTTTTGAAATGTCCTGAGATGATTCTAATGTACAACCAGAGTTGAGAACCGCTGATGTAAAACTAGCATTGCTAGAGTAGTGGTTCTCAAACTGACGTCATCAGATCAGCAGCAACAGCATCTCCTGGGTATTTGTTAGAAATGCAGATTCTTGGGCTCCACCCTAGACCTACTGAATCAGAAACTCTAGGGGTGGAGCTCAGCAATCTGGGTGTAGGGTTAGGGTTAGGAGCCCTCCGGGTGATTCTGATGTATTCTTAGTGGAAACCTACTGATGTGGCTACTGTGTCTTTCTCAAATAGTAATTTATTCAAATTAAGTTAATTGATAGAACAGTATGTAGTGTGACAAATTTGTAAGGAATCTAATATAAGGGACAGGTAATTTGGGGGGAAAAATGACTTGCCTAACATGCAAGCGTATATAGTAGCATCTTCTATCGTGCTTTAACTCTTTCAAGTGTTTTAACTGTGCATCCTTTAACCAATGGGCAACGGGTCCGTCAAACTCTTCTTCTTTGAGGGATGGCCAGCTTTGTGCATTTTCAAAAGGCAAGCAAATGCTTTCTACCCAGAGCTCCCCAATATCTCTGGGGACATATGAATAGATGCATATACGATGCAGGTACTTTGGCCCTGAATTCCCCTATCTTTCATTTTTAAAAATAGCTTTTAGGATGGTGCCATTCCTCAAGGTACCTGAGGGCCCAAGTAGGGACACCTAAAGCATAAACTTTCTCTATGGTGGTAATTTTATGATTCAGCCACACATGGCTTCTTCAGTTGTACAGATAAAATTACAGTGTTTTAATGTTACCTCAAGGCCTTAATTTAGGAATTGTAAACCTTTGGTTTCCATGCTAGAGAAGTAATCAGTAATAACTTTAAAATACCCTTGAGTTTGCCTCTGCTCATTTATCTCCCAGATCTATACTCTTTTTTCTTTCAGTGATACCCTTTTTCTTCTAATAATTGACTTCTGAGATTAATAAATTCTTGGAAGCATAGAGAAAATGAAAATTTGTCTCCTTGAAAACGGGCAAGTAATTTTTTTAAGAGAGAGAAATGAAAAGATACAGTTATTGTTTTCAAAGCCAGCAGCAGCTTGTGCTGGCAATAAAGGAGAATTTGTGTGATGCTTTATGGAACTAAAAGTTTTGCCTTTGCTTTCCCTGCACACTTAGAGAGCCTATTCATCTGTTCTTTCAACACCACCAGCATTTTTATAAACATGAAAAACACAGCCAAAAAATCACAAACCCTTAATTGCTGTTGAAACAATCTGTAGGAAAAACACAAGACTGATGATGTATACACACTGAACGTTCGTTGCTCTGTAACAGTATTAGAAGAGAACAAACACCTTGAGATGGCACCAATTTTGATCAAATTTTTTCTCGGGGAGTGCATACAGGAGCAGTCCCATGAGTTTGCATGAGATGTGAATTGAGTTTCCTAAAAAGGATAATGGGAATCTAGAAAGTAATTCTCTGCTATGTATCACACAACAGACTTGCTGGTTAAACACCACCCCAATCTGCTTCTAGTTGCTTTCCAGTGCCCCAAAGATGGGAATGTTAAAGATTACATTCTCTCTCTCACACACACACACCACACCACACCACACCACACCACACCACACCACACCACACCACACCACACCACACCACACCACACCACACCACACCACACCACACTGGAAATCAGAAAGGCAGAAGCAAGCACCATGTGGCACATCCCAGCAGTTCTTTTGATAGGTATGGTGGTGAAGTCATTTGGTTTTTCTGAGACATGTATGGAGAGGTTGCAGTGTCCATTCCTAGTTTCATTGGTGTCAAGGAGAGGGCAGTGGCAAAAACATCTAGGCTTTTCCCTGACACACTCCTGTGATGTGATTGGAATTTCTTTTGTTTGCATGGCCGTTGGCTATGTGTCATTCAAACTCATTTGCTCAAGTCCTTCCCAAACTTCTTGAAACCTCTGGCCTCTGCAGGTTAGAAGGAAAATATAGCACCCAGGATAACTTTCTAAGAAGGATTCTAAGAAGGAAAGGGATATTGTGAACATGAGTATAAATATTTTGAAAAGATTAAAGTGCATTTTCCATATGCTTCTCTGCATCACCCTAAACTCGCATGTACCCTTGCCCTCTGCTGCTCTCTACAGATCTATCTCCAGTGCTTGCGTCTTATGTCCATATGATATTTGGAGTCCTTTAAGCTGAGGCAGCATCCGGGCTCTGTGTCCTACTAGCTATGTGACCTTTGGCTAGTCATCATCCCTCTCTGAGCCCACATTGTAAAACTACACCTTCCCCCTTCATATCTACGTACCCTCATGTTGTTTCTATTAAATGAATCAGTTAAAGTACATAGGAATCTTAATTTTTTGAGTTGCCCTGCTCTATCAAAACAAAGTTAACTCAACCATCTTACACATCTGTGTCCATACATGCGTGTGTGCACACAGACACATAACACACACATGTCTTTGTCAGGCTCCTTGGTTCTCTGTTGAGGCTGACATGAATTGTGTTTGGAACCTGCAACTTGCAAGTACCTGCTGACCCCAGTCCCCTTATCATGTCCATCACTGGTTTCAGGAGAGGCCAGTATCACCTAGAGTATTTATGTTTACCATATAGGCTATTAAAAAGAGACCTATGAAGGAATGGTGAGAAAACCAGTGGAGAACCAAGGAAGCTGATAGAGCCAGGGTTTGCGTGTGTGTGTGTGTGTGTTTATGTGTGTGCATGTGTATGTTTGTATGTGTGCATGTACATATGTGTGAAAGATGGTTGAGTCTGTTTTGATTTGATGGCACATCAGAACAGTTCAAATTAAGATACCCATTGGTTTTAACTGATTGATTATATATGAATTATATATGAATATGAATGGGGAAGGTGTGGTGTTTTACAATGTCAAAACAGGGTAAGGAACTTTTTTTGATTAAAAAAGATCATTATTTATTCCAAAAGTGTTTTCAAAAAGGAAAAGAAAGGTCTTATTGCCAGTGATTTTAAAGCAGAGTTGAAATATAATTGAGAAGGGACAGGGATCTACAGCGTACTGCTGGAGAGGCAGCCATCTGTAAAAACTGTTGTGACTGTAAAGGGAGATCTCTCATCAGTCTAGATTTTTAAAAATCATTTCCAAAAGAAAGATGGATTATAGAAGAAACAATAACCATAATTACTTAATTCCTATGTTCGGGTTTTTTGTTAATTTTAAGGATAATGGTACTAAAAGCATAGCAAGTATAATGAAAATGATTAAGAGGAAAGTAAACAAAAAGATATCTAAGGAATAAGGCATGCCTAGCTGCTTTATATGAATGTATCTTCAGAACTAGATGAATTACATACAAGGATATAGGAACAGGTGTTGGCATGTGATAAAAAAAATACAGAACATTTTTGAGAATTTTGGAAAAACTATGTCTAACAGTCTGCAGTCGCAGAGTGCATATGCTACTAGTGACTATAAAACTAATTCTTGCTTGTTGAAATTACCAAATAGATTGTTAATAGATTGCTATTGAGCACTTAGTAAAGAAAACAGTGATTACTAAGAGATAGCATAGGTTCACTAAACACTAAGTCATGCCAAATTCATCTTGTTGCACTTTTTAGTTTGAGTTGTAGGTGGAAAGGTAAGAAAAAAACTCCATAGACATAATGTATTTTGATTTAATTAATATATTTCACAATTTTTTTTTTTTTTTGCGGTACGTGGGCCTCTCACTGTTGTGGCCTCTCCTGTTGCAGCGCACGGGCTCTGGACGTGCAGGCTCAGTGGCCATGGCTTACGGGCCCAGCCGCTCCGTGGCATATGGGATCTTCCCAGACTGGGGCATGAACCCGTGTTCCCTGCATCGGCAGGCGGACTCTTAACCACTGCGCCACCAGGGAAGCCCCCTCACAAAATATTTTATGAAATCTATTGATAGAGAAAAAATGGAGAAATGTAGACTGGATGATATTCAGCAAAATGGATTTATGGTTTATCAAATAATTTCAGCTCCTTCCCACACCCCATGCATGGCCCTTATTTCAAAACAAATAAAATGTATAATATCTCTGCTCTTGGTCTTGTCCTACTGAACATTTTAATGATATGTATAATGACATAGAAGGCATACTTATCAAATTTGCAGATGACATAAAGCTTGGAGCAATAGCTAATACACTGAGTAACTGAATCTTAATTCAAAACAATCTTGACAGGCTGGAACTCTGGCCAAAGCTAACAAGATCAAGTTTAATAGTTATAAATGTTAAGTCTTGTATTTAGGTTAAAAAAAAATCAACTGTACGAATGCTGGATGAGAGGAAATTTGGCTTAGGAACCATTTCTGTGGGGGAAAAAAGCCAGTTATTTTTCGGCGTATAACCTCAATATGAGCCTCCAACTTCCATTGATTGGAGCCTGTTCACTGAAAAAATATTTGCTATATCCCCACTATGTACCAACTACATTCATTATCTTGTTTAACTGTTTATTCTTACTTTACAGATAAAAACAACCAAATGAGTTTGTTCATCTGTATACTGCTATTAAATGTTGGAACTGCAATTCAAATTTAGTTATCCTATTGCCAGGTTCGGCCTTCCAGTATACCTTTGCTACTCAGTGTGTGGCCCATAGATCAGCAGTTTGTTATAAATGTAGAATCTCAGGTTTCACCCCAGACCTACTGAATCATAATCAGAATTTGCATTTTAACTAGATTCTGAGGGGACATGTCTGCACAGTAAAATTTGAGAAGCACTGCATTGTATCACGCCTGCCTCAGGTTACCATTATAGAGACAAGAAAGTAACAGCATTTGGGGAGGCTGGCTGGTTGACCAGTGGCTTGAGTGGGCCTCATGGGATGGCATCATTTTTTTAAATCATGTCTGTCAGTAACCAGGTCTGCATTGGTTAGAGAGTGCCTGAGAACTCTTACTCATTTCTGTATGCCAGATTTTAAGATGGAATATTAATGAACTGGCAGGTCCAAGAGACATAATTAAGTGAGATGAGAGATG
Source organism: Delphinapterus leucas (assembly GCF_059928025.1). Classification (NCBI taxonomy): domain Eukaryota; kingdom Metazoa; phylum Chordata; class Mammalia; order Artiodactyla; family Monodontidae; genus Delphinapterus; species Delphinapterus leucas. The sequence continues at coordinate 113,545,768 of NC_143150.1, forward strand.
TTAGAAACAGATCCTAAGAAGAAATGAAGAAGTCATGAATGTATAACTTTGAGAGGCATCTTAGATAAGGTAGGATAATTTTTTTTGACTGTGCCTTGCAATATGTGGGATCTTAGTTCCCTCACCAGGGATCGAACCTGTGCCCCCTGCAGTGGAAGCACAGAGTCTTGACCACTGGACCACCACGCAAAGTCCCTAGGTAGGATAAATTTTTTCAAGTATTTTGGGGTGATGTCATTGGGGAAAAGGACTTAACATTTCATTGATTCATCTTTTCCATTCTTTTATCTCATTTAGCAAATATTTATCGAGCACCTCCTGTGTACATGGCAATGAAATATGCATATCATTAAAATGTTAAGTAGGTTAAGACTACGGGCAGATATATTCTACCTTTCATTTGTTTGGGTTGAGGGGGAAGCCTACGCATGGGGTTTGGTAAGGAGCCAGGCATTAAGATTACTGTTGTGAATAAGAAAGACAAAGTGGCTGTTCTAAAGTAGGTAACAACCCAGTGATTACATGGTACACAGTTCACTATGTGTACAGATGGTATGCCAATATTATTTCAGAAACTTTCAAGTGATCTCCAGATAATAGACTTGGAGGAAGCTAGGTTAGTTTGTGATTTTGGAGGACCTTCTTACCAATGACAACATACATCAATGAAATGGATAGTGAGCCCCTTGTCACACACATGTTCCAGTGCAGGCTAGGTGACTCATCAGGGAAGGTACAGAGAAGAATTTACAAGTAAGAGATTGGAGGGGATGTTCTCCAAGTCTTGACCATCCTAAAAATCAAGGCCATGGTTGACTATGATTTTATAGGTTTGTAAAGAAATATTTTTGTTCCTTATCACTATGGTCCTTCCTATAAAAGAAAACAAAATTGCTATTTTAAAATGTCTGTATTATTAGTGTTTCTCCCTCTTCCCCCACCCCTTACCCCCTCTCATAATTGCATGCATAAATCAACCCCAGGGTAAATTGTGGCTGTAATTAAAACAATATATTAGCTTAATCACAAATAAATGGCCCTTTTGCTGTTATCTCAAGATCGAACGTATGTGATGATGGCTAGAGTACCTTTCCTCCTCTGTGCCACTCTCAGCTATGGCGGCAGGCTGAAAAGTAACTGATCGGTTACCATGGTTTCCAGTAGAAGCAATGTAGCATATATTTATCCCATACAGGTATCATCACTAAATTTTGTATGGCATTTTGATGTAATTCAGTAAATAATTTGAGTCATAGCTCTAGAAGGAGGTGCAACTGCTTACAGGGTAACATTTGAAGGAAATTACGTAAAAAATATTCTTTTCTCTACAGCTTACCTTTCGGGGTACTGTTGAATAAAATTTGATAGTGGTTCTAATTGCTTTGCTCCTATCACAAGAAAAATTGGTAAATGGAGGTTTCAGGTCTGCCTTGATAGGTAAAGTAGTGTTGATTCAGGTACTAAATGAAGCAAAACCCTTTATTTGGTTTTTAGCATGGTACTTAGTGACTCTTACTTCTTTGGGCTTGTACATCTTTAACAACAAAATAAAAACGCTTGCTTTGTGAAACATATAATAGAGAAGAGAGAGAAACTTTTAAACCAGTCTGCCATCTCCTCCCTCCCTACAGATTCCAGAGCAAGTTTCCCCAGTTTGTCACCGAGCTCTAACTAATTAAGGAGTTGTCACTTTCCTGGTCTTCTCTCAGTGCTTTGCACACTACAGGGTATAAATGTGGGTGTGAGGGTAATCCTTCATTATATATTCAAGGGAACTGCCAAGTGTTTCCATTTGTATTGCTATCATTTGAAGAGAAATCATTTCAATTTATTTTAATAAAAGGCAAGCAGACATGTATCTGTGTTAATCTTCTTCATGCCTTTGATAACGCCCACTCTTAATCGATTTTCCAAATGACTTGCTTTCTGTATTACCGTGTCAGAAAGCCAAAGTCTTAACTAAGTCACAGACTGGTACCAGCACATGAAAATGGAGAAAGACTGATGCAAAATTGTTCTTAACCTTTTTACGAGCTATGTGTCCTTCTGTCATGTTTTCAATTCATCAGGAATAATCTGGGATACTTGTGGGAATCTTCTCATCGACTTCCCTATCTCGTATGTTCTTTTCAAATATATGTATGACATTATGTGCTCTTTGTTATTCAAGATGATGTGAGGTGGGTACAGAGAAGTGCAAGAAAGGGGTATTATACACAGTTCTTTCTCAAGTCTACTTGAGAGAAGTGAGAAGCACACACAATATAGGCAGCATAGTAGTAGGGACACAGACATTGTAATGTAGCTAAAGTGGGTTTAACACCTTCTCCCATTTTACCTACAGTGCTAATTCACCTCTTTTGGCCTCTGTTCTCTTATATGTCAAATGCGGATACTCAAAGCGGGCTAAGAGGGTACATGCAAGGATTCAATCTGATAAAATAGTATGTAAACTTTATAAATACTGTAGTTGGCACTTAGGGGGTATTCAAAGTAATACAACAAAAATAATGATGGTCAAATGTTCTACAGAGATGTTGAGCATTATGCAGTTGGATGGGAAAAGGAATTGGAGTGTTTAGGGAAGACATGGATTAAGTAGGGTTTCATCTTGAACGGGTAGACTTGAATGGGTAGATATGCTTCAAAGGTGTGGAAGCAAGGGGAGTGTTTCAGATGAAGGAAATAGCATATGCAAATATGTGGCTATCTTCCCAATTGATTTTTTTCTCTCAATTTGACCTTTTAAAATCTCAATTCTGATAGAATTGAACTGTGTTTTATTGTTTAATCTGTTTGCATTTCCTTATCTGCAAGGTTATGTTAAGATTTTGTTTGTTACGTTGTTTTCTTGTTATTTAAAAAAATTAGTGAACACATTCTCTATTTCCCACCATGTATTGGGTGAAAATATCCTATGGCACCAGTCCCAGGACTGCCAAGAGAGCCATACCTAAAGAGCCAAATGTAAGCAAAATTTGGAAAGTGGAAGTCTCCTGCAACAGTTTGTCTTTGGTGCATTCTGCTCCTATGTTCCCCCTTTCCCCATTCCTTATGGTCGTTCCTTTTATCTAGTAGCTTTATATTGCACCTTGCCTGTGCTCTCCAACTCCATTAAAGCAATTTGATAAATGCGTATCACTGAGCCCAAATGATGACTGGCCATAAATGTAGTAGCACTCAAGGAGTTCTGGCATTTTCAGAGTCAGGCCAGAAAGAAAAATCAAACGCTTCATGGTAGGCCCTGTTTTAGGTGATAACTCAGTACTTCTTAAAATATTGTATAATGGTGAAAATCAACCCCCGCTTTGAATAAGGCAGGTAAGCTAGACATCTGTATTTAAATTGGGGATAGTGGCTAGTCCAGTTGAGAATGGGTATTGAATGCAGTATGTTTTTGAGACGACAGTGCAGTTAAATGGACTCTGCCCTTGGGAATGGCCCTTCATGGGTATCATGTTGGTGTGAGAGGCAGCTATGACTTCAGAGTTATGGAAGTGCATCTTTCCCTGTTCCTGTCCCCATTGTATCTACTGAGACACGCTCTGAGCATGAGTATGTATCAAGTGAATGGTGCTGAGGCAGACCAGTGTTGAAGAAATCTAGTTTGGATATCTGCAATAGACACTGCGACGCACTTCCCCGACCTTTCTTTGCCAAAGGATTTGTTTTATCAGTTGCTCTGAGGGCTGCCAGCAAATAGCCTTCAATTTCCAGCTTCTTCAGGAATTGCCACAGTTGTGGAAGACAGTCTTGTCTAAAGTCACACCCTTTCCTGAGGTGGCTTACATCCACTGACAGGTTGATGTGAAAGTACAAAGGCATGGCCACCTTGGCCTACCTCAGGGCCACTTTGTGGGACCAGTTGAGCTCCAGAGTTCAATGTGAGTTTGGCTGAGGCTGCCATTTGCCTGGATTGTAGCTTGACCTCTCTCGCTGCCCGCTCCTGCTTTCTTCCCTCCGTCCCAAAAGTGTTGGTACCAAGGATACTCCCTAAATAAACACCCTGCACTTACCGAAACTTTATCTCAGAAGGTGATTACTAGGGATCCCAAATCGCACCAAGATCTTTTCCTTTAGGTTAAGTCAGTCCCCCAGCCAGTGTAATGTAGCACCCTGGTATGCAGTGAAGGAGATTAAGTTGTATTGAGATATTCATTCTTGCAGCATTCAACGTGACTAGGCCTGGCCTAGAGCGAATGGAAACCCAGGTGCCATCCAGAGTTGCTAAATACCTTGACCACTTATCCCAGGTGCTATGCAAACAGTTTTATTTTCTATATGATCTCTTCCATTTAAAGGTTGAATAAAGGCACTGTGTTTTCATGAATTCTCCAAAGAGCCCATGTTATTCCCGGGAGGTAGAGTTAGTTTTTGCCATTAGACATTATCACCTCAAGGTTGACATAGTTATCAGTTAAACAATTGAACACTGAAAGGAAGAGCCTAGAATTCTGAGGGACTGAGAAATATGATAGTTAAGTTTTGTTTGGGGAATAATAAAAGGTGGGAGTTTATACTGAACATGGAGAAATGTCAAGTTAAGGAGACTACATATTCTTTACAAATATATCAAAATAGCTGAAGTTCTCATTTAGACTGTGTTCTGCTGTTGCTTTCTTTTCTACCACCCACTCAGATTTCTCCATCTCCAAGAGCTGCACACAGCATTTTTCATAATACATTATATTAATTTCACAGCTACACTTTGAATAGTGGCACAGCTGCTGTTGTCATTGAACAGTGTATGAAATAACCTTGGAGTAGTAACTGTTATTTATTCTTAGTGTGGTTTTGGTTTAATTGTATATGGGCTTTGCCTTAACTCATAGAAGGCATTTGTATAATCCTCACTAATAACTGTAATTCCAGAAGTTAAAAGTTATAATAAGAGTTTACATTTTGATAACACTGTTCATACTAGTACCTGAAGTACTTTGTAAAAAAAAAAAAAAGAATTCTAAAGGTCAAAACTTCTGTTCTTTGGGTTTCAAATATTTGTAGGTGTTTGGATAGAAAGAGTTATTCCGAAGTCATTTGGGGATAGAAAAGGGTTTCTCTTTGTTTACTTTAACTTCCAACAAGCTTGCCTCCTTTAGAACAGGAAAGAATTGCATGGCAGTGTTGGCAGGGTAGGAGTAATCTTGCATATATTTAAACTATTCTTGAAGCTATTGCAATATTGTATTTTAAGCTATCTACCAGTGGTGTGCCGGAGTTGGTTCCCACCACCTTGAGAGAGCTGACTGTGGCACATCTCATCTCAATGCTGTGTCTAGTAACATCATATTGATAGCTTAAAATTAGCTATGGTAGGAGCATTTATACCACTGCAAAAGTTAAAAGAATCAGGACTTTCCCCTATCCTATCCCCAACTGGGAACCTATTGTTAAATGTTTACCAGTATGTTACCGCTATCTACTCATCTCCTTCACAGTATAAATTATAGTCTTATATGGAGGATGTTTAAAAGACCTGGTATAGAAAATGCAAAAGAATGGGCAATTACATCCTTTCTAAAGTTCAAATGCATCTAGAAACTGGAATCTTGGTGAAGGCTGGATGAAGTCACAAGTTTTGGGTAACTTTAGAGAGGTAACTCCCCTGCATCTTATCCTATGCCTCAGACCCAACATTTTCCAACATTAATGCCTCCTTTTGGGTGTTTTCTATGGCCAAGTTTATATTCACTCTAAGAAAGAAAACAAAGCACTTTCCTCAGGAGGTTGAGGTGACTTCCCTTGGCTTTTGAGTTTTAAGATATTGTACCTGAAGTGAACAAGAATGACTTGATTGATATGTTATTACCCTCACTTAAATTTTGGCACAAATCATTTACTTAGCTCTAAGGATGTTGGTTCAGGGTGGAGCCAGAGGGTGGTGAAGGAGTATCCAGTAGTTGTGGGATAGGGAGAGACCATGATCTGTCAATTCAGAAAGGTGGTCAGAAATCTGGAAATCCCACCTGTATTCTGTGAAGCCATCCTCTTTCCCTCCTCAGGGTGTGTGAAGTGTAGCATCATAATAAGACACATTGGAACACATTAAACTTTGCAGGTAATACAGCCACCGTTTTAATATAAAATGTGAAACCTTCCATGTATTTAAGCTTTGACTATTACATTTGAAAACATTTGAGAGGTTTATAGTCAGTGTATGCTCTCCATATTGCTCCTCAATGAGTCCTCGATAGTCCTTTACATTAATAGGGATGATTACCTCCATACAGACAGTCCAAAGTATTATAAAAAGATTATAAATTTGGCAGTGTGGTTGATTGTAATATCTAAGTGTTGTACTATACAAAACAAATGAAAGCTTGGAGTAATAGGTAGTAAATAACATAATGACACACATAGAAGACTGTTAAACAATGGCTAAAGAGGGCAAGATCACAGAAAATTCCACTCCTGAAGCCTAACTAACTAAACAGAAAAAGTAGTTTATTTGTCCAAAAAAGGGTCAAAAATAAATCAACAGAAACGGGGCAAGGAAACTAAGACAAGCTTACGACATCAACTTGAAAAGTGGTGTTCTAGTTGAAAAATTATGTTCTAGTGCAGCAGAAAATAATACTTAGCAAAGGAGGATTCAGTAAAATCCTAAGAGTTCACCTAAATACCACTGAATTTGGGGGAAAACATAGTAAGTGTATAATTAAACGTTACTGGGAGAAATAAAAAATCATCTTTGTGACAGTATGCTCTTACATTCAAGGGCAAGGAGACTGCAAGTCTTGTTTTCCAAGGAAAAGTGCAAAGTTTAGAAAACAATCTGGGTGGACTGGGCCTTGGTACAGGATTTGAGAAGAGAAAGAAGAGCTTAAATTTCCCAACAAGTATTTTATACAGTCGAAGCCAAATGTTGACTCCTCCTCCATTCCCCGTAAACGCAGGCAAAAAGTGAAGCACTCAAACTGAAGCTTAGAGGAGTAGGAAAAAGAATCTCAAATAAACTGTGAATGGTGTTGAGGGGAATTGACTCAAATGTATATCTGAACAGAGAAAGTATGAAATACATTAAGTGTAATACAGATGAAATAAACTATCAGTGTTCCACTGATAATACAGTGGAACAAAAACAGAAAAAAAAATGAAAGAAGGAAAGAATGAGTGAAAATAGTAAAAGCAAAACCAAAAAACAAAAACCTAAGATACAGATAAAAGTATTCCAAAATTCTTCTTGCTGTAGAAGAATTTACAAAGAATGTTGATCCAGTACAAGCAGAACAGAAGGATCAGAAGATAAAGAATAAGATGCAAAAAGAGGTTGAACAGTAAGTAAGCAAATTTAGAACAAAGATAGCACATTTCTGGCTTATAAATAAATGAGAAAGAAATGCTTAAAATGAAATTTTAGTATAAAATCTGGAGAAGAAAAATATTTAGAGATATAATAGAGGAAAATATCCCAGAAATAAAGATAAAAACTAAAACTTAAAGGAGTGTACCTCATAGAAAGAAAAATTATTTAGAATCAATGAAACTGAGACATATTCTGCTTAACCCATTGTACTGAAGGATAAAGATGCAATTCTTAAAGAGTCACAATTCTTCATATATTCAGGCAGAAAAATTGATTCACAAGTAGAAGAAATCAGGGCAGTCTCAGAGTTCTTCATAGAAACATGTAATGCCATAAGACAATGGTGAGATTCCTACGAGTTCCAACAGAAAAGAAAGTGGAACCCAAGAATATTACACATAGCCAACTAATTATTCAAAAAAATTCATAGCAGCCAATCTCAGACTGCAAAGAACTTGGGAAGTTCTTAGAAATCAAAACAAAAACTCTCAGAAATAATATTCAAAAATTAGATTAAACATCTTAGAGATTAGGGCTGCAGATGGAATGCTTATGGGCAGTGGGAAGAGAGAAGTGTTAAGTGTGATAACCGCCTTACCTTCCATAGTATCTGGTCACATCTAAAATTGAAGCAGGTACATTAAAAAATAATGATTCCAAACTTTAAATGTTTTCTAAATTTTTTTCCTTATTATTTTCAAGTGTGGTACTATTGATATTTTCTGCTGGATAATTCTTTGTTGTGGGGGCTCTCTTTTGCCCTGTGGGATGTGTAGCAGCCCCCTTGGCTTCTACCCACTAGATGCCAGTAGCACCCAGTTGTGATGTCAAGAAGTGTGGTTAGAATGTTGTCAAATGTTCCCTGGGGGACAAAATTTCTCCTATTTGAGAACCACTGCATTATGTGGGTGTTTTAGAAACAAATGTTTTTGTGACAAAGGAACAATTATATTCAGCATTTCCTTGAGTTTCACTTTTGTTATATTTTAGTGGAATTAAATTTAGTATTTAAAAAAAGTAGTTTATTATATATATGAATCTATTAAAGAAATTTTGACTATGTCTATCAATCAGTCAATTATCTACTTATTATTTATCTCTAACTTTTTATTTTATATTGGAGTATAGTTGATTAACAATGTTGTATTAGTTTCAGGTGTACTGTTTATCTCTCTTTGTATCCATGTATATGTACAGGGACATGCTCATAAATGATAAGACTAGTTATCTGGTTGGTGACATTTTAGCTTAATTGCTTTTTAAAGTATTTCTTGATTTTTTTAAATGTTAGCAAAATACATGTTTTGGTAAAAAAATAAAACTGTTTCTCTTAAAATTATATAGATATACTTCATTTTATAATTCATTTATTTATAACAAGGCCTGGTCATAATGTCTTAAAAATGTACATAGCCTTTAATACATTCTACTTTGTGCAGTTAAACTGAATAATTGAAAAATGTGTTAAAAGATTGTAATACAAAATTTTCAAAACAGCCCAAATGCCCTATTAGTAGAAAATCAGCTTAATAAGTTATGATCTAGCCTATGCAATAAAATTATAGTCATCTATTGATAAGATTGCAGATGACTATTTATTACATGGCAAGTTATTAATATATGTTGTATGAAAAAAGTAGGTTTTTAAATGTCCCTACTATATTATTCCTAGTTTATTTAAAGTCTTATATAGGTGTAAAAAAGACTGCCACTGTACACATCAAGGTTTTTATCTCCAGGTGATAGGTGGCTTTTATTAATTATTTGTAGTATTTCGATTTTCTATTTTCTACATTGGGAACTTTATTATAATAATATTATAACTGTATTGTTTATAATAAGAAACGTTATAAAAATACCTTTAACCTCAAAATGAAGATACTATCATAGATACCCAGGCTCTCCAGGTACACTTGACTCCCTATATTAAAATGTTACCCTAAATTTCCTCTTAACCTTCTTTGCTCAAGATTACATGATGAGAATGGACATTAGACAAAATGAATTTACAGGAATGAATGTTGATAATGTATTTTGGACCAAATAGTTGTATGAAAATCCAGTATAACAGAACAGACCTTGAGAATAGCTCCTCAGAAAGAACAGTGACATCAAAATCCCAAGGAAGAGAAGGTGGGTGAAAACATTTCAATACCTAGATTACATATGTGGAAGAGGGACAGACAGGACTAACCAGGAGAGGAGGGATGGGCTTGGGGGTGACGTACCTATGTGTTGGGAAACCATATATAACCAGTTTTCTGCTTCTTCACCTTGCACATGGGTGTGCAAGTGCATGCACAGACGATCGGTGTGCAGAACCCTACAAAGAATGCAATAAAGCAGTCAGCTCCAATCCTCATGGAACCCTGTGTACATCAGAGATGCCTCATAGAATCTCTGGAGCATTTTTTTCTGAAAACATTTATCTTTGTTTTTTTTTTTTTTTTTTTGCTGTACGCGGGCCTCTCACTGTTGTGGCCTCTCCCGTTGCAGAGCACAGGCTCTGGACGCACAGGCTCAGTGGCCATGGCCCACGGGCCCAGCCGCTCCGCGGCATGTGGGATCTTCCGGGACCGGGGCACGAACCTGTGTCCCCTGCATCGGCAGGCAGACTCTCAACAACTGTGCCACCAGGGAAGCCCTGAAAACATTTATCTTAAAACACTTATTTTATAAATGAATCTTATTTTTTCTTTTTCATATAATGAATACACACATTTATACATATACGTACAATCATATGCATACAATGATATGTTTGTGGTCACTTGTATAGTAATGGATCCTTTGGCAATTATAAGCCATCACTCTTCAACCTAATAATTTTCATAACTTTGGCCATTACAAAGTATATGTCCTTAAATCAGTATTTATGAACCTTATGTTTATATTTATATAACTGAAAAGAAAAGTGAAGGGCTTCCCTGGTGGCACAGTGGTTGAGAGTCCGCCTGCCAATGCAGCGGACACGGGATCGTGCCCCGGTTCGGGAAGATCCCACATGCCGTGGAGCGGCTGGGCTCGTGAGCCATGGCCGCTGAGCCTGCGTGTCCGGAGCCTGTGCTCCGCAATGGGAGAGGCCACAACAGTGAGAGGCCCGCGTACCGCAAAAAAAAAAAAAAAAAAAAAAAAAAAAAAAAGACGTGGGAACTGAGAAACCTGACTTCTATGCTTGAAATTGCCACTATTATTCATGAAGTAGTGATTTCTTCATCAAAATAAAAAGATTGGCTTAGTTACTTTCAGTTTCAAGAAGGAAAAAAGTGGTCTAGAACAAGTACATGACATACTTGTGGTGACATAGTCAATAGCAGAGTTTACACTAGAATCAAATACTCTGATTTGTGGCCAAGAGTGGGGACCACCAAATGTGTAGTCTCTTCCATGCGTGCAAAGTACCATAATGCTTTCTCTTTATTCTGTATCTTAGTTCACTACTGATCACCTTTGCCTTCATCTTTCAGGGATGTCATCACAAGCATTATAGTCAACTATCCAGTGAAACCTCATGTTTTTCTGGAAAGTTGGTGCCTACCTGGGCACTCTATATCCATAACTATTTCTGGGTAAGAGTAGTGACCAGAAAAGGTACCTTCAGTTCAATGTCACGGGCATGGACAGTAGAGTTTGACCTAACAGAATGCCCATGGTCAACCTTCTAAGACCCTCAGAATAGTGAAACTATGGAAATAAAAGCCTTTAAATTCAATGGGAAAAAAGTCATCATGTGAACAAAGTAGTATTTATATTAATTTTTCTAGGCTCTGTTTGTGTAATGATCCAATTATATTAGTTGCCTTAGACAGAGAACATAACATAATACAGTGGAGCAACCTGAAATTATAGGTACGGGTATTTCTGTAATACCCCCCATCCTCCATTTGCCCATTGACATTAGATCATCCTGGTTATTGTAAGTTGCTGATGAGCTTCCGTTGCAAGATTTCTGATTTAAAATGAAGGAAAATGATAAAGTGCTAATTCTCACTAACCAACCATGAATTGTATTTTGGGTATTGCCTTTGAATTTTTTTGAGCATTGTAATAGCCTTATAGATGTATTAAATTTCTTTGCTGATAGCAGCAGCATTTAAAAAAATACTTCACTTGCTCTCCTCTTTTCTTGTTACAGCTGAGAACTAAAAAAGCTTAAGTTATGCAAAATGACTGTCATACACTGGTCACAAGGCAGGGAGCCCAAGTCCAACTAACTAACTGGAATGTCTGTTTAACCCAAAAGACAGGCAGATTCCTGCCAAGGTCTGTCTCTAAGTTTGTGATGATGTGAACATGTTCCTGAATACAAGGAAAGAAAAACATTTGTCTCTAAGGGACAAATGAATTTTTATCTCTTCAGATAGTTGGGTTGGGTTTTTTTGTTTGTTTGTTTTTTGCTGTACGCGGGCCTCTCACTGTTGTGGCCTCTTCCGTTGCGGAGCACAGGCTCCGGACGCGCAGGCTCAGCGGCCATGGCTCACGGGCCCAGCCGCTCTGTGGCATGTGGGATCTTCCTGGACCGGGGCACGAACCCGTGTCCCCTGCATCGGCAGGCAGACTATCAACCACTGCGCCACCAGGGAAGCCCTTCAAATAGTTTTTTATTAAGGTTTACTGGGTTTATTTTTTCTGCTTAGCTGAAATGTTGGTAGTTATTATACTTTTAAATACAAATTATTTTGTAGTTTAAGTTAGCATTTTCTTTAGTAGGAAATGGGCAGGTGAAATTAGTTTGCATAGTTGAATATTTCTATAAGAAATGTAAAATGCTTTTTCATGTGTAGCTACAATTATACATCTGAATTAAATATGACTCTTAATAAGGTATTACATCTACCTCCTAAAAGAAAAATAAATTATTAATTACTACTTAAGAATAAACCAATAGCTTTGGGATTTAAGAGACTAATAATCCAAATTATTTATTTATTCAGTAAATCATCAAAATTTGTATTAAGCCTACTATGCGTCAGTTTGGAGATACAGTGGTGAAAAAGACAAAATCCATTATCCCACTATCTTTTTAGTCTAACTCATAAAAAGTAAGTCCTAAGCAAACAGCTAAAGACCATAAAATATCTGGGGAGTTCTGGTACCAGGTAAGGTTGAATAAGCAACTCCACTCTGTGTCTCCTGCTTGATACAGCTATAAAACTGGGACATAATGTATGGAGCAGTTATTTGAGGGCTCTGAAATGTAAACAGTAGCAGGCAGAAGGGGAAAGAAGATCAGAATTGAAAGTGGCGCTGCTGGCAGTTAGTTTACCACTTTTTTGTCTTGCGTATTCCCCAGCATGAAGATAATGCAGCCTAAAACTCAGAAGCTGGCTTGGGGTGAAGAGGGAGAGCTCTATGAGAGGACCTCTGTTTTTGGCTCTAGAAGCAGGAAAGAGGTCTCTTAATGCTCAGAGTTGGGCCATCTCCCACAGTTTTTCTTTTCTTTTCTCCCTTCTTTCATGTCTCAGCCCAAGCAATCCCATAGCAGCAGATGTGAGAGTAACAACGAGAACACACTAAGACATTGAGAGAGGGGAATCTTTCTCTCTGATGGAAAGAGTCGAGATCCCAAGAGGGTGGGAGCAAACATCTTTTGAAATTTTTCTTTCTCTGTACTCCTGTCACTTGGCCCTAAACACAACACAGGTGGCAGGAAATGTGTGGCAAAGTAAGATAAATAAACCCACAGCTTTTTGGCTAAAGTATCACCAAAAAAAGAGCGCCAGGGCACCAGAAAGTCCTGGGAAGATTATAGAGACAGGAATTTGGGAAATCAGCCTCTTAATGTTTGTTGAGCTCCCAAACTCATCCATGACTGTGTGTGCATGGATCCAACCCATGCAGCATACCATAGACTTTGAGGACTGAACAGGATAGACCACTGCCTAGATCCCAGACTGGCCACTGGGTGGTGCACATGAGGGACAGATCCAAACAGCACTGAAAAGGCTTTGAAATTGGAACATTAACACTGCAATCTACAGAAGGCTGGTCAGAACTTGTGGCCTGAACCCAAATGGGTCAATTACCTGCTAAAGCAATAACAAAAATTCTCCATATGGTTTAAACATGATCCCAAGTCCTATAACATGACATTCCAAATGTCCAGGATAAAATCCAAAATTATGCAGTATCCAGAAAAACCCAGGAAAATCTTACTTGCATGGGAAAACAGAATCAACAGACACCAACATTGAGATTACACAATTGTTAGAATTGTCTGACAGATACTTTAAAGCAGCTATTTTAAAACTGCTCCAATACGTAGGGATGGCCACTCTTGAAAAAAAAAAAAAGGCAAGACAGAAATGACAGGAAACAAATAGAATTGAAGAACAAATGGAAATTTTAAAATTGAAATACAAAATAACTGGAAGAGTTTAATAGAATGAAAATGAGAGAGGAAAGAATCTGAATTTGTAGGTAGGTCAGTAAAAATTATCCAGTTTGAGCAGTTGAGTTTAAAAAAGATGAAAAAAAGTGAACAGAGTGTCAGGGACCTCTGAGATAATAACAAAGAAGTCCTTGTGTCATTGGAAGCCCAGAAAGAGTGAAGAAAGAATGATGTGCAGAAAAACATTTGAGGAAATAATGGATCCCAGATTTGTTGAAAGACATGAACCTACTACAGATTCAGAAGCTGAGGAAACTCAAAACCAGATAAAGCCAAAGAAGTCCAAAGCCAGACACATCATAATCAAACTACTGAAAACTGAAGTCAGAGAATCTTGGAAGCAACCAGAGAAAAACATAACCTTATTTATCGGGGAACAATTATTCATTTGAGAGCTGATCTCTCATCAGAAACCATGGATGGCAGAAGGAATTTGAACATTTTTAAAGTGATAAAAGAATTGCTCAACCCATAATTCTATATCTAGCAAAAATTCTTCAGAAATAAAGGTGCAATAAAGATACTCTCAGATGAAGGGAAACTAAGAAAACTTGTTGCCAGAAGACCTGCTATGAAAGCATTGCTAAAGGAAGATGTTCAGAAAGGAGAGACATGATTCTGGAAGGAAACTTGGAACATCAGGAATGAAGAGAAACATAAGTGGTAGACATCTGTGTCTGTATAATAAACTAGTGTTTTTCATTGAGTTGTTTAAAATGCATGATGGTTGAAAGCAAAAATTATAATGTCTGATGGGTTTTCAGTGTCAGTGTTAAACATAAGACAGATACAACATAAAGGGAGAGGGTAAAGGAACGTATATGATAGGAAGAGTTTTTCATACCATTTGAAGTGGCAAAATATGGATTCTATGTAGACAAAAAGTTTGGTATGTATGTTACATTTCCTGAAGCCACTCAGAAAAACCTACACAAGGAAATATATTAAAAAAGAAAAGAGAAAAGTTAAAATGGAGCACTAAAAATGTTAAAAATAACCTAAAATAAAGCAGAAAAGAGAACAGAGGAATGAAAAATAGATGGAAAAACTGAAAACAAACCACATTTATAGTCGGAGACCTCAATGCTCTTCTCTCAGTAATTGATAAAAACTCATAGAAAGTCAGCAAAGATGGAGAAGAAGGAGCAATGTCATCAATAAACTGGGTATAATTGAGGTTTGTAGACTATTCAACCAATCAACAGTAGAATACACATTCTTCTCAAATGCACATGGAGTATTCATCAAGATAGACTGTTTCATGGGGCCTAAAACAAAACTTAAATTTGAAATCATAAAAAGTATGCTACTATGTTCTGACAATAAAGGAATCAAATTTGAAATAACAGATAAAAGGAAAATCTCTGATCACCTGAAATTTAAACAGCACACTCCTAAGTAATCCACAAGTCAACAGTCCTCTTTACAGTAGTATCAAAATGAACAAAAAACTTAGGAACAAATTTAACTAAGGATGTGATAGAAAGATCTGTACACTGAAAACTATTAAGACATTAATGAAAGAAATTGGAAAAAAGAGGCAAATGTATGGAAAGATATTCCATGTGCATGGATTGGAAGAAATAATTGTTAAAATGTCCATACTACCCAAAGCAATCAGAGCTGCAAAGCAATCCCTATGAAAATTCTAATGACATTTTTCACAGGAATAGAAAAAAAATCTTAAAATTTGTATGTAACCACAGAAGACCTCAAAGAGCCAAAGCCATCTTGACAAAAAAGAACAAACCTGGAGGCATCATACTTCCCGATTTCAAACTGTATTACAGAGCTATATAGTGATAAAACAGTATGGCACTGGCATAAAACAAAATTTAGAGTTGAGATACAAAGCCATGCATATATGATCAATTAATTTATAACCAATGAGCCAAGAATATTCAGTGGGGAAAAGATGGTCTCTTCAATAAGTGATGTTGGGAAAACTGGGTATCCACATGCAAAACAATGAAACTATACCCCTATTTTATACTATACTCAAACATCAAGTCAAAATGGATTAAAGACTTAAACATAAGACTTGAAACCGTAAGACTCCTAGTGGAAAACATAGGGGATAAGCTCCTTAATATTGGGCTTGGTAATGAATTTTTGGAATTGGCATCAAAAGTACAAGCAACAAAAGCAAAAATAAACTAGTGGGACTATATCAAACTAAAACCCTTCTGTGCAGCAGAGGAAGCCATCAACAAAATACAAAGGTGAAAATATCTACAAATCACATATCCAATAAGGGGTTAATATCCAAAATATAAATTGAATTCATGCAACTCAGTGGCAAAAAAACCCAAAAACCCAATTAACCCAATTTTTTAAATGGACAAAGGAGCTGAATTGACATTTTTCCAAAGAGGACATCCAAATGGACCTGAACTGACATTTTCCCAGAGAAGACATACAGATAGACAATAGGTTCTTTGAAAGGTGCTCTACATCGCTAATCATCAGGGAAATGCAAATCAAAACCACAATGAGATAATACCTCCACCTGTTAGGATGTCCCTTATCAAAAAGACAAGAGATGCTGGTGAGGATGTGGAGAAAAGGGAACCCTCTTGCACTGTTGGTGGGAATGTAAATTGGTGCAGCCACTATGGAAAACAGTATGGAAGTTCCTCAAGAAATTAAAAATAAAACTACGATGTGATCCATGAATCCCACTTGTGCATATATGTCTGAAAGAAATGAAATCATTATGCTAAGTGAAATAAGACAAATACTGCATGATATCACTTATATGTAGAAACCTTAAAAAGTTGAAATTGAAACAGAGAGTAGAAAGTGGTTGCTGGGGCCTGGGAGAAATAAGGAGAGGTCGGTGAAAGGATACAAACTTGCACTTATAGGATGGATAAATTCTGAGGATCTAATGTATATGTATAACGTGATGACTATAGTTGATAACACTGTTTTGTAAAATTAAAATTTGCTGAGAGTAGAAATTAAATGTTACCACAAAAATGGTAAATACCAAAAAAGAGGTATATGAGGTAATGGATATGTTAACTTGATTATGGGAATGCTTTCACAATGTATACATATATCAAATAATGCTGTACACTTTAAATATCTTAAAATTTTATTTGGCAATTATACCTCAATAAAGCTGAAAAAAATCCAAAAGAGTAATAAGAGAATACTATGAACAATTTTCCAAATGTAATTTCAACAACTTCAGTGAAATGGAGAATTCTTCAAACCTCACAAACTCGGAGGGGACCTTCAAAAATGATGGAGGAGTAAGACGTGGAGATTACCTGTCTCCCCACAAATACATCAAAAGCACATCTACACGTGGAACAACTCCTACAGAACACCTACTAAATGCTGGCAGAAGACCTCAGACTTCCCAAAAGGCAAGAAACTCCCCACGTACCTGGGTAGGGCAAAAGAAAAAAGAAAAAACAGAGACAGAAGTATAAGGATGGGACCTGTGTCACAGGGAGGGAGCTATGAAGGAGGAAAAGTTTCCACACACTAGGAAGTCCCTTCACTGGTGGAGATGGGGGTTGGGGGGGGGGGAGCTTAGGAGCCATGGAGGACAGCACAGCAACAGGGGAGCAGAGGGCAAAGCGGAGAGATTACCGCACTGAGTATTGCTGGCAACCAGCACTCACCAGCCTGAGAGGCTTGTCTGCTCACCCTCCGGGGCAGGGTGGGGCTGGGAGCTGAGGCTCTCGGGCTTCCGAGGTCAGATCCCAGGGAGAGGACTGGGGTTGGCTGTGTGAACACAGCCTGAAGGGGGTAGTGCCGCACAGCTAGCTGGGAGGGAATCCGGGAAAAAGCCTGGACCTGCCAAAGAGACAAGAGACCATTGTTTCTGGGTGCGCAAGGAGAGGGGATCCCTTCCCTGTCTGCCAACAGAAGGCAGAGCACCGCCTAAACAAGCTCCAGAGATGGGCGTGAGCTGCGGCTATCAGCTTGGACCACAGAGACGGGCATGAAACGCTAATGCTGCTGCTGCAACCACCAAGAATTCTGTGTGCAAGCACAGATCACTATCCATAGCCCCCCGGGAACCCCTGAAGCCTGCCACTGCCAGGGTCCCATGATCCACGGACAACTTCCCCGGGAGAACACATGGTGCACCTCAGGTTGTTGCAACATCAGGCTGGCCTCTGCCACTGCAGACTCGCCCTGCATTCCAGTTATAATCACCGTAGCCTGAGTGAGCCAGAGCCCCCTGATCAGCTGCTGCTTTAACCCCGTCCTGTCTTGGCGGGAACAGATGCCTGAGGGTGACCTACACGCAGAGGTGGGGCCGAAACCAAAAACTGAACCCCAGGAGCTGTGCAAACAAAGAAGAGAAAGGGAAATTTCTCCCAGCAGCCTCAGGAGCAGCAGATTAAATCCCCACAATCAACTTGATGTACCCTGCATCTGTGGAATACCTGAACAGACAGTGAATCATCCCAAAATTGAGGTGGTGGACTTTGGGAGCAACTGTAGATTTGGGGTTTGCGGCCTGAGACTGATTTCTTTCTGATTTTTATGTTTATCTTAGTATAGTCTTAAGCACTTGTTATCATTGGTGGATTTGTTTATTGGTTTGGTTGCTCTCTTCTTTTTTTATTATTACTATTTTATTAAAAAATTTTTTTAAAAATTTATTATTATTTTTTCTTTCTTTTTTTTCTGCCTTTTCTTCTGAGCTGTGTGGCTGACAGGGACTTGGTGCTCTGGCCTGGTGTCAGGCCTGAGCCTCTGAGATGGGAGAGCTGAGTTCAGGACATTGGACCACCAGAGACCTCCCACTCCCACATACTCTCAATAGGCGAGAGCTCTGCCAGAGACCTCTGTCTCAACGGTAAGACCCAGCTCCACCCAATGGCCAGCAAGCTCCAGTGCTGGACGCCCCATGCCAAACAACCAGCAAGACAGGAACACAAACCCACCCATTACCAGAGACGCTGCCTAAAATCATACTGAGTTTACAGATACCCCAAAACACACTACCGGACGGGCCCTGCCCACCAGAAACACAAGATCAAGCCTCACCAACCAGAACACAGGTGCCAGTCCCCTCCACCAGGAACCATACATGAACCACTGAACCAACCTCACCCACTGGGGTAAGACACCAAAAACAATGGGAACTGTGAACCTGCAGCCTGCGAAAAGGAGACCCTAAACACAGGAAGTTAAACAAAATGAGAGGACAGAAAAATATGCAACAGATAAAGGAGCAAGATAAAACCCAACCAGACCAAACAAATGAAGAGGAAATAGCCAGCTTACCTGAAAAAGAATTCAGAGCAGTGATAGTAAAGATGATACAAAATCTTGGAAACAGAATGGAGAAAATACAAGAAACGTTTAACAAGGACCTAGAAGAACTAAAGAGCAAACAATGATGAACAGCACAATAAATGAAATTAAAAATTCTCTGGAAGGAATCAGTAGCAGAATAACTGAGGCAGAAGAATGGATAAGTGACCTGGAAGATAAAATAATGGAAATAACTACCACAGAGCAGATAAAAGAAAAAAGAATGAGAAAAACTGAGGACAGTCTCAGAGACGTCTGGGGCAACATTAAATGCACAAACATTCGAATTACAGGGGTCCCAGAGGAAGAAGAGAAAAAGGAAGGGTCTGAGAAAATATTTGAAGAGGTTATAGTTGAAAACTTCCCTATCATGGGAAAGGAAATAGTCAATCAAGTCCAGAAAGCACAGAGAGTCCCATAGAGGATAAATCCAAGGAGAAACACACCAAGACACATACTAATCAAACCATCAAAAGTTAAATACAAAGAAAAAATACTAAAATCAGCAGGGGAAAAGCAACAAATAACACACAAGGGGATCCCCATAAGATTAAGAGCTGATGTTTCAGCAGAAACTCTGTAAGCCAGAAGGGAGTGGCAGGACATATTTAAAGTGATGAAAGGGAAAAACCTACAACCAAGATCACTCTACCCAACAAGGATCTCATTCAGATTCAATGGAGAAATTAAAACCTTTACAGACAAGCAAAAGTTAAGAGAATTCAGCACCACCAAACCAGCTTTACAACAAATGGTAAGGGAACTTCTCTAGGCAGGAAACACAAGAGAAGGAAAAGACCTACAATAACAAACCAAAAACAATTAAGAAAAGGGTAATAGGAACATACATATCAATAATTACCTTAAATGTCAATGGACTAAATGCTCCCACCAAAAGACGTAGACTGGCTGAATGGATACAAAAACAAGACTCGTATATATGCTGTCTACAAGAGATCCACTTCAGACCTAGGGACACATACAGACTGAAAGTGAAGGGATAGAACAAGATTCCATGCAAATGGAAATCAAAAGAAAGCTAGGGTGGCAATTCTCATACCAGACAAAATAGTCTTTAAAATAAAGACTATTACAAGAGACAAAGAAGAACACTACATAATGATCAAGTGATCCATCCAAGAAGATATAACAATTGTAAATATTTTTGTACCCAACATGGAGCACCTTAATAAATAAGGCGAATGCGAACAGCCATAAGAGGGGAAACTGACAGTAACACAATAATAGTAGGGGATTTTAACACCCCACTTTCACCAATGGGCAGGTCTTCCAAAATAAAAATAAATAAGGAAACACAAGCTTTAAATGACACATTACACGAGATGGATTTAATTGATATTTTTAGGACATTCCATCCAAAAAGAACAGAATACACTTTCTTCTCAAGTGTTCATGGAACATTTTCCAGGATAGATCATATCTTGGGTCACAAATTAAGCCTTGGTAAATTTAAGAAAATTGAAATCATATCAAGTATCTTTTCTGACCACAGTGCTGAGACTAGATATCAGTTACAGGAAAAAAACTGGAAAAAATACAACCACATGGAGGCCAAATAATATGCTACTAAATAACCAAGAGATTGCTGAAGAAATCAAAGAGGAAATCAGAAAATATCTAGAAAGTAATGACAGTGAAAACAGGACAGCCCAAAACCTATGGGATGCAGCAAAAGCAGTTCTAAGAGGGAAGTTTATAGCAATACAATCCTACCTCAAGAAACAAGAAACATCTCAAACAACCTAACCTTACACCTAAAGGAATTAGAGAAAGAAGAACAAAAAAAACCCCAAAGGTAGCAGAAGGAAAGATATCATAAAGATCAGAGCAGAAATAAATGAAAAAGAAATGAAACGATACCAAAGATCAATAAAACTAAAAGCTGGTACTTTGAGAAGATAAACAAAATTGATAAGCCATTAGATAGACTCATCAAGAAAAACAGGGAGAAGACAACTCAACAGAATAAGAAATGAAAAAGAGGTAACAAATGACACTGCAGAAATACAAACGATGATGAGAGATTACTACAAGCAACTATATGTCAATAAAATAGATAACCTGGAAGAAATGGACAAATTTTTAGAAAAGCACAAACTTTTAAGACTGAACCAGGAAGAAACAGAAAATATAAACAGACCAATCACAAGCACTGAAATTGAAACTGGGATTAAAAATCTTCCAACAAACCAAAGCCCAGGACCAGATGGCTTCACAGGTGAATTCTCTCAAATTTAGAGAAGAGCTAACACCTATCCTTCTCAACTTCTTCCAAAATACAGCAGAGGGAGGAACACTCCCAAACTCATTCAACAAAGCCACAAACACCCTGATACCAAAACCAGACAAAGATGTCACAAAGAAAAAGCCCTACAGGCCAATATCACTGATAAACATAGACACAAAAAGCCTCAACAAAATACTAGCAGACAGAATCCAACAGCACATTAAAAGGATCATACACCATGATCAAGTGGGGTTTATCCCAGGAATGTAAGGATTCTTCAATATATACAAAGCAATCAATGTGATACACCATATTAACAAAGTGAAGGAGAAAAACCATATGATCATCTCAATAGATGCAGAAAAAGCTTTTGACAAAATTCAGCACCCATTTATGTTAAAAACCCTCCAGAAAGTAGGCATAGACGTAACTTACCTCAACATAATGGAGGCCGTATATGACAAACCCACAGCCAACATCGTTCTCAATTGTGAAAAACTGGAACCATTTCCTCTAAGATCAAGAACAAGACAAGGTTGTCTACTCTCACTGCTATTGTTCAACATAGTTTTTGAAGCTTTAGCCTCAGCAATCAGAGAAGAAAAAGAGATAAAAGGAATCCAAGTCGGAAAAGAAGAAGTGAAACTGTCACTCTTTGCAGATGACATGATACTATACATAGATTAACCCTAAAGATGCCACCAGAAAACTTCTAGAGCTAATCAATGAATTTGGTAAAGTAGCAGGTTACAAAATTAATGCACAGAAATCTCTGGCATTCCTATACACTAATGATGAAAAATCTGAAAGAGAAATTAAGGAAACACCCCCATTTACCATTGCAACAAAAAGAATAAAACACCTAGGAATAAACCTACCTAAGGAGACAAAAGACCTGTATGCAGAAAACTATAAGACACTGTTGAAAGAAATTAAAGGTGATACCAACAGATGGAGAGATATACCATGTTCTTGGATTGGAAGAATCAACATTGTGAAAATGACTATACTAACCAAAGCAATCTACAGATTCGATGCAATCCCTATCAAACTACCAATGGCATTTTTCACAGAACTAGAACAAAAAATTTCACAGTTTGTATGGAAACACAAAAGACCCCGAATAGCCAAAGCAATCTTGAGAAAGAGAAACGGAGCTGGAGGAATCAGGCTCCCTGACTTCAGACTATACTACAAAGCTACAGTAATTAAGACAGTATGGTACTGGCACCAAAATAGGAGTATAGATCAATGGAACAAGAATGAAAGAGCAGTGAAAAACCCATGCACATATGGTCACCTTATCTTTGATAAAGGAGGCAAGAATATACAGTGGAGAAAAGACAGCCTCTTCAGTAAGTGGTGCTGGGAAAACTGGACAGCTACATGTAAAGGAATGAAATTTGAACACTCCCTAACACCATCCACAAAAATAAACTCAGAATGGATTAAAGATCTAAATGTCAGGCTAGACACTATCAAACTCTTAGAGGAGAACATAGGCAGAACACTCTATGACATAAATCACAGCAAGATCTTTTTGACCCACCTCCTAGAGAAATGGAACTAGAAACAAAAATAAACAAATGGGACCTAATGAAACTTCAAAGCTTTGCACAGCAAAGGAAACCATAAACAAGACAAAAAGTCAACCCTCAGAATTGAAGAAAATATTTGCAAACGAAGCAACTGACAAAGGATTAATCTCCAAAATATACAAGCAGCTCATGCAGCTCGATATCAAAACAACAAACAACCCAATCCAAAAATGAGCAGAAGACCTAAATAGACATTTCTCCAAAGAAGATATACAGATTGCCAGCAAACACATGAAAGGATGTTCAACATCACTAATCATTAGAGCAATGCAAATCAAAACTATAATGAGTTGTCACCTCACACTGGTCAGAATGGCCATCATTAAAAAAATCTACAAACAATAAATGCTGGAGAGGGTGTGGAGAAAAGGGAACCCTTTTGCACTGTTGGTGGGAATGTAAACTGGTACAGCCACTATGGAGAACAGTATGGAGGTTCCTTAGAAAACTAAAACTAGAAGTACCATATGACCCAGCAATCCCACTACTGGGCATATACCCTGAGAAAGCTATAATTCAAAAAGAGTCATGTACCACAATGTTCGTTGCTGCTCTGTTTACAGTAGCCAGGACATGGAAACAACCTAAGTGTCCATTGACATATGAATCGATAAAGAAGATGTGGCACGTATATGCAATGGAATGTTACTCAGCCTTAAATATCAATGAAATTGAGTTAATTGAAGTGAGGTGGATGGACCTAGAGACTGTCATACAGAGTGAAGTAAGTCATAAAGAGAAAAACAAATACCGTATGCTAACACACATATATGGAATCTATAAAAAAATGGTTCTGATGAACCTAGGGCAGGACAGGAATAAAGACGCAGACATAGAAAATGGACTTGACATGGGGAGGGGAAAGGTAAGCTGTGACAAAGTGAGAGATTGGCATGGACATACATACACTATCAAATGTAAAGTAGACAGCTAGTGGGAAGCAGCCACATAGCACAGGGAGATCAGCTTGGTGCTTTGTTACCACCTAGAGGGTTGGGATAGGGAGGATGGGAGGGAGGGAGACGCTAGAGGGAGGGTATATGGGGATATGTACGATATGTAAGATATATGTATACGTATAGCTGATTCATTTTGTTATACAGCAGAAACTAACACACCATTGTAAAGCAATTATACTCCAATAAAGATGTTAAAAAAATCAGTTGATGAATTCTACTGTATTAATCTAATTTAAAAATGCCACATGATCATATCAACAGACATAGAAAGCATTTGGCAAAATTCAGATGCGTTATGAGAAAACTCTGAGCAAGCTAGAAATAGAAGAGAACGTCCTAGTAAAGGGTAGCTACAAAACTCCTAGAGCTGACATTACTTTCTCATGAAAGACTGAACACTTTCCTCCTAAGATCAGGAAGCAGGCAAAGATGTCCATTCTCACCAGTACTACTCAGTAGTGTACTAGAAGTCTTGGATAGTGGAATAAAGAATGAAAAATAAATAAAAAGTATGTAAGTTGAAAGAAATACAACTGTTTCTGTTCCCAAACAACATGATTCTTTATGAAGAATATCCCAATATCTACAAAAGCTTTCTAGAACTAATAAATGAGTTTAATGAGGTCATAGGATACTAAGTAAAAAGACAAAAAATCAGTTATATTTCTATATACTAGCAATGAATGAAACTTTAAAAGTAATAATTTTAATCACTCCAAAAATGAAATGCATATGTATAAATGTAGCAAAACAAAGGATATGTATGCTGAAAACTATAAGTTGCTGATTAAGAAAATCAAAGAAAACCTAAATAACTGGAGAACATACTGTGTTCATTGATTGGGAGACTCAACATAGCAAAGATCTCCATTTTCTCTAAATTGATCTATATATTTAACGCGACCCCAATCAAAATCCCAGCAGGAAATTTTTGTGTATGTATTGGTTATCTGTTGCTGTGTACCCAAAATGTAGTGACTTAAAACAATGCATTCATTATCTCACAATTTGTGTAAAGTAGGAACCTGGACAGGGATTATCTGGCTTCTTTTTTATGGGTCTCTCAGAGGCTGCAATTGAGATATAGTCTGGGCTATTGTCGTCTTAAGTCTTGAATGGAGAAAGATGTACTTCTGAGCGTATGTGATTGTTAGTAGGATTCTATCCTTTGTGGGCTGTTAGACTAACGGCCTCAACTTCTTTGTGGTTACTGCCTGGAAGCTCTCCTCTTTTCTTTACCGTGTGCGTTTTTCCAACGTGGCAACTTACAAAGCTAGTGAGAGAGAGAGAGAGAGTGCAAGAGAGATAGACAGACTGCTAAAAAGGATAAATCAATTAGGGAAGGGTAATAGAAGCTGTTGAAAGGTAGGGTGGCCAGGGCAGGCTTCAGTGAGAGGGTGACTTTAGAGGAACTGCCTGAAGGAGAAGAGGAAATGACCCAAGTGTCTTCCTGCAGGAAGAAATTTGCAGTGAGAGGAAACAGCGAATGCAGAGGTCTGAAGCAGAAATACGTCTGTGTGGAGGTTTAAGGCAGGTCAAAGAGGCTAGAATGACAGGAGCAGAGTAAGCTACATGGAGGGAGGGAGGAGATGAATAAATGGGGGTAACAGGTGGCTGGGGCAGATTTGCTGGATGAATGTGCCAATGAATCTATAGCAAAACTTTCATCATCTTTCTTCTACAATATATGTTAATGTTCATTAATCTTTATTTTGGAGAGAAAATTATTTTTGTGTCTTACCTGATAAACTTGTCTGCAATTTTATACTGTTATTTTAGCTTGGTCTCCACTTCAAATGGCGTCACTATCTCTTAGTTGCTCATCATCATTTTTAGCAGTTGAAGTTGGTTATTAAATTGTTCCTTAGTTTTTCAGTTTTCTTTCTCTGTGAAGATCTTAGTTTGCAACGCAGTCTCCATCGTTGCCATTCTTGTTTCTGGACTCTTTGATGTCCCCAGCTCCTCCTCTGTTGTGCAGTCTTGCACAGGACTTGAAATTACATTAGGAATCCTGCCTGAGGGTGTACATAATGACCAATATATTCTTTTTTTTTTTTGCGGTACGTGGGCCTCTCACTGTTGTGGCCTCTCCCGCTGCAGAGCAGAGGTTCCGGACGTGCAGGCCCAGCGGCCACGGCTCACAGGTGCAGCCGCTCTGTAGCATGTGGGGTCCTCCCGGACCGGGGCACGAACCCGTGTCCCCTGCATCAGCAGGCGGACTCTCAACCACTGCACCACTAGGGAAGCCCAATGACCAATATATTCTGTTGCACGTTTGAAGAACACAAAAGTAAAGCCCATGTATTTTTAGTTAATAAAAAAGCCTGAACTTTCATGAGAAAAGGGATATTTTACCAGCTTTAGGGATAGTTAATTTTTTAATTGATACTCAGCTCTTGAAACTGCTACCTGAGGGGACTTCCCTGGTGGTCCAGTGGTTAAGACTCCACGCCTCCACTGCATGGGGTGTGAGTTTGATCCCTGGTCGGGGAACTAAGATCCCACGTGTGGCATGGACAAAAGGGGGAAAAAAATGCTACCTGAGGTGAACACAGTGTGCTGGTTCTTTTTTTTTTTTCCCTCAGTATTTCTTTCTTTTCTTTTTTCTCAGTCTTTCTTTTTTTTTTAACATCTTTATTGGAGTATAATTGCTTTACAGTGGTGTGTTAGTTGGACTTGTCAGTGACAGAATATTAGTTTTTCCTCTGCTCTTCTTGCAGACTTAATGCTGAATATTTATGATTTTTTAATACATGGTACTCCCTTAATGTAGCTGAAAAAAATCAAAATGATAAGAGATGATCCAAGTTGAAAATCTTTTTCAGATGTTTTATAAAAAACAGTTTCAGTATATGAATAATGATGTGCACTATAGAAACCATTTATTTCACTAAGTGCTAAAAACAACATGTGTCAAGAAGATAAAGGTCTACTTTCCCATCTTCCAGAGCTGAAGCAGTCCTGAATGGACTGTTGGGGATGTCTTTTATTGCCAAGGAAGATGTGGGACCTTATTCTTGACAGTGGTAGGTTCTAATCCAAGAAATTATCACCACACTGAAGGGGAGGCAAAATCCTTACAGATCCATTTATCCATTCATCTCCCTCTCTTCAGACTGTCCCATGCTGGGTATATGCCAGACAGATAAGAGCCTATCTTATTTTTAAAGGCCTGTTTCTTCTCCCAGGAAGAATTTCTCTATGGGAGGGGCATTGCCCCTGGATCATTAAATAAGCACACCACAGTGGCTGCTTTAGACAGAACGTTTTCTCTTTGGGAATTCTATCAGATAAACTTTTCAGATTGGTTTTCATTAAATGCTAAAAGAAAAGATGAGGTTTTACATACAATTTCCTGCTGATATCATATATCTATACATACAGATATATATATATATATGATATATATATAGGGTATACATTGTATATATTCATATATAGGCTATATATTGTATCTAGCATTGAATTAAAAATTTTTTTTAGTTGAAGTATAGTTGATTTACAGTGTTGTGTGAATTACCGCTGTATAGCACGGTGATTCAGTTACACGTATATATACATTCTTTTTTTAATATTATTTTCCATTATGGTTTATGATAGGATATTTACAAACATATATACATACATGGTGCGCACCAGAGAGCAAGAGCAAGAGAGAGAGGTATCAAGGAATTGGCTCACACAATTGTGGAGGCTTGGCAAATCTAAAATCTGATAGGGAAGACCGAAAGAAGAATTGCAGTTTGGTGCAAAGGAAGTATGCTGGCAGAATTCCTTCTTGCTTGAGGGACATTCAGTCTTTTTTTAAATTAAAGGCCTTCAGCTTATTGGATGAGACCCACTTACATTATGGAATTAATCTGTTTTCCTCAAAGACCATCTATTTAAATGTCAGTCTTATCCAAAAACCACCTTCACACAGAAACAGCAAGAGTAATGTTTGACCAAATATTTGGGCACTGTAGCCTAGCCAAGTTGACACATAAAATTAACCTTCATAAGTTTATTAATAATTTGGCTTAAATTGTTCATTAATATTATTTATGTTCTTACAGAAGCTGTTAGCTTGATTTATTCCTTTTGTTAGGTTATTTAATGTCAGTTTTCAGGAGATTAAAAAAATTTTTTTAAATGAGTAGCTATATCTTGGTTAAAAAATATTGAAAACATACCATGTAAAAGGTGAGCAAAAGTTAGGACATGAAATATAACTTTTCAGAAAAGTCCAGATTAAAATGCAGTGCAGAGATATTTGTGATTTATGAAGTGTATTTGCTGCTGAAATGTTACAGATTCTCATCCTAAATGATGAAATGAAATTATTTCTAGCTATTTTCTAGGGCCATTGCTAGC
Source organism: Delphinapterus leucas (assembly GCF_059928025.1). Classification (NCBI taxonomy): domain Eukaryota; kingdom Metazoa; phylum Chordata; class Mammalia; order Artiodactyla; family Monodontidae; genus Delphinapterus; species Delphinapterus leucas. The sequence continues at coordinate 113,573,912 of NC_143150.1, forward strand.
CCTAGATGTGATGATGAAAACTCAGGGGAACTCTCTCACCTAGAAATTTATTAGAATTTACCAGTTAATTCTGAGGAGGTTTTTTTTTTATAGGGCCCAGGACTGAAGTGGACCCATGTGTGGCACCTGATGGCATTTTTCCATAGAAGGCTTTAGAAAACCAGCCTGGAGTTGTTCCATAGTTAGATTCTCATCTTCTGGTGACATTTCATCATAAAAGTATTCCACAGTCAGGCCCGGGCATGGTTAGTGGCCCTCGAGAGGGTGAACTTTGCCAGTAATAGCTGCATATAAATAGTCAATTATATAGAGGGGATGGTTCAAATGGAATCTTCTCAGGAGGAATAAACTTTGAGATGAGAAAAGAACAATGACTAGATATTCTTTGTATAAGAAATTGAGAAGTGGCCCTCAAAGCAATATCAAGCTGGCCTCCAGAGAGCTTACTGCTTGCTATAAATTGCCCAAAATTTAAAATGTTAATGTCTGTATCATATCCTGGGTTTCCTCCTTCATGCAATGAATACCTAATAGTTGCAATAGTAAAGAAGGAAGCTATATTGTAAATTGTGGGGAAAATTATACAAATCTTCCCCTTTTGCCAGGTTTGTATTAATTCATTTATATGTGCAAAGCACTATTAAGATGAAGTTTATGGAGGTCGTATTTTCTTTTTACCATTCCTATGTATTTAAGAAAAGCATATGAAATATATCTAGAAATGGAAATAAAACAAACTAGTCCTGTAGAGCTGTAGTTCTCAAAATTCAGAATCACTTGGAGGGTTTGTTCAAACAAAAATAGCTGGGCCCTATGAACAGCATTTCTCATTTAGTAAACTTTGGGTGAGGCCCCAGGTTTGAAATTTTAACAAGTTTCCAGGTGATTCTGATGCTGCTGGTTTTGGGGGTGTACTTTGATAGCCAGGGCTGAGGGTTTTACGCATTCAGCATTGTGAGCTATTGACTTTGTAGAAATTCTACCAAAGATCTTTTGTAAAAGGATCTTACTTCATAGGAGAAATAGCTATTTAGGTTATTAATGCAAGGTGGTATATCATTACTATGTATACCATACTTAGATATGTTTTCAGAATTTCAATTTGAGTGTTGAGTCCCTCTTTCACCAAATAATGATGCTCTAAAAAAAAAAAAAGTTATGGCACTAACTACCACCCAAGCCATTTGATGCTTCTTTATCCATGAGTTGTATGTAACTGCTCTAAATACAGTCTTTCTATATGAACATATATTTTATATATACATCACATATATTATATATGTATATGTTATATATTTTTTATATATAAGAAAAAAATTTTAATAGTGTTAAATGTTGTGGTTGCCTTCAGCCTAGGACCTCGCTACTAAATTGTGGTCCTCAGATCACCAGCAGCAGCATCACCTGAGAAATGCTCCGTCCTGGGCCCTGCCCCCGATTGACTAAATTCAAATCTGCATTTTACCGAGATCTCTAGGTTATTCATTTTCACAGCACGGTTTGGGAAGATCAGTTCTAGGAATAATTTCATAATAAATCGAACTGGTGATTTCAGTGCAGAAGCAGAAACTTTTTGAAGAACACAATGGGAAGCAACTGTGGATTGTCAGGCAGGCTGGGGTCATCAGACCTCATAAGGTGTTATAGCTAGGAGGCAGGGAAGCACTGAGCGGTTGACCACTCTGACTTTGGTCATGCTGAGTTTTTCTATTTGTGTAAAAGAAATGCATTAATTAAATAGCCTGAGATTCTAAACAACAGGGAGAAAAATCAATTAGAACACCTTGGAGAGTGAGGCAGTATTGGGAAAATTCATTATCAGATAGCCAGCATATCTTGAGCGGGAAGGTAAGTTATGACCTCTGCACATCACCAAGGAGTAATGCTCAGAAACTAATCATGGGGAAACTACTGCTTTTACCTAAGCCATTTGACTGCATTTTATCCACAGATAGTAACTGTCCTAAATAGGCCTTGATTTCTTTGAGTTAAAGAAAAATGTACAAACTGGCCAGGGCAAGTGAGAGGTAAACAAGTTTAGAACTGTTTATCTGTCATTTGGTTTTTCCACTATTTCTTATGTTTTGCTGGGTTTTGGGTTAAATGTGGCTTGTCCAATAATAGTAAATGGAAATAACACCATTTGCTGCATTTGAGATTTCAGTTCAGAGTAGCTTATTTTTGTGAGTCCTGGGAAATTATCAGAATGGCTTTATAAAGCTTCAGTGTGACAAAGACCGTCTCCTGTGGTCTCTCTCCTTTCCCTCCTCTACTCATACAGCCCTCTCTTCATCCTGTAGTTGGAGGGATCCTTTTATTGTCTTTTTTCTCTTTTTCTTAATTTTCCATTGTGGTTTATCACAGGATATTGAATATAGTTCCCTGTGTTCTACAGTAGGACCTAGTTGTTTATCCATTCTATATATAATAGTTTGCATCTGGTAATTCCAAACTCCCAATCCATCTGGAGGGATCCTTTTAAAAATGTAAGTTATAACATGCCATTCCTCTGCTGAAAACCCTCCAGGGTCATTGCATTGCACTTAAAATTCAGAATTCTTACCATGACCTCCAAGGTCATTGTCGGGGCCCTGGTTACTTCTGTCACTCTTGCTATTTCCTTCCCTCACACTATCCTTGTTCTCCTTGATTGACAAGTATGGTAGAGCCTCAGGGTCTTTGCATGCACTTCTTCACATGGCTCCCTTCCTCAGTTCTTCTAGGTTTCGCTCCATTCGCCTTCATGTTGGGACTTCTCTGGCCACCCAATCAGAAGTTGTACCCCTCTTTTTTTGTAATACTCTTGAACTTTGTTTTATTCATCTGGGCGTGGTAGTAAATTTGCTTGTTGTCTCTCTCTTTCACTAGAGAAGCCTTGATATGTTTTGCATTCCATTCTAATACTATGCCTGGCACATAGAAAGGGTTTAATAAATATTTATTGAGTGAGTTATGTAATCCACTTAACTCATCATTCTGTTTGAGTATCCACATGATTTCTTTTTTGACACATCATAGCTCAATGAAGATATTTGCATAGTAGTGGGCTCTTGTTTCTTCCTTCTGTCTGAGGGTTGGACCACAGGAAGAAAACTATTTATTTATTGAATATTGCCCTGTACATTTATTATCTTATTATTTTTATTCACAACAATCTTGTGAAGAAGGCATTATTGTCCTCATTTTGTAAATGAGTGAATGGAGACTTTGAGAGTTTACATGGTTTGCCCAAATATAGAGAGCAAAAAAAGATGGTATTCTATAGAGTGTCACCATAAAGAAAATGAAATATAAAGGACAGATGGCAAGAAGATACTAGCATCCTTAAACTTGACAAAGGATTAATATGCAGAATCAGTACAGAACACCTAAAAATCAACTAGAGAAATTTAGCCCCAAAGAAAATGGAGTGAAGACTCCATTTTGCAAAAGGAGAGGCAATTTACAAAAGAAGAGTCCTGACTGGTTGATAAACAGATGATGTTTCACCTGATTAGTAATCAGGAAACCACAAATTAAAACAAGATAACATTTCATACTCATCAGACCACTGAAAGAAAGCCTAACAGTATGAATTGTGGGGAAACAAGAATGCACGTATTAAACTACTAGTTGGGGGCGTAAGTCGCTTTGACCACGTCGAAGAGCTATTGGTAATATATAGTGAAGGTGAAGCTGTGCATAGTTTGTGACCCAGAGGTTGCTCTTCTAGGTGATATTCAAAATACTTGGTAACTGCTTTCAGAGGCACCAACCAATCAGAATTAAACATGCTGCAAATTACTGGCATGGTCATATTGGTGTATTTTATTTGAATAACAGTGCTGTATATGCCTTCAAGAAACCTCTACACACATGCGCAAAGAGACAAGTATAAGAATATTCGGAAGAGCATTGTTTGTAATACCAAAAACAAAACCCAAAAAACCCTGCAAACTATATATCTGTCTCTAGAGTAATGAATAAGTTGTCTCATAGGCATAGAACGGCGTGCTGTTCAGCAATTTAGATGAATGAACCAGATCTACATAAGTCAGCTTTGCTAAATTTTACTGCACAATGAGGAAAAAAGTTCAAAAGAATTCATATGGCATGACACCTTTTTTGTAAAATTTAAAGCATGGAGAAAATACTATATATTGTTTGTGAGCACATGTCTATGTAATAAACATATAAAATATACATGGGAAGAGTACACACCGACTTCGAGTAGTTAACCTGGAGTACAAAGAAGGGAAATACAATAAAGTAGAAGAATTGTAGCACTCCATAATCTTAAATTTCATCTTCATTTTAAAAAAATTTTCACATCTTTATTTTTATTTTTTGGCCACACCAATGCAGCATGCATGCGGGATCTTAGCTCCCCGACCAGGGATCGAACCCTTGCCCCCTGCATTGGGAGCGCAGAGTTTTAACCACTGGGCCACCAGGGAAGGCCCTTAAATTTCTTAGCAAAATAAATGTGATAAAATATTAACATTTGCTAAATTTAGGTGTAGATGTCTGTTATTTTTTTAAATTTTTCTGTATGTTTCTTTGTTTTGGCCACACCATGCTGCTTGTGGATTTTAGTTCCCTGACCAGAAGTTGAACCTGGGCCCTTGGCAGTGAGAATGTGGAGTCCTAACCACTGGACCGCCAGGGAATTCCCTCATTTTTTTTTTTTTTAAAGTATATCAGTAACACGGTAGAGCTGGTACTGGACCCAGATCTGTTTGCTTTCAAAGCCAGAGAGCTTTTCATTACCTAAGCTCCAGAAGAAAGACCCTAGCCTGCCCTCACAAGTGCAGCTGTCTCTTCCCAGTACTGTCAGGGGCATGGTTAGATACCAGTGTCACAATGGTCATTTTTTGGTGATAATCTCCCTGGAGGCCCCTGATCTATCCTAGGCCATATGATCTGATATCCAAGGGTAGTTCAGGTGGTCAAATGGTGGAATTGCTGGCAGAATAATGAATGCTTTCTTTGCATACTCCAGAGTCAAACGAATTAGGGCCCAGGTACGAGACTGGGTTGTGTATACTTGCCAGGGACTCCATATTTTGGAAGTTCTGTCATCACTGTAAACATAGGGCTTTGCCTCTGCATGTACATTTTCTCACTTTTCTACCGCTAGGTAAAGCAGTCTGCACCAGCTCATGGCTGAGGGCTCAGGAAGCACCATGGCTTGCCACGAAAACCTACGGAATTAGGTTTCTGAATAAACAATGGGCCTTGCCACCAGTGATGGAGATCATTTGCCCTGGCAATCTAAGCATGTAAAACCAGTGACCTAGGTCATTTCTTCTTTTCTCTGCACAAAATTTTGGTTGAGTTTAGAGTTTTCCTCTGTTTAGAGTTGGGATGGACAGGATGTATATAAAATGTTTAGGGTCAGAGAAATGGGGAGATGTTGGTCAAAGAGTATACAACTTCCAGTTATAAGACGAAGAAGTTCTGAGGAGCTAATGTACAGCATGGTGATTATAGTTAATAGTAATGTACTATATACATGAAAGCTGCTAAGAGAGTGGATATTAAATGTTCTCACCACAAAAAAGAAGTGGTAATTATGTGATGTGATGAAGTGTTAGGTATCGCCATGGTGGTAATCATTTTGCAACATATAAGTGTATCAAATCAACACATTGTATACCTTAAACTTACACGGTGCTGTATGCCAATTATATCTCAATAAAGCTGGGGGAAAAGCCCTTCAACTCCTAGCCCTACCATAATACTCGGTATGACTGAATATCTCAAAAAATACATACGGGCTGTCTATATGATAGTAAAGAAAATATTTTGCAAGAAAAATTCCATGAAACCGTTCCTCTGAACCAACCAATTTTGCCTTTGAAACATCATTCCTTCAGAGGTTTAATCCACATTTAACCACATAGTTTATTTTCCTTCTTTTCAAGGTTCTTTGACCTCAGGTGATATTTTGTACAATTTTAAGATTTATATTTTCGGGCACAGCCAAGGTTGTACTCTAAGATATTTTCTGAAGCAGCCAGTGTGATTAATATTTATTTAGTTTTCTACATGGACTACTTAAATCTTATCATTGCAAACGGATATATTGAGCTAACCCATCAATACTAAATGAACAAGATATGGTAATGAATTAGATCTGTAGTACATAAGAAAACAAATCTATGTTGTATTTGAGAGAGTTACCCTAAATCAATTTCTTTGTGGGTTAGGATGATATATAAAGTAGATAGTGCCAAGAAACAGCTTTGTCTTACCTAAATCACCAGTGTAAAGCTCAACATATATTTTTAGTACTAATATATAAATATCTAAGTATGAGTATATGATAATGAAACTAACTTTCATGTTATGGGGGCAGGTAAATTTAAGTGATAGGAGTTGTCTTATTTTAGACATGAAAGTTTATTAATTGAAAAGTTTCAGATTTTACAAAGAATAGGCTTGGGAAATGATATAAAAGTTATTGTGAGCACTGTCCTTGGAAAATAGTTATTAAAATTCATTAGAAGTAGGTATTGCTCATCAGATGATCTTATGAAAGTTTCCAGAAATGGGATAAATAAAATATGTGATAAAATAAATAATCATGGTTAAACCAATGAGTTGATTGTCTGGATAGTATGAAAATGCTTATATTTCAAATAAATGCCTAAAAAGAACTTTGATAGTCTCTGCATGACAACTAGAGCTGCTAACTGGATCTGTAACTTGATAAATATGTGAGGTTTTTTTTAGTAAGGAAAACAATTTAATACTGTAGCCTTTAAGGTCCCTTTTCTCTTAATTTCATCATCCCTCAAATACAAGGATGGGGTTCTAGCAACTACGTTTTTGATAGAGAGCCCTGTTACCACCAGCCGCCCCACCTGCAACATTTGTTTGGACCACAGGGGACACCTGATCCAAATTGGACCCATCAGATCCTCTGTTACAGAAATATAAACTGGGAGCTGAGACAGTCTAGCTCAATCTAGACTGATATCATGAACAGTTGTAATTTAAACCAGAGAGTTGTGGAATCAGCCAGCTTCCACCATGTGCATGGGAAAACAGCAAAAGGCAGCCTGTGGAGAGAGAAGACTGGGGCAGGCATGCAGAGAGAAAGAAAGGTCAAGAACATACATGTTCCACAGGTAGACCCAACAAGCGTCCTCTCCATGGAAGCACTTCCCAAAGCAAAACTACCACATTTTGGAAATTCTTTTGTGATACATTAACATTCATTGGTGAGACTGACAGGTTGAATTGGTCTGAGTGTGACCATCATTTCCCCATACCATCTTCTCCTATTTAAAAAAAACATTGAGTATTATGTTAATATTCTTTTATCTTGGGTGCTTTATATGTATATAATCTAATCTTCATGAAGTAGGAATTAAAACCGTCCATCTTTTACAGCTGTTAAAACCAAGACTTAGGGCCTCTATAGGACTTACCCAAATTCATGGAACTGAGACTCATATGCAGGTCTTTCAGACTCCTAAGACTTCATGCGTAACTATTATGTTATGCTTGAATCTGGGGGCAGCAACCAGTATCTTCTATAAAGGGGGAAAGATGTTTGTCTCTCATCTATAGGAATAGTAAGTTCAGCTTATTCTGCATATTCTGCATGATGTTCTGAGCCCTGAAGGACAGAGTGAGGTCTGGAGTAGGTAGTGGTCAGGCAGGCCGTGTGTTCCCAGCAGAACTGGACACACGCACACAGAAGAAGGGGTAAGGAGGAGACTCTTTCCCAGAAGCAGAAAATGCTTATTGCCTTTGGTTAACATCATTTTACAGTGTCTTATCCATGAGAGAGTAAAGTTGAAATGGAATGTCACGTGGTGCTTCATGGGAAGGCATTGTAAAAGAGTGTGTATGTTGTAGGAAAGGCCTACAAACATGACAAAAACAAATGCCTGGGAAGAGACGTGACAAGGCCACGTTCATTGATCCCAGAGAAAATTAAAATGTTTTTGGAAAATACCATATGGGTCTTCAGAGGATATAAGCCTAAAAGCAATTAGTTCAGGCTTCAAAGAGATTTTGCTGACTCTGAGAAATGGGTTGCAATTGAAACTTTAATTAGGACCCCAAAACACATCAGTGAACTTATTGCTGAAAGTTCACCACAAATTGCAAGCTTTGGATGATTGTATGGACTTCATTTAACCTGGGGAAACATCATTGCAGACATTTTACCCTGTTGGAAGGGCTCGAAGAAAACAGAAGTTTGCAGTAGAAGGGACCTGAAAGGGAACATTTACAGGTAGTGGTAAGCAGTAACAGGCTTGCACTATTGCTTGTGTGCTAGGTGAGGAGGAGATGTCAAAGATTAGTTTTGTGAACTTGAATGGCACTGACCAGCTTCAGCAATACTTGGGAAGTGAAATGGAGGAGTCAGCATAAAGAGAGAGGACCAGTTCTTCCATCTTTCCACTTAATTATAGATTTTTATCCAATGAATACACCAAGAAATCCTGAATTACCATTTTTATTTTTAAATTAAGGGCAAGGTGCTTAGGGTACAGGAAGGGAGGGGAGAGGGAGAGAAATGTTTTGCTGAATTTCTTAATCTTTTAGAAAATACTTGATCTTTGCTTGTTTTTTTTTTTTTTGAATTGGATTTTCCAGCTCAGGTGGAAAAGCCAAGATGGTCCATCAGTTCCTCTTTCCTTATTCCCTTCTGCGTGGAAAGATTTTTTAAAAATCCCTTGTGTTCAAGAGAAGAGTCCCATTGCTTTTGTCTATGTATCTCCATTAGGTAGAATTATTCACTCTGAGCCTCTCAAGGTTGTTGATTGCAAGGAATTCTCTGGTCGGCTACATTTCAAATCTGTCAGAGCCAGTGATATACTCTAGGTGCATCCAAGTGTGAGTGCTGTTAAAGCTGTTGGTTCAGATGACCTTGATATTGGGTCTCAAGTTCTCTACTCTGCTCACGTTCTCCACTCTGCTGCTCAAGTTCTCTACTCTGTTGGTTTCTCACCTCTTCCTCTAATTGCTGCTGACTGTTCAAAAGCTGAGCTTGCTTGATATGCTTCCAATTTTTAAAAATAAATTTACAGCAATTCCCTGTAGAATCCTGTGTTTTTAGTGTCCCCATTAAATAAGCATCTAGAGGAAGAGTTCATTTTGCTTATTGTAGTCAACTCTCATCCTAGTAAAGTACACCTCATTGGAGGCTCTTAGTAATGGGAAATTCACTGTCTCAATAGGAGGTACTGTCGGGCGATTTTTCCTATTTATCCGTTAAGATGCTTTGGATAATATAATACTCAGCGAATAATGACTTAAACATTTATTATTTCATATTATGCGAATCTCAGAGGTAGGAGATTCCTGGGTGTTCTTGTTGGGTCCAGTATTTACTGGACGTAACACCTCTGAAAGATACAGAGGAGAAGGATCAGTAGTAGTCAGAGATAATCGTTGACCACGGCCCACGTCTGATACCTTGAAAGCAGAGTGAAAAGGAAGAAGGGTTGGGTAGGAAAGAGCCTAAGACTACAGTGAGGCTCCGAGAAACCCACAGTCAGCCCAGCAGAGCATGGAAATATGGCCCATAGAGGAGTCCCAGGTTGGGCAGAAGTGACTGGGCCCCAGTGCCCCGCTGTGCTCAGTTATTGGCTAGGGCTTTCTGGAAGGGCTTGGCCTCAGCTCAGATGCTGCCGTTGATTGCTCACACCTGGGGGCTATCAACTACCTGCACTCCTTGCAACTGACCAGCAAGCGGTTTCTTAAACAGAGAATCTGAGCGGCACACCTCCATAGCTGCCACATGGCTTTTCATTCAGCAGCAGTTACGTCATCCGGGATCCAGGTGCTTTCCAAATTTACATCCGGCCATGCTTAGCATGTTGGTAGTCTTCAGATTCATCTCCTCTTGTCTAGAAGTGACTCACAACCTCATGTCTTTGCACAACTATGTACAAAAGCAGGAAAGAGAGCTCATCCTTACATGCCTCGGGAGGAAGATCTTTCTTTAAAGTTGCCAAGCAGACTTTCCTGTCAGTCCCATAGGCCAAGTTTGAGTCACGTGCCTATGCTTTAGCTGCAAGGGAGGCTAGGAAAGTGAATTCCTGGCTTTTTCAACTTAATAATGGGCAGTGGGTCATGCCAGCAAATAGAAAGGGGCATAGGAAGGAGGTGGTGTGGGTAATTATTTGGTAGGTAATCCACCAGTGGCTGCCACCCTGAGTATTGCTAAGGTGGCACTTCATAATTTTATTGCCAGAAGTTCAGATGTTAGAGGTTATAAATTGATTACTGAATTTGTGACTTGTTATACTGGCAGATTCTCTTGTTTATCTTGCGCTCCCATCCATTCCCCTCAGACGGGAATATGAAGGCTTTATTGCAGTCTTTCTTCATATCATTTCTTACTTTTCCTGTATTGTTGTTGTGGCTCATAGTTTACTAAATGCCTAAGTGAACAGATGCCAACCATACTATTGAGACTCATCTTTTAAAAGGACTTCTGAAAAGCTTGATTGCATTAATCAATGACTGTGGTTCTGTCATTTTAAACTTCCAGTTTACTACGCAGGTTTCTCCATTGCTAGAAAACTACGGAGACTCTAGGCGTGGGGAGAAGAGTAAGGAAAACTTTACCTAGTGTGAAAATACCTGCGCAGGGTACTTTTTTGTACAAAATGAGGTACCCTGTGCTTTCCCTAATAATGTTTCTCTCATCTGTCCTTTGTTTCTATGTACTTTACCTTGCTTCTTTATTGATCTCTAATTTTCAGCACAGAGCTAGTTAGCTCTACTATTTACCTACTGTTTGAACTTGGGAAAGCTATGTGACCTCTCTGAACATTTGTCTCCTGACCTGTAAAACGAGATAAAAATGCCCCTTCATGTGGGTGCCATGCACAAACAGTAACCATCGTGTCCTGTCCTCCTCCTCCTCTCCTTCTTGCTCATTTACATAATGGCATCAGAAAGATATTTCTTTACATGGACAGAATTCATAATATCTGTATAAGTAATTATGTCTTTCTTTTTTTACTTTTTCATGCAGTCATTGCATTTTTCCTAAAAAGAAAACAATTCCAAGTTTTGCAAGTAAAATCAAAAAGAACCCACAAATTTTATTTCTGTGCAAATGTAGATTTCTGTGAGATTCTCCAGTTTGTTTTCTTGAAAAAGAAGGTGGAATGGTCAAATCTCAGACTTAATCTTGATACTACATATACCATCTCCAGGATTCATACATAAAATACTTTTTATTACAAATGTAAGAGAACTTCATAATTGATTCTTTTTCCCAACCTTGCTCCCCATTATTAATAGTTTGGTGTATCCTGGCAAATTTGTCCCTAAGTACTGACAAACACGCAGGAGATATTTACACATACAGTTAGTAGTTTTAAAAAAAGTGGAGTCATATTCTTCAACAGTACTGCAACATCATTTTTTTCTTTTAACAACATCATCTGATCATTTTTGAGTTTTTATTTTGATTATGAGTTAGCAATCCTGATGGTGAAATCCATGTAATTATACAAACAAAAAACAAAGAAACAGAACTGGAGTTCCCATTGGTCACATGTAAAAGGACAACGTAAAAAAGGATCTCTGGGCTTCCCTGGTGGCAAGGTGGTTGAGAGTCCGCCTGCCGCTGCAGGGGATGCGGGTTCGTGCCCCGGTCCAGGAAGATCCCACATGCCGTGGAGTGGCTGGGCCTGTGAGCCATGGCCGCTGAACCTGCACGTCTGGAGCCTGTGCTCCGTAACGGGAGAGGCCACAACAGTGAGATGCCCGCGTACCGCAAAAAAAAAAAAAAAAAAAGGATCTCTAAGTTGGAAGCCACACTCTATTCTTTTCTTTCTTTTTTATTAACAGTTTTATTGAGGTATTATTGATATGCAAAGAATTGCACTTATATAATGCATACAATTTGATGAGTTTGGACATATGCAAACACCCATGATACTCTCACCACAAACAGGGAAATAGACACATCCGACACCTAAATTTCCTGTGTCCCTTTGTTTATTTGTTTTTTTGTGGTAAGAACACAACATTATTCTTATTACTGAACAGAAGGTGAGGTGTAGGCAAGTAGATGTTGCCTACACCTCAGACAAAACAGGGAACAGAAATAGAAAAGCTTACTTTTGATCAATGAAAATAAAACAATACACTATTTCCCTCTCTTCCTCCCTTCCCCTTTTCCTTCCTTCCTCCCTTCCTTCCTTCCTTCCTTCCTTCCCTCCCTTATTAATTCATTCAGATATTTACTGTGCTCCTACTGTGTTCCACAGGCATCGTTTTTAGCACTTCAGATGCAGTGGTGGAAAAGAGACAAGTTTCCTATTAATGATTTTTACATTTTAACATGTGAAACAGAAGAGATGATTGTATTTTGAATACCTTCAACTACAGTGCCTCTTGAATTAATTTCTTCAGTTATTCAAAAATTATGTTTAACATCATCTAAAAATTTTTATTGAGGTATAGTTGATTTACAATGTTGTGTTAGTTTCTGGTGCACAGCAAAGTGATTCAGTTATATGTATTTTTTTTCATATTCTTTTCCATTGTTGTGGTTTATTACAGGATATTGAATGTAGTCTCCTGTGCTATACAGTAAGACCTAGTTCTTTATTTATATAGTAGTTTGTGTATGCTAATCCCAGATTCCTCATTTATCCCTCCGCTGTCCTTTCCCCTTTGGTAAACATAAGTCTGTTCTCTATATCTGTGAGTCTGTTTCTGTTTTGTAGATAAGTTCATTTCTGTCAAAGTTCATTTCTGTCAGATTTTAGATTCCACATATGTGGTATCATATGATATCTGTCTTTCTCTGTCTTACTTTACTTAACTTCACTTAGTCTGACAGTCTCTAGGTACATCTGTGTTGCTGCAAATCACATTATTTCATTCTTTTTTATGGTTGAATAGTATTCCGTTCTATATATATATGCCACATCTTCTTTATCCATTCCTCTGCCGATGGACATTAGGTTGCTTCCATGTCTTGACTATTGTAAATAGTGCTGCTATGAACAATGGGGTGCATGTATATTTTCAAATTAGCATTTTCTCTGGATATATCAGCATCATTTTTATTATAATAAAGGTAATGTTATTTTGTAGAAATTTTAGAAAATAAAATAAGAATTAAACCCACGTATAATTCCATAATGTAGAAAACTATGACGATCAGTGGTGTGTGTCTATGTGCATCCAGCTTATCTGTTTTTTTTCCTATATTGATATATGGACCGATGTAATTTTCTAAAAATGAGATGATTTTGTAAACTACTTTCCTTTAAATATTCTTTAAGAACATGATTTCTACTATTCCAAATCAGGAATAGATATGCTACAATTAACTAGTACCCTATCATTGCACTTTGAGGGTTTTTTCAAAAATTAATTATTTTAAGCAACCCTATGGTAAATAGCCTTGTATATACATCTTGGTATGTATATATAATCCTTAGGGATTTATAGGGTCCAAGTCTATTAAACATACGCAAATTTTATGCATAATCTCAACTGTCCCTCCAAGGAACATACTTTTACAAAATTATAATTTATTAATGTTTATTTCCCTGCTTTGCTACTAGTATTAGGTATTCCCAGTTTTTTCTAATTGCAGCCAATTTTTCTAGAGAAAAAAGTTGTATCATTGGTTTAATTTTTATTCTGTTGTTTATAAAGAAGTTAAGCACTTTTTTACATGTTTATTGTTCACTTATTTGTCTGTTTGGTGAATTGTCCTTTACATTTCTGCCCATATATCTATTTTGGAATTCGTCCTTCATTTTTTGTTTGTAAAAATCTCTGTACATTAAATATAAGTAACTATGAGTGTGTGCTATATTTTAAATTATTTTTCTTGTGTTTCCTTTGCCTTTTATAGTATTTTTGGCATTTCATGTTTACATTGTTAAATCTATTAATATTTACCTTGCATTTTCTGTGGTTGCTTCTATGTTTAAAATTTTTTTCCACATTGATATCAGAAATTATATTCCTACATGATCTTCAAGTTTTTAATTTTTATAAAAAGCCAGAATCTAGTGGGGTGTTTTTTAATAGTAGCAGTTCTATGGTTGATCGTTTGTCCTGATACGTATCGTATGTATATATGTATTATTTAATTTTTAAAAATTTGTTTTGGGACAGACTTTTCTTTCTTCACTGATTAAAAAAATTACACCTTTATACTAGTTTCTTATGCAGATTTAGCTCTGGATGGTTCTCTCATGATTTGTTAGTTATATAGGATAAAGCTGTTTCAACTGTTATATATTTATAATGTATTTAAATATTTGATAGTGCAGTTCCTCTTAATTACTTTGAATTTTTCAAATTGTCTCTGTAGGTATGCAAACTAGTATGGTGCACATGTCAACATTATTGGTAGGTAGAGAGAGCTACAGAAGTTTTGAAATGGAGGAGAGCAGATAGGAATCTTGGGGAGGATGTAGCACTTGGGCTGGACCCAGAATGATGAATCTGATTTGACCTGGCAGAGTGGAAGAAGAAAGGACATTCTAGACAGGGGGAAGCAATGTGAGTAATGGCATCCAGAATTGTAAACAAGCATTATATAATGGGTGATGGGAGAGGCAAGCTGGACGGGATCTAATATGTGTTGAGTACCTACTGAATGTTAATTATCATGCTAAGCATTTTATAGGAATAACTCTGAGGTCAGCTGAATCCTCATACTTTGTCTCTGGTGTCAGTGCCCTGCATTTACTCCGTTCCAATTTAGACACACAACTCAATATTTATTTGAGTTTCTAAAAAACAGTTCACTCACAAAAACGTTGTTGGTCGATGTAAACCACAGTTTCTTGACCTCAATACTATAGACCTTTTGGGCTAAAAAAAAATCCATCGTTGTAGGGTGTTTTTCTGTGTATTATAGGGTATTAATTCCTGACCTCTACCCACTACATGATAGTAGCAGTCTTGCTGCCTACATGGGACAACCAAAAATGTTTCCAGACATTGCCAAATATCCCCTAGGGGGCAAAATCGACTCTGATTGACAGTCATTGATACAGATTATACCAAAGATAATGAAAGTTGATGGAGAATTTTATATTGAAGAGTGTACAAGAAATACGTATTCTTTTCGTTTTCCTGGCTGAACTCCCTTCTTGGTTTCTCCGCAGTTGACTTTGGAGGGAGGGTGTTTTGCTTAATGTATTGCAAAGTTTAACTACGGCACTGCTGGCATTTTGACCACATAATTCTTTGGGGGGTCGTCCCGTGCATTATGGGATGTTTAGCAACACCACTGGTCTCTACCCAGGAGATGCCAATACCCCTCCCCCTGAGCTCTGCCAGCCAAATCTGTCTCCAGATACTGGCAAAATTGGCCTTGGTGCTGAAAGACTGATGCAGACTATACCAAGGATAGGAAAGTTGTAGGGTTATATTCTGTACAACCCACACGTTATAATTTTCAAATCCTCTATTTTTTCCTCCGAAGTTCTTTCTTGGGTACTATGAGATTTGTTTTGTTTTGCTTATGCTCTCTGAGGGATTCTCCATCTCAGCATTATTGATGTTGTGGACCAAATAATCCTCTGTTGTGTGGGCGCTGTCCTGTAGATTGTAGGGTGTTTAGCAGCATCCCTGGCTTCTACCCACTAGGCGCCAGCAGCACATTGCCAACACCACCCCACACCCCCAGTAGTTAAAACAACCCATACTGTCTTCACATGTGGTTAAATGTGTCCTGGAGGGAAGGAGCAAAAATGCCCCTGGTTGAGAACCACTGTTCTATTAATATTTCTACTTAGCTTTCCCTGTACAGTAGCTCTTCTTTTCAGCCTTTTCTTGTTTTTTTCCTCTTCTTCCTCATTGAGTGATAACTTTTGTTGTTACTTGAACGTGATTGAGGAACCTCACTTTCTATCTCAAATGGTTTAATTGTTACCCTTTTCTCTAACAATTACAGCATTGCCCCTAAGAGGAATTCTGGCAAATAACATATACTCCAACTTGCTAAACATTCATCATTTCTCCTCCGAGTGAACAGGAACAGGCCATTTGAGCTTCTCTCACAGGTTCTGCTATAGACTGCTTTTGCATTAGGGTAAATTGGCACATACTTCTCTATTTCACTAAATCTGAACATGCGGGCAATCTCAAGACAAGCCTATTGCCTTGCACATAGTAACTTGTATTGATGTAAAAAGAATGGAAATATTGGAATCCGGCACATCAGGGTTAAAATAGCACATAATTCCTCTTTAACCAGATTTACTAACCTTAGGCAAGTTAGTTCCTCTGACATTGTTTTCACCTTCTGCAAAATAGGGGTAAGATCACCATCTAAGTGGGTTTTAAATAAACATTATCAATTACAAAACAAAGCACCTGGTATATATCCCACACTCAAAAATGTTAACCATTGTTCTTAATTTTATCAAGAGATATCGAGGTCTTTATAACAAGCCTTTAAAGTCAGACTCTAAACCTTAACCACCTATACCTAGAATGTTTACCTCTTTATTTCACTTAATTTCAGAATTTTTGTTGCCGTTACAGCTAAGGCATGCTGGGAATAAAGATTGCTGGATGATTTTTTTTTTTTTGCCAGAAGTTTTAAGGCTTGATTATAATGTTCTCATAAACACTGAGTTATAAAATTCAGCGTCATTGTGAGGATATTTTCTTGCAATGTGAGAAGATGCATATTGCTTCTAAATGAAAGGTAAGAGAGACAATTAGAGATTTAGGAATTGTACTAAACTTGGTTCCTATGCCAAAAATGTCGTTTGGTTTTTAATGTTTTTCCCAGTACAGAAGAGAGATTTTTCTTTCACATTAATTTTTCTTCTGATGTGTATATGTGGTTTTGACCTTTTCGAGACAAATTGAAAAATAAGATGAAAAGAAAGTAAAGACAACCTGTGAGTCACATTTCAAAAATCAATAGAAGTGCAGAATGCACTATTCTGGTCATTAAAAGGGGTTTCATTGTTCAGTTTGTTACACCAAGACGTGATTTTCCCCTAGATTAGGAAATAAAGTGTAAATATAAGGCTGGGATACACAGTTTGGTTATAATATCTTAGAAGTTAGTGGTGAAGGAGACCCCCAAATTATTTCATATAACCACCCCAATTTATTAGTGTAAAAAAGTGTGGCCTGCAGAAGGCAAGTGACCTCCCCAGAATTTTTAACCAGTGGTTAGTGAGAATTCATTTGAGGATCTGATTCCCAGTGAGTCAGACAGTCTGCTCTATTAGTCACATCTATCGGAAAAAAGAGAATTATGGAATCTTCTAAAAGATTGAGAATTTATTTTCTAGTGAATATTAAAAATTAGGGAACGATAGTGGAAATATTTTTAGGAATCGTGTCACCAACCACTGGGGGAAATAAAATATTTTGACTGGGATAAGCTTGATGAAAACTATGTTTCAATCCAGTGCAACTATTTTAAAGCAAGAAAAGTACCATTGTTGTCTCCTACCAAGTCTTTTAGAGAAGACACAGCTGGACATGGCAGGCTCTAAAAGAAAGTAGACTTTAACAAGCACAAAACACTCTCTCATTTTCAAAACACTTTTGATTTTATTAAGGAACATGCATTGAAAGCTTGGTGGTATTATTTAAGAATTTGGCTAAATGTTTTCTAACTGCCAGTAGGTTTCCAGTACTTCCTTATGTAACATGAATTCTGCATAACTTGAACATATCTTGAATCTTCTAGCAGCCTGGTACAACTTTTCAATGTAGACATCAGTAAAACTTTCTGGATTTTTCTTAAGATTTTCTTGATTTATTTTTTGGGTCCCTTTGTTGTCTAGGTAATTTGTATCGCTCAGCCTCGATACAAGATCTTCTGGGACTCTCTGATTTGCTCTTTGCAGAACTTTAATCAATTTACCGGCAATCTTCCAATCACCTTGAGTCATAAGGGTAACTGTAACTGATATGCCCATCTCTCCTGCTCTTCCAGTACGCCCTACTCTGTGTACATATTCTTCAGTATTCCATGGAGAATTGTAATTATATATGTGTGTGACATCACTAATATCAAGGCCTTAGGATGCTAAATCAGTAGCAATCAGTATTTTCACTTTTCCACTCTTCAGGTCCTCTAATGCTGGCTCACGGTCACTCTGTTCTCTGTCACTGTGCAGGGATTGTACAGTTATGCCTTGGTTACTTAAATCGCTTGATAAGTCATCAGCAACAAGTTTTCTGCTGACAGATACGATGACTTTGTCTTTGGGTGACAAGCTCTGTAGGAATTCTCAGATAAGAGATCGTTTTTCTTCTTCTCTGGTAACAATTATATTTTGCTTCACTGTGTTTACATTAACTAGATCCAGAGTACCAGTATAAACAATCATAGGCTCTTTCAAATAAGATTGTGCAAGTCGACAAATGGTATCTGGCCAAGTTGCACTTGTCATAACAGTCTGCCGGTCTGGGCGCACAGCTAAAAAAATCTTCATTATTTGGTGTTCAAACTCCAGATCCAGCATTTTTTCTGCCTCATCTAAGACTAAGTAGGTTATGCTTCTTAGGTTGACAAAGTTATTCATTTGCAGATCATTCAGGCTTCCAGGAGTTGCAATGATGATGTCTACGCCTTTAGTAACATCTTGTATTTGCCCTTTTCTGTTTCCACCGCCATATGTACAAACACTTTTAAGACCTTTGTATGAATACTTAGAACATTCAGCTTCCACCTGAAGAGCTAATTCTCTAGTGGGTGTAAGGACTAGCATGCTGGGTCCATTCCTTTGTTCTCTAGGTATTGGTGGAGAATGGAGATGAATAAACCCATGCGTTAAATAGGACAGTGTTTTTCCCGTTCCAGTTTGGGCAATTCCTATAAGATCTATTCCTTGTAGAATAACAGGCCATGCCTGTGACTGAATTGGCATTGGGTTTCAAAAACCAGCTTTTTCAGTGCTTTTCATAAGTTCAGGATAATGTTGGAAAGCATCTTCAAATTTGCAGATCGGATTGAGGATGGGACGATTTTCACCATCTTTCAAGTCATCACACATTATGTTGAAATTTTCCTTTCTCCAAGTGTCTACTTGCACTTGAGACAATGACCTTGTTGCTTTGGATTCTGTGTAAAAGTTTTTCTTAATTGGTGATAAATCTGCCCATTTTCTTTTCTCCCACTGTACAACGTCGGCCTTTACTTGATCCTAGTCTATCAGTGGCTGAGCTCCTCTAGCAGTGTTATCTCTGCTTGAGCGTCTTCCAACAGAGGGTTGGGATGTGGCGTTATCAACACTGGATTCTGAACTGTAGTGTCTTTCTTGTTTCTTAACAAGAGTTTCTGTAGCCGCTTTGGCCTTGGCTTTCATGTCTTTGCTGCCAAAAATGTTTACCTCTGCTTCAGAATCACCTTTTATGATCTGTATTTTGGTGCGTGTCATATCCTGAATGTCTTTTATTTTTGATCCACCATGACCAATCACCGCACCAACCATACTGTTCCTTGTTTGAAAGCAGAGCGGTTGTTCTTGGGAGCCGAAAGCCCTAGGCTCCAGGTGGCTGGAGGTGCTGCTGCAGCCCCTGCCTCTGCCACCCATCCCATCCTGGCTGGCCCTGAGAGCTCTCCAATTCGGCTCCGCCCTCTTGCGCTCTGGGGCCCACACCATTTCAGGATAATGGTAAAGTTGGTGCTGGTCTCTCGCCTACCTAGGGTTGGGAAAAGATGTGGCCTCGAACCTCTTTCTCATCAGGTCAGGCTGGTGACTACCAGGCAGGCCGCCACCGGTAGGTAGCTAGCTATGCAGCAGTCACCTAAGGAATTAGTCTATGATGTAGTGTCAGGGAGGGGCTTTGGCTGGGCTGACCAGTCACAGGGCTGGGACTACTGTGAGGTGAGCAGGCACCTCTGACACAAAAGTTAAAGTGACACATACTCTCAGGGGCTGACCCTACGGGCACTTACCGGATCCGGAGAGTGTTTGCCCAACTTTTGTGTCCTGGTGCCTCAGTGGCTGGCCTCATGCTGGTTTTGGCTCAGTGGGGGAGCCAACCTGAAGCACACCTTGAACTGAACCACATAGTCTTTTTTTTTTTAATATGCCAGTTATTTCCATAGGAGGAAAAAAATAGTGTATTTTTAAAAATCAACTTACTTGTTTATATATTTGTATGTTTATTTATTTCGGTGAATTTCTTTTTGAGTAACAACTATACTGGGTCTAGATAAAATCATCAATTCCCTGTCCTCTTAAATTATACCATCAGAAATCGCTTAGGTGCATGCTTAGGGATGGCATTTTTGCCTCTGATTCTTCAGCTAAACTCCAACATTTGTTCAGGCGGTTTCTGGTTATTATTTCAGGGATGCTGGTTAGAAGAGAGGTAGAGTGGGGTCGACGTTAACTCTGGAGGTGTTTTCAACAATTTGCCACTTTTCTCAGTGCCTCCTAAATTTTCTCCCTTCCCTGTGGTTTCATAGATTCAGACATCCTAGCACTGGAAGGCTATGTAAAAGTAATTTGTTAGGTGCAGTGTAGAAGACACCCTGGCAGCAATCTGGGCAGGTGGACATCCAGCTTCTATTTGTATGGCTCCAGAGGTTGATTTTTTGTTTTTTTCTTTGTTTAAATAAAAGTACACTAAATATTTATCCTTATATATTCATCCTGTTAAGTTTGGTCAATTGATGCAGCATATTAAATATAATTTTAACGCTGATTCTGTCATCCATTATATTACCCTCTAGTTTCAAGTCTTCTGCCAATTAAATGTTCATGGTATCTTCTCTCTTCAGCCAAAGTTGCCGATTAAAATTTGAACACGGTTGGATATCAGGTGTAAAAGTCTGTGACACATTGGGAAAAGCCTTCTCTATGTCAGTTTTTATCCTGCAAAGATGCTTTTGGAAGGAACAAAAAGGTTGCTGGCCAAGTATGTCTTGGAAATACAGCGCCCTGCATCTTCTGAGAGTCACAATATGCATTAGGTATCTTACAGCGCCCTGCATCTTCTGAGAGTCACAATATGCATTAGGTATCTTACAGCGCCCTGCATCTTCTGAGAGTCACAATATGCATTAGGTATCTTACAGCGCCCTGCATCTTCTGAGAGTCACAATATGCATTAGGTATCTTACAGCGCCCTGCATCTTCTGAGAGTCACAATATGCATTAGGTATCTTACAGCGCCCTGCATCTTCTGAGAGTCACAATATGCATTAGGTATCTTACAGCGCCCTGCATCTTCTGAGAGTCACAATATGCATTAGGTATCTTAGAAGCTCTGATGATTACAGGAACTCAGTTGGGCAGTGTTTAACCCAACTCAGTTGGGCATTGTTTTGTTTTGTTTTTAATTTTTATTGGAGTATAGTTGACTTACAGTGTTGTGTTAGTTCCAGGTGTAAAGCAGTTGGGCATTGTTTAACCCAAAGTTTTCAAAGGAATTTGCCAATGGAACCTCTTCTCAGTGTTTTCATTAAACTTTTTACATGGAATAATTTTAGCTTTATAGAAAAGTTACACAGATAGCACAGGGGCTTCCCGTATACTCCTCAACCAGTTTCCTGGTTGTTTCCTCTCATCTTATCTCAAAGTACCATGGTACACATTACACGTAAGAAGTCAACATTGGTCTGTTAATATTAACTAAACTCCATCAGTATATTTTCTGTTCCAGGATCCAGTCCAGGGCACCATTTAGCTGTTATGTATGATTTGTGACAGTCTCTGTCTTTCCTTATTTTTCATAACCTTGCCAATTTTGAGGAATAATGGTCAGGTATTTTGTAGAATGTCCTTCAGATTGGGTATGCCTGATATAATTTCTCATGATTAGACTTGGGTTATGGATTTTTGGAAAAAAATATCACAGAAATGAGGTTCCCTTCTTATCAGTTGTATGGGGTGAGGGGAAGGGTGCCTGATGGAACATGACCTGTCACTGGTAATGTTAACCTTGGTCACTTGGTCAAGTGGTGTTACCCAGGTTTTCCCCACTGTAAAATTATTATTTCTCCCTTTCTGTACTCTCTTCTTTGGAAGCGAGTCACCAAGTCCAGCTGCCCCTCAAAGGCCCACCTCCTGTTTAGTTGCAATTGTTGTTACATTTTGTACAACTAGTAATCTTCTTTGTAGTACCATTTATAAGTACCTGTAGAAATGGTCTATTTGGATTTTATACACACACACACACACACACACACACACACAGCCATTATTATGTTCTGCAGACGCTATATATTACGGCAGAAGCTGTCATCATCATGGCACATATTGGTGCATTTACCTTGTACACAGAGCCATACTCAATACTGTAAAGTCTAAAGACGTGGCAGCAGTATGGCTCAGTGGCCCAGAACACTGGAGCCTAAATAACTGAATTTGACTCTAAATTCTACCACTTACTAGGTGTGAATCCTTGAGCAAGTCCAAACTTCTTATTCCTTGGTTCTGCTATCAGTAGAATGACATACCATTACCTATGTCATACACACAGAGACATACACAGTTACACTACCTCGTTCAGAATAGGAACTCTCCAAATCTTAATTACTCATATCACAGAAACAGTAGCTGTATAGAGACAATTATAGAGGTTCCCAAATGCCTGTTCAAGAATTTCCCTGATAGTTTCCTCTGGTCCATATCAAAATGAAAAAAATAAGGCAATACATTTTTTCATAGGTCTAAATTTATTCGATTTAAACTTTTTTTTAAGATTGTACCTTTCTATTTTTTTGTAAAATATCCTTTTAGAAAGGAAATGAGGATCACAAATGATTTTTAAGGGTCTTTACTAGGGCAAAAAGTATTAAATGAATGCCAGTAGATAGATATGGTTTTCAAAAGTTATTGGTATGTGAAACCCCCCAAATTAGAAGCACTCGTCTAGCACATTAGCAAATAGACACAATTCAGGATGTTACCAGGTACTGATCATGATGGCAAGCAAGAAGGGCTGGGAGGCTAGAGAGTTGAGACAAAGTCCTGTAAGGGCTGGAGGTCTGATCTGCCACTAGGGGCCATGGAATTAAAGATCGAAAGATGTTAAAGTTTCAGGGGAAGAAACCAATGCGGCCTTGGGGAAGAGATGAGGGCAGCCTGAAGGACTAGGACAGAAAGCTCAGGTTAAAGAGAAAGGGGAAGTGGAGAAAGATATTTTGGGTCAGGGGAAGGGAAAAGGGAACTTTCCGGGACCATAAAGACAGTCAAATGAGTTTCAAATTAATATGGTAAAAACAAAAAAAAACAAGTCGGGGAGTGACCCTAGAGTGAAGGAGTCATAGGACACTGTCAGTATTAATTAGGGAAGCAGGTCCATATGGAGAAAGCAGGATGCAGTGAAGTAAAGGGTGGGGCTGTGTTTGTGGTATTTTAAGTACATTGGACTGAGAGATTTGACACACTATGGCAGTAGTAATTCATAGAAAGGAATAGCTAAAAAGAAAAGGGATCCAAGAAGCTACTAATATGTTTTAGTCCTACCATATGTCCAGCACTTAAAATGTATTATCTCATTTAATCATCACAGCAACTTATGAAGTAGGTATTTTCCTCCTCTTTCTTGTGGAAACACTAAAATTGGTAGATGCTACATAGTGTATTCACGTTCATGCAAGGCACGGTAAATAACTTAGCTCTTCTTCCCAATAAGTAGAGAGTAATGAAAGTCAGGTTTACAAATATCTTTAGGCATCAGAGAATTCATATGATGAGATAATGAGAATAGGAGGACAGGGAGCCCAGTGAAGAAACAAGAAAACTTCAAGGGAATCTGAAGAAAGCATGATAATAGGAAATAAGGCAAGAGAACATGTTGACACGGCCTGGCAAACAGTGTAAAAATGCTTCATAAAGGACAGGAGGTGACTAGACTACTGAATTTGATAGGAAGAAATTAGCAATAACTTTCAAGAAGGCCCTTTTTGTGGAGTGATAGAGAAACACATATTGCAAGGGGAGCAATTGGGATGAGACACAGCTGGACCACTGCGGTACTGTGCAGTGCTGCGGGGAGAACTTTACATCTTGTACTGAGCTTGATGTTTAAATAAGGATTCTAGGAAACCAGGGTTTCCTGAGCAAGTTACCGGGATTGTTCTGTGAATGATGCAGTGGATTTCGAGAAGATTGCTTATCATGAATATTGGAAGAAAATGAACTTTAATAGTCTTTCAAAATGTGTGAGAGGATAGGATGAGGGAGAGAATTGCAAGGAAACAAGAACCATTCATTAGCTGTTTCAGAAAAGGAAAGTCTTTCTAAAAGGAGAGAGAGGGGGAGTGCTGGGAGTTCTTTCAAGGAGATTACAGTGCTATTTTTAGCTACCCATTAAATCTTTCTCTATCAAAGTTGGTTTATTCTCCACAGAGTGAGGGGATGCATTATTTAGGTATATGAAGAAGTGAGGCTGTTGAGGTAATTAATTCTTCTTTCAGCACAAACAGTAAAAAAAAAAAAAAAAAAAAATACTGTAACCTGATTAGCACCTGCAGTAAGCGCCTTGGGAGAAATTCTTGCTTACCAACTATTTCCCAGGAAAGTTTTAACATTTCGGCATTCATTTTAGAAATGATAATAACCTTCAATTATCCCTTGGCTCTATTTTGAGGCGTTTGAAGGGCTTTCCAGGACTATTTCAATTCTGATAGCTATGGTGTAGGTAAGTGGAAAGAACAACAGTATTATCTACATGATTTGCATTATGTACAGAAGCCAAGCAACAATCCCTAGAATCATGGGATTTTAGAGGTGGAAAGGACAGACTTTGGAGAGCATCTCTCATAACCTCTCATTTGCAAGTGAGAAAGCTGAGATCTACAGCAGCTCTGTCCCCTGGAAACATGATGTGAGTCACAGATACAATTTTAAATTTGCTAGGGTGGCCACATTATTTAAAAAGTAGAAAGGGGAGACTTCTGATTCTGGACAGGGAGATATAGGCACATTTCTCCCTATTTCTCCTCATTTATTTTATATATAAAACAAATAATAAGTCTCTGAAATCTGGAGAGAAGGCAGACCAACTGAGGAATGATGTGAAGAATGACAAAATGGTGAGTCCCTTGGGTTTGTTTTTTTCTCCTTTATATCCTGGATTAGGTGCCGGAGAAGCCTGCAACCCAGCCAAAAGAAAGTCCCAAGAAAAACTTGTGTTTTTTGTTGTGGTTGTTTTGTTAAGCCAAAGGACCGGGAAAGGAGCAGCCTGGCAAGAAAGAAATCGTTTTGATAATAACTGCCCTGCTCCCACATCACAGAAAAAACAAAACCAAAACGACAATGTACCTCTCCTGGCTCTGTCAACAGAAGCCAAGTGTGAAGCCTAGATTTCCATCCTCATCCAGTGGTAATGAGATACGCTACCTCTCCCCACTGGGGTGGTGTCCAAGGAGCTCCAGTCTTCAAGTCTATGTTTTAAACACCGTCCAGAGGTAACGAGATGCCTTCCCCATCCCCACCCCCCATCACGTCAATAGAAACCCATGAAACATGTGGGGAGCCTGGACTTCCACCCTCACCTAGCAGTAATGAGGCATACCTTACTTTCTCCACAGAGCATGTGAAGTCTGATTGGGGAGCCAGGACTTCTGCATCTGCCTGGCCGTAATGAGTCAGGTCTCAACTTCCCACACCAGCATGGTGTCAGTGGAAGTCTGCTAAAATAAAAGATTTAAATAACATCCGAAGTCTCGTTATATACAAAACGTCTAAGAATTGAAAATCACTCATCATATCAAGAACCGGAAAAATCTCAGCTTGAATTAGAAAAAGGCATTAATAGATGCCAACACTGAGAAGAAACAGACATTGGAATTATCTGAAAAGAATGCAAAGGCAACCATTATTTGGGGGGAGAAAAGCTTCAGTGAGGAATTATGAACATACTTGAAACAAATGAGAAAAAAAGGCTTAGCAAGAAGTAGAAGATACAAGGAAGAACCAAATAGAAATTTTAGAACTGAAAAATACAACGATCAAAATAAAATTCCTGCATGGGCTCTAAAAAGAATAGATTAGAGAGAGTTATGAAGCAGTGAACTTGAAGATACAACATTAAAAATTACCCGATCTTAGTAACCTAGAGAAAATAGACTGAGAGAAAATTAACAGCACCTCAGGGACCCGTGGACAGTAACAGAAGTTCTAATATTCATGTAACTGGAGTTCCAGAAAAGGAGAGAGAATATGAGTATGAACATATATTTAACAGAATAAGGACTGAAAATTTCCCAATTTCATAAAACTAACACACCATTGTAAAGCAATTATACTCCAATAAAGATGTCAAAAAAAAAATAAAGCACAATAGATGATTTTTACAAACATAAATAAATAAATAAATAAATAGTTCCTGTCCTGCCCCTAGGTTCCTCAGAACCATTTTTTTTTTAAGATTCCATATATACACTACCAACTATAAAATAGCTAGCTAGTGGGAAGCAGCCGCATAGCACAGGGAGATCAGCTCGGTGCTTTGTGACCACCTAGAGGGGTGGGATAGGGAGGGTGGGAGGGAGACGCAAGAGGGAGGAGTTATGGGGATATATGTATATGTATAGCTGATTCACTTTGTTATACAGCAGAAACTAACACACCATCGTAAAGCAGTTATACTCCAATAAAGATGTTAATAAATAATAAATAAATAAATAAATACATTACCATATGACCCAGCATTTCCCCTCTTAGGTATCCAAAAGAAATGAAAACATGTTCACACGTAAACTTGTACCTAGATGTAAATAACATTATTCAGAGTAATCAGAAAGTGAAAATAACCCAAGCGTTCATCAGCTGATGAATGGATAAGCAAAATGTGTTGTATCCACACAATGGAATTCTACTCAGCAATAAAAAGGAGCGAGGTACTGATCAATGCTGTAATGTAGATGAACCTTGAAAACATTACGTGAAGTGAAAGAAGCCAGTCACAAAGGACCGCTTATTTTATTATTCCATTTATATGAAATGTCCAGAATAGGCAAATACATACAGAGAAAGTAGATGAGTGGTTTCCTCGGGCTGAGAATGGCAGCGGGAGGTGAGGTGGGCTTGGGAGTGAGATGGGAGGGATAATGGGTAGTGACTGCTACTGAGTTTCTTTTTGGATGATGAAATATTATAAAATTAAGTTGTGGTGATGGTTTCAAAACTCTGTAAATAGTATTACTAAGAACCATTGAATGGTTCACTTTAAATGCACAGATTGCATGGTATGGACTTCTATCTCAATAAATTATTAAATAATACGTGGAAGTACATGACTTTTAGGTTTGTAAGCACTTTGTCTCCTTTTATATGTCATTTAATTTTATCATCTAATTTTCCCCTCTAAAGGC
This sequence comes from Delphinapterus leucas, assembly GCF_059928025.1. Lineage (NCBI taxonomy): Eukaryota > Metazoa > Chordata > Mammalia > Artiodactyla > Monodontidae > Delphinapterus > Delphinapterus leucas. Next base: position 113,601,171 of record NC_143150.1, read on the forward strand.
AGTATAGTTTACACAGGAGAAAACTGAGGCACAAAGAATTTGTTATTTTCCCAAGGTCACACAGCTATCTCCTGAGCTCCAGGAAGCAAATGTAAACAGATTTCCCGATTACACACAAGGATGATTAACAATAGGCTGGGGAATCATGGGGAAGGCAAGAAAAGGAAACCAGTTTCAATAAACATATTCAGTTGTGATAATCTGGGATAAAAAATGCAATCCGGTGTGACAGAAGTTTTTATTGCCTTCCTCAGGGGCTTCAGGACTGCTTGCAGTTGATAAAACCGTTCAAGCTACGGATTTGGGGCAAGGGCTTATGCTCAGTTCTTTGCAGTGTGCGTTACCACTGAGGGAGATAGCAGGTGACTTAAGTCTTTAGTACAAATCATCGTAGGGGAAGAGAAACACAAATGACAATGTTAACAACTGCCAAAGCTTCTCTTTGGGAGTTTATTGATATTCCTAAATGATAGGAGTAGAAAATTGATGGAAGAAAAGGCAACAGCCTTTAAGGGTGGATTAATTCGGCATCTTGTTTTTCTGTCAGTCTCATTATAGCACTTGACAGGAAAATAGACGCACTTGATGGCATTTACTCTTTTCAGCCCGGCCATTACTTCAGAAATATTATCACTTTTGATTTTTCAATTTTTGCTGAAATGGTGTTTGATACAGTTTTGTTCTCATTATGGAGTCTCCGTTCCAATTTGCTGAAAAAGATTGCAACCCTAGTGAAGCATGGCAGAAAATTAATTGATGTGTGTGGCTATTTAAAGATCATTCAGGGAGAACATCAAGTGGTATTTTCTAGACTGTCTGACTTTGATCTGAATAGTCTCTTCTTGGAATGACACAGATCTTGTTGTGGATGGCAGCTGGGAGTTAAAACCTGGAAATTTTTGAGGCTTGCATGTATTGGCTCCAACACACTGGGGTCCTCATGGATGGGCCAGTGGGAAGGGGAAGCAGCTGAGAGGAAGGGGGATGGAGGTGAGGGAAACTAGCTTGGCTGTTGAGGATGACTCCAAAAGAGAGTCAGCCTTTCTAATACGCAGTGTCCAAAAAGCGTGCTTATCAGACCAGGTCCAGTTACATGGCAGGTAAAGGTCTTCTAATCCTAGAGCTGTAATTCATGAAGCTGGCAGTACAAGATGTCTGGTATGAGAGCCTGCTGTGGTTTGGGCAGCTTGCCAGGCAGAGAGCCTTAGAGGTTATCCAGCTCTCAGGAACAAGTAATTGGTGAAGTGTCAGGACCCCACCCAAGCAGGCTATGGTTCAGGGTGGGATTTTGTTGCCAATAGAAGATGGCAGTGTTGAACAGGAGGAAACAGAATGAAAGTTGATTGTGTAGACTGTTGCAACATGGGGTGGGGCTTACGTGAGGCAGAGCCCAGGTGGTACACTTGATACGATCTCAGTGACGAGGCTGATTCCAGCCCCAGTGGAAGGAGGTGGGCCAAGGTTGCTGGTAAAATTCATGCCATGATGAGGTATTATGGAGGCCAACTTTTGGTGAGTCCAGGTAGGAGTGTCAGGGAAAGACAGGGGCTGATACCCACCCACAGATGGCGTCAGCAGTCATCACTGTCATGTAACCAGACACATGCAATAAGACCCAGTAGAGTGTAGTGATCATGAGTAGAGACTGTATCACCTAGACTGAGATCTGAGTTTCACCTCTTCTACTTGCTCTTTGTATGACACTGGGTAAGTTACCTAACGGCTCTGTGCTTCAGTTTCCTCTTGTAAAATGGAGTTAAACCGCTATTTATCTCCTAGGGTTTTGAGGGTAAAATGAGACAGTTCACATCATGTGCACAAAATAGGAGGTCAGTAAATGTTAGCTATCCTTACTGCTACTGTTATTATGTTAGTCCTTCCAATTCTGGTCACTGATTTTGTCACTCAGGCTTTGATCTAGCTAGAAAGATGGAATTTTTTCAATTAAATCAGCTCAACACGGTGCAGTATGATGTAATGCCTTGCTACTCAGTATGGTTGACAAGCCAACAGCATCACCTGAGAGCTTGTTAAAAAGGCAGAATCTCAGGCTCCATACCGGTCCTCATGAATCAGAATCTGCATTTTAATAAGGGTCACCATATAATTCTTATGTACATTAAGACTTGAGAAGATCTGTGACAGGGGAGGCTAGAATATACAGTGGGGAAAAGACAGCCTCTTCAATAAGGTGTTTGGAAAACTGAACAGCTGCATGTAAAATAATAAAACTGAATTACTTTCTCATACCATGCGCAAAAATAAATTCAAAATGGATTAAAGACTTAAATGTAAGACCTGAAACCATAAAACTTCTAGAAGATAATACAGACAGTATGCTCTTTGATGTCGGTCTTAGTAATAGTTTTTTGGCTATGTCTTCTCAGGCAAGGGAAACAAAAACCAAAAATAAACAAATGGGACTACATCAAACTAAAAAAGCTCTTGCACAGTGAAGGAAACTATCAACAAAATGAAAAGGCCACCTGCTCAATGGGAGAAGATATTTGCAAATGATTTATCAGATAAGGATTAATATCCAAAATATACAAAGAACTCACGTAACTCAACATCAGAAAACAAACAGCGTGATTAAGAAAGGGGCAGAGTATCTGAATAGACATTTCTCCAAAGAAGACATACAGATGGCCAACAGGCACATGAAAAGATGCTCAGCATCACTAATCATCAGGGACATGCAAATTAAAACCACAGTGAGACATCACCTCACACCTGTCAGGATGGTTATTATCAATAAGACAACAGATAACAAGTGTTGGTGAGGTGTGGAGGGAAGGGTACCCTCATACATGGTTGGTGGGAATATAAATCTCCAGTAAGGAGATTCCTCAAAAACTTAAAAATAGAGCTCCCATCTGATCCAGCAATTCCACTCCTGAGTATTTATCTGAAGAAAATGAAAATGCTAATTTGGAAAGTTGGATGCACCCCTGTGTTAACTGCATCATTACTTATAATAGCCAAGATGGGGAAGCAACCTAAGTGTCCATCGATAGATGAATGGATAAAGAAGATGTCTACACACACACACACACACACACACACACACACACACACACATACTGGAATATTACTCAGCCATAAGAAAGAATGAAATATTGCCATTTGCAACAACATGGATGGACCTAGAGGGTATTACGCTAAGTGAAGTAAGTCAGACAGAGAAAGACAACTACTATATGATTTCAGTTATATATGGAATCTTAAAAAACAAACGAACAAACATAACTAAGCAGAAACAGAGTCATAGATACAAAGAACAAGCAGGTGGTTGCCAGAGCGGGCGGGGTGGGAGGAGGAGAGAAATAGGTGAGGGAGATTAAGAGGTAAAAACTTCCAGTTGCAAAATAAATGTCACGGGAATGAAATGTACAGTGTGAGGAATATGGTCAATAATTACGTAATAGCTTTGTGTGGTGACAGATAGTAACTGGACTTACCGTGGTGATCATTTTGAACTGTATAGAAATACTGAATCACTATGTTGTGTTGTGTACCAGGAACTAACATAGTGTTATAAGGCCGACTATACTTCCAAAAGGAACAAATGAACTCATAGAAAGAGAAATCAGATTTGTGGTGGGGATGGGGGGAGGAGGAGTTGGATGAAGGCAGTCGAAAGATATAAACTTCTAGGTATAAGAGAAATAAGTACTCAGGATGGTAATGTACAGCATGGTAAATATAAGTGACACTCCTGTGCGTTATATGTGAAAGTTGTTACAACAGTTCTCACCCTAAGAAAACATTTCTTTTCTATTTTTAAAATTCTGTAACTCTATGAGATGATGGACGTTCACTAAACTTACTGTGATCATTATTTCATGATGAATGTAAGTCAGTTCATGATGCTGTATACCTCCAACTTATACAGTGCCAGGTCTTAATCATACCTCAATAAAACTGGGATAAAAAGACTTGAGAAGACGTGTACGATGGGTTACCTTAAGATTTTGTAACCTGCTGTCACCACTTACTGGCTGTGTAAAGTTGTTCGAGTTACTTAACTGCTCTGACTCCCCATCTATAAAAATAGAATAATTAATATGTGTTATGATTGTGAAGAGTGTAGGAAATAACACGTTAGCATACTTAACCGTACCCTAACAGGGTACAGGCAGTACAGCCTCTGATTTCTGGGAAATAATAATGACAAGTAACTTTCAGGGCTTCAGATGCGGTCGGCTGTCGCTAGGCCTTTGACTTTATATGTCCCCCACCATGGTCCTAAAACAGATAACAGTTGAGCTTTAGGAAACTAAATAAACTAATTCCTAATTTTTCCAGCTTCGTTGGAGTATAATTGACAAATAAAATTTTACATACTTAAGGTATACAATGTGATGATTTGATACACGTATATATTGTGAAATGATTACCACAGTGAAGTTAGTTAACACACCCATGGCCTCACATCGTTAATATATATTCCAAAGTGATTATGAATAGGAGTCGGCAAACTTTTTCTGTAAGGGCCAGATAGTGACTATTTTTGGTTTTGTGGGCCACACGTTCTCTGTTGGGACTACTCCGCTCTGCCCTTTTAGTGAAAAAGCAGCTACAGACATAACGTAAATGAATGGCTGTGTCCAGGAAAAAAAAATATACAAAATAGGTGGCATGGCATATCAGATCATAAGGAAACAAAAGAAAAAAGTGAGGCAGCTCTTGAAGTTCATTCCAAGCTTTTCGTTCGAGGTCTTTGGAGACCTAGGAAGGAAGCAGAGATGATCATAGCGTTGGCTGTCTCTGTGAGCTGAGACGTGTGGGGTGAGGAGGAAGATACATCTTTCGGGTGAGATGAGTATTGCTTCTCAGTTACCACCAAGGTTGTGCTTGGGAGTGGATCTCTTCCCGGGCAATGCCCCCTCATTTAGTGTTTGCTCATGCCTGGAGCCTTCCTGGCCCCAGTTCACTCTGCTAAAAACTTGCCAGAGAATCACATCATATTCCCTGGAAACAATCTTTGAACAGCATGGATCATACATGGATGATTTTTCCATGGCCGCACGCTGCAGATTCCAGGGACTCCAAATATGAGTCTTTGGTTTAAAGGTGAACTCGGCAAAGGAATGTGTTGTCATAAACTGTGTGTTTCTAGTTGGCAGGCCTGCTGGGCCTCTATGCCTCTGTCCTTTCCTGCTCAAAGTTAAGCAGAGACCTGAGGGCCCTAGAAGGATTGACCCAGCTGTTGAATCAATGTCTTAGGCTTTTGTAAATTTCTGTTAAGAGGTAGACTGCCATTTACCCAGAGAATTCAGGGAGTCGGTAGGGTCTTGGCAACAGGAATCTCTGGGTTGCGATTTTTCTTTCCAGGGGAGTTGACTGAGATTGAGGCAGAGCCTGAGCAAGTGGAAGGACCAGGCTCCAGCTCTTCAGGAAAGGGAGCTGGCAAGGGTTTTGGCCCCAAGCCAAGGTGAAGCAAACCCGGTACTGGAACCGAAGCCCAGGGATAGGGAATGGTGGGTATGCCAGTGGGAGCCGGGGAGCACTGCAGCTCCAGGAGGCTCCTAGTACCACCATCAAGCATGTTCTCATTGAAGACAGGTTGTAAGGCTTCTGTGTCCACTGCAGAGCACGGGAGTATCTAGTAGGGACTGGCTGGCACAAAGTCCCAGGTTTGTATACGTAATGTTGAGTTTTTGTACATTACTGGATGCTACAAGTTACAGTACAGATTTTAAGTCTCATGACTTTCCCTACTCATTCAAAGATTGCTGAGGATGTTGTGTTTGGTAAGAAAAAGGGAAATTCACCTATGTGAGTGGCCAGTGGCCTTTTGTAGCAGTCTGACTGTTCAGAGGGTTTCCAAAAACCTGTTGCATTGTCAAGGCTGGGTACTGTTGGAATTGTATGTAAGTCGGGCTCCAGCAAGGAGCCTCATCATTTCTTTTGACAGGAAAAATCTGCACCTAGGTATAGAGAATTTTTTTAAATGTATAACATTGTTAACTAAGACACTAAACAGGGGAACAGAAAACACTAGGGGATCGGGGAAGGAGAAACTACAGGAAGCACCATCCACCTCTGGGGCTAGGGGAGCAAAAAGAAGAGGTTGGAATTCTCGAAGCTTACTTTTACAATTTAGCGGCTCAGAGGAGGGTCTCTGTGGAGTTAAACCCAGATCCCTGCAGATGGCTAGTTCTGATTTTTCTGAGGGGGAGACTCGTGAAGCTGGTTCTACCAGGGTTGGAAAAACTGCACAGTGCATGCAGCTGCTGCCACGGGATGGCCCTGGTGCCGCAGTGGAGAAGAAGTGTTAGTGGAGAAATCCTCACCAGAAGCAGACAGGAAGGAGCAAGTCCCTCCTCCTCCCTCCAGCCCTGCAGTCCCCTCTAGAGCCTCACAGGGCTCCAGCCAGCAAAGCACATCACACAGCAGCCCAGGGAAGGAGTGGGGCGGTTAGGAACGGAGAGAGGATAAATTAATAACCCACAGTGCTTGTCTGCTGGTCTGGGACAAGCGTTGTGGGTTTGCTGGGCCTGTCTGTCCACTGGGATGCGAAATGACTCAGGAGAACCTTCCCAGCATCTGTATCCTACTCCTTCACCAGCGCCTGTGCAGCGATCCACAGAGAATCCCATGCTGCGTGCTCAGGGAGCTGCGGATTGAGTGACAGACAAGACGAAATTAGGACGTGGAAGCAACCCAAGTGTCCATCGACAGATGAATGGATAAAGAAGATGTGGCACATATATACAGTGGAATATTACTCAGCCATGAAAAGACATGAAACTGAGTTATTTGTAGTGAGGTGGATGGACCTAGAGTCTGTCATACAGAGTGAAGTAAGTCAGAAAGAGAAAAACAAATACCGTATACTAACACATACATATGGAATCTAAAAAAAAATATGGTTCTGACGAACCTATGGGCAGGACAGGAATAAAGACGCAGACGTAGAGAATGGACTTGAGGACACAGGGAGGGGGAAGGGTACGCTGGGACAAAGTGAGAGAGTGGCATGGACATATATACACTACCAAATGTAAAGCAGATAGCTAGTGGGAAGCAGCCGCATAGCACAGGGAGATCAGCTCGGTGCTTTGTGACCACCTAGAGGGGTGAGATAGGGAGGGTGGGAGGGAGGGAGACGCAAGAGGGAGGGGATATGGGGATATATGTATACATATAGCTGATTCACTTTTTTGTACAGCAGAAACTGACACACCATTGTAAAGCAACTTTACTCCAATAAAGATAAAGAAAAAAAAAGATGAAATTACGGCTCTGGAATTCTTTCTTCTTGGTGATGGGAATGAATGCAAGGACAGAATTTTCTACCTTTATCTTGTTTTCCAGAAAAGTAAAAGTCATGCAACTTTAGCCCACACACGACCTGGTAGGAAATGACTACATGGCAAGCTTCAGTGTAGCCAGAGGAAATGTTTGATTATGTGACAAGAAAATAAGAGGCAATGATTTCTGCTGGGGAGTCATTTAGAATAACACATGTGTTAGAATGTGTTCTACCTCTTTCAGTAATTCAGGGCGGTCACTGAGAACTCCATTTCATACACTAGTGCTCAGTTAGAGGAACCATTCTGAGATAACCATGAGGTTATTGGCAGTCCATACTTGCAAGTAATACATTGAAAGAGAGAAAATGTGCTTAGAGGACAGAGCTGAGTTGGAGCCAATTGGAAGTGGTAAGAGCTAGAGAATGTAAGACTATTGACGATAGACTGAGAGTTGTGTAGAGCTTTTAAATTATCTCTGTTACAAAGATGAGACCATTCTAAATTGCTGTGTAAATAAGCAAAGGACACAGAAGTAGAGTAATGAATCATAGACCCCAGCGCTGAGAAAAGAGGAGGACTAAGATAGCACTGGCTAAGGTGCTTTTTGAGGAACAATTAGAGTTGATGCCAGATGTACCGTGTGTATTGTTTATTTTTAGTGTGTATGTGTTTGCTTACATCAATTAACTGTCTTATAAATCAGACATTGTTAATTGCGTGGTCCATTGTTCTTGACCTCATCCTTTGTTTTTCAGCACATCTAGCTTATTCTTCGAAAAGTGATTCTACAAGTTCAGAAAAACGACTCTCAATCCCAGACACTCTGTGTGGAATAAGTTCAGATTCATTTTTTCTCCTACTGTGTTGTAATTTCAGCTTCTCTTAATATACACTGACTGCCTCACTTCTCGTTGGCTCTGCATCATGATTTTCCTGATCGCTCATTACTGGTGATCACTCCTGGCTTTATTACCTAACTGACCCTTTTCAGACAGTAGCCCTCCTTGATTGTCCCCTCTGACCTGTGACAAGAGGTAAGGAGTACATGCGCATCCCAGTGGATCCCTGCCCCAACAGAGGTCAGAGGAGTAGCATCAGACATTTCTTAAATCATCCCTCTGTAATCTCAAAATAAGCTCCATGCCTCGTGCTGTCACTCATGACAGTTGCAGCTAAGTTCTAATGCCCTGAATGATTAAACCAAGTAATAATTGCCCCCTGCAGAACAGTATCTAAATTACGTATATTCAATATCCATCTGCCATATATCACACTGCATTGCATCAGTGATACGTGTGGTTGCAGGCAAAATTGGGGGAGAAGCAAAAGCCTCTAATTCCTTAAATGTTAGGAAATTCCTATTCACCTATGTCCCTTTGTTCTGCTAAAGCTTGGGAGCATTTTTTCAGAACCACACGAAAAGACTCTCACTGAAGCTGTTAAGAGTATAAATGATGTCAGAAATGGAGACTACAATGTCCAAGGGAAGCAGCAATATACTGGCCAGTGTAGTAATCGCAAGATTGGTGTGTAGTGTGAGGTGTCATTCCTGAAATGAAAAACAAAAGGTTATGTGCCATCAGTTGGTTGGCTGGACTGTTAGGATTGCCTGAAAAGGTTAGGAATTACTGTTTTAGATCATGTCCGTGGGGAAAAATGAAAACTATAGAAGGGTAGACAGAGTAGAGACATAAACATTTTTTATTTGGTGACATGGTGTTGCAAAGAAAAACTGTTGGACAGAAGTAGGGGGAGTAAAGAGTCCAAAAGAGCATAATTTTCTCTGCATATTTGCCTGTTTCTTGACAATGTTAGCTGATAGGTAGCAATGGGAACTTAAGGCAGAGTGGATTTCCAAAGTATGCTGGGTGCACAGAGAGCTCCTTTATAACACATCATGACAGGCTGCTTGAAGTCTTGAGGTCAGCACCACTCAGGATTATGAGAGCATGTGAACCCATATTAGAAATACAGGTACATATCATTCAAAAAACAGGGAACCAAGTTAGGTTTTCCTTTCTTTATGGAGGGACACAGATAAAATTATGAAGATTTTGTCAGTTTTAGCTACATTGTATACCCCAGGTAAGACGAGGTTAAGTCTCACTTACTTGTTTTATGGAGAGACGGCATGCCTTGCCCTTCAAATCTTAGGATGAATTGTTCAATTCAATGACTCACTGACTAAAAAATAATATTAATGTTGACTGTGTGCTTAGGCTTATGCTAGAGAAGGTCATACTCTCTGTCCAAGAAGAAGTTTTCCCCTATAAGTTGTCAGGCTGTAATTGTATTTTACATTTTGTAGTTGATGAGACACCTGTGAAGTTGAGTCCATTGCTCAAGACCTTTGCAATTCTTAGTTCATGTTTTCCTACGTGGATGAAACGTTTGAGCATCATATGTAACCAATACTTTGACTTTATGGGATGAGTGTATTTGGCTTGGAAGTGAATACAAGTTGCCTGGTGGGAAATATATCTAGATATTGGATCACACTACCCCAAACAGGGATCTGCTGATTTCATTTTGTTGCCCACATGGGTCAGTTAGTTGTGGCTGCCTACAGGGGCTAGCTGAGAAAAATCATTAGGGCTCTGTTTGATTTGTGGTGTCTCTCACATGTTGATGGGGGTGGGGGAGCCCGCGGATACCATGTATTTGTCATCTCCATCTTAAGGAAGTCATTTTTTTTGAATTTTATTTTATTCTTTTATACAGCAGGTTCTTATTAGTCATCCATTTTATACACATCAGTGTATACATGTCAATCCCAATCACCAAATTCATCACACCACCATCCCCCCTTCCCCCCCCCCCCCTTAAGGAAGTCATTTTAACTGGACAGTTTGATAGAAGTCTGGCTGCCGTGGGGTTATATTAGATTAACTTGCTAAGTCTTCTTCCAACTACCCTACTGCGTTGTTCTCTGGATATTTGGGGGCATGAAGGAACCATCAATATTTTGAACATGAAAATTTATATACTGTTCATTGAACAATCCTACTTAGTGCTGTCATGGCCCAATCATTTTTAACCTTGTTGCAAAGGAGATGATCAAAAGTTAATGAGCAAAATATTTGGAAGGAACCAAGAAATGTGTTGCTCTAGGAAAAAGTTTGTACGTGAAAGTGAGAACTCAAAGCACAAAGTGCTTCATGGGGATTTGGTATTTTCAGAGCTTAGTGTTCATTGAGACCCATGGTTCACTGAAAGAAATTTTAAATCCCAGCACATGATTGAATACTGTCTAATATTCTGATCTGTGTGACAATCTAATACATTTATGAAAATGCGAAGGAGCATCTAGCAAAAGCCATGGCAGAGGTGTTTCCTCCTAGGAGGCCTGCCTCAGCAATGATCTCTCTCCATGGAGCTTCTTTCCTTAATGGAATGCATGTCCTGATGAAATTGAGCCACTATCCAGCCTTGTCTTTCCTTGAGAAAGGAGAATCTTTTTCCAGTGGAAGGAAAGAGATTGATCCTGTTTATGTCTGTCTTTCCAACATGTCTGTTGTATGTCAGAAAAGCATCCAGCCTAGGAAATAGGATGAAGTTAAAAGTCCTTTTTTAAAACCTTAGTGAGAACACACTTTGGCACAGTAAACCCTATTGTTCCTCCCCACATTTATTTACTGCAAAGGAACTCTGACCTTGAAGTATTGGGAAATGTGTGTAAGACCAGAAGTCCTCTGGAAATGAGACAGTAAAGATTCCCAGCTGAAATCTTCATGCCAGAAGGAAGCAGGCCCCAAAGGCAGTGTTTTCTTGAATGCAGGGACATTTTCCTGGTGAAGGGGATTAGATGATGACTTATGGCCAGCATGTACTAATTCTAACTCACTGGAAGAAAGTGTAGTAGTAGTCTCTATAGTTCTGGACAATAAATTATACAGGAGAAAAAGGCATTTTTAAACAGCAGTTTTGTTGTTTTCAGGTACTCTAACTGTCCATAAAATAGGCCTGATTGGGGGTCTGCTTAATGAATGGTTAACTTGAATGTACTTAATCGCATTTGAAGACAGCCGACTCACATGGCCTGGTGCTTTATGCCTGCCCTTGTGGACCTTTTTGTCAGAGGCTGGGGTGGCAGTACAATGGTCTGTTTATCACAGTAATGGCTGTTGGTGGACAAATACTCCAGTTCCTTTGTGCTCAGCTGCCACACCTGTGAGATGTACTCTGTAGGGCACTCCTGGAGTTCTCTAGAGGGATTTTGCTTGGGTTGCCCAAGAGGAAACGTGATCCATAGTGTTTTATTACATACTTTCCCTTCCCCGCCTCATTTCCTCATTCTCTTACCAAGGTTTCCTGGGGTCACCTCCTACAATACCACTCATACTTGAATCTCTGTTGCAGAGTCGGCTTCTAGAGGGACCCAAACAAAAGACACATATCGATAAAAAATACATTGCAGGAGACTGAGAAGGAGATCGAGGAATACAGTTTGGGATGAAAGACCTGGGGGTATTATTTTACTGTAAACTTACGAGTCTTTGTGATGTGGGAGAGGAAATTATTCCCATCTCAGATTCCACAAATGGAAAACTAGTGTCCAGATCAAGCGACGTTTTACAATTATTATCGTTCAAGCTGTATGTGTGAGTAAGACGAGGCCCCTCGCTGTAAGAATAGCATCACTGAGTGAGATTAAAAGATATGGTCACCATGTCACCTGAGAAAGGGTTAAGGGAATTGGAGACATTCATCCTGTAAAAGAAAAGAAAGAAAACGTGAGACATCAGAGCTGCCCTATAATTGTAAAGGAAGAGGAAGCAGGCTTATTTTGAATTGTTCAGCCAAAGAAGGACTGATCAGGGGCTCCAGAGAAAGGAATTTAACACTCATGGTATAGTTGGAATGAGACAAACATGACTTGGAATCTCACATAGATAATTTACTATGTAAACTTTCTGGGCTTGGATTTTCCCATTTGGAAAAAGGAACAGTAGTACTACCTCCTGGGGCTGAACATATAGAATACAGAATCTCATCCCCCTTCCCAAACTGTATGACTGAAGATTGTAAACAATGTCCTTGGTAACCTTGTGAAGGAAAAACTATGACACTTTGCATTTAAATAGAGCTTAAATCTGTAGTATTTATTGCATATCAGATTCTTTTGATCAAGAGACTCCATTCCTGGCTCCAGATTGCCTCACTTTAAGAAGGTGGGTATACTGAAAGCTTCCATATATTCACATTAGGAAATGCGATCATTTCATGCCATCTTTATTGCCCATGTGGCCACGTGGATGCTGCACCATCTTCGCTTCAGAGTTAAGGCTGTTTGTGTGATCTTCCCTGTTTGCCAGATCATTTTAGCTTAGACTCTGGAGAAGGGAACAACGGAAACCGTTTTTAGTCACTCCTCACCAGTGTCCCCATCTCAGGTAATAGTAACTCCACTCACTGTTCCCTCCATTCGGAAGGCTCTTGAACATACCTCATTGAATGAAGTAGAAGCAGTGGTGAGTGCAAAGGCCCTGAGACAACAGTGCATGTGGCTACTTACAAGAAGAGGCCAGTATGACTGGAGTGAAGTGAGCTACAGGGAGAGAAGTGGGACATGGAGTGGGGAGGATGCTGGAGGCCAGAACAAATGTCATGTCCACAGAGAGGCCTTGCCAACCCTTATCTAAAATGGTGACCCCCCCAACCTCTGCCACTTGCTAACTCTCTTACCCCTTTTTCTTTACTTCTTGGCACTTAACACTGTCTGGCATGTTCTATGTTTATTATTTGCTTAGATGTTTCTTCACACCTGGATATAAGTTCCATGAGAATAGATACTTTTACTCCTTTTATCATTTATATATTCCCTAAACCTGGAACAGTGGCAAGCCATGGTAAGCCATTAACAAATATTTATAAAGCATAAACTGTATGTTGATCCTGAAGGTCTATCAGGGTCTTGAGAATGGTAAGCTTTTGCTGTATGACAAACCCATCCCAAATCTTAGTGACTTAGGACAGCCACCATCTGCCAAGCCATTCCTCTGATCTGGGTCAGGCTCAACAAATCTCCTGGGCCTTTGTCATAGGTGTGTCTGCCATGTCTGACTGTTTGGAGATGGGGACACGTGGGAAGAGAACTGGGTTCAGTGTTGGTCTTCATCCTGCAGGTTTCTGCTTGTGTTAGGTTTCTATCCCATTGGCCAAGATTCTGAGAACCAGCCCAGGTTCTAGTGATAGAGAACCCCAAGATGGGTAGAGTTACAAAGACACCTTTATTGTAAGAATGTAGTGATGGGGAGGGGAAGATTTGTGGCCATTTTTGCATCCTACCCCAGCTCTTTGTTGTTCCTTGTCTAATTGGTTGATCTCTCTTTTATTGAGCCACATGACTATTCCTAGACAGTGAATTATCTTCTCCATCTGAATATTATCTAGTGAAAACTTTTTATACTATTCTCTGGAAGGTCATATCTCTCCATAAAACTGCTAGACATCACCAATCGCTCTGATATATAATTTTTTTTACCTGGCCTTTTTTGTAGATTAATTTTGAAACATGTAAGGTATTTTAAATCCAGATAGCTGTTGCATCTAGGTGACGCTGACATGTGTTTTTCTTCATCATTTTCATGAGTGGAATGAACTAAGGCTATTTCTGTCTACTGCAGAAACGTTTTATCATTGTGGCATTTTTAAGTCAACATCTGGTGTTCATGCTGTACAGTTCAGTCACTCCGTTTTTCTTTTTAATAGGTTTTTCCCTTGCCATTTGGAAAGTCTTTTTCATTGCATTGTTGGCCTACTCTTTTTTTTTTTTTTCCTGTGGTACACATTTACAGGAGCATTTTCCTCACATACCTACATACTAACACTCACACAGTAGAACATACTAAAATACACACAGAAGCAAACTTTTCTGTAGCGTGTGTCATTTGTGTTCCTCACCATTTCATGCAAATTGACAGCAACCATATTTATTGGTCTGAGGGTTCTCTCTGGCTTCCAGGGTCTTATTTGCCCACCTGTAGCAGACCATAAAAAGTGTCATGGAATTACTCCCCACCCCTAGCCCTCAACGAATGATGGAAGGGAATTGATGTATAAACCCCTCACCTCTTTCACCCCTGGGTTAAGGGTGATTATCCTGAGTTGCCCATCCCTGCTTTTACCATAGGGCTCAAGGTCCAGTGTTTTACACGGTAAACGTACTCATTCGTGTACTCTTTATTGGCTGCCTTCCTTCCCCACTCATTTCTGTTTCCCTCCCCAGTAAACTACCTGCCCACAAATCCTTATCTCAGGTTCTGCTTCTGGGGGGAGCCCAAACTGAAACATATGCACATATCTTCTAATTTTTATAGTAATGTTTCCTTAGTCCTAAATATTCCTTTACTTACTATAACATCACATTTTCTTTCCGATACTCCTGGGAACCCAAATCTCCAAAGGACAAGATTCTTTCAGATAAATTGCTGCTTCTCTGACCCTTGCCTCCGAGCATGTGAGTGGAGCGGGGCGGGGGGCGGCACGGAGGGTAGGTGTGTTTTTGTGAGCTTGTGTGTATGTGTTCAAGGGGATAAGAATGGGCGAATATGTCTGTGTGTGTGTATGTGTGTGTGTTTGCATGTGTCATGGGCCAGTAATATGGTGAGGGGGAAATGATGGGAAGTCCTATTTTAAAAGGATTTGAAATTTTAAAATTATATATTGTATTCACTGTTGCTGTTAACAATTCAAGAGTGGAAGGATGATGTGATTACTTTTAATGCTTTTAACTTGCTTGGTGCATGGACGATTAGTAGTGAAAAGGAAAGCACAGTAACAGGAGATCTTGTTTGTTTTTTCTTTTTAAATAAGAATCACTATTCTTACTTACTTTATTTATTTATTTGGCTGAACTGCACGGCATGTGGGGATCTTGGTTCCCCGACCAGGGATCAAACCTGTGCCCCCTGAAGTGGAAGCACAGAGTCCTAACCACTGGACCACCAGGGAAGTCACTTGTTTGTATTATTAAATTATAAGTTGAAACATCTGTAGCAACAGGGTTGAGGTTTTCCCTGGAATGACTAAGTGTTGTCAGTGCAGCTAGGTAAGGACAGAGAAAATTACTTTGTTCTCTGTGCTTCCCTGTAAGGAGGTTGGATTATGGCCTCAAGTCTGCTCAGACAGTTGTTTTTGGAGTATGTGTATATGGGGGGGGCGGGGGTAGGGTAGGGAGAGGGAAGGTATGTGTGCATCACAAAG
This sequence comes from Delphinapterus leucas, assembly GCF_059928025.1. Classification (NCBI taxonomy): domain Eukaryota; kingdom Metazoa; phylum Chordata; class Mammalia; order Artiodactyla; family Monodontidae; genus Delphinapterus; species Delphinapterus leucas. The sequence continues at coordinate 113,616,638 of NC_143150.1, forward strand.
AGAAGTCATCTTGCTCTCATGTTCAAATGCTTGTTTCATTCCCTACTACTCCCCTCAGCCCCCAAATCTAATGATGGTTTACTTCACGTATTGCTGTTTTCCCCTAGTGTTTAGGCAAGAATGAATTGCTCTCATCTTAGAGGCAACTACAGAGGACTGGAAGACATACAGAATAGAGAAATATTAGCAGAATATGACCATACAGGTCATTGCATACACTAGAATATCATCGCCCCAAACTGTATGATTGATAGTAATTATATAAATTATCTTTTTGACAGTTGGTTATATTTAGAGTTTTAAATATCAATATCAGAATTGTTGTCAATGCATGCTATTTTTTGAATGGTTTCAATTTAAGAATAAGACCAAAGATCAATGGAAGAGAAGCCTAGAATAAATTATTATCTGTTGATTCAGATCATGGTCCCGGGAAATACCCAAGCTCTTCATTCAACCCTTAGATGGAGTTTCTGTTTGTGCATCATTCTTTTTAATGGACAGTGGTGCCACATCTGATTGATTGGTGAAACTCAGAGGTGGGAAACTAAGATGAGGTCACTGGGATGGAGGGAGATTACCTAGCATTGGGCAAATCCTGGGAGAAGCAAATTCTGCCAAGGCCTTACCAGCAGGCCTCAAGGCCATGCAGCCAGCCAGCTGGTCCAGAGAGGCCTGTCTTGGATTTACAGTGCTGTGGATTAGCAGCTGAAATTTCAAGCTAATAACATGGCATTTGTGTGCCAGCAGCTGTTGAAACTTTATAGGTTCCATCTAATCTCTGTCGCTTTAACTAGAAGGTGACTGGAGAGGAAGTGGCAGAAATGATTCCAACATGAATTGTGACCTTTGCACTTGTTCTTGCCAGTGGGTTATGTGGCTCATACATCTATTGTGGCCTAAATTCAAAACATATCCAGTGTCAATGCTGGATGTTTGATTAAAATCACTAATATTACAAGAACTGTCAGAAAACGGAAATCTTATTATGGCTGTCTGTCTAACTATAGATGTCTATTTGAAGAGATAGCATGGGTAAAAGTATGCTATAAATGAATATGAATCCAGAGTTAAAATAAAACACAAATAACAAAGCCTTGCGCCTCATATCTTGGCAAGCTTCTGAGAAGAGGCTCCAGTATCCCTTGTGGCTTATTCGGTGGTGACTAATTTTAGCTTATTAGAACGGTGAAATTAACTTTTTTTTACAAACTTTTTCTGACAGTTCCTAAATCCCTCACGTACTAAATGTTTTTTTCCCATTATCTAACTGCCCGAGGAGGCAAAAGCCGACATAAGTCAGTTCTATCACCATCTGTGCTCTAGAGGCCTCCTTAGTCCTTACTCTTGTCTTCTCTTGGATGTGTCAGTCCTTACTAAAAAAGAGATCACACGGTGTCCAGAATGCCTTCTGGCAGCTCCAGGGAAGATGAGAAATGCTCTTATTTTGAAGCCTACAAATTCTTTTCTATATCTTTATTTGATGCTAGTGTTAAATACAGAAATGGTCTCATTGTGAACTCAATTAACGAGTGGGCTTGAGAACCCTTAATAAAGTGGTGTTGGTAGATGCTATTGGTGCCAGGACCGTATTTTCTGCAAACACTCACGTGCCAGAGGCCTCTCACACCAGTGGCTGTATCTCTCTACTTGAGGACTTTGGTTGCAGGAGCAGACTTGATCAGTGATAGGAATAGACCAATAGTACCAAGAGTTAATGCTCCACAAATGGTGGATAGGGAGTGAATTGATACATATCCATGGTGTGCCTAGAAGTCTCCAGCAGTTCTTTCTTGTGCCCAGTTGTCCACAGTGCATGCTGTAGTTGCTTCTTTTCCTCCCCTGCCTTATCTCCCCACTTACCTTCCAGTGCTTCCTGGGCTCACCTCCCTACTAAACTATCTTCAAATCCTTGGCTCAGGGTCTACTTCTGGGGAAGTCAAACGCTAAGACGCTGACTAGAAACAGACATGGACAGTCAATATAATTTCCTACCGGATATTAAAATGCGCCCATGGAGGTAGTTCCAGTATTCCCAGGTCTTAGTATTCAGGTAGGACCCATATGCATAGCAATTGACTGATAGACTGGGACAGGATACAGAAAGCCAGCAGGTCCCCGGCACTAGTCCACATCTCTACAATTTAAATCAATGTCCTTTTCTCTGAGTTTATGTCTTTTATAAAATGATAGTCACAATAGATGGCATTTTTTCTTTTTCTTTCCTTTTTAAAAATAAAATTACTCAACGAATGATAGCTTGGCAACTATGTAATATACCCAGAAACCAGCAATTTTCCTTTTTTAAAATTGAATCTTGTCTGTAAAAATCTGAAAGTCTTAGAACACAATTGTCATGGAAGATGCAAGGACACAGAAAGTGTATAGATTATTTCCATGATTGCTGGCTACGTATTTGTGAGAAAATCCATTAAGCCCTTCTGAGTAAAGCAAGGGTGACAGTGACCTCAGAGGCTTCTCGTAGGGTCTAATAACCTTTGATTTCTCTGGCCGCAAGGCCTTTCAGACTGTAAAACTTGAGATTTTCTCTTTGGTGGCCTTTCGTCTTTCCTGTTCACATCTTTATGCTTCTCCAAGGCCTGTCTTAAACCCCATTCAGCTGCTTTTTCTAATAAACATATGCATTCTGGATATGAGCATCAGCATCTCTTAATCATCCTTTAATCTGTGATATTGGGGGAAGGGGGTATTTATTTGATGTGGAATAATTATGACATTTTCAAACTGTGTATCAGAGTCATTTGGTAGAGACAGGCTGAGTTGGTCAAGAGCTAAGTGGGACATGGGGCCCAAGGAGAGCTAGCACTCAGAAGTTGGTTCCAGAAGAAATGCCGACTTGAGGCAGAGAAAATCTGAGCAGAAGCCTATTGCTCTGGGAAATAAGGAGGCAGACTATGCGGATTCAGGAGAGGCCCCAAACTGAGGTGCTCGGAGGCTTGAACACTTTTCCTCACGTAGTAAGCTGAGCTTCAGAAATCTAAAGCAAGGAGGCAAAAGAAATATATCTATAGACTTGTAAGCAAACAGGTAGCACAGCACCCTGGGAGTCTACCCGAGCACTTAAACCATTGCCTCCAATGTGGGAGGAGGAAAACGCTACCTGGGACCTGCTTGCTCTCCCAGAAAGGAAGAGAAACGGGTGTCCACATGGAGACCTGGCCTCAGGCTATTGGCCCAAAGAGGGGAGAAAAAGGAGAGCACTTGTCAACGTTAGTAGAAAGGGGCACAGGATGGTGGCTTAAAGGTCAACTTTGAGTCAGTGAATGTGTCAGACACTTGACATCTTTCACCTTTTCTTCTTCTCTGTTGTTGGTATTTCTATGAGTCCTTCAAACTTCTGTCCTTTCACCTTTTTCTAAAATTATTTTTTAAAGTAATACATTTTAATTATTAAAAATTTGAATATGGGTAAGCAAAAACAAGTAAACAGATCACCAATAACCCCATTTTTTTAGTTAATGATTTTTCCTCTTTCTTTCCCTTTGATATATACATATGCTTTTTTGGGTTTTAAAACAGTGGTATCATAAGATATATACATCTATTTATTTATTACGTATGTGCCCTGATTTGTTTCACTTGATTTTATGTTGTGAGCATTTCCCTAAATCATTAGTTTTCAGAAACATAATTTTTTTTTTAATGGCAAAATACCATTTCACTCAGCCGATTTCTGTTATGTGTCTGGCACTTTGCTAGATGCTGAGGTTACAGATGTAAACAGGACAGAGCCAATATCAGCTTTCTTGAGGATTATGTCATTAGGACTCCATCTCATAAATATTATTGGAATAAGAGGTTGTTCCCAGTGATGTCTCATTGACCATGTCTTCGTGCTTGAAGTAAGCGTTGTTTGTGGTTTATATTTCTTTATATAAACACTACTGAGCACAGAGGGGTACATCGGAAATGTTCCCGGTTTTGTCCTGGCCTGTCCTCCTTTAAATCCTTTGCAAACTGGAATAACCCAAAGAGAGGTCATGCTAACTTCCTGATGTTGACTAAAAAAATATTCGCAGCCTAAAAGTTGAGAGTTATGTTTTATTCGGGGGACATACTGAGGACTTCATGCCCGGGAGGCAGCATCTCGAGTAACCCCAAGAAAACTGCTCCGAGGAGGTGAGGGGGGAGCTAGGATATATAGGAGTTTTGCAACAAAGGGCAGGTAGTCTGAACGTCAAAAGATTATTGTTAGATTATTGTTAAAGAAAACCAGATATCTCAAGTTAAGGAATTTAGCACTTTTCTTTGTATGGGAAGATGCAAGAATCTGGGCTCACTGAAACCATGCCTTTGATATGCGCCTCAGCTATCTGGGGCCAGTATCCTGTGTTTTCATAACCTGAGTTCCCTCAGGGCTCACCGTAGGGAGTGGCTGCAGTCCGATGGCTGCTAGATGGCAGGTATTCTTTGTTTCCTTCCTGAGTTCCCTCGGGGCTCCTCAGCTCACCATAAACTGGTGGCTGCAATCGCTGATGACTGTGACATCCTTTGTTTACTGATATGGCAGGAAATATTCCACTTCTCACTGATGACAACAACGGTGTGGAAAGACCCAGCATAGAGGAATAACTGAGGTCTTCTCTAATTTTTTTTATAATTTCCATTGGAGTGTAGTTGATCTACGATGTTGTGCTAGTTTCTGCTGCATACACCCGTACACCCACTCTTTTCTAGACTCTCTTCCCACCTAGGTCACCCCAGAGCATTGGGAAGAGTTCCCCGTGCTATACAGCAGGTCCCTATGAGCTATCCATTACGCAGACAGTAGTGTGCATACGTCAATTGCGATCTCCCAGTTCATCCCTCCCCTCTCCCCCGCCGCAACCACAAGTTTGCTCTTTACGTCTGTGACTCCACCTCTGTTCCGTAAATAAGTTCATTTGTACCATTCCTTCAGATGCCACATATAAGCAATATCATATTTGTCCTTCCCTGTCTGACTTACTTCACTCAGCATGGCAATCTGTCTCAACTAATCTTAGAACTGTGTTGGGAATACCACTCGTCCTTCCAAGACTATTGTTTAAAAGCAAGGACCCTTTTGACATGAGCCTTCCTCACCTCATAAGGTGGCGTATAGGTTTGAGGTGGGGAGTCCTTACACGTGCCCTTCACATCTCTATGGTTGTGTAGATAAATTTATTAAAATTTGTTGGCTTGATAACATTTTTTCTAAAGTAGCAAAAGGCTTCTCAGACGAGTCCAAGAACAGAGCATTATCAGCACTCCAGAAGCCTCCGTGGCTCCCACTTCCAGACGCTAATTCCCCTACCCAGGTAACCACTATCTGACTCTTAACAGCATAGATTTTATCTTTTTCAAGCTTTATAGAGTTTGTTCTCTTTTGTGTCTGGATTATTTTGCCCAAAATTATATTTGTGAGGCTCATCCATATTTTTGAGCACATTTCTGTGGGTCTTTTTCCATTCTCATTGCTGTGTTTATTCCATTGTAAATAACATACCACGTTTTTTTTCTATTCTACTGTTGGTGAACATTTAGGTTTTTCTTTAGTTTTGAGTTTCTTAAGAATAATGCTGCAATACACTATTTACAATAGCCAGGACATGGAAGCAACCTAAATGTCCATCAACAGATGAATGGACAAAGAAGAGGTGGCACATATATACAATGGAATATATTACTCAGCCATTAAAAGGAACGGAATTGAGTTATTTGTAGTGAGGAGGATGGACTTAGAATCTGTCCTACAGAGTGAAGTCAGTCAGAAAGAGAAAAACAAACACCGTATGCTAACACATATATGGAATTTTAAAAAGCGGTACTGATGAACCTGGGGCAGAGCAAGAATGAAGACGCAGAGGTAGAGAACAGACTTGAGGGCCCGGGGTGGGGTGGGGGAGGGGAAGGGAAGCTGGGACGAAGTGAGAGAGTAACGTTGACATATATACAGTACCAAATGTAAAATAGATAGCTAGTGGCAAGCAGCCGGATAGCACAGGGAGATCAGCTCGGTGCTTTGTGACCACCTGGAGTGGTGGGATAGGGAGGGTGGGAGGGAGGGAGACGCAAGAGGGAAGAGATATGGGGACATATGTATATGTATAACTGATTCACTCTGTTGTACAGTAAAAACTAACACAACATACTAAAGCAATTATACTCCAATAAAGGTGTGGAAAAAAAAAAAAAAGAATGGAAGAAGGAGAATTTGACCTGAGGTTTTAATGTGGCCATTATATGTTTAATTATCATTTGCCTGAGCTTGGACTTTATTATGTTCAGATTTTTTTCAACATGCTCTACATTTTTTTTAATTAGTAGAATTCTACACTTTGTTCAGGCTTGTTCCTGACTGGATTGTAAGCAGAAAGAAGTGTTCATATGATCATACTCTTGTCTTTAGAGAAGAAAACTGAGGCATAGAGAAAAGAAGTGCTTCAACCAAGGTCCCACAGTTAGCAGTGCTTGGAATTTAATCTAGGGCCCCTCCCACTCCAACATTCTTCCGTTTCATTGACTGTAAATTTGGATAGACAAGCCTTTTAATTTATTTTACCTTGAGTTTCTCATAATCTTTTTTTCTAAAAGGGCAGTGCAAAAAGGAGAGAGGAAATCCTCTGCTCCTGTCACTAAGGAAAAGGAGGATGGAAGGCACCCAGTAGCCCTGGCTGTTTTTTTCTGTGTCCTGTGTGTGGAATTGCAAAACTAAGCCTTTGTGTTGCATTGAAGCCAGCCACCATTACATAGACATACATATGTCTGGGGATAAAAACTCATGATTGATGCAAAATCTGCAAGAGCAATTATTCCTTCATTGTAATCCATGAGGCATTTCCCTACCGTTGCCCTTCAGGTTCCTTTTTGTCTTTCTTATTCTTGCTACAGATAGTGTCCAGCACTGAGAAATGGGGGAAAATGAAGAGGGGAGATACAGGAAGTGCCCAGGAGGAAGGGAAAAGAAACCCCAGCAAATGACTTCAATGTATAGAAACCCTGTTGGTATCTTGGGCTAGAAATAAATTCATTGTCTTCGACTCACAGTAGCTGCCTGTCATTTTTTGGTAATCTCACCTCCTCACTGGAACAAAAAAATTGTTCCTACACTCCTATCCACCTTCCTAGGAATCTTGTTTTCCTTCACCAACCTATTTCCTGTAATTGAAAGAAAAGGATAGGAAGTCTCTTTGTTTTATAGTCAAGCAGTTTGGATTTACTTTACATAGGGGAACATTTTAATTTTCTAGCTAAAACTCTAATACAGTATCTAATAAAGATTAGATGCAGAAAATATCTGTTAGGTAGATTGATGGAATTTGGCGATGAGTTTAGTAGTCGTTTTTTGAGTATCTACCACTGGTCAGGCTTTGTGGAAGGGGAGAGAGTCCCTGTGATTAAAGAACTTACTGTACTTAATGGAAGAGAAATACACGTAAAGAGCAAAAATAGTGCCACCTTATAGATGTCATTAAGAGATAGGAACAAATCTCAGTGGAATCATTAAAGGGAGAATGACAAATTCCCTAGGGGAGTCAGGAAAGGCTTGAAGAAGTATTAGTGCTTGAGCTGAATTTTAAAGGATAACTAGGACTCAGGATCATATATGAAAAAAAAGCTTTCAGGCTGTGTAAAGACTTGGACATTACAGGAATTTGGTGTATTTGCTGGGCGTTTAGAAGTTCAGTGCGGCAGGAGCATTGAGGGAAGTGGCAGGAGATGGTATGTGGTGGAGCCGGAGTTTGAAAAATCTTGTACATCATGCTGGCGAGTTTGGATTTTACTCTGTGGCCAGCACAGGCTTTCGCCCTGAGAAGCAGTGTGATCAGTGGTTTTTCTTTTGAAGAAGGGAAATCTAGAGATGATAGGTATGATGGTCTTGACAGAGAAACTAGTTGGAGAGCTGTGTCAATAGCCCCAGTGATGTGATGAGGATTCTCAGTGGGAATGGAGATAGGGAACCAAAGACAGATTAACAGGAGAAAAAAACAATTTAATTTGTATCCACTGAGGTCTCATAGAAATGGCACCCCCAAAGTGACCAAAGAAGGCTGTTTATATATCATTTTTAGACAAAGAAACAATTGTTTGTGAATATTTAACAAAACAAAGGGGCTTGTGCTTGGGGTAGCAGACCAATGAAGAATTAACAAAGCTTGTTTTTACAGCTCTCTTAGCCTTGAATTCCCCACTTGTGGTCCTGAGGATGCTTTCTATCCCCCTGCTATAAGGAGGATATCTTCACATGGGAGATTTATTTCCCGCTTTCAAGGGGAAAGATCGGGGTCAGAGTGTTGTTGTTTTAATCATTTCCCCTGACTGGCTGTTTCTTAGAAAACTTTAATTCAAAATAATCCATCTGCTACTGAGGCATATTTTGGGGGCAGCCTGCCCTGAGCCCCAACCGTGGTATGTCATTAATTTGAGAACGCAAAAAAAGAAAAAAAAAAAAAGAATGCTGCAATAAAAATGCTTGTAGAAGTCCTTTGACATACAATATACATGCTTTTCTGTTGAGTATACACTAGGAGCAGAATTATTGAGTCATGAGGACTGCATATATTAAGCTTTGGTAGATACCATTTTTCAAGCAGTTCTACTATAGTACTGTTTTACCAACTTACAGTCTCACAAGCAGGGCATGAGAGTTCTAGTTGCTCCATGTCCTTGCCAACGCTGGATACTGAGCGTATAGCTTTTGTTTATAGTGTTTATAGGAAATAATCAAGATTCAAAATTTGGGACAGTATGTTCAGAGAACTTTAGATCATCTTTTTATTAGTAATGTTTAATCAGAGGACACAAAACTAGATACTTTCTTAATATTCCATTCTTATTAAAGATGCAAAGAAGTTACTTCAAAAATCAATAGTGTTTATATGAGTTTGTCTTTTTTCCTTTCCTCTGAACAGAATTCAGACACAAATATTAGTTTTCCCAATATTCACTTCACAAATAGCTAATAGTAACAACTAACCAGCTGCTATCCCTCTTTACTCTTTGGAAAATGGTTCACCTAAGCTTTGCTAAAAAAGCACAATGACCAAAGACAATTGAGAAATGAACATTAACATCTCTATCATTTATCTTTGCCCTGATAAATCTGTGACAGAAAATCACCAATTGCATTAAGCTAGTTTCCAAAGCTACTTTTTTTCCTGCTATGAAATCTTTTCCTTTTTGACTCAAGTTCCTGAAGAGATTTAAAAGACCCAGTCTCTAGACCTAGCTAGAAATCCCTACCTAGGAGCTGGTTAGAAATACAGAATCTGTGCTCTAGCCAGAGCTGCGCCTGAATCTGCATTTTAATAAGAGCCTCAGGGGATTCATGTACATAACAAAGTCTGAGAAGCAGGGCTGACATTCCATTTACTACTTTTTTTTACTTTGGTAAAAGGAAGCAAAACAAAACAAAACCGCAAAAAACAATAAGACTCAGTCCTCACAGGTCTTTGCCTAAAATAGATCCAAGCATCAGTCAAACCTTTTCTATAAGGGGCCAGATCCCAAATATTTGAGGCTTTCTGGGCCACATGGTCTGTGCCACAACTACTCAACTTTCTAGAGTGAAAAAAGCCATGGGTAATATGTAAACAAATGGGAGTGACTGTGTTCCAATAAAACTTTATTTATGGGCACAATTTGAACTTCATATATTTCTCAAGTTTCATGAAATATTCTTAATTTTTTTTCCTGTGATTTAACCAGGTAAGAATCATTCTTAGCTCATGGGATGTACAAAAGCAGACAGTGTGCTGGATTTGCCCTGCCTGTCATAGTTTGCCAACTCCTACTTCAGGGCTTGAATTGCTGATAAGGCATGTGAGGACAGAGACCACGTCTTGGTCTCGCTCTTGGTTCTTTAACCCTGACACAGAGCCTACACTCACAAATGTTGGTAGAATGAAATACTATTGCCATTTTAAAATTATTCAGCATAGCAGGAATCCCAAGTTGAGACTTAGAGGGCTTGATTTCTTTTATTCAGCATATAGGTATCATATGCCTACTCTGTGTTCTGCATTGTGCAAAAACAAAAAAAATGTTTACTGGAAGTGATGTCAGCTACTCTGGAGAAAAACTCATTAACTTGTCATTCATCTTACACCACAGATGTCCTACATTCAGGACACTGGGTATTAGTATAGTAAATGCATGTGTCTATGAATAGCCACAGTTCTTATCTGTCAGGCATTTTAATGACAATATGAGAAGCATAACTTAACAGTGAAGTGGGAGGTATATTTTTCCCCTTTCCCATGGGCAGCCATAGTACAGCTAACATTTCTTTACATAATGCATAATAAATTATGCATAAATGCAGAATTATAAACAAGTCAGATAGTCTGCAGCGTGAATTGATGTAGTACATGCTGGTAACATTTGAGTTTTCTTTTATCATTCTCATTCTTAAAGTAAATAGTCATCAAACAAACATTTTAGACATTCGCAAAAGAATAAAGAAGAAAATAACCAGTAAAATTATCACTAAGGTTACCAGTGTTGACATTTAATTTCATCTTCCCCCTCTTCAGCATCTCTCTCTACAGTCAGGATACAAGAGAACTGCAAACTTTGGAGCCCAGTCTAATGGAATTATATCCTCTTCTTGTTGTTTAATAACTGGCAATTACTTAATATCTCCATGCCACAGTATTCTCATCAGCAAGTGTATTAATATTCTACTGTGTGTGTGGATGTGTGTGTATACACACACATTTTCTTATTTGTTCATCCTTCTATAGACATTTAGATTGTTTGCATGTCTTGGCTATTATAAATAATGCTGCAATGAACATGGGGTGCAGATATCTCTTCAATATCCTGTTTTCATTTTCTTTGGATGTATACCCAGAAGTGTATTGCTGGATCATATGATAGTTCTATTTTTAATTTTTTGAGGAACCGCCGTACTGTTTTCCATAGTGGCTGTAGCAGTTTGAATTCCCAACAGTGTACAAGGGTTCCCTTTTCTCCACATTATCACCAGAACTCTCTTGTCTTTGATAACAGCCATTCCAGCAGGTCTGAGGTGATATCTCATTATGGTTTTGGTTTGTATTTCCCTAATGATTAGTGACATTGAGCACGCTTTCACATACCTGTTGGCCATTTGTATATCTCCTTTGGAAAAAATGTCTATTCAGGCAGGTCTTTGCTAATTTTTAAATCAGATTATTTGTTTTTTGGTGTTTTTTTTTGTTTTTTTTTGCTATTGAGTTGTATGAGTTCCTTAAATATTTTGGATATTAACCCCTTATCAGAGATATGATTTGCGAATATTTTCTCCCATTCGCTTTGTTTCCTTTTCATTTTGTTGATCACTTATTTTGCTGTGCAGAAACTTTTTAGTTTAATGTAGCCCTACTTTGCTGATATTTGCTTCTGATGCTTGTGCTTTGGTATCATATCAAAATATCATTACCAAGACCAATGTCAAGGAAATGCTTCCCTATTTTTTTTCAAGGAGTTTTACAGTTTTAAGTCTTACATTTAAGTCTTTAGTCCATTTTGAGTTAATTTTGCATGTGTTGTAAGATAGGGGTCCAGTTTCTTTAGCATGTGAATATCCAGTTCTCACAGTGCAATTTGTTGAAGAGAATATCTTTTCCCATGAACTATTCTTGACTTCCTTGTCAAATATTAGTTGACCACATACACATAGCTTTATTAGGGGGCTCTCAAGTCTGTTCCATTTGTCTTTGTGTTTGTTTTCATGCCAGTGCCATACTGTTTTGATTACTTAGCTTTGTAGTATAATTCAAAACCAGGAAGTGTGATGCCTCTATATTTGTTCATTCCCATCACTGCTTGGTCAATTTGGGGTCTTTAGTAGTTCCATATGGATTATAGGACTATGTTTTTCTACTTCTGTAAAAAATGCTATTGGAATATTGATGGGGGTTGCATTGAATTGATAGATGGGCTTGGGTAGTATGGACATTTTAACAATATTAATTCTTCTGATGCATGAACATGGTGTATCTTCCCAGTTATTTGTGTCTTCATTTTTTTTTATCAGTATTTACCGTTTCAGTGTACAGATATTTCACCTTGGTTAAAGTATTCCTAAATATTTTTGATGTTATTATAAATGGGATTGTTTATTTTTTTTCAGCTAGTTTGTTGTTAGTGTATAGAAATGCAACTCATTTTTATATGTTGATTTTGTACCCTGCAACTTTACTGAATTCATTTATTGGTTCTAATAGATTTTTGTCAAGTCATTAGGATTTTCTATATATAAAATATGTCATCTGCAAACAGAGACAATGTAAGTTCTTCCTTTCTGGTTTTGATACTTTTTATTTATTTTTCTTGCCTGATAGCTCTGGCTAGGACTTTGAGTACTATGCTGATTTGGAGAAGTGAGAGTAGGCACTCTAGTCTTAAATTTTTTCAAACTTTGACCATTGAGTAAGATGGTAGCTGGGAGCTTGTCATGTATTGCCTTTATTATGTTGAATTACATTTCTTCTAAACCCGTCTTGTTGAGTTTTTATCATGAATGGATTTTGTCAAATGCTTTTTCTATATCTATTGAGATGATCATATGTAATATATCTTTCATTCTATTAATGTGGTTTATCACATTTATTGATTTGCATATGTTGAACCATCCTTGTGTCCCAGGGATGAATCCCACCTGATCGTGGTGTACCATCCTTTTAATACACTGTTGACTTCAGTTTACTAATATTCTGTTGGGAATTTTTGCATCTATATTTATTAGGGATATTGGCCTATAATTTTCTTAACTTGTATCTATCTTTAATATCAGTGTAATGCTGGCATTGTAAAATGAGTTTGGAGCTGTTCTCTACTTTTCAATTTTTTAAAAGTGTTTGAGAAGAATTGGTGTTAATTCTTCTTTAAATATTTGGTAGAATTCATCTGTGAAACGATTTCATTTTGTGCTTTTCTTTGTTGGGAGATTTTTGATTACTGACTCAATCTCCTTGTTCATTATTGGTCTATTCAGATTATCTATATCTTCATGATTCAGTCTTGACAGGTTGTATGTTTCTAGGAATTTATACATTTCTTCTAGGTTGTTCAGTTCGTTGGCATAAAACTGTTCATAGTAGTCTCTTAGGACCCTTTGTATTTCTGTGGTATCAATTGTAATATCTCCTCTTTCATTTATAGTTTTATTTACTTGAGGTCTCTCTTTTTTTTCTTGATTAACCTAGCCAAAGATCTGTCAATTTTGTTTACCTTTTCAAAGAACCAGCTCTTAGGTTTGTTAATTTTTTTAATTGTTTTTCTAGTCTCTATTTCATTTATTTCTGCTCTAATCTTTTTAATATTTATTTATTTGGTTGTGCTGGGTCTTAGTTGTGGCAGGCGGGCTCCTTAGTTGCAGCATGTGGGCTCCTTAGTTGTGGCATGTGAACTCTTAGTTGCAGTATGCATGTGGGATCTAGTTCCCTGACTACGGATGGAACCTGGGCCCCCTGCATTGGGAGTGTGGAGTCTTAACCACTGCACCACCAGGGAAGTCCCTATTTCTGCTGTAATCTTTGTTATTTCCTTCTTCTACCAACTTTTCGCTTAGTTTTATTTTTTAGTTCCCTTAGGTGTAGCGTTAGGTTCTTTATTTGAGATATTTTTTTTCTTAATTTGTGCATTTATAGCTATAAATTATGTTGCTTTTGTTGCATCCCGTAAGTGTTGGTATGTTGTGTTTACATTTTTGTTTGTCTCGAGATATATTTTTGATTTCCCTTTTGATTTCTGCTTTGTCCCACTAGTTGTATAGGTTGACCTGTTTAACTTCCAATTATTTGTGAATTTTCCAGTTTTCTTTCTGTTATTGATTTTTAGTTTTATACCATCATGATAGGAAAAGATACTTGATATAATTATCTGTTTTTGAATTTGTTGTGACTTGATTTGTGCCCTATCATATGATCCATCCTTGAAAATGTTCCATGTGCACTTGAGAAGAATGTGTATATTCCTGCTGTTGGATGGAGTGTTCTGTATATGTCTATTAGGTTTATTTGGTCTATAGTTTCATGCAGTTCCACTGTTTCCTTATTGATTCTCTATCTGGATGAACTGTCCATTGTTGAGAGTGGGGTATTAAAATCTCCAACTATTATTGTATTGCTGTTTATTTCTCCTTTTAGTTCTGTTAGTATTTGCTTTATATATCCACTATATATGTGTAAATATATATTGATATATTTCCACAAACTTTTAACACATATTCCCTTTTCACTGCTTGTTAAGTTTTTCTTTTATTAAAAAAATACTACATTCTCATATTTTAGGGTTCATTTTTAAATGAATTCTTCCATTATATTGATCCATACATTGATTCATGATCTGTTTATTTAAAGAAAATTCATAGAATGCCTATTGTGAGCTGGACACACTGTTTTAATTGTTGGAGTTTTATAATGTGTTAAACATAGGGCATGTTCTCTTTTCTGAAATCATTCTTTTATCAAAAAATTAGTTACTTATTAGTATATTCTTCCATTTCATTTTGTTCATAACAAAATGCATATTGTGATTACTTAAATTTATAGATTAATCTGAAGCAATTGACCTATTTTCATATTTTACTCATTAAAGGTGGATCATAGTACCTATCTCCATTTATGCAAATAATCTTTTCTGGCTCTCCAGAGTACATATACCCAAGGTTATCTGAGGTATAAGTGTATTTTGTTGCTTTTATCATATAGCTATTACTTTTTGATAAATAAAACATTTTATGTTTTCTATATCTTTTCTGCATTTTGTGACTTTTCAATGGATTATCTTGAGTTTTATAAGGAAAAGTTTCTCTTTTTCCCTAAGTGATATAATTATTATTACTGTTTCCTGTTTTACTGCACTGTCCAGCACTTCCAGATCACTGACAAAAGTAAGAATATGATTTTAAAAAGACACTTTTATTTAGGAAGTAATGGGGTGATTTTTGTGTTCATCGTTTAGGTAAAAGGAAAAACATTAAACTACTTCTGTGAGGTCACATTCTTCTCATTTTTACTTAACAAAAAATATCTCTGAAATAGATACTGAATTTTATTAAATGCTTCTGACATATATAGTGTTTCTTCTTTGACTCTTTGGTGTGATATATATTTAATACTTGTCTTAAGTCATAGTGCATTCTAGTGATAACTCTACTTGTCGTATTGTATAAGGTTCGAAGCTGTTATTAAAATTTTTGCTAGTATGTAATGTGGAATTTTTATAATTTTCACAGGTAGGATTGGGCTTTAATTCTCTTTTGTGTTGCCTTTTTCAGGTTTAAGTAGGAGAGTTGTTTTACTTTATAAGATGAATTGGGTAGCTCTCTATTTTTTTCTGTCTTTTGGAATAGCTTATATATCGTGGGAATTATCTATTTTTGGATATTTTAAAGAATAGATAAAATTGTAAGGTAGTGCATCTTACAATCAAGGGGATGTTAGAATTGAGTAAATAATGTATTGTTTTGTTGTCATTTATGGAAGAGAAACCTGAGGCAGAGAGATACTAAATAACTCACAACTACTAGTTGGTAGAATAAAGATTTGAAACCAGGTGGTCTGGCACCAGAGTTTTGGCTCACACCCAGTGCCCCAGACTGCTGTAAGCTCTGTACAAGCTCCATGACTGACTGTATCGCTTACTGTTAGCTTCCCATGCTGACTGGATCCTGGCACATTTGGCTGCTCTAAGCTTTATTACTTATATTAGCATAACTTCTTGGATTTTCTGCACCTCATATCATTGATACCTGTGTGCTGCGCCCATTTACTCTGCTCCTCCAGACTCTTGAAGTCCAGGGTCAAGCCTCAGGCCTGCCCTACTCCCACTCCCTGCAACTAACCACCCCCCCCCCACCAACCCCAGCTTATCCTCAGCCTTATCTTGGCTTCCTGTGTCTGACTTCTGCTTCCCCTGTATAATTCCTTTGTTGTCTCAGTGTTCTAGATACCAATAGTGATACCAAGAAGGATTTGTAACAATGGGATTCCTAGAAAACTGCCTCCAAGGGGATTCTGACTAGCATACCACTCTGTTAGTATCATATGAGTATAGAATACAGAGATAGATTCAAGTGTTCACATATTTGTCCTCTTATATGCAAGCATGATAGTGCTACAGCTTTATATGTAGTCATTTGATGTAAACTCCCTCTCTGCAAATCCTAAAATATCCTTAAAATATTAAACCAATAATTTTCCCCGGGGGTGGGGGCCAGGTGCAGGGACCTTCCCTTGTATGCCCTAGCTTCCCTTGTACTTGCCATAGATTCCTACATGTAGTGGGTGCTCGGTGCATTTTTAACTGAATTTATTACCTTGCAATGCATTTGGGTCCAAGAAATTACATTATATCCCCCCGCATTTATTTTTCAACATTTGTGAAGTGTCATTTCCTGCCTAGGTGGGAAACTTTTCTATAAACAGAGCACTTGCTTTCTGATCGGGGCCTGCTCTATACAATAAGAGGGAGAGAGTTTTCTCAGTGTGGCCTCAAGGGCAACTCTCTGGATAAGGACGATGACTCATCCTCCCAGGGTCTCCCTGCTGAAACGCTGCAAATAAATATATTCTGCAGAGGACGCAGAATACTGTGGTGCGGATAAGAGAAAGCTCAGCACTGTTGGACAGGGAGGCTCAGCAGTCACAAAGCTGTCAGCCGCAGCTGAGAAACCCCTTCGAAAGGGAGAATCAGAGGATCAAGTAGTGCCCCTGGGTGTTTTGGCACTTTAAAAACAGTGCAAACATATTTGCTTAAAACCCTAAGAATATGCTTAATTGCAGAGCCTGGAAGGTAACATTGAAATGCAGAGATAATAAGAAAATGTCAGGGCTAGAAAGCTAAGGATCTTGGTAAAACATATCAACAGTGCTAAACCAAAATTGGTGTTTGGCTATATTTATGCAAATAGCTTAGTTTCTGATAATGCTTGTAATTACACAACAATTATTGGGAAATACGAGAAAACAGATTTGTCTGTCAACCTAGATGGTAAACTCCTTGTTGAACATTTTCTCCAGGGGATGAGTACATAAGGGATAATGCGTCATGAAAGCTATATCCCTTCAACACACCTTTATTGACTTGCTAATATGTGTCATGCCAGGGGTGTTGGTAGGATGGGGGATGGGTATATGGTTGAGAAGGATCTGAGAGAACCCACAATGGATTAGAGAGCAGCTTTGTAAGCACTGGATGACATAAGAACACATGAGAGACCCTTCCTTTGGGGGAGGGGGATGACAGTGATCAGGGGAAAAGCTGGATACTGAGTTGGATTTGGAAGAACAGGTTAGAGTTTTCTGGTTGAAGAAAGGTGGAATTAATATGGCTTATTCCATATAAAGTGAGCATCGTCTGCAAGGGAACAAAGTGTGAGACACCATGTTACCTTCGGAGAACTATATTTAAAATTGTTCAGTATAGCTGCAGCTTGAGGGGAGAAATGGCAAGGCTGAAGTGGAGAAAAGGCAGATCATGAATGGCCATGTGTTAGGTTGGGTTCCCCCAGAAACAGACCCTGAGATAAGGACTTGAGGGTCAGTGGTTAATTTGGGAGGTCATCCCAGGCAGCACTGGTAGAGGAGAAGGAAATGAGAGCAGGTTACTGCTACGGGCAATTGGGGCTCAGTCCACTGGGGATCTCTGGAGTGACTCCATCTCTGAGTTGTCCTGTCTGAGGGGCAGGAGCTGGGATATATATCCAGCCAGCTCTCATCTATTATTGGGTGAGGGCTGCTCCCAGGAGAGTTAACTCCCTGGCTCTTTGGGCTTTCTCCTGAGACTGAAGAAAGCTCTCAGGAAGACACTTACAGGTGCTCGTGGTAACAAGCTGTTGGCATGTACAAGAAAGGTGCATTTCAAGGGGATAAGAATGGGACACATGGCATCTACTATTGGCCATGTATGCCATGCTAAGGATTTAGGCTTTTAGCCTAAGGAAAAGGCGGGGGAGCTACTGAATTATTTTCATCTGGGGAGTGGTAATATGATGAGATTGGCATTTTAGAAAATTTTTTCCTGGTATCAATAATAAGAATGGACTAGAGTGGCACAGCAGTGGTAGAAATAGACCGGATGTTTTGCAGACACTTGGAGGAGGAACCATGAGGGCCTGAATATTTTAACAATGGACTCTTCAAAAAAAAGAAATAAGATTCCTCATTTGTAGAGTTTGCTGATTCCCATGGTATAAATACTCCCATAATAGCTAGTTTCAAGCTACTAATGTGATGTTACTGACTACTGAGCTGGGAGGAGATGGGCGTAGTCGGCTCTCACTCCAGCACACCATGGACCTGAACTGAAGCAGTGGTGGTAGTATGAAGAATAAGGAAAGTATCTGTAGAAAAATTGAGTAGAATAGTAACTGATAGAGGGGATAAGATGTACTGAGGCAAAAGGAATGACACTCAGATATTTGCCTTCTGTATCTAATTAGGTGATGGCGCCCTTCACTGAGATAGGGAATTTAGAATAATGATAATATTGATGAAGTAGTGCTTCATCAAATAGAATGCTTACTATGTGCCAGGCACTACTTTAAGCCCTTTACACATATTATTTCATTTTCATACTAACAGTAATCTTATGAGGAAGTTATCATTATTATACCTATTTTACAGATGAGGAAATGGAGTTGCAGAGGTTAATTCATTTGCCCAAGCTTATTATGTGGCTCAATCAGGATTTCAAACCCAAGCAGCTCAGCACAGAGCCCATGTTCACACTGATACACTAGCAGATTGAAGAGAAGAGGGAGAGTTTGATTTTTGACGTAGTGCGATGGAGTGTCTATGGGAGATGCAGCTGGAGAGGGTTACCAGGGAATTGGCCATGTGAGTCTGAAGCACACTGCTGGATTTGGGATGAAAATAATGTATTTGTGGATCTTCAGTGTATAGGTAGTTGAAGCCAGGGGAGATGATGAGATGACCCAAGGTAAATGCATAGAATGAGATGATAAGGGATATTTAGGGCAGGGCTTATAGAAAAGAACATTTATGGATGTGATGAGGAAGAGAGTCTTGCAAAAGAAAGGGAAAAGGGCAATCAGAGGCAGGATAAAAACAAGGGAGTACTGTGACAAAAACGGGAAGCATTTAAGAAGAAGGAAGTAGACAATTAAGTGTTACAGAACATTTAAGGAGAAAACCCTCTAAAAAGTGTCTTTTGGATCCAGAAGCTAAGAGGTAATTCCCGAAGAAGGGGCAGTGGGAAAAGCAGGAGGTGATGGCTGAGGATGAGTTGAGAAGTTTGGCTGGTGTGAACTCCTCTAGCTGGAAGTGTTTTTGAGAAGGGTCAACAGTGAATGGTTCTCAACGCTGGCTGCACATCGGAATCACTGAGGAGTTTTTAAAAATACTTATCTCCTTCCCAGAAATTACGATTGATATATCTAGGTGTGTCCTGGGCATCAGGAACTTTAAACGATTTCCAGGGTAACTGTAATATGCAACCAGGTTTAGGACCACTGGGCTAGAGGGAGACAGAGAGTCAGAGAGGTGATACTTGATGCGGGGAGGTCCTTGTGGAAACACTGCAAAGGCGTTTTCCAGTAGGGATGAGGAAGTTAAATGAGTGTCTCCCTGAGGCTAGGGTGCCAAATACAGGCTGTTTGACTGAACCCTTATTAAGTTCATGGTTATCCAAAGACCTTAAGAGGACTCCCTTAAGGAAGTGGCTAATTGGTCATAGGTGTGTAGCTGGAACACTGTGGAGGGTTAAAGAAGAGTGCAAGTGGGGGTGAGGGGGAGAAACCAGGTCATTTCACCTCCCAAAGTTTTTGGGTGCTGACTCCTGTTTTAATCCTCCTGTGGGACCTGTTCTCTGTGGGTGCTAGTTGATCTGAACGCTGAATGTTGGGCCTATGGCTGTCCTTGGCATTCCCAACCTTCCTAGTTGTCCAGTCTTGCCTGGCTGCTTGGAAACCAGTCCATGTGACTGTTCTGACCTTCACTATTTCTTTTTATTCAAACTCCAAGTGCCTAAGTGGTTTTGATCCTTGGACATGCCAAGGTAATTCTATCCAGGCATATTTCTTTTGTTTTTAAATACATATTTTATTTTAGAATTGTTTTAGGCTTACAGAAAAAAAATGTGACATATACATAATTCCCATATACTTCACACCTAATCTCCACTCTTAACATCTTACATTTGTGTGGCATATTTGTCACAGTTAATGAACCAATATTTGTACATTATTAGTCACTAAAGTCTGTACTTTTTCAGATTTCCTCAATGTTCTTTTTCTGTTCCAGGTTCCTTTCAGGATACTACATTATATTTAGTCATCATATTTCCTTAGGCCCCTCTTAGTTGTGACAGTTTCTCAGAATTTCCTTGTTTTTGATGACCTTGACAATTTGGGGGAGTACTCATCAAAAATTTTGTAGAATGTCCCTTGAGTGGGGTTTAGCTGATGTTTTTCTTATGATTAAATTGTGGTTATGCGTTTCTGGAAGGAAGATCACAGGTAAAGTGCCGTTCTCATCACATCATGTCAAGGATGCGTGCCATCAACATGACTTACTACTGATGAAGTTGACCTTAATCACCTGACTACAGTAGTCCTTGACAGGTTTCTCCACTATAAAGTCACTTTTTCTTTTTAGTACTGTATTCTTTGGAATGAAGTCGCGTAGGTAATTTTTTTCTTTGCTTTTATTTTTTCTCTCTTCTTTTACTTTTGTATTTTGAAAATTCAAACATATAAAAAATATACAGAATAATATAGTGAATCCTTACATACTCAGCACAAAACTTCAATACATATCATGCTCATTCTTGTTTTATCTATATGGGTGTTTTCAAATTTTAGCATGCATCAGAATCACTTGGAGGCCTTGTTAAAACACAGATTTCTGGACTTCACCTTAGAGTTTCGATTCAGTAAGTCTGGATTGGTGCCCAGAGAATTTGCATTTCTAACAAGTTTCCAGATGCTGCTGTTGGTCTGGGGAACCACACTTTGAGGACCACTGACCTATTAGCTCTCCCACTTCTACTTCATTATGTTGAAAGTAAATTATTTTGAAAGCAAAATAAATCTCAGGTATCATATTATTTTATCTTTAAATACTCAGTGTGTAACCCTAAATATAAGGAGTTTAAAAAACATGTTTATGGGGCTTCCCTGGTGGCGCAGTGGTTGAGAGTCCGCCTGCCGATGCAGGGGACACGGGTTCGTGCCCCGATCCGGTAGGATCCCACATGCCGTGGAGCGGCTGGGCCCGTAAGCCATGGCCACTGGGCGTGCGCGTCCAGAGCCTGTGCTCCGCAACGGGAGAGGCCACAACAGTGAGAGGGCCGCGTACCGCCAAAAAAAAAAAAACCACACATATTTATGATGCCATTTTCTTATCAAGATATTAATTATTCTAATATCATTGAATACCTAGTTAGTGCTCAAATTTGCCTGACTGTTTCGTAAATACTTTTACAATTGGTCATTCAATCCAAATAAGCTCTACACGTTGTATTTGATAGATATGCCTCTAAATTCTTTTTTACTTTCATTGTAGGGGGGTCTACAAACTATGATCCATATCTTGTGTTTGTAAATAAAGTTTTATCGGGATACAACCATACTCATTCATTTAAGATTGTTCATGGCTGTTTTCCAACTACAACAGTGGAGTTGAGTGGTTGCATTGTGGGCTATAAGGCCTGCAAAGTAAAAAGTATTTCCTATTTGTTCCTTTACAGAAAATGTTCGCTAAGCACTTGCCCCTGTGCTCTTCCTTCTCCTGTTTTTTCTTTGAACATATTTGCTGAAGAAACCATGTCATTTTTCCTACAGGGTTTCTCTTATTCTAGATTTTGATGATTGCATTCCCCCCATTGTTATTTATTATGTTTCTCTGTCCCCTGTATTTCTTATAAACCGATACACAGACCAAAAGGCTTTAACAGATTCAGGTTCGATACTTCGGCAAGATTTGATTAGTGGGTTCAAGTGTTATCAATCAGATCCATGTATTTTCAAGTTCATAATCAGATTTTCACCTAATGATTTTAATAGCTGTTAATCATCATTGCGTAGATTCATTATTTCATTAGGCATTACAGAATGATTATATGGGAATTTTAGCATTCCTTTTAACTTACTAGCTAAAACTATTTTATAAATGAGAACTTTTCCTCATCAGCTATTTGGTTACTTCGATGTATAGTTTGGTGAAAGAAAGCCTGGATGAATGATTGATTCTGTCCCTTTAGTTGCCACTTTCAGAATAATGAGTAGATTCACTAATACTTCCAAAGTTAACCATTGGATTTTTTTAAACTATCATATGAATGCCTGAATTGTTTTTAACAGCTTTATTGAAATTTAATTTACATACCATATAATTAACTTTTTTTAAATGTACAATTCAATGGTTTTTAGTATATTTACACAGATGTGCCACCAGCACTACAATCTAATTTCCATCATCTGAAAAAGAAACCTTATGAATGCATGGAATTTTTAGAACATATTTGATGCGTTTCAGTCCATTTTAATATTCTTCTGAGACTCAAATTTTCTTCTTTTTGGTCGATGGGAGCCCTTTTGAGATTGGTTCCTATACCAGGTGATTATGAAAGTAAAATGAGAGAATAATTTTCAAGATTATGATGCTTAAGGGCTGCTACATAGCTATTATAGTGTTTATCAACATTGGATGCATATTGTAATCACCTGAAGAACTTTAAGGCATCTTGACGTTCAGTCCCTTCCCTATATTAATTACAGCAGAATCTCTGCAGGTGGTACTCATGCGGCAACACTTTTTAAAAACCCCTAGATGGATTCCAATGTGCAGCCAAGTTTAGGAACCACAGAACTTGGAGGATGTGGGTTGTTTCCTCCCTCCCTCCCCTTTTCCGTGCTCTCATCTCAGGCAACTATATTATATACTTTATTTGCCCTGTCACTCAAGCTAGCTACTTTAGTCATTTGACTGTTCCTTACCTAGCACTCTTTAAATCCAAAGGATTTTTTTGAAGAGAAATGGCTGGCTCAGATCTGTATTATACAGAAGTACTTCTGGCAACAATATGGAAGAGATATCGATGAAGCAAGTGAAAACTACTCAGTGTGTAAGCACTTCCCCAGGACTCATAGTAACAACCTTTACGTTCCTTAGCGTGGTATTCTAGGTTACTCGTGATCCAGTCTTAACCTCTGTTGCCAGCCTTATCACATACTCTTAATTCCTGTACCCTGCAGTATAGCCATGTTAATATACATTTTCTCTACTACATTGCCCCAGAAAAGGTGGCCCACCATGGACCTGTAGCGTTGGAATCCCCTGGGAGCTTGTTAGAGATGCAGGATTTCAGGCCCCACCCACAGGCCTAACTTACTCCCAGTCTGCCTTTTAATAAGATTCTCCAGTTGATTCATAGGCACATTAAAGTGTAAGAACTTTACTCTAACTCTTTCCAGCCTTTTATGCTCCTCCTTTTGCCTTGATCTTTCTATGCATGTCAACTCTTCCCTTTTCTCTTTTGATTTATCCTTCAAGCCTTTGTTCAAATGTTTTTGTCCTGAATTCTTTACTGATTTTCCCAACTTTGAATATGAGGACCCTTTCCTTCTTCACAGCTTTGGTGCTGTGTTTGGCATACCACTCTCGTAAAACTCTAATTTCATTTTCTTTTTAGTGGCTCCGGTACATGAGAAACTAAGGACCCTTTCCTTCTTCACAGCTTTGATGCTGTTTTTGGCATACCACTCTCATAAAACTCTAATTTCATTTTCTTTTTAGTGACCTGGGTGCATGAGAAACTACTACAGTTAAAGCTCTTGAGTGCAATAACCATGCCTCATTCATTTCTGTATCCACCCAGCACTTTACTTTGTAGATATTAGAATTTCTATTTAAAAGACAAAAAGTAGAATACATAAATGAATAAGCTTGGTTAGAGGGTGCCAGCATGTGCTCTCCTTTGTCCTTTTCAGCAGAAGTCACTGATATCTTCATCTGGCAAATTTAGCCTTATTTATTTTCATATCCAGTCTTGACCAAGGCATACAGCTTATATTAACATCACACCCACCATATATTCATGTCTGGAATTACCGTTGACATGAACTCAGCCTGGTGTGAGCTCTGAGCCCTGTGTGCCTGCCAATATGTTCCCTTCTCCCTATTCCCACCCCCTCCTAATCTCACTGTGTGTGCTTAGCATGTAAAATTAAATTCATCTCTATGCTTGGTTTGAAATCTCATTTTCCTTCTGTCTTACGGTTTAACCAGGCACCAGAGTCAGTTCACCCTACCTGGATACAGATGTTGCCTATGATCACCAACACAGCTGTTTGGACACTGCAGTTTACGCTGCTAGTCAATGCAGTCCGCAAACACATATGCATGCACAACATGGCTAGATTGTTTCCTTTGAACCCAGTTCTTCAATTATTCTGCTTTTTCCACATGGCTCCTGGTTGAGCTTGTTATAGAGAAATGCAATCCTTGAGACTAACTTGGAGGTCAGTGACATGGGGACTGCAGACTGGCCAATTGTGGCTTGACCGGGTGCTAGGAGAGTTGGTCCATTTTGGCAGGAAAGAGACAGTAGTATTTTTATCAAGAGCCTTAGGGCTTTGCTGAGGTAGCTGTACTAAATTGCACTATTCTGGTATTTCTCCCTATGCTTGCTTCAACGCTATGGCTTTTTACACCTACTCAAAGTATATGTCGATTCATATCTCATTAATTTCTCCAACTAAGTTCTCTAGGGCCACAGGTATTAGCACTATCAGTGTACCTCCTACTTGATTGTTCTCCTTTATCTGTGAATTATCCCAAAACTAAGGGGGCTTACCTAGCTTCTAGGGACAGGGACTCAGTCCTTTTCTACATGCTAGAGGGAGGGAGAAATTGTATCTCTACTATTGCTACTGCTTTTTGCTATTATATAGTATGATATGGTATTGTATGAAAAATTATCCCCTGATATCCCATGAGTGTTTGTTTCCCCTCAGGTAGTATATCCACTGGTCCAGGTTCCCGCAGAGGCTATAGTGGTGTTTGTTCCAGACTTGGTCTCCAAAGCAACAGCTCTTTAGGTTCATACTCATATGCTTATCTCTTCTCTCCAAATATCACCACTACTAGGGTCTGAAGGAGCTTCCATCATAAGCCATATGCTGATATATTTTTTGTTAACAACACATTTATGGATCTAGCTATGCCTATTTTCTTGGACTAGATTTACTTTCTGTTTTCCTCTTCATGTAGGTAATAAATTCTAGCCCCTAAATTTGACTTATGACCATTCCCCAACACCAGTTTTTGTTCTTGACTCACCAGTTTTGGTCCTTATTTTACTATTATACTCAGTATTGGGATATGATCACATTTGCATATTTCTGGATTCATGTGAAAAATTGTTTTAGGAATGGGTGGTGGATTTGCATGCTTATTAAATAATTGGAAATGGCTAAAATACTGAGAAACTAAATACGAGGTGGCCAGTCATGTGAGTGTGTCATGAAGGAAGGGTTATAATGAATCCAGTTCTGTATGTATGGGTTCTAAATAAATGAAAATGTATTTCAATTTTCCTCAGACACCTATTTTTCCCCTTCATAATTCACGTGATATCCAACAGAAAAGTAGGTCACAATTTTATCTTAGAAAATTTCATATTCATTTTAGAATATATTAGCCTCATTAGTAACAATCTGAATTTCAGCAATCCATCTGGGGGATGACAGTCAAACCATACACTCTGGGGGTGTGGAGAGGAGAAGACTTTTCCTTGAAGCCTGAACTTGCAAAACCAAGGAAGTCAAATGCCTGTCTAGCCCTATGCAACTTTGGGTTGAAATTACTTGAGATCCCATTACAGAGTTATTTTGTTCAAAATTTAGCTAAACGTGTGTGAAATATTATAAATGATCTTCAAGGATAGCATCTTCTCAAATCTGGTCTCAGGAGACTGTTTCAAATATTTGCGGGGGAGAAGGATGTCACCTCTCTGTTGAGATATGCATGCAGCATACATATTATATGCACATCTCTGAGGTTCCAGAGAAGTTCCTTGCTTTTATAGTTTTTAAACTTGATGATTGCTTTCAGACTGAAACTCTTCCGCATAGAAGAGTTGGTGTTACTGCTGCTCTTAGAAACCTCATCTAATCTGAGATTTTGTTGAAAAACAGAACCCCACACCCACCATCCAATTCTCTGGGAGAAAAGCGTGTTCTGCCCAGTGTTGCCCTGATTACAGGTGACCGGCTATGGAAATGAGTTAGCATTGGCTAACGCATGGTCATTCTCTACTTGGTTGCCTCATGGTAGAAAGGAGCAGCAAAAACATGCCTACTGTTGGGACATTTGTGTGACCAAGGAGTATAGTTACGTTTGCCCCCATTTGATTATTTTATCTGAAGAGTACAATAATACATACTCACTATAAACATTCAGGAAAAGCGGAAAAGTTTGAAGAAGCAGAAAATAAAAGACTTGCCTAAAATCCTAACACCCAGAGGTAATAATTTATCATTTTTGGCATATTTTCTCTTGTTCTTTTTCTATGTGTTGCTTTATGTAGATATGTAACAAAAGTTGTTGTTTGACCCTAAGCTGCATCCATTTCTTGGAGTCAGGCAGGATGCCAGCCAGCATGGTCAGCTGAGGGCCCTCTTCTGGGTCACAGACTTTCTGTAGTTTCTTCACATGGTGAAAGGGGTTAGAGAACTCTTTCAGGCCTCTTCCATCAGAGCATTAATCCCATTCATGAGGGCTCTACCCTCATGACCTAATCACCTCCCAAAGTTCTTGCCTTCTAATACCATCACCTTGGGCATTAGGTTCTCAAGATAAGAATTTGGGGGACACACAAGCATTCAATCTACACCACTGTGGTATATCCATACAATGGAATACACACAACAATTTGTATGAATCTCATAATATTTATACTGACTGACAGAAGCCAGAGGGAAGAGTACATAATGTGTGATTTCGTTTATATAAAATTCTAGAAAATGCAAACTAATCTCTAATGAAAAAACACAGTGGTTCTAGGAGTTAGGGGTTGTAGAGGGGCAGGATGGAAGTATTACAGAGGGATATGAAGAAACTTGGGGTTGATGGATATGTTCAATATCCTCCTTTGTAGTGACAATCTCATAAATATATACATACACAAAAATTTGTCCAGTCGTACACCTTAAATATGTGCCGTTTATTGTATGTTGGCTGTAGCTTACAAAACTGTAAAGACACAGTCTTCCTTGGGTGAGACTGAATATATCATTCGTGGCTCATTGGTTGTAAATCACAGAAAGTGACTTGGTATAAATTAAAGAGAATTCATGGAAAGGATAAAGGGAACTTAACAGAACTGTTAGGAAGGCTGAAAGAGCCAGACCTGTAATGGAGCAGGACCTAAGACAACTTCAGAGGCCCAGGAAGCAGGAGGAAGTACCTCACACGTGACAGCATCTGGTTAGGATGTCTCCTCTGCTCAGTGAATAGATTCTACCATTTTCAGGCTGGGGAAATGGGATAATGGACTTATACCATTATTATTCTGTTTAAGAGTAAGATTCCAGAGAGGAATGTTCCCCTTGGCTGCGGGAAAGAGGATATAGCTAATTTTTTAAAGGAAATTAGAGTGTTATTAGGACAGAAGAAGGAATGCTGAGTATCATAAAAATCAAATGCCCGCCACTCAAGGACTTTTGTTTTCCGTTCTGGTTACTATTCTTTTTTTGTGGGATTAATATTAATTTGTTAATAACCGAACAGAACTACCTAAAAACAATGTTTTAAAAATGGAAATAAATTAATATAGTTGTTTTTCACTGTAATATTAATATATACTCATTATAGCCTATTTGGATAATAACTGGAAGACTAGAAGAAAGAAAACAAATCATTCATAGACTCACTACCAAGAAGCAATCACTTTTAATAAAATTCATTAATTTTTTGACATAGGTTATGTATCTTTAATGAACATTTTTATTTTTCAGTTAATCTTCACAATTATACAGAGAAATAACTGGACATAAATTCCAATATGTCCTTTGAATTCAGTGCTTCCCACACTTCAGCTATCGGGAACACCTCCATCACACCAACCGTTTTTGCAGTATGGGATGTTTAAAGTTGACTGATTAGATATCAACCCACTTTTAAAAAATTAATACTTTATTCTTTTAGAGCAGTTTTAGGTTTATAGCAAAATTAAGGAATGGTCAGATTTCCCATATACTACCTCCTGCACCCCTCCGCCACCCAACAGCCTGTCCCTTCATAAGCATCCTCCACCAGAGTGGTGCATTTGTTACTGGTGAACCTACAGTGGCACATCGTAGCCACCCGAGGTCCATCGTTTACATTAGGGTTCACTCTTGGTGTTATACTTTCTATGGGTTTGGACAGATGTATATCCAGCTACTAGTAAATTGGTGTATAACTAATCAGTCCTAAACTTAGTAGCTTAGCACAACAAATCATTTTATTATTTCCCCTGTGGGTCAAGAATTTAGAAGGAGATAGGTTGGGTGGTCCTGGCTCTGGTCTCATATTTGCAATCAGATGGAGCTGAAACAGTGGGGGCTAGAGCAATCTGGGGCCTCCCAGGAATCTCTTCATGTAGTCTTGGGTTTCTCTATGTGGTCTCTATTCATGGACTGGTCTGGTCCTTATAGCATGGCAGCCTCATGATGGTTGAAGTCTTCAAGAGAGAATCTTGACAAGCCAGAAATTTCATTGCCTTCTGTGACCTACATTTAGTGTTACTTCTACCTCATTCTAGTGGTTATAGGCAAGTCACAAGCCTACCCAGATTCAAGGAGATGAGATAGATAACCCAGCTCTCAATGGGAAAAACATCAAGATCGTGTTGCAAACAAAGGCACATGGAATGGGAGATATTGTTGTAGCCATCTTTGGAGTATATGAACTGCTACACTTTTTCTCTATAATTACAAAATTTCAATTCTCCTGGACTCAAAATGTGTATGTAAGTCAGTACACTGAATTAAAAGCCTTTTGTAGGAGGGTGTCTTTAAAAATGAAACCAGTCTTTCTCCTGCTTTTGTAAAGGAAAGAGAGCTTCCTATATGATTTTTTAAAAATCTGCTGAAAGCTGGGCTCCAAAGTTTTCTTTGGTGATGCATAGAGATTTTATGGTAAAGAAAGAGTGCTAGATTGATATTCATAAGCTCTGCGGTTATAACCTATTCTTGCGACTATCTTTGGCTACTGAATCTCAGTTTAACTCTCTGTAAAATGGAAATACTATTTCTCCTATGCGTCCCATGGCTTTATGTTGAGGAGCAAATGAGGTTGTTAGTATGAAGCACTGTGAGAAAATGCCACGTAAAAATGAGATACTGCTGTTGTTCTTCTAAATAATTGTAATGTTTTATGGCCCATAGGGATAAGAAACTCTTCCTAATATCTGACTTAAACGTGTTCGTTTGCCACAGCTCTCTGTAACTAGCCAACTTGAAATTGGCTGTGTCTGTTTCCCTCTGGTAAAATGGTGACAGGGGCACACGCGGAGGTTTTGGTATGTTACCGCTGTTATTTTCACAATATGGTGCCGTATAATTTGATGTGTATTCTGTGCATCACATAAGCCTTTTGCTCAGCTAGCAAACAGTACGGAGCTTCTAGCTTCTAGTATTATTACTCAAGAATCCCTAAATCATTTTCCTGATCATTGCATTGCATTGCTACCGCTTAATACGGATCCTCTGTTTTGGTTCATTGTCTCTAGACTTATTATTTTACATTTGTCTGCGTTAAATTGCATTCTTGGTTTATTGGTCAAGTCACCATGAGGTAACAATCCATCTGAATCATGCCGTTGTGTTTTTTCCTATGTGCTGCATGTATACCATATAAGACTAATAAAAATCTATGTACCTTAAAGGAGATTATGAATATTTTATTGGTTCTACTTAAGGGTCAGGCTAACAACTCAAAATAGGTCAAGCCCGTGTTCAAGGTACCAGGCCACTGAACAGAGCTTCCAGGAGGAGAGGAAGCCAGTATTTTCCAAGGGAAAGCTTAGATAAAATCTGGTTCACTCTATAAACTTGTACCATTTTTACGGGTGGCCTAGGGCTCATAATTTTAGAACTCTCATTTTACCTTGGTTTAAATACCCATGTTATAGTCCCCTTTAAAAATACTTTTCTGAAAAGGAGTATGATCCATTCAAAAGTAGACTGCCTGTTCCATTCAAAAGTAGACTTCCTGTGTCAGAAAAGCAACTAGCTTGGACCACTGTTTTAAGAAATTTGCTTAAAAATTAGATAAACACATTGAATGAAAATTAAGTTTTAATGACCTCTAGTTTCATGCATACAAAACATGTTTGGGGCCTACTATGTGTAGGAAGTTAGCTGCAGTAAAATGTAAACTGAAGAGATCCTCTTTGAAGAAGTTATAGATCAGTGAAGGAAAAACTTGATGACAGATTATTACAGTTCACTTCTATATGGAACGCCTCTAGATGTTTCCATAGAGAGCTGGAGATGTACAACGCAGGAAATAACTAATTCTGCCTGGGAAGTTTAGGAAAGGTAGAAAAGAGCAAGAACTGGGTTTAAGAGACAGTATGAGCCATTTTCTTGTTTGGCTTTGAGACATTGTGAAGTAGGGAGGAATCACATATGCACAGAGAAGAAGCCATCTGTTACCTCCCTGGTCCTTCCTCACCTGCCATAGCTTCTGGAAGTGATAGGAACACCTACAGGACTCCTGGGGAATTAGGAAGATGATCAGGGATACTATCTAGAGCTGACTGAGGAGAGTGAGATATTCTTATTGAAGGATCAGGTAGAAAAAATCTGCCGGAGAACTTGAGGTGACAGCTCTAAAGAGCAATGTATTCGTTAAGTAGACAAAGGCAGCTAGTCATTGTGATCTTTTAAAAGATGCATAGGCTTGCAAGAGGAGTGAGAGAGACAGAGACAGAGAGAGAGAGAGAGAGAGAGAGAGAGAGAGTGTGTGTGTGTGTGTGTGTGTGTGTGTGTGTGTGTGTGTGTGTGTCTTTGCGTAGAGAATCAGAATAAAATCATTTCTGGTGGTGCTTTGAAAAAAGATTCAGAAAACTTGAATACAATATTAATGCTACAGTTTATTCATTTATTTTGATAAATTCTTAACATCGTTGAACGGGAGAGAATATTGTGATTTCTGAAGGGTTCTTTTAGCAAATCCAAGTGACAGTATAAGTTCGTTTTCTTCAACTGATAATTAATTATCCACGGCAGAGGAAGTATTAATGCAACAAAAATGTCCCTGTCCCGAAGGAGTTGGCCATGACACCGTAGACAGTTAGTCATAAGCACGAGGAAGAATAAGCGATCCATGTGAGCTCATTTGGTAATTTCTCTCTCCCTTCACTTTGAAAGGCTATAGCATTTATCGTATGTCCTGCCTAATGTAGCACTTAATAACATAGTTTCTCATTGTCCTCTAATTGTTTGACAAATGACAGTCACCTGTCCCCAGCCAGACTGTGTTCTCCCTAAGGGCAGGGACTTTGTTCTTGTCTTGTCTACTGTCTCCTCACCTGTCCATGCCCAGTGGAGTGATTAGTAGGCAGCTATTAAGTGCCCTGTGAATACACACTTGTTGATGGTCTAAGGAACCATGTAATCAGGCTCAGTTATTTGACTTCTTCAGCTCTGGTTTCCTTTTCTGGAAGATAACAAAGTTAAACTTGGTGATTTCTAAGGCCTTTTCTGTCCCTGAGGATCTTTAATTAAGACTTTAATCTGCTTGTATTTTACCGGATGGAATAAATCTGTTAACATCCATAATCAGATATTAATATTATACATATATCTGGTATTTTTCTTTTTTTTTTTTTTTTTTGTGGTACGCGGGCCTCTCACTGTTGTGGCCTCTCCCGTTGCGGAGCACAGGCTCCGGACGCGCACGCTCAGTGGCCATGGCTCACGGGCCCAGCCGCTCCGCGGCATGTGGGATCTTCCCGGACCGGGGCACGAACCCGTGTCCCCTGCATTGGCAGGCGGACTCTCAACCACTGCGCCGCCAGGGAAGCCCCTGGTATTTTTCTTAATTGTAAAGCCAGCATATTACTTAATTCATCCAGCTATCCACAAAACTATTTCAACCAGTATGCACATACTGTGGGCCAGGTATTTTAGGAGATACTGAAGAGTTACTGGTGAGCAATGTATACATAGCCCACGGATGATAAGCAAGGGATAAAGGAAGCCTACAGATCATTAGCAAGGGATAAAGGAAGATGGATAATTAAGCAGTAGCTACAAAAGGAGATGAAGGCTATGCTGGGAGTGGGGACTCAGTTATGGGGGCACATGTCTGAGTGCCCATCCCTGTCTCTTGGGCTTCTGGAAGTCTTGCTTGCTAGTGATATTTGGTCTAAGATGACTTGAAGATTACGATGGGTCAACCAGTTGGAGTGGGGGAGCAGAAGCACAACCTATGAAAAGATCCTTGAAGTAGGAGAGAGCGTAGATACTGAAGGAATTCCAGTTAGGTCTGGAGTGAGATTTGGAGTGATTTTGAAGATTTTGAGTGAGAATTTTAGGTGAGCCATGAGGTGCAGAGATGGGCCAAAATTCAGGCCATTAAAGAACGTTAGAACTTTTTTTTTTTACATCTTTATTGGAGCATAATTGCTTCACAATGGTGTGTCAGTTTCTACTTTATAACAAAGTGAGTCAGTTATACATATACACATGTTCCCATATCTCTTCCCTCTTGCATCTCCCTCCTTCCCACCCTCCCGGTGATCACAAAGCACCAAGCTGATCTCCCTGTGCTATACGGCTGCCTCCCACTAGCCATCCATTTTACGTTTGGTAGTGTATCTTTTAAGGAGTGTGAAAGCCACTAGAGGGTGGGAAGGATAACATGATCATATTTGTATTTTTTTAAAAAACACTTCAAGAGTCCTTTCATGTTTTATGTTCCAGCCATTGAAATCCAACACAGACTTCTGACATAATCTAAGATCATTTGTATCTGACTTAAAATGAAATGATGACTTTTACTTTATTATAGCTAGCAGATACTCCTAACCAATTCAACACATTTTAGTTTTCAGCAGAGATAGACCATAACTGTTTGAGGTAGCATTGATGAAAATTGAAAAAAGTTACTGCCTCTAATTATTTTTGTAATTAACTTGCTGATATCCTCAATAATGTGTTTTTTTTAAAAAAATACAGTTGCTGATCAGTAAAATTGTTCAGTGCTGAGTTAGTATGAAAGAACAGCCAAGTTCTTTGGAAAGTGCATAGATTTGGATGCATACTAGCACAGGAGCTCCTTAATTGTTAACAGCGAGGGCTCGAGTAATTCATTTGACCTCTCTGTGCTTCAGTCTCCCTTCTGGAAAATGGAGACAATAAATCAGGGTTTTTGTAAGGATTAGAATGACTTTTTTATAACATATCTAGCAAATGGTCTCACACGCAGTATGGGCTTAATAAATATTAGTTCCTTTTCTCCTCCTTCAAAGACTCTTTTCTCTTTAGTAGGAAATGGAAACCATTTGGTATTTCTCTTTATTTTTTAGGAAAAACTTAGTAAGAACTACCACATGGTGAACATCATGCTTGTGAGGAATTAAGGAAGGGAATATGAATTAGCATCTGCCGTAAAACTCAGCCTAGTGGGATAGAAAGATGTAGTGTAAAAAATAAGATAATTTTTTTTCTTCTCCAATCCCTAGCCTTCCCTCATGGGACGGAGAATAGCTCCACATTTTGGCTTAGTGTCTTTGGAGGAAGATTCCGATCATGTCCCAGATTAAGCAGACAAGCAGGAGTTTTGAAAGGAGCCATAGACGTGCCCAATGAGAATGTTTTTATAGTTCCATTGAATCTTTTATTCAGGTCAAGTTTATAGGTGCCACAGTTCAATCCAAGTAAAGCTACCTCTACCAATTCCATATAAAACACATTAGGGAAGTATGTAATTCTGTTTGAAAAAGTAGATAAGTATAAATAACTAATACTAGGTAGAGACTGAAAAGTATGGATCAACAATATTTATTGAGAACCTACTATATTAGTAATAATAGCATTATGAGTAATATTTGTGCTTTAGAAACACTTGAATAGCCTCTTCATGTTTGATCCACATTTTTAAAGTAATATTTGCATTTTAGAAACAAATATGTAAACAGCCTAATATTTACTGATATTTACTGAAAGCTTCATATATGCCTGGCTGTATGCTAAGTGCTTTATTTGTGTTACCTCATTTAATCCACACATCAATCCTAGGAGATGACTATTATGATTATTTCCATTTTATATGAGGAAACTGAGCCATTGAGAGGTAAGGTAACTTGTCTAAAAACACTCAGCTAATAAACATAGTAGCTGGAATTATAATCCAGGCAATTTGGTCCCAGAGCCTATACTCATTACCTCTACACTACAGTGCCACTGTATGTGATCCTAGATGCCATGTGCAGCTCAACATGGCCAATGCTATCTGCCAGGTATTCTGTACATTAGGACGACAAAGAGGAGAATATATGAACCGTGACCTGCAATGGTACAAGATGTAATTGAGAGACAAACCCACTGACAAGCAATTATAGTACTCCCTAATAATTACTAATATACTCTTTATTTCCCCAGATGCTGGGGGTGAGGATATTCAGGGTGGAATATATAAACAATGTGCTCAGGTAATACACCCTCTATTATCTACAGCAGAGTTTACAAAATGGCAGCCCCAGTTTTGTTTGACCTTCAGGTTTTTTTCAATTGAATTACTTGCCAGCGTATAAAAATCAGATTTTTCATAAAATTCCAGATTTCTAGTTTCCTCTGAAAAACTAGAATATCTGATAATACTGGGCCCACAGTAAACCCTGACAGAACTCACCCTGAGTTGAGCAGCTGATACCTGCTTTAAGAAGGGCAAAGGCTGGGCTTCTCTGGTGGTGCAGTGGTTGA
This sequence comes from Delphinapterus leucas, assembly GCF_059928025.1. NCBI lineage: Eukaryota > Metazoa > Chordata > Mammalia > Artiodactyla > Monodontidae > Delphinapterus > Delphinapterus leucas. Next base: position 113,651,553 of record NC_143150.1, read on the forward strand.
GAGTCCGCCTGCCGATGCAGGGGACACGGGTTCGTGCCCCGGTCCGGGAAGATCCCACATGCCGCGGAGCGGCTGGGCCCGTGAGCCATGGCCGCTGAGCCTGCGTATCCGGAGCCTGTGCTCCGCAACGGGAGAGGCCACAACAGTGAGAGGCCCGCGTACCACACACACAAAGAAAGAAGGGCAAAGGCCCCTCTGTTAATTATAGGACCCAACAGACATGCCTCGCTCATTCATGTGACCTGTTAGTCCCTGTAGGTGTAGTGGTAGGACCTTCAAGATGGCGGAGGAGTAAGATGTGGAGATCACCTTCCCCCCCACAAATACATCAGAAATACATCTTCATGTGGAACAACTCCTACAGAACACCTACTGAACGCTGGCAGAAGACCTCAGACTTAACAAAAGTCAAGAAACTCCCAGCGTACCTGGGTAGGGTAAAAGAAAAAACAGAGACAAAAGAATAGGGACGGGACCTGCACCTCTGGGAGGAAGCTGTGAAGGAGGAAAGGTTTCCACACACTAGGAAGCCCCTTCGCAGGCAGAGACTGCGGGTGGCGGAGGGAGGAAGCTTCAGAGCCACGGAGGAGAGCGAAGCAACAGGGGTGCCAAGGGCAAAGCAGAGATTCCCACACAGAGGATTGGTGCCGACCATAACTCACCAGCCCGCAAGGCTTGTCTCCTCACCTGCCAGAGTGGGTGGGGGCTGGGAGCAGAGGCTTGGGCTCCAGAGGTCAGACCCCATGGAGAGGACTGGGGTTGGCTGCGTGAACACAGCATGAAGGGAACTAGTGTGCCACAGCTAGCCGGGAGGGAGTCTGAGAAAAAGTCTGGACCTGCCTAAGAGGCAAGAGACCATTGTTTTGGGGTGTGCGAGGAGAGGAGATTCAGAACACCACCTAAACGAGCTTCAGAGACAGGTGTGAGTCACGTGTATCAGCGTGGACACCAGAGGTGTGCATGAAACACTAAGGCTGCTGCTGCAGCCACCAAGAAGCCTGTGTGCAAGCGCAGGTCACTATCTACACCTCCCCTCCCAGGAGCCTGTACAGCCGGCAACTGCCAAGGTCCCATGATCCTGGGACAACATCCCCAGGAGAACACATGGTGTGCCCCAGGCTGTTACAGTGTCACGTCGGCTTGTGCCACCACAGGCTTGCCCCACATTCTGTACCCATCCTCCCTCCGGCCTGAGTGAGCCAGAGCCCCAGAATCAGCCACTCTTTAACACCCCTCCTGTCTGGGCTAAGAACAGATGCCAGAGGGTGACCTACATGCAGAGGCGAGGCCAAATCCAAAGCTGAACCCCAGGAGCTGTGTGAAGAAAGAAGAGAAAGGGAGATTTCTCCATGAAGCCTCAGGAGCAGTGGATTAAATCTCGACAATCAACTTGACGTACCCTGCATCTGTGGAAAACCTGAATAGACAACAAATCAACCCAAAATTGAGGCGGTAGACTTCGGGAGCAACTGTAGACTTGGGGATTGCTGTATGCGACTGACTAGATTCTGATTTATATGTTTATCTTAGTTTAGTTTTTAGCACTTGTTATCAGTGGTGGATTTATTTATTGGTTTGGTTGCTCTCTTTTTTAATTACTTATTAATTTTTTTAATTTTAATATATTTTTTAATTTTAATAGCTTATTTATTTTATTTTTCTTTATTTCTTCTCTTTTTCCCCTTTTCTTCTGAGCCGTGGGGTGGACAGGGTCTTGGTGCTCCAGCCGGGTGTCAGACCTGAGCCTCTGAGGGGGGAGAGGCGAGTTCAGTACATTGGACCACCAGAGACCCCCTGGCCGCATGTGATATCAATTGGCGAGAGCTCTCCCAGATATCTCCATCTCAATGCTAAGACGCAGCTCCACTCAATAACCAACAAGCCCCAGTGCTAGACACCCCATGCCAAACAACTAGCAAGACAGGAACGCAACCCCACCCATTAACAGAGAGGCAGCCTGAAATCATAATAAGGTCAGAGACACCCCGAAACACACCGCCGGATGCGGTCCTGCCCACCAGAAAGACAAGATCCAGCCTCATCCACCAGAACACAGGCGCCAGTCCCCTCCGCCAGGAAGCCTACACAACCCACTGAACCAGCCTTACCCACTGGGGGCAGACACCAGAAACAACAGGAACTGCAAACCTTCAGCGTGCAAAAAGGAGACCCCAAACACAGTAAGTTAAGCAAAATGAGAAGACAGAGAAACACACAGCAGATGAAGGATCAAGGTAAAAACCCACCAGACCAAACAAATGAAGGGGAAATAGGCAGTCTACCTGAAAAAGAAATCAGAGTAATGATAGTAAACATGATCAAAAATCTGGGAAATAGAATGGAGAAAATATAAGAAATGTTTAACAAGGACCTAGAAGAACTAAAGAGCAAACAAACAATGATGAACAAAACAGTAACTGAAATTAAAAATTCTCTACAAGGAAACAATAGCAGAATAACTGAGGCAGAAGGACGGATAAGTGACCTGGAAGATAAAATACTGGATAACTACTGCAGAGCAGAATAGAGAAAAAAGAATGAAGAGACATCAGGACAGTCTCAGAGACCTCTGGGACAACATTAAACGCACCAACATTCGAATTATAGGGGTCCCAGAAGAAGAAGAGAAAAAGAAAGGGACTGAGAAAATATTTGAAGAGATTATAGTTGAAAACTTCCCCAGTATGGGAAAGGAAATAGTCAACAAGTCCAGGAAGCACAGAGAGTCCGATACAGGATAAATGCAAAGAGAAACACGCCAAGACACACATAATCAAACTATCCAAAATTAAATACAAAGAAAAAGTATTAAAGGCAGCAAGAGAAAAGCAACAAATAGCAGACAAGGGAAGCCCCGTAAGGTTAACAGCTGATCTTTCAGCAGAAACTCTGCAAGCCAGAAAGGAGTGGCAGGACATATTTAAAGTGGTGAAAGGGAAAAACCTATAACCAAGATTACTCTACCCAGCAAGGATCTCATTCAGATTCGACAGAGAAATTAAAACCTTTACGGACAAGCAAAAGCCAAGAGAATTCAGCGCCACCAAAGCAGCTTTACAGCAAATGCTAAAGGAACTTCTCTAGTCAGGAAACACAAGAGAAGGAAAAGACCTACAGTAACACACCCAATACAATTAAGAAAATGGGAAAAGGAACATACATATCGATAATTACCTTAAATGTAAATGAACTAAATGCTCCCACCAAAAGACATAGACTGGCTGAATGGATAAAAAAAACAAGACCTGTATATATGCTGTCTACAAGAGACCCACTTCAGACCTAGGGACACATACAAACTGAAAGTGAGGGGATGGAAAAAGATATTCCATGCAAATGGAAATCAAAAGAAAGCTGGAGTAGCAATTCTCAAATCAGACAAAATGGACTTTAAAATAAAGACTATTACAAGAGACAAAGAAGGACACTACATTAATGATCAAGGGATCAATCCAAGAAGAAGATATAACAATTGTAAATATTTATGCACCCAACATAGGAGCACCTCAATACATAAGGCAAATACTAACAGCTGTAAAAGGGCAAATCGACAGTAACACAGTAATAGTAGGGGATTTTAACACCATACTTTCACCAATGGACAAATTAAACAAAATGAAAAAAAAATAAGGAAACAGAAGCTTTAAATGACACATTAAGCAAGATGGACTTAATTGATATTTATAGGACATTCCATACAAAAACAACAGAATATGCTTTCTTCTCAAAGAAGAAGCATTCTCCAGGATAGATCATATCCTGGGTCAAAAAGCAACCCTTGGTAAATTTAAGAAAATTGAAATCATATCAAGTTCCTTTTCCAACCACAAGCTATGAGATTAGATATCAATTACAGGAAAAAAAACTGTAAAAAATAGAAACACATGGAGGCTAAACAATATGCTGCTAAATAACCAAGAGATCACTGAAGAAATCAAAGAGGAAATCCAAAAATACCTAGAAGCAAATGACAATGAAAACACGATGATCCAAAACCTATGGGATGCAGCAAAAGCAGTTCTAAGAGGGAAGTTTATAGCAATACAATCCTACCTCAAGAAACAAGAAACATCTCGAGTAAACAACCTAACCTCACACCTAAAGCAATTAGAGAAAGAACAACAAAAAAAAACCCAAAGTTAGCAGAAGGAAAGAAATCATAAAGATCAGATCAGAAATAAATGAAAAAGAAATGAAGGAAACCATAGCAAAGATCAATAAAACTAAACGCTGATTCTTTGCGAAGATAAACAAAATTGATAAACCATAAGCCAGACTCATCAAGAAATAAAGGGAGAAGAGTCAAATCAACAGAATTAGAAATGAAAAAGGAGAAGTAACAAATGACACTGCAGAAATACAAAGGATCATGAGAGATTACTACAAGCAACTATATGCCAATAAAATTAACAACGTGGAAGAAATGGACAAATTCTTAGAAAAGCACAACTTTCCGAGACTGACCCAGGAAGAAATAGAAAATATAAACAGACCAATCACAAGCACTGAAATTGAGACTGTGATTAAAAATCTTCCAACAAACGAAAGCCCAGGACCAGATGGCTTCACTGGTGAATTCTATCAAATGTTTAGAGAAGAGCTAACACCTATCCTTCTCGAACTCTTCCAAAATATAGCAGAGGGAGGAACACTCCCAAACTCATTCTACAAGGCCACCATCACCCTGATACCAAAACAAGACAAAGATGTCAGAAAAAAAGAAAACTACAGGCCAATATCACTGATGAACATAGATGCACAAATCCTCAACAAAATATTAGTGAACAGAATCCAGCAGCACATTAAAAGGATTATACACCCTTTCATATGATGATCATGCATCATAAATCCCACATGATCAAGTGGCGTTTATCCCAGGAATGCAAGGATTCTTCAATATATGCAAATCAGTCAATGTGATAAACCATATTAACACACTGAAGGAGAAAAACCATATGATCATCTCAATAGATGCAGAAAAAGCTTTTGACAAAATTCAACACCTATTTTTGATAAAAACCCTCCAGAAAGTAGGCATAGAGGGAACTTACCTCAACTTAATAAAGGCCATATATGACAAACCCACAGCCAACATCATTCTCAGTGATGAAAAACTGAAACCATTTATTTGAAGATCAGGAACAAGATAAGGTTGTCCACTCTCACCACTCTTATTCAACATAGTTTTGGAAGTTTTAGCTACAGCAATCAGAGAAGAAAAAGAAATAAAAGGAATCCAAACCAGAAAAGAAGTAATACTGTCACTGTTTGCAGATGACATTATAGCGTACATAGAGAATCCTAAAGAGGCTACCACAAAATTACTAGTGCTAATGAATGAATTTGGTAAAGTAGGAGGATACAAAGTTCATGCACAGAAATCTCTTGCATTCCTATACACTAATGATGAAAAATCTGAAAGAGAAAGTAAGGAAACACTCCCACTTACCATTGCAACAAAAAGAATAAAATACCTAGGAATAAACCTACCTAAGGAGACAAAAGATCTGTATGCAGAAAACTATAAGACACTGATGAAAGAAATTAAAAATGATACAGACAGATGGAAAGATATACCGTGTTCTTGGATTGGAAAAATCAACATTGTGAAAACGACTATACTACCCAAAGCAATCTACAGATTCGAGGCAATCCCTATCGAACTACCAATGGCATTTTTCACAGAAATGAGCGAGAAATTTCAAATTTTGTCTGGAAACACAAACGACCCCAAATAGCCAAAGCAATCTTGAGAAAGAAAAATGGAGCTGGAGGAATCATGTGCCCTGACTTTAGACTATACTACAAAGCTACAGTAATCAAGACAGTATGGTACTGGCACAAAAACAGAAATATAGATCAATGGAACATTATAGAAAGCCCAGAGATAAACCCACACACATACGGTCACCTTATCTTTGATAAAGGAGGAAAGAATATACAGTGGAGAAAAGACAGCCTCTTCAATAAGTGGTGCTGGAAAAGCTAGACAGCTACATGAAAAAGAATGAAATTAGAACACTCCCTAACACCATGTGCAAAAATAAACTCAAAATGGATTAAATACCTAAATGTAAGGCCAGACACTATAAAACTCTTAGAGGAAAACATAGGCAGAACACTGTATAACATAAATCACAGCGAAATCCTTTTTGACCCACCTCCTAGAGAAAGGGAAATAAAAACAAAAATAACCAAATGGGACCTAGAGAAAGGATGGCTGGCTGGCTGGATATCTGTGAACATCTGGAAATCAGAAAGCATATGGGAGTGAGTCAAAAGATGAAATAAGCACAGATGATAACATGCTCTAAGGGGTTTCAGAGGATTAGCAGACAAACCCTGGACTTTGCATCAGCAGACAGAGTAGAGGGCAAAAGTGAAAAGTGGGTATGAAAATTGGAGAGTTAATTGAAGAATAACTGAAGCTTCTTTACCTAACCTGTCCTCCCTGACTCACACCTCACCCCCACCGCCAGCACACACACCTAGAGGGGGAAGGGAAGGGAGAAGGGGAGGGAGAGGGAATATGAATATGAATATGAATATGAATGAAAGACAAATAGGGAACCATTTAAGATACCTAAGTAGCTTATATGATTTATTTAGGGGATAGTGGGTTGACCACATTCTTTGGGGGCAAGGGCTAGTGTTTGATGTAATGAAAGGTAGTTGCTGGAAAAGAGAGTTAGAATTCAAATGTTGGGAGGCTTGTCTAATGAAATAGACGGAAATGTTTGGGGTTTCCAGTATGCATGTTGCTGACCCTAAGTCAAGTCAGTCTCAACTCTAGCACATGGCGGTTCCTAAGACTGACATTGGCTTCTTTTTCTAATACCTTAAAGTGAAGGTGGACAATTTATATGCCGTATCAAGACACATATAGAGCTTCAAGTTAGAATTTCCACTAAAGGTTCATAACATTTAAAATAACATTATAAATTGTGAACTTTTTTATTTTAAAATGTCTTTTACTTATTTTATATGTTTGGCTTTGAATATTGTTTGTGTAAAAAGTTACATGAAAAATTATTTTTCATTCTAATTTTTCTAGTAGTTAATTTCAGTTATTTAAAAATCATTTCTTATTTCCTTCTGTTTATTAGTCATGGTGAGCTGAATTTTTTTTTTTTTTGCATTTTCCTCTTCTGTCTTTGAGACTAGACTTTTAATATGCTCCACTTTTCCTACTTGTTTACATCTTCTTCGTCTTTGTTAAAAGCATTTTCAGTATGAGGTTATTGGTATATTTTTACTTTAAAGGTATTTTCTTTTAAGAGTTATATTTGACTTTTATTTTCTAACTTATAACTGTTGTAAACAATTATTTATATATTTCTGTATTAACTAGCTTTTTCATTTTCAAATGCTTTATTCCATCTTCTCCTCATTTTTAAACTTTTATTTAATTTTTCATAAGTTGGAAAAATAAAATGTTTTCTTCAGAAATGGCATGTAATACTCCATGTCCTCTTCCCTTGAATACCTGCAAACATCTTTCTGATGCCCTTACCCATAAATCAATATTTAGTTGACTATAAAATTTGAAATCGTAATGTTTTTTCATAAAACTTAGTAGAAATTACTTCTTTGCCTTACTCTTTGATGTGACATATGTCTGATGCTAGCCTGATATTTTTCATTATATGTAAATACTTAAAAATATATTTGTAAGATATTAAAATATCTCTCATGTATAATAATAGAAATATAAATAAATATACTAAAATAATGCTATTGATAATAAGTATGTAAGAGTTAAGCTGATGGCCTTCCAGGTTTTCAAAACTGGCCTTTCCTGCTCTTTCACCACTTTTCGAAGGGAGCAGGCCTCTTGATAAGTGCCTTCCAGTAGCACATATTGGTTTCATCCACTGATAATAATTTTAAAATAGACTTCATCAAGTCAGTTTCTTTGTTTCTCATGCAGCATCTTCAGTATGGCAGTGCTATCTTTATAGTGGTTTTTGAGGTTATTATAACACCTTGGCTTGCTGAAGAGCAAAACATTTTTCTTTGGCTCAGACTCTATTTAAATTTCCTCTGTATCTGACTAAACAACGTTCAGGAAGGAAATCACTCTGTAATGTACATTATCAGCCTGAAGGTTTTTAATGGAAAGTTCTGGCGAGTCTATACAGTACCTTTTATGTCAGAACATGTAAAAAGGTTAATTAAACACTACTACTTTAATTACTACTCCCAGCCCCTTTAAATGATGGGCTTGGCTTTGTTGTAAGAGTGCATGTGAAAGTGCTTTGTAAACAGAAGCACTGGGTGAGGTGGTGGGACACAGACAGGCTGTGATGTCAGAGGGTTTGGATTCGTAACCAGGGACTAGAAAATAGCTTCTTGTAAGCTGATAACTTTTTTCTTTTTTTTTTTTTTTGCCACACTGCGCGGCATATGGGATCTTAGTTCCCTGACCAGGGATGGAACCCACACCCGCTGCATCGGAAGTGCTGAGTCTTAACCACTGGACCACCAGGGAAGTCCCATGTTGTCTTTTTTAAAAAAATAGGAACAATGAAAGTACCTACTTGATGTAATTTTATGATAATTAGATTAAAATGTAATTCTAATTACATTCTAGATGATTCTAGATGAAGCACCTAGCACAGTGTCTGGCACAAAGTAGCTTTTTGATAAAAGTTAGTTCTCTCTCATGAAGGGACAGACATCCTATTAGCTGCTATTGTGCTAGAAAGATGAGTAAATTGATGGAGAAGAATAGCATTTCCTGTTGAAACTGATCTTCATCTAGGCATTCTTCCTGTAAAAGCCGAGAATACTAGTGGAGAAACCAATTTGTCCTACCCTGGAAGACGGTTATCAAAGCACCTTCTCTCTATGGGTAGTTAAATAGCAGAAAAGGCCAGTGGTGTTAGCCAGGAGGGCTGTCACCTTAACTAGGCACTTTCATCTGAGTAGTGACAATGTTCTGGACTCTGGACCCTTGTTGATGCTCACTGTAACTCCTTAATAGCCAGACTGGGCTCAGTGACTCTCTAAAGCCTGACAGGAAGTAGCCACAAGATTCCTGGGTGTCAGGTAGCAGTCAGGTAGGAGGGAGAGCACCTCTGACTCATGGGATGTGGGAGTGGAGAGATTGATGGCTTGACAATACCAGAGTCTAGGTGGGCTTTTAAATTCAAAGAGGGATGGACAGATAAATCAAGTCTTTCTCCTCATCCCTTTCTAGTATCTTGTACTGGGAAGAAGAAAAGTTATCAACAGTTAGATGACCATATGTCTTCATAGTCTCAGCCCAAATTGCAAATTGCTTATTGTTAGTCTCACGTTTCATACCAACCATAGCTTCTCAAGGGCTTATGAAATTGTCCGAGATATGAAAAAAAGAATTATTCGCTCTAAAATATGAAAAGAAAAACTCTCATTTTGTTAGAGTTGTCGAGTATGCAGCATGATTGTTGAGAGGCCACGTCCAATTATAAATTAAATAAGTTATGCAAAGGCAAATAATTTCAAAACCTAAATTGCAAATATTCTTTAAATATTATACAGCAAAACATAACGACTGTGGGATATGAGTGCATTCTAATACATTTGGTATTATGTGGGATGGAAACTCTAAATTAAGATGGTTTAGAGCCTACCTAGATTTTCAAATTACTCTATTGCCAAGTGATTTCTATGTCCTTTGTAGTTGAAGACTCTAAAAGCTTAAAGTGTTTTACTGTTTCTTTGTTAAAAAAAAAAGTACAATCCAGAAGACTGAATATTACGGAGTTGACTTGTTTCTGTGAGTGAACGTATTAAGGAAAACTTGAGTATATTTCCTAAGATTTCAGGTTCCATGTTCAGCAACATTTGCAGCATCTAAAAATAGTCCACATTTCCTGAAGTCTGGAAGGCTACAAATTATTAAATCCTTGAAATGAAATAATCTCAAGGGAGTCATCAGTTAACATGGCCGCCAGAGTCCTTCATTAAAGGAATGAGCCTGTTTTGGCAGTTAGGCTCTTAAGCTTGACATCTGCCTAATTGATCATCTTGTTTGTGATCGCATTAGTTTGATGGGGGTCTGACATGTTGTCTAGGTTTTACAGTATTTATGATGATCCATTTTTATAAGTTGAAAAATTCCACTAATTATATTGCAGAATTCGTTGATTCATCCCTGTTTTGTCTTGGCATCAGGGAAGATATTCAGCAAGAGTTTGCTCAGCTGTTCCATTCACATGTTTCTGAAATCTCAATATTTAATCCGATTGTCAAAATTCAGCTTTGGCTCTAAATCACTGTTGTCAGGACTGCATTTGAAAGCTCTTGTGGATGCTGTTATTCATCCTTACTTCCTGTCCTTGACTATGCCTCATAGGTCACTGGCTAAGCCTTGCTCAGGAAAATAGTAGCTACTCTAGGTATTTCCAGCAGGAAGAGGTTTAATATTGGGAATTAGAGGCTCACACAACTACTGAATCCTGGGGGAACAAAGTCAGGAGGGTAGATTTCAGGAAATCTGCTGTCTCCTGATGTCCATGTTCCTAGATGCAGTTGCCAGAGAAAAATAATGCTCTCCTTGTCTTGTGGCATCCAAAGCTCCTGCAGATGCCGTTCATTGACAGGATGTAGATGAAACTCCGTTAGCAATGGGGTCTGGGAAATATAGTTTCCAGGCTTTATGCCCCCATCATACAGGGGAGAGCTAGAGAGAGATGGGAATGTTTCCTAAAATCAACAAACAGTAGCTGGTTTTTCAAGTATATCAATAATGTTTTTGCCCAGTCATTCCAAACGTATTTGGGAAGTAACTAGATAAGCCTGTTTTTCTCAAACTGGCATCAGAAATACTGGTGATTTTTATAACCTTTTTTTGGTTAATCTTTCAGGCCTATAAATACGATAAGCAAATGTACATTATATTCTATATCTGATAAAACCAGAATCTCCAAACTTAGTGGGTCTGATGTTGCACTTTGCTGTTTCTTAGTTCTTCCGCATGGTTTACTTGTCTTACTCATATATTTCCTTTTGATTGTGAGCTCATGTTTCTTGGAAATTTGGTGCCTATCTCTATGGTGCATTGTTCCAATGAGAATTTGTATTTTCTTCTGCCAGGAACCCAGAGACACTATCATCTCAGGATTATATACTCTAATTTTTCATCTCAAATTTTTGGGGCCATACAGATAGTGTGAATTTAGACCCCAAGCCCACTTGAATACAGACAGGTGGTTAAACATTTGGGGATTTTGTTTGCCCCCACTCTTCTATGCAAAGTTGTGACGAATACAGACAGACATCTACCTGTCTCTACCATTTTTTCCCTAATTTTCCCACTGAAGATATGCCCCTTAAGGAACGGTAGCTATATGAGGGATCTTTGATCTGAATCCCCATCCTTCTTGGATCCCAAGCTTTATTTCATATTCCCACACATGTAACCACTAAAACTCAGGCTTTAAGTCACTGTCCAAGATAGCTTGCTTTGTTGGACTTGGGGTCTATGTTTTATATAGTTGATGTTTTCTTTTATGCTTTTAATAGAGATTTTCTTTCTTGTTTTTTGCAATATTTCCTTGGTATCTATCTCCTTTTTCCATTAAGACTCAAGCTTAATGTATCTGCACAAATATTCTTTTGTCTGAGAGGCCTTTCCTGACTCCATAATATAAGATGCCGTCTCCCCATTCTCTTTCTTTTACATGTTAATTCACTTTATCATACTTAACATAAACCATCATTATCCTGTTTATATTTTTTGTTTCTTTGATTATAGTCTGCATTTTCCAACCTAGAATATAAGTTCTATTAGTGCAGGGACACTTTCTGTCTTGTTCATCCCCTGTCATAGTACCCATCCCAGTGGTGACTTCACAGTGGGTGCTCAGATCCCCTAGAATCCCTTCTACTATTTCTGTGTGTCTATTCCCCCAGCTACTCTATGCTTTGCTTCTAACACCTGCACAGTGTCTGAACCCTTTGGCTACTGGAGCTGCTTTGATGCACACAGAGGGCTGGAACAGCCTGGGAGTTTACATAGCCACTCTGGGTGGACTTTAGCCAAAGACTGTGTGAGAATAAGGGAAGTGCAACTTACACTTCTCTCTGAAGCTCAGAGTTCTCCCCTTTCCATCTCTGGCTTCCGCCACTTGCTCACTGGTCTTTCTGGAAGCTGTTCCTTAAAAACTGACTTGCATGGGAATCCTTGGTTCACGGCCTGCCTCTTAGGTCTGCCAGCCTAAGACTGCTCAATAAATATTTGTTAAATCAATCAATAAATTTCTCTCTGTCTTCAAACTCTTCTTGTCAGACTGTTGTGCCAGCTCATATTTTATCTCTTGTTTTAAGGACTATTTTTTAAATTTTATTAAAGTCACAAAATAATTCATTATATAATATACTTAACAGCAAATATTTTTCTGCCTCACAAGTGTTAACCTCTACTATAGAATATTCTTGTGTCGTATGCTGTGGGGTTTTGGTAGCTTTTTTACCTGTCATTGAATGAAAGACATTCAATCCATGCCATTGGTTGCCATTTAATAGGATTGACTGATCATCACTGGTTGCCCTCCATGTTCACCTGGTTGCCATTCAAAACTACCTTTCTGGTATGGACTAGAAGGTATTTGTATGTTCAAAGCTTCTACTTGTATTCTTCAATGCTAAAGTTATTATTTCATGTTGGTACTAAAACTAGTAAGTGCGCCTGCTCTGTAGGTAGTGACATATGAGGTGTATGTAGGTAGAAGGGAGTAAATTGATTTATTGATAATTTCATGGAATCTGTGCTTTATCATCTACCTCATCTCAGATACTTTTCCTTCCCTGAAGAGAAAACAGTTTCAACTTATTATCACAATTTAGTGTCCAAGTTACTGTAAGTACATTGTCCTGCTCTAGGGTTCCCTCTATTTCAATCACCCATCATCAGTACTTGCAGAATTATCTTCTTTAAGTAAAATCCTATTACTTCCTCCTCTTAAAGCCCTTGTTAGAGCTAGATTTCTCAATAGGAGAAATTCCATATCTCTTGTTTATTTTAAAATTTAGTTATTTAAAAAATTCATTTTTTTAAAATTTATTTTAAAATTATTTCCCAAGTCCCTTCTTTAGCCCCTGCTTCTCCTCCTCTAACATTTATTCTAAGCTCCAGTTTGATTAAACTTTGACCTTCCTCCGATTATGCTTTGCTCTTTCGACTCCATTACTTTATACATGTTGTTCCCTCTGCCTGGAAGGTGATTCCCTAGCTTTTTTCACTTGGAATAATCCTCATCATAGTCCAAGCTTCAGCTTAAATTGCAATTCAGTGACATTATACGCAACCTGTACTTTCTACGCACATCACACAGTTAGTTCATTCCCTTCAACTAAGCCCCATAGCACTCTCTGTCCAAACCACTTGTGGAGGCTGTGCTTTTTGTTTAGATTCTCCTTTAGGACTGAATTACTTATTACCCCTATCTGCGGAGAATGCTGCCACTGACAGCCTTCAGCCCTCAGCTCTCTTTGGGAATTTCCAATTTTTTCCTCCAGAATAAAATCTGCAAGTGATTAAGTGATTTCTTTCTGAAGTTAGGCGTAGTATTTCTTTCTGAAGGCTTATATTTAAACAAAAGCTATTTGTTTGTATAAACTAATGATACAGGCGATTTGAAGTACTTAGAAAGGCTTACTCTTTCCTTAAGTTACAAATTTCCAGTAGAACTTTTTGAAGGGTTACACTGAGATTTATCCTATACTTGAAAGGGCCTCAACATTTACATGCACTCGGTATATATGAGAACATATGCATTCTTCTCTATTGATAGAGACATATTTTAGAGAGGGTATGTTATCAAAAGGTATCTAATTAGGACTCAGATGGCATTAATTTGATCATTTCTTTTCTCTTAGTTCCTGTTTCCTTTTCTGAAAAATAAGCATGGTCACGCAGACTTTCTCATTTGCTCTATGCCTGGGTTTCCTACCTCAGCATTTCCTACTCTTGATATTTTGGACTGGATAATTCTTTTCTGGTGGGGGAGGGGACTGTCCTGTGTATTGTAGGATGTTCAGTAGCATCCCTGGCCTCTATCCACCAGATGCCAGTAGCATTCTCAGACTTGTGACAACCAAAGGTGTTTCCATACATTGCTAAGCATCTCCTGGGGGACAGATTGTCCCCAGTGGAGAACCACTTCTCCTTGATCGAGGTGATCTTTCACCCTCAACTTGAACTATTCTCTCTAAAGTCATCAGTAAAATTTCAGTTGCCATATTAATGATACTTTCTTGGGTCTTTTTATCTTAATGCCTCTGATTTATCCCAGAGGATATTTCTAAATAGTTTCCATTTGTGATAATCACCTAGGGAGCTGTGATTCTAAAAGATAAATTTGGGTTAGTCTGTGACTTGGGAACTTTCTTATAGGATAATGCCATGTTTTCCTCCCTTTGAGGGAAGTAGCAAGGATTACATTATATCCAGGGCTTAAAATGTGACTGTTTGGCATGTAAAATGTACCCTAGATCAGAGATAACTTTATACACATCAGAACAATCTGGCTATAAAAATGTTTTATCTCTTCCTTTGTAAGTAAGCCAAACACTGTCTTGCTAACCATGGTGACATAGGTGCTCAAAAAATGATTAGAAACCTCTATTAGTTTCCTATCACTGCTAAAAAAAATTACCACACATTTATTGACTCAAAACAACAGAAATTTATAATCTTACAGTTTGGACATCAGATGTCTAAAATCAGTCTCACTAAGCCAAATAGAAGTGTCAGCAGGACTGGTTCCTTCTGGAGGCTCTAGGGGAGAATCTTTTTCCTTGCCTTTTGCAGCTTCTAGAGGCCACCTGCTTTCCTTGGCTCATGACTCCTTCGTCTACATGGCATTACTCCAGTCTGTGCTTCCATCATCACACCTTCTCTATCACTTTAATTCTACTGCCTCCCTTTCTGAAGGACCCTTGTGGTTACATTCGATTCACCTGGAAAATCTAGGATACTCTCCCCATGTCAAGATCGTTAACTTAGTCACATCTGTAAAGTTCCCTTGTCCACATAAGGTAGCATATTCCTAGGTACCAGCGATTAGGACATGGCCATCTTTGGGGGACCATTATTCAGCTTACTACAATGCCCTACTCCTCTGACTGGTCCTCATATACCAAGTGGAGAGAGACCCACTTCTGATGAAACAACTTTGGGAAGATTAACTGTTTGTGCTTTTGACGGACAAGAATGGTCATCAAAAGGAGGGAGTCCCTCAGTCAGAGTTGTGGAGTTACTGAAAGGTATATCTTGCTTCAAACGATGGTTTGAATCTCAACTTAAACCCCAGATATTGCCCCCTTGAAACAAGCCAAGGAGCCAATATACTGGGGTCTTGGCACAGAAAAATCATGGTTCACAATGGGTCAAGAATATAAAATCTGTCACTATACACATTTGTCACACTTTGTGACCAGAGGAGGGAGAACAGGAGAGGGATCATTGGAACCACTTCTGTGGTTTTTTTTTGGTTATCCTTTCAATCAAGCATAAATTCTCTTTATGTCCTATTCACGCTCAGAGGACTTGGTAATTACCTTGGTAACTGATTTACACTGTGGGATCGACTGCGTGTCTGTATGTCTCTTCATCTCCAAACATGGATTGTGTGTGTGTATATATATGTGAGATAGTGTGGGTGTGTGCCTGTGTATTCTCCTAGCTCCTTGGACTCATTGGTCCTTAAAAAATTCTATGTCAAACTAACTCTAAACTTACCTGTTTCTGTCCCAGACAGCACCTGTCAGTCAGCCTAAAAGCTACTACTTTTAACTCCTTATTTTTTATGACTAATAAATCTCTAAGAACACTTTAATTATATCTCAAGCATCTGTTCAAGCCTTTACAGTCTTCTCACCACTTTTGCCTGAATTACCACAGTCATTTACAAATCTTTTACCTAAAATCTCATTTCTTTCCTGTTCTCCTACGTACTGTTTTACTGGATTAACACACTTATATCATCTTATTTAATCCACCACTATCATTCCCTTATTATGACATGAAATCCAAATTCCAAAACCTCTAAGTTAAAACTCTCAAATTTAAGTACAACTCCCTTTTCCAACGACTGCCTTTCATTACATCAAATACAAGTCCTTGCCTCAATGGATGTGTTCCACCCACTATCCACTAAATGAATCATTTATGCTACTGGGGGTAAAGTAAGGGGTCAGGTTGTTGAATCACACCCTGCAGAACTAGAGATATCACCTTGTATCAGAATAATAACTCTAAGGACATGGGCAATTGGTAGACACAGGTGAAGCGTGAAATCTGAGACTGCCAATACAACTGCCAAGTTCTTCTTCTCTATCTTAGTATTTGCCCTGGATCAGATTTTATGTATAAGTTGTCTAAGTAATCCATATGAGACATCAGTTTCACAGAGTGAGTTTTTTCAGTCATAAGCATCTCCATTATATTGGCTTGGCCAAAAAGTTCGTTCAGGTTTCCCATTACAATGATATTTTACATAGTTAACACTGACTTTTTCCAGTTTGCTATGCCTAATAAATAAAAAAAATTCCAGATTTGTTTTCTGTAAGCAACTTAGAGAGACCAGGTATATCCTGATGAAAGCATCCTACAGAAAAGAAGTCCCCATATTTCTCCTCTAGTAAATACCATCATGAGGTCTGATTAGATTAACATGTTACAAAGAGATTTTAATGGTCCCTTCTTTTTTTTTCCCTTTCTCTCCTGAAGGTGTCCCTAGATCAGATCCTCACAATCTCCTTCCCATCTACCAGTTCTGAAACTTACTCCCTCTGTCTACAGAGTTTCTCCATCAGTTCTACTACCTATAAAACCCCAACCTCAGTCCCAGTTGCTCTATGATGGCCCCAATTTATTCTAGCTCCTGGTAATTTCTTTGAACTTTGAATTACTATTGTATTTGTTGTCTTCATCCTGTCATTTAGCATTTATACTGGAAAATCACAAAATTAGTTAATCTTCAGAAAACCTGGTAAGTATGCTATTTTCATCCTTATCATACAAAATCCTTAAGACATTGGAAATCCAAGCAGCTTGCTTAAGGTCACAAAAATAGAGGAGCTGGTATTCAAACCTGGGTCTGAGCTACACTCAGCTTTAAATTTCCTTTAGGGCAAAAAAATGGGTGAAATTTGTCTCTGAAACCCACACCTGAACCCTGCCATCAATCCTGCTAGTAACTTTAAAGGTATCAACTGATAGGTGCTTAAAACGTGGCTTCATCCAGGGATGTTGACATTTTAAAAATTAGTAATTTAAAAAGACCGTCCTTTAGTTTTTGGCTCTTCACCTTGCTACACAGCTGGACAACAGGAATTAAATGCACAAGATAACATTCAGACTATGTTTTCCTTCTTCACTCTCCCTCTACCCTCTCTCCTCGCATGGAAAGGTTGAACAAAAAGGGTCTTACTATAACACTTTGGTTTTTCAAAACCTTAAGATGTGTTTTTCCTGTTATTAAATTATAAAATACTAACATCATGATGAACATGATTGGAACTCCCTATTAATTCCCACCTTTTTCTACGTACCATCCAATTCTGCAAAGGCTAGAAACTAAAGACTATTTCCTAGACTCCCTTGCAGCTAGGATTCTACATATGAATTAACTCTGCCTTCAATTAGATTCATTCATTAAGAGACTTGAAATGCAGACTTCAGGCAGAGGCCAAATTCCAGATGCTCTTTCTCGTGGCCTGCAGAGGTGGTGAAGCCAAGAGAGTGTCTAGAAAAAACTGTGACAGTGAGAATCAGGGTTTCGGAATGAAATAACCAACTTTATGGGTATGCAGAGGCAGTTGTCCAGAGGCAGCCTCCTAATCCTTGGATCACATCTATGGTAGCATGTTTTTAAACCCAAGAATTTGAGTGATGGCCCCTGATTTCTGCTCCTTTAGGGCTTCCAATGATTTCATAACACCTAAGTCCCTGATTTAAGTCTTTTCTTTCTTAAAATAGCTAGAATGATTTGTGTTTCCTGCTAGGAATCCTGACTTATACAAACAAATTATAAATACTTCCTGGCAGCAGTTTTTTTCCCTGTTGTCCCTGAAGTTTAGAGGGTAAATCTTACACCAGTGAATTATTTACAATGGATAACTGCAAATACATAGTTATAAATTGTCCGTATTGCCAAAGATGGTATTAAATAGAGTCATTCTTTAAATCATGAGCTAAAAAAGTGCTGTTGCCATCTAGCTTTCAGTGCTAAAGTTTGTTCTAAGAAGAGACTCTTCTGATATCTTTATCTTCATTCTCTCTTTTGACATCACTTTTTGCCAACATTAAACCGAAGTGAGTGGGGAAGCAGGCTTAAGAGTCAGAGGACAGAGATCAGGTGATGCGCTTGGTCTACATACAGCTCAGCTTCTAACCACTTGTGTGACCTCAGACGAGTCAGTTCCTCATTCTCAGGCTGTTTTTGTATCTGAAAAACGAGGACACTGATAATCTCTGTGCATGAGGCACAGAATCCCACGTGACCTTAACATTGTGGTCACTGGTTAAGTTGGCAAGTGAATCCTGAACATCTGTGAGCATTTGCACTGATTGCTTTTCAGTCAGTTTCATGTGGGTACAGATACTTGGGTAAAATATTGTTTCCATCTGACCTTCTAAGACACTGAAGTCGAGTTCCACTCCTACATGATTTAAATATAAGACAGATCAAAGTTTGCTTCACAGCATCTACTAATGAAACCCATAAAAACCATATTTGTACAGGGTTTGCCTGTTATTAGAATGCCAGTTGTGGTCTCAAATACTAGCATTATTCTCATGTGCCACAGCAGAAGCATCTGGTAATTAAATTTAATTATTGACAAAATCATGGCTTTTGCCAAGATTGTCCTGAGAGATATATATATTTTTTGCTTTCTATTTGGTTTATTTTCATATAATTATTAAAGCTTTTAAATACATTATTAAACACAAGTACATGTTCCTCTAACATGACTGGTAAGGAAGATGGAATATGCTGAGATTCAGAAATGTGACACTATAGGACTGCCTATCTTTATGTATCTAGAATATTTTTGAAAGTAACCAAACTCAGTAATTTCATATTATCTATTTTTCTAAACAAGACTCTATATCATACCTATATAGATTAAATACAGAATTTTAAACCCCAAGGAGGAGATGGCTCAGTGGATTATTGTTTTCAATTATCCTTTTTTCCAGAGGTATTTGTTTAACCCCCGAAAAAGCTGGAAAGCTGTAGTCGCTAATACCTTGGATTTTTAAATTCACCTGAAATTTCTTTTTATCCTAGAATAATTCAAAATATACTATGAGTGAGAGGGAATAAGGATAGATATGTTATAACTTGTCCTAGAACAAGAATAATCAGCATGGAGTCAGGTACTGGAGAAACTTGCCTTACAACTAGAATTGTCAGTCTGGAGTCAGCTCTTGAATAGGCTGAATGATGTATTAGTTAAGAACGTGGACTCTGGGATCAGGCTGCCTGAGTTGGAACTTTAGAACCACAACTTATAAATGGTGTGATCTTGGGCCAGTTAGTTAACCTTTCTGTGATTCAGTTTTTTCACCTGTAAAATGGGAATAAAAACGATACCCATCTCATAGGGTGATTTTGAGGGTTTATTAAATAAGTACTTGTAAAAAAATTTAGAAAATTCTTGGCACACAGTAAATGCGAAGTGTTTTGTTAAGACTTCACTGTCGTAACATTGCTTTGTTAAGAGATACTTGCCTTGTATCTTTCTGTGGCATGGCCTCTCCTGTGGCTAAGAGTGAGCCCTCTATAACGTACTTTCATTCAAACTTTTCATGAGCTTGCTAAAATGTTTTCAGCTGGTAATGCTTCTCTGGTTTTAATGAATTCTATGCATTTGTTTCCCACATGTACATATTTCTTTCCTCTTGGCCAATTGCTAGATCAGTTGTGTTAATTCTTTGTAAAAGTTCTGCTAAGTTAAGGTAGTGCTTCTTTTTCTTTCTTTCTTTCTTTTTTTTTTTTTTTTTGCGGTACGTGGGCCTCTCAGTGTTGTGGCCTCTCCCGTTGCGGAGCACAGGCTCCGGACGCGCAGGCTCAGCGGCCGTGGCTCACGTTCCTAGCCGCTCCGCGGCATGTGCGATCTTCCCGGACTGGGGCACGAACCCGTGTCCCCTGCATCGGCAGGCGGACTCTCAACCACTGCGCCACCAGGGAAACCCCTTTTTTCATATTTTTAAATTCAGTACTCAATTGAACATTTAACTAATTTTATAAATGTGTACTTCACTTACAAAAGAATCCTATGTGTCAATCTCCTTTTCATTGCACTTTGCAGCTCAGTTGAACAAATTAATCTTCCAGTAATCTGCCACCTTCCTCTCCTTGACCTTGGTATAAGTGTAGCCCAGACTGAGAAAACATTAGGCAGTTCCTCCAGATACCTGGTGAGAGGGTAAATAGACGTCTTATAATGGTCCTCAGAAATCCAGGGGGTGGGAGTTTGAGGTGACTGGAAAGCAACTAACCCTAGACATTCTCAATACCCTGGTGGCACTTTTGGAATCTAATCCCTTTGATTTCCCATTGAGAGGTTAGAGGTTTATCTGCCTGTCTACTTGAGTCTCTGAGGTTTGTAGAGCATGGAAGGGGACAAAAGACTCTACCCTGGCTTACTGATCAGAGCCTGATTTTCTGCCTTTACAGAACTAGCCTTATTTCCCAGAATTGAGTCCTTGACTCCACACCTTCCTCTCTTATCTCAGATAAATTTTCCTAGATGCAACCCTGCTTCTCAAGATACACTACAGTTATATCTAAACTCATGTCATTAGCCCATTCTTCCAGATTATAACACCTGTTTGATTTCAACATTTGTCTAAAATTATACTAGATACTGAATCTAGTTGAGTTGCATTGACTGTTGGATGTTACATTTTGCTTTAGGCTTACATTTCAGTTAAGACTTGCTTATATTCTGGTTCAGATTAATAATTATCCATTACTTTGGGGTTACTATCTTTGTCAAGGACTTCCCTGCATGCCAACTAACGTATTCCCCCTAGTTTGATACGTCTTCTCTGTGAGCATGCTATGTGCCGGCTGTAGTATGTTGGAGCTCCCCTGTGAAACTTTCATAGACCCTATACTCTTGATGTCTCTATATAGCCTTTGGCTTTGTTTGTGGAGATGTGTCTGAGTTGGACAAAACTCAACATTCAGGGGATCTCATTCACTGAAACTTAGCTCATTGGCCTCTGAAGAACTAGATCAACTGAATGTTTGCACAATTCCTGTTTGTTTACACCTATATAAGCCAGACTTTGCCATTGGAATGACTGGAATGCAAATAGAAATAAATTCCTCACTTAATTTCATATATAACCTCTTGTCCTGTTTTCAAAGGATCACATTAAAGCTTAGTCACTACAGTAATCTGGGGATTTGAATCATTTT
Organism: Delphinapterus leucas; assembly: GCF_059928025.1. Taxonomy (NCBI): domain Eukaryota; kingdom Metazoa; phylum Chordata; class Mammalia; order Artiodactyla; family Monodontidae; genus Delphinapterus; species Delphinapterus leucas. The sequence continues at coordinate 113,672,981 of NC_143150.1, forward strand.
GTCTATTAAACTGTATTATTATGTAGTATTTGATATTGTCTAAATACTTTATGAAAATTTCTTTGAATAGTTATTCCTCACAATGATCCTGTGATATAGTGCGTGACTCTCATATCATCTTCCCTCTGTTTTCTTTTGGGAGAAGTAAAAAGCAGGCAGTTTATAACTTGTCAAATGTTACCAAGTGAGTCAGTGGCAAAATGGGATTTGAAATCCCTGTGTCTTTGTCCCTGATCAGCTATTATTTCTGTTCTACCCAGATAACTGTACCGTTTCCCTATTTACTGTTTAGTCTGTCATTTCTTACTTCAACAAAATCCAATTAAATTTTTCGGTGTTCTATCTCCCTTCTCTCATACTAATTATTGCTTTTTTGTTTACGTAACTTTATCATGGGCAGTAGGTGAAGACTTGTCTAATAGCAGAAGGATGCATTAGATTATTGCTTTATACCTTTCTAACTCTTTCACTCTTTCATTTTACCTAGTAAAACTAGATTTTAAAATATGTAATATGTGATGATCACAGGCTAAATGATCAAGTCTTTACTCTCCACAATATTTATATATATTTAATTTTGTAAATATTAAGTAATTTTTATGATAGTGTGATTTGTCTATAAAGTTATTGAAGCCAGAGATCATGGCTTCTAAGCAGGAAGGAAGTATGATACCAGTGATGGTAGACCTTTGGATTAAAGTTATGCCTCTGTCTCATACCAGTTATATGACCTTGAGCAGTAATTTATCCTCTTGAGCCTGTATTCCTCTTCTACAAAATGGAGATAATATTTACCTCATACACTTCTATGATGATAAACCAAAGAAACATATGTTGAAAGTACTCAGCTCACATATGGGCTGTTAACAAACATCGGTTTCCATCAGTCTCATCTTCCAGTTGCTCATATAAATCCAGGCTGTCAGTATGGGACTTATTACTCATGATGGGTGGCCAGCAAATTTTGTTTATTGGCAACGTATTTGCATAACCAGCAAGAACAAACTTTATGACAGAATTTTCTCTAACAAAATTCATTTCCCTGAACCACATATTTATAGTTATTGAACAGGTATGTCTGTTTACGTTTTTAGGGTTCAGATAATCATTTCAGTGACTTGGTCACTTGCAAATGTTGAATGTCCCCTCTTTTTCAAGAGACAAATATGCACAGAAGCTACTTGTTATTAAGAAGAGGTACTTCACAAATGTTATTAGAGGGCATTCTGGGAAAAACAGTCATTTGTATGATGTATCAGCTATGATCCAGTTAGTTAAATAGAAACCACACTGTGTATTCAACAGAAGGAATTTAGTATAGGGAACTGAGTATACAGGTGTTGGAGGGCTAAAAGAGCAAAAAGAAGACAGGTAACCCAACGATAATAACTGCAAGAGACATCTACCACCTCTAAGTCTGAGAATATTAAAGAGAAGGAATTGCGGTGACCAGAACCTAGGAGCTGGGGGGAGGAGACTGGCTGAATTGGAACTCAGACTTAGGTTACCATCCAGCTGCTTCTGGTAACCTAGGATCTTAGAGGAGGGACTCTACAGAGCTGGAGCTCAGACTTCTGAGGGGGTAGGGACCCCTGGCTACTTCTGGTACCTTTGAGTAGGCATAATGAGGCAGGTGTTCTGGGAATGCCAAAAATAAATTAAACTGAAAGGAACTGCTGATTCTGGGACAAGAAACAAAACCACAGTCTTTACCCTTGCTTTCCAGTGTCTCTCTAGTGTCTTCTATTCGTTGAATCTAACAGGAAGCCAACTGGCAAAGGAGTCTGGAAAATACAGTTTTTAGAGTTCAGCGCTTGCATTGTAGAATACAAAAGGATACATTTGTAGCTGGGAGACAAAATATAAATAACTGGCATACATAACTAAAAAAGAAAAAATAACAGTAACCACAAAAGTTCCTTCGGGTTTCAGATAACCTTTGTGAATTCTATCCAAATCCATCAGTACATGATGATTAAGTTGCATTTCTTATATGAATCGAGGCTTTTAATAATGATAGGAAATGGGTTGTTATATAATTCTTACACTAACCGCCATAAAACCACATCCATTTCTAGTGGTCACTTTGTCTTCCCCTTCCTAAAAGAAGTATGTTCCAGTCTTACTACGCCTCTAAATGCGCAGATTGGTTTTTCTGTATGAGGCATGTGTTTCATAAAGCCCAATAAAAAGAACAGCTGCAGATGGGTGTCTTGAAACTCCCAAGGAGATTGTTGAACAAACAAGCTTCCCTGTGAGCAGGGCAGTTCTCAGATTACTAGGACTCTCATTTATTTACTGAAAAACAATGATGTTGAGACATGTAAATATTTCCTTTGAGAACTGTGTAATAGAATCTTAGGACAATTCCTGATGTCTACTCCGTTGAATAATCTAGTATTCTCTTGGGCAGCTAGACTGAATGGAGTATAAAAGTATTTCCAGTATGCGAACCTGATCAGTAATACTTTCAATGATTGCCTTATTCCAGGCATTGTATATTTGGATTTCAATTAAAAAACCGGAAAGAATTTAGTAAACTTCTGTCTTTCTAAGTTGGCAAAACAAATTTTGAGACTAACTGAAAGAGTTTTAGGAAAAGGAACCTGATCTGACCTGAGGTAACTTAAAGTGATTAGCCATTATCAATTGGTTGATATTTTAGCAACTGTGCATATGTTTGAGGAAATTGAGTGGAGAGTTAGCCTTCCTGTTACTTCTGTAGGGGAAAACCAAAATTCTTTATCACGTTGTCTTGATGAAAAAGAGGATAATATAAGAACTGGATAACTGTACACTTAAGTTTATCTGTAGGTGTTTTGAATGGCTATATTCAAAGCACATTGGACAATGGACCATCTCAGTATTTGTGTGATGGGAGTAGATTTAGACATCCCAGAGTATTCCTAAAAGGTGATGATCACTTCTCAGATGTTAAACACCTGGGATGAATGGCTAACACTGGATGTCAAACCAGTGTCTAAAATAACCTTCGTAGTTTGGAATGATGAGAGTTAATCAAGATGAATTTTAGTGGGATAAATACAAAAGAAAAATGTGAAACCTGGGAGATACGATTGAATAATGGAACTTTTGCAAAATAACTGACTCTCAGCACAAAATGATTTGATGATGGAATGTGTCTACTAATAAAGTCACTTCTACTTGGGCTACATTGTGCTGGTGTCCAAATCAAGGGAGAAAAGAGTCTCACAGCTCTTCATATTGAAGTAGCATGTGAGAGGTATTCTCTCTTTCTGGTGATCATCCATACTCTGACTAATCCATTTATAACCAATTTTTACTATACCCACCAAAGGTACCATTCTGAGATACCTTGACAGCCATACCAAAGTATCTAACTGTTGGTCAGGACTAGTGACTTAGCAACACGTTTGTTGGTCGCGTTTTACTTTCCTTCAATCAAACTACTTTTAGGGAGTAACTACAGAATGTTTCAGAAGCCTGCCAGACAGTGAGTTCCACCCCCCATGATGGCATCCCTAAGAGTTTTGTAAAATGTCAGATGCCCCATATTTATGAGAGTGTATGCAGTGGGGTCACATCCGCGTTTCTTTCCCTCTCTCAGCGACAGGAACTACAGCAGCAGTAACAATAGTTATTGTGACTATGTGTTGTTGACTATTTGCCAAGTACACACGGTAACTCATTGTGAAGATGAGTAAACCAAGGCTTAAGAGACACTAGCAACATGCCTTAGCTCACCTAGCCAGTCAGTGGTGGAATCAGAGCTTCCATTCAGGCCATCTCACTCCATAGAAGCAGCTCTACTTATAGTTTGGAAAGAGCTATCCACCGGATATGGAGGGATTACGTCCTAGTACAGGTCTGCCTTACTTAATATTGTGATGAAACACTTTGCTTTCCTGGGTCTCCACTTTTTCATCTGTAAATTGGGTTGTCTGGGTGGAATGGTCAATAAGGGCTTTGTCAGATTTAATCCTCTAAATCTGCAGTTCTTTGAAAATTTGGATGTCTTTTCTCTTTAACTCATTGGAAGTGAAGAATCAACTAGAACCTGTCTGTGAAAAGATTTACTTCTAGGAGAAAATTTCGTTGCTAATCTCGCCAGTTTTTAAAGGCAAAAGGGAATGAGAACAAATGAAATCAATTCCTTGATATGATTTTAATGAAGGATAGCAAACATTAAATGTATAAACTAGAGTTATTTCTCCTTTGATTGAATCTCAAAATTATTCTGAGAGGTTTGGCCTTGTAATCTTAAAGATACGTCAGAGGATGTCGAATGGGATTGTTTTTAGTTTCTCAGAATTTTGGCTAAAGCTCAGAAACAGGAAAAAAAAAGGTTTTAAGTGCTCACACATTCTGTAAAGAGCTGTTAGCTAAAAATGTCTCAGAAAACTAATATTTGGTGTGAAAAGTCAGTGACTGGAGGGGAGCATGAGGGGAGCTTTACTGGGGTGCTAGTATTTTGGGTGCTGGTTTTATGACTGTGATAACTGCAGAAATTCACTGAGCTGTACAATTGTGAGTTGAGCAGTTTTCTATATTTATGTTGTATGTGGATAAAATTTTTACCAAAAAATATATCGGAAAGTTTAAGCTACAACAACTTCAATCACCTCCAGGATATATAAGAGAAGATTAAATATTTTAAAATGGTACTGAATAAAATCATTAAGGTGGAGAGTTGTCGATCAAATATAAAGTGCCTAAAACTTTGATGACCCACTCCTCCAGCTTATTTGAGTCTTTTATCCTCTGTATCCCGTATATGTATGTGTGTGTGTGTGTATATATATATAGTACCAATTAAGAGACTAAAAACTGCAACGAGATTATTTCAGTCTAGAGTTTTTGTCAGGGAAACCCAATTGAAAAGTGAAATGGAAAAACTAATTTGCCCTAGTATATTCTACACTCTGAACATTCCCTCCCTAGAGAATCTGCATTCTAAAATAAGACCACTGGGCAAAGCAGTGCAGGAAAACAAAGAAATCCTTAGATGATGGAATATGAGGCACCACAAGGGTAGATATTGAACACTTACTCTGCTTTGCTACAGATTAACCTTTTCTATACTTAGTAGAGTTTTAATATAGACCAAAACCCCCAATTCTTATAAATATTTATTTATAAATTAATATATTTGAGTGTAAATAGTTGAGTAAATAAAAACAAGGAATTATGACCATTGTCACAAATGTTTTGAATAGAATGTACAGGAACTTAATCATCCAACAAATTTCCCATTGAGGACTTATAAAGTCCCAGTCACTACAGACAGTGTCATGAACAAAACATGAGGGACAGTCTCTTCTCTCATGGAATCTTAGATTTGGCAAGGGAGGCCGTTAAAAAATTGTCACCCAAATCATTAGAAGCCTGATTAATGCTGTAAAGCAAAGCGTAAGCACAGTGGACCTTCCGCATCCAGAGATGCAGAACCTGCAGATACTGAGGGCAGACTGTACTATGAGGGACTTGACTATCTGTGGATTTTGGTACCCACAGGAGTCCTGGAACCAATTCCCCACAGATACCGAGGGATGACTCTACTTGATTTCTTTGAGGAAATGGTGTTTAAAAAGCACTGGATATTATAACCTTAGATTCAGATTTTTAAAATAAATTACAAAGAAAAATGCCACACAGTGAATCTTTACTATTACACTCAATGTTCTTTATTGTGAAAATTGTGTTGCCATAGCCACAAGATATTTATTTGGATCAGTTGTCCTTAGTCGACAGGGAGGTTGCAATTTGGCAAGAATCGATAGTTTTGCCAGTTAACTGACTTAATTTCTAAATGAGTCAGTGTTAAAGTTCGTTTTTCAATAATGGACTCCTAGCTTGGCTTCATGTTAAATGTAATGCATGGCTGAAAAATGCTTCTCCACAAATGAAGAATTTTTACGTTATTCTGCTTTCAACCTAAGGAAAAAACAAAATCCTAAAAGAAGTACTTTTTAATCGCTGTATTTTCCAAATTCTCAAGAAGTCCACTCCATAGTATATTTATCCCAAACAATTACAGATTTCTTAGAAATGAAGACAGTTAAAGGATTAATAATTGATGAAGACGGGCACAAATTCCCAAATTGTAAATTCAGAATTACGTTTTCTCCGGATGATTTGTTCTGGGTTTACTCACTGAAAACATAAGTTTGTTGATCAAAATTCAAGTTCACTGGGCATCTATTTTTGCTTTACTTGCTAAAACGTCATGATTCTTGCTATTAAAACAATATGTAAATTTTAAGCAGTAAAATATTATCCAATGATCACAAACAAGTTTATGAGAAGATTTTTTTTTAATTTTTATTTATTTATTTTTTGGCTTTGTTGGGTCTTCATTGCCGCGTGCGGGCTTTCTCTAGTTGCGGCGAGCAGGGGCTATTCTTTGTTGTGGTGCTTGGACTTCTCATTGCGGTGGCTCTTCTTGTTGTGGAGCACAGGCTCTAGGCGCGCGGGCTTCAGTAGTTGTGGCATGTGGGCTCAGTACTTGTGGCTGGCAGGCTCTAGAGCGCAGGCTCAGTAGTTGTGGTGCACAGGCTTAGTTGCTCCGTGGCATGTGGGATCTTCCCGGACCAGGGATCGAACCCGTGTCCCCTGCATTGGCAGGTGGATTCTTAACCACTGTGCCACCAGGGAAGTCCCTATGAGGAAATATTTAATCAGGCATTCATCACACCCCCCCTTTTTTTTTTTTTACTGTCTCAAATCCTTTTCTGAGGAGCACTTGACACCTCGGAACTTCACAGCCTGTTATATATGGTTATATTTGCCTCATGTTAAATAATATGTAATGTTCTGTTATTTTTACTTGGTAATCTTTTTGATAATTTTTTCTTCATTGGTCATTGTGACCAAAATCTTTTGGAAAATTGGTATTCATTTTTGTTACTTTAGGTTATAAGGCTTCATTGCAAAGTAAAGGAAGTAAGCGAACACAAATATTTCCTTGTCTTCAGCTGGCCTCCAGATTCTCCTAACAATGCCCTATATAATCAGATCTGAGCTTCCCTGAGTCACACCAGTCTGTGACTGTAGGTGAACAGTATCTATCGATTGTTGATGGCTTCTTCTATCAGTGATAATGCAGCACCTTTAGCCACAAGTCATCCCCTTTGCCTCTCTAATTTTCTTGTCCACGTATTTTCTAGAAGTGCCCGGGACTTCTCTGGAAGCTCAGGAACAATAGATTTGGGAGCATATCTTGGGTTCCCCTCATCTTTCCTCAGCTACCTTCTTTCCTATAACTAGAGGTTTTCTGTGAAGTCACTTGAAGATGGCACCTCATCTCTGCCATTGTTTTCAGTGTCTTTCACAAGAACACTGATATCTGGACCAAGACGGGTGTCACCTAGGATTCACAATGAGGGTTCCTCAAGGTGCCAAGGTTTCATGTTCCTGAGAGTCCTCTGGGAACTGAGATGAGGAGAATGACTATCACCTCTTCTGTTTCACATTTTGTCACAAGGCATCAAAGCAGTGTTTCTTTTGGTACCACTGTCACTCAGAATCCCTCATAAAAGCAAGTTAAATCACTTCATGTGTCTCTGTCCCACTCACATAAGAGCTGGCATGTCACTGTGCATTTTGACTTGGAAATTAATATTTTAGACAAAATGCCATCTGGCTTTTACCGTAGCAATTCCTGCAACCCCCAAAGGATGAGTAGCCTGCCCCACAGCAAATCCCATATCTTTAGCCAAAGTGTGGCATACAAATAAACTAATTAATTCTTAGTAGCCTTACCCACTGCTGTTGAGACACTTGAACAAGTAGGGAGTTTCTCTTTACTATCATACCCTCCTCTCGTGCTCAATTCATGTTTAAAATGACTTCATGCTTTGCCTTATTTACCCAAAGCCAACTCTGTCGGTTTGGAGCTCCAATATGTCAGTATCTGACCTTCATTTCAAACTTGATAGATATAACATAGCCAAGACAATCACAAGACAACTGAAAATATAGTAAGTCCAGAGACCAACCAGGCTTACAGGTTCTTAGAAGACTTATTGAATCCATGGTCCACCTCAACATCATGGGAGTATGTTCGTTTTTTTTTTCTTCTTCTTCAAAGGAGTCAATTTTCATAAAAGCTCATAGAGGTTAAATGTCTATATTAAAACATTTTCTTTAATTCCTTCCAAGTTCGGCTCCCTCCAAATTCATACCCTCACTCCCATCACTCTAGCAATCCACATTATAGTCGTGCTTGTATCCCCACTGCCTATCAAGAGAAAAGGAAGAATGAAACCGTAAATAGGACCTTCCCCCACAAAACAGAGGAAGTACAGACATCCTCTTAAAAGCATAGTATCAGTGGATAAAATGAGCATCCACATTTTGAGGAAATATGAGTAAGGTAAAGAATTCCAGCTAAGTTTTAAAACATTAATCACAAAAGAAGAGGACAAGATAAAAAGGGATGTAGCATGTTGTTAAGATTGCAGGATGTTTCCGACTTGTAACACTATACTCTTTAGCCAAAAGGTTAAAAGGAACAGACCAACGTGGTTTTGAAATAGCTACTGATCGCAGCTGAATGGCCAGTAAAATATATATTAGTTCTGTCTGAGTGATATTCTCTGTAAACTTCCCCAGAGATAAGGATACTGATGTAGAAATGTTGGGACAAATCATAAGAACCGTATTATAGCAACTATTCTCAAGACACAAAGATTTAGAGCAGTGGTTCTCAAAGTATGATCCTGGACCCAGCAGCATTACCTGGGAATTTGTTAGATATGCAAATTCTGATATTGTTCCCCAGACCTAATGAATCAGAAACTTCAGGGGTGGGGGGCGGGCAGAAATCCATGTTTAATCTCTGTTAATCACCCTCCTTGTCATTCTGATACATGCTTAAAATTGAGAACCACTGGTTTAGAGACAATTTGTAAATGACTTTACTTATATGAACAAACATTAGCTAGTTGTCTAGGTTTAAGAATCCACACCGATAAAAGAGGCATACAACAAAAGCCATGCTCTTTAGGGTCATAAAATTTGGTTAAGAAACAAAACATAATTTACAGATATTTTTAAAATCCAAAGCAACAATAAGGAAGATGGTCTAGAGGAGTCAGGGTTTAGTTTAACTGCCAATTTCATGGAATTGAATATTCCTAATGCATTTGCAGAAGAAGGAAAGATCACTTACTCCCGGTAGGATTAAGGAAGACTGCTAGGAGGACATGATGATTAGGACTGTTATGAAGGTTTTGAATGGAAGTTTGAAGGTTAGAGGGAAAGTGAGGGGGGACATTGAAGACTTGGAGAAAGCACAAATGGTATTTCAATGACTGAAGAGATTAATTAATTGAAACAGAAGTTTCATGTTCATTAAAGATATAAGGAAAGGAGGTCAGCCTTGCCCTTAAAGTTTAGCCTTGGAATTTATTGGTATCTTTCTAGCATTATGATGCTTTGAATAATTTTCTTTAAAAATTTTATCCAGTATTTTGTTTTAAGTGGGAGGGTGGTCTGAATAACCTGTTCTTCCGTGACTGGAAATGGATCTTGAATAACTTAATAATTCACACATCTTTTTAAGATGTCGGCTATATCCAAGTCGCTGTACTAGACTCCAGAGATACAAAGTTGAACTATATGCAGTCCCTGCTCGCAAACTTATGGTCTACTAGAAAAGACAGTACAGTGTGATGCATTATACTTTGGGTATGTAGGGTTTACTGATTTCATACTGTTTGAGATCTAATGATTGGGGATTCCCTATATTGTTAGATCTCCACTGCAAAATAAAAGATTTGAGGAAACTATTTAGGTTACAAACCATGAGAATATGTATGGAAAGGAATTGATATGATCTTTAAAATTGTATCATCTGTACCATATGATCCAGCAGTTGCACTCCTTGGTATGTACCCAAAGAGTTGAAAACTTACATCCACACACACAAAAAATGTTTATAGCAGCTTTAGTCATGATTGCTAAAACTTGCAGGCAATCAAGGTGTCCTTCAGTAGGTGAATGGATAAATAAACCGTGGCACATCTAGACAATGGAATATTATTCAGCACTAAAAAGAAATGAACTATGAAGTCATGAGAAGACATGGGAGACCCTTAAGTGCATCTTACTAAGTGAAAGAAACCAATCTGAAAAGGCTACATACTGTATGATTCCAACTACATGACATTCTGGAAAAGGCAAAACTGTGGAGACAGTAAAGAGATCAGTGGCCTGCCAGGGGTGAGGGGTGGGAGGATGAATAGGTGGAGCACAGAGGATTTTTAGGGCTATGAAACTATCCTGTATGGTACTATAATGATGAATACATGTCATCATACATATATCCAAAACCATAGAATGTACAACACCAAGCATGAACCCTAATGGAAACTATGGACTTCGGTTGACGATGACGTGTCAGTGTAGGTTCGCTGATGGTAACGACTATGCCGCTGTGGTGGGGGATGTGAATAATGGGGGAGGCTACGCATGTGTGGAAGCAGGGGATATACAGGAACTCTCTTTACCCTCCTCTCAGTTCTGCCGTGACCTAAAACTTCTCTAAGGAGGTTGGGATTGACATGTCCACACTGCTATATTTAAAATGTATAACCAACAAGGACCCACTGTATAGCACAGGGAACTCTGCTCAGTATTATGTGACAACCTAAATGGGAAAAGAATTTGAACAAGAATGGATACATGTATATGTATAACTGAATCACTTTGCTGTACACCTGAAACGAACACAACATTGTTAATCAACTGTAGTCCAATATAAAATAAAAAGGTAGAAAAATATATGAAAATTAAATTTTGTTCCAGAAATGTCTGACATGGTTTGGCCTGCTACCTCTTTGGTCCCCTCTCATACTGCTCAACCCTGGCTTTCTGCCTGGTAGCTCCTAGGCCTCTTTCATCCCTCCAGAAGATTTCGGTTCGTTTTGCAGGAGATGCTTCACACTTGCTGCCCCTTCAGACTGGAGCGCTGTCTCCATCTCTCCCCACTTTCCCTAGTAACTCCTGCTCATTCATCAGCTCTCAGCTCTAGGATCACTTCTTTAGAGAAGCCTCCTTGATTAGCCTAATCAGGTGAGGTTCCTTTGTTGTAGCATCTGGTAGAATCTTTCCTCTCCTTTAGCATCCCAATCTCAATTTGTAATTATACATTAACCAGTAGTTACTTGATTAATGTCAGCTTCCTACATTAGACTGTAAACTTCTCCAAATTAGGGACTGTGTTCATTAACACCTAACACTTCACACAGTCCCTGATACATGGGTGGGTATCAGTGAATGAAATGTTAAGTGAAAAAAAAAATTTGTTCACTTAGCATTTTCAGTGAGGTTTGGCTAATGAATGTATTACTGTAGGCCAGTGGTTCTCAGCCCTGGCTACACATTGGAATTACCTGGAGAACTTTATTAACTACTGATAATCTGAATCCCATGCTGACAGATTCTGATTTGAATAGTGTAGGGCAATTCTAAGGTACAACCAAGGTTGAGAACCACTGATCTTGTCCCAGTCGGAAATAGCAAATCATAAGCCTGAAATGTATGAGGATTTAGGAAATATGAGTGGAAGACACTTTGAGTGTCTTTCAAGGAAGAGAAAAATAACTTACTTTCTTTATGAAAATAATGATTACTATTTGCAACATTTCACTGTTGAGTCACAGCCAAAAGTAAAAGCATTTTATTGAATAAATTTGTTAAGAACTAAACATGTGTATATTTTCATATTTTTCCTAATTAGGTATGTCTTGGATTAATCAAAGTATAACTTGACCCAGAAAGCATTTTAACAAAACCATATTGTAGTAAAAAGTGTCCTAGGTTATGCAGTTTATATGAGAGCACTGAAAGCTCTCCAAAAGTGTAATTAACTGAATTTCTAAATGAGTAGATAGAAGTTCTTCCTATATGCAATGAAAGTTTTCTGATAAACTTTACTGCTAAGGACACTATTTTTGTGCTTTTTATTTCATTTTTATTGTTTGTTCCGTAGGTCTTCACTGCAAAACACAAATATTTAATCACTAAATTATTGCTTAATAATTCTAATTTGGCCTAACTGAATGAATAAAAATAGTTGTAGTTTCTCTTTTAAAAAGGTAATGTCTTAAAACACTATGGCATTGGTTCAGTGATAAATGATCCAAAAATAAGTCCACATGTGATTGGAAATTGATATGTAACAGAGAATCATTTTAAGACAGTGGAACAAGGATGGACTCTTCATTAAATGGTAAAGAGAGTCAGTTATCTATATGAGAAAAAATATATAAAATGAGACACCTAACTTCATCCATATACAAAAATCAATTCCAGATTCATCAAGATCTTAAATGTGAAAGAAAATGCTTTAAATTTTTTTTAAGAAATAAAAGAGAAATCTTTGTGACCTTTGGGTAGGGAAGGACTTAAGATGTAAAAAGCAGAAACCATATAGGAAATATTGATAATTAAGTCTATATAAAATTTAACAACTTCTCTTCATCAAAAGACACAAAAAGAGAGTAAAAGGCAAGCTATAGTGGGAAATGAATGACATTTGCAACACCGATTACTAAAAGGAATAAACCCTATTAGGAATCAATAAGAAAAAGACACCCCTCCCTCAAAAAAAAAAAAGATGAGCAAATGGCATGATCTATATTTTCATGGAAGAGGAAATAAAAATGGCCACGAGACATATGAAAACATTAAGATAAAATTACACACTAACTTGAATGATTAAAATTAAAGTAATGACAGTACTAAACAAAGATGTGAGGCAAAAGGAAATTGTTTTAGTTTGATCACCTTGGAAAATATTTTGGCATTACCTAGTAAATCTGAAAAATATGTATACTTGATGACCCAGTGGCTCCGCTCCTAGATATCTTCCCTACAAACTCTCATACGTATACAAAAGAATGCTCTTAAGATTACTCTTTGCAGTAACAAAAGAACTGTGAACAATGAAACTATCTATCAAAAATAGAATAGGGCTTCCCTGGTGGCGCAGTGGTTGAGAGTCCGCCTGCCGATGCAGGGGACACGGGTTCGTGCCCCAGTCCGGGAAGATCCCACATGCCGCGGAGCGGCTGGGCCCGTGAGCCATGGCCGCTGAGCCTGCGCGTCCGGAGCCTGTGCTCTGCAACGGGAGAGGCCACAGCAGTGAGAGGCCCGCGTACCACAAAAACAAAACAAACAAACAAAAATAGAATAAATAATTGCTGATATACAATGGATATTATTCAACAGTGAAAACCAAAATAAAGATACAGGCATCTGTGTAGATGAATCTTAGTAACAGGTCAGAATGAAGAAGTTCACACCGTTAATTTAAATTTTTAAAATCAGAAAAACCAAGCAAAATATTGCTTAAATTATTTTTAGTTTAGTGTTTATTTTATAACTATGCCATGTTGTAAAAAATACAAACAAGGACATGTTTAACATAAAATTAAGTATAATGATTATCTCTGATGGGGGTGGGGGTTGGAATTGGCAAGGAACTAGGAAAGAATCCAAAGTAATGTTCATTTCTTAATCACGGTGACATGGGTATATATATGGGTGTTCATTTTGTTAATTTTTTTCCTGTTTATTCTTATCTCCTAAGCTGTTCATTTATTATCATACTATTTTGTATAAATGGTCTATTTCAAAATATAAATATGCTATTATAAAAGTAAAGAATGAGAACAAATGGATCTGAGACCAGACTGGAGGCAGAAAGACTGGTTGGGCTGCTGCAAGAGGAGAAATTATGACAACCCGAGTCGTAAAAATAAAGTTACAAATTGTGAAATTTTTTGTTCTAGTTCTGTGAAAAATGCCAGTGGTAGTTTGAGAGGGATTGCACTGAATCTGTAGATTGCTTTGGGTAGTACAGTCATTTTCACAATGTTGATTCTTCCAGTCCAAGAACATATCTCTCCATCTGTTTGTATCGTCTTTAATTTCTTTCATCAGTGTCTTATAGTTTTCTGCATACAGGTCTTTTGTCTCCTTAGGTAGGTTTATTCCTAGATATTTTATTCTTTTTGTTGCAATGGTAAGTGGGAGTGTTTCCTTAATTTCACTTTCATGGACCTAGAGTCTGTCATACAGAGTGAAGTAAGTTAGAAAGAGAAAAACAAATGCCATATGCTAACACATATATATGGAACGTAAAAAAAAAAAAAATGGTCATGAAGAACCTAGGAGCAGGATGGGAATAAAGATGCAGACCTACTAGAGAATGGACTTGAGGACACGGGGAGGGGGAAGGGTATGCTGGGACAAAGTGAGAGGGTGGCATGGACATATATACACTACCAAATGTAAAACCGATAGCTAGTGGGAAGCAGCCGCATAGCACAGGGAGATCAGCTTGGTGCTTTGTGACCACCTAGAGGGGTGGGATAGGGAGGGTGGGAGGGAGGGAGATGCAAGAGGGAAGAGATATGGGGATATATGTATACATATAGCTGATTCACTTTGTTGTAAAGCAGAAACTAACACACCATTGTAAAGCAATTATACTCCAATAGAGATGTAAAAAAAAAAAAAGTTATTTCCAAGAAACTTAATTCATAAGTACTACTTGTCATGGTCTCTCATTCTCTTTCTCTTTTGAAAATATTTTTTAAAAGCTGTATGAGGTATAATTGATATATAAAATACTGAACGTATTTAATGTATACACTTTGATGAATTTGGTGATATCCGTACACTGTGAAACCATCACCACAGTCGAGGTAATAAACACATCCATCACCTCAGAAAGATTTCTCCTGATTTCTGCCCCCCTTTTTGGTGGTAAGAATATTAACATGAGATCTACTCTCTTAACAAATTTTTAAGTGTACAGTACTGAACTATAAACTATAAGCACCATGTTGTACAGCAGATCTCTTTAACTCATTCATTTTACATATTGAAACTTTACGCTCATTAAACAACTCTCCATTTGCCCCTCACCCCAGCCCCTGAAAACCACCATTCTACTTTCTATTTCTACGAATTTGACTATTCTAGATACTTCATAAGTGGACTCATGCAGTATTTCTACTTTGTGACTGGCTTATTTCACTTAGCATAATATCATCCAGGTTCATTCATGTTGTCAAATATGGCAGGATTTCCTTCTTTTGTTAAGGCTGAATAATATTCCATTGTATGTACATACCACATTTTCTTTGTCCATTTATATCCATTGACAGACATTTAGGTTACTTCCATATCTTGGCTATTGTGAATAATGTGGCAGTGAACATGGGAGTGTAGATGCCTCTTCCATATACTGATTTTAATTATTTTGGATATATGCCCATAACTGGAATTGCTGGATCATATGGTAGTTCTATTTTTACTTTTGGTGGGGAACCTCCATACTGTTTCCCATAGTGACAGCACCATCTACATCCAACTAAAAAGCTTTTGCACAGCAGAGAAAACAATTAACAGAATGAAAAGCAACCTACTGAATGGGAGAAACTATTTGAAAAACATAAATCTAATAAGGGGTTAATATCCCAAAAATGTAATGGACTCCTAAAACTCAGTAACAAAAAAGTAAACAATCTGATTACAGAATGGGCAAAGGATTTGAACAGACATTTCTCCAAAGAATACATATAAATGGTCAACAGGTTTATAGAAGGGTGCTAAGCATCATTAATTATCAGTGAAATGCAAGTCAAAATCACAGTGAGATACCACCTCATACCAGTTATAATGGTTATTATCAAAAAGAAAAAAAGACGAGTGTTGGCGAGGATATGGAGAAATTGGAACTCTTGTATGTCGTTGGTAGGAATTTTATAAACTTTTAAATTGAGATGTAACATACGTAGAAAGCAGTGAAAACCAAGTGCTCCACTCGATGAGGTCTGTAAAGTGAATACACCCTTGTAACCATACCACCCAGAAGAAGAAACAGACCATGAACAGGATTCTAGAAGCCTCAAGTGTTGCCCCTTCTGGTCACCACTACCACTTCCTGTCCAAAGATAACCACTATCGTGACTTCTAACATCATGGGAGAGTTTTGCCCTTTTGGATTTTATATAAATGGAATAATAGAGTATATATTCTTTCAAGTCTGGATTTCCCCACAACATGTTGTAAGATTCATGTATTTTGCTCTTTACAACAAGATATCATTAACTTTCATGTAATATTCCATTGTTTGGTCCTATCAAAATTATTTATACATTCTACTGTGCCAGGACTTCTGTTTCCAATTTTTGCTTGTAATGAATGAAGCTGCCGTTAACATTCTAGTACATGGATTTGGGGGGCATATATTTCAGTTGGAAATCTAGTCAGATATGCCTGTGATCCACTTGTATAGACACTCTCCGTTTTACAAAGTAGTTTAGTTCATTTACATACACTCTTACCAAGAGCTTATGGAAATCCTACTTGTTCCATATCCTCATAATATTTTATGTTATCATTGTTTTTAAAAATTGATCATTCTCTTTGTTATGTAGTGATATTTTATGGTGGTTTTAATTTACATTTCTCTGACTAATGAGGTGGAACACCTTTCCGTATATTTATTGAGTATTTAGATGTCCTTTTTCATGCCTATTTAAATACTTACCCATTATGCTGTTGGGTGGTGTGTCTTTTTCTTTTTGATTTGTAGACCTACAAAACTGGCAGTACTTTTAGTGGAATGTTGGGGAGCAATCATTATAAAATTTAGCAAGACAGAAAAAGTCAGGGGAAGAGGAAAATGATTTTATTTAAGGAATTTGGGGGGTCATCTTTGGAAGAGTGGTAATCTGCCAGTATAAAGTGGAATTATGTCTGGAATAAAAATACAAAATTATTTTCTAGACTCACCTGCTGCTCTAGTATTACCATAGAATTATGGTACATTTTCCAAATCTTCCCTGGCAAATGAGAGAAACTCATCTCTAGTCAATCTGTCATTTGCTGTTGCTCTGTTGTGTAGATATTTACTGTCTGTCAGCTTCCAAATAGTCGAGAGAGAAATGGATGAGGGTGGGGAAGAGAGAACGGTTTGCATTTAGCCCTCTCTTCTGCGCATGACTGCTGATTTGAGAAATCACAGCGGCCATAACATGGCAGATTTTCAGCCTTATTCAAGTTGCCTTCTTAAAGTGCAATTTTTCTGTGTAGTGGAGACATTCCTGTGTGAAATTGATTAGGAGAACGTGAGGGAACATCTTCCCCCCCCCCATAAATAGTAGTTTGTTCATGATAAAGGATGAATGCTATTTTCATTTATTTCTCTTAGAATAACATCTGCTCTTACAAGAGGAAGTACTATTTAATCAGTAGATAATGTCAGTTTTCCCATTTTATAAAGATAAATCTTCTCTTTTCCCTTTACTTAACTAAATGTCCTATTTGGTTTTTAAGAGTCTTGCTTGAATATGTTACATCTTACAGAGACTTTTCAGAATTCCAAAAATGCATTTCATAGTCAAAACATTTGCTTTTTACCAGAACTGAATTTTAACATGGTATCCATCTCTCCCCTATCTTTCTCATCAACTTGATTTTCACTTATTTCTTTTTGCAAGATCCTCCTGCTCATTCTGACCTCATACACAGAGAACGTGTATACCTGTGACATGTTGCAGGCAGTTTCCCTTCCTGCAACGAATCAGAAAAAAAAGAAAAGAAAAGGAAGGGAAGGGAAGGAAAGAAGGAACATGGAAACTGAAATATGTAGGAAAATCACATCCTTTACTTCAAATATGGCCTATTGAAAATCTTCTTTTATATATATATGTGATCTTCCAAGGATAATCCTTCCTTTTGAGGAAGAATGTTCTAGGTCAAATATGGAAAAGAAGACCCTACATTAATATTAAATCTGTTGAAACTCCCAGGCATATGAAGACTGTGGTTGTTTTACTGAAATAATCTGTGGAATATCATTGTCTTCCTGAGAAAAAGAGGAAGTATACCAGTTATCAAGTTACCTTCGCTCAGCTCCAGCCTGCCATTCCATGCTCTGCTCTCTTAGCCAGGGCTGGGACTCTGCAAAAATACATTTCTGCGTTGCCAGCTGCTCTCTGATAGGCTCTCCCTATAGAGGAGGTTGGGAGGGAGAGAGGGAGACTCTGACAGACTCTGCCTGCTTGCAAGGTTGGATCAGGGGGAAGGGACTTCTGTCCATTTGCTTTTTTCCTGTCAGTATCAGTGCAACAAATCTTCTTTACCCAAGGAGCGGTACTTCCTACCTATAGGAAAAGTGTGCAGTTTTTTCAATATTTGTGTAGAGCTGGCTTCATCCTACCACCATTAGACGCGTCAACACCAGCTGAGCTCTCTGTGAGGGTTCTCCACTAAGCAACTGAGTTTTCACAGTTTGAGTCTCTTCTCTTTGTTCCGCCAGCCCTATACGTGGGAATTCTTGAACTTTCTACGTCTGTGATACCTTAGAATTTTCTTTCTGTCCTTTCAGTTACCTAGTAAACAATTTTATACCTAGTTAAGAGTTCTTTATCTAAAATAATATTTATATTCTCTCTGTTGAGAATAGCTATTGTGCTTTCTGTCTCCCGACTTGACACACACAGGCACACATGTACAATATGTATATATTATGTATAATATGTATATGTGATATATAATTTGTATATAGCATATGTGTAATATATGCGACATGCATGTAGCATAAATCAGTGATATAAATGATTACTTTTAACTTTTTTCTTGTTATATAAACAGTCAAAAATTAAGGGAAAAATACCATGAAATAATCTGTATACACACATATATGCTCTTGAATGAGGCGGAGTTAGGTCTGTTTGCTCATGTTGAAAGATCTTGTAGGACAGATTTTTTTTGTTTTTTATTTTTAATTGGAGTAAAATTTCTTTTTCTTTTATTTAAAATTTTTTAACATCTTTATTGGAGTATAATTGCTTTACAATGGTGTGTTAGTTTCTGCTTTACAACAAAATGAATCAGTTATATATATACATATGTTCCCATATCTCTTCCCTCCTGCGTCTCCCTCCCTCCCACCCCTCCAGGCGGTCACAAAGCACCCAGCTGATCTCCCTGTGCTATGTGGCTGCTTCCCACTAGCTATCTACCTTACGTTTGGTAGCGTATATATGTCCATGCCTCTCTCTCGCTTTGTCACACCTTACCCTTCCCCCTCCCCATATCCTCAAGTCCATTCTCTAGTAGGTCTGTGTCTTTATTCCTGTCTTACCCCTAGGTTCTTCATGACATTTGTTTTTCTTAAATTCCTTAGATATGTGTTAGCATACGGTATTTGTCTTTTTCTTTCTGACTTACTTCACTCTGTATGACAGACTCTAGGTCTATCCACCTCATTACAAATAGCTCAATTTCGTTTCTTTTTATGGCTGAGTAATATTCCATTGTATATATGTGCCACATCTTCTTTATCCATTCATCCGATGATGGACACTTAGGTTGTCTCCATCTCCAGGCTATTGTAAATAGAGCTGCAATGAACATTTTGGTACATGGCTCTTTTTGAATTATGGTTTTCTCAGGGTATATGCCCAGTAGTGGGATTGCTGGGTCACATGGTAGGTCTATTTGTAGTTTTTTAAGGAACCTCCATACTGTTTTCCACAGTGGCTGTATCAATTTACATTCCCACCAACAGTGCAAGAGGGTTCCCTTTTCTCCACACCCTCTCCAGCATTTACTGTTTGTAGATTTTTTGATGATGGCCATTCTGACTGGTGTGAGATGATATCTCATAGTAGTTTTGATTTGCATTTCTCTAATGATTAGTGATGTTGAGCATTCTTGCATGTGTTTGTTGGCAGTCTGTATATCTTCTTTGGAGAAATGTCTATTTAGGTCTTCTCCCCATTTTTGGATTGGGTTGTTTGTTTTTTTGTTATTGAGCTGCATGAGCTGCTTATAAATTTTGGAGATTAATCCTTTGTCAGTTGCTTCATTTGCAAATATTTTCTCCCATTCTGAGGGTTGTCTTTTGGTCTTGTTGATGGTTTCCTTTGCTGTGCAAAAGCTTTGAAGTTTCATTAGGTCCCATTTGTTTATTTTTGTTTTTATTTCCATTTCTCTAGGAGGTGGGTCAAAAAGGATCTTGCTGTGATTTATGTCATAGAGTGTCCTGCCTATGTTTTCCTCTAAGAGTTTGATAGTGTCTGGCCTTACATTTAGGTCTTTAATCCATTTTGAGCTTATTTTTGTGTATGGTGTTAGGGAGTGATCTAATCTCATACTTTTACAGGAACCTGACCAGTGTTCCCAGCACCACTTATTGAAGAGGCTGTCCTTTCTCCACTGTACATTCCTGCCTCCTTTATCAAAGATAAGGTGACCATACGTGCGTGGGTTTATCTCTGGGCTTTCTATCCTGTTCCATTGATCTATCTTTCTGTTTTTGTGCCAGTACCCTACTGTCTTCATTACTGGAGCTTTGTAGTATAGTCTGAAGTCAGGGAGCCTGATTCCTCCAGCTCCGTTTTTCGTTCTCAAGATTGCTTTACCTATTCGGGGTCTTTTGTGTTTCCATACAAATTGTGAAAATTTTTGTTCTAGTTCTGGGAAAAATGCCAGTGGTAGTTTGATAGGGATTGCATTGAATCTGTAGATTGCTTTGGGTAGTAGAGTCATTTTCACAATGTTGATTCTTCCCATCCAAGAACATGGTATATCTCTCCATCTATTTGTATCATCTTTAATTTCTTTCATCAGTGTCTTACAATTTTCTGCATACAGGTCTTTTGTCTCCTTAGGTAGTTTTATTCCTAGATATTTTATTCTTCTTGTTGCAGTGGGAAATGGGAGTGGTTTCTTGATTTCACTTTCAGATTTTTCATCATTAGTGTATAGGAATGCCAGAGATTTCTGTGCATTAATTTTGTATCCTGCTACTTTACCAAACTCATTGATTAGCTCTAGTAGTTTTCTGGTAGCATCTTTAGGGTTCTCTATGTATAGTATCATGTCATCTGCAAACAGTGACAGCTTTACTTCTTCTTTTCCGATTTGGATTCCTTGTCTTCTCTGATTGCTGTGGCTAAAACTTCCAAAACTATGTTGAATAAGAGTGGTGAGAGTGGGCAACCTTGTCTTGTTCCTGATCTTAGTGGAAATGCTTTCAGTTTTTCACCATTGAGGACGATGTTGGCTGTGGGTTTCTCATATATGGTCTTTGTTATGTTGAGGAACGTTCCCTCTATGCCTACTTTCTGCAGGGTTTTTATCATAAATGGGTGTTAAATTTTGTCGAAAGCTTTCTCTGCATCTATTGAGATGATCATATGGTTTTTCTCCTTCTAGTTGTTAATATGGTGTATCACGTTGATTGATTTGCGTATATTGAAGAATCCTTGCATTCCTGGAATTAACCCCACTTGATCGTGGTGTATGATCCGTTTAATGTGCTGTTGGATTCTGTTTGCTAGTATTTTGTTGAGGATTTTTGCATCTGTGTTCATTGGTGATATTGGCCTGTAGTTTTCTTTCTTTGTGACATCCTTGTCTGGTTTTGGTATCAGGGTGATGGTGGCCTCGTAGAATGAGTTTGGGAGTGTTCCTCCCTCTCCTATATTTTGGGAGAGTTTGAGAAGGATAGGTGTTAGCTCTTCTCTAAATGTTTGATAGAATTGGCCTGTGAAGCCATCTGGTCCTGGGCTTTTGTTTGTTGGAAGATTTTAATCACAGTTTCAATTTCAGTGCTTGTGATTGGTCTGTTCATATTTTCTGTTTCTTCCTGATTCAGTCATGGTAGGTTGTGCATTTCTAAGTATTTGTCCATTTCTTCCAGGTTGTCCATTTTATTGGCATAGAGTTGCTTGTAGTAATCTCTCATGATCTTTTGTATTTCTGCAGTGTCAGTTGTTACTTCTCCTTTTTCATGTCTAATTCTATTGATTTGAGTCTTCTCCCTTTTTTTCTTGATGAGTCTGGCTAATGGTTTATCAATTTTGTTTATCTTCTCAAAGAACCAGCTTTTAGTTTTATTGATCTTTGCTGTTGTTTCCTTCATTTCTTTTTCATTTATTTCTGATATGATTTTTATGATTTCTTTCCTTCTGCTAACTTTGGGGTTTTTTTGTTCTTCTTTCTCTACTTCCTTTAGGTGCAAGGTTAGGTTGTTTATTCGAGATGTTTCTTGTTTCTTAACGTAGGATTATATTGCTATAAACTTCCCTCCTAGAACTGCTTTTGCTGCATCCCATAGATTTTGGGTCGTCGTGTCTCCATTGTCATTTGTTTCTTGGTATTTTTTTTATTTCCTCTTTGATTTCTTCAGTTATTAAGTAGTGTAGTGTATTGTTTAGCCTCCATGTGTTTGTAGTTTTTACAGATCTTTTCCTGTAATTGATATCTACACTCATAGCATTGTGGTCGGAAAAGGTACTTGATACAATTTCAATTTTCTTAAATTTACCAAGGCTTGATCTGTAACCCAAGATATGATCTATCTTGGAGAATGTTCCATGAGCACTTGAGAAAAATGTGTATTCTTTTGTTTTTGGATGGAATGTCCTATAAATACCAATTAAGTCCATCTTGTTTAATGTATCATTTAAAGCTTGTGTTTCCTTATTTATTTTCATTTTGGATGATCTGTCCATTGGTGAAAGTGGGGTGTTAAAGTCCCCTACCATGAATGTGTTCCTGTCGATTTCCCCTTTTATGGCTGTTAGTATTTGCCTTATGTATTGAGGTGCTCCTATGTTGGGTGCATAAATATTTACAATTGTTATATCTTCTTCTTGGATCGATCCCTTGATCATTACGTAGTGTCCTTCTTTATCTCTTCTAATAGTCTTTATTTTAAAGTCTATTTTGTCTGATATGAGAATTGCTACTCCAGCTTTCTTTTGGTTTCCATTTGCATGAAATATCTTTTCCCATCCCCTTACTTTCAGTCTGTATGTGTCTCTAGGTCTGAAGTGGGTCCCTTGTAGACAGCAAATATATGGGTCTTGTTTTTGTATCCATTCAGCCAATCTGTGTCTTTTGGTGGGAGCATTTAGTCCATGTACATTTAAGGTAATTATCGATATGTATGTTCCTATTCCCATTTTCTTAATTGTTCTGGGCTCCTTATTGTAGGTCTTTTCCTTCTCTTGTGTTTCTTGCCTAGAGAAGTTCCTTTAGCAGTTGTTGTAGAGTTGGTTTGGTGGTGCTGAACTCACTCAGCTTTTGCTTGTCTGTAAAAGTTTTAATGTCTCCATCAAATCTGAATGAGATCCTTGCTGGGTAGAGTAATCTTGGTTGCATGTTTTTCTCCTTCGTCACTTTCAATATGTCCTGCCACTCACTTCTGGCTTGCAGAGTTTCTGCTGAAAGATCAGTTGTTAACCTTATGGGGATTCCTTTGTGTGTTATTTGTTGTTTTTCCCTTGCTGCTTTTAATATGTTTTCTTTGTATTTAATTTTTGACAGTTTGATTAATATGTGTCTTGGCGTATTTCTCGTTGGATTTATCCTGTATGGGACTCTCTGTGCTTCCTGGACTTGATTAACTATTTCCTTTCCCGTATTAGGGAAGTTTTCAACTATAATCTCTTCAAATATTTTCTCAGTCCCTTTATTTTCCTCTTCTTCTTCTGGAACCCCTATAATTTGAATGTTGGTGTGTTTAATGTTGTCCCAGAGGTCTCTGAGACTGTCCTCAGTTCTTTTCATTCTTTTTTCTTCTCTGCAGTAGTTATTTCCACTATTTTATCTTCCAGGTCACTTATCCGTTCTTCTACTTCAGTTATTCTGCTATTGATCCCATCTAGAGTATTTTTCATTTCATTTATTGTGTTGTTCATTGTTGTTTGTTTTATCTTTAGTTCTTCTAGGTCCTTGTTAAATGTTTCTTGCATTTTGTCTATTCTATTTCCAAGATTTTGGATCATCTTTACTATCATTATTCTGAATTCTTTTTCAGGTAAACTGCCTATTTCCTCTTCATTTGTTAGGTCTGGTGGGTTTTTATCTTGCTCCTTCATCTGCTGTGTGTTTTTCTGTCTTCTCATGTTGCTTATCTTACTGTGTTTGGGGTCTCTTTTTTGCAGGCTGCAGGTTCATAGTTCCCGTTGTTTTTGGTGTCTGTCCCGAGTGGCTAAGGTTGGTTCAGTGGGTTGTGTAGGCTTCCTGGTGGAGGGGACTAGTGCCTGTGTTCTGGTGGCTGAGGCTGGATCTTGTCTTTCTGGTGGGCAGGTCCACGTCTGGTGGTGTGTTTTTGGGTGTCTGTGGACTTATTATGATTTTAGGCAGCCTCTCTGCTAGTGGGTGGGGTTGTGTTCCTGTCTTGCTAGTTGTTTGGCATAGGATGTCCAGCACTGTAGCTTGCTGGTCGTTGAGTGAAGCTGGGTGCTGGTGTTGAGATGGAGATCTCTGGGAGATTTTCGCCATTTGATATTATGTGGAGCTGGGAGATCTCTTGTGGACCAATATCCTGAAGTTGGCTCTCCCACCTCAGAGGCACAGCACTGACTCCTGGCTGCAGCACCAAGAGCCTTTCATCCACACGGCTCAGAATAAAAGGGAGAAAAAGTAGAAAGAAAGAATTATTAGAAGGAGAAAGAAAGAAAGAAAGAAAGCAAGAAAGGAGGGTGGGAGGGAGGGAGGAAGGAAGGAAGGAAGGAAGGAGGGAAGGATGGAAAGAAAGAAAAGATAAAGTAAAATAAAATAAAGATAAAATATAATAAAGTTATTAAAATAAAAAAATAATTATTAAGAGAAAAAAAGGACGGATAGAACCCTAGGACAAATGGTGGAAGCAAAGCTATACAGACAAAATCTCACACAGAAGCATACACATACACACTCACAAAAAGAAGAAAAGGGGAAAAAATCATAAATCTTGCTCTCAAAGTCCACCTCCTCAATTTGGGATGATTCGTTGTCTAAAGGAGGGAAGGAAGGAAAGAATGAACAAAGATAAAGTAAAATATAGTTATTAAAATAAAAAGTAATTATTAAGAAAAAAAAAATTTTTTTTTTAAAAAAAAGGACAGATAGAATCCTCGGACAATTGGTGGAAGCAAAGCTATACAGATAAAATCTCACACAGAAGCATATACATACACACTCACAAAAAGAGGAAAATGGTAAAAAATCATAAATCTTGCACTCAAAGTCCACCTCCTTAATTTGGGATGATTCGTTTTCTGTTCATGTATTCCACAGATGCAGGGTACATCAAGTTGATTGTGGAGATTTAATCCGCTGCTCCTGAGGCTGCTGTGAGAGATTTCCCTTTCTCTTCTTTGTTCTCACAGCTCCCAGGAGCTCAGCTTTGGATTTGGCCCCGCCTCTGTGTTCTTCGCTCAGACAGGACGGGGTTAAAGGAGCCGCTGATTCGTGGACTCTGACTCACTCAGGCCGGGGGCGGGGGTGAGGGCGGGGCACGGAGGGCGGGGCACGGAGCGCGGGGCGAGCCTGCACGCGGCAGAGGCAGGCTTGACGTTGCAGCAGCCTGAGGCGCGCCGTGCGTTCTCCCGGGTAAGTTTTCCCTGGAACCCGGGACCCTGGCCGTGGCGGGCTGCACAGTCTCCCCGGGAGGGGGGTGTGGATAGTGACCTGTGCTCGCACACAGGCTTCTTGGTGGCGGCAGCAGCAGCCTTAGCGTCTCATGCCCGTCTCTGGGGTCTGCGCTTTTAGCTGCGGCTCGCGTCCGTCTCTGGAGCTCCTTTAAGCAGCGTTCTTAATCCCCTCTCCTCGTGCACCAGGAAACAAAGAAGGAAGAAAAAGTCTCTTGCCTCTTCGGCAGCTCCAGGCTTTTCCCTGACTCCCTCCCGGCCAGCCGTGGCGCACTAACCCCCTGCAGGCTGTGTTCACGCAGCCAACCGCAGTCCTCTCCCTGTGCTCTGCCCGACCGAAGCCAGAGCCTCAGCTCCCAGCCCCGCCCGCCCCGGTGGGGGAGCAGACAAGCCTCTCGGGCTGGTGAGTGCCAGTCGGCACCGATCCTCTGTGCGGGAATATCTCCGCTTTGCCCTCCGCAGCCCTGTTGCTGTGCTGTCCTCCGCGGCTCCGAAGCTTTCCCCCTCCGCCCCCCACAGTCTCCGCCCGCGAAGGGGCTTCCTAGTGTGTGGAAACTTTTCCTCCTTCACAGCTCCCTCCCACTGGTGCAGGTCCCGTCCCTATCCTTTTGTCTCTGTTTATTCTTTTTTTCTTTTGCCCTACCCAGGTACGTGGGGGGGGGGGTTTCTTGCCTTTTGGGAGGTCTGAGGTCTTCTGCCAGCGTTCAGTAGGTGTTCTGTAGGAGTTGTTCCACGTGTAGATGTATTTCTGGTGTATCTGTGGGGAGGAAGGTGATCTCCACGTCTTACTCTTCTGCCATCTTTGGAGTGAAATTTCTTTACAATGTTGTTTTAGTTTCTGCTGTGCAATGACGTGAATCAGCTATATGTATACATATAGCTGATCCCTCTTGGACCTCCCTCCCACCCCCCCCCCATCCCACCCATCTAGGTCATCACACAGCACTGAGCCAAGCTCCCTAGGACAGATTTTTTTAAATGCAATAAATGATTTTATATTCAAATGAAGTAGGTTGATCACAAAGGACTTTATTATATGATGATAACAGTGATAATGCTGATGATAATTTTATTACATATTTGTTAATGACAGCTATATTTTCCTCCAGGATTTCTTTGGAGCTCTTTAGTTACTTTGGAAGGATTTTATTACCTAGAGAATTCTAAAAGAAAGGTAACAAATTCCTCAGAAGTTGCATTGAATGGAGTGGACATGTTGACTATTAATCATGATGATTTTTGACATAACCTTAGAAGAGAGAAAAGAATGTTTGAAGGGTGGGAAATGGTTCCATCTGTTTAGGGAGATAGATAGGTTTGACTTGAGGTGTCATTTATATGAATATGTGTTATAAAGGGCCCAATTTTGATGCTAGTTAAAAGCATCTGAGAAGAGTAATTACCCATCACCAGTCCTCTTGGACATTGCATGTACTTTAGTTCTAGTGGGTGTAGCTAGGAGAGGGGAAACAGTGTCCCTGCATTGAAAGAGGTTATATTATCCAGCACAGGAAAAGAAAAATCTGTAACCTAAAATTGCTGCAAGTCGAGACCTTTTTAGTTAATATTCAACAACAGGTTTATATAAACTTTGAAATTACTAAGTGCTAGGAAATTATGCTAGGCATGGGTTCCACTCTCTGGGCTAAAAAGAAATGTAAATACAAAAAGGACAGTTATAACCAGTGTGATAACTGTAGCAGTAGTTCTATATATACAAATTACTAAAAAAGTGATTAACGTTCCAGGGTGAAGTAGATTAACAGAGAAGTCACCCGCACTAGGTTTGGAAGTATCTTTAATTTTGTCAGGTGGACAAGGGAATGAAAAAACAAAATTCCAGAACACAGCATTGTAAAACAACTATACTCCAATAAAAATGAATTTTTAAAAATCCCAGAAAAAGGAAAAAGTATGTGCAGAGGCATCAGAATGCAAAGTAGCTTGACATGTTAGAAACACTATAATATGGCAGTTCAATGTTCTTAGAGGGTAAAAGTGTGAAGGACAATAAATGGAAAATTAAGTACAGTGTATAACCTCTTGCTAGGGGCCTGAAAAATCTACTCAAGGTTGGTTTGAGGAGCATTAAGAAGGAAGGCTAGCAATCAACCATAATCAGTATTTTCTTCCCTTTCCACCTCATTTGTTTTCCAATGCATTTGTGCTTATGAGTCAATACTAAGTGTTGCCGCCTAATAAAATGTAGTAACAAGTAGTTGGAAGATGTTCATAGAACATGGGTAGGCATGGTACATTTGAGACCATAAGGAAACATCAGTAAAGTATGTTTGAACCTATTCTGTTCAGATTGTTTTTTAACATATTCAAGAAGATAAAAAGTAAAAAATCATTTAAGAATCAAATTGGAAAAAAAAGAAAAAAATATGCTCTGGGCCTGCTACAGCAAGAGATCCATCTATGCCGATTCATCACCCTTATGGAGATAGAGGAACCAGTGGCAGCAGCAAATTTTCCGTAGTGCCAAGCTGTCTACTTAGCAAAACGCAACTCTCAGAGGATGAGTTATACCATGTACCTGGCACCATGTCCCCCTCTTTTTCTAACCCCACTGTCAGGTACCAGAGGAAGAGTAGGATGTGAGAGCTCATGGAATGAAGATGTACAAAGAAAGCCAATTTGGGACTTCCTTGGCGGTCCAGTGGTTAAGACTCTGTGCTCCCAGTGCAGGGGAGCCGGGTTCCATCCCTGGTTGCCGCAGCTAAAACGTCCTGCACAGGGCAACGAAGATCCCACGTGCCGAAACCAAGACCCGGCGGAGCCGAATGAATGAATGGATAGATGAATGAATGAAAAAAATAAAGAGAAAGCCGGTTTGCCTCTGGTGGGAACTTCGTTTCACTAAGGTCAGCAGGATATAAAGAGATAGGACCCTAGCTAGAATAATTATAGGAAGCATGTGATTAGAGATGTTTGGCACCAGAAGTGGCACATTTTCAGAACATGGTCTGATGTTTCAGACCTAGTGTCTCCTCATTTGTAGAAGAAACAGAATAGTTAAAATGTGCACTTGATTGATAACCTACTTAACTGGATTTTTATGAACATTACGTGAAATAGCGCAGTGCCTGGCACAAAGCAAGTGCTCCTCATGCTTAATAGATATCATCTTATTCTTCATCCTACTATTATTTTTTGCTGTTTTTATTTTAAGAGTCGAGGCTCAAAGTAAGAAATCGTATTAATATGTACAGAAATTTCTCTAATTTGATAAGTATTTCGTATACTCTAATGTTAATTTATAAAGCCTAAGTAATAATGCAATTAATCAATCTATATATTAACCTTGAAGTCGTATTTAAAATATTTGAACCTCCCATAAGCACAAAGTAATGATATGGCAGTAGGGGGAGATATCAAGATTAATAAGCAATGCTAGGGATTACAGTTCTGTGAGGGAGGCAAATGTTAATAAACAAAAACAAAAACTATAGAGGTAGGTGCTCACTATGGCTGTGGGACTGGAAAAGAGGAGGATTTGATGTTGTAGAGGCAGAATTGACAGGGTTTAATGATAAGATGAATATAACTTTTGAGAAAGGGGGCAATCAAGATGAATCTTAGCATATGACTTTTTACTGAACTGAGAGAGCAAAGGATTGTTTGGGTGCTTCTTCTAGTTTACACAAATGGAGACACTGGTAGAGGGCTTGGGACTGGGTGTAGATCTCAAACAAATGTCAGGGCTGCCCATGCCGACTGAGGGTCATGTGCAACACATGACAGTCCCTGACATATTAGGTTTTCATGTTTTATTTTAAAGGACATAAAAATCTGAATAATATATTTATGCTTTTTAATCACACCTAGAATAAGCTTTAATGTTTAATCAGTACAACCAAACCCAAGACATCCCCCTCCGTTTAGTAATGGAATATTTTTTATTTTAATTGTTTCCAGCTTTATTGAGATATAATTGATATAACATTGTGTAAGTTTAAGGGGTAGAACGTGAGGATTTGATACACGTATATATTGAGAAATGTTTATCATGCTGAGGTTAGTTAACACCTGTGTCATCTCACTTAATGACCATTTTGCTTCTGTTGTTAATGGTGAAATCATTAAAGCTCCACTCTCTTAGCACCTTTCAGGTATACAATACAATACTGTCAACCATAGTCACCATAACTACCTTAGATCCTCGGAACTTATTCATCTTGTAATTGAAAGTTTATACTCTTCCACCAACATCTCATTTCCCCCACCCCTTAGCCCCTGGCAACCACCCTTCTGCTCCCTGTTTCTATGAGTTCAGTGTTTTTAGATTTCACATAAAAGTGAGATCACGTAGTATTTATTTTTTCTCTGTCTAACTTATTTCACATAGCATAATGCCCTTCAGGTCCATCCATGTTGTCCCAGCTAACAAGATGTCATCCTTTTTTTATTCTGTGTGTGTGTGTGTGTGTGTGTATCACATTTTCTTTAACCATTAATCCTATGTTGGACTCTTGGTTGCTTCCCTATCTTGGCTATTGTGAATAATACTACCATGGGCATGGGAGTTCAGATATCTCTTTGAGACAGTGATTTTATCTTCTCAGATATATACCCAGAAGTGGGATTTCTGGATCATATGGAAGTTCTGTTTTTATTTTTTTTTAAGAACTTTCATATGGCTTTCCATAGTGGTTTTACATTCCCACCAACAGTGCACCAGGCTTCCCTTTTCTCCACATCCTTGCCAGCATTTATCTCTTGCCTTTTCGGCAATAGATGTCCTAACAAGTGTGAGGTGATATCTCATTGTGGTTCTGACTTACATTTCCCTGATGGTTAGTGATGTTGAGCACCTCTTCATGTACTTGTTGGCCGTTTGTATGTCTTGTTTGGAAAAATGTCTGTTTGTCTTCTGACAATTTTAAAATCTTATTGATTTTTCTGCTTTTGAGTTGTATGAGTTCCTTATATACCTTGGATACTAACCCCTTATCAGATAGATGGTTTGCAAATATCTTCTCCCCTTCTGTAGGTTGCCTTTTTATGCTGTTGATTGTTTCTATTTCTGTGCACAAGCTTTTAAGTTTGATGTAGTCCCACTTGTTTATTTTTGCTTTTGTGCTTGCACTTTTGGTGTCATATCCAAAAGGTCATCACCAAGACCAACGTCAAGGAACTTTTCCCCTTCGTTATCTTCTAGGCGTTTCATAGTTTCAGGTCTTACATTTAAGTTCTTAATCTATTTTGAGTTAATTTTTGTGAGTGGTATAAGATAGTGATCTAATTTCATTCTTCTCCCTGTGGACATCCAGCTTCCCCAAAACCATTTATTGAACAGACCATCCTCTCCGCATTGAGTATTCTTGGCTCCTTTGTCAAATATTAGTTGACTACGTGTGCCTAATTTATTTCTGCGTTCTCAGTTCTCTTCCATTGGTGTATGTGTCTGTTTTTATTCCAGTATCATACTCTTTTGTAATATGGTTTGAAATCAGGAAGTGTGCCACCAGCTTTCTTCTTTTTCAAGATTGTTTTGACTGTTCATTTTTTGTGTATGGTTTAATACGAATTTTAGGATTATTTTTTCTAGTTCTGTTAAAAATGCCATTGGAATTTTGATACGGATTGCACTGAATCTGTAGACGGCCTTCAGTAGTGTGGACATTTAAAAAATATTAACTATTCCAACCTATGAACATGGAATATTATTCCATTTATTTCTGTCTTCAATTTCTTTCCTCAATGTTTTATGATTTTCAGTATATAGGTATTTCTCTTCCTTGGTTGAAGGTGATGGAGTATGTGGATGAGAATAGAGAAGTAAGAATAACCATCCTTTCTAGAGTTGACTAGGTAAAATCAAATATAGTAGATGGTACTTATTTTAAAGTAATTTAAAATGCTAGCAGAGCATGATATAGTATTTTGTGTAAGGTATCCTTACCCTGATAATTCATTTATTAAAATGGCAATTTTCAAAACGTCTTGGGGAATATTTAATATTAAGGAACTGAAACTCATTTAAAGAAACTCAGGTTAATAGTGAGTATGCCTAAAGGGTACAGGGTTTCTCCTGGAATCTGATTGCTGGAGTTACAGCATATCGTCCCAGATTAAAATCTGATATTGTAATTTGTCTTTGCTTTAGGTTTCAATAAACCCATATACATGGAAGTCATCTTCTTAAGGTATGATTTTCAAATTAAACCCATGTTAATACATGCAGTAGTGCAGTTCTGTTGAAGCTGTACCATTGGTAAGTGTGAAATATATCATTACTTGATTAAGAGTGCACACTGTTTCAGAGGCCATTCTTAACAGCCATCTTATTTAGTAATATTTCCCATTAATGCTTTATAAGATTATAGTCATCTTGAGTTCTCACACAACTTGGGAATCTTCCTGGGACAGACTGCCTTTAGTCATCAGATTGCACTAACTGATACTAACGTTGGTAGTTATTTGAGGTCTTCATCATTTACAGCTGAAATGTGTAACATATCCCTGCATGCAAATGTAGGCCTAATGGCTCTATGACAGGAAACCCTACCATTTTCATTTTTATTTAAGTATCTTTAATTCTTGTCTCTGATGGCTTCCCCTGTCACCTCATGAGTAAGTAGGGCTGGTACTGGCTGCTGCAAAATCACACTCCCCATTTATCATCCTAATTGCAGTTTAATGAGGAGAGGCCTGAGGCTAGAAGACTTGTCTACCTAGAGTCCTATTGGAGTTTATTACGGTAATTAATACAGCCCATGATAATTAAATTGCTCTACTAGATAGGTACTGTATTTATCATAAAGATTCACTATAGTAAAACTTTTTTGAAGGTACTCAAAGAGCAGTTTTGAAAATTAAGTTCTATGGAGGTATTTTTTGTTTGTTTGTTTTTTGAGCAATTAGAGTTTGGATCTGACTTTCAGATATTTCTCCTCAGAGCAAGGGTACATAATGTGGAGAACTCAGTTCACAGTGAAAGTGCTGGACCTTTTTTTCACGAAGAACAAAGAAGGTGCTGTAAAGATACTAACATGTAAAGGTTTTTTCCTCTCTCCACATATTCTCTTTGCTCGTTTGCATGCTCCATTGTCCCGTTGAAGTTTACTTACAAAACACAAGTTCAAAGATAAAATTAAGAATTTCAAGAGGGTGACAGCAAGAGGCCTGAGTGTGGGGACTGTATGACTGCTCAGATTGATTGTACTCCCATGAAGTCAGCCCTGCCTTAGAGAGTGGAAGTGTTAGAAAATTGACCATTTTTCTCTTCAGCATTTTATTTTATTTTATTTTATTTTATATTGGAGTATAGTTGATTTACAGTATTGTGTTAGTTTCAGGTGTACAGCATAGTGATTCAGTATTTTTGCAGATTATACTCCATTATAGGTTATTACAAGATAATGAGTATAATTCCCTGTGCTATACAGTATATCCCTGTTACTTATCTATTTTATATATAGTAGTTCGTATCTATTAATTCCATACCCCTAATCTGCCCCTCCCTGCTTCCCTCTACCCTTTGGTAACCACAAATTTGTTTTCTATGTCTTTAAGTCTGTTTCTGTTTTGCATATATATTCATTTGTGTTATTTTTTAGATTCCACATATAAGTGACTTCATGCAGTACTTATCTTCCTCTGACCTATTTCGCTAAGCATAATATTCTCTAGGTCCATCCACATTGCTGCAGATGGCACTATTTCATGTTTTATGGCTGAGTAATATTCCATTGTATACATATGCCACATCTTCTAATCCAGTTATCTGTTGATGGGCACTTGGGTTGTTTCCATGTCTTGGCTATTGTAAATAGTGCTGCTGTGAACATTGGAGTGCACGTGTCTCTTCAAATGAGTGTTTTTGGGTTTTTTCGGATATATACCCAGGAGTGGAATTTCTGGATCATGTGGTAGTTCTATTTTTAGTTTGTTGAAGAACCTCCGTACTGTTTTCCACAGTGACTGCACCAATTTGCATTCCTACCAACAGTGTAGGAGGGTTCCCTTTTCTCCACATCCTCTCCCATGTTTGTTGTTTGTAGACTTTTTGATGATAGCCATTCTGACAGGTGTAAGGTGATATCTCATTGTGGTTTTGATTTCTGTTTCTCTAATAATTTTTACATAGTTGAGACAGAGCTAATCGCATGCTAGACTTTGTAATACAATAAAGTATGAAAGAAGTCCAGTCAAATTTGGGCCAACAGATAACTGGAGCTCAGACTGGTAAATTTGAGGAGGGGTGGGATAGAGAGGGTGGGAGGGAGACGCAAGAGGGAAGAGATATGGGGATATATGTGTATGTAATAGCTGATTCACTTTGTTGTAAAGCAGAAACTAACACACCCTTGTAAAGCAGTTATACTCCAATAAAGATGTTTAAAAAAAGAAAATGGACCAACAGTGAGGGCTCCTGTCTCTGTCAGGAAGCTGCCTATGTTTCCTGCTTCAACAGGGAGGAATTCCAGGACATGGTCACACCAAAGCCTTAGGAGGGAACAGAAGAGCTAAAATAAGAGAATGGTGAATAGTTTAAACTTACCTATAATTACAGGTAGCTGCTGAATTAACACAAACAAGCTTGCATACCCTAGCTGAGTAATAGTAAACTTTTCCAAACTTTCCATTTTTTCCCTTCATACAAGTTTTTCAACTATTGCAAGAATGAGTTTGAATAAAAATATTCCAAAATGTATTGAAGAAGGCGGAGCAGTTTTTGTTGTAGACATTCATTTTCTCTTTCTTTCCTTACTTTGATGACTCGCTTGTTTCTTTCCTAATCATTGGATAAATTTAATAGGACCTAGTACATTATCATACACAAAATGGAGGTCAACAAATGCTTGTGGAAACAATTAGATATAATTTGCTCTTTACAGTGGCTGAGTAGTAGGTCTCTTAGGAATATGTTTTCAGGAACTGAATATTCATTGAAATCACAGTACTACCCCCCCCACAGTAAAGTGGAGGTTGGATATTGTTCAAATGTGGAACATCAGTAATAATAAGCAAACAACAGCTCGGTTGAGAGACTATTCTATTCTAATTTCCTGATGTAGATTATGATTTAGGTGAGAGAGTAATACCTTCTTGTCACGACAACAGCATTTGTAATAATAATCACACAGAATTCCCTCTGAATGTCCAACTCCTCGCAGTTTACTATAGAACATCATTCAAAGTTACGTCAGCTATTTATTGATATTTAGTTCTGTGTAGTAAGATTATAAAGATAAACACTATTTTGAATAATTTTTGATGGCTTGCTGGAAAAAAGGCGTTTGTTTATTCACTCAAAAGATACATATCAAGTGCCTGAACAGTACTAGGCCCTGGGGATATAACAGTGAATGAGACACAGATCGTCTCTCTTTTCATGGAGTTAGACTGGTGGACTGCTAGAATAATGCTCCTTACTGTTAATTTCAGTCAGGTCCACAGTCCTATGCCTTTAGAAGGATCATGCATTTGAAGATAGAATTGAACTGAAACTAAGCTTAGAGCAACTAGTCATACTCAAGGCCAATTTCCAACAATTAATTATTTTAAGTGGCTACCTTATTAGTTAAAAGGAAGAGGAGATAATAGGAGGGAAAGAAATATTGAGAAATTTCTAAGTTGGACTAAGTTTGTAAGTATAAAAAATGAAGTGTAGTTAATAAAGCATAAAGCAGAAGATTTCCTCTTAACTCATGGTGATTATACATCATCATTAGAGAGGGGACTTGCTGCTCCCTGTACTAGATTAATGGCGTGGGCATTCATCTCTTTGACCTCAGCTGAAGTAGAAGCACCAGGCAACAGAAGCAGAAAACGGAGTAAGAAGAAGTACTATCTAGTATTTCCTCTGGGCAGGAAAATTAAAAAGAGGAAGCACTTAAACTATAGAGGGGAATGTGAAAAGAGAGGATGGTGCCCTTTTCTTTCCCTTGATAGTCCTACCCTTTGAGAGCCAGCTGGCAGCTCCTGGGTCGCTAGGCTTAGTCATTCCTCTTTTCAATTACAGGAACATCCTATTAACGAGGAGATGGTGTAGGGAGAGCAGTTTTAGGGAGAGAGAAGAGAAGGGGAATATTTTCCACACGGAGAAAAAGGAACATCTGTCAAGAAATAGGGAGTGAAATGCAAGGTAACTTTTCCCTGCCCCTGTAATTTTCATTTTAAATGTCGTGAAAGGAACCAGTGTCTCAAGACGTTTAAAAAATAATGGGGAGAGCAGGCCTTGGAATATATAACGGTTATCTGGAGATTTTATATGCCATTACAGACATATAAATTAATGGGCACATTTAAGTGTATGTGAGTAGATTATCTGAGGTATATGTTTAAAAGAATAAACATGTTTAATGCTGCTGTCAGAGAGAAAAAAATGGATTGAATGTGCCATAGGTTTTTCACATAATTCTCCCGGTATCTCAGCCACTATTTATGGCTTTAGTATATGAATGAGAAATACAAGCGCATCTCACATTATTAGGACTTTCATATGGTCATGAGATACTGAACACTATGACCCAGGAGTCTGTAAGAAGACCCTTCCAGGTATGTCTCCATTATGTTATTAAAATACTTACTGAAAGTGAATGTTGCTTCTCCCTCTGTTGTCATGTATCAAGCTAAAAAAGGAAACAACACTCCGTGTTTTCAAACTTAATCAGATGCCTGTTTTAGAAGCTCTTTCCCTGTAATGAAACAGAAAAGTATCATATGCATCTCATGATCTTGGTGTATAAACAGAATTGTTTTAGTATTTTGCCAGGTTTCTTAATGTGCTTAAGCCAGGAGTAAAGGTGAATTCTGTTAGCTTATCCTGGACCACTGGATTCTCTATTCTTGTGTGATAAAACTTTAAGGGCTGAACGTTGTTAATGTCATGATAACACAACATAGAGCTACTTGGATTTTCATGTCACACTCTTCCAGTGTAGTCTCTTGGGAGGTTTTCTTTTCGGATTCCATCTCTGATATCAGAGGTTCATTATTTTTATGCACTGATAATATTTTTTAATGTTTCAGGTGCTGAGAAAGTGCTTTGTAATCCTGGTTAGGTCATGGGCCTGTATGTGGGAATTTTAGTCGGTTCACCTCTTTGAAATTCTCATCTCTCTTCTTAAACTACCCAGTAATAAACCTGGCTCATATCATGGCTTTATTTTTTGAAGAAAAACTCATGAAGCAATTTGAAAATGTGATCTCAAATACTCAGTAGGATTAAAGTTATTAATAAAGCAACCTATAATATCAATATTTCTTTCTTACTGTAACAGAAGTGTTCCCAAAGAGCCGTGTTTATTTTTTAATTGAGTTGTATTGAAATTGGACTAGAAAAATTTGCAATGTGGTTCTTTTAATTGGATGACTTAATTTAAATTCTTATGAATAAAAAATTGAAGATGTAAGTTTTCCTTAGCTCAGGTGTGTGTGTGTGTGCATGTGCGTGTGTGTGAGCTGGTTCAAAATAAGTCTATTAGAGGTCCTGTCCCTGAAAAGCTTTATGGCTGCCACCCGTATATATAATTCAAAATAAAAACAATATTAAAAAATAGAAAATTCTGATTTTTGTTATGATGATAATAACTAAAGCTTTCTTTGAAATATAGTTTGTACTTTTTTTCAACAAATATCTTCACACGGCATTGCTTTACTAATGCCTTAAGCACATGGCATTGTGTGAATGTAGGTACCTGCATCAAGATTGCTCAGTTTTAATAAAATTAACCACGTATTGACAAACCTCTGCCTCAACTCTAAGCAAAGCTTCGGAGCTTCCAAGCTACTTGATTTTATAAGTGTTTGTTGTTAACCTAATTTATCCTCTTAGTCTCAGTGGGAAGGAGAAAATTTCAGTGAAATATGTGCTCAGTTTCTTGTTTGGTCCCTAATGAAATTTGTACTCGAAAAGGCTTAGTGTTTTGGAAAATGTTTAGCATTAAAAATAAATATTTGGGGCTTCCCTGGTGGCTCAGCTGTTAAGAATCCGCCTGCCAACGCAGGAGATACGGGTTCGAGCCCTGGTCCAGGAAGATCCCACATGCTGCGGAGCAACTATGCCCACAACTACTGAGCCCACGTGCCTAGAGCCCGTGCTCCGCAACAAGAGAGGCCACTGCAATGAGAAACCTGCACACCGCAAGGAAGAGTAGCCCCCGCTCGCCACAACTAGAGAAAGCCCGCGCACAACAACGAAGACCCAACACAGGCAAAAAAAAAAAAAAAAAAAAAAGAAATATTTGACTGCACTTATTTTTAAACCAAAATAAAATACCTCTAGTGAAAAAGTCCAAACCATAGAGTTAAAGAACTTTCCAATAATAATCCCGAAAGAAAAATTAAAGTGCTTGTTTCCCAGATAATTATTGTTTTTGGATAATCTCGTAGAGCCTAGTATGGGGAGAATATTACGAGTTTCTCCATTAAATTTGTTCTTGCTGCACATTAATGCCTAGTGTTTTACAGGCTTGCGGTTGTCTTTTTGGGGAGGTTTATACAGTTTCCAGCTGACTTGGTGGTGAGCAGAAGCTAATGAACTAAACTCAGTGCTTACCAACATGACTGTATTTGTTTGATTTACTCTTCTGTTTAGTTGTTTTCTCTCTGCCTTTAATTTTGGCTTCCAGGGCAACTAAGGGTCAATTTTGAGCACTGCCTGTGGTAGATCTTTAGACTAAGGTTATTAAAAAAATGTGGCTTTGAACTAGAGCTACTGGAGCAAAGGACAGGAAAGAGTATGAAGTTTGCAGCCATAGATCAAAGCCAAAATCCAGAGGGAGGGAAAGAGCAGGAAAAAGAGAGTAATGACTAGTGGTGTGTTACCTAAGGTAAAACTAGAACAATTGGCTTTGTGGCAGTTGGACAACTCTGGACTGGACTACTTTTATTCATTTGTATTTCTATTTCTATTATTCTATTTCTAGAATAAACTGGGCCCAGCCACAGGAGACCAAACTGCTAGTCAAGGAACTAGTACTTCTTTGCTTTGTAATTATGGTCATATCTGGGTCTCGGTTTGCTCATTTGTCAAATGGGTTTTGGATGAGACTGAGACTTTGGCATGTGTTTGCATATATGTGTATCTGTGTGATCGAAAAAGCTGAAAGATTTAAATATAATTTATGCTTCGTCTATTTCCAGAAATGATTTGAAGATTTCATAATATTAAAATCACCCAGAATCAGAAAGTTATATGGTATAAAAGCAGAAATAGGAGACCACATAGAAAGAAAGAGTTTCATATACCACAGAAAATGCAAAGTAGTTCTTACTAAAGTGAGCACTAAATTTAGCTCTGAGCTTCCTGGTAGCAAAGAAGAGGGCAGAACAGGATGAGTTACAGTTTTCACTTAGATAGAAAGACATATGTAAGTTCAAGTAAGGAGACCAGTTTTTAAAAATTTCCTTTTACAAAGAATTTATCATATAGAGCACAGGTCAGCAAACTACAGCTCATGAGTCAAATCTAGTCCTTCACCTCCTCTTGTAAATAAGGTTTTATTAGAACACAGTCATGCCTATTTGACTACCTATTATCTATGGACACTTTATTACAATAGCAGAGTTGAGTAGTTGTCACAGAGACCCTGTGGTCCTCACAGCGTAAAATATTTGGTATCTGACCCTTGACAGAAATAGTTTGCCACCTCCTGATATAGAACTTTCTAAAAGGAACACTGAATATAATAATGCACATTATCCCAAACGATGGCTGAAGAAGTTACTAAAACTTCTCTAACGAGATTTCTTTTATTAATACCATATAAATATCCAAGAATACAGTTTAGCTCATAATTTCGTGAAGGTATGAGTGTGTATGTGTTCATGTGTGTGTTGTTCTGGCACATAAGACCAATATACTCTAGGATCTTTGCTCCCTTAATGAATGTGTGGTGGAGCCCTGTTTAGTTCTGAAAAAAATGTTATTTTTAAATTTCCACACTTATTGAGACAAAATTGACATCTAACATTGTATAAGTTTAAAGTGCATGTGTTGAAAACAGGTCATACAACTGACTATCAAAAAGAAAAATCACCGAATCAAAAAATGTGCAGAAGACCAAAATAGACATTTTTCCAAAGAAGATATCCAGGTGGCCAATAGGCATATAAAAAGATGCTCAACATCGCTAATTATCAGAGAGATGCAAATCAAAACTACAGTGGAGTATCATCTCACACCAGTCAGAATAGCCATCATCAAAAAGTCTATAAATAATAAATGCTGGAGAGGGTGTGGAGAAAAGGGAACCCTCCTACACTGTTGGTGGGAATGTAAATTGGTGCAACTACTATGGAGCTTCCTTAAAAACTAAAACTAGAGCTACCATATGATCCAGCAATCCCACTCCTGGGCATGTATCCAGAGAAAACTCTAATTTGAAAAGATACATGCACCCCAGTGTTCTCTGCAGAACTGTTTACAATAGCCAGGACATGGAAGCAGCCTAAACGTGCATCGACAGATGGATCGATAAAGACGTGTGTGTGTGTGTGTGTGTGTGTGTGTGTGTGTGTGTGTGTGTATATATATATATGTATACACACAGACGCACACATGCATATATATACACATACAGACAATGGAATACTACTCAGCCAAAAAACAAAAAAGAATGAAATCACGCCATTTGCAGCAACATGGATGGGCCTAGAGATTATCATACTAAGTGAAGTAAATCAGAGAAAGACAAATATCATGATATCACTTATATGTGAAATCTGAAAAATGATACACATGAACTTATTTACAAAACAGAAACAGACTCACAGACATAGAAAACAAACTTATGGTTACTAAAGGGGAAAGGGAGGGAGGGAGGGGTAAATTAGGAGTTTGGGTTCAGCAGATACATAGTACTATATATAAAACAGATAAATAACAAGGTCCTTCTATATACAGGGAACGATATTATTCAATATCTTGTAATAAACTATAATGAAAAAATCTGAAAAAGAATATATATGTATACATATATATAAATAACTGAATCACTTTGCTATATGCCAGAAACTAACACAACATTGTAAATCAACTATAGTTCAATTAAAAAAGACTATCTGAAAGAAAAAAAATAAGGTGTATGTGTTGATTTGATACACTTAATATACTGCAAAATGATTACCACCACAGCCTTAGCTGACACCTCATTCATGTCACATAATGACCATTTCTTTTTTGTGGTGAGAACATTTGTGATCTACACTTTTTTTTGCATCTTTCAAGTACACAATAGAGTATTATTAATTATAATTACCATGAGTATTAGATCCCCAGAATTTATTCATCTTATAACTGGAAGCTTATACCCTTTAACCAACATCTCCCCATTTCCCCCAGCCCCTGGTAACCACCATTCCCTTTGTTTTTATGATTTCAGCTTTTTAGATTCCACATGTAAGTAATATTGTACAGTGTTTGTTTCCTCTGTCTGACTTATTTCACTTAGCATAATGCCCTCAAGGTCCACCAAAAAAACCTTTTAGAACTAATCAGTGAATTCAGCGAAGTTGCATGTACGAAATCAACATACAGAAAACAGGTGCATTTCTATACACTAATAATGAAATATCTAAAAAAGAAATAAAATAATTCACAGTAGTATCAAAAATAATAAAATACTTAGGAATAGATATAACAAAGTAGGTGGAAGAGTTGTATACTGAAAACTACAAGACTTTGATGAAAAATTGAAGACACAAACAAATGGAAAGATATTCCATGTTCATGGATCGGAGGAATCAATATTGTTAAAGTGTCCATACTACCCAAAACCATCTGTAGATTCAATGCAATACCTATTAAAATCCCAATGGCATTTTTCACAGAAATAGTAAAAAATAATCCTAAAATTTGTATGGAATCACAAAAGACCCCGAATTGCCAAAACCGTCTCAGAAAGAACAAAACTGGAGGCATCATACTTCCTGATTTCAAACTATACTACAAAACTCTAGTAATCAAAACAGTATGGTACTGGCCTAAAAGTAGACATATGTACTGATGGAACAGAACCAAGAGCCGAGAAGTAAACTTTTGCTCTCTGGTTGTAGTGGATATTTGCTCTTCTGAGACATTGAGTGCCAACACCTTCATGTTGATAAAAGACTCCTAATTTTATTCAGATATCTGTGTCTCTCTCATGCCCTCCAAGTGCTTCATGGGAACCCCCCCCCATATTCCCATTTACCCCTCCACCCATATTCCAAGGGGTAGACCCTGATTAACTCAAATCAGTCAGCATATTCTATCCCTCTGGCCACAGTGCTTGATTGAGGTTTTAGGCACAGGGCCAGTTCAGAACAATAATTGTGAGTAGAGATTTTTTTCTAGAAGCTATGTAAGATATATTTGTTTCATGCCAGACACAAACAAGAAAGCATGGAGTCTGCAGAAGCCAAAGGCTGACATTGTGTGTCATTTAGAAGTAACCTTTGAAGGAAGCAGATATAGGGGAAAGGCAAAGAAGAAAATGGTAAATAAAGGAGTGTTTCCTAGATCAAGCCTCAACTGAAACTTATACCATCTCTGGTTTTACTGACATCATGAAGCTTAAAAGTTGTCGTTATGTAAGCCACTTACGTTACTTTTGAATGGAAAAGTAGTGATAAACTAGTCATCTTTCAATACATATACAGAAGTGAGAGAATTTGAATAATTGGTTAGTTAACAAATATCAGAAATCTCACCTGAACTTTTGGTTAAATCAAATTCTCATAGGAGAAATCTCTGAAAATGCCTAGATGGTAGAGATAATGTGGGCTGAGTTTATGTGCTGTATGTACTTGACGGACAGTTAGCAAAGGTAACATTGTCTTAGGAAAACTGAATGTATTCTCCCTTAGAGAGTCATTTTACTTTGTAGAAAGGAGGGCTTCAAGGAATACTTCAAACTATTAAAAAGAAAAGAGCTTTATCAGAGCCTTCATTGAATAATGATCGCTCATTTTTAGTACAAATGAGGTACAGCAGGGAGCTCTGGGAAAATAAGATTGTCATGGTAACCGATAACACTTTTTCCCTCCTGGAACTCAGGATAGTCAAAGAGGCTACACGAGGCCATGTTTCCTTAGAGACTTTTCCCAAGTAAAGGAAGTAAGAAAAAGGGGTAGAAAAGGAACGTCTGGCATTTGGTTGAACTCTGTTCTGCCCCCAAAGATAGACTTCTAAGGAAATACTGTTCTGCATAATTAGCTGAGCCAGGTAGGTGAAAGTGACATTTCTCATTTATAATATCCTTGACCTAATACAGGTGGACAGATGATTGTTTTATAACCAAAGTCTGAGACAGTACTGCCCTGAAAAATATTTCAGATTAAGTTTAAGATAAAAATTAAGTTCTGTATTGGCAGTGTTTAACATTTAGCCTGAGGAAGGATTTTTTTTTTTTGAATTGGCTGTAGACTGAAAACTGAAAAGCAATATTTAAATGCTCCTTGAAAGGCGTGTGAACTTTCTGCACCTAAGTTTTCTTACCTGTGAAATCAGTAGTTTGAACAGAATCTCTAATTTTCACACATTTCTCTCGATAAAAGCCTACAAGAAATTAAACTTGTCAACAGATACAGTTGCAGAGTCTCAGGATGGAGCCTAAGCAGGAGGCTCAGAAACAGAGCTGCCGGGCTTCCTTTTCTTTCTGTAATAGTCCTTAAGACATTTTATAGAAAATAATTGGCAGACATACGTGTTTTAAAGCGTCTGCCTTTTAAATAGTCACACATAAAATGTCTTAATTGCCCTTAACAGGAACTATTCTCCATCTGGTAGCAGCTTTCCAAATGGCTCTGGAAGGAGGAAGGAGGCATGAACTACATCAGAGTAATCAGCTCTAGGGTTGAAGGGGTTGACGTTTGACATAGACATTTCTGCCTTCTAGCTTCTGGAAGGAAATATCCAAATTTTAGAGGTCTCGCTTTACAGATCTTTCCCTCTTATGTGAAAACAAATCTTAAGAAAACCTATACATATTTCTACTCTACAATATGATAAAATTCTTGTGAAGTTAACAGAGGTAAAATTAAATGCTGAATATGAAAGCCCTTTGAAAAACTAAAGAGACATTTCAAATATAAACTGGTGTCTATAATCTAATATATTGGCTTAAAATAAGACCTTAAGTCTAGGTGTGGGCAACACTGTAAGAATGTATTGACCAAATTTAAGATCCTTCTGCAAATGGTGTGAAATTAAATTACATTTGTAGAAATTTTAAGATGTTATTTACATATGGGTTCTACTTTATTGTCCAAGCTGGGACATTTTTGAGAATGAAAGGGCGAACTATATATAGGAATTATATATAAGTAGCAGGCATTGATTGATGTACAGCAGATATAAACAGGGACAGTCTTAGGAAAATCAGACATATGGTCACCCTAATGATAGTAATTTTAATGATGGCAGATCAACTGGTCTGAGCCGTACAACAACAGCATCATATGACCCTGAGTAATTTCTTGTAAATAGTCAACTCTGGTCTTCAGTTTTAAAAGACTTTTGAAACTTTGAGACAAAACAGTTACCCTTCAGTTATTTGAGAACGTCTTCCAGATGCTCATGGAATTCTGAGTACTTAAGAGCTATAAAAAGAAATGAAATTGAGTTATTTGTAATGAGGTGGATGGACCTAGAGTCTGTCATACAGAGTGAAGTAAGTCAGAAAGAGAAAAACAAATACGGTATGCTAACACATACATATGGAATCCAAAAAAAAAAAAATGGTCATGGAGAATCTAGGGGCAAGACGGGAATAAAGACGCAGACC
Organism: Delphinapterus leucas; assembly: GCF_059928025.1. Classification (NCBI taxonomy): domain Eukaryota; kingdom Metazoa; phylum Chordata; class Mammalia; order Artiodactyla; family Monodontidae; genus Delphinapterus; species Delphinapterus leucas. The sequence goes on from NC_143150.1 coordinate 113,717,142, forward strand.
TACTAGAGAATGGGCTTGAGGATACGGGGAGGGGGAAGGGTAAGCTGTGACAAAGTGAGAGTGCGGCGTGGACATATATACACTACCAAATGTAAAATAGATAGCTAGTGGGAAGCAGCTGCATAGCACAGGGAGATCAGCTCGGTGCTTTGTGACCACCTAGAGGGGTGGGATAGGGAGGGTGGGAGGGAGGGAGACGCAAGAGGGAAGAGATATGGGGACATATGTATATGTATAACTGATTCACTTTGTTATAAAGCAGAAACTAACACACGATTGTAAAGCAATTATACTCTAATAAAGATGTTAAAAAAAAAAAGAGCTATACAATGAGGCATTTACCATAGGTCCAATTTCGTATTCCACTGGATCTTACTTAGCTAAAACCAACTCACTGTCCTGTTATATCATGAATACATTGTCCGACTTCAAGATACTGGTGCTCTATTCTCCATTTTAGGTCTTCATGACTTAGTATGTTTTTCTTAAATTTATAGAAGATTTAATTGGTACTGTTTCATGTGTCCCTTCTAGAAAGTTGTCTTAATCTTGCTGCTTGTTATGTTGTGCTTGGAAAGGAAATTACAAGAGTAGATTTGTCTTTACTTCATTGATTCTATTGTCCTCATTTTCTAGTATGGGTCATTGCTATGATAGATTGTTTGAGTGACTCGTTTTAAAATATCTTATCGAAACATATTATACTACTCTTGGGGAAAAAAACTTTTTTATCTGCTTTCTGTCTCTCTCTGTCTCTCCCTCCAGTTTTGTTAAATGATCCAATCACTAGTTAAGAATAGGTGATTATAGCAATGGCAAAATGATTTTGAGTAGTAGCAAAAACTTTAAGTCAGTGGTTCTCCAACCTATCTGCACATTAGAACCTTTTGGGGGACTTATAAAATCCTAATGTGCAGGCCACATCTCAGACCAGTTATATCAGAAATTCTGTGAGTGGGACCCAAACATCAGTACTTTTTCAAGTAATGTGCAGGCCACATCTCAGACCAGTTATATCAGAAATTCTGTGAGTGGGACCCAAACATCAGTACTTTTTCAAGTTCCCAAGTGATTCTAATTAAGCGGAGAAGGGTGAGGACCACTTCTCCAAGTACTCCATAAAATGCGCTAACCCTTAAGAAAATACAGCTGTTTTAGGGACACAGTTATGGAAGGGCAGTGTGTGTATATATGTAGGTAGGTGGGTGTGGGGCAGCAGGTGTGTGTACCGTATGTATGTGTATTTGGAGTATTTGACAGTAATAAAATTAGGAGTTTTGTGGGAAAAAATCCATGTGATAAAAAAGGAGTTAGAGTAATGATACTTTTCCACATCAAGATGGAGAAACTTAAGAAAATGAATATATTTTTTGCAATATATATTTCATCTGGAAAGGAAGCTTGGAAAGCACCAAAATAATACTGAAAGAATTAAAGTTAACCCCGCCAAATCACAATAACATATTGTTGTACTTCCTATTAATCTTATTTCTAGACATGGTGGGTATTTGTTAGCATGGCTATAATCAGGTTTTATTGCTTTTAGCTTACTGGTGATGAACTCTGTCTAGGGGAAACTACTAGATATTGCTGTGGGCAGCACTATAAGAATGTATTGACCAAATTTAAGATCCTCCTGCAAATTGTGTGAAATTAAGCTACATTTGTAGAAATTTTAAGATGTTATTTACGTATGGGTTCATCACACATTCATTCATCATTTTATTCATTCATTCAATAAATATTTATTGAGTTTTGGCTGAATACCAGGTGTTGGTTTAGGTACAGCAGAAAAATCTTAGCCCAGTTTTACTCTTTTGTAGTTTATCTGTGCTATACAACATGGATACTTATAAGCCCTTTTTTTAGTATCTTTAAAGTTAAATATTTTTGCCAATTAGTTTGTCTGAAATCAGAGTTCTTTAAATCACTTTTGCCTGGTGTACGGTGAGCCCTTTTAATTTGCTTTGTGCATTTTTTTACTCTTTTTTTTTTTTTTGCGGTACGCGGGCCTCTCACTGTTGTGGCCTCTCCCGTTGCGGAGCACAGGCTCCGGACGCGCAGGCTCAGCGGCCATGGCTCACGGGCCTAGCCGCTCCGCGGCATGCGGGATCTTCCCAGACCGGGGCACGAACCCGTGTCCCCTGCATTGGCAGGGGGACTCTCAACCACTTCACCACCAGGGAAGTCCTTTCTTACTCATTTTTTAAAATTATGATTTTGATCATTGCTTCTATTCCAGTTCCCATTTTCCTGAGAGTTTAATTATTAAATTGCCTCTTTAGTCTATATTCTATACATTATCAACTAGTTTAAACTTTTGTTCCTTTTTCTCTGCTTTCTGCGAGAACTTCCCAAATGTATACACTAATTTAATTAGCGTCCACTCCAGTAATTTGATGTTCTTCAGAATGAATTACATTCTTTACTGTCTCCAATGGGATTTAATTTTGTGTTGCTTTTAATTTCACTGCAATTCTTTTTTATGTCATCCATTTCCTTTGTATATAGTTCTGCTACCTTTTCTTCTTTGCCTGTACTCTACTTTGGTTGAGTTGGTATCTTCTTGTAATCTTTTGAGAATTTGAGTTTTGCCTTTCCTGAGTGTTACAGATAGTATGCCTTTCCTTTATGTTTCATAGGCAATATGTTGGTTTGTATTTCTGTTTTGCTTCCCTTCACATAACTAAAGAAATATTCTGAGATGATGTTTGTGAATTGACAAGGTATATGAATGCATTTGGCCTCATTATGTGTTGAATCCCCTTTTCATACCAATAGCTAGAAGACTGGTTGATGTCTACAGACTAATTCTCAGCGTTTATCATACTATTTTCTAACACGGAATTATTGGGCTGATTTGGAATGTCTCCTATCCTCATTATCTGGGGGAATTAACACATAATGTAAAGAATACTGTAATTCCCTTTGTGTACTCCCTTTGGACCCTCATTTTATCTAATCTTGTCTTTGGTGTTTTATATGTAAATACTCTGTTTTAGAATTCATTATGCTGTTGAAAGCTTACTATCCACTTTTGGTCGTGTGGCCTTCTGGAAATTTTAATCTCCAACTGGTTGTAGTAAGATACGTATTAGTTGGTTGAAGGGGTGGGGGCAAAAAGATAACCAGTCAGTAGAAGGACGGATTCCCAGCTCTCTTAGCTGGTATAGGTTTTAAGTTTCTGAATGAAGAATTCAGAGGAACAGAGGGTTTCCAACTGACTTTTAGAAGAGCTTAGCATGGTGTACCCGCAACAATGTTTTCAATTTCTTTCCATCAGCCTTGTCTTAGTTGAAATTCCTCTAGTGTTCTACAAACAGATTGACATGCTAGTTTTTCATGTTTTGAGTTGTCTTTTTTCATATCAACAAAGTTACTTTCATCGCAGGTTAAGAGAAGTTTCAACAGAGGCTGCTAACCAGATTCTATCTATTTTAAACTAGAAGCCCTACTATGTTGGAGGTAGGGAATAAAGTAAAGGGACAGATAGAAGCCAAACTTCTCAGAATATTGCTTGTTTATAGAGTTGACTTTAAAACTATATAAATGTTTTATATAAGTAAAACAAAAATTAAGTTTTAAAAGTCTCTTCCTTTTCTTTCAATGTAGTCCTTCCGCTTCTTTGTCCACTATTTCGCATTTTTTACTTACACCCATCACACAGAGGTGTCTGTGGCGTGCCCAATCTAGGATATCCTAGGTCATTTCTCCTCATATCCAGCCCCGTTGTCACTCTTTTTGTGGTTTCTCTCCTTTCCTAATTATCTTTTCCATACCTCCTTGAGGTTGGAAGGTAAAAGAGAGAGTACAGAAGAGAGAAAGAAGAGCTGTCTTCGTTTTTTGTTTTGTTTTTTGTTTTTTTTTGGCAGTACGCGGGCCTCTCACTGTTGCGGCCTCTCCCGTTGTGGAGCACAGGCTCCGGACGCGCAGGCTCAGTGGCCATGGCTCACGGGCCCAGCCACTCCGCGACATGTGGGATCTTCCCGGACCGGGGCACGAACCCATGTCCCCTGCATCGGCAGGCGGACTCTCAACCACTGCGCCACCAGGGAAGCCCCGTTTTGTTTCTTTTGGTCAGGATATTATTAGTTTCATGGGCCCAACTGGAGATGATATAAGCTTTGGGGGTTTACATAACTTTGGAAAATTATGGAGTATTAATTGGTTCTTTTCCAGGGACATTTTTATAAAGAGGCATTTAAATTTTTTATTTAATTTATTTATTGACAGTTTCAATGTATATTTTATAAAATATTGGCTATATTTCCTGTGTTGTACAATATATCCCTGTAGCTTATTTTATATAATAGTTTGTACGTCTTAGTCCCTAACCCCTGTATTGCCCCTTCCCCCCTTCCTTCTCCCCACTGGTAACCACTAGTTTGTCCTCTATTTATGTGAATTTGCTTCTTTTTTGTTATCTTCACTTGGTTGTTGTAATTTTTTTTAGATTGCACATATAAGTGATATTATACCATATTTGTCTTTCTCTGTCTGACTTGTTTCACTTAGCATAATGCCCTCTAAGTCCATCCATATTGCTGCCAATGGCAAAATTTTGTTCTTTTTTATGGCTGAGTAGTATTTCAGTGTGTGTGTGTGTGTGTGCGCGCGCGCGCGCCACATCTTCTTTATCCATTCATTTGTCTATGGACACTTAAGTTGCTTCCATATCTTGGCAGTTGTAAATAATGCTGCTATGAACATTGGGGTGCATGTATCTTTTCAAACTAGTGTTTCTGGTTTTTTTGGATATATACCCAGGTGTGGAATTGCTGGGTCATATTGTAGTTCTATTTTTAGTTTTTTGAGAAACCTGCATACTGTTTTCCACAGTGGCTGTACCAGTTTGCATTCCCACCAACAGTGTAGGAGGGTTTCCTTTTCTCCACATCCTCTCCAACGTTTGTTATTTATAGACATTTTGATGATAGTCATTGTGGCAGGTATGAGGTGATATCATTGTGGTTTTGATTTGCATTTCCCTGATGATGACTGATGTTGAGCTAATCATCAATAGTAAATTCATGCTATTCAGGATTCTTAAACTATAGTACATTTGTTCAGAGTATGAAAGTAAAGCAATATTTTAAAACATTCTTTATATTCCACATGGTACTGAGGGCTATGAGGAACACTGAAGAAGGGATCCTATTCCCTTTTCTTAAGATAAGAAGTAGTAATTGAGATGATAATGTTATGCTTCAAGCAACAACACAACGTGATTAAGGCCCAAAGTATTGGGTTGGCCAAAAAGTTCTTTCGGGTTTTTGGCCAACCCAATATATGACATAGATTCAGTGTATTGTAAGAACAAACGATGAGATCTATTAGGGTATTAAAACATGATATCAATTAAGTCTTAAAAGTTCAGCGTAATTTGGTAGAGCAAAGTAATGAGTAACTATAGCACAATGATCCTGGAAATGGGGAGAACATTAACCTTCACCTCTATTTATTTATTTTATTTTGACAGTCTCTCCAATTTGATTTTTAAAGTCACAGCCACAATTATAAGTAGGGAACCATATCTGTTGAACTTCCCAAGCATTACATAAATAGTTTGAAGAGAGATACGTCTATGTACAAGATGTATAAGATGCCTCTGTGTGTGTGTGTGTGTGTGTGTGTGTGTGTGTGTGTGTGTGTGTATTTTTTGAGCAGTTTTAGGTTTACAGGAAGCTTGAGCTGAAGGTACACGGTTCCCATACATCCACTTATTCTCTCCCCTACACAGTTTTCCCTCTTATTAACGTCTTGCATTAGTGTGGTACTTTTGTTACAATTGATGAGCCAACATTAATACATTATTATTAACAAAAGTCCATAGTTTACATTAGGGTTCACTCTTTATGTTGTACGTATTACAGGTTTTGACAAACGTTTAATGACACTTGTCCACCATTATAGTAACATATGGAATAGTTTCACTGCCCTAAAATTGCCCCATGCTTCACCTATTTATCCCTCCCTCCTTCCTTCCCAAACCCTTAGCAACCAGATCAGATCTTTTTACTGTCTCCACAGTTTTGCCTTTTCCAGAAAGCCATATAACTGGAATAAAATAGTATATAGCTTTCTCAGATTGGCCTCTTCACTTGGCAGCCTGCATTTAAGTTTCCTCCGTGTCTTTTTGTGGCTTTGTATTTCTATTTAGCACTGAATAATACTCCATTGTATGGATGTACCACAACTCGTATATCCATTTACCTGTTGAAGGACATCTTGGCTGCTTCCAAGTTTTGGCACTTATTAATAAAGGTGCTATAAACATTTGTGTGTAGACCCTTGTGAGGACCTATGTTATTAATTCATTTGGGTAAATACCAAGGAACACGATTGATGGATCCTATGGTAAGAGTATGTTTAGTTTTGTAAGAAACTGCCCAGTGTCTTCCAAAGTGTCTGTATCCTTTTTCATTCTCACCAGCAATGAATGAGAATTGTTACTGCTCCCCATCCATGCTAGCCTTTGGTGTTGTCAGTGTTTTGCACTTCCGACATTCTAATAGGTGTGTGGTGTTATCTTATTGCTGTTTTAATTTGCAATTCTATAATGACTTTTGATGTTGAGCATCCCTCATATGCATATTTGCCACCTGCATTATCTTCCTTAGTGAGGTGTCTGTTCAAATCTTTTGCCCATTTGTAATTACATTGTTTGTTTTCTTATTGTTGAGTGTTAAGAGTTCTTTGTCTATTTTGGATACTAGTCCTTTATGAGATGTTTTGCAAAATTTGTCTCCCAGTCTGTGGCTTGTCTTAGCATTCTCTTATCAGTGTCTTTAAAAGAGCAGAAGTTTTTCATTTTAATGGAGTCCATCTTATTTTTCTTTCTTAGATCACACTGTCGGGGTTGCACTTGAAAAGTCATCGGTCAAACCCAAGGTCACCTAGATTTTCACCTATGCTATATTCTGGGAATTTTATAGCTTTGCATTTTATTTTTAGGTTTAGGGTCCATTTTGAATGAATTTTTGTCAAGGAATTTCTTTGTGACTATGTTAATGAGGGATATTGGTTTGTAGTTTTTTTTAGTGATGTCTTTTTCTGGCTTTGATATCAGATTAATACTGGCCTCATAGAATGGATTATAAAGTATGTTCCCTCCTTCTGTATCTACTGAAAGAGCTTGCAAAAATTTGGATTTTTTCATTCAGTATTTGATATAATTCACCAATGATGTCATTTCTACCTGTCCTTTTTTTGTGGGTTTAAAACAATTTAAACAACCTTATTTTGCAGTAGTTGATGTATGATAAGCTGCACATATTTAAATCCTATATTTTAATGAGTTTTAACATGTGTAAACCATTATCACAATAATAAACATATACATTACCTCCAAAACGAAATTGTCCTCATGATTCTGTCTGCTCCTCTCTGACCCTAGATCTCCTGGAAGACATTGACCTTCTCTCTGTCACTATAGGTGAGTTTCCAATTTCTTTAACTTTATATAAATTGAATCATTCATTTCTTTTTGGTCTGATTTATTTCACTTAGCATATTTACATTGAGGTTTATCCGTGTTGTAGCACGTATTAGTAATTCATTCTTTTTTACTGCTGAGAAGTATTCTATTGTATGGATATAGCAGAGTCTTGTTTTGTTTTAATACATTCATCTGTGGATGTACATTTAGATCTCTTTCCTGTTTTGGGCCGTTATAAATAAAGCTGTTATAAATAGTCATATACAAGTCTTTGTATGGACATATGCTTTCATTTTTCCTGGGTTATACCTAGGAGGGGGATGGCTGAATCATATGTTAGGTGGATGCTTAACTATTTAAGAAACTGCTAAACTGTTTTCCAAAGCAGCCACACCATTTTGCATTCCAACCATTGGTGGCTGAGAATTACAGTTGTTCTAAATCCTTGCTAACACTTGGTAAGGTCAGTCTTTTTAATTTTAGGCTTCCTAATTGGTCTGTAGTGGTATCTCACTGTGCTTCTAATTGTTATTTTCCTCATGACTAATGATGTTGAATGCCGTTTCATGTGCTTATTTATCGCTTTTATGTCTTCTTTGATGAAGTGTTTGTTGAAACCCTTTGCCTATTCTTTTGTTATTGTTGTTGGTATTGTTGGATTAGATTTGCTAAAACTTTGTTTAGAATTATTGCATTTATGTCCATGAGGGATATTGGTCCTTAGTTTTCTTTTCTTAAAACAATTTAGCTGGTTTTGTTCGTAGCATAATGTTGGTATTAGTGTGTGAGTTGGAAAGGATTCCCTCCTCTTCAATTTCTGGAAGAGTTTGTATAGAATTGGCATTATTCCTTCATTAACTGTTTGGTTACCATTGAAGCCATCTGATCTTGAAATTATGTTTGTAGAAAGGATTTTAACTACAATTTCAGTTTCTTTAACAAATATAGGTTTATTCAGATTATCTTTTCTTCAGACAGCTCTGGTAGTTTGTGCTGTCAAGCAATTTGTCCATTTTATCAAAGTTTTTAAATGTTTTGGTACAAAGTTCTTCAAAATATTTCATTATTCTTTAAATTTTTCTAGACTCTGTAGTGATGTCACTCCTTTAATTCCTGATATTCATAATTTTTCCTTGACCTGTCTGGCTAAAGGCTTATCACATTTATCGATCTTCTCAAAGAATCACTTTTCGGCTTTGTTGATTTTTGTCTATTTTCTGTTACTATTTCACTGATTTCTACTACGAACTTTATTGTTTGACTTTTATTAATTTTGGGTTTAACTTGCTATTCCTGTCCTGGTATCTAAAGGTGGAAGTTGAAGTCATTGATTTCAGAATGTTCTTATTTTCTAATATAAGCATTTTTGTCTTTAATCCATAGAGGCATCCTGCACATTTTAATATATTGTGTTTTCATTTTCATCCATTTCAAAATACTTCTAATTTAACTTTTGGTTTACCTCTTAGATCCATGGGCTATTTAGAAATATGATATTTAGCTTCCAAAATTTGGGTATTTTATAGAAATCTTTTTGTTATTGATGTCTAATTAAATTTCATAGTGGTCAGAGAAGCTATTTAATGTGACCTGAATTCTTTAATGTTTTTGAGACTTATTTTATGACCTCGAGTATGGTCTATCTTTGTAAGTGTTCCCTTTTTACTTGGAAAGAATGTGTATTCCATCACTGAACAGTTAAAGAGGCTCACTCTATTTTGCCTGCATCAGTGAAGCTGTCAGCCCTCATTGGCCTGCCCTGCTCTGGCAGAACATCCATGCCAATGGAGCTGGAGGGCTGTTGGGAACATCCCAGGCAAAAATGCCACAGACTCCTACTATTTCTACTCAGTATTCAGCAGTTTTCAAGCATAAATGCTTCTTACATTGTTATATGTGTTTGGACTACTTCCATAGTACAGAAATGGTTGCTTTTCTCAATTTTCTTCAGCATTTTAGTTGCTTTTAGGGGAGAGGATTTGCCAGACTCCTCACTCAGCCATAGCCCGAGGTTGATTTGGGGCTATGGTTTTTTTTTTTTTTTTTTGGCGGTGGTTATTAAACTTTTATTATATTTTAAAATCTGAAAACTGTAAAACAGTATTTATACAAACACCTGAGGACTGTTTAACTGAGCACAGCATCTTCACACAAACAATTTGAGGGAAGACCAAGTTTAAGTTAGAATTTTGTCTTATAGCACAAAATGAATAACATAGATGAAACCACCCTTTAAATAGAAGTATTCTCATATAAAGTACATTTGGTTTTCTAAAAAAGAAAATGTACATTCTTGCCCCTGGTGTACATTTTATTGGCATTTATAACAAATGGCTAATACTTTTAGCACAGATTCTCATAGCTTATTAACATTGCACCAAACTTATACAAAGTACTAACAATAAACATATAGCACCATTTCCCCTTGAAAGTTCTAACTTTAAAAATAAAGCCCAAAATGATAAGTCTGAATTAATGCATCTTCCAAAATTTAGCAGAATAAATGGCTCAGAGCTAAGCAAATTAACTAGCAACATTGCATAGGACAGAGAACTTCCCTGTATGGAAACCAATCTATGGATTGTTTCTTATCCCCTGAAGACTAAGCTGAGAGGTACTAGTGATAGCAAATGATGCACATATTTTTTTCAGAATAAAAACATCGAACTATATAAATAGTTCACCATTACCTCTGTGGCAGTGCAAAGTGCCATATTAAATTCAAAAAGAACAGATTTACTTGTTTGAATACCTACAGGTATAGAATAATATATAAATATGGTATAGTATCTGTATGAAGAATAAAACACAGACAATAAAATATATATATATTAAAAATTTGGGCACAGGTGTCCTGATATAGAGATATGAGAAATGAATGCCTAGTTAAATGTCTAAGCTTAGAGAAAATATGTAAAGTTTTGAAATAATAGGTATTTCACTGAAAAATGTTAATCAGACTCCATCCAAACCACCCTTGTAGTATGATATCTCTTGCATAAAACAACCATTCTATCTTACAATTGTTTGAAATTTATCAAAAAGTGATAAGAAGACTTTATGAAAGTTTATAAGCTTGTTTTTTTTTTCTTTAAATATGAACAAACACAACATACAGAGAAATAATAACGAAAGGAAAATAATTTATATGGCTATTCCCTTTCCGGAAATCGGTAGAACACAAACAGAACATTGCAGTAACAGACATAAAATATTTGAAAAAGAGATGATACCTACAGTTGCATCTTTAAATTCTTTTCTAAGGAAAACTTCTCATGGATTTCACTAGAGAGCCTGTCAGTCCCTGATACTTTCCCCTTTGGGATGTAGCTGTTTTGGTTTTATATATAAACATTAATCAAAATCAATGGTGTTTCTCTGTTTCCTGCATTAAGTATATTTGTAAACTGTACAATTAAATAATAAACTGTAAAGTGTAAAATAATAAAAAGACATAAAGGACTGCCAAGTTGAATATGCTAACACTAACATGTTAATGTGTTTTAAAGAAGTAGACTGGGCTTGTAATGTAGTTCTGCAATTCTGGATATAACGTAGTTTTAGAGGAACTGTCTACAGAACAAAAACTGCTACGAGAATAAAAATACTTTTAAATTAAAAAGTTATCAAGACAATTGAAAATTATGTCTAATCTAAGCTTACACATTTTTTTTCAATTATATTTTCCTTCTTTAAGTTTTTCAATATAGTAACATAACTTTACGGCTGGCCCCAACTCCAGCCCCATATACTTCATCATCACATCACTTTTGAGTAGTAGCAGAGCCTTCCCATCAATCTCATGTTGCATGAAGAGGTCGGCGAGGGGGCCTGATATCTGAGGATCTTTATGTTTCATAAACTGTATCACTTCATCCACAGACCAGGTTGAAGGGTCCTTAGAGAAGCCTTGTTTCAGGACACTGGGGTCAGGTACAGCTATATAACTTGGAGCTTCACTTTTCCTCTGCATCTGGAATGTAACTTCATGGTGACTGCTCTTGGGAGGTGATTCGGTCCCCACCAGTGTTGAACTCGAGGTGCATGGCACACTTTGAGAAACACTACTGGAGACCGGAGTATGAGTGCTTATAGGACTTGTGCTGGCAGGATTCAAAGAACTTGCTGGATTTAGTTGTGAGTTTTTGGACTCCTCAGAAAGCATTTCCCCTTTGGGCATGCCATTTCCCTCAGAAGATAATACTTCTTCTACAAGAAAAAAAAAAAGACAAAGGCAATAAGAAAAAAGACAAAGGCAATTATCTTCAACAGACTTACAGCTCGAATACTATTAAAAGGTCAAAAATCCCCTAACTGCCAACAACAGTTCACTTAAGCCATGCTATACTGAACCACAAACCTCTAACACAAAGCACATGGCCATCCCCTTCTTGGTGTTTATAGTAATGGACACTGTCCTGAAATCCAAATTGATTCTAATGATATCACCTATTTTTCTCACGGCAACTAACCCTTGCCAGTCTTGCCACCAAGACTATGAACACCTCACTAAAGCATTTATTTTTAGGAATGCAGTTCTTCACAACTCTTTGTTACAATATGATCACAGAGTTGGTTTCTAACATTTGCTTACTCCTTGGGCACTTAAAACTTTTACTGGAGAAACGTACTAGGTTTTTCTATTCCTCTTTCTATCAGCTTTTAGCAATACAAAGCTGAATGGAAAATATGGCTATAACTGTTTTTCTTTAATCTGAGGAGAAATGACAACTGTGCACTTCTGAAGGGAATGAAGCGCTCAACAAAGCTGCCAAAGTAGTAGCCTAACTGCCAAACTGATTTGGGGGAATATAATCCCCTACTTCCAGCATCAACACTCAAGAGCATATAAGTGATAGAAGAGTGACTTTTCTCCCCAATCTTGCAGCATGTAAATACTATTTACCTTCAGAGGCATGCACTTCTGCTTTGGGGAGCTTAGGAGAGAGAGGAGCAACATAAGGCAGAGGTTCCTGAGAAGGTCGTTTGGTGCTTTTCTTTTCTGTTGTATCTTCTTTTACTGATTTATTTTGATCATGCTCTGCAGGGCTATGACCATTACCTGTATAAGAGCTAAAATGCTGGCTACTCAAAAGGTTATCATACTGCAGGCTGTGGCACAATTTCTCAAGAAAGCAAAGAGCACATGATGCACTGTTCACTGGAGGGAGCTGGATGGAATGAGTTTCCCCATCAAAGGAGGCGGTTATCACTTCTCCTTCATGATCATCTGGCACAAGGAATCCAAAAACAGTCTTACGTTGAATGGCACAATCCACACAGGCCTGCACCGTCCGCCGGAGCACCACTTTGACAGGGCCTGGGCCCAAGTGATCGGGCAGCTGCTGGATTTTCTTCTGATCCAGGTGAGGGCCAGAGCTTCCATGTTTGTTTACATAGACACAGACTATAGGCACCACTATTTTAGATGACCCAGGAACAGCATCCTTATCATATAAAACACCACCACGTCCTCTGGCCAGCATACTGACAGAAGTTGAAGATGTGCAACATACAACAGGAATACATTTTTCCTTTCTTCCTGAGTTTGGGCCTTTTTTCCTTGGTGTGGTATTTTTAACAGAACTCCCCTTCTTGGGGACTGGAGTATGTGCAGGTGATTTAGTCCGACCTGATTTCCTGATCTGCTGTGTTGGCAATATTACAGCAGTTTTCTGTAGAGACTGCATTGAACGCTGGGTTGCTTTGGAAGGAGAAGTCTGTTTTTGCTGTATTCTTTGTAACAGGAACATGAGTTCCTGGTGGTTGTAATACATCTCCTGTCAGGCGACACCACCCAACTGGGAAAATATCTCGACAGTCATACTTGCACCAGTAATCAAAAGCTCCACTCCAGCCATCGAACGTGATATAAACTTCATCTCCTTTAACATCTCCAGTAGTTGCACGGCAGATCAGATAAGGGTTCTTTCTGTCTATAGCTTCAAGTTTCATTTCCACTTTAAAATTATTTAGAGGTGGCTTTGGTGGTTCCTTCTTAAAGAATGTTGCAGGTGCCATTTCAGATCCACTCAGTGTTCGCAAGAGGAACATTGGCCAAGATGATATGTTCATCTGGTACCCCAGTGGAGGCTGAAGTAAGTCCCCCTCCTTTTCACATGTCCCAACAGGCTGTATGTCCAGAGAATCAACAAGCCGCCAAAAATCATTTCTGTTGTCACTACCATCCAGTCTTAAACGTAGCCTGGCACCAGTAATTCCAACGACTGTGGCGATACATATTGAAATCATATTGCGAGGGTCATGGGCTTCCAATTTCATACCAACTTTGAAGTCATTAGCTGGTGGAATCTTGGACTGTCTGAAACACTCTGAAGGAGCACTTAAAGATCCAGTCTATTTCAAGTAATTTTCCCAGTGAAAATCATCATTTTGCACAGAAGATGTGCCTGACTGAGGAGCTTTCTCTTGATTCTCCTTCTTTGCATCCATTGACTCTTCATTCACTGCTCGCCCCATGGTATCCCTCTCTGGTGTTCTTTGCTCGAGTCTCGTCAGCGAAAAGAGCGAAATTCTGTCACACTGGTCCAGCGAGCCGGTACCGGTCTTCACACCACCGCCACCATGTTTGAGATACCATTTACACCACAGCAATACTTGCGCGCGTGCCCCGCAACCGCCACCGCTGCCCCGCCCCCCGCCCCGCTGCCCGCGTGCCCTGGGGTTGCCGCAAGCTTGCCCTCCGACCTCGGCCGCGGGCGGTGGCGAGCCATGAGACTCTGCGGCTCGGGGAAAGCCCTTGGCAGTTCTCCCTCATCCTCGCCCCACCCCAATCTGCCCTCCCGCCAAAAAAAAAAAAAAAAAAGCCAGTCGCAGCCCATGCACCCAAGACCGTGGTGGGCCCCCAATTGGGAACCCAGGGTCCACGTCAAATTTCATCCAAGGGGAACTCGCTCCCCTTGGCCATCGACTTCGACTCTCGGCCACCGCCCACCCTCGCCACCGGGGCTATGGTATTTTAAACAATGAGTGGGAAGTTTTGAGGCAGCATTCCCTAACAAAATTTTGTTCCTCCAAACTCCAGGGTGGTCTCTTCAAGTTTTGCACCAACAACTGAGAGAAAAAGGCACCTACCTATATATAAAATGTAACTACAGTTAGCCTGTTTTGCAAAGTGTGAGTTGGAATTGACAAATTCCATATTAATTAACAGAATTGTTATATATATGCTAAGTAACAATTAGCAATTGAGCTACAAGGTAATAGAAACTGTATAGAAAAATGCAATGGGCATAGTCTGTTATTTAGTCTCCACTTTTGAGCAGTTGCTTACAGTACAACTAAGATGTCAATGGAATTTTCTCTGAGGCAACCAAAGAGGTCTTTTCCCTGTAGAAGGTCATGGATGGTAAACTGAGCTGTGATACAGATAAGGATCAGTGGATAACAAAGAACCAAAACAAGGATAGAAGCAAATCAGGACATAACATTTCCTTCAGCTAAGGCTTTTTCTAGCTCCCAGAAAGTCTGGATTGTAGTCAATACCATTTACACCACAGCAATACTTGTTAATAATTTATATCATATATTTATTATACATTTATATTTATCATATATTTATATTCAAATATATTATATTTAAATATATATTTATTTTATATTTACATATTTATATGAGATATAATTTGTATATCTTGTACACAAATATACTGTCAAGACTATCGATTAAAGAATCTGCATGTAGTGAGGTTACATGTTAAATTGCACATTTTTATCCAGCAGAGGTGCAAATAATTTCTGTCTTGTAGAAAGGGTGATGTCACAGCTTACAGTTTATTGCTCTGTAGACAATTACCACTTTTGTATTTAACCCAGCAATCTTATCCTAACATTCCTTATTACATTGCCTACAATTAGTTAGCTCCTCAAATGTTCTTTGAATCAATCTTAACATTTTATTGGTTCCTTCATTAATTAATTTTTTAAATAAAATTTTTGACATGAGTTATAATTTTAAAAATTTGAAAATTAGTAATATGTGTGTACATAGAAAAATCTAGAAAGAGGGAGAAGAAGAAGGAAAGGGTGAGAGAGAAAATGCACATTATTTAGTGCACTGTGAATAATTATTTCCATGAGGTAGATTCCATTTAAATTTTTCATTTTAAGACCCTGGGTTAGAAGGAACCTTTCAGATACAGTTGACGTATATGCATGTGTCTCAGTGACAGGTACGTGAACAGCCTCTGTTTATAGCGCAGGATAAGGTTCATGTTAGAATTCTCCAGGGAGCGATTTCAAAATATATTCAATACTTATTCATGTTCCCCCCTTCTTCTTCTCCCTCCACTTCTATCATACTTTTAGGACTGGATTCAGCTGCAATTAAGAGAAAACAAATTATGTGTCTTGCCTAAATAGGAGTTTACCTATTTTTTTCTCACTGACCAAGAAATTCAGAGATAAGCTACCCAGGGGAAGTGTAGCTGCTCAAGGAAGTCATTTTGACTCGGGTTCCTTTTTGCCTCCTGATCCTCCAATCTTGGAGTAAGATTTTGTTCCTCATGGTGGAAAGACTTTGGCATTCCCTTTAAAAGTTATTATTCCCCATACCAGGCAAGAAGAAGGGAGAATGGTAAAGAGCAAAACACATGTCAGCTAGATTTGTCTCTTTTCAGGAAAACTGTAGATTTCCTAAATGTTCCACCCAGCAGATTTCTATGTTTATCTCAAGATACTGAGTCACAGAGTCAAGTATAGCTACAGAAGTCTGGAGAGGGGAGCATTAATGGACACAGCACTCTCTCAATAAAATCTGTGTTCTCGTAAGGGGAGAATCCATTTTGGGTAGGCAGGTAGGTGTTACAGCCACCAAAAGGGTATTTGAATCTGGAGGATGAAGTACTTCTATACATTTTGAAATTTTCCCCAATTGATTCTGGCAGTCACCTTACCAAACTCGTCATTATTTGAATAATGGTATCTGAACAAAACCCATTCTTACCTTCTACTTTATAAGATCATTCAGGACTAATCATTACGTTTATAATTGTGAATACAAACACTGTTGCCTTTCTAATATTTGGAGTTTCTCCTTCTCTTTTTAAAATTCATATTTTTATTATTTGCGTCTCTCAAGCGGCCCTTTGTCTGATGTTACTGTTTTTGACATTGCTTCCTGGATTGCAAAAGTTTAAACCAGCAAACAAAAATCACAATTCCATTGTCAAGCTAGTGTCAGCTTTCCACTAAACTGTCAGTATTTCACAATATATAATTAAATTTTAAGTTCTAAAATCCTTTTGTAGAGAGAATTTATTATAGTTTGGTTACTTAGCTTCAGTTTACCAGTTTTTTATTTGTTTTCTCTCTTCATACAAATGCCAAGTAGACATAAGCTCACAAAGGTAGGGGTCCAACTTGTTTGTTGTTTGTAGTGGTATCACCTGTGTCCCAAAGCGTATGTAGAGCTCAATAAATCTTTAATAAATGAATGAATACATAACAATAGCCAGATTGCATTGGAGGGATCATTTTATATAGTTACCATATGAATATTTCTATCTGCATAGCTACTGGGAAGATTTCTTCTTTTGCAACTAAGATCATTTGCTCACTAACTTTTCCTTCAAAATCAAATTTATATAGTTCTTATATAGTTTCCTGGTGGTTAGGATGATTCCTTGAGGGATAGACTCATATTTTAGAAATGTAGAATGGCTTATCTTGGTCTGCTTTAGAGAGAGGTGAATGCAGTGGGGGAATACAGCTACTGACCTTATTCAAGTAATACTTGTGAACAATTTTTGCCCTGTTATCTGATTGTAAAGTTTGTTTTACTTTCTTTTCTGGAAGCAAATATTGTTCTACAGTTGAAAAAGCCATAAGGCTAAAAATAACCCTTCCAACCTGCGTTTGTGGCAATATCAGAATACCTGCATGAAACAGTACTCTGGAAAAAGAAATTACCAAAGCTTTCTCAAATTGAATATAAAGAGAGTTAAGGAAACAGTCTATATGCTTGTCATTTTACATCTTAATTCCCAGTGTTACTTTGTAATAAACAGTATTTTCCAGTTTAAGCTTTTTACTTGTGCTTCACTGGGAAAATTATCTAAAACTTGGAAACCTCAAGTTTAATTACTAAATTTTGGTAAAAGAGATTATTATTATTCTTTTAGTGCAATTTTGGGCTTGACTTTATATTGTCTGGGCCTTCTTATATCTCTAGAGAGGCAGAGACTAATTTGTAAATTTTTATCCGGAGGAAATGCAAATAATTTCTGTCCAATGGAACAGATAATTCCATTATAGAGTTGCCATATTTAGCAAATAAATATGCATGCAATATTTAGGACTTTATACTGAAAAAATTATTCACCGTTCATCTGAAATTCACATTTAACTCTGCATCCTATATTTTATTTGGTGATTCCATCCCCAGAAGTTTCAGTTTATGGCCATGTAGGTCATTAGCCAGTTTGGTTTCTAACTCAGGAATCTCATTGTAATATTGCCTATTAATACTTAGCTTCTCAAATGTTCTTTGGACTGGTTTTATCATGTTACTGTTTCCCTAAGTAATGAATTACAGGAAATATTTGACACATTTATTTTATGTATGTGTAAGAGTTCTGGTTGGTCTTTTGGAAAAATATACTTAATAATTTTATAGGTCATCCACTGAGATGCCCATGTAGCCTCATCCCATGGAGCCAAGTAAACTGCATTGCTGGGGAAATATATATACCTCATGAACAGCTTCATCCCAGTTAGGTCTTTTCTTGGCTCTCAAAATAAATCCCAAGTAGTGATAGAGCTTTGTATTTGTTTTTTCTCTATTTTTGTTTACTTACTTTTGTTTTGCTTTCTTTGTTTCTTCTACTGATTTTTTATTTTTGTTTCTGGTTATTATATGGCCAATAAGTTATTCTCATTGGTGGCAGCAATAATTGGGACTTTGGTTTTATCACCTGACCATTTGGTGATGTCTGTGGGATGAATAATGGATATATATTTTCTTTTGTAAATAAGTGCTTATATCCATTGAAATCCCTCAAATACACAGGAAACAAAGAAAGTGAACTTCTAATATTTTAGAAGTTTAGAAACATTTTAAAACTCCAAGTTCACATAATAAAGATTAATCTTTAGACACATTTGACTAAGTTAATAATTTTGGTTTAAAAATGATAGTTATGCAGCTTTTCTCGGAGTTTATCAAAATGTGGTATAATACAAGTGTACATTTTATATTTTTTATTTTTTTGAATGTTTATATTGGGGTATAGTTGATTTACAATGCTGTGTTAGTTTCATGTGTATAGCACAGTTATTCAGTTATATATGTACATATATCTATTCTTTTTCAGATTCTTTTTCCATATAGGTTATTATAGAGTATTGAGCAGAGTTCCCTGTGCTATACAGCAGGTCCTTGTTGATTATCTATTTTATATATAGTAGTGTATATGTTAATTTCAACCTGCTAATTTATCCCTCCCCTGCTACCTTTCCCCTTTGGTAACCATACATTTGTTTCCTAAGTCTGTGGCTCTGTTTCTGTTTTGTAAATAAGTTCATTTGTATCATTTTTTACATTCCACATATAAGGGATATAATATGATATCATTTTATAATTTTAATAAGAGTTTGATTTGTTTTCCCTCATAAAGAGAATCGTTATTCTGAACTCTCTAAACTTCTAATATTGGTTTAATAATCAAACTTATATTACTCCTACATAATTAAAATTATGAAAAATATAAATTTGTGCTCACCTAAATTGTTTCATTATTCTCACAAACATTTTGTCTCACAAACTTTTTATATTAACAATAATTATATTTCATAGTTTGAAAGCTTACACATAATTATTTTTTTATTTAACATCGTTATTGGAGTATAATTGCTTTACAATGGTGTGTTAGTTTCTGCTTTATAACAAAGTGAATCAGTTATACATATACATATGTTCCCATATCTCTTCCCTCTTGCGTCTCCCTCCCTCCCACCCTCCCTATCTCACCTTTCTAGCTGGTCACAAACCACATAGCTGATCTCCCTGTGCTATGCGGCTGCTTCCCACTAGCTATCTACCTTACGTTTGGTAGTGTATATATGTCCATGCATCTCTCTCGCTTTGTCACAGCTTACCATTCCCCCTGCCCATATCCTCAAGTCCATTCTGTAGTATGTCTGTGTCTTTATTCCTGTCTTACCCCTAGGTTCTTCATGTCATTTTTTTCTTAAATTCCATATATATGTGTTAGCATACGGTATTTGTCTCTCTCTTTCTGACTTACTTCACTCCACCTCATTACAAATAGCTCAGTTTCGTTTCTTTTTATGGCTGAGTAATATTCCATTGTATATATGTGCCACATCTTCTTTATCCATTCGTCTGTCGACGGACACTTAGGTTGTATCCATCTCCGGGCTATTGTAAATAGAGCTGCAATGAACATTTTGGTACATGACTCTTTTTGAATTATGGTTTTCTCAGGGTATATGCCCAGTAGTGGGATTGCTGGGTCATATGGTAGTTCTATTTGTAGTTTTTTAAGGAACCTCCATACTGTTCTCCATAGTGGCTGTACCAGTTTACATTCCCACCAACAGTGCAAGAGGGTTCCCTTTTCTCCACACCCTCTCCAGCATTAATTGTTTCTAGATTTTTTTATGATGGCCATTCTGACCGATGTGAGATGATATCTCATTGTAGTTTTGATTTGCATTTCTGTAATGTTTAATGACGTTGAACATTCTTTCATGTGTTTGTTGGCAATCTGTATATCTTCTTTGGAGAAATGTCTACTTAGGTCTTCTGCCCAACTTTGGATTGGGTTGTTTGTTTTTTTGTTATTGAGCTGCATGAGCTGCTTGTAAATTTTGGAGATTAATCCTTTGTCAGTTGCTTCATTTGCAAATATTTTTTCCCATTCTGAGGTTTATCTTTTGGTCTTGTTTATGGGTTCCTTTGCTATGCAAAAGCTTTGAAGTTTCCTTAGGTCCCATTTGTTTATTTTTGTTTTTATTTCCATTTCTCTAGGAGGTGGGTCAAAAAGGATCTTGCTGTGATTTGTGTCATAGAGTATTCTGCCTATGTTTTCCCCTAAGGGTTTGACGGTGTCTGGCCTTACATTTAGACCTTTAATCCACTTTGAGTTTATTTTTGTGTATGGTGTTAGGGACTGTTCTAATTTTATACTTTTACATGTACCTGTCCAGTTTTCCCAGCACCACTTATTGAAGGGGCTGTCGTTTCTCCACTGTATATTCTTGCCTCCTTTATCAAAGATGAGGCGACCATATGTGCATGGGTTTATCTCTGGGCTTTCTATCCTGTTCCATTGATCTAATTTCTGTTTTTGTGCCAGTACCATACTGTCTTGATTACTGTAGCTTTGTAATATAGTCTGAAGTCAGGGAGCCTGATTCCTCCAGCTCCGTTTTTCGTTCTCAAGATTGCTTTGGCTATTCAGGGTCTTTTGTGTTTCCAGACAAACTGTGAAATTTTTTGTTCTAGTTCTGTGAAAAATGCCATTGGTATTTTGATAGGGATTGCATTGAATCTGTAGATTGCTTTGGGTAGTAGACTCATTTTCACAATGTTGATTCTTCCAATCCAAGAACATGGTGTATATCTCCATCTATTTGTATCATCTTTAATTTCTTTCATCAGTGTCTTATAATTTTCTGCATACAGGTCTTTTGTCTCCTTAGGTAGGTTTATTCCTAGTTATTTTATTCTTTTTGTTGCAATTGTAAATGGGAGTGTTTTCTTAATTTCACTTTCAGATTTTTCAGCACTGGTGTATAAGAATGCCAGAGATTTCTTTGCATTAATTTTGTATCCTGGTACTTTACCAAATTCATTGATTAGCTCTAGTAGTTTTCGTGTAGCATCTTTAGGATTCTCTATGTATAGTATCATGTCGTCTGCAAACGGTGACAGCTTTACTTCTTCTTTTCTGATTTGGATTCCTTTTATTTCTTTTTCTTCTCTGATTACTGTGGCTAAAACTTCCAAAACTATGTTGAATAAGAGTGGTGAGAGTGGGCAAACTTCTCTTGTTCCTGATCGTAGTGGAAATGGTTTCAGTTTTTCACCATTGAGGACGATGTTGGCTGTGGGTTTGTCATATGTGGCCTTTATTATGTTGAGGAAAGTTCCCTCTATGCCTACTTTCTGGAGAGTTTTTATCATAAATTGGTTTTGAATTTTGTCGAAAGCTTTCTCTGCATCTATTGAGATGATCATCTGGTTTTTCTCCTTCAATTTGTTAATATGGTGTATCACGTTGATTGATTTGCGTATACTGAAGAATCCTTGCATATTGAAGAATCCTTGTATTCCTGGAATAAACCCCACTGGATCATGGTGTATGATCCTTTTAATGTGCTGTTGGATTCGGTTTGCTAGTTATTTTGTTGAGGCTTTTTGCATATATGTTCATCAGTGATATTGGCCTGTAGTTTTCTTTCTTTGAGACATCTTTTTCTGGTTTTGGTATTAAGGTGATGGTGGCCTCGTAGAATGAGTTTGGGAGTGTTCCTCCCTCTGCTATATTTTGGGAGAGTTTGGGAAGGATAGGTGTTAGCTCTTCTCTAAATGTTTGATAGAATTCGCCTGTGAAGCCGTCCGGTCCTGGGCTTTTGTTTGTTGGAATATTTTTAATCACATTTTCAATTTCAGTGCTTGTGGTTGGTTTGTTTATATTTTCTGTTTCTTCCTGGTTCAGTCTCGGCAGGTTGTACATTTCTAAGTATTTGTCCATTTTATTGGCATAGAGATGCTTGTAGTAATGTCTCATGATCCTTTGTATTTCTGCAGTGTCACTTGTAACTTCTCCTTTTTCATTTCTAATTGTATTGATTTGAGTCTTCTCCCTTTTTATCTTGATGAGTCTGGCTAATGGTTTATCAGTTTTGTTTATCTTCCCAAAGAACCAGCTTTTAGTTTTATTGATCTTTGCTATCGTTTCCTTCATTTCTTTCTCATTTATTTCTGATCTGATCTTTTTGATTTCTTTCCTTCTGCTAACTTTAGGGTTTTTTCGTTCTTTACTTGCTTTAGGTGCAAGTTTAGGTTGTTTATTTGAGATGTTTCCTGTTTCTTAACGTAGGATTGTATTGCTGTAAACTTCCCTCTTAGAACTGGTTTTGCTGCATCCCTTAGGCTTTTGGTCATCGTGTCTCCATTGTCATTTTTTTCTAGGTATTTTTTGATTTCCTCCTTGATTTCTTCAGTGATCACTTCATTATTAAGTAGTGTATTGTTTAGCCTCCATGTGTTCGTATTTTTTACGGATCTTTTCCTGTAGTTGATATCTGGTATCATAGCGTTGTAGTCAGAAAAGATACTTGATACGATTTCAATTTTTTTCAATTTACCAAGGCTAGATTTGTGACCCAAGATATGATGTATCCTGGAGAATGTTCCATGAGCACTTGAGAAAAATGTGTATTCTGTTGTTTTTGGATGGAATGTCCTATAAATATCAATTAAGTCCATCTTGTTGAATGTATCATTTAAAGCTTGTGTTTCCTTATTTATTTTCATTTTGAATGATCTATCCATTGGTGAAAGTGGGGTGTTAAAGTCCTCTACTATGAATGTGTTACTGTCGATTTCCCCTTTTATGGCTATTAGTATTTGCCTTATGTATTGAGGTGCTCCTATGTTGGGTGCATAAATATTTACAGTTGTTATATCTTCTTGGATCGATCCCTTGATCGTTATGTAGTGTCCTTCCTTGTCTCTTCTAATAGACTTTATTTTAAAGTCTATTTTGTCTGATATGAGAATTGCTACTCCAGCTTTCTTTTGGTTTCCATTTGCATGAAGTATCTTTTTCCATCCCCTTACTTTCAGCCTGTATGTGTCTCTAGGTCTGAAGTGGGTCTCTTCTAGACAGCAAATATATGGGTCTTGTTTTTGTATCCATTCAGCCAACCTGTGTCTTTTGGTGGGAGCATTTAGTCCATTTACATTTAAGGTAATTATTGATATGTATATTCCTATTCCCATTTTCTTAATTGTTTTGGGTTTGTTATTGTAGGTCTTTTCCTTCTCTTCTGTTTGTTGCCTAGAGAAGTTCCTTTAGCATTTGTAAAGCTGGTTTGGTGGTGCTGAACTCTCTCAGCTTTTGCTTGTCTGTAAAGGTTTTAATGTCTCCATCAAATCTGAATGAGATCCTTGCTGGGTAGAGTAATCTTGGTTGCAGGTTTTTCTCCTTCATCACTTTCGATATGTCCTGCCACTGCCTTGTGGCTTGCAGAGTTTCTGCTGAAAGATCCACTGTTAACCTTATGGGGATTCCCTTGTATGTTATTTGTTGTTTTTCTCTTGCTGCTTTTAACATGTTTACTTTGTATTTAATTTTTGATAGTTTGATTAATATGTGTCTTGGTGTGTTTCTCCTTGGATTTATGCTGTATGGGACTCTCTGTACTTCCTGGACTTGATTAACTATTTCCTTTCCCATATTAGGGAAGTTTTCAATTATAATCTCTTCAACTATTTTCTCAGTCCCTTTCTTTTCCTCTTCTTCTTCTGAAACCCCTATAATTCGAATGTTGGTGTGTTTATTGTTGTCCCAGAGGTCTCTGAGACTGTCCTCAATTCTTTTCATTCTTTTTTCTTTATTCTGCTCTGCAGTAGTTATTTCCACTATTTTATCTTCCAGGTCACTTATCCGTTTTTCTGCCTCAGTTTTTCTGCCACTGATCCCATGTAGAGTATTTTTCATTTCATTTATTGTGTTGTTCATCGTTGCTTGTTTCCTCTTTAGTTCTTCTAGTTCCTTGTTAAATGTTTCTTGCATTTTCTCTATGCTGTTTCCAAGATTTTGGATCATCTTTACTATCATTATTCTGAATTCTTTTTCAGGTAGACTGCCTATTTCCTCTTCATTTGTTAGGTCTGGTGGGTTTTTATCTTGCTCCTTCATCTGCTGTGTGTTTTTCTGTCTTTTCATTTTCTTATCTTACTGTGTTTGGGGTCTCCTTTTCGCAGGCTGCAGGTTCGTTGTTCCCCTTGTTTTTGGTGTCTGTCCCCAGTGGCTAAGGTTGGTTCAGTGGGTTGTGTAGGCTTCCTGGTGGAGGGGACTAGTGCCTGTGTTCTGGTGGATGAGGCTGGATCTTGTCTTTCTGGTGGGCAGGTCCACGTCTGGTGGTGTGTTTTGTGGTGTCTGTGGCCTTATTATGATTTTAGGCAGCCTCTCTGCTAATGGATGGGGCTGTGTTCCTGTCTTGCTAGTTGTTTGGCATAATGTGTGCAGCACTGTAGCTTGCTGGTCGTTGAGTGAAGCTGGGTGTTGTTGTTGAGATGGAGATCTCTGGGAGATTTTGCCCGTTTGATATTACGTGGATCTGGGAGGTCTCTTGTGGACCAGTGTTCTGAACTTGACTCTCCCACCTCAGAGACACAGCACTGACTCCTGGCTGTAGCACCAAGAGCCTTTCAATCACATGGCTCAGAATAAAAGGGAGAAAAAATAGAAAGAAACAAAGAGGATAAAAAAATAAAGTAAGATAAAATAAAATAAAGTTATTAAAATAAAATATAAAAAATCATTTTTAAGAAAAAAATTTAAAAAAAAAGGATGGACAGAACCCTAGGACTAATGGTGAAAGCAAAGCTTTACAGACAAAATCTCACACACAAGCATACACATACACACTCAGGAAAAGAGGAAAAGGGGAAAAAATAATATATCTTGCTCTCAAAGTCCGCCTCCTCACTTTGGGATGATTCGTTGTCTATTCAGGTATTCCACAGATGCGGGCACATCAAGTTGATTGTGGAGATTTAGTCCGCTCCTCCTGAGGATGCTGGAGAGATTTCCCTTTGTCTTCTTTGTTCGCACAGCTCCCGGAGTTCAGCTTTGGATTTGGCCCCTCCTATGCGTGTAGGTCACCTGAGGGTGTCTGTTCTTTGCTCAGACAGGACAGGGTTAAAGGAGCAGCTGACTGGGGGCTTTGGCTCACTCAGGTCAGGGGGAGGGAGGGGTACGGATGCGGGGCAAGCCTGCGGCGCAGAGATCCGCTGGACGTTTCACCAGCCTGAGGCATGCCGTACGTTCTCCTGAGGAAGTTAAACATAATTTTAAATATCCTTAGTCATTAAAAATCTTGGACTAATCTTAAATTGATTTAATTTATGGATAATTATTAGAGATCAAGACAATTTTTAAGAATGAATACTGAAAAATTGATTACAAAGCTAATATACTTTTATTTTTGAAACGTTTTCTTCTATTATGCTCTAGAGCAGCTATATCTTTGAGTCATGTTAATGAACATGAATAATGAGTCATGTAAATGTTCCTTTTTGTCATTTTTAACTAGATGTAAAAGAGATGTGAGTGGCTGTAGAGAGTTGTACAACTTGTATTTATGAGCTTTGATAGTCTGCTGGAATGCTTATAGAGGACAGAAAGTCCTCAAATATCTACCCATTTTTAACTTTTCTGTAAAAATATAAGTTAGTTTCTTTGGTTATTGTATATGGTTCAGACTGTGCAAGAAGCAATACAGATAAATGCAAGTGCTTTTTTGCAATTGTAAGTTAAATAAGGTTTTCTGCAAGGGGAAATGGGATTCTTTTTATCATTGCCTAAATTGTTGTAGAATGTATATAGAAAGTTGAAAAGGTTTGCAACGAGGGAATTTTAATTTGTGTTTGTTTATAATAGCTAAAATACTAAGTGTGAAAAAAACAACAAAATGTATTTAAAGTTTAACAAGGTTGGCTTGGTTTTGGTGGGTTTAATTATAAGAAAAAAAAGCCTGTGAAACCTTCATTGCCAAATAGCATCTTAGTGGAAAGCTGGAATTCGTCTTTCTCTCTGTTTAAGTGATAAATCTGTCTTAGAACTCCTAACAACAATGTTATTAGATGTTATTCTTTACCTTCCTTTTAATCTGCCCAGATAACACAGGTTCCAAATCTCACCAGAATAATATTATTTGATTTTTGTTGACTTGATTATATTCTTTATTATTATTACTTTGTATAATATTACTTTTATGAAGGAAAGAAGGAAAGAGAAATGGAGGGAGGGAGGAGGAAAAACAGACAGATTTACAGTATTTGTCCCCCACCAATAAAACCTGGCTTTGTCTGTGTTAATTGTAGGAACAAGTCAGGGTGGATTTCTTGGCTCAGAGGTATGGTTTTCTCTTTGAGAAATCCATGATTCTATCTTAATAAAGGGACCAAATCTCCTTTGAAAACTCTTTCATTTATGCCTTCCCAATACTAAAACCGACAGTAAAAAATAAATGAAAATTTTAGGATACCTTTAACACCTAAAACTATCTTAGAGATTTCCCAGATGGCCCCTGGAAAAGCACAAAGATTTGCTATTTCACCTTATCAAAAAGGGATGCCAGAAATAATTAGGGTTTTTTTTAATAACTCCATATTTCTTCATTAGCTCAACGGTATTGTAAAAATTTCATGGGAAGAATTTCCAAATCAGAAGAGATGTTCAGCCTTCCCAAGGTTAAGTTTGTATAAGTAAATTTTTATTAATACAGATATTTCAGAGATTTGTCAATGCCTTCATAGTCCACAATATAATATTACTTTCAGGGGGATCCTTTATGAAATAGTTATTTACTGCACCCCAGTAGAGAATTTTACTCTTCCGCATTCTTATATTATTGGTTACCTTGATAAATTAACCATGACCATGCAGTCTTATTATCACACAGTTTTATCCTTTCCCCTGTTACTTTCATGAAGGCTCTGCTATAACGCTTCAGGCTAAAATCTGTAAAAACAAAACAGTCTCAGGGGCTGTAGGAAGGACTTTACCGTGTACCATGAACTATTGGTACTGCAGGGAATACACTCTTGGGTAAGACTTCGAGCTGATGATGCTTAGACAACTTTCAAGATGTGCTATGGACTGTTAGGAATTATAGGAATCTTTTTAGTCTATAAACAGATGTATTTCATGAATGCAGATTGCTGATAAGATCAGAGAAAGTAATGACACAGGACTAAATAATCTCATGAGGAAAATATAACTGTGGTTGTTTGTTTGGAATGATGTTGATATCATTTTGGATTTTCTTTTTTTCGATATTTGAAGAAGCCCTTTTCTTCTCAAGCTGTTCTTAACTCTAAATTTAGTAGTTTATGATTCTGTAAACTGAACATATCTTTAGCGGTATTTGCATCTCACTGAATCCCTCTCCCAATTCAAAAAACATTTTTACTGAGACTTGTTACTTTTCATGGGATTATAATTATTTACACAGGCTCAAATAGAAACTGTCCCCGTTTTTCCCAGGGTATAATTGGATATATCACTTGTTCAACCAAGGCCATGCCATATCTTGAGTGTCACATTTAAAAATTATAGTAATCTGATCAAGTATGGAAATCTCACTAAAGAAATTGACTTTATATATGTATCCAGTGCTTACTAAGTCCTCCCAAGAAAACTGGTTTGGTACATGGCTTATATAGGGCCTCAGTCTTATAAGTGCTGAAGAAGGTCAATTTCTGTCAGGCAGTAGACCTTAGCAAATCTGGGGGACCTCAAGAGAGAGGACATAACTCAAATTATAGGTACTGCAGGTGAACTTTGGAGGGAAGTATGTTAGGCTTAGTTTCCTAGCCCTAGAATATAATGACAAAAGTAGATAATTTTACAAGTCCAATCCAAAATTCCTTTTAAAAATTTTTAGACAGAAGGTCTTTGGACTTAATTTACTAATATTATTGCTCAAGGAACAACCTTATGGTTAATTATTACTCTTGTTGCACCTACATAAATAATCAGACCAAACATAATGACACCCGTTGCATTGTGATCAAGAATAATCGTTGGAGAAATTCACAAATATGTGGAAATTAAGAACAGTCCTAAGTAATCAGGAGGAAAAAGAAGAAATGACAAGGGAAATTAGGAAATGCATTGAGATTATGGAAAATAAAAACACAGCATAACGAAAATTTATGGAATGCAGCCACCAACGCAGTGTTCAGAATGAAATACATAGCTATAAATCCCTATATTATAAAAGAAAAAAGATTTCAAATCAATAACCTAACCTTCCACCTTAAGAAAATGGAAAAAGAAAACCAAACTTCAAGCAGAAGGAAAGAGGATTAGAGCATAAATAAATGAAATACAGAATAGAAAAGGAATAGAGAAAATCAAAACCTCAGGTTTGTTCTTTGAAATATCAACAAAATTGACAGATCGTTAGCTAGATGAAGAAAAATAGATGATCAAATTCTAAAATCAGGAATGAAAGAGAGGCATGATTACTGACTTTACAGAAATAAAAGATATTATAAAGGATACTATGAACAGTTGTATGCCAAAAAAAAAATAGATAACCTAGAGGAAATGGAAAAATTCTGAGAAAGGCACAAACTACTGAATCTGATTCAAGAAGAAATGGAAAATCCTAATTGACCTATAACAAAGAGATTTAATTAGTAATCAAAAACTTCCCACAAAGAAATGGCCAGGGCTAGAATTCTACCAAACATCTAAAGAGTTAACACCAGTCCTTGGCAAACTTCCAAAAAATAGAACACATGACAGCTCATTTTATGAAGCCAATATTATTCTGATACCAAAATCAGAAAAGGTGTCACATGAAAAGAAAACTATAGAAAATTTTCCCTTATGAATATAGTTATAAAAATCCACAACAAAATACTAGCATATTGAACCCGGATATATCTATATGTCTATATATCGATATATAGATATATATATCTCACAAACAAGTGGGATTTATTCCAAGAATTCAAGATTGGTTGAACATATAAAAATCAGTCAGTTTGATAAACCATATAAATACAGTAAAGGACAAAAACCGCATTACCATCCCAATTGATGCAGAAAAAGCATTGCCGTAATCTAACACACTTTCTTGATAAAAGCACTCAACAAAGTAAAAATAGAAGGGAACTCCTGTGAAGGGCATCTATGAAAAACCCATAGCTAACATACTTAATGGCAAAAGACAGAAAGCTAAGATCAGAAACAAAAAAATGGAATGTTCATTCTTGCTTCTATTCAGCATTGTAGTGAAGGTTGTTCTAATTAGCTCAATTAGGGAAGAAAAATAAATAAAAGACATTGAGATTGGAAAGGAAGGAGTAAAACTATCTCTATTTGCAGATGGCATGATCTTATGTATAGAAAATCCTAAATAACCAAGAAACTATTACAGTTAATAAACAAGTTTAGTGCAGTTATGTTTTACATAGAACACCAAAGGCATAATCCATGAATGAATAAATTGATAAGCTAGACTTCATGAAAATTAGAAACTTCTGCTCTGTAAAATACAATATCAAGAGAATGAGAAGACAAGCTATAGACTGGGAAAAAATATTCGCAAAATACACATCTAATAAAGAACTATTAATCAAAATATACAAAGAACTCTTAAAGCTCAACAATAAGAAAGTGAACAACTCAATTAAAAAATAGACCAAAGACCTGAACAGACATCTCACCGAAGAAAATATACAGATGGCAAATAAGCATATGAAAAGATATTCCACATCATATGTTATTAGGGAATTGCAAATTAAGACAAAAATGAGATACCATTAAAACCCGTTAGATGGCCAAAATCCAAAACACCAACACCACCACATGCTGGGAGAATGTGGAGCAACAGGAACTCTTATTCACTGCTCGTGGAAATCAGAGTGTTCTTCAGTATAACATTCTGGAAAAGGAAAACTATGGAACCATTAAAAAGATAAGTGGTTTCCATGGGTGGTGGCTTGGAGACAGATGAATAGGCAGAGCACAGAGGATTTTTTTTAGGGGAGAGAAAATACTCTATATGATATTATAATAATGGATATATGTCATTATACATTTGTCCAATCCCATAGACTGTACAACATAATTTCACTGTTTTTAAAAGTATACTTTAACAGAACTAATCATGTTACAATTGAATGGAATCTTAGACATAATGATAAACTCAAACCCCTAATTTTACAAATAAGGAAAATGAATACAATAAGTCATTTCATTTGCCATTTATAGCTTAATTTAATGATGCTATCGTTTCCTTGATAAATTTTGTGCATGGAAAGGAATGAAGGCTAGCTGTTTGTATATCAAGAGTATAAATATGTTTGTGTTGAGCCAATAGGAATGTATCTCCTGTGTACTTATATTACGGTGAAACGATCTTTGCTCTCACAGCACAGAACTTTATTGAAAAGTAAGAATCAAGAGAAGGTTTTTATTAAAATATCAAGTTTTTCTAAGAATAATATATAGCTCTCTTGCTTTCATACCTCCTGAGCAGACAGACGACGCTGCTAGCTTCTCATAAAAATGTTATCTATGATTATTGTTAGTTCACAAAGAAAATAGAAAATGCAGTTTCATTGTACAGAAGGCAAGATAGATGCTTCTGCTCATTCTTCCATGTGTTCCATTGTTATGTTTGTGAAATATCCATTAACATCTAAAAGTTATGCTAAAAATTATAATAGAGATTTTTAAAAGGTAGAGCAATAATTGAATGTTAATTAATTTTATCCTTATGGACTTATGTGTACTCTATAATATTTGCAAAACAGTTGTTCCAACTTGCAGTGTCTACATCACCGCTGAAATATCCACAGACAAAGCCACCTATAAAGAGAAACAGAGGAGCATACAATTCCTCTGCTAAATTTTGGTCTCTGAACTACTTCAAGATTGTATAGGTCCTTAGGAAAATAGCACAAACAAATGCAAAAACAAAATGTCTCTATCCCATTGTCACCAAATTTAGAGACTCTACCTTGGAAATACTGAGAATCCCTGCTATTTAAAGATACCTGTTAAATTGTGTTTAAGTGAATGTTTCATAAGTTCTTTTGAACTTGGTACTTTGTTCGGGCAAAATACCCCTTTCATGCTTACAGTTTAGGAAATGCTAACTCTGAGGTATGCAGACTTAACAAATTTTGAATGCCTGAATTCTAACTAGTTTCATCTATGAAGTCAACAAATATTTATTGAGCACCTAACTGTGACAAATACTTTTTAAGAAACTGGTCACTGTTTATATTCTTTCTCTGCCTTTCAAAATCATCATAGCAAAATTCTAAAATCCTCAAATTCTGAAAACCAATTACCTTGTTGCACTTAGTTCAGATCTCACCTAAGCATTCATCACAGTAGGTTATTAATGACTGTGCATCCCCCTCTGAATTCAGGGAGGATCTGCCTTGTTTTTAATTCATAAGCAAGTGCTTTCATAAGTGAAATACTTGCCAACTATCTTATCTGGAATCCCATCCAGTTTTTCTTGGGGTTAAGATGCTGAAAGTTAGTTTACACTAATTGCAAACATGTTGTCTGGGAGGAATAATACGGTAGGCCCTATAATTATTACAGTTTAGTAGGAATTAGCTTTCTAATCCCTGAAAAAAATCCTGAGAAGATAGAACAGAGACAGATAATGTTTAGTGGGGAGAAGAGATTCCACACATTTTCTTCTGAGTAGCGATCTTCACAGAAAGAGCCAGGCTGAGTGGTGGTCTGTTCCTGAGAACGAAGTCCCCAAAATGCATAAAATAACAAAAATACTTAAAAATCACAGAAATTAAACTATTTAGAAATAACCATCATTCATATTAGGAGACTGTCATTCTAGATATTTTTGTACACATATAGCAGAAAGATAGAAAATATTTGTATCCGACAGGGTTTAATTAAAGAATCAGAATCAAAATCTCTATGAGTTACTGGGTAGAGGTTTTATTACAGGAATTAGACCTTGCACAGTTGTGGGAGCAACTGTGGATGTGAAGGTACAACCAACCAATCTGAAAAGCCAAGGAGATCCGATTAAGTGGGGACCTATGTCTCTGTGTAGCTTCTGCATCAGTAGTCTGTCACCAAGTGTCTGGCGGTGAATTCAGGATTGCTGTTGGTCAATAGGAAGAATTGGATGCAGAGCAGAGGGGATCAAGGACAAGCTAGAAACCAGTACCCTTCTATCTATCACTGTACCTAATCACAATGACCTTCAGAGAATAGTGGCTTCTGCATCACTTCTGCTTTCCAAATCTTGTGCACATTCATTGTTTGGACAACTAGAACCCAGACCATACAGGGAGAGGAATTCTGGGAAATGTGTGTCCATCTTAGCTGAGTTGACACAGTACAAACCACTACAAATTATTTATAAAACAGAATTATATTACAAATGTAATTTAGAATATAGTATTCAATTTTATTTTTCTTGAACAGAAGAAAAAGAAACTGAAGGAATTCAGATGAATGGTTCCTCATTACAGTATATTTTATTTTCTAAATGATCTCTTTAGAGATTAAATAAATGTTGAATGTATTAAAGTGTTAGAGCTATGGTCTTTTATTTAACTATGTGGTTAAATTTTAGGCAGGGTTGATTACATTTACAGCTTGAAAAAAAGAGTTAATTTGTTCTCTCACATTTCCTCCTACCCCATCCCCATTTTCTGTTTTATTTTTAGTTAAATTTTACCGTTTCAAAATACATTACAATTCATAACAATTTTGTTCTGTTCACCAGTAATTTGGGCAGCAGCTTAGTATTATTCTATACATGAATGCAGTGTTCATCACCTGGAATTTTGCCATGACCATTACTGAATTCTTTGTTCTGAGTAATTTCTTAATTGTCTGGATTTTGTTGTTAAGTAGTTCTTTCAAGAAGGGCTTGGAGGACTGTCTTCCCTAGATCTTTACTCTTTGAGAATTAATGCTTGTTTCCTGTATATTTGTAAAACTCCTTGACTTATTATAATGTTCTTGGGACATAATTTCTTTCCCTAAAAATGTGCGCCCGTGCCCCATTGCCTTCTTTTTCTTTTAATATTTATTTATTTATTTTTAATTTTGGCTGCACCGGGTCTTAGTTGCGGCACGTGGGATCTTTGTTGCGGCATGAGGGATCTTTAGTTGCAGCATGCATGCGGGATCTAGTTCCCTGAACAGGGATTGAACCTGGGCCCTCTACATTGGGAGCGCAGAGTCTTAACCACTGGACCACCAGGGAAGTCCCCCGCATTGTCTTCTGGCATTGAAGATTGTTGTTGAGAAATCTAAGGAGAGGTTGTCTTCCCTCTAAATGAGGTACTGTCGCTGGATACCTGAAATTCTTTATTCATAGTTGAAGTTCAGTAATTTTACCAGGGTATGGTCTTTTGTCCTTTCCTAGAACGTTTCTTGCACCTTTAATCTAGATTCAACTTTTTCTACAATTCAGAGAAATTTTATATTAATAAATAATCATATCTACTCCTTTTGTTGGGTTTTATCTCATTCATTTTTAGACTTTCTTTTTTTAGAGAAATTTTAGGTTCACAACAAAACTGAGCAGAAAGTAGAAAGATTTCCTGCATATCCTACACACGCACACACACAGATTTGTTACAATCAGTGACCTTACATTGACACAGCATTATCACCCCAAATTCAGTTTACATGGGAGTTCACTCTCGGTGTTGTATGTTCTATGGGTTTTTCCAAATATATAATGACATGTGTACAGGATAGTTTCACTGCCCTAAAAACCCTCTGTGCTCTGCCTATTTATCCCTCGGTTTCCCCTAACCCTTGACAACCACCGCTATTTTTACAGTCTTCATAGTTTTGCCTTTTTTAGAATGTCGTATAGCTGCAGTCATACAGTATGCAGCCTTTTCAGATTAGTTTCTTTCACTTAGTAATATGTTTGTTGTTACATGTTTTACATATCTGGAGGGTTTTTTTCTTTTTATTCATCTTGCCCATGTTTAGGCATGAGATGCAGGCTTCCATTTTTTGCTTTGCCTGACTCTTTTCACAATATCTGAACATCCATTTGAGGGCTAGATATTGAGGGTATGTGGTATCTTGGAAGACAGGAAAATTCAGTTGAGAATCTGCAGTCTTTTTTAGAAAATATGGTCTTTACTCTCTCTCTCTTGAGATTTCCTTCACCTTCTTGAGTCAGGGTTAGTTTTCTCCACTTGGGGTTGTGTCCTGCTTCCTTAGAGAGATACAGTGAAGCTTCAAATCACTTTCCCAATTGTGTAAATCCTGGAAACTTCACTTCCTTTAGAAAGAGTTTTTAATTCTATTTTATACTTTATTTCATCGCTTATCCCCAGTCAGAGAGGAAGAAGATAACATCTACTAAGTTTGCTTCTCTCCCAGATCAGGGGTATTTTTTGAGAGTTTCTGTGACTTTGCCAACTCATCCATCTGGCTCAGGAGTAGGTCTCTGGTCAGGAAACTTTCAGTACTGCTCTTATAGATTCTGCCTCTTTCCCTTGATAACAGTTTTTGAAGCTTAGGGCTTTCAGTCACGTTCCTTTCTTTCTTTGACTGGAACTTATAACTACTTTTGTGCCGATGTTTACTATTATTTCAATTAATTTTATTAAATGTTGGAAGAGGAAACTAATTTACTTTCATTCCACTGTGCTAATCCAGTTGACCCTCTCCAAAGTGAATTTAAGTGAGTATTATATGGCATATTCCGTTCTTTCTTCTGTTTACCAGTTATGCTACTTTGGGCCTCTTACTTAACCTCTTTGGTTTAAGTTTTTTCACCTTTGGATGATATAATACTCATCTTATAGGCAGGATTCATTGGCATAATACTATGTAAACACTTAACACAACCTTGAGTAAGATACTACCAGAGTAGTATAGGTAAGAGATGATGTTGGCTTTGATGAGATTAGTAACAGTGAAGAAGGGCAGAAGTGGGCAGAGCTAAGGTGTTCTTTGGAGATTGACATGACAGGATTTGGTTCAGGTTGTGAAATCTGACAGAGTTAGGTTTAAATCCTGGCTTTACCATTTATGAATATGTGCAACTGTATTAATAGTTCTAAGTTTCAAATTCACCATCTGAAAGATGGAAGGTATAATTGTGAAAATTAAGCAAGAGAATACATGTAAACCTCCTAGCATCATGCCTGACAAAGCATAAATATTCAGTAATACCCAGCTTATTAGCAGTAATTGCATTAGCATTAATAGTATAATTGGTATTAGGATTGATATTTAATTTAGTTCGGAAGAAGATCCTAATTGATTCTTAGGCTTTTAGTATTTTGGTAAAGAGGGGTGTCATTTACTGAAATATGAGAAACTGATAAGGAAATATTTGGGGTGGGGGAGCAAATCATGAGTTCTTCTAAGTTTTCCATATATGACAAGATTTAAAGTCTTCTTGATATCCTGGCCACATTTTCTCCACAAACTCTAGTTTGTCATTTTCCTATTTAAAGTTTGTTGTCCAGAAGTGGAGACAGTGTTAACACATTGTCCACTACGACCATGCCTCTCTTATTTTTAACACACTATGTTATTGATACAGTTTATTTATGTGTCCTTAAAATAATTTACTTTTATTGAGCTAAAAGTGTTGATTACTTTTTTTAAAAAAAAGCACATACCATTTCTTTTTTTAAGTTATTTTTATTGGAGTATAGTTGATTTCCAATGTTATGTTAGTTTCAGGTGTACAACAAAGTGAATCAGTTATACGTATATATATATATATATATATATATCCACTCTTTTTTAGATTCTGTTCCCATATAGGTCATTACAGAGTATTGAGTAGAGTTCCCTGTGCTATACAGTAGGTTCTTATTAGTTATCTATTTTATATATTGTAGTGTGTATGTGTCAATCCCAATCTCCTACTTTATCCCTCCCCCTCCTTCCCCCTTGGTAACCATAAGTTTGCATATTGATACAATTTAAAGCATCATTATTCCCTTTGGAAGCTATTTCCCACTCTTGATTTATATCACTAGAAGATCTACAATCCTGATGAAGAATTCATGCTGAAGGATATTTCAAGGATCTTAACCCTTGTGAGGAGTCATGATAAGTAGAAGAAAATCTTTTCCACTTTCCAGGTCAGAGAGCATTATGGCACAAGTTCAGATCAGACATTTGATCAGGTTTACGGGACTTCTAGGTTTTGAATGCTGGCATGTTCCTTATTTTAATTAGGTACAAAATAATGAATTTTTATTTAAATGAGGAATAAAATATTCTCTGGGACTCTCCCCAGGGTCTGATTGTAATGTGCCATGCATAAATAGCTTACATGGCACGACTAGCCAAGAATCAGCTTTATTAAAGTACTATTCATTAACAGATTCATTCATTCATTTGGAAGTTATCTTGAGAACTTACCATGTGGCAAGCAGTATTGCAGGCACTATTCCAGGCACTGGAGAAATGTCAATGTATTGAAGATTTACTGTTCAACTTGTATGTCCTCTCTGGCCAGCAGAATCTTGAAGGCAATGATCAATGAAGCCATTTAGTTTGAATATTTACCTTGAGAGCCCTTAATCGTATTCTTATATAGAACCAGGTAAAGGATTAGTTTAAAATGACACTGTCCACACTATGGAGTTAAAATGAGATGGTCCCTGAAATAGTTGACTCAAAGTAGTGGGTGCGTATGTGTATAACTACATTAAAATATATTACAAACTATAGATAGCATAACTTTTGGTTCTGATATTCCTTTTAAATCACTCCCACGGAACTCTTGGTGAATTCCTTAAAATAGTTAAAGGGAAATGTCTCTGATCTAGTGTTACACAGATTTTCTTTGCCCTTCCAGTGTCTGCAGTGATCTGCACCAGATTGCCTCTCCTTTTTATCAAGTTTTTGTACTAACTGCAAAGATTCTTAATATCCAAATCCAATATTTCTCAAAGCTTGCTCTTTAATACATAGTCTTCAACTGATTTTCTATAGCTCCAGCTACTGCTGCTCTGAATTTCCTAATCCACAGATCCTTCATCCACTGCTGGATCTTCCACTGTGCCCTTGAAGGAACACCTATTGTTTGTTACCCCAGGAAGGGCTCTTCTCTCCCTCTATTTCCTGTCTGCTGCTTGTTCTTTGTGTTTCAGTGCTTTACGTGGTCCTTATCTGGACTGTAGTAGGTGGGAAGGGTTATGGCCTGCCCTCAATTTGACAAAAATAAAACCACCTGCAAGTGTAATAATATTTTTTAAAGTCTTCTCCTCCTATTTATTGCTCACTCTTCGCACCAAATCTCCCCATCCAGACCACCTACTGTGACTAGCCAAAGTCCTTTTTCTCTTGTCCTACTTTCTCACTGACATATATTGAGATATATTAACTTGTCTCTGAATATTGTGATGTTGTAAATTTTTTTCAGAATCCATTTTGATTAAGCATACACTGTTCCTAGAACCTTTTTACTATTATCTTCGTCTAGTACACAGTTTATTTTCTTTTAACCCCTGTAAATCACCTTCTTAATTCTTGTACATAGCGGCTTGCAGCTTCGCACGGAAACGCCTTATGCAATCCTAAATGAAGAGGCTGAGGGAAAACGGCAGGCCTCTTCAATACTGGGACTTTCTCAGTGTCTTATATACTTAGGAAGCATTTTTGCTTTTGTGCTAGGTACAGTGAACACAGATAATCTGGATTTAAATATTTCTTATACTGGATACTTTTTAGGTTTAGAACCTGTTACCTAATTTACCAGTTATATCAGATCAAAATGCTGTATGTTGAATTGACTTAGAAGTGATTCTTGCATGTCAGAGACTAGTTTGATACTAAAGATTGTTTAGAAATTATGCTCAAGTGTATCACCTGGACCCAAACATATTCATTTAAGAAAGTGGTTTTCAGTTTTAGTAGTGTGATAGCTGAATACTACTTAAACAGCTCTCATTTGCAAAACTTTCTTAATCCATTTCCTTGAATCCGATACTTAAGCTCTCAGAATGCTGCCAGAATTATATTCTAAACTGCAAATCTAAGTAAATTATATCCTGTTTAAACCCTTTGATGTATTTCATCCATCTTCAGGATAAAGGATAAAACCTTTTAACATGGGCCATAAAGATTTCCATGATATGGCCTCAGCCTGTGTGTCCGGTAGCAACACTAGGCACACAACCCCATTCAAACTCTAAACTCTAGCCATATGATTCTGCTATTTCCTTTCCTCTTCTCACCCTGTCATCTTACCAAGCATCTTTCTTCATCAAGAGACTGGAAATTTGTTTGCTGTAATTGTTTTCAATAATGAAATTGGTGTGTGTTGGTAAATAATCTCAAACACTGACACCCTGAAGAAAATCTCTTGTCTCAGTGGTCCTATGAATTTTCTTTCCATGGCCAACAGATGCTCAACCTGTAAAGCAAGTCTAATATATTCTAAACAGTAGGTACCTCATTACTCTTAGAAAGCCCTGTCTAGAGTTTAAACTATAGCATGGAGTCCATCTGCTGCTGGTAGTGTCAAGCTCAGTGACTGCTTAAAAATCTAATATTTTGAAATAGAACCATTATGTGTATAATAACCCTACCTCTAGCTTGAAGATACGAGTTAGTAGGATTACCTGTGTTTATACCGAAGTACTCCATTATACTTATGTGAGAGGATATTTTTCTCTCTTGATCTGGGTTAGCTAAATATTGCCAGAGTTCAAACATTAAAATCCATAATTTACTCAACAGTGAGATATCCAGATTTTACTAATGTATTTCAATTTTGCTCAGATAGTATTCCATCTTTAGCATTGTATTTGCTTTTCAATTGGAATATCCTTTTCTTACAACCTCACCATCTTCTCATTCCCCAGAAAGAAATGTAACATTTCCCCTTTTGTGAGTCTCTTTGTGGATTTCCATTGTTGATTCTGCACTTGTTCCATGAAAGTTGAAACAAAAAGTGTGTGATAGAGGAACAGAAAAGAGATCAGAGAAAGAACTTTGTGTCTAAGTTATCTTTTTTTTTTTCCATCCAGAGTAATAAAAATAGATATCATTCATCCAGGAACACATCACTTAGGATCAGAAAGAAAGACTCCTTTCACATTTGATGCTGGAGAATATTTTTAGGCAGAAGTGGTCTATTTAGAATACCAAGGTACCCAGTGTTTCCCAGATTTTTTTCACCAGAAAAGAGTCATAAAGAGTTCATTTTATTGTGTCAAGACATACGACTTAGCATTGCTTTTTTAGTATATGTTGGATGACTGGGAATAGTCCTCTCTAATAACTCTGAAATCCTAAGAGCCAGTGTAGCATAATGTTTGAGAGCACAGACTCAGATTTAATTCCCAGCTCTGCGATTTCCTAGCTGTGTGGGCAAATCACTTAACCTCTTTATGCCTCAGTTTCTTTAACTGTAAAGTGGAGATAATAATGGTATATACTTCATAAGGTTGTGATAGGTTTTTGTTTTGTTCCAGCTTTGTTGATCTATTATTGACATACAACACATGTAAGTTTAAGGTGTACAATGTGATGATTTGATGCACTTATATATTGCAAAATGATTACCACATAAAGCTTAGTTAACACCTCCGTCCCCTCACATAATTAACACTTTTAGTGTGGTGGTAATATTTAAAATCAGCTCTCTTATACCACTGTCAAGTATATAATATAGTATTGTTAATTATAATCACCATACTGTACATTAGATCCACAGAACTTATTTATCTTATAGCTGGGAGTTTGTCTCCTTTGACCAATACCTCCACATTTCATCCAACCCTCAGCCCCTGGCAGCCACCACTCTACTGTCTATTTTTGTGAGTTCTGCTTTTTTAGATTCTACCTATAAGTGAGAACATACACTATTTGAGTATTCTTGGCTCCGTTGTCAAGTTGGCTACATATGCATAGTTTATTTTGGGACTCTTCGATTCTCTTCCATTGTGCCAGAGTCATACTGTTTTGATTACTGTACCTTTGTAATAGAGTTTGAAATCAGGAATTGTGATGCCTCCAGCTTTTTTCTTCTTTCTCAGGATTGCTTTGGTTATTTGGGGTCTTTTGTAATTCTGTAAAAATTTTAGGATTGTTTTTTCTATTTCTGTGAAAAATGACATTGGGATTTTGATAGGGATTGCACTGAATCTATAAATGGCTTTGGGTGGTATGGACATTTTAACAGTATTAATTCTTCTGATTCATGAACAGAGGATATCTATTTATTTGTGTCTTTCCATTTCTTTCATCAATGTCTTGCATTTTTCATTGCACATATCTTTTATCTCTTTGGTTAAATTTATTCCTAAGTATTTTTTGATGCTATTGTGATGAGTTTTAAACCAGTTAAAATATATCAAGTGCTTAGAAGACTGACTGACAGATAGCACCATGTAAATACTTGATATTATTAACGTCTCTCCCCATTTTATCTCCTCCCCCCAAAACAGTATCAGAATTTAAAGTAACCCTTTGTAGACTAGGACTTAAAAGACACTATTTCTTTTCTTTCTAGTAGTTGATTGTAATTAAGTTAACAACTGAAATTTAATCTTTGGAAAGTTACTATGGTGAAATGCAGTCAGTGTAGAGGCTAGATTTGCACTGTCCAATAGGGTAACTGCTAGTCAAATATGGCTATTTAAATTAATTAAAATTAAAAATTTAGTTCCTTAGTTGCAGTAGTCACAATGGCCACATTTCAAGCGTTCAATAGCCACATGTAGTAAGTAGTTACTGCATTGGGTGGCACAGATATAAAACATTTCCATCATTGCAGAAAGCTCTTTGGACAGTGCTAACGATCAGTTTCTGATGCTCTGTTTGTGTGTCCTTTCCTCCTGAAAAACAAACAGTGGCACTCATTTTTGTCTAGGTTATCATATAAATCTACCTGTCTAGATGTCAAGGTACATCTTCAATCCTTCCCACTTTTCTCTCCTTCAACTCTTCTCTCCTTCACAGTGTATTAGTCTTCTAGGAAGCACTCATATTATAAAGAAGCAGATTTGCTGAACCTAAGCAAGATACCTCCTCTTTGAACTGGACACTCTTAACCCCTCTCTGAAGCAAGGAAAGAGCACTGAGACTTTTCATCATATTGTCTAGATAGTCAGGTTTTTAGATTTTGCATTTTCTAATCAATAGAGAATTACAATATAAACATCTGAAATGAATTTTTGCATTGAAAATAGAGGACAATTTTGTTCAAATTCAGGTTAATTAAAAATATTATACTATTATCCTATCTAATGACTTAAGTCCCTCTCCCTTCCCTACTATCACATAGTTCTCTGAAATTTTACCGTTAAGTCTTTTACATATATTTTAGAGGTGTTATCATTTCTAAAAATAATCCTGAAACTAGAAGTAAGAGAAAATGGAAGGTTATTCTAGTTTGGTTTTCCTTAAAAACAGACTCTGAGGCAGGGATTTGGATACAAGTAGTTTATTTGGGAGGTAATCCCAGGAAGGACTATGAGCGAGTGCGAAAGTGAGACAGGGAAGGGTATAAAGACAGTATAGAGAAAGCCAGTAAGTACTTGTCTGTGAGCAACTGCGGTTCAACCTGCTGGGGACCTTTAAGAGACTGTGTAGAGGGCGTCCCTGGTGGCGCAGTGGTTGAGAGTCCGCCTGCCGATGCAGGGGACACGGGTTCGTGCCCCGGTTCGGGAGGATCCCACATGCCGCGGAGCGGCTGGGCCCGTGGGCCATGGCCGCTGAGCCTGCGCGTGCGGAGCCTGTGCTCCGCAACGGGAGAGGCCACAGCAGTGAAGGGCCTGCGTACCACCAAAAAAAAAAAAAAAAAGAGACTGTGTAGAACACAACTCAGTTGCTTCACAGAGAGGTAAAAAATCTAGGGTACGTATGTATAAACTCCTACTCCTTAAGGGTTGAGAGCAATTCTCAGGATGGTACCCTCTACACACTTCCCTCCTGCTCCACCAATGGACTGAGCAGGATTCTGAGGCAGGAAAAAGTCCTGGGCAGAGAGATGCAAGAACCTGTGCATGAAAACTGTCTCTGGTGTAGGCAGTGGGTTATGAATAGGGTACCAACACCATCTGCTATAGCTGACTACTAAACATAGTTTGAGTGTCAACCTAAATATATATTTAAATGACAATATAGGAATATGTATCAAAATCCTTTAAATAGGTTATATCCTTTTAACTTTACAATTAAGTTTCTGGAAATTTACTTTAAGGAAACAGAGACAGGCAAAATACTAAATGTAATATTATTTATAATTGTAGACCATAAAGAACAACCTAATTCCAAAAATAAGAGTATTGGTTAAATAAGTTCCATATATTCTTATTAAATAATACATAGTCAATTGAAAACACGATTATGAATAATTACATATGTATTACATATATACATTACATACAGCCTCTTCAATACGTGGTGCTGGGAAAACTGGACAGATACATGTAAAAGTATGAGATTAGATCACTCCCTAACACCATACACAAAAATAAGCTCAAAATGGATTAAAGACCTAAACGTAAGGCCAGACACTATCAAACTCTTAGAGGAAAACATAGGCAGAACACTCTATGACATAAATCACAGCAAGATCCTTTCTGACCCACCTCCTAGAGAAATGGAAATAAAAACAAAAATAAACAAATGGGACCTAGTGAAACTTCAAAGCTTTTGCACAGCAAAGGAAACCACAAACAAGACCAAAAGACAACCCTCAGAATGGGAGAAAATATTTGCAAATGAAGCAACTGACAAAGGATTAATCTCCAAAATTTACAAGCAGCTCATGCAGCTCAATAACAAAAAAACAAACAACCCAATCCAAAAATGGGCAGAAGACCTAAATAGACATTTCTCCAAAGAAGATATACAGACTGCCAACAAACACATGAAAGAATGCTCAACATCATTAATCATTAGAGAAATGCAAATCAAAACTACCGTGAGATATCATCTCACACCAGTCAGAATGGCCATCATCAAAAAATCTAGAAACAATAAATGCTGGAGAGGGTGTGGAGAAAAGGGAACACTCTTGCACTGCTGGTGGGAATGTGAATTGGTTCAGCCACTATGGAGAACAGTATGGAGGTTCCTTAAAAAACTACAAATAGAACTACCATATGACCCAGCAATCCCACTACTGGGCATATACCCTGAGAAAACCATAATTCAAAAAGAGTCATGTACCAAAATGTTCATTGCAGCTCTATTTACAATAGCCCAGAGATGGAAACAACCTAAGTGCCCATCATCGGATGAATGGATAAAGAAGATGTGGCACATATATACAATGGAATATTACTCAGCCATAAAAAGAAACGAAATTGAGCTATTTGTAATGAGGTGGATAGACCTAGAGTCTGTCATACAGAGTGAAGTAAGTCAGAAGGAAAAAGACAAATACCGTATGCTAACACATATCTAAGGAATTTAAGAAAAACAAATGTCATGAAGAACCTAGGGGTAAGACAGGAATAAAGACACAGACCTACTGGAGAACGGACTTGAGGATATGGGGAGGGGCAAGGGTGAGCTGTGACAGGGCGAGACAGAGTCATGGACACATACACACTAACAAACGTAAGGTAGATAGCTAGTGGGAAGCAGCTGCATGGCACAGGGATATCGGCTCGGTGCTTTGTGACCGCCTGGAGGGGTGGGATAGGGAGGGTGGGAGGGAGGGAGACGCAAGAGGGAAGAGATATGGGAACATATGTACATGTATAATTGATTCACTTTGTTATAAAGCAGAAACTAACACACCATTGTAAAGCAATTATACCCCAATAAAGATGTTAAAAAATATAATAAATATAAAAAAAGAAGAAAAAAAATACAGTCAATAGAAAACACGATTATGAATAATTACATATGTATTACATATATACATTACATATGTACATCACATGTGTAATGTGTATAGAATGTCCATGGTGCATTCATAAGCATAAAACAGGTTGTAAAAGATAATATACAGTATAACCCTAGTTATACAGACACACACACGTGCGCATAGACAAGAAAAATGGCTGAAATATTAC
The DNA here is from genome assembly GCF_059928025.1 of Delphinapterus leucas. Taxonomy (NCBI): domain Eukaryota; kingdom Metazoa; phylum Chordata; class Mammalia; order Artiodactyla; family Monodontidae; genus Delphinapterus; species Delphinapterus leucas. The sequence continues at coordinate 113,761,361 of NC_143150.1, forward strand.
ACAAAATAATTAACAGTAGTTATCGCTTGGTTATAGGTTGAGAGGTAATTTAAATTCCCTTATTAATGCTTTTCTAAATTTTATGCAATAAACATTATTTTTATAACCAGAAAAATCATTAAGTGCAATTTTAAAGCAAAATTAAACTGTTTTAATATTGGTACTGTCAAACCTGAAATTCTGTTGGTTTTTTAAGTATAATTGCAAGTTAGATTCTAAATCTAGCAATTACGCACAAGAGCATCCCACATTTCTTTTTCTCAGAGTAGAAATATGTATAATCTTTGGGAGAACTTGATTGCAAACATGTATGTGCTTTGAATGTACTAAGGCAGATTGCAGCTAAAGTTATGTCCTCTGCCTACCTGGAATGATGTGATTTAGCCTGTAGGATTCCCCTGAAAATGAGTTTTTGCAAGCAGATAAACTGTGTCCCTAGATAAAATAAGCTTCTAACATATATCAAAATGAGGTGGTTATTGACCTGTTTGTATGCAGCATATGCTATTTCTTATGGTAACATCATCTTAGTACTGCCAACACTGGAGACAGTGATAAATTATTAAGAATGACTCTGGACAAGGCTAGAGTGGTGAGGTTTGTGGAATATGGCACGAAACATACGGAGAGACAGTTTCTTAGCCACAGCAGCCTACCTCTCCGATGTCATAGTCCCGTAATATACTTGTGAGAAGAGTGAATCCAAATTCACCACCTGACACGCCCCCTTCTCATTGCTAATAGCAAAACAACTCAAAAAAGAATGGATCAGTCATTCCTTATCATAATTGCATGACAATGAAAATAAAATGAATTTTAAAATACTCCCTATGCTGTAGGTGCCAGATGAATGATCAGATTTGCCACGTCGTTGGAGAAAACCATTCACATAATTGTATTTGACTCCTCTTCTGTGTATGAAGTGTTTGAATAGGAAAATCCATTTTTTTTATAGTTCTACAAACAGCAAATAGAATTAAGTTTCAATGACATTATAATTCAACTTCTCAGAATGTGGTCTAAGGAAATGGCCAGAAATTTAACAATCTTAGGCACAAAAATTTTATTCACAAAAGTGTTTGGAACAATGAAAACTTGATAGCAACGTAAATAACCAACAATAGCAAAATAGTTTAAATGATGTCATTCCTGTTATCTAATTCATATTTTAAAATGATGTTGTTGAAGGATATTTAGTGATATAGACAAACACTCTGCAATATTAAATTAAGAATATATACAATATTTACATGCATTTTCACCCCTACTGTGTAAACATACATGTGTGTCTATGGGTAAAAAGAAGAATAAAAGGAAATAAAATATCAGCTACAGTTATCCATGGATTATGGTTTTATCAGTGATTATTTTCTTCCTTGTTTTAGTCTTGGATTGCTTACATTATCTGTAATGAACATGTTTTATTTTTGTTAGTAGAAAATGATAAACTAAAGAAATAGATAATATACTGAGAATTTTACCTGAATTCCTCCTTGACCCTGTCTCAGTGCATTCAGAATTGGCCATTTGAGTCATCAAATAAGAAGCAGGTGCCCAAATGTGAAAGTTGTTGGATTTCACATAGCATTTTCCAGGGGGCAATTGAATCATGACTGCTTAAAAACATGCCTTTGGAAATTTTGTTCCAAAGAGTTCTTAAATCTGTGTATTGGTACAGACTTGTCTTTCAACAACTATGTATTCATTGTTCACTGTATACTCTACACTGTGCTATCTCTTGTAATGACAAACAAACACATAAAATTATCTCTATCTTCAAGGAAGTTCAAGTCCTAAAGAAGAAAAACAATAAGTAAAACAATTGGCACATAGGAGAAAAATTATGGAAGTTCTCTGCTAAATAACGTAATGGATTCTATTAATACTGAGGCTTAGAAAAGAGAATTGTGTAATTCTGAAAGTTAACTGAAGTATTTACTATGCATTTTCAAAGGGGTATACTGTTAATCATTTTTCCCTGCTACTTGTAGGAAATCTTCCAGTTTCTATATGGACTGTAGCTAGATGGAGATATAGGCTAGAGGACTTACAGGCAAAGTATATGTTAACCAAGTGTGAGCTATATTTAACAAGAAGAAGAATGGATACATTATTATGCTAAAGTCAGCACCTACCAAGAGACAGGGTTTGTTGACACTGTTTTGCAGGGGACTGGGCTGTCTGGACCTGCCATTTAACTTCGCTAGAACTGTTTTCCTCATGTATCCCCTGAGGGAGTCAGATGATAGGCAAGGACCTTCCAACTTAAAAAGTTTCATTAAGTCATAAAATTACAAAAAAACTGGAATACGCACTATAGAAAGTAAAGTTAGAGGAGGCGTCTTCAGATCAGATTTCTCCTGCATTTATTATCTCTTCTTTCCCCTTGCCATCAGTGCCTAACTTCTCCAGAGAGTGGCCTCCAACACACTTGAAGTCTTAGCCCCATCCCAAATGCTCTCTCAAAATCTTCTAATTGCCAAATCCCATGATACTGCTTCTTAATAATACAGCAGCCCTTAATCACTAGTGACTCTTCCCTCTTCCTTACCATGGAAAGAACAGGGATTTGGAGCCTCACAGAACTAACTTAGAATCCTAATTTTGTCATTTCCTTATTTGTGTGTTCTTCAACAAATTAGATTTCCTCTTTGACCTTAGTGTCTAAATCTAAAAGAAAATGGAAATAATACACCACATGGATCTAGTGAGTTTTATTAGAATAGAATGCTAAGACATAGATAAAGTATCTGGTACTTGATGCTCAAAAATGACAATCCTCCGATACTTCTCTTGGTTTCTGAGCTGCACATGTTTTGTTATACCTCTGCTTGCTTCATCACTATCCCTCTGGTCGATTAATGTACTGCATCTCATAGCCGAAATAGGGCTGTTCCATGGGTATTGTTAGTGGTCTTCTACTTGAAAATGTCTCTCTCTGAGTTTATATCCATTCTTAAGGTCTCCTGTCTCACTTGACACCTCTACAGAGCTAGGCCAGATACTCCAACTTCCCCACATTTCCATATACCTAGTGGAAGCTCCATTTGGATGTCCAATCCCACTCTAAAATCAGTACCTCCAAGCTACATATTCTATGAGTCTCCTTGTCACATTCCCCATACTATATCAGTTCCTTCTCTGACTTTACTTTTTCTCTTAATGTTACCACTATTAAACTTTCACTATTACTTGGCTCTTCCCTCAGCCACCAATCCTTATCCGATAAGCAGTCCTTATCCAATAAGCAGTCTCATACTTTCTGATGTTTTCGTGGGATAGGAATGATCACAGATAATTCATTTGTCTTCAAGCTCTGGGTCCAATACTAACTAGTTGTATAGTTATATTATCCTTGGGAAAAATACATGACCTCTTTGAGCATCACTTTTCTCATCTGTGAAAATTGAATAATAATAGCTATTTCATAGACTTCTTGTTGATGATGTGAAAGTTTTTTTTGAACTAACAAATGGTTATAGAATAGGTAGGTAGGTAGGTAAGCAGATAATTTGAAATGCTCCTTCCTGCCCCCATCATAGTTCTGATCCTGTCAATCAATCAATGAATTAGGATGTATCTATCTAGCCTTTTGAAACAGGTTCATATCCAGTCTCCTTGCCTCTACCTCTTTCTCTATCACTTATCTAAAAGATCATATTAATTTCCCCAATTTAAAGCAGCACTTTCAATAGTTCCTCATTGCCCGTGAAATGAATTCCAAACTCATTCTCCTAGTTGACTTTAGGGAAAACCAACAAGGGGAGGAAAGTAATATTTATTGAGCATATACTTTATATGCGGCGTCGTGCAGAGTAGGCTTGGAGCGAAAATTCAAACTCCAGCTGCTTAACGCCAAAACCCATAGATTTCCAAAACCCACTGCTTTCTAACTGTGTAGAGTGATAAAATATTTACACAATTATTACCCATTATCAGGAGTTTCATTTGAACCAAACTTAAGAATTTGTGAGTATTGGAAATAAAGTAGGTAGGCTTCAAGTGCTCTTCTCTAATATGGTTATTTGGTTGCAGAGTCAAAAAAATCTCATTGAAATTTTATGGTTCGGAGAATAACAGTATTTCATCTTGACATGTGGAAGTGTCAATAACTTGAGTAAATAGGAGGATTTAACTATCAATCAGAAAACGAATTGTAGTGAACCATATTAGGTGGCTTTTGCCTGTCTTCGTAAAATCAGTGATGCTTACCCCAAAATCTGTATTAATAAGTCTCTAAACTAATTAAATTTCAATTTGAAATAATACACAAACATTATTAAATAAAAATGAAAGTTAAATTATAGGGCTGTTTGAATTGCCTTTGTAGCATCTTTGGCAGTGTTGTGCTGGTCCTGCTGATTACTGGTTCTAGGCAGAGGCTTCTGTGAAGTCTGCAAATTGAAACAAGCCACCAAATTGTATATGTTATTGTATTTGGTATTGAGCAGCTGCAAGAACAGAATTATTTAAATGAAATGTGTATCCCAGCTTTTGTCCCCTAGGAAGGTGGCAAACAAAGCTACTCTGTGATCAAGTATCTATCAATATGTGTTAGTGACATTTTAGGTCCAGAATTTGTCAGATATAAGGGAAAAGCTGAGGATGATTTACCTGCAAGGCGTGACCTGGTAGCAAGTGGCCTTATAAAAGGTGACACTTGAAATTAATGTGCATGGCCACTGTGAATGATGTTGGCAAACTGAGAGGGAACCCTGATTCTGTACATACAGATATTTTAATGTCCTCAAGATTCATTATGAAATTACTTGACCACTGGTGTTTCAAAACTAAATAATTGTGAAATTTTATATTTATACATTATTTAAGGACCAGCCTTCTCTAAAACACCATCATACACAGATACATAAATTCCACATTCATAGGGATATTGATTGATCAAAGTAGGGGAATTGGAGTTCATATACTTTCTTGAGAATCTAGTTCTTGTGAAATTATCTTGTTGCCTTTCCATGGACAGACCTGGAAAGATCTAGAAAGTCCTTATTGAATCAAACAATTCTCATTCCATTTCATTGTATGTAAAATAAAATAAAAGCATTTCATCATTTTTCCTCTATAAAAGTGAAATAATAGGTTATAGAATGAGAGTGACTCTATTATCCAATGTGATAATTTCACACGTAAGGAAACGGAGGAAGGTTTTACATGTAAGGATAATTGGCTGATTAAGGTCATGTCGCTATTTAACAGTAGAACCAGACCCAGGATACAGGCTTCAGATTCACAGTCCATGGACCCTTACTACAGTGTTACTTTGTCTCTTTAAACAAGGTCCTTACTTAGAGTCGTAGCATTTTAGGATTACTGACCAGACCTACATCACACTTTTGAATGCTATCAAAGTGGTATGTACTTGTTGATTCAGTTGGTAGCTGTCAAAATGTAACTGAGATTAAAAACGGGCATACACAATGCTTGTGTCCATCATTTTAGTGTACAAATAGTGCACATTTCCTGCTGAGAAACCCAGGATATAAGATCCGTCTTTTCTTTTTAGACAGTTCTCAGGCAAAAACAGCTCATCACGCTCTACATTTTTAAGGCCTGGTACGGAGTACCTTTGCTACCATGTCCGTGTCTCTGCTGAATTCAGCTTCTTCGTTTGCTCTCTGGAGTCATTGATTTCAAGCCTACTCTCCCTGGAGAAGTAAAGCCTTGGTTGAAGGTTGAAATGAATGGGCTCAGGTTCATGGGTTTTAAGCCCTAGCCCTGGTCTTTGTAGCCAGTGGCGTCCTCTACCGTGGAGTGGTGCTCATGGAAGCACAACTTGAAATGGAGGACCTTACTGTTTCAAGAGGAGGAAGGAGGCTCCGTGTTCAGTTTCTAATCTGGACTGGAGAGAAGAGCCTCTTCTCTCTGTCTCCCAATTCCCTTGTCATTCCTCCTGTGTGTGCCTGTGTGCATGCACACACACACACACACACGCAGTCTTTGTGTCTCTTTTGCTGTTAGTGTTTCACTGTGTCCCCCTATACATCTTTCTCTTTCTGGATGTCTCTCTTCAGAATAAAAATGGTAATTCTCTCATTTCTAGGGTTATCCCAAGGTTATATCACTTGATCCCTGTGTGGCCATAAAAGCCCAAGGAGTTAGAAGTACCTGAGAAAGGCAAAATTTCCTAGCATTCCCACAGTATCAGTTTCTTTTTTGTTTTTTTATTTCTTGGTTTAATCTACCTAGAGTTTAGCTAAGCATGGAAAAGGCTGCCTGCAGTAATATATGCAGTATCAAAGGCTGTGCTGTCTAATACGATAGCTACCAGTTACTTGTGGCTACCAAGCATGTACAAGGCGGCTGATGCCACATGTTGAAATAATATTTTGGATATATTGAGTTAAAAATATTATTCAATTACTAATAAAGTATATTATTAAAGTAATTTCATCTGTTTATTTTTACTTTTTAATGTGGCTACTAGAAAAGATAAAATTATATATGTAGCTCATATTATATTTATTTTTATTATTTTAAAAATACATTGTTACGGGCTTCCCTGGTGGCGCAGTGGTTGAGAGTCCGCTTGCCGATGCAGGGGACACGGGTTCGTGCCCTGGTCTGGGAGGATCCCACATGCCGCGGATCGGCTGGGCCCGTGAGCCATGGCCGCTGAGCCTGCGCGTCCAGAGCCTGTGCAAAACAAAAACAAACAAAAAAATACATTGTTACCAACTATAGTCATTATATCTTACATTAGATACTCATAACTTATTTATCTTATAGCTGAAAGTTTGTACCCTTTTACTAACATCTCCCTATTTCTCCCACCCATCAGCCCCCAGAAACCACTTTTCTACTCTGTTTCTATGACTTTTACTTTTATTTAGATTCCACGTATAAGGGATACCAATATTTGTATTTCTTATATTACATTTAGATTAGACAGTGCTGATCTACATTCTCTTATAATAGGCTCAGAAATTTAAAAGGCTATTTGTAGTTATTTATACAGAATATAGCTACTCTGTAGCTGGAAAACTTTTCAAAATATTTATTCTGTATTTTCTGAATCGAATCCTAATCTTTCTTCAGCTATGTCTAATCCTCTGTTTAATCCATGCATTGAGTTTGTTTGTTTTTTTTTAAATCTCAGTGACTATATTTGTTTGCAGATATTCTGTATACCAGTATTTTGTTCTTGGTTTACAAGTCCCTGCTCAAATATTACCTTATTAGTGAGACCTTCATTGATCACCTGTTAGAAAAATAATACCCCTACACCACACAAACACACACACACGCAGGAGCCCTCCTCATCTTTTTTGCCCTGCTTAATTATTTTCCCTACAGCACATATCACCATCTACCTTAATATAGGTTTTCTTGTTCATTATCTGCTTCTCCATGGCTGCTTCTCCTCTTCCACACACATCAGTACTTAAGCCACATGAATACAAGGACTTTGTCTATTCAGTGCACTGCAGTTTTCTTAGTGGCTCATACATAGTAGGTGCTCACTGATTCATAGTTGAATGAATGAGCCACATCACTCATTTTATACATACTTATTTCATAACCTGCAGGCGATATCCAATATGATAGTCACTAACCACATGTGGCTACTGAGCACTTGAAATGTGGCTAACCCAAAGTAAGATGTGTAAATATACACTGGATTTCAAAGACTTAGTATTTTAAAAAAGGATGTTAATTAAAGTTAAGTAAAAAAGATAATATTAAACTATTGAAATTAAGTTTACTTGTTTTACTTTTTTTTTTACATCTTTATTGGAGTATAATTGCTTTACAATGGCGTGTTAGTTTCTGCTTTATAATAAAGTGAATCACTTATACATATGTTCCCATGTCTCTTCCCTCTTGCGTCTCCCTCCCTCCCACCATTCCTATCCCACCCCTCCAGGCAGTCACAAAGCACCAAGCTGATCTCCCTGTGCTATGCGGCTGCTTCCCACTAGCTATCTGCCTTACGTTTGGTAGTGTATCTGTGAAATTTTAATTACATTTAAAATTATATAGGTGATTGACACTTGTGGTTTGTGTTGTGTTTATAATAGTGTGATTGTAGACTCATAACAGAAAAGCATATAGGCTTTTCCCCAAATTATTGCAGTGTTAATTCTCTTGTTTGTAGTATCTGCTGGCTTTGCTATGGTTGTTGATTCCATCTATATTTTTTAACTTTTGTTGTTAGTCTGTCTTAAGGGGAGCTTGTTTTTGTAGGAGGAATTCCCTGTGGCCTGGATTATTTTTCCAGAGAGTTTGTTTTTGTTCCTGTTAGGCTTTCTAGACTGTCTAGGGTGTGCAAAGCCCAGTACAAATGTTTGTGTTAATTTATTGAATTGAGGAATCCTAGACTGTAAGTTTAGGATTAGTAGACTCTACCTGTGTGGGGCACTGTCATAGGATTTAATTTCTCTCTGAATGTTTATTGTCATCACACCGGGTAGGTGCATGGAACATTCTTATTTCCCATTCCCTAGGATTACACTCTTTTCAGGGTCTCAGCCTTATTCCCAGGTCTCAGTTCCACTGTCCCACCATGAATGAGCAAAGCTCTTATCACCTGTGCCTTTGTGTGCATTAAAATCAAGACCCTACTATTATTGGGCTAGTAACGTGTCCAGGGCTGCAGAAAAATCAGCATGTACTCCTGGAATTCTGGCTTTAAGGAACCTCTCCAATTCGGGTTCCTGGAGAGTTCACATTTTTTTGAAGTCAAGTACTGTATATATTAAAAAGTACTACGTTTAACATAACTAGGTTTTATAGGGAGAGAGTTTCTGCACTAGCCAAGTGAATCATTTTTCTGGAATCTGAAATCTATCGTAATTTCTTTAACCTTCTTTCTGTCAGTAAATATTAGATTATTTTCAGTTATTCATTATATAAAAACTGCTGCAGTGAACATCCTCATATGTGCGTTTTTCCACGTATGTCTTATCTCTTTTTTTTTTTTTTTTGTCTTTTATGGAGAATTCTTCTCTTTACCTCTTACGGATAAATTCCCAGAAATAAAATTGTTGAGTCAAAAAGATATGAACACAAGACAGTGTCTTGTAGAAAAATGAATAGGCACATAGATCAGTGGAACAGAATAGTGTCCAGAAATTGACCCACGAAAGTACACGCGACTGATTTTTTGTCGTTGACAATAAAGCAGTTTAATGGAGAAAGGATGATCTTTTCAGTAAATCATGCTGGGACAATTAACATCCATAGATCAAAAACTAAACCTCAACCTTACACCTTACATCAAAATGAACTTAAAATGGATCATAGGTCTAAATGTAAACTGTAAAACTATTAAATTTTTATAGAAAAATATAAAAGAAAATCTTTATGATTTGTGTGAGGCAGAGTTTTTAGACATGGCACCAAAACTACAATCCATAAGAGAAAAAAATAACGAGTTGGTCTCGATCAAAGGTTTTAAACTTTTGCTTTATGAGAGAATCTATTAAGAGGATGAGAAGATAAGCCACTGACTATAACAAATATTCACAAGTCACATATTCAACATAGGACTTATATTCAGAAAATTCAATACTAAGACATTCCCATTATAAAGTAGGCCAAAGCTTGACCAGACATACATCCAAAGGGCATATACAGAGGGTCAGTAGTCACTAAAAGTATGTTTGACACCATTAGCCATTAGATAAATGCAAATTAAAGCCCCAGTGCCAGTACACATCTATCGGAACGACTAAAGGAGAAGATAGTGGCGACACCAAATGCTGTCAGGATGTGGATAAACTGCATCCCTCAGACATTCCTGGTGGAGATGTAAAATGCTACAAGCCTCTGAAAACAATGTGGTACTTCCTTATATAAAGTTACACCGCGCACTTGGCATAGGACCCAGCAATCACGATTCTCAACTGAAAACATATATCCACACAAAGTCTGTATACAAATGTTCACAGCAGCTTTATTTGTAATAGCCCCAAACTGGGAGCAACTCAGATGCCCTTTGATGGGTGAATGGATAAGAAACTTGTTCATGCATGTAATGGGAATATTGCTCAGCCATGAAGAGAAACCAATTACTGATGCCCACAAAAACTTGGATGGATCTCCAGGGCATTATGCCGAGTGAGGGGGAAAAAAAGCCAATCTCATAAGATTACATACTCTGTGATTCCATTTATATAACAGTCTCAAAATGACAAAATTATAGTGATTAAAAGTGGATCAGTGGTTGTCAAGGGTTAGAGTTGGAGGAGATAAAATTATAAAGGGGTATGAGGACAGTTTTTTTGTGGTGATGGAACACTTCTGTATCTTGATTGTGGTGGCTGTTACGTGAATCTATACATGTGAAAAAATTTCACAGTATTACACACCAAACCCACAGATGAGTCCATGTAAAAACTGAAGAAAATGAATTAAGGTCTGCAGTTTAGTTAATAGTATTGTGCCAATGTCAGTTTCTGGGTTTTGGCCTTTTACTTTGACTATGTAAGATGTTATCATTGGGCAAAGGCAGGTGAATCCACCATAGGAATTCTCTACAATATTTGCCACTTCTTGTGAGTCTTAAATTATTTCAAGGTCAAAAGTTTTCAAAAGGTATGAACATTCCTAAATTATTGATACACATTGCCAAATTAGCCTTCAAGAAGATCATGTTGATTTTCTCCCATTTTAATAGTATCCGCAATGGCTAGAGAGCCATTTAGCCTACTTTATATTCCTCATATACTTATCCCTATCTGAAATCATTCTGTTACTCTTTTATTTGATTAGTGTCTATTTCTTTTTCATGAGAGCAGATGTATTGTCTCATTCACCTCTGTGTTCTTAGTGACCCACAGAAGTACCTGGGACAAGATTGGTCATAAATAAATATATTTTGAATGAATGAGTGATTGTAGGTAAAACATCTTAATTTATTTCAATATTAGTGAATTGAAACAATTTTATGTGTTTTTTATTGGCCATTGTAGTTTTTCTTTTGTTGATCACCCACTAGTGTTATTTGCCCTTGTTTTCTGTTTAAGGGTATTTACGTTTTTGATTTTAAGAATTATTTATGTGTAAAGCTATTCATCCTTTGTCATTTTTCAAGTATTTCTCTGGCATCCATTTTGTTTTTAATTTCTGCTTACTTTTTCTTATAACTTAAAAATGAATATTGGTAAGTTAAATTGATGTTTTTTAAAATGCTTTCTCTCTTTGTTTTTAATGCTGGGAAAGATCTTCCTGGACCTGAGATAATACGCTATTTTTCTAGAAATTATAAGGTTCTGTTTAAAAATGTAAATCCCTCATTCACCTGTAATTTATTGGGCGTTAAGTAGAAATTAACTTATTTTTCTCCAGTACTGCTTCTTCAGCATCATTTATTATACCATCTTTTATTTCTTTATTGGGTCAGTTTATATTATTATCATAAATTCTTAAATATACATTTCCCCTAGAATTTTTACCCTGTTTCTTTGGTTTGTCTGTTCCCATAATAGCACTGCAGAGTTTTATCTACTCTAACTTTTGAACACATTATGATATCTTATTAAGCAAGTCCTATGTTAAAAATTTTTTTTCCTTATTCTTTATTCTTTCGTGGTCTAAGTGAACATCTTGCAAAGTTTGAAGTAAAAATCCCTGGCTTCTTGATGTTAAATTTGATTTAGAGAATACTTTGGAGAGGGTCGGCATCTTTAAAATATTGCGTCTTTCTAACCAACAACATAGTGTGTCTCTCTTCAGTTTATTTAAGTGTTCTTTATGGTCTTTAGTCAAGTTTTATAGTTTTCTGCCTATGAATCCTGCACATTTTTAATCTAGTTTACTCTTAAGTACTTATAGTTTATTGTTAAATCTGAAGACAATATATTTTACATTATACCTTCTAACTAGATTTTTCTGCCGTATTTGCAGTTTATATACTTAGTATGTAACACCCTCCCTTATCAATATTTTAATAATTCAGATATTTTTCAGCCAAGTTTTGTTGTAGCTGTTATAGGACAGGTAATGTTGCCTGTTCTTTTTCTTAATATAGCCTATTTATTTCTCCGGTTTTAGAACATGAGTAATGTTAAGTAAAGGTAATGAGAATAATTATATTTCTCATATTCCTGACTCTAGTGGGAAAGCATATATTGGTTTAGCGTAAGAAGTATATATGATGTATATATCATATATAATAAAAACATATAAATAAATATATATAAATGAGAAATATATAAACCATCATGCTTGTAACCTGCCCATCTATTCCTAATTTAATGTTTTTTTTCATTTTCAAAACATGAATGTAACTTTCACTTCACCAATAGCCATTTAAGTCTCCTATTGAATAATCATAATTTTTCTATGACATAGTGATGTGATCTGTAGCCTTTCTAATACTGAAACACATTACATCATTACAAAAAGTGTATGATATGTAGTGGTGGTTTTTTTTTTAACATGTTGCTAGATTCGATTTGCAAATACCTTTTTAGGATTTCTTCAGCTATATTAATGAGTACTATTAATTATTGTTTTCGTATTTGTCAGGTTTTGTATTAAGCTAAGTTTTGTGCCTAAAAGGTTTGGTAAAACTTTCCCCTGAAGTTTTGGTAGAACCTCCCTTTAGCCATTGGTCATCTTGCAAATTTCAGTTTTTCCACTACCTTACTTGCTTTCCTCCAAATGCATTCTAAATTGTCTGGTCCTTATACTTCAGTGGCAGTTCTCGGAACTACTGGGATGATAATCACAATCTCACCTAGAACAGGGCCATTGCTTCCTGACTTCTAGATTATATATTTCTACTGATAAGGTCTAAGATGATACTGGCTTTTTCTCATAGCCACATAATGGTGTTGGCTTTTGTTAGTAGTATAATCATCTAAAGCCCTCATTCTTTCCTACAGACTTCTGTTTAGCCAATTGAAAACCTGTCCAGGTGGTTTATTTGAATCTACTGACAGTGCCTCACACCATTTCCTCTTAAATTTCATCTCATTAGATTCAGACCATTATTTTAGCCTATTTTCATTGTTTTTGGATACTGACTCTGTCATCCAATGAAATTGCTGTCCTTAGTCTCATGCCATTCACAAATGGAACATTTACTTGCTACCCCTTCCTCTTTACCACTGATAAAACTGTAATTTTGGATTGGCATGAATACAGAGCCTATAGCTAGGCTCTAAAATCTACATGCAGACAGGTATGTATAATCATTCATCATTTTGTAAGATCATTCAAACAGTTATACATTTGAGTGTATTCTTTCATCAGGTAATAATTGAACACTGTCTCCCAGCCAGGAACTAAGGTAGATACTGGGGATACAACAACTAATAAAACTTGTGTCCCTTGCTCGAGGACTCAGAGACAACAGGCAAGTAAAGAAACAAGATTAATTCAACATGGCATTTGTTATGATAGAGAAGTATAAAAAGCTTTAAAGTTTCAAAAAAAAGATTTAAGGCAAAAGGGAATCGATGATTATTTTTAAAATCTCTTTGATCCAAGTATACCTGGTCTGTGGTGGGTACTGTGATATACTACTGAGATCCTGATTTAGAAGTGAAAGACTAATACCCTCAGCTGTGGAAGTGCTGCCTGTAGGAAGTCCTCAGCTGTCATCCTGCTGCAAGGATGACTTTGCTGAAGAGAGCCAGTGACTGATTGATGAGGAGATGTAAGGGCCCGGCCCCCTTACCCAACTGGTAGCAATTCTTAAGAGTCATTCTAACTTCAGACTTCCCAGTGTCAGCTGACCTAATAGGTATATTTAGGCGATAGTACCTGGGAGGGTAGAGCAATGACAGGGGCTTCTGGGTTTCTGTATCTTGGTCTGGATGCTTGTTTTGTGGGTTTGCTTTTCTTTATGCAAAATTCATCTGTATGTGCACCTGTAGGAAAGTTTATTTTTTAAAAACTTAAGGTTTGCCTCCTTATTAAGTTTTTCAAAATTAGGCACATTCATCAATATCTTGTACATATTAAGTGTCTTATTCCCTAAGATTTTGATTAGAAGTTATTAGTGTGTGGAGGGGAGAGGGGGAATTTATATCTCCACTCTTCTGATTTTCATTGTGAGGATATTCATTAATCTTACTGACCTCCTCTTCCACACTTAGGCTTACTCAAAGATGTGTGGTGACTTGTCGGACTGCATAGTTTAGGAAGGAAACAGTGCAGGAGTCATTCAGGCTCTTCTGTTTTCAACCAGCTGACCTGCTGCACACGTGTTCTTTTTATCCACACCAAATGTTTTACAGGGGTAGCAGCTCACATCATTGGTACTGCATTGGTTCAGCAGTACCTGCTTGGGTGGGTAAATCATTCTACTACTGGCATTCCATCTAGTTGCTGCACATCTAAGCAAGCGTCTTAATTCAGTTTCTCTCCCAAAGCAGAGTCTCAGACAAGGACTTGTGTGCAGACAGTTTCTTTGGGAGTTGACTCCAGGAAGCAGGAGTGAAGGAACGAGTAGAATGGGACAGTGGAGGAAGAAAAATCAATAAAGAATGTGTTATTGCACTGGTAAATGATTTGGGCCACTGAGGCTCAATCCTTTTTTGGGGCCCTTTGAGAAACCATGTAGAGTGTATTTAGAATTGTCCCTCTGAGATGCAGCATTTATCCACCAACTCCTATCTTAGTTGGTCAGGGGTTTACCCCTAGAAACTCTCACTCCTCCTGGCTGCTACACAGGACTGCTGAGTAAGCTCTTGGGGTTTTCCAGAAAATGTGACTCATTAAGGCAGGATGTTGTTAAGACACAGAAAGTACAACTACCCACTTGAACAACACAGGGATTAGGGGCATCCACCCTACACACAGTCAAAAAACTGTATGACATGTAGTTGTCTTTGCATATACATGGTTCCTCTCTATTCGTGGTTCCTCTGTATCCACAGATTAAACCAACTGCAGATAGCATAGTACTGTAGTATTTACTACTGAAAAAAAAATCCGTGTATAAGTGGACCACACAGTTCAAACTCAAGTTGTTCAACTGAACTTGCAACAGGTGCAGCTAAAATTAGAGGTAGGCTGAAGGGATTTGGTCTAGGGTACCAAAAGTGTCTGCTTTAATCACCTTCTCCAATATCAGATTTATCAGTAATAAAGCTGATATTTGGTCTCCATATACGTTACTCCTTCTTATCTATTATTGAGTTGATTTAGGATTGTAAGGGAGTGAGTAGTGTTATTTGGTTTGGACTTCTTAAAATTCTAACAGTAGCAATCCAAGATTTATTTCTAATTGTTATAGACCTTGTAACTAAACTGATTTTAAAATATTTTATACCTCCAGAAATACAAAAATAAATATATACACTAGGTTAATTATTCCAGCATTATTTACAATTGCAAAATATTGTGAACAACTAAATTCCCATCCACAGGAGTTGGCTGAATAAACTGTGTATAGTACATCTACACAATGGAGTACTATGAAGCCACAGAAAAGAATGAGAATTATCTCCATGAATTGCTATGGCATAGTTTTCAGGATATGTTGTTAAGTTAAAAGCACAAAAAACAAAAGAACATATGTTATATGATAGTTCTGTATAAGATAGAGCAGAGGTAAGAAGATATCTGCTTATTTTTGCCAGAAGGATCACAGGAATAGTGAGCAGAAACTAAAGAAATTAGTTATTCATGAGGGTGGGTGATAACATGGTGAAATGGATAGGAGAAGGAGTGATATCTCTTTGAATATATTTTTGTATCGTTTTTACTTTGGGAAATTTGTTAATGTATTGCGTATTGGAAAATAAAATTGAATCAACAAGGATAGGTTGAAAAAAATAAAAGTAAACAGAAACAAATGTAACTTTTTCAAGTGAATAACAATTTACAGAGAAGGAAAAGAACAAATTATTCAAAATAATTTTGAACATAGTTCTTTGACTGTAAGTCTTCAATCTAAATACAGAAAAGAACTGGAAAGAAATCTTGAACTCCTCAATGTATGTTTGTTTTCCATAGTGACATGAGTATAGCAATTCTGGAATTATTTTATACGTATTTTAGAAATGAAATAAAACTATATTGATGTTTTAGGAAACCAGAGTTCTCTCATTTTAAGATGAAAGAAATCTAATATGAATTAAGAGTAAGCAAGACAAAAAAATTCATGGCATTGAATTCACGTTAGAGATATCAGTGTGACAATTAATGCCCAGATCTTGGTTTCTAAATACCATTTCACACTAGAAGGGGAAATGGCTGGTTCTAGGGCTGCAGCAAGGAAAATATAAGATGCATCTGGACCATCTTTTTGTGCCAGAAATTAAGGAAGCACTCAAAAAAAGAGCATGACATTTCAAAAAGACATAGAGGCCAGCCTGAAGGGGCTCATGCTAGCCAAATTTGGGGACTTTGAGCAACAAAACGAATGATGACAGAAATTAAGCATAACCCATTGTACAAGATGAGAATTTATGAGTCCACAGCAATATTAACACTCGCAAAAAACAAACAAATAAATGGGGAGGAGGGAACACTGTCCCTTGCAGGAGAATACCAACTAATAAATACAGAGGAAATGACAGAGTTAAGCAATGGCCATTTTGCAACCTTATTGTAATCATTTATTCAGACAAGAATCATCGGTGGATATTAATGCTATTAGCTGAAAGTGTGATGGACATAGGATATTTACACCGTCTAAAATATTTCCCTATTGATTTCTTATTAATTACGAAAGAAATTTACAGTGGAGAAACTGGGTAGATTTACCCTTTCCAAGTAATCAAAGATGGTTTTTTTCTTCTAATTTTTATTGGAGTATAGCTGATTTACAATGTTGTGTTCGTTTCCAGTGTATAGTAAAGTGAATCAGCTATATATATATATATATATATATATATATATATATATATATCCACTCTTTTTAAGATTCTTTTCCCATATAGGTCATTACAGAGTATTGAGTAGAGTTCCCTGTGCTATATAGTAGGCCCTTATTAGTTATCTGTTTTATATATAATAGTGTGTATATGTCAATCCCAATCTCCCAATTTATCCCTCCCCCCCGGTAACCATAAGTTTGTTTTCTACATCTGTGACTCTATTTCTGTTTTGTAAATAAGTTCATTTATAACATTTTTTAGATTTTTTTAATTCCACATATAAGCGATGTCATATGATGTTTGTCCTTCTCTGTCTGACTTGCTTCACTCAATATGACAATCTCTAGGTCCATCTATGTTGCTGCAAATGTCATTACTTCATTCTTTTTTATGACTGAGTAATATTCCATTGTACGTATGTATACATGTCTTCTTTATCCACTCCTCTGTCAATGGACATTTAGGTTGCTTCCATGTCTTGGCTATTGTAAACAGTGCTGCAGTGAACACTGGGGTGCCTGTATCTTTTCAAATTATGGCTAACATTGCCAATAATGAGACAAAGAGACATTATGCAGCTCCCGTTATGAAGCACCAGGAACAGGACAATATACATGTAGTCTCTCTGCCAAGAATGCGTAACCTGAATGTAAATATGAGAAAGCCTCAGATAAACAAAAATAGAGGATCATTCTACAAAATAACGGGTCTATACTCTGGGGAAGTCTTCCATTTAAAAAGAGACTGGAGACACATGACACCTAAATGCAATGATGATCCTGGACAACGTCCTGGACCATGGAGGAAAAACAATTTAAAGAATATTGTTAGTACAGTTGACAAAGTTTGAATATGGACACATGCTCAGTATATTAGATAATATTGCATTAGTGTAAAAGTTCCAAATCTGATGACAGTACTGTTAAGAGAATGTGCTTTTGCTTAAGGCTGTATGTGTTGAAGTATTAAGGGGTAAAGGGCCATGTTGCTGACAAATGATTGAAATCAATAACTCAGCAAAACTAAGAACAATAATTATTATACTATAACAATATATAATATATAAATGTACTATATTATTTATAATGTAAAATATAATGTTGGTTGTTATATACAAGGGGGGAAGTAGATGTGGCAAAGTGAGAACAATTAATTATTCTAGGTGAAGGGTATTTGGGAATTCACTATATTATTCCTACAACATTTATGTAGGTTTGAACTTTGAAGTTTTTTTCAAAATAAAAACTCGAAAATTAAAGGAAAATACGTCAGAGACAAATTTATCTGTAATTGAATATTTAAAAATTTTTTTCAAATATTTCTCAATGCTTTTTGAAACACAACCAAACACTCTGCCTGGGACTTAATACATTCTGTAATAATTGGCCGCCTACTCGGTATCTTGAAAGAACTTGGAAAATAACTTAAGGCAAATATACACTAATTGGATAAATTTTGTGGCTCATTTATCCTTTCTTAGAATGTGAGCCCAAATAAGGGTTATTCCTTAAGCCTATATGCATACCTTGTGCAAAACTTTTAAAAACGTACATTTCTCTCTATATTGGGACACTGATCAGTAATTCTACTCTTAAAATTTTTTTCAGTTAATGGTGAATGGAGGAGCTGTTAGTTGGTATTGGCCATAATTATTTTAAAATTAGTTTACAGAATAAATTCCAGATAAATTTAAAAGATAACAGATTTCTCAAAATTAATTTAATCTACATTAACCAAGATGCTTACATTAAAGACCTAGATGAATTAAATATGATTTCCTTACCATCTACAGAAGCCTTTTCAAAATGCTCTGAAGTATACTTGTGACAAGATAAAGTATTTTTTATCCTGTTGATCAAAATTTTAATATATACTTAGATACTGATGACTAATAGAGCAAACTGGAACTACTTATTGGGAAAAAATATAGCTACATAGAAGTTGACAGGAAAATTACAGGAATAGATACTCATATGTAAAGTATCTTGGATAGCTTTTACACATATATTTTCTGGACTTAACAATTCCTGGAATATGGAGATCTACTTTTCCTATTCTTCCCACTAAATTCAACTAAAAACCCTGGATATTATATATACACAAACATAATAAGACTCATTTAGAATGAAAGAAGAATGCAGATCTGCTAGGGATCTCAGGACCTGAGGAACAGCATGGTGGTGAGTTCCTTGTTTTTGTTTTTGGTTTCGTTTTCCCCTCATATATCCCAGAGTTGGAGCTGAACCCACAGGATGGATTATACACACAGCCTCACCCATACCTAAGTTAGTTGTTTTAGATAATGAGAATTTGGACTTTTAAGCTAACAAGATTTAGATAAGAATTTGGGCTTGATTTAATGTTGTGATGGATTGAGACTTTTGGGGACCCTAGGATAGGGTGAATATATATATATATATATATATATATTTTTTTTTTTTTAAACATTTTTATTGGAGTATAATTGCTTTACAATGGTGTGTTAGTTTCTGCTTTATAACAAAGTGAATCAGTTATACAAATACATATATCCCCATATCTCTTCCCTCTTGCGTCTCCTTCCCTTCCACCCTCCCTAACCCACCCTTCTGTCTGGCCACAAAGCACCGAGCTGATCTCTCTGTGCTATGCGGCTGCTTCCCACTAGCTCTCTGTTTTACATTTGGTAGTGTATATATGTCCATGCCACCCTCTCACTTTGTCCTAGCTTACCCTTCCCCCTCCACGTGTCCTCAAGTCCATTCTCTAGTAGGTCTGCGTCTTTATTCCCTTCTTGCCCCTAGGTTCTTCATGACTTTTTTTTTTTTTAGTTTCCATATATATGTGTTAGCATACGGTATTTGTTTTTCTCTTTGTGACTTACTTCACTCTGTATGACAGACTCTAGGTGCATCCATCTCACTACAAATAACTCAATTTCGTTTCTTTTTAGATGTGGCACATATATACACAGTGGGATATTACTCAGGGTGAATATACTTTGTGCATAGGGATATGTGTCTTTGGTGGCCAGAGGGTGGACTGTGGTTGATAGAATAATTGCCCCCCAAAGAGGTCCAAGTTCTAATGCCCCTAGCATGTTAACATCTTACCTTACATGGCAAAAGGGACTTTGCAGAAGTGGTTAAATTAAGAACTTTTTAATGAGGAAATTACTCTGGTTTTCTGGGGGGGGCCCAATGTCATCACAATGAGTCTGTATAAGGGAAAGAGGGAGGCAGGAGAGTTAAAGTAAGAGATGGAGATGTAATGGAACCGGAAGTCAGAGTGATAGGATTGCTGACCACAAGCCAAGGAAACTGGGAACCCTCTAGAAGCTGGAAAAGGCAAGGAAATGGATTGTCCTCTAGAGCCTCCAAAAGGAACTAAATCCTGCTAACATCTTGATTAGAGCCCAGTAAGACACATTTTGGAATTCTGACATCCAGAACTATAAGAAAATTAATTTGTGGGTTTTCAACCACTAAGTTTAAATAGGAAATTAATACCTACCTGAAGCAAAAAGTGATGGAAATGAAAGGAGAAACAGACAAAGCACAATTATAATTAGAGACTTCAACACCTCTATCTCTTACCAATTGATAGAATGACTAGACAGAAAATCAGCAAGGATAAGAAAAGAGCTCAATAATATGAGAAACAAACAGGATCTAATTGACATTTATAAAACAGTACACACAACAACAGCAAAACTATTCATTGTTTTCAAGTCCCCATGAAATATATACCTCTATAGATTATGTCCTAGACTGTAAGACAAACATCAACAAATTTCAAAGAATTGAGATCATGTGGTTCTCTGACCACAGTGTAATTAAACTAGAAATGAATAACGGAAAGATAGCAAGAAACTCTCCAATTACTTGAAAACTAAGCAACACGCTTCTAAATTATCCATAGGTCAAAGTGTCAAGGACAATAAAAATGCATTAACTAAAAATGAAAATGCAGCACATTAAAATTTGTGAGACACAAAGCAATGCTGAGAGGGAATCTTACAGCACTAAATTTATACATCAGAAAAGAAGAAAAAATCCCAAATCAATAACATAAGCTTCAACTTCTATAACCTAGGAAAAGAAGAATATATTCCCCAAAACACAAAGAAGGAAATAATAAAGAGAAGTAAAAATGAAAGTGAAAACAGAAAAATAATAGCAAAAATCAATGAAACAAAAAGCCAGTTTTTTTGAAAAGACCAATAAGGTTGACAAACTTCTAGAAAGATTAACAAAGAAAAATAGAGATGACACAAATTACCAATATCAGGAATGACAGGACGTATCACTACAGACTCTGTAGATATAAAAGGATAACAAGGGAATACTACACATAAGTGTACACATAAATTTGACAAACTAAGTGAAATAGACCTCTACCTCAAAACACACAGACTACCACAACTCATCCAACCTAAAATATATAGTCTGACTAGCCCTATAACTAACAAGAAAACTGAATTAGTACTTAAACAAGTTACCACTGGAAACTCTCAGGACCAGATGACTTCAATGGAAAATTCCAGCCAACATTTAAAGAACAATTAACAGCAATTCTCTACAATTTCTTTCAGAAACAGAAGAGGAGAAAACACTTTACAATTCATTTTATGAAGCTAGTAATACCCTGACATGAAAACAAGAAAAACACAAGCCAAAAAAAGAAAAATGCCGACCAGTATACTTCATGAATATAGACACAGAAATCCTTAACAAAATATTAGCACATAAAATTCAAACTGTGTAAATAGAATTTTACCATATAACCAAGTGGAATTTATTCCAGGAATAAAGGTGTGTTTAGCATTCAAAAATTAAACAATATAATTCAGGCTAAAGAAGAAAAATCACAAAATTATATAAATCAATGCAGGAAAAACATTTGACGAAAGTCAACACTCATTTATGAGAAAAGCTCTCAGCAAACTACAGATAGAGGAGAACTTACTCATCTTGATAAAGAATATCTACTAAAAATCTACAGGTAACATACTTACTGGCAAAATACTTTCAAAAAGTATTACAAAATACAATGCTTTCCCCTTAAGACTGAGAAAAAGTGTCCATTTTCACCACTCTCATTCAACTGAGTGATAAAAGTTTTAACCTGTGTAACAAGGCAAGAAATGGAAATAAAAGGCATAGAGATACAAAATGGAGAAACAAAAGTGTACTTGCACATGGCATGATTGTCTACATAGAAAGGCATGAAATAAAAACTTCCTAGAACTAATAAATAAGTTCAACAAGGTCACAGTTTATAAGATAAACATGCAAAAATTAATTGCATTTTATATACTAGCAATGAACACTTGAACATTGAAATTAAGAATATAATCCTATCTACAAATGCTCAGAAAATGCTTAAGTGAAAATTTAACAAAACATACACAAGACTTGTATGCTTGCCTCTACACATTGTTTATGAAAGAAATTGAAGATCTAAATAAAAGGATAAACATACAATGTCCATAGATTGGAAGACTCAGAATATCAAAGATGTCAGTTCTTCCCAAGTTGATACATAGATCTAATGCAATTTTATCAAAAGCTCAGGACGATTTTTTTGAAAAAAAGAAAAAGAAAGAATTGTGGGAGAAATCAGTCTACCTTATTTCACAACTTATTCTAGAACTACAGTAATCAAGGCTATGTGGTATAGATTACATAGATCAATGGAACATAATAGAGAATCCAGAAGTAGGCCAACATAAGTATGCCCAATTGATTTTTGAGAAGGGTAAGAAGGCAATTCAAGCCTTTTCAACAAATGATGCTGGATTAGTTGGAAAAAAAAAAGAACTTCCATTTAAGTCTTATACATGAACTAAAATTAACTAAAAATGGATCATAGTCTTAACTATAAAACTTCTAGAAAAAAAGTACTTCTAGGAAAGAAAGTCATAGAAAATCTTCAGGATCTAAGACTAGGCAAAGCATTTTTAGACTTGATAGCAAAAGCATGATCCATAAAAGGAAAATTTGACAAATCGTACTTTATCAAAACTGATAGGGCTTCCCTGGTGGTGCAGTGGTTGAGAGTCCGCCTGCCGATGCTGGGGACACGGGCTCGTGCCCCGGTCCAGGAGGATCCCACAAGCCACGGAGCAGCTGGGCCCGTGAGCCATGGCCACTGAGCCTGCACGTCCGGGGCCTGTGCTCCGCAATGGGAGAGGCCACAACAGTGAGAGGCCCACGTACTGCAAAAACAAACAAACAAAAAAAAAAAACTGATAACTTTTGCTTTGTGAAAGGCCTTGTTAATACAATAAAACGATAAGCTACAGAGTGGGAGAAAGCTTTTTCAAATCACATGTATGACAAAGGTCTAGTATCTAGAATATATAAAAAACTCATAACTCAACAGTAAAAAAGCAAACCATCCAGTCAGTACATGACCAAAAGACATAATGAGACATTTCAGTGAAAAAAATATAGATGACAAATAAGCACGTGAAAAGATGTTCAACATCTTTAGTCATTAGGGAAAAGTAAATTAAATCCACAGTAATATATCACTGTGTGCCTATCAGAATGGCCAAAATTTAAAAAGAAAAAGTCACAGCACCAAATGCTGGCAAAGATGTGGAGATATTCATACACTGATGGTGGAAATGTTAAAGTTACAGTAGCTCTAGAAAAGTTTAGAATTATTTAACTTTTGAATGAACTCTTAATTTTGGAATAGTTGTGGATATGCATGGGCTTGTGTGAAATAATACAGAGAAGTCCCATGCAATCTTTACACTGTTTAGGTGTATTTTTAATTTTTAAATTATTTCCATAAAATATTCATTAGTCAAATAAAATATGCAGGTCAAAATCTACCATTGGATTGACATTTCTTCTGTTTTTGGTAGGAAAAAAACCCTAAATATATAAAATATCAACACCACCACAAATAGAATGTATATTCTACTATTACTGGTGGGAGACATTTTTTTTTTAACTTTTTTGGAGTATAGTTGATTTACAGTGTTGTGTTAGTTTCAGGTGTACAGCAAAGTGAATAAATTATACATATACATATA
Source organism: Delphinapterus leucas (assembly GCF_059928025.1). Lineage (NCBI taxonomy): Eukaryota > Metazoa > Chordata > Mammalia > Artiodactyla > Monodontidae > Delphinapterus > Delphinapterus leucas. The sequence continues at coordinate 113,785,187 of NC_143150.1, forward strand.
TCCACTCTTATTTTTAAGATTCTTTTCCCATACAGGCCATTACAGAGTATTGAGTAGAGTTCCCTATGCTATACAGTAGGTTCTTATTAGTTATCTATTTTATATATAGTAGTGTGTATATGTCAATCCCAACCTCCCGAATTATCCCTCCCCAGCTTATCCCCTGGTAACCATAAGTTTGTTTTGTACATCTGTGACTCTACTCCTGTTTTGTAAGTAACTTTATTTGTAGCCTTTTTTAGATTCCACTTATAAGCAGCATCATATGGTAAATGTCTTTCTCTGTCTGACTTACTTCAGTCAGTGTGACAGTCTCTAGCTCCATTCATCTTGCTGCAAATGGCATTATTTTGTTCTTTTTTATGGCTGAGTAATATTCCATTGTATGTATGTACCACAACTTCTTTATCCATTTCTCTGTCAGTGGACATTTAGGTTGCTTCCACTTCCTGGCTACTATAAATAGTGCTGCAGTGAACATTGGGGTGCATGTATCTTTTCAACTTATGGTTTTCTCTGGGTATATGCCCAGGAGTGGGATTGCTGGGTCATCCAGTAGTTCTATTTTTAGTTTTTTAAGGAACCTCCATATCAATTTACATTCTCACCAACAGTGTAGGAGGGTTCCCTTTTCTCCACACCCTCTCCAGCATTTATTGTTTACAGACTTTTTGATGATGGCCATTCTGAATGGTGTGAGTTAATACCTCATTATAGTTTTGATTTGCATTTCTCTGATAATGTGGAGCATCTTTTCATGTGCTTTTTGGCCATCTGTATGTCTTCTTTGGAGAAATGTCTATTTAGATCTTCCAACCATTTTTGGATTGGATTGCTTGTGTTTTTTTGATGTTGAGCTGCATGAGCTGTTTGTATATTTTGGAGATTAATCCCTTGTCACTTGCTTCGTTTGCAAATATTTTCTCCCATTCTGAGGGTGGTCTTTTTGTTTTGTTTATGGTTTCCTTTGCTGTGCAAAAGCTTTTAAGTTTCGTTAGGTCCCATTTTTTTGTTTTTATTTTCATTACTCTAGGAGGTGGATCAAAAAAGATGTTGCTGTGATTTATGTCATAGAGTGATCTATGTTTTCCTCTAAGAGTTTTATAGCATCCAGCCTTACATTTAGGTCTTTAATCCATTTTGAGTTTATTTTTGTGTATGGTGTTAGGGAGTGTTCTAATTTCATTCTTTTACATGTAGCTGTCCAGTTTTCCCAGCACCACTTATTCTTGCCTCCTTTGTCACAGATTAGGTGACTATAGGTGTGTGGGTTTATCTCTGGGCTTTCCTGTTCCATTGATCTATATTTCTGTTTTTCTGCCAGTACCATACTGTTTTTTTGTTTGTTGTTTTTTTTTGGGGGGGCACGCGGGCCTCTCACTGCTGCGGCCCCTCCTGCCGTGGAGCACAGGCTCCAGATGCAGAGGCCCAGCGGCCATGGCTCACAGGCCCAGCCGCTCCGCGGCACGCGGGATCCTCCCGGACCGGGGCATGAACCCGCATCCCCCGCATTGGCAGGCAGACTCCCAACCACTGCACCACCAGGGAAGCCCAGTACCATACTGTTTTGATGACTATAGCTTTTTGTAACATAGTCTGAAGTCAGGGAGCCTGATTCCTCCAGCTCCGTTTTTCTTTCTCAAGATTGCTTTGGCTCTTCGGGCTCTTTTATGTTTCCATACAAATTGTAAAATTTTTTGTTTTAATTCTGTGAAAAATGCTATTGATGAGTTGTTAGGGATTGCATTGAATCTGTAGATTGCTTTGGGTAGTATAGTCTTTTTCACAATATTGCTTGGGTGGAGAGCTTTAAACATACCAGTTAATTCAAATTGGTTGATAATTTTGAAGTTCTGCTGTTAGGTGCATACAAACTGGGGATTGATAATTCTTGACAGTTACTCTTTTGTTACTAGCTAATCTCTCTCTTTATACCTAATAATGTTCATTGTTCTGATGCTAGGAATGCAAATTTGGTTTGACATTTGGAAAAAATCAATATAAGTACCATATTGTCCAATAAAGGAGAAAACCCATATGATCATCAGATAAAAGATGTAGAAAAAACATTTGATAAAATTCAACAGATATTCAAGATTTTTGAAAAAAAGAAGTCCTCTATAAACTAAGAATAGAAGGAAATATCCTTAACTTAATAAAGGACATTTATGAAAAACCCACGGCTAACATAATGCTTAATGATGAAAGATTAAATAATTTCCCCCTAGGATAGGGAGGAAGGCATGGATATCAGCTTTCAACATTTCTATTTAACATTGTACTAGAGATCTTAGGCCTCATAATGAGGCAATAAAAAGAAACAAAAAGGCATAATGATTAGAAATGAGAAAACTGTCACTGTTTACAGATTACATGATTATATATGTAGAAAACACTATAGAATCTTCAAAGAAAACTCCTAGAACTAATAATTTATTCAGGTAACAGGATACAAACTCATTATAAACAGCCATTGTATTTCTATGTACTATAAATAAATATTTGAGGAATAATTTTTAAAAATCCACAAGGTCAAAATGATAAAATACCTAGAATATATTTAATGAAAAAGATGTGTTTCTCTCAGTTGCTGAGAGAAATGAAAGTACATCTAAATAAACGGAGCAAAATACCACATTCATGGATTTGAAGAATCTATTTTTGAGGTATCCCTTCTTTCTAAATTTATCTATATATGCAACACATTCTCAATCAAAGTTTAACTTACAGGTATCTGCACACACACACACACACACACACACACACACACACAATGAAAATTATATACACAGAATGGGTTTTTTTTTATTTTTAACACCTTTATTGGAGTATAATTGCTTTACAATGGTGTGTTAGTTTCTGCTTTACGACAAAATGAATCAGTTATATATATACATATGTTCCCATATCTCTTCCCTCTTGCATCTCCCTCCCTCCCACCCTCCCTATCCCACCCCTCCAGGTGATCACAAAGCACCGAGCTGATCTCCCTGTGCTATGCGGCTGCTTCCCACTAGCTATCTACCTTACGTTTGGTAGTATATATATGTCCATGCCTCTCTCTCACTTTGTCACACCTTACCCTTCCCCCTCCCCGTATCCTCAAGTCCATTCTCTAGTAGGTCTGTGTCTTTATTCCTGTCTTACCCCTAGGTTCTTCATGACATTTTTTTCCCTTAAATTCCATATATATGTGTTAGCATACGGTATTTGTCTCTCTCTTTCTGACTTACTTCACTCCACCTCATTACAAATAGCTCAATTTCGTTTCTTTTTATGGCTGAGTAATATTCCATTGTATATATGTGCCACATCTTCTTTATCCATTCATCCGATGATGGACACTTAGGTTGTTTCCATCTCCAGGCAGAATGGGGTTTTTTTGATGTTTAGATGGATTTTTTAAATTTTTATACATATATCCACTCCTTTTTAGATTCTTTTCCCATCTAGGCCATTACAGAGCATTGAGTAGAATTCCCTGTGCTATACAGTAGGTCTTCATTAGTTACCTATTTTATATATAGCAGGGTGTATATGCCAGTCCCAATCTTCTAGTTTATCTCTGCCCTCCTTACCCCTGGTAACCATAAGTTTATTTTCTACATCTATAGCTCTATTTCTGTTTTGTAGATAAGTTTATTTGTACCCTTTTTTAAGGTTCCACATATGAGTGGTATCATATGATAAATGTCTCTCTCTGTCTGACTTACTTCACTCAGTGTGACAATCTCTAGGTGCATCCATGTTGCTGAAAATGGCATTATTTCATTCCTTTTTATGGCTGAGTAATATTCCATTGTATATATGTACCATATCTTCTTTATTCATTCCTCTGTTGATGGACATTTAGGAATGTTAATATCAGCCTTTCCATGATAGCGAAAATCTGGAAGAACCCAGGTATCTATCTACAGAAGGATGGATAAGTAAAATATATTCTAATAATGGTATACTAATCTAGCATTGTAACAGGAGAAAATTGCTGAAAGTCCAAAACATGGATGAATCTAAAAACAAAAACATAAGGTTGAGCAAAATGAAGCCAGAGACAAACAAATACACACTCTATTATTTAACTTACGTGAAGTCCAAGAACAGCAAAACTAAGCTATGTTGATTGAAATCAGAAATGGTTGCCTCTAGGACGATTGTCTCTAAAGGGACAAAAGAGGAGTTTCTAGAGTAATAGAAACTTCCTGTATTTTGTTTTGAGTGGTTATTATATGGGTTTATGCAATCGTTAAAATTCATCAAACTAAATACTTAAGATCTCTGTGCTTTATGTAAATTATACCTCAATAAATTACTGTTACTGAGGCTATTATTGACCAATTTATTGGCCTCATGAATTTTGAAACTTGACAAGAAATATTATGGAACACTTAAAAACTCACCAACATTGTCTTTGTAAGTCAAAGAGATAGTGAGAAAGTCAAGCTTTTCAAAAAATAACTAATTTTTTGGACACAGGACATTGGCAGAGAAAAGTTCATAAAAGAAAGTGCCCACTGATAAACATTATATGGTGATTGCTTTCCTCCCCAGGGTTGTTCCAACTGACTTAAGGCTGTATGGTTAGAATTCAGAATATCTGACAGAAATGTCCTTGACACAGTTACGGTGATCTCCATCATTGCTTCGGCAAGAGTAATGTTTCAGTGTCTTTTTTCTTTCTCTTTAAATTTTGCTGTTAGCTTTAAGCCTCAGGGCAGAAGTACAGTAAAATGGGTAACTAACTGAAATATTTAAAAACAGCCAGACAGCAGTATTCATGAATCATCACATGAAATAGCACAGAAAACTGCTGCCTCTATATAAGTATTGGTTAGATTAAGAAAGATGCTTACCCTCAGATTAAAAGTTCATCAAGGACAGGAATTTTTCTTTTATTTCACATAGCATGGCATCTGTCACAATGTTAGACACACATGTGTTAAAACACTCCCTGTTTTAATATAAGCAGAAGCTGTGCAATCTAGACATTATTCATGCAGGTATATCAGTTAACTGTTGCCACAATGATGTTGCATAACAACCCACCCCAAAACTCAGTGGCTGAAAACAGCACTTATTCTCATGAATCTGCTCTGCTGACTCATGTACCTGCCACGTACGAACTGCAAAGTCACGTGGCAAAGGGTTTGGATACCAGAAAGAGTTAAGCATTAGAGTCAATGATGCAGTCTAGTACATGAGGATCTTGAGTCTTTAATAAAATTCTAGGAAGCCTGTTGGTAAAGTGAATGTAAGATCATATTGCCCTACTGAATCACCTTGATGTTATATATCAAAGTAAAGCAAGAACCTGGGAATATTGTTGCCTGAAGTATAAAATCTTGCCTAGAGAACAAATTCCTCTCACTGCTTCAGTATTTTTCTATAGATCAATTTGAGGATAACTGACATCTATGTAATATTGAATCTTTCTACCAATGAACAAAGTACATCCCTCAGTATATAGTGAGGTTCCTAATGCTTTTTGTTTTTAGAGTTTATTTGAAAGTCAATTATATAGAGCCATCTCTCTCTCTCTCTCTCTCTCTCTCTCTCTCTCTCTCTCTCTCTGTCTGTCTCTGTCTCTGTCTCTGTCTCTCTCTCTGTCTGTCTCTTTTTAAAAGAAGGAGTATTTTGATTATTTAGAGATGTATATAATTCCACTCTTTAGTTTATTCCCAAGGTGAGACGTAGGGTCCCTTGTGTCATAAGCTGACTAAGTTCAGTTACTTTGCTTTGGAGTGTACTGCAAAATACAGAAACTTACTATCACAGATCCTGACAACTACTTCCATCTAAACTTCCATCTCATTGCTAACACCTACCCTGCCTCAAATAATAACTGACCGCATTCAGGGTGGTAGGTGAATTCCAGAAAGGGCAGCGCGATAAGGCAAGTGAAGTGGTATGATGTTTTTTGATCTTACACATAATCAGCTTCAGAACTTACTCATCTTTAAAACTTCCTTATCGGTACACTGTGCCATATGCACCAGACTTTATACACACGATCCCTGGGGTAATAAGCTCCCTTTCCCACTTCCCTATTTTCCTGCCAGCCCAGATTGACATGCTAAAGTCAGATTAGGTGTGGGATTACGAGGGTCTAGACGTGAATTGAAGAATTTTTTAAAGCCTCAGGCTTTAGGATTTTCATAGTGAGATATGAAAACATGCAGCTCAGCCTGTTTCTGGAAGTTGTCAGTCTAGCTGAGAGTTAGTCTAGTTACCGCTCTGTCTTGATGACTGTGGGACACTGGCGGCTAACTCAGACAGCTGACGGGTCTGGGTCTCTTAGGACACTAGAAGTGGCAGCCATGTTTCCCAGCTACCCAAGTCTGTATTTTCACCTAGACACGTGAAGGAATATAATTGTAACCACTGGGGAGTCCAACCTTTGCAAGTATAAATCACTGTTCCTACCCTAAGGTTTGGAAGATAGACCTATGCCACATTACAAAGCACAGAAAGAGAGGGAAGAAGACAATAATAAGGGATGTGGTAATCCTTTATGGTGCCACCCAAGATTTCCAGTTGCAGCAGTAAAGGATTTTGAAGAATTTCTTGTAACGCTGTCTCAGCATGGTGACTGTCAGTGGCCATCTCAGCAAGTGCTCTACCAGGAGCTGGTCCTCAGAACTAGTGCTGCCGAGGGAGAAATATCAGATGATTCATCTACCCAGGAGCATGGAATTATTCTAGGAAGCAAGAAGTCTCCACAATTCGTAGAGGAGCATATTAGAGCTATCTTCAAGAATGGCATATGGGTCTCACAGGGAGATCAGCTTGGTGCTTTGTGACCACCTAGAGGGGTGCGATAGGGAGGGTGGGAGGGAGACGCAAGACGGAGGGGTATGGGGATATATGTATACGTATAGCTGATTCACTTTTTTATACAGCAGAAGCTAACACAACAATGTAAAGCAATTATACTCCAATAAAGATGTTAAAAAATAAATAAATAAAAGTTTAAAAAAAAGAATAGCATGTGGGTCTCAACATAATGCAGTAAGTGCCATATATACAAATGAGTTCTGTTCCAAGAGCATGTTCATAAGTCCAATTTGTTCGTAGGTCCAAAAAAGTTAGCCTAGGTACCCAACTAAGACAATCGGCTATATAGTACCATAGTGTAATAGGTTTATAATACTTTTCACACAAATAGTACATAAAAACCAACACAAAAAATAAAGAAAACCTTTTTAATCTTACAGCACAGCACCTTGAAAAGTACAGCAGTGCAGTACAACAGCTGGCATACAGGGACTACCATCGATTGAACAGGCAAGAAGAGATACTGACTGGAGGAGGGAGAGGAGGTGGGAGGTTGTAGAACTGAAGGATCATAAGCAATAGGAGACAGAGGGTTAGCTGCAATTTCACTCACACCTGATGTTTGTGGCACAGGCTCTGGTTCCTTGTTGGATTCAGTTCTATCTACCCTCTTGAAGAAAACGATCCAGTGATGTCTGGGTAGTAGCTCTTTTTTTCCTCATCATATATGACACAGTAGCACTGGATTGCATTCTGAACGGCTGCTGCTACCTTCATGTACCATTCTACGTTCGGGCCCTGTGCCTCAAAAACTAACAGTGCCTTCTCAAATAAAGAAAATCCCCTTGCCATCTCCTGCATCGTGAATCTCTTTGGTTCTTCAGTTACTACTTCTTCTTCTTGTCTCTCTTCATCCTTTCTCTGGACCTCCAGTTCCATCAGGTCTTCATTAGTAAGCTCCTCGTGTTGCACAGCCAGGGGTTCAATGAAGTAGTCCTTTTGCAGATCTAGCTCCAGCTTCTCGTTGAGGGTCACTAAGTTGCTGAAGACCTCTTTGGACTCCTCATCCACCTTCTCAATTCTACAAAAATCATGGACAAACTGTGGGCAAAGTTTCTTCCAAACCCCATTCATGATGATGGCTGTAACCTCACGCCAAGGAAAGTCAATGTTTTTTATGGCCTTGTAGATGTTATAGCCCTTCCAAAATTGTCACAAGGTTGTTACTGATTTGTCACTTGCCTTTACTGCCTGACAAAAAGTGTGATACAAATAATATTTCTTGAAAGTCGCTGTAATTCCCTGGTCCATAGGTTGGATGAGCAATGTGTAGTATTCAGTGGCAGATGCACTACTTTGACGTTGGGATGAAAGTTGTCCACGAATGGGTGGTGGCCCAGAGCATTGTCGAGGAGCAAAAGAATATTGAATGGGACGTCCTTCTCTAAGCAATATTTCTCTACCTCCGTGATAAAGTGGTAGAAAAACCAGTCTTGGAAAATGGCCTGTGTAACCCAGGCTTTGGTGTTATTCTTCTGCACAACAGGAAGAGAGCCCTTGGCTATGTTTTTAAGGGCTCGTTGCTTCTCTGAATGATAAACTAAGAGAGGCTTCAGCTTCATATCACTGGAAGCATTGCCACCAAACAGAGTTAGCCTATCCTTTGCTGCTTTATAGCCTGACATCAACTTTTCCTCCTTACTGATGTAACTTAGCTCTGGCATCCTCTTCCAATACAGTCCTGTCTCATCCACATTAAAAACCTGCTCGGGTAAATACATGTCTTCATCAATAATTTCTCAAAGCGTCTTAGGAAATTCCCAGGCAGCTACCATATCTGCACTTGCTGACTTGCCACTTACCTTTACGTCATTCTGGTTGGCTGTAACCTTGAACCGATAAAACCAGCCATGGCTGGCATTAAATGATGTGCCCACTGATTCTTCGCTATGGTTCTTCAAGTCTTCATAAAGCCTTTTAGCTTTCTCTTGAATCAGCATTAAGCTGAGTGGGACTCAACGCTGATGCTGATCCTGCATCCACACACTGAGAAATTTCTCTATCTCCTCCATTGCTTTTCCACACTCCTTTGACATTATTGTCGACATCATTGGCACAGCAGACTTCACATGTTCCATCATCTTGTTCTTTAAAATTGTGTCGATGGTTGAATGATTCATGTTATAAGAATGAGCGACTCTACCATCGTTTCTCCTCACTCCACTCTTTCGATTATTCTCACTTCTGTTTCCATCGTTATTGCTTGGTACTTCTTAGCAGCACCAGCTACATCACTGCTACTTTCACACTTGCTTCCAGACATCCTGGCCTTGAAATAAAGATACTGTACTACTGTAGTCTATACGCTACTGTAGGGTAAAGTACACAAAAGCATATCCACTTGTAGAGGATGCAGGCACATGACAATGTACACCAGGCACGTGAACTAACTTATATGATTGGACATGCAAATGCACGTTCACATCTTTGAAAGTTTGCAACTTGAAGGTTCGTATGTAGGGGACTTACTGTAAAAGCCGTTTATGAGAAACCCATGGCCAATATAATACTCAGTTGTGAAAAACTGAAAGCCTTTGCACTAAATTCAGGAATAAGACAAGGATGCCCACTGTCACCACTTCAATTCAACATAAAATTGGAGTCCTAGCCACAGCAATCAGACAAGAAAAAGAACTAAAAATTATCAAATTGGAAGAGAAGAGGTATATTATTTGTAGATGATATGATACTCTATATAAAGAGCCCTAAGGACTCCACACAAAAACTATTAGACCTAATAAGTGAATTCAGCAAGGTAGCAGAATACAAGATTAATATACAGAAATTGGTTGCATTTCTTTACACTAACAATGAAATATCAGAAAGAGAAAGTTTAAAAAATCACATTACAAATAAAATAGAATACCTAGGAATAAACTTAACCAGGGAGGTGAAAGACCTATATGCTAAAAACTGTAAAACAATGATAAAAGAAATTGAAGATGATTCAAAGAAATGGAAAAATATCCCACGCTCTTGGATTGGAAGAATTAATTTTGTTAAAATGGCCATACTACCCAGAGCAATCTATAGATTTAATATGATCTCTATCAAAATCCCCTTGAGGGAATTACCTGGCAGTGGTTAAGACTCTGTGCTTTCACTGCCAGGGGCACGGGTTCAATCCCTGGTCAGGGAACTAAGATCCAGAAAACTGCACAGTGTGCCCAATAAGAAAAATAAGTCAAATAAACCCTATTCTTTAAAAAAAAATCCCCTTGACATTTTTCACACAACTAGAACAAATAATCCTAAAATTTATATGGAAGCCCAAAAGACCCAGAATTGCCAAAACAATCCTGAGGGAAAAGAAGAAAGCTAGAGGCATAACCCTTCCACACTTCAGACAATACTACAAAACTACAGTAGTCAAAACATCGTGGTATTGGCACAAAAACAGACACATAGATCAGTGGAACAGAATAGAGAGCCCAGAAATAAACCCACACACCTATGGTCAATTAATCTACAACAAAGGAGGCAAGAGTATGCAATACTGAAAAGACAGCCTCTTCAGCAAGTGGTGTTGAGAAAGCTGGATAGCCTCATGTAAATCAGTGAAATTAGAATATTCCCTCACACTATATATAAAAATAAACTCAAAATTGTTTAAATACCTAAATTTAAGACATGACAGCATAAAACTCCTAAAAGAGAACATAGGCAAAACATTCTCAGACATGAATTGTAGCAATATTTTCTTACTCCCCAAGGCAAAAGAAATAAAAGTAAGAATAAACAAGTGGGACCAAATCAAATTTAAAAGATTTGCACAGCAAAGGAAACCATCAACAAAAGGAAAAGACAGCATAAGGAATGGGAGAAAATTTTTGCAAACGATGTGACTGACAAGGAATTAATATCCAAAATAGACAAGCAGCTCATAAAACTCAATGTCAAAAAAACAAACAACCCAGGCTTCCCTGGTGGTGCAGTGGTTAAGAATCTGCCTGCCATTGCAGGGGACACGGGTTCGAGCCTGGGTCCAGGAAGATTCCACATGCCGCGGAGCAACTAAGCCCATGGGCCACAACTACTGAACCCGAGTGCCGCAACTACTGAAGCCCGTGTGCCTAGAGCCCGTGCTCTGCAACAAAAGAAGCCACCACAATGAGAAGCCTGCGCATTGCAATGAAGAGTAGCCCCCGCTCACCACAACTAGAGAAAAGCCCGTGTGCAGCAACAAAGACCCAAAGCAGCCAAAAATAATAAATAAATAAAATAAATAAATTTATTTTTTTAAAAAACCAATCAAAAGGTCGACAGAAGACCTAAGTAGACATTTTTACAAAGAAGACCTACAGTTGACCAACAGGCACCCGAAAAGATGCTCAACACGCTAATAATTAGAGAAATCCAAATGAAAACCACAATGAAGTATCAACTCACAACAGTCAGAATGGCCATCATCAAAAAGTCAAGAAGTAATACATGCTAGAGACAGTGTGGAGGAAAGGGAACCCTCCTACACTATTGGTGGGAATGTAAATTGGTGCAGCCACTATGGAGAACAGTATGGAGCTTCCTTAAAAAACTAAAAATAGAGCTGCCGTTTGATCCAGCAATCCCACTCCTGGGCATATATTCAGGAAAGATGAAAACTCTAATTCAACAAGATACATGCACCCCAGTGTTCATACCAGCACTATTTACAACAGCGAAGACATGGGAAAAACCCAAGTGCCTATCAATACAAGATTGGTTTAAGATGTCACACACACACACACACACACACACACACACACACACACACATACACATACACATATATGACACACAGATGATGGAATATTACTCGGCCATGAAAATAAATGAAATTGAGTTATTAGTAGTAAGGTGGATGGACGTAGAGTCTGTCATACAGAGTGAAGTAAGTCAGAAAGAGAAAAACAAATACTGTATGCTAAAACATGTATATGGAATCAAAAAAATCCCAGAAAGGTTCTAAAGAGCCTAGGGGCTGGACAGGAATAAAGACACAGATGTAGAGAACAGACTTGAGAACACGGGGAGGGGGAAGTTTAAGCTGGGAGGAAGTGAGAGAGTGTCATGGACATATATACACTACCAAATGTAAAATCGATAGTTAGTGGGAAGCAGCCACATAGCACAGGGAGATAAGCTTGGTCCTTTGTGACCACCTAGAGGGGTGGGATATGGAGGGTGGGAGCGAGACCCAAGAGGGAAGAGATATGGGGATATATGTGTATGTACAGCTGATTCACTTTGTTATAAAGCAGAAACTAACACACAGTTGTAAAGTAATTATACTCGAATAATGATGTGAAAAAAATTCATACAAAGAAAAAATAGACTGTTGTATGGGGCCTCTCTATCCTAGGAGCCTCATGTATCTGAAAGGTCTTGAAAACTGTGACTCACCAGAAATATTGATGATAAAAGCCACTCAAAGATGAATGAACCTGCCGGAAGGCACAGATACTTAAACAAAGTACTGCTTTGGACAGCAGTTCACTGACAGGAACTATCAGCAGAATTTCTTGTTGGCAAGAACCTTCCCTGGGAGCATAAATGGCTTTGAACTCAGGACACTCAAGGTCTGTGGTTTTCTATGCCATTGTAACTTGTGTTCATACCTTCTCTTATGCATAAGGAGATTTAATTTTATATTGGCATATCAGTAGGATTCATAATAAGAAAGAATAATAATTTTTCACTAAAACAACAAAAACCACTTAGAATTGGAAGTCCTTAAACCTTCCGTTGTGTACTGACTGGTTTTGGTAACCTTGAATTCTAATTCATAGTTTAGACCCCGTTGAGTCTCAGAACAGGGTTATGAAAAGGTGGGCATGTCATGGACCTACAAAATGGGCTTGTCTTTGTCTATTTCTCTTAGTTTTTAAGGCTTTCATTGAAATGCACGTTTGACAGTAGACAGAGTATATTGGCTGTATACTGATATTCATCTAAATGTAAGGAGAAGCAGTAGAGTAGAAGATGATAGCTGTAGTAAGAGATATTCACTTTGATAAATGGGGATATCACTAATGCAAATTTAATTGGAGTTGACGAATTTTTTGAAATTGGTGTGTTGCCTAATATCTTAATAGAATGTGTAGGGAAATAAGAATTTATAGCAAGAATAGTTAGTCTTTTTAGATTTCAATTAACATCCTCATATAACACTTGTATTTATATAGAAGCCAGCGTATGTTCCGGATATATAACGTAAGACCTTTCCTGTTGTTCATGTTATGTGGCTTGCACCCATAACCAATGTAGTACTATAATATCATTCTGCTATGATTTGGGGTAAAGATTAAAAGCCATCCGCACAAAAGTAAAATCTCAACGTTCAGTTTTGTTCAACATTCAAGTAATTGTCTATCATGGAGAAGTCCCATGTACACTTAGGACTGGGGCACATGTTGAACCTCAAGGCACCTCTCAGTCTATTTAGGAATGTGATTTACCTGGATCTTCACAGAGAGCTGTTATTTTTCTCATTTTTAATTTTTGTTTTTGCAATATTCTGGATTCCATTTTCATAGCACATCAGAAGCAATATATCTGAGTGTCAGTGTGTTATTTTTATACCTTCTGGATTTCTGACTTCAGGCACAAATAGCCAAATAGTAGATGGATAACAGTTTTAACCTATGGTTGTCTATAAGAAAGTAAAACTGAGTTCCATTCCAGAAATGCATCAGTACCAACTACGATAGGTAGGTTCACTCATCTCCCCGTTGCTAAGCCTCATGGGGTGGTTTCCACATCTTAGATATGGACTTAAGAAGAGTAAGATATAGAAAAACAAGGGACCAAACTAGGAATGAAGGGAGTTGGGGAGAGAAGACTGAGAGAAGATAGGGATTATAAAGCTGAAATGAGCAGGGGGACTTATGAGCACTGATGAAAAGAAATGAAGACTGGTAATCAAGTGGAGCTTTGTCTTTGTTTTTACGACGTGTTCTTTTCCTTCAGTCATCACTGCTTTTATTTTCATCACTTTAGGGTCTTATTGACGCATACCAGACTTAGGGGATTTACGTGGGGCTTCACGACCCTGGGGGTACCCATACTCTAGTGAGATCAACTGAGAAAGTGGGAAAAGCAAAGGAAGAAAAGGAAATTCCTAGCTGACATGGAAATAGGGATTTTGTTGACACGTACCTGGTAAGCAAATTAATTATGTATGGGGAACTGGCTCTTAGGCATTTTGCTATCAAACATCCTATTTTCTTTTTAAAATTAAAATCCTTCACAGAAACCTTTTCTATAACTTTTTCCTCCAAGTAAATTGAACTTGTAATGCTCTAAGCTGTCAAGAAATACATTTTGGAAATTACCTGCATTTCTATAAAGCACAGTTGGTACATGAAAATAAAAGTAGATTGCTGCTTCTTATCTCTTCTTTTATATGAATTCTAAACATCTAGAGTTAGTAATTTTTATTTGGCTGATACAGATTATTAACTCACTCCTGAAACGCCTATATTTAATTTTCTTGAGGGGTCAACTATTACAAAATGCGGCCTAACAACCCACCACAAATATCTTGGTGGCATATGATAATAAGCACTTTTTCCTCACATGTCTGAGGGTAGACTATAGGTGGGATCACCTGGGCTAAGACTGACTGTTGTGATTTTCTGGGGAAGCTCTGCTCCATATGTCTTTCGTCTCCCTCCTGAGGTCAACACACTAACCTGGGCATGTTTTCTCATAATAGCAGAAGTGCAAGAGAGTAGGCCCAATTATAAAAGAGCTTGTCCAGAATTTGCACACGTAAACTCTGCTATCATTCCTTTGGCCAAAACAAGTCATATGGTCTAATGCAAAATAAAGGGGTGGAGAAAAAGACTTTAACAGCGGGAATACAAAGTCACATGGAAAATGGCCTGAAATCAAAGAGGGTAGAAGAATTGGAGCCATTAATGTAATATACTATATCTTGTAAACTCAAATATGACATGTCTTCTCCATTTCGCTTTTCAGATATACATGCATACATATGTATACATAAAGATATACACATATGTACACAATATCTTTAATTAAACAGTAGTATTTTCTTACGTAGAAAAGTCATTTTTCTCAACTAAACGTACAACTTTGAGAGGAAACTAATGGGTAAGGGAGGAAGGTAACAGCAGACAAACTAGCCAGACAACCTGAATCAATTCTTGTGAACAGGGGATTCTCTTCCTTTGTCTTCTCTTCCCTTCCCTACACACACAGACACACACAGACACACACACACACACACACACACACACACACATATTTGAAGTTGTAGTGCATAAGGACATTTAAAAGTATTCAAGTAACCAAATAACCTTCTTAGATAAGACTTTTTTCTATAGGGTCTTTGACTATATCTGGCATGTAGACAATCCTCATTTCTTTTTACCAAAAAAAAAGGTAAAATACATTTCAGTTGTTTTCAAGATGGCATTAGGAAATTGCTTTGAATAAATCAGCAACATAGCGGGAAAAAAGCCCACACACTCAGTAGGCATATCTTTCTCAGAATCCATGTATTGCGAAGAGATGGATGAGTAAATGCCTCCAAGGAAATCTCCACCCAGCCTTGCTCAGTTACCTGAGTCACTCTTTAACGTTGCCAGTGTGACACTTCCAATCCTTCAGAGCTCAGATAAATCACCAAGCCTCACGGAACTATGAGAATCATACCGTGTTCTGCAATGCTGCCAAATCTCACTGCCCTTCCCAGCCCAATCACAGATGGCAGAGGTTACTCATCAAATAATTTTCTCTCCTTCAGCCTTGACCTTCAGTCATTGCTCATCTATTCTCTCAGTGCATCCCCTCTGCATTCCAGCCCCTTTCTCTTGCTTGGGTCCTCATTACCGTTTCTTGGGCTGTTGAAAAAATTTCCTCAAGAGAACCTCTCCCCTCAACCTTCTAATCTAATCCTGTATACTATTCCCATAGTCTAATCAACCGCCTCCCCCAAAACACATGCACGTGCAAGTCCAGGCTCTTCCGTGGTTCTGCATATCCTGGCTTTATTCTGGACTCTTCCTTTTTTTCCCAGTTAAGTCTCCCAACCCCTAGTAACGTACTCACAGTCTAGACTGACCTGCTCATACCAGTGTGCCTGGATTTTACAGGTTTTAGTATGAAAGTCCCATATCAGTTCCAGGCAAACCTGGATGGTTGATCACTCTAACTCATAAATACACCACACACACACACCGCACGTAATGTATTTAACAAATAAGTATTGAGGACTTAACATGTACCACGCACTTTTCTGGATACTAGAGATACAGCAGTAAACAAAAAGACAAGGTCTTTTCTTGTAGGCCTCAAAATGCTAATAGGAAGAGACAGATGTTGCACAAATAAAAGATAGATAGATAGATAGATAAATGGATGGATGGATGGATGTACTGTCTTGTGCATTTGTCTCCTCTTAAGGTGGTAGTCTATTCCACTTGGGATAGTCTGTTCCTTTCTCTCTCCCTCTCCCTCTTTCTCTCACTTTATATATGTATATGTATACCTATATCTTTATATCTATTTCAGTGGTGATATCTGCTGTGAAGAAAAATAAAGGAGAGAGTGAAGAAGTAGGTGGTGGGTAGGTAATATTTTTACAGGAGAAGAGGGACATTCTCTCTGATGAAACTTCTTCATATATTCTACAATTAATAGCTTGCATATCTCCTCAAGTGCCCTAAAATATCCAATTCATTCTTTCATGCATTCATTAACCTATTAATTCACACCACAAGTTTTATTGCAACACCTACTATCCACTAGACGTGGTTTTAGAAGTTGGTGAGGAAAGAGTGAGTGAAACTCACATACTCCCCACCGTCATGGTTCTTATAGTTAGGTGCAAAAAAGAAAACTTGGACCAACAATCACACAGATACATTTATAATGGTAAATTGTGCTAAGTACTAAGAAGGAACTGAATGGGAAGCTCTGGGTATTTAACATCAGGATCTGATTTTGATTCAAGAGTTAAGAATGCTTTCAGAATAATTGATATTTGAGTCCCAGAGACTAGTAGAATTAGCCAGTGTAGGAATGTTGGGGAGGGAAAATACTGTAGGCAGAGGGAGAAGCACATGTGAAGCTCTTAGGAAAGGAAGTAAATTTTATTCTGGAGCAGAGAGAAAGCCCGTATGTGTGGAGCACACTGAGTGATAGTGGTGGGTGATAAGTGTTGAGGAGAGAGTAGAGGCTAGATCAGGGAAGTCCTTAGAGTCCAAAGAATCTTGGTCTCAGCTGCACATTGGAATCATTTAGCCTTTTATAAAATCCTGTTGCCTGCTTCCCTTCTTAGAGATTCTGGTTTGGGGGCGCAGATTTGGCATTACGTTTTAAAAAGTTTCCCGCTGGTGAGTATTTTTCCCAAGTATAATCTTTCACCTGTTTCCTGAAACAGGAAAAGACCTTGCTCCAGTTTTTGCTTACTGGAGCCAGAAATATTTTTCCCAGGTTCAAGCGCTATCTTTTCTTGGAGTATTTACCTCCTTCCTCAGCTGAAGATAACCTCTTGTCTCTCTTTGCCCTTTGATGTCTTGTTTAGATACAGCCTTAGAGAGCATCAGAAACTAACATTCTAATTAACTTTGCAAACAACTTTGAACTGGCTTTCTCACATATCAGTCGCCTGGTTTGTCTTTGCCTCGTTTCCATCCTTCTTCCTGCCCCTCAAAAGCTTAGTGCAGAGACTTGATTGTAGTAGATATTAGGTATGAATTTGTGAAATTGAATAAACTACCACCTTAAGAGGAGACAAATGCACAAGATAGTACAATATCTCTAAATCTTGGATTTACATTCATGAGGGTGAATAAGCTTACATTCAGTCACATTACTTGGCTGTCTTTGAGATAAGCACAGGCAAAAGTAATTGTCATTTTTGATTTAGCGTTCTAAGCCAAGATGAAAAAAAGATGGTGTTCTGCAGGCTCTAAATTTGATCTTACTTTAATGGCTTTATTTTCCATTATAACTTTTTAAAAGTTGGGAATAAACATGCTGAACTCTTCTTATTCATTTTTTTTCTGGTGAACCATACATCTAAATAGTGTTCATTTGCTTTGAATGTACCTGGCATGATTTTTAGTTAGTGCCTCTGATCTTGTTAATGGCAGAATCCATTTTTATTTTTTAATCAAGAATTCTGTCTTTGATAGTGAGTTACTGAGCAAGAAATAGATGAAACCTGAACTATCCAAAGGGAATTTCCCTGGCCTGCCTTGTGGAGATAGCCCAACATCAGGCAGGGTTATTAATCAGCATGCCTTTCCTTATGGACATCAAGTTCTTATTCTTCTATTGTTTAAGAAAAACAAAATCACTTAAATGAAAACTGAAATATTTCATAATCAAACATCTTTGCCTTAAAACGAAACATGTATCATTAACTCAGTAATCTGAAAGCACAGATGAAGAAAGGAAGGCAGAATAACATTTCCATTCTGAAACTGCTATATCGGGACATCCCTGGTGGCGCAGTGGTTAAGACTCCACGCTTCCACTGCAGACGGCATGGGTTCAATCCCTGGTCGGGGAACCAAGATTCTGCGTGCTGTGCAGTGTGGCCAAAAGTTTAAAAAATAATAATAATAAAATAAACATAAAACTGCTGTATCAATGTGACTATCTTTGATAGCAGATAGAACAGGAATATACTAAACTTTGAAAAGTTAGGACACATTTTATTTCACTGATCAAGAAGACCAAAAAGACAGCTCCAGGGTTGTTTTATTCAGTCTCAAGGACACCTTTAAGGGTCACATTTTTCCAACATATGTTTTGCCATCCTTCCTGTTTCAAGGAGATCCTCAGGCTAATTCCTCTCATAATGGTAACATGGCTGCCACTGTTCCAAGCGTCACATCTAAACGTGACAATGTCCAGAGAAACATCCCTTGGCCTACCTTGGTCTCCTTAAAAAAAAAACAAGTAACGCTTCCCTCAAAGTTGCCTTCTCCTTCGCCACTCAGAAGACTTCCTCTCACCATTTAATTGACCAGAATTATGCAACAAGTCCAAAGCAAAGGAAATGGTGCCACCACTATGGGATCAGTCCAATCAAGAACCATCTTTAGGGGCTGGCCTGAATCATGTTTTCGTTTTTGTTTTCTTTTGTTTTTTATGAAAAGAAACCTTAGCATTGTGGACATTTTTACATTGTGTGTTTCTGCAGTGTGAAAACGTGATATTGATGTTAGGTTGGGAGACTGAGGGCATCGTGTGGGTAAGGAGTTGGGATCAGGCTTTGAAGTTGGGGTTTGGGTTAAGGAAGATAAGCTGTTAGGGTTCCAAGGATCGACTCAGGCTGGAAAAATGAGTGAGTCTAAAATTGGGAGAGAGGGAAGGATGGGGTTAATTGAATTGTGGAGCTGCAGGAGGCTAACAATTCCCAGATTTGACAGTGTACTTCTAAGGGGCTATTGACATACAGGTTGATCACTCTGTAAAACACTAGGGTAGAAAATGCCCTGCTTTCATACCCAGAAGACAGTGTAACACATAGTGAAGAGAGGCTTATTCTACCTATTTGCACAAGAAATCCCAAATAACTGTGATGTTTTAGCACCTCAGGCACAATGGAAATAAAAACAAAAATAAACAAATGGGACCTAATGAAGCTTAAAAGCTTTTGCAGAGCAAAGGAAACCATAAACAAGACAAAAAGACAACCCTCAGAATGGGAGAAAATATTTACAAAGGAATCAATGGACAAAGGATTAATCTGCAAAATATATAAACAGCTCGTGCAGCTCAATATTAATGAAACAAACAACCCAATCCAAAAATGAGCGGAAGACCTAAGTAGACATTTCTCCAAAGAAGACATACAGATGGCCAAGAAGCACATGAAAAGCTGCTCAACATCACTAATTATTAGAGAAATGCAAATCAAAACTACAATGAGGTATCACCTCACACCAGTTACAATGGCCATCATCAGAAAATCTACAAACAACGAATGCTGGAGAGGGTGTGGAGAAAAGGGAACCCTCTTGCACTGTTGGTGGGAATGTAAATTGATACAGCCACTATGGAGAACAGTATGCAGGTTCCCTAAAAAACTAAAAATAGAATTACCATATGATCCAGCAATCCCACTACTGGGCATATACCCAGAGAAAACCATAATTCAAAAAGACACATGCACCCCAATGTTCATTGCAGCACTATTTACAATAGCCAGGTCATGGAAGCAACCTAAATGCCCATCGACAGACGAATGGATAAAGAAGATGTGGTACATATATACAATGGAATATTACTCAGCCATAAAAAGGAACGAAATTGGGTCATTTGTTGAGACGTGGATGGATCTAGAGACTGTCATACAGAGTAAAGTAAGTCAGAAAGAGAAAAACAAATATCGTATATTAACACATATATGTGGAACGTAGAAAAATGGTACAGATGAACCGGTTTGCAGGGCAGAAGTTGAGACACAGATGTAGAGAACAAATGTATGGACAGCAAGGGGGGAGAGCCGTCGGGGAGTGGGGATGGTGGTGTGATGAATTGGGCGATTGGGATTGACATGTACACACTGATGTGTATAAAATTGATGACTAATAAAAACCTGCTGAATAAAAAAATAAAATAGAATTCAAAAATTCAAAAAAAAATAAATAAAAATAAAAAAGAAGTCAAGCACACTAACCCAATTCCCTTTGCTAGAACTGTATTTGGGATTTTTGTTCCAATGTTTATAATTATGTTTTTCTCTTACTGTCCTTGTTCAGTTTGGCTATTAAGGTTGTTATTAGCCAAATCAAATGATATAATTAGCTTTCTCTCATTTTTGTTCTTTGAAACGTTTGTATAAGATAAGGCTTTTAACGTTTCCTGAATATTCACTAAAGATTTACCTGCAAAATCATCTGGCCTTGTTATCTTTTATGAAATAGGAATCAGGATTGTTCTTTTTCCCTACAATTCACTTTCTTCAAATGTTACTGGTATTTGGCTATTTTCTATTTATACTTCTTTTTTAACTTTTTATTTTATATTGGAGTATAGGCAATTAACAATGTTGTGATAGTTTCAGGTGCACAGCAAAGGACTCAGCCATACATAGACATATATCCATTCTCCCCGAACCTCCCCTCCCATTCAGGCTGCCATATAGCATTGAGCAGAGTTCCCTGTGCTTTACAGTAGGTCCTTGCTAGTTATCCATTTTATTTTATTTTATTTATTTTTTTAACATCTTTATTGGAGTATAATTGCTTTACAGTGGTGTGTTAGTTTCTGCTTTATAACAAAGTGAATCAGTTATACATATGGCCCCATATCTCTTCCCTCTTGCGTCTCCCTCCCTCCCACCCTCCCTATCCCACCCCTCTAGGTGGTCACAAAGCACCAAGCTGATCTCCCTGTGCTTTGCGGCTGCTTCCCACTAGCTAACTATTTTACGTTTGGTAGTGTATATATGTCCATGCCGCTCTCTCACTTTGTCCCAGCTTACCCTTCCCCCTCCCCGTGTCCTCAAGTCCATTCTCTAGTAGGTCTCTGTCTTTATTCCCGTCTTGCCCCTAGGTTCTTAATGATCTTTTTTTTTAATTTTTAGATTCCATATATATGTGTTAGCATACGGTGTTTGTTTTTCTCTTTCTGACTTACTTCACTCTGTATGACAGACTCTAGGTCCATCCACCTCACTACAAATAACTCAATTTCATTTCTTTTTATGGCTGAGTATTATTGCATTGTATATATGTGCCACATCTTCTTTATCCATGGATCTGTTGATGGTCACTTAGGTTGCTTCCATGTCCTGGCTATTGTAAATAGAGCTGCAGTGAACATTTTGGTACATGACTCTTCTTGAATTGTGGTTTTCTCAGGGTATATGCCCAGTAGTGGGATTGCTGGGTCGTATGGTAGTTCTATTATTAGTTTTTTAAGGAACCTCCATACTGTTCTCCATAGTGGTTGTATCAATTTACATTCCCACCAACAGTGCAAGAGGGTTCCTTTTACTCCACACCCTCTCCAGCTTTGGTTGTTTGTAGATTTTTTGATGATGGCCATTCTGACCAGTGTGAGATGATATCTCATTGTAGTTTTGATTTGCATTTCTCTAATCATTAATGATGTTCAGCATTCTTTCATGTGTTTGTTGGCAATCTGTATATCTTCCTTGGAGAAATGTCTGTTAGGTCGTCTGCCCATTTTTGGATTGGGTTGTTTGTTTTTTGATATTGAGCTGATGAGCTGCTTGTAAATTTTGGAGATTAATCCTTTGTCACTTGCTTCATTGGCAAATATTTTCTCCCATTCTGAGGGTTGTCTTTTGGTCTTGTTGATGGCTTCCTTTGCTGTGCAAAAGCTTTTAAGTTTCATTAGGTTCCATTTGTTTATTTTTGTTTTTATTTCCATTTCTCTAGGAGGTGAGTCAAAAAAGATCTTGCTGTGATTTATGTCATAGAGTGTTCTGCCTATGTTTTCCTCTAAGAGTTTGATAGTTTCTGGCCTTACACTTAGGTCTTTAACCCATTTTGAGTGTATTTTTGTGTATGGTGTTAGAGAGTGTTCTAATTTGATTCTTTTATGTGTAGCTGTCCAGTTTTCCCAGCACCATTTATTGAAGAGGCTGTCTTCTCTCCACTGTATATTCTTGCCTCCTTTATCAAAGATAAGGTGACCATATGTGCGTGGGTTTATCTCTGGGGTTTCTATCCTGTTCCATTGACCTTTATTTCTGTTTTTGTGCCAGTACCATACTGTCTTGATTACTGTAGCTTTGTAATATAGTCTGAAGTCAGGGAGCCTGATTCCTCCAACTCCATTTTTCTTTCTCAAGATTGCTTTGGCTATTTGGGGTCTTTCGTATTTCCATACAAATTGTGAAGTTTTTTGTTCTAGTTCTGTGAAAAATGCCAGTGGTAGTTTGATAGAGATTGCATTGAATCTGTAGATTGCTTTAGGTAGTAGACTCATTTTCACAATGTTGATTCTTCCAATCCAAGAACATGGTATATCTCTCCATCTGTTTGTATCATCTTTAATTTCTTTCATCAGTGTCTTATAATTTTCTGCATACAGGTCTTTTGTCTCCTTAGGCAGGTTTATTCCTAGTTATTTTATTCTTTTTGTTGCAATGGTAAATGGGAGTGTTTTCTTAATTTCACTTTCAGATTTTTCATCACTGGTGTATAAGAATGCCAGAAATTTCTGTGCATTAATTTTCTATCCTGCTACTTTACCAAATTCATTGATTAGCTCTAGTAGTTTTCTGGTAGCATCTTTAGGGTTCTCTATGTATAGTATCATGTCATCTGCAAACAGTGACAGCTTTACTTCTTCTTTTCCGATTTGGATTCCTTTTATTTCTTTTTCTTCTCTGATTGCCATGGCTAAAACTTCCAAAGCTATTTTGAATAATAGTGGTGAGAGTGGGCACCCTTGTCTTGTTCCTGATCTTTGTGGAAATGGTTTCAGTTTTTTTTACCATTGAGGACGTTGTTGCGCTGGGTTTGTCATTTATGGCCTTTATTATGTTGAAGTAAGTTCCCTCTATGCCTAGTTTCTAGAGGGTTTTTATCATAAATGGGTGTTGAATTTTGTCAAAAGCTTTCTCTGCCTCTATTGAGATGATCATATGGTTTTTCTCCTTCAATTTGTTATTATGGTGTGTCATGTTGATTGATTTGCATATATTGAAGAATCCTTGCATTCCTGGGATAAACCCCACTTGATCATGGTGTATGATTCTTTTAATGTGCTGTTGGATTCTGTTTGCTAGTATTTTGTTGAGGATTTTTGCATCTATGTTCATCAGTGATATTGGCCTGTAGTTTTCTTTCTTTGTGACATCTTTGTCTGGATTTGGTATCAGAGTGATGGTGGCCTCGTAGAATGAGTTTGGGAGTGTTCCTCCCTCTGCTATATTTTGGAAGAGTTTGTGAAGGATAGGTGTTAGCTCTTTTCTAAGGGTTTGATAGAATTCGCCTCTGAAGACATCTGGTCCTTGGCTTTTGTTTGTTGGAATATTTTTAATCACAGTTTCAATTTCAGTGCTTGTGATTTGTGTGTTCATATTTTCTATTTCTTCCTGGTTCAGTCTCGCAAGGTTGTGCATTTCTAAGAATTTGTCCATTTCTTCCAGGTTGTCCATTTTATTGGCATATAGTTGCTTGTAGTAATGTCTCATGATCCTTTGTATTTCTGCAGTGTCAGTTGTTACTTCTCCTTGCTGGGTAGAGTAATCTTGGTTGTAGGTTTTTCTCTTTAATCACTTTAAATCTGTCCTGCCACTTTACTCTGAATGATCAGCTGTTAACCTTATGGGGATTCCCTTGTGTATTATTTGTTGTTTTTCCCTTGCTGCTTTTAATATTTTCTCTACGTTTTTAATTTTTGATAGTTTGATTAATATGTGTCTTGGTGTGTTTCTCCTTGGATTTATCCTGTATGGGACGCTCTGTGCTTCCTGGACTTGATTAACTATTTCCTTTCCCATATTAGGGAAGTTTTCAACTATAATCTCTTCACATATTTTCTCAGTCCCTTTCTTTTTCTCTTCTTCTTCTGGGACCCCTATAATTCGAGCATTGGTGCGTTTAATGTTTTCCCAGAGGTCTCTGAGACTGTCTTCAATTCTCTTCATTCTTTTTTCTTTATTCTGCTCTGCAGTAGTTATTTCCACTGTTTTATCTTCCAGGTCACTTATCCGTTCTTCTGCCTCAGTTGTTCTGCTATTGATTCCCTCTAGCGAATTTTTAATTGCATTTATTGTGTTGTTCATCCCTGTTTGTTTGCTCTTCAGTTCTTCTAGGTCCTTGTTAAACGTTTCTTGTATTTTCTCCATTCTATTTCCAAGATTTTGGATCATCTTTACTATCATTCTGAATTCTTTTTCAGGTAGACTACCTATTTCCTCTTCATTTGTTAGGTCTGGCGGGTTTTTCCTTCCTCCTTCATCTGCTCTGTGTTTTCTCATTTTGCTTAACTTACTGTGTTTGGGGTCTCCTTTTCACAGGCTGCAGGTTTGCAGTTCCCATTGTTTTTGGTGTGTGTCCCCAGTGGCTAAGGTTGGTTCAGTGGGTTGTGTAGGCTTCCTGGTGGAGGGGACTAGTGCCTGTGTTCTGGTGGATGAGGCCTGACCTTGTCTTTCTAATGGGCAGGTCCACCTCTAGTGCTGTGTTTTGGGGTGTCTGTGGCCTTATTATGATTTTAGGCAGCCTCTCTGCTAATGGGTGGCATTGTGTACCTGTCTTGCTAGTTGTTTGGCATAGAGTGTCCAGCACTCTAGCTTGCTGGTCGTTGAGTGGAGCTGGGTCTTGGCATTGAGATGGAGATCTCTGGGAGATTTTTGCTGTTTGATATTACGTGGAGCTGGGAGGTATCTTGTGGACCAACGTCCTCAGCTTGACTCTCCCACCTCAGAGGCACAGCCCTGACGCCTGGCTGGAGCACCAAGAGCCTGTTATCCACACAGTTGTGAATAAAAGGGAGGAAAAGAAAGAAAGAAAGAAGAAGATAAAATAAAATAAAGTTATTAAAATAAAAAATAATTATTTAAAATATGTTTTTTAAGTAATAAAAAAAAGAAAGGAAGAAAGAAGAGAGCAACCAAACCAAAAAACAAATCCACCAATGATAACAAGTGCTAAAAACTGTACTAAAAAACCCAAAAACAAACAAAAAACGGGCAGACAGAACCCTAGGACAAATTGTAAAAGCAAAGCTGTACAGACAAAATCCCACACAGAAGCATACACATACACACTCACAAAAAGAGAAAAAGGGAAAAGAAAAATATGTATCGTTGCTCCAAAAGTCCACCTCCTCAATTTGGGATGATTCGTTGTCTATTCAGGTATTCCACAGATGCAGGGTACATCAAGTTGATTGTGGAGATTTAATCCGCTGCTCCTGAGGCTGCTGGGAGAGATTTCCCTTTCTCTTCTTTGTTCGCACAGCTCCCGGGGTTCAGCTTTGGATTTGGCCCCGCCTCTGTGTGTAAGTTGCCTGAGGGTGTCTCTTCTTTGCTCAGACAGGACGAGGTTAAAGGAGCAGCTGCTTCTGGGGCTCTGGCTCTCTCAGGCCAGGGGGACGGAGGGGTACGGATGCGGGGCGAGCCTGCAGTGGCAGAGGCCAGCGTGACGTTGCACCAGCCTGAGGAGTACCGTGCGTTCTCCCGGGGGAGTTGTCCCTGGATCCCGGGAACCTGGCAGTGGCGGGCTGGACAGGCTCCCCAGAAGCGGGGTGTGGATAGTGACCTGTGCTCGCACACAGGCTTCTTGGTGGCGGCAGCAGCAGGCTTAGCATCTCATGCCCGTCTCTGGGGTCCGCGCTTTTAGCTGCGGCTGGCGCCCATCTCTGAAGCTCCTTTAAGCAGCACTCTGAATCCCCTCTCCTCGCGCACCAGGAAACAAAGAGGCAA
Source organism: Delphinapterus leucas (assembly GCF_059928025.1). NCBI lineage: Eukaryota > Metazoa > Chordata > Mammalia > Artiodactyla > Monodontidae > Delphinapterus > Delphinapterus leucas. The sequence continues at coordinate 113,811,393 of NC_143150.1, forward strand.
GAAAAAGTGTCTTGCCCCTTCGGCAGCTCCAGACTTTTCCCCGGACTCCCTCCCGGCTAGCCGTGGCGCACTAACCCTTTCAGGCTGTGTTCACTCCGCCAACCCCAGTCCTCTCCCTCGGGTCCGACCTCTGAAGCCGAGCCTCAGCTCCCAGCCCCGCCCGCCCCGGCGGGGGAGCAGACAAGCCTCTCGGGCTGGTGAGTGCCGGTCGGCATCGATCCTCTGTGCGGGAATCTCTCTGCTTTGCCCTCCGCATCCCTGTTGCTGCGCGCTCCTCTGTGGCTCCGAAGCTCCCGCCCTCTGCCACCTGCAGTCTCTGCCCGCGAAGGGGCTTCTAGTGTGTGGAAACCTTTCCTGCTTCACAGCTCCCTCCCACTGGTGCAGGTCCTGTCCCTATCCTTTTGTCTCTGTTTTTTCTTTTTTCTTTTACCCTACCCAGGTACGTGGGGAGTTTCTTGCCGTTTGGGGGGGTCTGAGGTCTTCTGCCAGTGTTCAGGAGGTGTTCTGTAGGAGTTGTTCCACATGTAGAAGTATTTGTGATGTATTTGTGGGGAGGAAGGTGATATCCACGTCTTACTATTCCGCCATCTCGAAGCTCCTCTCTATTCTTGAGTTACTTTTGGCATTTATAATTTGTACATTATTTATTCATTTCATTTAAGTTTTCAAAGATATTGGGAATATTCTTTACATCAATGTAGGTTTTAGAATGTTTCATTGTTAGTTTATATAAGCGTAATTATTTCTACAAAGATAAGATAATGAGTCTTAATATAATTGATGAATAATATAAACCAAACAGTTAAGCTGCGATATGAATTAACATGGGTACATTTTGAGAATCAAGCTTAGTATGGTAGGTTTTAGGGGAGGGAGTGTCAACAGTGACACTGATCGAGATTGAAGCCTGTCATTATTTGGAAAATGCTATAAATACTTGTTTAATATGTGGCAGAAATCTATGGGTGGAGTAGTAATTTGCTCTAGCCACACTTTACTTCATTTCTTGTAACCCAAAGGGTGAATTGTAATTTATATTTATTTAAATAGGAATTTCCATGCATTGAAATAGAGAAGCATTTAAACAGTAATGTGGTACAAGCAAAGTTCATGCTGAAGATGAGCTCCATGAGAACAAGGGTTTTTCTCTTTTCTATTTCATGCTCTGTTTCCATAGACTAAAACAGTGCCTGGCACATAGTATGTGCTCAGTAACAACTATTTGAATGAAGGAAAAGCTACAAATCTAATTTAGTCCTCGTGACAACTCTGTGATTACAACAGCAAACACTTGCTGTCCATTGACACTATATCAGAAATCATTCTAAGTCTTTACGTGTGTTAATTTATCTAAATCCTTATGAAATAGGAAATTGTATGTAATAACCACAATTATGTCTGTCTTTATGGCAGTTCTGTACTTTCTGATTACTGTTACTTTGTTATATATTTTGAAATCCGGAAATGTGATGCTTCCAGCTTTGTTCTACTTTCTCAATATTGACTTGGCTGTTTGTGGTCTTTTACGGTTCCATGTGAATATTAAAATTTTTTTCTATTTTTGTAAAAAATGGCATTGGGGTTTTTATGGGGATTGCACTGAATATGTAGATCACTTTAGGTTGTATGTACATTTTAACAATATTAAGTCTTCCAGTCCATGAACGTAGGATGCCATTTGATTTGTTTGTGTCTTCTTTAACTTCTTTCATCAGTTTTTTTTGTAGTTTTTAGTATGCAAGTCTTTCAGCTCTTTAATCAAATTTATTCCTAAGTATTTTATTATTTTTGGTGCTATTGTAATTGGAATCATTTTCCTAATTTCCTTTTCATCTAATTCATAGTTAGTGTAACTGGTTTTTGCATGTTGATTTTGTACCCTGCAACTTTAGTGAATTTGTTTATTAGTTCTAACAATTTTTATATAGAGTTTTTAGGATTGTCTTTATATAAGATGTTGTCTGCAGACAGGGACAGTTTTACTTCTTCCTTTCCAATTTGGATGCCTTTTATTTCTTTTTCTTGCCTAATTACTCTGGCTAGGACTTTCACTACTTGTTGAATAAAAGTGGTGACAGTAAGCATCATTGTCTTTTTCCTGATCTTAGAGGAAAAGCTTTCAGTTGTTCACCATTGAGTGTGATGCTAGCTGTGGGCTTTCCATGTATGACCTTCATTATGTTGAGGTATTTTTCTTCTTTTCCTAATTTTTTGAGAGTTTTTATCATGAAAGGGTACTTAATTTTGTCAACCACTTTTTCCACACCTATTGAGATGATCTTGTGATTTTAATCCTTTATTCTGTTAATACGATGTATCACATTAATTGATTTTTGTATTTCGAACCATCCTTGCATCCAAGGGGCAAATCCCACTTGGTTATGTTGTATAATCCTTTTAACGTGCTGTTGGATTCATTTTGCTAGTATTTTGTTGAGGATTTTTGCATCTGTATTCACTGGGGATATTTTCCTGTAGTTTTATTTTTTCACGGTGTCTTTGTCTGGCTTCAGTTTCAGATTAATGCTGGATTCATAAAATGAGTTTGGAAATATGTCTTCCCTCCTCTTCAATTTTTTGGAAAAGTTTGAAAAAAAGGATTGACATTAATTCTTCTTTAAATGTTTGGTAGAATTTACCAGTGAAGCCGTTTAGTCTCTGCCAGTCCCAAAAAGATAAATAGTGTATCATTCCACTTACATTAGGCACTTACAGTAGTCAGACTCATAGCAAGTAGAATGCTGGTTGCCAGGGACAAGGGGGAGAGGAAAATGGGAAGTTGTTGTTTAGTGGGTATAGAGTTTTAGTTTTGCAAGATTAAAAGATTGGTTGCACAACAATGTGAATATTCTGGGTTTTTTTTAGTTCTAGTTTATTTTATTTATATTTTTCAACATCTTTATTGGAGTATATTTGCTTTACAGTGGTGTGTTAGTTTCTGCTTTATAACAAAGTGAATCAGCTATACATATACATGTATCCCCATATCTCCTCCCTCTTCCATCTCCCTCCCCACCCTTCCTATCCCACCCCTCTAGGTGGTCACAAAGCACCAAGCTGATCTCCCTGTGCTATGTGGCTGCTTCCCACTAGCTATCTATTTTACATTTGGTAGTGTATATATGTCCATGCCACTCTCTCATTTCATCCCAGCTTACCTTTCCCCCTCCCCGTGTCCTCAAGTCCATTTTCTACATCTGTGTCATTATTCCTGTCCTGCCCCTAGGTTCTTCGGAACCATTTTTTTTTTTAGATTCCATATATATGTGTTAGCATACGGTATTTGTTTTTCCCTTTCTAACTTACTTCAATCTGTATGACAGACTCTGGGTCCATCCATCTCACTAGAAATAACTCAATTTCGTTTCTTTTTATATGGCTGAGTAATATTCCTTTGTATATATGTGAATATTCTTAATACTACAGAACTATACACTTAAACCTAATTAAAATTTTATGTGCATTTTACCAGTTAAGTTTTTAACTGTATATAAATCTGCTACTTAGAGGTAGGTCAGATTTTTTGGCAAAGTTTAGTCTGATGATTAAAAAACCAAGGAGTTAAGCACTGTTACTTCCAGTTTAAGATAAGCTTTAGATCTGAAAATTAGTTTGAATATATACTAGAATTATTCTGTCTTTAACTATGAATTCAGCCTTAATAAACCTGTTCCGTGATACTCCAAGGCCCCAATTAATTACTGTTTCCTCTGACAACCATCTCAGAAGAATTCCTTTTTTTGAGTAGAATCCTGTACATATTGCTAGACTAATCCACTTAGTTGTACATGTGTCTGCCTCTAGAGTTTAATGTCAAGGCTTATCCCTTAGGTGACTTTGTTTCCTCGGTTCTTAGTACTATGTCAGGCACAGAGCTGGCAGGTAATAAGAGTTTACTGAATTCATTGAACAAATATTTATTAATCCCTTAATATGTACAAGGACCAAGATAGATGCATTTTTAATGTTGCCTTTACTCAGTAGTAGTCAAAACTTCACACAGGAAATAATCTAAAGCATAACCACGATGTTATTATTGACCAACTAGAGTGAGTATATTTTATTCAAAAGATGTTTGATATTTGGTAGAAGGCAAAATAATGATTTAGCTTATGATAACAGAATGCATAAATTTGTAATTTCAGGCCTCTGAAAGACAGACATACATGCTTTAGACACAAACTTTCTTCCTGGTATCTTTGTATATATCCCATACTTGGTAGTGACAATTCTTAAAATTAGACCTGGAAAGTGCCTTTTTTGCCTAAAAAACGTTTCTGTAATTTGTTTGGCAATTACAGATACACTAATGCATGTAGCTAAGTGTAGCTACTAAGTGTAGCTGTATGAGAATGTGGGGCAGCTTAATTAAGTTATTGTCTATAAGCCAGTGTAGCATTAGCAATTACCATAAACTTTAATGTACATTTAAGAAACTGTTACAAATAGGCACGTCAGTATTTTTATACTGAGTTTAAGTTCAAGAATCCTTAGTAATTATATGTTACCTTATGTCACCATCTATATTATGTTAATTGAATGTGTGTTTTATTGTTTATGGAAGGTTAAGTGATACCAACATTTCTTAAGTTCACATCTTTGCGAAAGCATCAATTTATTAAGAAATCTAATTCTTAATTTTATTTCTTAATTGAAACACCGTAAGCATGCTATTTAAAGATTAAGGCCAAGAAGAGCCCATATCAGGGTTAAATGAAAGGGAAACTAATCAGCTGATAAGAATTATGAGATTATCCTCTGTATTTTACAAGCTAAAACAAAAAACTGGAGAGTTTTTTTGGGTGATCAGGAACACCGAGTGTATGATAAGAAAGACATATGTAGAATCTCATGGATCCCTATTTGGAGAATCTTAGTAGAACCTCTATTATGACCCCTGATGAATTAATTAATTACTTTTTAAAATTTTTATTTATTTACTTTTGGCTACGTTGGGTCTTCGTTGCTCCGTGCAGGCTTTCTCTAGTTGTGGCATGCGGGGGCTTCTCTTCGTTGCAGTGCGCGGACTTCTCTTTGTTGTGGAGCACGGGCTCTAGGTGCGCGGACTTTAGTAGTTGGTGTACGCAGACTCACTTGTTGTGGCTCGCAGGCTCTAGAGCGCAGGCTCAGTAGTTATGGCACACAGGCCTAGTTGCTCTGTGACATGTGGGATCTTCCTAGACCAGAACTCGAACCCATGTCCCCTGCATTAGCAGGCGGATTCTTAACCACTGCGCCACCAGGGAAGTCCCAACTCCTGATTAATTTAAATATACACAGTAAGAGGTAGTCATGAGAATCCTCTGTCCTTATAAGTAGTGGGTTAATCATTCTATGACATGTTTTGACTTAAGCTCTCAACTGAATTTAGAGCCACGATGGGAACTGGGGATTGTCTATGATAATTTCATTGAATATGTAAGAGGTTAAAAAAATGCTTAGAAGCGTTTGTAAAATATTATGAACTTCCTTAACACTAACTTTGTGAAGCTAACTGACTGTATGGTCTAGGGTGTTCTAATCAAATAAACCCAGAGAAAATGGAAAAAAGACATATGATATTGGGAGGATGGCACTGGGTTGATTGAAAACATTAAGCAGCTAGAATTATTTTGATGGCAGAGACTGAGTAATTTGGAAGGAAATGTAAGAAATATCCATGGATCTTTAATCATGCAGTGTGTTCTCTCCCCTTTACCTACCATCAGGAAAGCATTTGGGACAAGAGTAGTGGCTAGATTTGTAAACTCAGACACTAGTGCCTATGATTGCTAGATTGTTTTTGCAAGACTAGAGTGGAGAGGTTATCTAGAACTGTGATCCTTATGGTACTCCTTCCATACCAAAGAAAGAGCTGAAAGCTGCTTGCACTCTACTTTAGACCTATTAAGGTTGCTTACAGTGTAAGTTTCAGGTGGCTGGGGCCTTTATTTTATTCACTACTGTGTCTCCAGCACCTACCCCACTCCCGGGCATGTTCTTGGTGCCCAAAATATTTGTTGAGTGAGTTAATAAATTAACATGGACTCCCTCCTTATTAACATGGACTAGCTCTTTCAAGGGAGGAATACAAGCTAACTGGTCAACATTAGCCAGTGGGATTTCTGGGTGGGAGAATAAAAAGTCACTTAGTATAACCTGCAAACACATAAGAGTGATGGGACATCCCAGTGGTACAAAATATTGGGCTGGCCAAAAAGTTCGTTAGTTTTTTTCCATAAGATGGCTCTAGTAGCACTTAGTTGTTTTTAACTTCATTCAAAACAATTTTGTTAGATTGTATGTGACAGCTGTCACATCAGCGTGCATTTTAAAAAAGACATCAAAATGGGTGAATTTTTGTGTAGCCATTTTAATATTGACGATGGAAGAAAAAGAACAACATTTCCGGCATATTATGCTTTATTATTTCAAGGTAAAAATGCAACTGAAACACACAAGAAAAGATTTGCGCAGTATATGGAGAAGGTATTATGACTGATTGACCGTGTCGAAAGTCGTTTGTGAAGTTTTGTGCTGGAGATGTCTCACTGGACGATGCTCCACTGTCAAGTAGACCAGTTGAAGTTGATGGTGATCAAATCGGGACATTGAGAACGATCAACGTTATATCACACGGGAGATAGCCGACATACTCAAAATATCCAAATTAAGCATTGAAAATCATTTGCACCAGCTTGGTTATGTGAATCGCTTTGATGCTTGGGTTCCACATAAGTTAAGCAAAAAAACCATTCTTTGACCATATTGCCGCATGCGATTCTCTACTTAAGCATAATGAAAACGTTCTGTTTTTAAAACAAATTATGATGGGCGACAAAGAGTGGATACTGTACAATAATGTGGAATGGAAGAGATCGTGGGGCAAGTGAAATGATCCACCACCAGCCACACCAAAGGCCGGTTTTCATCCAAAGAAGGTGATGATGTGTATATGGTGGGATTGGAAGGGAGTCCTCTATTATGAGCTCCTTCTGGAAAACCGAACTATCAGTTCCAAGTACTGCTCCCAGTTAGACCAGCTGAAAGCACTCGATGAAAAGCGTCCAGAATTAGTCAACAGAAAATGCATAATCTTCCACCAGGATAACGCAAGATTGCATGTTTCTTTGATGACCAGGCAAAAACTGCTACAGCTTGGCTGGGAAGTTCTGATTCATCTGCTGTATTCACTAGACAGTGCACTCTTGGATTTCCGTTTATTTAGGTCTTTACAAAATTTTCTTAATGGAAAAATTTTCAATTCCCTGGACGGCTGTTAAAGGCATCTGGAAGAGGTCTTTGCTCAAAACGATAAAAAGTTTTGGGAAGATGGAATTATGACGTTGCCTGAAAAATGGCAGCAGGTAGTGGAACAAAAGGGTGAGTACGTTGTTCAATAAAGTTCTTGGTGAAAATAAAAAATGTCTTTTACTTAAAAACCGAAGGCACTTTTTGGCCAACCCAGTACATCAGAAACAAGCATTTTAGAAAGATCTATTTATTAGTTTGGGGCTCATGTAAATTGGTGACTAACGAGAAATAAAAGCTTAAAAATCCAACTTAAAAAATTACGTTTTTTGTTTTATTATTAGTTTGGGGCTCATGTAAATTGGTGACTAACGAGAAATAAAAGCTTAAAAATCCAACTTAAAAAATTACGTTTTTTGTTTTTTCCTTTTGTACCTCTAACATGGGTTATGCTGGGTATTATCACCCCAAAGAGAGAATTCTGCTGCTTTCTGCCCCTTTTTCCCCAAGTCAAAAAAGAAAGTCTGTGTATAAATTACAGAAAATCCATATCCTGGTCTTAATGATGTTGTAAAGGAATCTGTATTTATAGAAATGCTATGTGAGCATTTGGTGAGGAAGGAGGGAACGCTCAAACTTCTGTTTTGCTGGTTGGTTTTGTCTGTTGTCTCTCTCAATTATTATTCTTAAATAATCAGTCTTCATCAACTTCTATTATAGGACCCCTGTAACTTAATCAGTAGACATAATTTGTGATTCCATCCCTGCTATACTCTTTACTGTGTTGCCAAAATTTCAGTCATTTAATGATGGTGCTGATATTGACAAAATAAAATCCATTATAAACAAAACCACTATGCCAGAATCTCATGAGCAACATATGAAAAATATAAATGAAAATAGTATTTTCAGTGCAGTTTTAGAAGAAACTTGGAATAAGCTGTAGTAATTAGATTAGAGGAAAATTGTAATATATTCATAAATTAGAAGAAACAGTAATATACTTTAGAAATCTAGTGAATATTTTTTTTCTCTATTTCCATTTCTGCTACCTACCGCCAGAAACAATGGAGTTTAAGAATACTGGCTTAAGCATGTGAGTGTGGAAATAATAACATATGAACAGAATCATAGAATAGGACTGAATTCAGCAGCAAATAAAAGATATATTTGCAAAAATGAGTAAAAATAAACTCATAATATTGCATTAGAAGTTGCAGGAGATGAAGTTACATCATGCAACATGTATGTTTTTCTAATGATTATATGTGCCTGATAGCTATTACACATCTGAAAAATAAACTAGAGAAAAGCAAATTGAACCTGAAGTGTATTTTCAGTACCAGTGACAAATCAGGTAGTTTGATTGGTCCAGTTGATGTTTAGTTCCACAAGTAAATTTTCATAGTGGCAAAAAATAGGCAAAAATGATCCCAGGTTTCTTGACTTCCAGTGTACTGTCCCTTCTAATACCCTGAGTTACTTTACTAAAGAAAGTTATCACATGATAACTTCTATAAAAGATAACATTAGAGGATTTCCTTGTCTAGAGGAAATAGCCCAGAAAAACAACTGTAACACAGTGTGTTATGTACCAGCTGCAGCAGCATCCCCTGGGAACTTGTTAGAAATGCAGACTTCTCAGGCTCCACCCCAGACACACTGAATCAGGCTCTGCATTTTAAAAAAAGATCTGCAGGTGTCTAATGTACATGTTAAAGCTTGATAAGCAATAGTATAGACAAATATGGGAAGGGCACCCAGTAGAATCTGGGTATGGGTAAAGTGTGCAGTAGGGTGAAGGGATGCATATGGTAAGTTCCAGACAGAGATAAACAAACAGCATAGGCAATGGCACAGAAGCATTAAGATACATTTGAAGTGGCGATAACACAGTATGCATAGGTGAAAATGTGTAAACGTATTTGTAATATTTATTTGTACATGTACACACAAGTTGTCATTAATTTTCATTAGTTACAAAGGAGTGTTGGACATTTTGTCATTCTGAGCACTAGTTGGAGGGTATTCATTTATTCAGTAAATATTTATTGAATGCCTACTATATGTCCAGCACTATTGTAGGCGTATATGATCAGCATTTGGGAACAAGTAGCATAGACAATAGATGGGGAAATGATGAAGAAGAAGGCAGAGAGGGGAGTTGTAGGATATGTAGTAATCCATAGGAAATACAATGGAAGTTAGAGTCAAACCATTGACTGCGGAAAAGGAAGAAAAAAGAATAAATTTAAGAGATATTTGAGTTATGGACTCACTGAGACTTCTTGACTCATCAACTTAGGAGAGAGTGATGTAAGGACAAGTTTTGGGTTTCTGGATTGAATAACATGGGTCAATTTATATTTATCTTTTTATAATAAAATCAAAGATAATAATAAATATGCTTAACCTAGCACTGATTAATTCCTGCTGAGTGAAGAACTGTGTTAACTGTTCTCTTAAATCTCACAACAGCTTTTGGTGTTAATAAAAATTTATTTCGTTTTTACAGATGAAGAAACTAAGGCTCAGTGATTTATTTTAAGTTACCAAGCTAAAAGAAGGAAACCAATGCAAAGCTAAGCATAATCTTACCATGCAGTTTAGCAATCATACCTCCAGATATTTACCCAGCTGATTTAAAAACATATCTACACAAAAACCTGCACATAAATATTTATATCCGCTTCATTCATAATCGCCGAAAACTGAAAGCAACCAACATATCCTTCAACAGGTGAATGGATAAACAAGCCGTGGTTTATTCATACAATTCAATAATATTCAGTGATAAAAAGGAATGAGCTATCAAGCCGAAGACAAGGATGATTCTTAATTGCATATTGCTACGTGAAAGAAGACAATCTGAAAAGGCTACCTACTGTCTGTTTCCATTTATATGACATTCTGGAAAAGACAAAACTGTAGAGACAGTAAACAAATCAGTGATTGCCAGGGGTTTTGCAACTGCCCCTCAGTAAGTTTTGTTTTTTTTTCTTTTCCAGAATGGCTTCACTTGAATAATTTTAATACTTGATTCTCATTTCAAGTCTCCCTAACTCACTTACAAGGTTACACCTATTTCAGCCCTCTCTAACACTAGGCATTATCAGTAAATAACAGACACTTGAGCACGGTGGGAAACACCGACATGATACCAGTTCCTGTTCCCCATTACCCCTTTCTTCAATTCTCCCACCCTTGACTCTTACGTGAAACAATCTCATGGCCACGTGAGCTTCTCTTGGGAGTGGCCATGGATTGGTGTAGGTAGATTCAGTACCCAGGGCTCCTCCCCAGTTATGGCTCAGCTGTTTGTACTAGCTGAGGACTTACTTTATCTCTGCAAAATAGAGACAACAATAGCAATTACTTGATGTTTTAATGAAGAATAAATAAGTTAATACCTGTACAACATTTGGAATAGTACCAGTTGTACTGTAAGTGCTCAGTATTTGTTAACTATTGCAGTCCTCCCTTATCCATGGTTTCACTTTCTGCAGTCTCAGTTACCCATGGTCAATCACAGTCTGAAAATATTAAATGGAAAATTCCAGAAATAAACAATTCCTAAGTTTAAAATTGCACACCATTCTGAGGAGCGTAATGAAATCGTGCTCCTTCCTGGTCAGTTCTGCCCAAGACAAGAATCATCCCTTTGTCCAGCATATCCCACCTGTTAGTCGGTTAGTAACCATCTCAGTTATCAGATTGACTGTTGTGACATCAGCATGAGTATCGTGGTACTTGTATTCAAGTAACCCTGATTTTACTTAAAAATGGCCCCAAGGCAGCAGAAGAGATCTGATGCTAGAATTTTTTTTTTAATTTTATTGGAGTATAGTTGATTTACAAAGTTGTGTTAGTTTCAGGTGTACAGCAAAGTGAATCAGTTATACACACACACACACATATATACACACATATATATACACATTCTTTTTCAGAATCTTTTCCCATATTGGTTATTATAAAATATTGAGTAGAGTTCCCTGTGCTATACAGTAAGTCCTTGTCAGTTATCTATTTTATATATAATAGTGTGTATATGTTAATCCCAATCTCCTAATTTATTCCTCCTCCTGCTTTCCCCTTTGGTAACCATAAATGTGATTTCGAGATCTGTGAATCTGTTTCTGTTTTCTAAAAAAGTTCATTTTTATTAGAGTCCACATATAAGTGATATCATATGATATTTGTCTTTCTCTGGCTTACTTCGCTTAGTATGATAATCTCTAGATCCATCCATGTTGCTGCAAATGGCATTATTTCATTCTTTTTTATGGCTGAGTAATATTCCATTGTATATATGTACCACATCTTCTTTATCCATTCCTCTGTTGATGGACATTTAGGTTGCTTCCATGATCTGGCTATTGTAAATAGTGCTGCACTGAACACTGGGGTGCATGCATCTTTTCAAATTATGGTTTTCTCCAGATATATGCTCAGGAGCGGGATTGCTGGATCATACGGTAGTTCTTTTTTTTTTTTTTTTTCTGCTTCATGCCCTTAAAATTTACGATTACATCTTGAATGTTCCAACATTATACAAATACCAAAAAAAAAGGCAAGAAAAATATCCTCTGAGAATCACTCATATGATATAACAAAGAGATCTCAAATATATAGTGTCTAAGATAGATTTTCTTCCTTTCACATAACTTTGTAATGATAACCAAATTGTCCAGAAATGAAACTCAGGTCAGTACAAGCAGTAACAACAGGACTCAGGTACCATCTATCTAGTTCTTCTTCCATCACCAAGAAAGTTGACTTAATCAAAATGGTTAAAACTGGCTTATCACCATAACATCTAGATTTTTCACTATTGGAAGTGGGAAGATGATATGGAGAGCAAGGAGTTTTCTTTTAAAGACATGACACTGAAATTGTGTACTTTGTTTTTAGGGCTATTTTATTTATTTATTTTTTAACATCTTTATTGGAGTATAATTGCTTTACAATGGTGTGTTAGTTTCTGCTGTATAACAAAGTGAATCAGGTGTATGCATACATATATCCCCTCCCTCTTGCATCTCCCTCCCACCCTCCCTATCCCACCCCTCCAGGTGATCACAAAGCACCGAGCTGATCTCCCCGTGCTATGCAGCTGCTTCCCACTAGCTAGCTATTTTACATTTGGTAGTGTATATATGTCCAGGCTACTCTCTCACTTCAACCCAGCTTACCCTTCCCCTTCTCCGTGTCCTCAATTCCATTCTCTACATCTGCGTCTTTATTCCTGTCCTGCCCCTAGGTTCACCAGGCCATTTTTTTTTTAGATTCCATATATATCTGTTGGCATACAGTATTTGTTTTTCTCTTTCTGACTTACTTCACTCTGTATGACAGACTCTGGGTCCATCCACCTCATTACAAATAACTCAATTTCATTTCTTTTTATGGCTGAGTAATATTCCATTGTATATATGTGTCACATCTTCTTTATCCATTCATCTGTTGATGGACACCTAGGTTGCTTCCATGTCCTGGCTATTGTACATAGAGCTGCAATGAACATTGTGGTACATGACTCGTTTTGAATTATGATTTTCTCAGGGTATATGCCCAGCAATGGGATTACTGGGTCATATGGTAGTTCTATATTTAGTTTTTTAAGGAACCTCCATACTGTTCTCCATAATGATTGCGCCAATTTACATTCCCACCAACAGTGTAGGAGGCTTCCCTTTTCTCCACACCCTCTCCAGCATTTATTGTTTGCAGATGTTTTGATGATGGCCATTCTGACCAGTGTGAAGTGATACCTCACTGTAGTTTGGATTTGTAGTTCTCTAATAATTACTGATGTTGAGCATCTTTTCATGTGCTTTTTTGCCAGATGTTTGTCTGCTTTGGAGAAATGTCTGTTTAGATCTGCCCATTTTTTGATTGGGTTGTTTGGGGTTTTTTTCTTTTTATATTGAGTTTCATGAGCTGTTTGTGTATTTTGGAGGTTAACCCCTTGTTGGTTGCTTCGTTTGCAAATATTTTCTCCCGTTCTGTGGGTTGTCTTTTCTTTTTGTTTGTGGTTTCCTTTTCTGTGCAAAATGATGCTGGCCATTTGGATATGCCAAAGAGAAGTCAGAAAGTGCTCCCTTTAAGTGAAAAGGTAAAAGTTCTCGACTTAATAAGGAAAGAAAAAAATTGTATGCTGAGGTTGCTAAGATCTTCTATCCATGAAAATGTAAAGAAAGAAAAAGAAATTCCTGCTAGTTTTGCTGTCACACCTCAAACTGCAAAAGTTATGGCCATAGTGCATGGTAAGTGCTTAGTTAGGATGGAAAAAACATTGAATTTTTACAGTTAGATTTTTTGACAGAGAGAGAGAACACATTCACATAACTTACTATAGCACTCTCTAAAATTTAACAGTATATTTTTACAGTATATTGTTATAACTGTAGTATATTACAGTATATTATTAGTAATCATTCTATTTTATTATTAGTTATTGTTACTATCTTACTGGGCCTAGGTTATGAATTTATCATATGTATGTATGTGTAGGAAAAGCATACATATATTTAGAGAGAGAGTTCAGTACTATCCATGGTTTGAGGTATCTACTGGGCTTCTTGGAATGTACCCCACATGGTTAATGGGGGGAGTACTGTATTACCAAAAATCATCAATTCTAGGGTGCGTAGTTTATCACATTTTGACTTCTATAAAATTGGGAAATATTTTATAACTGTTGGCATCTTAGGTTCAAAGCAATGTGTTATTATATGAACGTTCTTCTATTTTTTCTACATGTGAGAGAAACCATTTGAAGGGGGGAGAGTCCTGTAAACAAGCCAATAGGTGACTCAATTTTAATTTTCTCTCCTCCATTCCTGCTCTGCCTTTACCAAGGTTAGGCAGTCATTAGATGAGAAATGTATTCACCACAAATGAAATGTTTTCTCACTGAATGCTCACCATAATCCAATAAGGTCACGTATTTTCTACACCCATTTCACAGCTGAATAAAGCAAGTTTCAGGAAGGTCAACTAATGTGGCCATGGGCACCCACTGAATAAATTATTGAACCAGCAACATTCAAACCCAATTAGTCTTTAAAGCATTTGTTAATTCTGTCATACCTCTAGACCCTGCAGCATTTCATAATATTATAACAAAAGTGTTTCTCTGGGGGAATTATAAGGACACATATCAATTCAAACAAACACAATAAAAGGTTGCCATATTACGTTTACAAAACAGAAAACTACTAATTTCCATTAAGTTGGACTGATTTGTTTTCTTGTTGAAGGTGACTGTTTGGGAAGCTAAATTATGCTGTTTTATTCATTGGGATGCTTGATGCTTCAGCAGCTGTAAATATTAACAGAATTAAGGACTTTAGCAGCAGTCTAATGTGAGTGCCCTGAAAAACTATTCTATCAGATTCTTCGGCTAGACAGGTTTTTATTTTATTAAAGCCTTATTAATTAAGAATTTATTGCAAGTATTGATTTTACCTGCTATTGTAAGCATTCCTGTGACATTAGCTTCATTATCTCTGTTTACTACAGTTTGTACATGTTTAAGACAGATAAAGGTGGAGATAAACTCGTATACTTTTTTTAAAAATTTATTTATTTTATTTATTTATTTTTGGCTGTGTTGGGTCTTTGTTGCTGCACGCGGGCTATCTCTAGTTGCGGCAAGCAGGGGCTACTCTTCATTGCGGAGCCCGGGCTTCTCATTGCGGTGGCTTCTCTTGTTGTAGAGCATGGGCTGTAGGTCCACGGGCTTCAGTAGTTGTGGCACGCAGGCTCAGTAGTTGTGGTTCGCAGGCTCTAGAGTGCAGGCTCAGTAGTTGTGGCGCATGGGCTTAGCTGCTCCACGGGATGTAGGATCTTCCTGGACCAGGGATTGAACCGTGTCCCCTGCATTGGCAGGTGGATTCTTAACCACTGTGCCACCAGGGAAGCCACTAAACTCGTATACTTTTTAATAGACATGAACATACTGAAACACACTTAAAATCCTGAACACAAAAGAAAATATATAAACTATATGACAGTGAATATATACATAATATATGTATATACATGTACATATATATGTGTGTGTGTGTGTGCGTGTGTGTGTATGTACACGCACATACCCCTAGAATTCAAATGATCACCAGTGGGCAAGAAAATTTGGAGAAAGCTGAAAAAAGGAAAACAGATGGGGTTGGATGAATACATCTTCTAGGAAAGCATAAATTACCCAAATTGACAGGAGAAAATGTAGAAACAGTAATAGATCAAAGCCATAAAATAACATGCAAAGGTAGTAAAATTTCTGACCTTAAAATAGACACCAACCAAAACACAGTTAAGATGAAATAAATTTGAGTAGTGCAGTAATGAATAAAGAAAATTAATTCATAATTTAAAACCTTCTGAAAAAGGTATCTTTGGCCTCAGACACTTTTATTGGGGAATTCTATCAAATATTTACAGAGGAATGAATACCAATTCAACACATTCCCTTGTGGAGGAAATACCACCATTTCACTTTATGAGGCCAGTATTACCTTGATACCAAAACCAGACAAAGTCAAAAGCAAAAACAAAAATCAATGACCAGCTTTTCTGATGACCATAGATCCAAAAATCCTCAACATATATTAGCAAATGAAATCCAGCAGTATATTTTAAAATAAGTACAGTGATCAAGTGAGGTTTATTTCAGGAATGCTAGGCTGGTTCAGTATTCAAAAATCAATCACACAACATTGTAAATCAACTATACTTCAATTGAAATAACCAATCAATGTCATCCATGTATTAACTAACTTAGAAAAAAACCCATAGGATTATACCAAATGATACAGAACAGTAACTTGACAAAATTCAACTCTCATTCATGATACAAAATAATCTCAGCCAACTAAGAATAGAATGGAATTTTCTCAAGTTGATAAAGAGCATCTATCTAAAACCTAAACCGAGTATCATACTTAATGCCAAAGACTGAATCTTTTCTCCCTAAGAAGGGAGCAATAAACAGATGCCCTCTCTCACCATTTTTATTCAGCATAGTACAGGAAATCCTAGAGAGCAAAATGAGGCAAGAAAAGGAAAGTTAAAGGCATATAGTTGAGAAATAAAGAAGTAAAACTGTCCCTACTTACAAATGGTATGACTGTCTACATAGAAAAATCCAGGGAATCTCCCAAAAAAAGGAAAAGAAAAAGAAAAAGCTACTACAAGAAGTCATTTCAGGGCTTCCCTGGTGGCGCAGTGGTTGAGGGTCCGCCTGCCGGCGCAGGGGACACGGGTTCGTGCCCGGTCCGGGAAGATCCCACGTGTGGCGGAGTGGCTGGGCCCGTGAGCCATGGCCGCTGAGCCTGCGCGTCCGGAGCCTGTGCTCCGCAATGGGGGGGGGGGCCACAACAGTGAGAGGCCCAAGTACCGGAAAAAAAAAAAAAGATACTATCAGTCATCTCTCACCCGGACGGTTGCAGAGACTCCTAAGCTTCCACACCTGTCCTCCTTCAGTGTAACCTGATAGCTAAAGTGATCATGCAACTTCCTTGCTCAAAACCCTTGAATGACTTCCTGTTACATTTAGGATAAAAAAAAAAAGAAAAAGTCATTTCAGCAAGGTCAAAAGATACAAGATCAACACACAAAAATCAGCTAGTTGTATTTCTACGGATGAGCAATGAACATGTAAAAACTAAAATTTAAAACAATACAATTTACATTCACTCAAAAATGAGATATTTATATATAAATCTAACAAATGTACAGGGTTTGTATAAGGAAAACTACACAACTCTGATGAAAGAAACCAAAGAAGAACAACTAGATGGAGAGATAAACCACTATGATAGGTTGTAGATAAACATAGTAAAATCATTTCTCTCCAAATTTATATATAGGCCTAATGCAATTCCTATCGAAATCCTAGCAAGGTTTTTTTTGTAGATGTAGACAAGATAATTCTAAACTTTATATGGAAAGTCAAAAGAACTAGAATAGCTAGAACAATTTTGAAAAGTAAGAATATAGCATCACCTATTTCTTGAAGTCCATTCAAATATTTTTTGTGCCATTCTTTCTATCTTGTCTGTCTAGGCTTCCACATCCAAAAAAATTAGATTTGCTATATTATCCTTCAGGTAGCTAATGATGCTAGAAAATTCCTGTTCATCTATCACTGAATTTACTTACTGCTTTTTCTGTCATCTCCAGTCCTCTATTAAGTGAATTTTTGTAGCTCAGATATTATAATTTTAAGTCCTAGAATCTGTTTGTTTCTGGTTTTAAGTAGTTTTTATTTCTTTGTTGAAATTTCCTTTTGACCTATTTATTATGAGCATATTTTCATATACTTCATTCAGTATAGTTATAGGAGATGCTGTACTTTGTTAGGTCTTGTAACTTTGAATTGCATCATGGAAATTTTACTGATACATTTCATAGACTGTGTATTCTATCATGTTCCCGTGAGCAGTGTTGACTTTTTTCCTTTAAACAGGCAGTGCACTTGGTTGAGCTCAAATTTCAAACTCTGTCTCCCCTGTGGTAGGGAGGCCTTGCACATGTGTTGTACATGTGATTCGAGAATCAACCAGAAATTGGTGCAGAGATTTATATACAAAATCTGGGCCTTCCCATCTGTGGTTATTACTTTTACTTTTCAGCTGCTGTGGTTCCCCAAAACTCTGTCCTCTAATTTATTAAGCCAGTAAATTGTGACATTTTATGTGAATTCTGGATGACCAGCACTGTGCCTGGCCCTGTCCTTAGGCAAAAAGCCATAAAAATGGAACTCTCTGTTCTTTCATTTTCCTAATGAAGCTACGTACACCTAAGGTTTCTAGAAAAGCTTTAAATTAAGTATTGTTTAACAGTAGAATTTTAAAAAGGAATCCCTTTAATCTCTTCATTCTAACTTTATAAGGCAGTTCTATAATTAGCATTTTCCTTAGCAGTTGTTGCAGTTGTTCATGTTTCTTCTTAATCCTTTGTTAAAAACTCAATAACTTTATAAGTTTAAATAAATGAACTGGTTATTTTTGCTTTCTTAGAGTGTTGAGATAATTTTACCTCTTATTTTAATAATTCATATTCCATTTGTATAATATTAAATTTAATTTTTATGTGGCCTAAATTTGAAACTAAATAGAATTATATAATGAATTAAAACAATATAATTACATTTTTTGTACCTAATAGTACCTTTAAACCCTATTACACTATTCTTTAATCTTCACCTTCAAATTTACATAGGATAGTTTTTCAAATACTTTGACTACAATCCAATCCTCATGTGATTTAATAATCATTTATGCTTGATTATAAATAAATAAGCAGAGAAAACCTTGCTTTGCCTATGTTCTATATTAATATATTTGTGATAACCGTTTTGCTACAGATGACAGAAAATCAATTTCAAAATGCTTGAGGCAGAGTATTTATTAGCTAGCATAATTTGGAACATCCTAGTATCAACTAGCATCAGGTACGGCTCAATCCCAGGTTTGATCAGTGTCATCACATATCTGACCCTTTTCAGCCCTTAGCTCTGTATTCCTCCTTTATGTTTGCTTCATTCTCAAGCATGCTTTTCCCATGCAAAATTAGTATCAAAGATAATCACAAACTCTGGTTTATATAAGTCTTTTAGCCAGCAATCTTTCTTTTTCTCAAATTGTCCTAGACAAAATAAAAGAGAACTCTGATTGGTCCGATGTAGGTCACAGTGTAGGCATATCAGTAAAATAATCTCTGTGGCTAGGTTTTAGTGCTCTAATTGGCCATGTTTGGGTCACTGTCTCATCCCTGGTTTTAAAGGATGGAGTCAACACTGAGAAAACAGAAGTTGTATCCTCAAAAGAAAATAAGGGTGAACATATACTCAGTATAATCAATTAAAGTACATTATATTATCAGATGCTTTTAGATGGAATTCTTTCCCTGTTAATGTACTTTCATTTTGCTTATCTCTTTAAGTGGCTAAATAAATCTGGTGATCATCATATACTCCTTTTGGATTATCTTCTAAAAGAAACAGAGCATGTGGAATACCCTAGTTCTGTGTCAGGATATTTCTTAAGCTTCTCATTGATTTTTTTTTAACATCCTTATTGGAGTATAATTGCTTTACAATGGTATGTTAGCTTCTGCTGTATAACAAGGTGAATCAGCTATACACATACATATATCCCCATATCTCCTCCCTCTTGCGCCTCCCTCCCAACCTCCCTATCCCACCCATCTAGGTGGTCACAAAACTACGAGGTGATCTCCTTGTGCTATGCGGCTGCTTCGCACTAGCTGTTTTACATTTGGTAGTGTATGTAAGTCCATGCCACTCTCTCACTTCGTCCCAGCTTACCCTTCTCCCTCCCCGTGTCCTCAAGTCCATTCTCTAGTAGGTCTGTGTCTTTATTCCTGTCTTACCCCTAGGTTCTTCATGACATTTTTTTTCTTAAATTCCATATATATGGGTTAGCATATGGTATTTCTTTTTCTCTGTCTACTTACTTCACTCTGTATGACAGGCTCTAGGTCCATCCACCTCACTACAAATAACTCAATTACATTTCTTTTTATGGCTGAATTATATTCCATTGTATATATGGGCCACATCTTCTTTATCCATTCATCTGTCAATGGGCACTTAGGTTGCTTGCATGTCCTGGCTATTGTAAATAGAGCAGCAATGAACATTGTGGTACATGACTCTTTGAACTATGGTTTTCTCAGGGTATATGCCCAGTAGTGGCACTGCTGGGATGCATGGTAGTTCTATTTTTAGTTTTTTTTTTGTTTTTTTTTTTTTACATCTTTATTGGAGTATAATTGCTTTACAATGGTGTGTTAGTTTCTGCTTTATAACAAAGTGAATCAGTTATACATATACATATGTTCCCATATCTCTTCCCTCTTGCATCTCCCTCCCTCCCACCCTCCCTATCCCACCCCTGCAGGCGGTCACAAACCACCGAGCTGATCTCCCTGTGTTATGCAGCTGCTTCCCACTAGCTATCTACCTTACATCTGGTAGTGTATATATGTCCATGCCTCTCTCTCGCTTTGTCACAGCTTACCCTTCCCCCTCCCCATATCCTCAAGTTCATTCTCTAGTAGGTCTGTGTCTTTATTCCTGTCTTACCCCTAGGTTCTTCATGACATTTTTTTTCTTGAATTCCATATATATGTGTTAGCATACGGTATTTGTCTTTCTCTTTACGACTTACTTCACTCTGTATGACAGAATCTAGGTCTATCCACCTCATTACAAATAGCTCAATTTCGTTTCTTTTTATGGCTGAGTAATATTCCATTGTATATATGTGCCACGTCTTCTTTATCCATTCATCCGATGATGGACACTTAGGTTGTTTCCATCTCCGGGCTATTGTAAATAGAGCTGCAATGAACATTTTGGTACATGACTTTTTTTGAATTATGGTTTTCTCATGGTATATGCCCAGTAGTGGGATTGCTGGGTCATATGGTAGTTCTATTTGTAGTTTTTTAAGGAACCTCCATACTGTTCTCCATAGTGGCTGTATCAAGTTACATTCCCACCAACAGTGCAAGAGGGTTCCTTTTTCTTCACATCCTCCCCAGCATTTATTGTTTGTAGATTTTTTGATGATAGCCATGCTGACCGGTGTGAGGTGATACCTGATTTTAGTTTTGATTTGCATTTCCCTGATGATTAGTGATGTTGAGCATCCTTTCATGTGTTTGTTGGCAATCTGTATATCTTCTTTGAAGAAATGTCTATTTAGGTCTTCTGCCCATTTTTGGATTCGGTTGTTTGTTTTTCTGATATTGAGCTGCGTGAGCTGCTTGTATATTTTGGAGATTAATCCTTTGTCAGTTGCTTCATTTGTAAATCTTTTCTCCCATTCTGAGGGTTGTCTTTTTGTCTTGTTTATGGTTTCCTTTGCTGTGCAAAAGCTTTCAAGTTTCGTTAGGTCTCATTTGTTTATTTTTGTTTTTATTTCCATTTCTCTAGGAGGTGGGTCAAAAAGGATCTTGCTGTGATTTATGTCATAGAGTGTTCTGCCTATGTTTTCCTCTAGGAGTTTGATAGTGTCTGGCCTTACATTTAGGTCTTTAATCCATTTTGAGTTTATTTTTCTGGATGGTGTTAGGAAGTGTTCTAATTTCATTCTTTTACATGTAGCTGTCTAGTTTTCCCAGCACCACGTATTGAAGAGGCTGTATTTTCTCCATTGTATATTCTTGCCTCCTTCAAAGATAAGGTGACCATTTGTGCATGGGTTTATCTCTGGGCTTTCTATCCTGTTCCATTGATCTATATTTCTGTTTTTGTGCTAGCACCATACTGTCTTCATTACTGGAGCTTTGTAGTATAGTCTGAAGTCAACGAGCCTGATTCTTCCAGCTCCGTTTTTCTTTCTCAAGATTGCTTTGGCTATTCGGGGTCTTTTGTGTTTCCATACGAATTGTGAAATTTTTTGGTCTAGTTCTGGGAAAAATGCTATTGGTAGTTTGATAGGGATTGCATTGAATCTGTAGGTTGCTTTGGGTAGTAGAGTCATTTTTACAATGTTGCTTCTTCCAATCCAAGAACATGGTATATCTCTCCATCTGTTTGTATCATCTTTAATTCCTTTCTTCAGTGTCTCATACTTTTCTGCATACAGGTCCTTTGTCTCCTTAGGTAGGTTTATCCCTAGGTATTTTATTCTTTTTGTTGCAGTGGTAAATGGCAGTTTTCCTTAATTTCTCTTTCAGATTTTTCATCATTAGTGTATAGGAATGCAAGAGACTTCTGTGCATTAATTTTGTTTCCTGCTACTTTACCAAATTCATTGATTAGCTCTAGTAGCTTTCTGGTAGCATCTTAAGGATTCTCTATGTATAGTACCATGTCATCTGCAAACAGTGACAGTTTTATTTCTTTTCCGATTTGGATTCCTTTTATTTCTTTTTTCTTTCTCTGATTGTTGTGGCTAAAACTTCCAAAACTGTGTTGAATAATAGCAGTGAGAATGTGCACCCTTGACTTGTTTGTGATGTTAGTGGAAATCCTTTCAGTTTTTCACCATTGAGAACGATGTTGGCTTTGGGTCTGTCATATATGGCCTATATTATGTTGAGGTAAGTTCCCTCTATGCCTGCTTTCTGGAGAGTTTTTATCATAAATGGGTGTTGAATTTTGTGAAAGGCTTTTTCTACATCTATTGAGATGATCTTATGGTTTTTATCCTTCAATTTGTTAATATGGTATATCACACTGATTTGCATATATTGAAGAATCCTTGCATTCCTGTGATAAACTCCACTTTATCGTGGTGTATGATCCTTTTAATGTGCTGTTGGATTCAGTTTGGTAGTATTTTGTTGAAGATTTTTGCATTTATGTTCATCAGCGGTATTAGCCTGTAGTTTTCTTTCTTTGTGACATCCTTGTCTGGTTTTGGTATCAGAGTGATGGTGGCCTCATAGAATGAGTTTGGGATTTTTCCTCCCTCTGCTGTATTTGGGAAGAGTTTGAGAATGATAGGTGTTAGCTCTTCTCTAAATGTTTGATAGAATTCATGTGTGAAGCCATCTGGTCGTGGGCTTTTGTTTGCTGGAAGAAGATTTCTAATCGCAGTTTCAACTTCAGTGCTTGTGATTGGTCTGTTTATGTTTTCTATTTCTTCCTGGTTCAGTCTCAGATGGTTGTGCTTTTCTATGAATTTGTCCATTTCTTCCAGGTTGTCCATTTTATTTACATATAGTTGCTTGTAGTAATCTCTCATGATCCTTTGTATTTCTGCAGTGTCAGTTAATATGTGTCTTGGCCTGTTTCTCACAGGATTTATCCCGTATGGGACTCTTTGTGCTTCCTGGACTTGATTGACTATTTCCTTTCCCATGTTAGGGAAGTTTTCAACTATAATCTCTTCAACTATTTTCTCAGTCCCTTTCTTTTTCTCTTCTTCTTCTGGGACCCCTGTATTTGGAATGTTGGTGTGTTTAATGTTGTCCCAGAAGTCTCTGAGACTGTCCTCAGTTCTTTTCGTTCTTTTTCTTTATTCTGCTCTGCAGTAGTTATTTCCACTGTTTTATCTTCCAGGTCACTTATCCGTTCTTCTGCCTCAGTTATTCTGCTATTGATCCCATCTAGAGTATTTTTAATTTCATTTATTGTGTTGTTCATCTTTGTTTGCTCTTTAGTTCTTCTCTGTCCTTATTAAACGTTTCTTGTATTTTCTCCATTCTATTTACAAGATTTTGGATCATCTTTACTATCATTGCTCTGAATTCTTTTTCAGGTAAGCTGCCTATTTCCTGTTCATTTGTTTGGTCTGGTCGGTTTTTACCCTGCTCCTTCATCTCTTGCATATTTCTCTGTCTTCTCGTTTTGCTTAACTTACTGTATGTGGGGTCTCCTTTGCACAGGCTGCAGGTTTGTAGTTCCCATTGTTTTTGGTGTCTGCCCCAAGTGGGAATGGTTGGTTCAGTGGGTTGTGTAGGCTTCCTGGTAGAGGGGACTGGTGCCTATGTTCTGGCGGATGAGGTTGAATCTTTTATTTTTGGTGGGCAGGACCATGCCCTGTCGTGTGTTTTGGAGTGTCTCTTACCTTATTATGATTTTATGCAGCCTCTCTGTTAATGGGTGGAGTTGTGTTCCTGTCTTGCTAGTTGTTTGGCCTGAGGTGTCCAGCACTGGAGCTTGCTGGTCCTTGAGTGGTGCTGGGTCCTAGCATTGAGGTGGAGATCTCTGGGAGAGCTCTTGCCGATTGATATTATATGGGGCCAGGAGGTCTCTTTTGGTCCAATGTCCTGAACTCATCTCTCCCACCTTAGAGGCTCAGGCCTGACACCCTGTTGGAGCACCAAGACCCTGTCAGCCACAAGGCTCAGAAGAAAAGGGAGAAAATAAATAAATAAATAAATAATGTAAACTATAGAATGTTATTAAGGTTAAAATAAACAAATTTAAAAAGTAATTAAGAAAAGAAAAAAAGAAGGGAGCAACCAAACCAATAAATAAATTCACCAGTCGTAACAAGCACTAAAAACTAAACTAAGATAAGCATAAAAATTACAAAGTAGTCATTTGCAGACATCAAACCCCAACTCTACAGTTGCTCCCAAATCCACCACCTCAATTTTGGGGTGATTCATTTTCTGTTCAGGTGCGGGGTACATCACGTTCATTGTGGAGATTTAATCCGCTGCTCCTGAGGCTGCTGGGAGAGATTTCCCTTTCTCTTCTTTGTTTGCACAGCTCCCGGGGTTCTGCTTTGGATTTGGCCCTGCCTCTGCGTGTAGGTCACCTTCTGGCGTCTGTTCTTTGCCCAGACAGAAGGGGGTTAAAGGAGCCGCTGATTCGGGGGCTCTGGCTCACTCAGGCCGGGGGGGAGGGAGGGGTACGGAGTGCGGGGCGAGCCTGCGGCGGCAGAGGCCGGCATGACGTTGCACCAGCCTGAGGCGCACTGTGCGTTCTCCCGGGGAAGTTGTCCCTGGATCACGGGACCCTGGCAGTGGTGGGCTGCACAGGCTCCAGGGAGGGGGCTGTGCATAGTGACCTGTGCTCGCACACAGGCTTCTTGGTGGCGGCAGCAGCAGCCTTAGCATCTCATGCCCATCTCTGGGGTCCGCGCTGATAGCCGTGGCTCGTGCCCGTCTCTGAAGCTCGTTTAGGCGGTGCTCTGAATCCCCTCTCTTCGTGCACCCCGAAACAATGGTCTCTTGCCTCTTTGGCAGCTCCAGACCTTTTCCCAGACTCCCTCCCGGCTAGCTGTGGCGCACTAGCCCCTTCAGGCTGTGGTCACGCCACCAACCCCAGTCCTCTCCCTGGAGTCTGACCTCCGAAGCCCGAGCCTCAGTTACCAGCCCCCGCCCGCCCCGGCAGGAGAGCAGAGAAGCCTCGCGGGCTGGTGAGTGCCGGTCGGCACCTATCCTCTGTGCGGGAATCTCTCCGCTTTTCCCTCAGCACCCCTGTGGCTGCACTCTCCTCCACGGCTCCGAAGCTTCTCCCTCCGCCACCCGCAGTCTCCGCCCGCGAAGGGGCTTCCCAGTGTGTGGAAAGCTTTCCTCCTTTACAGCTCCTTCCCACTGATGCAGGTCTCGCCCCTATTCTTTTGTCTCTGTTTTTTCTTTTGCCCTAGCCAGGTACGTGGGGATTTTCTTGCATTTTGGGAAGTCTGAAGTCTTCTGCCAGCATTCAGTTGGTGTTCTGTAGGAGTTGTTCCACAAGTAGATGCATTTTTGATGTATTTATGGGGAGGAAGGTGATCTCCACGTCTTACTCTTCTGCCATCTTGAAGGTCCTCCCAGTGTTTTACTTATAATTGCAGCATACTCCCAGGATGAAAGGTGCACTTAACTGTTTCACATCTATTCCCTTTTATCTTTCCCCTCCCCCCCGGATGCTACTATTTTGATCAGATAAAGAAAATTGGAAGGGCGGGCAGAGGTAAAGGAGAGATTAAGTTACGTTGATTAACTGAAAGGAGAATGCATTAGTTTCTAGGGCTGCTATAATAAAATACCACAAACTGAGTGGCATAAAACAACAGAAATTTATTTTCTCACAATTCTGGAGGCTGGAATTCTGAAATGAATTTTTCAGTAGCACAATGCTCCCTGTGAGGGCTCTAGGGAAGGATCTGTTCCATGCCTTTCTCCTCGTTTCTCGTGGTTGCTGGTGGTCCTTGATGCTCCTTGGCTTGTAGATGCATCATCCCAATCTCTGCCTCCATCTTCACATGACATTCTTCTCTCTGTATCTCCACGTCACATGAGAGAGAGAGAGAGAGAGAGAGAGAGAGAGAGAGAGAAGTATAGAAGCTAGGAGCAGATTGGGAGGAAGGAGCAGGTATATCTTTAGTATGTTTATCACTGAGTATTTTCTTTGCCCCAGGCTCTGCACTGTTGGGCAGACAGTATTTCATTTAACCTTTTCAACAGTCCTGTGCCCCAGGTATTGTTATCTCAAATCTACAGATGAGAAAGTTGATGTTTAGTAATGATGTCTAGCAAGGTCACACTGTTATTAAGAGGTTCAACCTGGATTCATATGATTCATGTCTACCTCCAAAGCCCATCAAGTTAAACACTAATCTCTACTGTCTTAACCCTTTTAAGGAAAAGTGTTAGGTTTTAGTGATTGAAAGCATATGAAAGAAAGGGCAAGTCTAAGATGATGCAAGTCTAAGACTGGATAATTGAGGGACTAGCTGGTACTACTAATAAATATTAAAATGAGGAGGTCATCAGACAGCATGCTGTAGCTTTTTTATAGTTTTGGTTGAGAAAAGGAGTAGGCGTGGTAAAAGGTAATCCGGATTAAAATACACGTTGCCATAAAGAATCTGAGAAGTTTATTGAGGGTGATCAGGTTGTGGTCTGCGTTATCCCTTAGTTCTACACAGCATCATTTTTCAGTATCCAGTCACTAGGTACTTTTCATTTGTTTCAGACCCTATAGCAGTCATGAAGCTACCTGCCTTGAGTGCTCCGTACCACCGCAAAAATAATCTTTTTTACTCAAGGAATATTTTGTTTGTTTCACTTTGTTAAAATTTATTTAAAAATGTATTTATTATAAAAGGACAGAAAAAGACATTCCCCATGTTTGTGTTTGCTTTTCCTAATAAATATGTGCAGCTGGATCTAGCTTCAGCCATTTGTTCATGTCTAATCAGAAGCCACTGTCCTCAATTTAGCTTTGTTTGGGCCATTACATGCTGTTTTCTCTGCTGTATTTTAGTTGATTGTGCCTAGGTGAGTCACCTCTTCAGGTGACTTTTTTATCAAGGCTATTTATAAAAACCAACAACTACCACAGAAAGAGTATGGGATTGGTTTGGTATGTTTTTTAAAAAAATTATTCTCAAGATTAGATGCAGTGACCCTAGCCTGAAAATGCTAATGGAAACATTGTACAAATTTTTCATGTTGTTTAAAACAAAAATAAACTGCAAGGTATCCTTAATAACTACAAAAATTATAGACAGTGGATTTTTAATGATTGCAAATGTACTTAATTTTTCTTGTTGGTACTTATATTTTACTGTATAAAACAAGATTTAATGTCTAATATTAGAGCACATTAAAAGTAGTATTTGGGGCTTCCCTGGTGGCGCAGTGGTTGAGAGTCCGCCTGCCGATGCAGGGGATACGGGTTCGTGCCCCGGTCCGGGAAGATCCCACATGCCGCAGAGCGGCTGGGCCCGTGAACCATGGCCGCTGGGCCTGCGCGTCCGGAGCCTGTGCTCCGCAACGGGAGAGGCCACAACAGTGAGAGGCCCGCGTACCGCAAAAAAAAAAAGTAGTATTTGGCCATGTAATATTGCTTGCAATTCAGAATATTAAGAGAGTCTCTTACCATTTAAAAAAAGGTAGGAATATTATTTTTATTTAAAATATGCTTCAGATAACCATTTTATTATATATATATATATATAATGTGTGTGTATATATATATATATATTATAGATAGATAGATAGATGACAATTCCAGAATTTGTTCTGGGGACATAAGTGAGTACTAGTCACATATGGAGTGCTTGCTCATATTCTGTTCATTTGGAGGGGGTAGATTTGAAAAAAAAAACCCTATTTTCCATAGATATGACTACAGGGTTTATCTTTTTCCCTATAATCTCTGCTTATTTCATAACATTTCTTATTTGCTGCTTTCTTTTTTTCTAATTATTAATTTACATTGAGCTCCTGGAGAAAAGATACTGATGGTTATTTTCCAACCGTGATATTAGAAGCAGTTTGCAGTAGCTAGGAACCATATCAAATAAGTGTGCTGTCTCTAAAATGAATGCTTCAAATATGATTTGAATTCTTTTCATAGAAAATAAGATTTTATTGAATCAGATGTATATAATTTATAGAATCAGTTAAAAAGGATTTGGCATATTGGTTTATATATTCCTTAATGATTCTTTACAAATTTGTGAATTTATTTAAATATATATACATATAATTATTTCTTATTTTTCACCAGTGCATGAGAATATACTGAAACTCATACTGAGTATGTAATCTTATAATGGTGATATTTGGAAATAGGTTTTTAAACTGAACATCTTCTTTTTCTAAGAATATAATCGATCAGGGTACTGTATTCTGGTTGCTTATGCAAATTACTATGAGGTAAAATACAGTTGGGAATAGTTTATAATTCCAATATAAAGCTGACTAAAATATTCATTATTATGACAA
The DNA here is from genome assembly GCF_059928025.1 of Delphinapterus leucas. Taxonomy (NCBI): domain Eukaryota; kingdom Metazoa; phylum Chordata; class Mammalia; order Artiodactyla; family Monodontidae; genus Delphinapterus; species Delphinapterus leucas. The sequence continues at coordinate 113,839,785 of NC_143150.1, forward strand.
GTTTATTTTCATCTTCTGGAATTCTATTTAATCAGCAGAAGAGTTGTGGACATAAGAATAAATAACATTATGGTCATTAATAGGGGGAGTAGCTTCCAACTGCATGATTTATGGGTAGAAATTTTCTTACCATGGTTACAAATTTTTGAGAGGGACTCATAGTGTATTCCAGGATGTGGACTGCTTTCCCTCTGAACTTTCTTTGAGCCACTCCCCTCCTTCCTTTACAAGGTGATGTGGCTAGGGAGGTGAGTCTTACTCCTCGTTCAGCCAGGTCCAGCCCATATTCCCTCAGAAGATGTTTCTCATTCATTCCCCATGAACCATTTTATTGAGAAATACTGTGCTAGGTGCTAGATATACCAAGGTGAGTATTAGAGAGTCATAACTCCAGGTGCTCACAGATACAGGGAGTAGATGCTGATGATAATTATAATAATATGATAGGCATTCTTCAGAGGGTCTCAGAGAGGTTTCAATAAGATCACACCCGAAAGTGCTGAATTCTTCCAGCAGAGACACAGTGTAACTTAGTATGTGAGAGCCTGAGTTTTGAAGTCAGAGATACTCAGGTTTGAATCTTACTTCCACCACTACCTAGCTGCATATCCATGGGCAAGGTACAGAATCTCCTGGAGCTTCCCTTTTCTCATCTCCTCAATGTAAATACTACTAGATATATCATATGCTTGTTCTGAGGATTGAATAAATCCAGGCTGGGTAGTGCTTAGAACAGCACCTAACATATGGTAAATGCTCAAAATTTGTAGCTACTTTTATTGCTATTATTTTTACCAGCTACCTAAAAGCAGCCTTTGGTACTTCAGGCAGTGCCACTGTAATTAACCCCTCAATCACTGCTCTTCCGAAACCAACCCTGGGGAAACTAGCTGCACCACCACCACCAACACATTATCTGCTCATTGAAAAACACTTTTACTCAGTCCTGCACATGTGAGATGAAGACTAAGGGCCAGCAGTTGCTGTCTAATCAGCTTATGAAGAGTTGTTTTTCACTGTTCCTTGGGATGAAAATATATACACCAAGAAATGTCCATAGATCAGGGCTTAGCAAAACTTTTCTGTAGAGAGACAGGTAGTAAATATTTTAGACTTTGTGGGCCCTAAGGTCTGTGTCACAGCTATCTGCTGTTGTAGTACTAAAGTAGTCGTAGGCAATATGTAAATGAATGAGTTTGGCTATTTTCTAATAAAACTTTATGGCCTAAGTGGCTTTTTCTAAAAATAGTTTACAGACCCTTGTTCAAGAGCATATATAATGGTTGTATATTATTTATATATTATATTAAACTAGGCTGTGAACTCATCAAGGTCTCACTGAGGCCAAGTCTTACTGGTCTCTGTAATACATATATACATACGCACACATATAGTTGGGATTCAGTAAATATTTTTCTGGACAAATAAGTTAATGATGCAAAAATTATTAAATAGCTCAATAAAGTATGTCTTGATAAATTATATACACACACACGTAACATCATTATCTTGTCAGTGTAAAAATTAAAACGTGTTATAGGTCAAATTAATATATAAATGGATTTAATTTTCAAAAATAATGGGAGATGACTGAAAATAAGTGACCTTTTTATTGTATTCCTAGAAAGCGATATTGAAATTGCATGTGTTTGTGCATATGTGTATGCATGCACGTGTGTGCGTGTGTTGGAGAGAGAGAGATTTATAGTTCAAGTCTCCAGGCTAATATAGATATCATGATAGAGCATTAGACTGTGTTCTGAATTTGCAAGCAGTTAAAGCAAAAACCAAAACACGATAGAATATATAATCTGATCAAAAGATACGTACCCTTTCTTCATAAGGAGCAAACCTTTTCCCTAGTACTGAGAGAACTGTAATAAGTCCTTATACAGGGAATATTGAGCAACATAATAGGTAATATTTACAGTACTTGGTGTAGAAAAAGTGTTCAGTGGTCCTCATTTCACTGTTTCATATGTGGATATTTGACTGAAGCCAGAGACACAGCATTAAAACATACTTTATTAAAAATAAGCTTTTCGGGGGCTTCCCTGGTGGCGCAGTGGTTGAGAGTCCGCCTGCCGATGCAGGGGACACGGGTTCGTGCCCCGGTCCGGGAAGATCCCACATGCCGCGGAGCGGCTGGGCCGCTGAGCCATGGCTGCTGAGCCTGTGCGTCTGGAGCCTGTGCTCCGCAACGCGAGAGGCCACAACAGTGAGAGGCCCGCATACCGCAAAAAAAAAAAACAACCTTTTTGGAGAACTTTTATTTCAGAATTATTTCTACCCCATATCCAGTAAATAAGAAAGGTCTCAAAAGATAGACCTTATTATGGTTCATCACTGTCCCTCACTATGTCCAGGTCTCTAAGAGACCACCAACTTATTAGTCAATGAATAAAAGCCTTTCTCCTGGACATTAATTATGATAAAATTCCATTGCATATACATCAAACAAAGCACTTTTCCATGTACTACCTCATTAGATCTCTCAACAACCCTGGCATTATTTTCACCATTTTATAAGTTTATTTTAAAAGAAATTACAGAGATGAGACAGCAAGTGTGTCAGCCCCAGGTAAAAGATAATAAATGCTGGAGTTCACATTCTAGACAGATGAGTAGCATCTTCTGAGACTCATTACTCCAGTGTAAAATTTCCAAACTTTTTTTAAAGAGTAAAACATTCTTAAAACTTTGAAACTCAATATATGAAAGAGAGAGTCATTTTGGTTAAATACAAATGGAGTAGATCCCGAGTGGCCCTTAAAGTACTAATGTCCCTAAGATCCTTGGTGCTCAGTTTGAAAACCACTGGCCTGTATCAGTGAAGATGCAAAGTCTTCCACTTTGGAGATAAATAAGCACAATTTTTAAAAAGTTTTTTGTGGGACCTAGGTTATTATTTGCTTTCATTTTTAGTATAAGATCCCAAAGGATTAAATTACATGGTCTGTCTACAAATATGCCTGATGATTCTTGCTTGAAACTTATGCAAATGTATTCAAGAAATATTTTTTTATTAGTGAAATACTATTCTTATCTACCAAATTATTGAAAACCAAAAGGATTTAGGCATGATTAAAAGGCCACGTATATTTATGCACATATGTACACACACACACACACACACACACACACACACACACACATTCAGCACAACTAAAACACCTGTATTACCTATTTGCCTTTACTGAAACTTGGCTGTCTTCAGAGGATGTAGATCACTAAATTCCTTTAAAACAAACCTTTATTACCCTCCTCCAGTATTTTAGGACAGGTATCTCACCTTTCTCTCCATTTGCAATTACAGCTAATGATGCTCCCCCTACTCTGTTCTTTAAAAAAATTGTTTCTTTGAGGAGCCCCCCACCATGAGGCCTTCACTACCTTCTTGTTGCTCCTCCTTTAGATTTCTTGGTCACTCTCTTTCATTCACTGAAAAACTTCTCATCTGGTTTATATTCCTTCTTCACACTCAAACTGCTGTTATCATTCTTGGCAATTTTAACATCCATGTAACCAAAAACTCTCTCTGAATTCTTTGACTTGTCCCCATTCCACATCAGCCTGAACCAGGTCCTCAAAAACTGCACTAACTTCAACATCAAAAATGCAAACATTCCACTCTTCAACATAGCCTTCTTTCCTTTGAAGTTCTTCTCTCTCATACTCACATTAAAACAATTATTACCTCCAATCCATTGTTTCTATTGATAGTTCTTTATCCACCCTTCCTCTTTTCATCAATTTCCTTCGTGATTATCCGAATCTCATTGGTCTCCCCTTTAAAATACCCAGGTTCTTTGTTTCATCCACTAGAAAATAAACCCCATGAGGGCAGATATTCTCTACTCTGTTTTTACCATCCATATGCCTCATACCTTGTAAAATGCTTGGTATAATAAACATGTATGTATATCATTCATATTTGTATGTGTGTGCTTGTGAGAGGGAGAAAGATGGAAGAAAAGAGGTGCATGCATGCTATGCTTATGTCAGAAAATTTAACAACCAAAATCCTCTTCAATTGCCCTCTGATATTTTAACTGAATAGCTCTTAAAAGATTATGGCATCCAAGCTACAGTGATACCTTTTCATTTCAGGAAAAGTGCCAGGTCATCAGGTTATCATGCAGAAGAGACAGAGAAATTATTCCTAGTTTTCTGTAGAAATCAAAACCGCTGAATATAACATCCCAGAGTAAGAATAATAAGCCTATAATGTACTCACCGAGCTCTGAAATTGCATTCATTTGGAGCATTAATTTTCCAGAATTATTTCACTTGGTTCTAACATTAATAAAAGTGCATTACCTGTTTTAATAATTTGGGAGGAAAAACGAATTAGTCTGCCTTCTAATCTGCACATGGAGTGTGTGAGCACTGTGGAGCATATAAGTGAATCTCACAATGATTAAGTACTCCGCTTACAGGGAATTCAAATAGAAATGAAAATCTGAGGCAAGTAAATTTTCTTTAAATGTGAACACTGTACTTTAAGAGTATATTATGATTTTTTTAATCTTGAATTGGAGCTGTTTAGATGGCCTATTCTGTTTCCAGAAACCTGTTTAAAGATCTTACTGGAGAATAGAGGTCAATAAAAACCCCAAAACAAAGTAGATGGTGGTGACTTATAAATATATGGAAGACAGCCAGGTTCTGTGAAGCCAAAGCAATAAACAGGTTTTAAGAAAAAGCAGGGGATGGACCTTGGAGGTCCCCCAAAACCAGTGGTTAAAAATGGAGCTGGAATACATAAAGGTCAGCATCAATCTAAATCAAACTAGCCTCTCTTACATTTCTCAAAAGTGGGAGAGGTAGAAAAGTATTTGGTTTGCAAAGGGCTTCCTGTCAGACTGCATCCTGAGTTACAGAGAGGCTGTAATGATGTCAAGAAAGTAAGTAATTAAACAGAATGTCATTTGATAATGTAAAAAGGAAGGTAAAATTTTGCCATGAAAATAAATTTAATCGGTAGTTCTTATTGGTTCAGAAATCTAATCTCAGCCTAGTCAGTCATGAAATATCTCCTTGGTCCTCCTAATGAAACCATGTGTAATTACTTTCTTTTCCTCACAAAAAAAAAAAAATCTTTGTGAATATTATATTAGATATTCGTAACTGTATTCCTTATTCATTTTAGCTTCATTAACATCATTAAACCTGAGATGCACTTTGTCCAAGTGAAAGAAAAAGGAAATATGTATTCAGAATAGAAAACTTTTTCTGGCCTATTATTGTCATCTCTTCTTCATAGTCTCAAACGTACTTCCAGTTCTTTTTACAACAGTGGTTCATAGAGGGATTCAATATTCTATAATTACCCTAAACTGATAGCAAAATTTCGGGTGCATATGTATTTTCCCATTTGGAAAGAAAGTCCATAACTTTCATCAAATTCTCAGACAGGTCCATGACCTGAAAAAGATTAAGGAGCATTACTCCTGAGTATCCTTTAAGACTCTCCAAGACAACATGGTGAAATCAGCTACCTGTGTCTTTACTACATCCATTTCCCCTGTGCTTGGCTTTCCTCAAGTCCACAATTCTCCTGTGAGCTCTGCTAAATTTCCTTTTTAAAAATGCATTCTTTAGTCTTGGTTCATCATAAGGAGGATGCTACTGATAACAGCTTAAAAGGTTAACTGTGCTATTTTTAATAAGTTATCTGGGTGTTAAAGAATTAAACTCCTATGTCATATTTCAAATAGTAATCCATTTGAAGGGAACATTTTATAGGTAGAAACCTATTGTCTCTACCACAGAGAGCAGACTTTTATTTTTTAAACAAAACAAATATTATCAGCCTTACATATGCTCTGTTTTGTGTTAAGTTCTAATAAACCATCTTATCCAGTATTCAGTCAGTTCTAAATGTAATATGAATTCCTGGAACAAGGCCACTTGATAGAAGTAAAATAAAATTCAGGGGTACTTCTTGTCCAAGAAGCCTTAATTGTTAAGTTCCATTTTGTACTTTTTCATTGAACAACCATTTCATACCCTATGCTATCTAAATGAGATGCTAACAAAAAATAAAATTACTGCTATATGAGCTTTTCCTTTTTGTAAAACATAATAACCAGTCTTTTATGTGTATTTATCAAATGCTTATTATGTGAATTATATGAAAAATTATCAAGGTCCAATGAGATAAATGACGTGAATGTTTTGTAACCTCGTAATACCACTTCGATATAAAAATTAGATAGGGTAAAGAAGAAATAGTATATAACAGACGCTGTTGGCACCCATCCAGATTCTCTTTACCATACCAGTCCAGCCACCCAATGACTGCTGTGGTTTTGGCTGCTACGGCTCATGTATCCCATTCTCCAGAGGTTCGCCCCATCTAGAAAAGCCTAGGAAGGTATGCCTCCATTTCCCAAAGTGGTTTTTGGCCAATGTCTTACTAATATGGAGATATAAAAGTTCAGGATCCTTGCTTCAAGGTGGGAAAAACTTGGTGTTACAATTTATGCTCCAGAGCTCCCTATAGGATCAGGGTCCTGAAAGTGTACCTTTGCTTAGCTCTTTCCTCGGCCATCTTGCTTCCCTCACTCCCTTACAGGTTTCTCCTGGGAACATTTCTTCAGGAAATCACTTGCTAAAGAATCCTCATCTTAGGCTCTGCGTCTAGGGGACTTGACTTAAGATAGAGTAGAAGCAGTGTCTTAGGATCTGTTCTTTTATAAACTACTCTTTTTATTATATAATAATTGTAGACTCACCAAGCTATGTATTTGCAAAAGACCTTAGAATTGATCAGCTTTGCCTCTTTCAAATGGGGTAATGAGGCCCACTAAGCGACTTAAACAAAGCCCCCAAAATAGTTTGGGACATAACCTAAACACAGGTTTTTTGGTTTCCAGTTCAGTGGTTTTCACATAATTATTACAGTTAGGAGTATTGTCCCATTTATGAACTTATAAATGAACAGAATGGCTTTTTATATAGATATAAATCAATTTATTAAATGTTCATTCAGCAAAGGATTATGAAACAAAGTCAAACCATTCACATTTGCAATGTTTAGTAATAGTCCTGAAAACCTATCTCATTCATCACTGGTAGTACCCTGTTCCTCCCCCTCCTAAGTAAAGGTCTCATTCCATCAGCCTCAGAAATTGTAATGTTTTTCAAAGAATATATAGATATTCTTAGACTGAGTGAGGACTGATTTCCTACATAATGAGAAGATACTGAGTCCTGTAGAAATGCAATTATTATGCAAAGTATGCCTACTTGTATGCTAGTATACAACTTTTAGAATTTATCTTTCTCTTAAAATCACTTTCTGAGAAACCTAAAATGTCAATGTTGATACCTGTTAACATCCACATTTGTTTATTAAATAAAGTCAAAAACAAAGTGTTTGACCTTGCTGGGTACAGATACTGAAGGAAAAGCTTTTTATTTCCTACAAGACAACATTTCTACACCTTCAGCATCCCCTGAAATGGAACTGTGCTGTGTCTTATCATTCTGAGTGTTAGAGATGTTCTTGGTAAAGCAATCTATTTTGGCAGGTAAATAGTTAAAGGCTAAATTTCTGCTCCTGTTCTTCTATAAATGTGGTAAAACAGGCCTTAAGGAATCACAGAGGGTGCTCCGTAGCAGAGGCAAAGTGGCTCTAGTAGCTGACGACCTAGGAAGGCCAACAGACTGATTGAAAAGGCTTGCCTCTGCACGGGGAGCTCTTAAAAGTAGGCCTGGACAAGAAGAGAAAGTGGTGAAGGGCAAGGGGAGCAAGGGCAGGAGAGAAGGTGCTTTCCAATTTCAGGCACAGCACACAGTCACAACAAGCTAGAAAAGTAGGTCAGTGTGGGCCGGTGAGTGCTAAGAATGAAAAAATTCCTCAGCAGTCCTTAGTCACAGAGCAATGGCAGAGAATCAGAGAGCCAACCTGGGAATTCCCAGGATGCCCTGAGCTCAGATGAAAGCAAAACTAGTCTGGTTGAACTAGGTAGGAGGAGTAGGGAATTGAAACTTTTGAATTGCTAAGGTTTTATAATTTCTCTTCGATTAAACTGCCAAAATTATCAATTTATGTATATTCCATTTATGGGAAGAGCTTTCCTCCACTATCTATACCCTGCAAGGTCAAAGCCCTGTTTCTCCTTTGCTTTATCTCACACACTTAATGAGATTTCTCTAACAAACTCTGAGGTTCATATTATCAAATGTTGATGGTAACACTTTAGGTTTCTGTGAACTGGGCAAAACCAATCATCACATCAAAAGAACAAATTCTAAAGGTCTTATTGTAGCACAGAATCATGATTACATAGATATTGATAGATAGCATTTCAAAAATTTTGAGGCTTGATGAATGAGGGGGGATATAAAAGATTAACAAGACCAAGTCAGGACTGGTTTCCTACATTCTAGGAAAATACTGAGTCCTGTAGAAATTCAGTTATTATGCAAAGCACGCCTACATTGCTAAGTTCTTTTTTTTTTCCTTTGCTAATTCATTCCTACATTGGGACTAATATTAAACCCAAAATGCTCCAGGGTACATCACTCATAAACCAATAATGTAATGTTCACCTCCTTAAAAAAAGGTGATAATCTGTAGAGATTTGATTAGCTATTGGTTAGTTGCTACAGGTGTGAAGGAGCTACTCTTCTGAACTCCCTATTTTTTCCTAAGATAGCATAAAGAATATACTGCGAAGTTGATTCTGACCTGACGTTCCATTATTCCTCTATATCAGCTTTACTAAAATAACAGACAGTAGTGAGCTGAGAGAAGTATTTATATGGGTAAAATATTTCTTTTGAGGGTCACTCTTACATCTTACACTTTCAGCTTTCTCTTGCTCCTAACTTCCCAGATGTGAATATATAAATGGACCAGGAAAGAGCCAGGTAGCTTTGTAGCTTTATAACTTCACACTAAAGATGACTGATAAATGTACGATAGTATTTTCTCCTTAGATCTGTAACTATTTAGATACCAAAGTTTCTCCTATCTTAATGCATGTAAGTATAGTAAAAGTCATCTAAATGGAGATTGCTTATGTGTTCATTCAGGAACATTTTATTGAACACTTAGTAAGTACAAGGCACTGTGTTAGAAACTAGCAGTGTTGAGGTAGATTAAACAACTATAGCACTTTTTATCACTGAGTTTATGGTCTAGGGTCCTTACTAATTCAGTACCTAAAATAGCTAATTACATGGTTTGCATAGTTTAGCGTCTGTTGGAACCACTCCAAGAGGCTTGGATGGGCACTGGTAGGTCACTCGGATGAAATGTAACTCCTTCTAGGCTTTATTTAGCAAGTTAAGCTTAATACCTTCAATATAGGCAATTAGGAATCAAAAGGTGGTAAAGGACGTTTAGGCACAAAGTCATCTGTCAAATACTTAATCTTTTCAACTCATTGCTTTTAAAGTAAGTGCCCCCCTCTGTTTTTTTGTGTTCTCAGCCAGTAATTTATGTGGCTGACCTACATTTGTTGCTTAGGGAAGGTATGGGTTAACTATAAACATCACAACAGGAAAGTTATTTTTTAATCAAAGTGATACACTTTCCTTTTTGTAACACACATGTGATTTGATGTTGAAATAAAATGCAGGTGCTTCTTTGAAAAAGTAAAGTAAGTGACCCTCAAAAGTTAGTAGGTATTGGTATGGCCTAATGTTCCAATAAAGTTTAAAATGAAGGTACTGATATTCTAAACAGATCATACGTTTTTCCTAGAGAATGTATCCTTGACTTTGGTCTTTTTCCTTTAAGAGGCATTACAAAATAGCTATTTCCTCCTTCTACCAACCATGGGGCCATATGTCTTTTTAGAGTACATACCATTGTGTCATTAGAAATGCAAATCTTGCATTATGAACTGGACAATTCCAGGAATCCTGTAACGAAATTTGAGTTTCCCCAAAAGTACTACATGTACTACACATGAAGTGGTTGCAGGTAGTTAATTTGAGAGATAACTATAAGAAGTACATGAAAGACAGTAGAGAAAGTGAGACAAGGAAGGGGCAAATCTACTAAAAGGGTTTTAATGAGCAGGTTATCACCATGGGCAACTGGGGTTCAAATCATTGGAGACCCTCTGAGGAACCATGTGGAACATGTTTCAGAATTAATCTATCAAAGGACAAAGTAAAATGAAATATTCATCTACCACCTCTCAACTGTCATTGGTTGAGGGTACTCCCTGGGGTGGTTAAGCCTCAGAGACTTCTAGGCCTCCCAACAAGCAGGCTGAGCAAGAGCTCATGGTTCCAGAGAAAGACCTTGGGTGGAGAAGCAGTGAGAACAGGCAACTGAAGTGGAAATTGTCCATGCACTGGGAACTGGTCGTCAGAGCTGCAGGTTCATTTAAAGGTGGGCTGAGGGGGGACCTACAAGATGGCGGAGGAGTAAGACGTGGAGATCACCTTCCTCCCCACAAATACATCAAAAATACTTCTACAAGAGGAACAACTCCTACAGAACACCTACTGAACGCTGGCAACAGACCTCAGACCTCCCAGAAGGCAAGAAACTCTCCACGTACCTGGAGAGAGCAAAAGAAAAAACAGACAAAAGAGTAGGGACGGGACCTGCACCTCGGGGAAGGAGCTATGAAGGAAGAAAGGTTTCCACACGCTAGGAAGCCCCTTCTCGGGCAGAGCCTGTGGGTGGCGGAGGGGGGAAGCTTCGGAGCCGAGGAGGAGAGCGCAGCAACAGGGGTGCGGAGGGCAAAGCGGAGAGATTCCCGCACAGAGGATCGGTGCCGACCGGCACTCACCAGCCCGAGAGGCTTGTCGGCTCACCCGCCGGGGCGGGCGGGGTCTGGGAGCTGAGGCTCGGGCTTCGGTCGGAGCGCAGGGAGAGGACTGGGGTTGGCGGCGTGAACACAGCCTGCAGGGGGTTAGTGCGCCACGGCTGGCCGGGAGGGAGTCCGGGAAAAAGTCTGGACCTGCCGAAGAGGCCAGAGACTTTTTCTTCCCTCTTTGTTTCCTGGTGCGCGAGGAGAGGGGATTCAGAGCGCCGCTTAAAGGAGCTCCAGAGACGGACGCGAGCTGCGGCTAACAGCGCGGACCCCAGAGACGGGCATGAGACGCTAAGGCTGCTGCTGCCGCCACCAAGAAGCCTGTGTGCAAGCACAGGTCACTCTCCACACCTCCCCTCCCGGGAGCCTGTGCAGCGCGCCACTGCCAGGGTCCCGTGATCCAGGGACAACTTCCCCGGGAGAACGCACGGCGCGCCTCAGGCCGGTGCAACGTCACGCCGGCCTCTGCCGCCGCAGGCTCGCCCCGCATCCGTACCCCTCCGTCCCCCCGGCCTGAGTGAGCCAGAGCCCCCAGTCAGCTGCTCCTTTAACCCTGTCGTGTCTGAGCGAAGGACAGACGCCCTCAGGCGACCTACACGCAGAGGCGGGTCCAAATCCAAAGCTGAACCCCAGGGAGCTGTGCGAACAAAGAAGAGAGAGGGAAATCTCTCCCAGCAGCCTCAGGAGCAGCGGATTAAATCTCCACCATCAACTTGTTGTACCCTGCATCTGTGGAATACCTGAATAGACAATGAATCGTCCCGAAATTGAGGCAGTGGACTTTGGGAGCAACGCTATATATATTTTTTTCCTTTTCCTCTTTTTGTGAGTGTGAACCATGGTCAGTCAGCATGTCCCAAAATGTTGGTGCACAGGCTGGTACAAAATTCATCTTAAACAATACTTCATTTTCTACAGCATAGCCAAAGGAAAATTGTGTGCATCTGTGTCTATAGCACTTAAACTTTCTTATCACAGTAATTGTTATTTCATCAGGAGAAAAAAACTTTGCATACTCTCATTTCTTCTTTCCCCCATCCCTGACTTTTCTGAGGACTACACGGAGAGAGATGTTCCATGGAGCATTTTGCCTCTATGAATATAGCCCACTGACAGAACAATTAAGGGATGATGAATTCAGATTGACATTCATGCCACACTCCTTTATTGATAATAATAATACCGTTTGCTTCTTTACTAACTTATCCCATTTGCCCTCATGACACCCTTGGGATGTCAAGGCAGTTATTATTGACTTTATTTTACAACTGAAGAAACTTTTAGTTTCATTAAAAGCATGAGTTGTGCACTTCGGATATGCCAAACATTGGGTTAGACATTCTTCCTAGAGGTATTTCATTTAATCCTACTCAGAAAGCTGGGGGAATTATTGTCCTTATTTTTCTGATAAAAGCCCTAATCAGGGACTGGCAAAGTTGCCATGAGGCAGGGAAGTCCGGGAGTGAGACCCAGTTACTGGTGCTTCAATTCCAGTTCTTCTTTCCCTGTAACCTGTGCCCTCTCTAGGTTGTCTCCAGATTCCCCCAACATTCCTGGACAGACATCTGCTCTTACATATTACAACCTCCAGACAACCTTGCATGGCACCAAATCTACTGACTGGGTAAATTCCACACAATTATACCCCACTGGAAGTATTTTTATTTGTGCTATCTTGATCTCCATTCAGGTGGGGGTTGATTTGATTTGAAGTTTCATGGTGCAACACCCATCAGCGGATTTATGTCTCATGTGAGCCATCTCCTTCTTCTGCCTTCTACCACATTTCACTTGCTTAGTTGTACCTGAAAATTATTCTTATTGACATAGGCTACAAGACCATGTGTGGATTCACCCTTATTTGTCTCTGTAGCCTCATGTCACAGGACACTCCCCCTCATTCTCTCAGGTTTAGCCACACTAGTCTTGTGTCCATCTCATCTGTGTAACTTTGCACATGCTGTTTCCTCTACGGAGAATGTTTTTACCATTTCATCGTCAACAAGTGAATTCCTACTTATGCTTCAGATCTCAGCTCAAGCTAAAGGTTCCTTGGGGACTCGTCACTAATCTCAGCAAATCTTCCTGTTAGACGCTCTAAAAACACCATGTGTCTTTGTTGCTATTATCGGAGCTCTGAATGTATGTGTTTATGTGCGTGTATGTGTGTGTGAAGATTTAATCAATATTTATCTCTCACACCATCCTACATGCTCCATTACAGCAAAATCTGTTTGGATTCATTAAAGTACCTCCCAGCAACTAGCGTGGGGCCTTGTGTGTGGCAGATACTCAATAAATAAGTGTTGAATAAAATACATGAATCTAGGATGTGAATAATTTCTCTAAGTTGGACCTAGAGTGTTGTTCTTAGTCCTACTGTTCCTCAATTGGGGGAGTATTGTCCCACCCCAGGGGGGATTTTGAAATGCCTAAGGGTGTTTTCTGGTTATCACAATGACTGCGTGCAGCTACTGGGCTTTGGTGGCAGGAGGAGGCTAGAGGTGCTAAGAAGCATCCAATGGATAGGACAGTCTAACCAAGGAATAATTGTTTCACTCAAGATATCAGTAACACCCTGAAAAACACTGCAAGAAAGATAATGTATTTCAACAATCGGCCTCTAATGTGTTTAAATATTTGTTAACATGACTTTGTATGTAGTATAGAGGTACAGGTGTGTGTGTGTGTGTGTGTGTGTGCGCGTGGGGGGGGGCTGCCCCTTTTAGTTAATTTTGTGTCAATTAGTAATTAGTTTATGGATTATTTTTCCAATTTGTGCCAGAAAGAAGGGCTGTCAGGAGACAGAGGAAGTGGAGATAGGAAAACTATGTAATGTATCAGAAATGGTAAAATTTTAAATTGACCTGGGGAGGGGGCTAGTGTTAATCTAATTTATACAGCTGGTATTTTCCCTTATATTTCCTATGTTCTTTCTTGCTTTTCTATTTCTGTCTGGCTTTTTACTTCTTCTCCAAGTTAAATCCCCAGTCTGACACGTTCATGTGTTTACTTTCTTCCTTTTAGTTCAAATAGAAAATTGAGATTGGTTTTCAGGACTGTTTGTGTCCAGTGTCACGGTTAGCCTGTAGTTGCAATAGAGAAGCCCAGTAAAGCCTCTTTCATTATTTCTGTTATAACATGAGAGCAGTCCAAATATCAGTGGTAAACCTCTCTTTACTGAGACTGAAAAAACGATTTCATGATACCTTTCCTGCATCAGGTGGCTGGAAAAACAGGAGACAGAGATGGAAATTACTGTAACATAATAGGACAAACAGTAGAGGGGGATTCCAGACATTGGGGAGCCCTACCAGCCAACTATCAATCATTTAACCCCTTTGGGCCTCGTTTTCTCATTTTAAAAGAATGAGAAGACGTGGTAAGATAGCCTCTAGGATCCTTTTCTGATCTAAAATTGAGTTTAAGGTTCAAGGAAGAATGGAGGAGGAAGGAAAGAAGAGAAATAGATGTTATCTTAGACACTAGGTAAGAAGATGCCTCCCCTGTACAAAATTATAAATTATGCCTTTTTCCTTTGGAAGAGTGCAAAAGCTTATGCTCTAGAATAGAACAGCTAGTATATGACCAGGACTTTTCAAGGATCAGGAATCAACTCCCTGGAGGATTAATTCAAAAATGGTTTCAGAGGCAGTATCCACATAGGTAACCACGTACGTGGTTGAGTGTTTGGGCTCTGGGGACAAATCCATGCTTTAATCCCAGCTCAACCACTTTCTAACTGGCCCTATAAATTGGACATGCACTTAACCACTGGAAGCCATTGTTGCCTCATCTTTAAAATGGGAATAACATAGAGAATCCTAAAGATGCTACCAAAAAACTACTAGAGCTAATCAATGAATTTGGTATAGTAGCAGGATACAAAATTAAGGCACAGAAATCTCTTGCATTCCTATACACTAACTATGAAAAATATGAAAGAGAAATTAAGGAAACACTCCCATTTACCATTGCAACAAAAAGAATAAAATACCTAGGAATAAACCTACCTAAGGAGACAAAAGACCTGTATGCAGAAAACTATAAGACACTGATGAAAGAAATTAAAGATGATACAAACAGATGGAGAGATATACCATGTTCTTGGATTGGAAGAAGCAACATTGTGAAAATGACTCTACTACCCAAAGCAATCTACAGATTCGATGCAATCCCTATCAAACTACCAATGGCATTTTTCCCAGAACTAGACCAAAAAATTTCACAATTTGTATGGAAACACAAAAGACCCCGAATGGCCAAAGCAATCTTAAGCAAGAAAAACGGAGCTGGAGGAATCAGGCTCCCTGATTTCGGACTATACTACAAAGCTCCAGTAATCAAGACAGTATGGTACTGGCACAAAAACAGAAATATAGATCAATGGAACAGGATAGAAAGCCCAGAGATAAACCCACGCACGTATGGTCACCTTATTTTTGATAAAGGAGGCAAGAATATACGATGGAGAAAAGACAACCTCTTCAATAAGTGGTGCTGGGAAAACTGGACAGCTACTGTAAAAGAATAAAATTAGAACACTCCCTAACACCATACACAAAAATAAACTCAAAATGGAGTAAAGACCTAAATGTAAGGCCAGACACTATCAAACTCTTAGAGGAAAACATAGGCAGAACACTCTATGACATAAATCACAGCAAGATCCTTTTTGACCCACCTCCCAGAGAAATGGAAATAAAAACAAAAATAAACAAATGGGACCTAATGAAACTTGAAAGCTTTTGCACAGCAAAGCAAACCATAAACAAGATGAAAAGACAACCCTCAGAATGGAAGAAAAGATTTGCAAGTGAAGCAACTGACAAAGGATTAATCTCCAAAATAAACAAGCAGCTCATGCAACTCAATATCAAAACAACAAAGAACCCAATCCAAAAATGGGTGGAAGAACTAAAGACATTTCTCCAAGGAAGATATACAGATTGCCAATAAACACATGAAAGGATGCTCAACATCACTAATCATTAGAGAAATGCAAATCAAAACTACAATGAGCTATCACCTCACACCAGTCAGAATGGCCATCATCAAAAAATCTACAAACAATAAATACTGGACAGGGTGTGGAGAAAAGGGAACCCTCCTACACTGTTGGTGGGAATGTGAATTGGTACAGCCACTATGGAGAAGAGTATGGAGGTTCCTTAAAAAACTAAAAATTGAACTACCATACGACCCAGCAATCCCACTACTGGGCATATACCCCGAGAAAACCATAAGTCAAAAAGAGTCATGTACCACAATGTTCATTGCAGCACTATTTACAAGAGCCAGGACATGAAAGCAACCTAAGTGTCCATCGACAGATGAATGGATAAAGAAGATGTGGCACATATATACAATGGAATATTATTCAGCCATAAAAAGAAACGAAATTGAGTTATTTGTAGTGAGGTGGATGGACCTAGAGTCTGTCATACAGAGTGAATTAAGTCAAAAAGAGCAAAACAAATACCGTATGCTAACACATATATATGGAACCAAAAAAAAAAAAAAAACCGGTTCTGAAGAACCTAGGGGCAGGACAGGAGTAAAGATGCAGACGTAGAGAATGGACTTGCGGCAACAGGGAGGGGGAATGGTAAGCTGAGACGAAGTGAGAGAGTGGCATGGGGATATATACACTCCCAAATGTAAAATAAATAGCTAGTGGGAAGCAGCCACATAGCCCAGGGAGATCAGCTCGGTGCTTTGTGACCACCTAGAGGGGTGGGAGGGGGAATGGTAAGCTGGGACGAAGTGAGAGAGTGGCATGGGGATATATACACTCCCAAATGTAAAATAAATAGCTAGTGGGAAGCAGCCACATAGCCCAGGGAGATCAGCTCGGTGCTTTGTGACCACCTAGAGGGGTGGGATAGGGAAGGTGGGAGGGAGACACAAGAGGGAGGAGATATGGGGATATATGTATATGTATATGTATAGCTGATTCACTTTGTTATGTAGCAGAAACTAACACACCATTGTAAAGCAATTATAGTCCAACGAAGATGTTTAAAAATAAATAAATAAATGGTCATAGTAATCGTACCTACATCACAGTGTTGCTGTGATAATTAAATGAACAAATGCCACATGAAAGCATATCTTAGCACGTGGTAAGTGCTCCATCGATTTCTGATTACTATAAGCAAGCTAAACCCATCAGGAATAGAGCAGTTTAATAAATTATTCTTTGTTTGCCTGAATTCTCTCCCCATATAACTCACCTCTTTCAGAATAGCTGGTGAGTCCTTGCGTGAACTAGCTGCTCACATGACTACTACCAGTTGAATGCTAATAAATTATGCATTTGAAAAGGTATTATTTATTACTTTTTGTAAATTTACGCTTTCCCCTCAAAACTGCTGCGGATGGTTAAGATTTTTAAATTAGTCATTTTATCTAGGAATGGACTTAAATTTACTGTTTAACCTATTGTGGATTATAGACCCTCATATCAGACACACTGATAATTTACTTTTAATATTCTTTTCAGAGACACAGAAACATCATTGCCTTAGATTTTACTGTATTTTTGCCCCATCCAGTCTATGTTTTTGTGAATAGCTAGGAAGTAGTTTCACCATACGGCTGTAGGATGGGTTTGTATTTGACTTCCCCGTGAGTTAATACCATCAGCTGGGCAGGCAGCTACCAAAGGCACTTTTTCTGTGTTGGTCACGAAGATGCCACTGTAACTTTATACTCATCACTGTCATTAATTGCTGCATTGCGTTCATCATTTCTCCTTGGAGTTAACCTCTAGTGTGGAATAAGCACTGTGAGATTTTGGTCAAATACCTCCATTCTAAGATTGGAATATTCTTGCATCATCCTATAAGATGATTCAGGATCTTAAGTGTTGAGAGTTCTCTAATATTCAGATAGTTATGTGCACATTGTTTTCTATCCTCCACCCCCTTAATTCATGATCCTTGTTTATCATATTTCTTTGCTTCATTCATAGTTTCTTAAACATGAAGATATTCTAACTGGTTGCAAGGTGGTATTTCAATAGAGCTTGTCATTTTAGGTAAATCATTCTAATACTAGTTGCTATTTGTACTTTAGCCCTTTATATCTTGCTATAATATTTGTTTCACCAGGTTTTTTTATAAGTTTAATTTTGTTGTGACATAGGGCTAATCCTATTATGTGGCAGGATTATGCATTTGACAGTTTTATATTGAATTGTTTCAATTAATAAATTAAACTCATACTGTAGCCTCAGTGTTAGTGTTCTTAATAGATACATTTAAGATAAATTCCCTGATCTAAATAGTTAGTAGTAAATGAGACATGGGGAGTAAAATCAGTGTTTCTAGTTCCTTTTAAGACTTCATTGTGACTCGAAACAATGTAAGAAAATACAAATGTTTATTGCTGATTTTAGCTGTTCCCTCATTTTAAAAATAATAAGTATATACTTTGTTGAATAGTGACTTCAGGGCTACTTATTCTTCATCAGTTAAAACTGCTCTTCAAATTTACCATTCCATGTACATGTTGATACACCACCGCCTCTGCTGTATCATTCACTTTCAATGAGCTTGTCTGCCATTTAATTAAAAATATAAATTAAAATGTATATTAATATGTGTCATTTAATGTAAGATATAAATTTAAATGTATATTTAATGGCTGTCTAAGTAAATTGTTTGAATTAGATGAATTTATGCCCAGCTCAGTAAATATAAAGACTTGAAGTGACTTATAAACAATAAAAATAAAATATAAATTGATAAATAGATCAAAGGGGAGGAACCTAAGAGTGGACTAATAAAATGAAACTAGAAGGTACAATTTGTTTACAGAAATGCCTATTATAAAATCTTCTTAACTAGTAAGACCCTGCTATATATTAACAAATTAAATTAAATTTAAAAAATTTTTTAAATAAATAAAATAAAATCTTCATAAGTCACTAAAAGTAGAATAGAGATTTGGCTTCAAGCTTCGCAGTGGCCAAAGCAAAGAAACTAACATTATTTGCAAGATTTACAGTTTGATAATATTTTTAGAGGTTGGGTCTAGGAAAAGCCCATTTTTTTCTGGTGTGAGTATTAAGAGATACATTTCTCTTGACGGTTCTAATAAAGGGGTTGTTACAGGATATGAAAAACGTTGTCCTCAACATCATCTTGATGATAATTTTGAGGGCATCTTACCATATGGTTGCTTTTTCAAGTATATGAATTGTGGCAATAATGCCAAAACAATATTCGGTAAAACCAGTTGTACCTATTGCCAGAACAATGCAATACAAGTTTTTGAACAATCAAATGATTGTGTTTTATCCAAGAATAATATTTGGCCCCTCCAGAAAGATGAATGATGCTTATAACCTTCACACACAAATACATATTTTTAAGCATATGATACAGTTACAAAGTATATGCACACGTATATAGCCTGTACCACCCCCCCCCCGAACCAGATTGTATTGGGTTGGCCAAAAGGTCTGTTCGTTTTTTTCCATAAGATGGCTCTAGTAGCATTTAAAGTTGTCTTTAACTTCATTCGAAACAATTTTGTTAGATTGTATGTGACAGCTGTCATGTCAGCATGCATTTAAAAAAAGACATCAAAATTGGCGAATTTTTGTGTAGCCATTTTAATATTGAAGACAGAAGAAAAACGGCAACATTTTCGGCATATTATGCTTTATTATTTCAAGGAAGGTAAAAATGCAACTGAAACACAAGAAAAGATTTGTGCGGTGTATGGAGTAGGTGCTGTGACTGATTGAACATGTCAAAAGTGGTTTGCCAAGTTTCGTGCTGGAGATCTCTCACTGGACGATGCTCCATGGTCGGGTAGACCAGTTGAAGTTGATAGCGATCAAATCGAGACATTAATTGAGAACAATCAATGTTATACCACGCAGGAGATAGCCAACATACTCAAGATATCCAAATCAAGCATTGAAAATCATTTGCACCAGCTTGGTTATGTGAATCGCTTTGATGTTTGGGTTCTACATAAGTTAAGCAATAAAAACCTTCTTAACCATATTTCCGCATGTGATTCACTACTTAAACATAATGAAAACGTTCCGTTTTTAAAACAAATTGTGACAGGCGATGAAAAGTGGATACTGTACAATAATGTGGAACGGAAGAGATCGTGGGGCAAGCGAAATGAACCACCACCAACCACACCAAAGGCCGGTTTTCATCCAAAGAAGGTGATGTTGTGTATATGGTGGGATTGGAATGGCGTCCTCTCTTATGAGCTCCTTCTGGAAAACCAAATGATTAATTCCAGCAAGTACTGCTCCCATTTAGACCAACTGAAAGCAGCACTCGATGAAAAGCGTCCAGAATTAGTCAACAGAAAATGCATAATCTTCCATCAGGATAACACAAGATTGCATGTTTCTTTGATGACCAGACAAAAACTATTACAGCTTGGCTGGGAAGTTCTGATTCATCCGCCATATTCACCAGACATTGCACCTTAAGATTTCCATTTATTTCGGTCTTTACAAAATTCTCTTAATGGAAAAAAGTTCAATTCCCTGGAAGACTGTAAAAGGCACCTGGAACAGTTCTTTGCTCAAAACGATAAAAAGTTTTGGGAAGATGGAATTGTGAGGTTGCCTGGAAAACGGCAGAATGTCGTGGAACAAAAGGATGAATACATTGTTCAATAAAGTTCTTGGTGAAAATGAAAAATGTGTCTTTTATTTTTACTTAAAAACCGAAGGCACTATTCGGCCAACCCAATAAATCTCATACAGGTTTGTAGAACATATGAATCCCCAGTGTTTATCACAGTGCCGTGTCAGTGAAGAACTCACAATAAATGCTAACCATGGCTGATGATTATATCAGACACCTCTTATATCCACCTCAAATCCTCTCAGCCCACCATATACTACTGCTGCAGTGACCAGTTCAGCAGAGACTTCAAACAGCCTGACAGATGTAACCTGACTGTGCCTTGCCTCAGGCTCACTTTATGCCCTGGCGCTTCTCTGATACCACAGTAAGTGACCGTCAACCCCAGGAAACTCCTCAGCGCTCATGAATGCACAAGCCAGAAAGCCTTGACCAAACAAACCACATTAAACAGTGGGAAGCAGGAGCCAAAGGATAATTTCCTCCTCCTTTCATCCTCAAAAAAAAAAAAAAGAAAAAGAAAAGTTCTGAGATGGAGTTCATAAGTTTTCTCGTAAGATCCACTGAGATCAAGTTCAACTTACCCTACTGGTGGCCAATTGATAATACATCCCTGTATCGTCCTTCCTTCCTTTCCAGGAGAGGGACGCTCATCTGTTGTTTAACCACTGTTCCATGAGATTACATTCCCAAATAAGCTATTTGCAGAAAGGCCTTTCTTTCACATTCTGCTTTTAGGGGAACCAGACTAAAAGAGTTGGTGCCAAAGTGGAGTAGCGATGATATCCAGCTTGCTTCTAGAAGCATCACAACTACTAAGACTTTAACCTATAGTGGATTGGGGCAAAGCGCAGGTGGAAGGTGAAAAATTGGGCACGTGATAGCAATGTAACAGGAAAAGTATGGGGGCAAGAGATAGTTATAGTGATATGATGAAGGTAAATAAATAATGTATTACTTAGGAAATATATTTTAAAAATGACAGGGTCAGGTCAGCCAAATAGCGGCTCAAGAAACTGAAAGCCAGAGGGTCCCTATGGAAGCAAATAAGGAGAACTGAATCTCCTGCAGCTTCTGAGAAAATCATGATAGAAATCAGACCCAAGATCTAATTTTAAAGATGGCAGAGATGCAGTGAAAATTGAAAGCACAGTCTTGACAGGTCTCCTATATAAAAGTCAGGACTCTGAGAGGAAGTGGATGTGATCATGATACTTGGATGGGCACATATGGATGGAACAGCCTTAGAATATCGAATCCCAGATTCCACTAAACCTTTCCAGCTGGTAGGATTACCCTGCTCTTTGCGGGAAGAGAGAACTTTCTGTTGCCTGGATACATTGGAAAGACCTTATCTGAGGCATGTAACCTGAATATGGTGCCTGTCTTTCTCAAAAACTGCTCCTGCCATCCTCATACCTCAAAACTGGGAGCCAAGGTTAGGTCACAGCCCAGCCCATGTATAGAAACACAGTCCCTGTTGTGTAAGCAAATAGCTTACACCCTGAAGGAATTGCAGGACCAGGTAATTGGCATTGGCAGGGACCAGGGGATCTAATGTGGGAGTGAATAATAAGGGTATTGGACCAGGGAATCATTGACCTACAAGCTCTCACCTGTGACTCGGGGTTCAAAATATTGGCAAGGAAGGCTGGTTTCTTGAATTTTGCTCTAATATACTCTGGGGTGGCTCTTTGAAGTTTTGACACAGTAATGGCCTGCGGTAAATGAGGTAGTGATGCTGGAACACCTGGGCATGATAGTGAGGAAAGGAACAGAATTAGGGAGGTGGAATATTAGAATGGATTTATTTTGTGAGACTAGTAAACCTACCAGTTGACCACGTTCCTAAGAAGGGTCATAGGACAGTCCCTTCATTAAGGCAATAAGAAATGTCCTGGCAATAAGCCGTGACGTCTTAGAGATGCTCCATGGTATCCTCTGAAGGCCAGGGTTGACAGAAAGAGATACTGCTATGGAATTGGGTTTCCTAATACCAATGGGAAAAAGAGGAGAATTCTGGAATGCAAAGGCCAATAGCAATCCTTAACCTATAGAGACAAGGTGGTCTTTGTCTCAGACTCTGATGTTGGGCAACCCCAGAATAAGACAATGATAAAGGCAAAAGCCAATTCATTTTAATAAAATATTAATGCTTTCCTTTCTGGTCAATGCAATAAAAGATTGCTTGATATTTATTTCTTTGTGCTTGCAAGTTTGAATTCATTTAAGATTTTATAATCTAGAAAAGCCTACATTTTTTTTGTCAATGCAGGCAAGTGGGAGTTCCCAGGTGCTAAAATAAGAAGGGCTTTTCTCTGGCAGGAGCAGTCTTTAGTGTTTCTCCCTCCTGGACAGGGTTGCCTTATTCCTCCAGTGTGGCTGCATTTCTCTCTCTAACATCTGTACCCTCCCAGGAACTCTCTCTTACCTGATGTATCACTTTCTTTGGAATGTACTTTAAGGATTTTAGCCTCAGACTAATGCTGCTTTTTTGTTGTTGCTGAAAACTTTTTTTTATTGAAGTATAGTTGCTGTAAAATATTATGTAAGTTACAGGTGTACAATGTAGTGATGCACAATTTTTAAAGGTTATACTCCAGTTATAGTTGTTATAAAATATTGGCTATATTCCCCATGTTGTACAATATATCTTTGTAGCTTATTTTATACCTAATAGTTTGTGCCTGTTAATCCCCTACCCCTGTCTTGTCCGTCCTCCCTTCCTTCTCCCCACCGGTAACCACTAGTTTGTTTTCTATTCCTGTTAGTCTGCTTCTTTTTTGTTATATTCGCTAGTCTGATATGTTTTTTAGATTCCACATATAAGTGATGTCATTCAGCATTTGTCTTTCTCTGTCTGACTTATTTCACTTAGTATAATGCCCTCCAAGTCCATCCACATTGCTGCACATGGCAAGATTTCATTCTTTTTTATGGCTGAGTAGTATTCCATTGTGTGTGTGTGTGTGTGTGTGTATATATATATATATATATAGCACATCTTCTTTATCCATTCATCTTTTGATGGACACTTAGGTTGCTTCCATATCTTGACAATTGTAAATAATGCTGCTATGAACATTGAGGTGCATGTATCTTTTCGAGTTAGTATTTTTATTTTTGGATGTATACCCAGGACTAGAATTGGTTGTTCATATGGTAGTTCTATTTTTAGTTTTTTGAGAAACCTCCATATTGTGTTTTCCACAGTGGCTGCACCAATTTACATTCCCACCAATGGTGTAAGAGGGTTCCCTTTTCTCCACATCCTCACCCATATTTGTTATTTGTGTTCTTTTTAATGACAGCCATTCTGACAGGTGTGAGGTGATATCTCATTGTGGTTTTGATTTGCATTTCCCTGATGATTAGCAATGTTGAGCATCTTTTCATGTGCCTGTTGGCCATCTGCATTTCCTCTTTGAAAAAATTCCATTCAGTACTTCCGCCCATTTTTTAATTGGGTTGTTTTTTTGATGTTGAGTTGTACAAGCTGTTTATATATGTTGGATATTAACCCCTTATTGGTCATATCATTTGCAAATATTTTCTCCCATTCATTAGATTGTCTTTTCATTTTGTCGATGCTTTCCTTTGGTGTGCAAAAGCTTTTAATTTTAATTAGGTCCCATTTGTTTACCTTTGCTTACATTTCCTTTGCTTTAGGAGACAGATCCAAAAAAAATATTGCTGTGATTTATGTCAGAGTGTTCTGCCTATACTTTCCTCTAGGAGTTTTATAGTATCTGGTCTTACATTTATTTTTTTAAACATCTTTATAGGATTATAATTGCTTTACAATGGTCTGTTAGTTTCTGCTTTATAACAACGTGAATCAGCTATACATATACGTATATCCCCATATCTCCTCCCTCTTGTATCTCCCTCCCACCCTCCCTATCCCACCCCTCTAGGTGGTCACAAAGCACCGAGCTGATCTCCCTGTGCTATGCGGCTGCTTCCCACTAGCTATCTGTTTTACATTTGGTAGTGTGTATATGTCCATGCCACTCTCGAAGTAAGAGAGTGGTCTTACATTTAGGTCTTTAATCCATTTTGAGTTTATTTTTTTATATGGTGTTAGAGAATATTCTAATTTCATTCTTTTACATGTAGCTGTCCAGTTTTCCCAGTACCAC
This sequence comes from Delphinapterus leucas, assembly GCF_059928025.1. NCBI lineage: Eukaryota > Metazoa > Chordata > Mammalia > Artiodactyla > Monodontidae > Delphinapterus > Delphinapterus leucas. The sequence continues at coordinate 113,864,349 of NC_143150.1, forward strand.
TTATTGAAGAGACTTTCTTTTCTCCGTTGTACACTCTTGCCTTCTTTGCTGTAGATTAATTGACCATAAGTGTGTGGGTTTATTTCTGGCCTTTCTATCCTGTTCCATTGATTGATGTGTCTGTTTTTGTGCCAGTACCATATTGTCTTAATTACTGTAGCTTTGTAGTATAGGCTGAAGTCAGGAAGCCTGATTCCTCCAGCTCTGTTCTTCCTTCTCAAGATGGTTTTGGCTATTCAGGGCCTTTTGTGTTTCTATACAACTTTTCAAATTATTTGTTCTAGTTCTGTGAAAAACGCCATTGGTGTTTTAATAGAGATCGCATTGAATCTGAAGATTGCCTTGCGTAGTATGATCATTTTAACAATGTTCTTCCAATCCAGGAACACAGTATATTTTTCCACCTGTTTGTGCTGTGTTCAGTCTCTTTCATCAGTGTCTTATAGTTTCCCAAGTACAGGTCTTTTGCCTCCCTAGGTTGGTTTATTCCTAGGTATTTTATTCTGTTTGATGTGATGGCAAATGGGATTGTTTCCTTAATTTCTCTTTCTGATACTTTATTGTTAGTATATAGAAATCCAACAGATTTCTGTGTATTAATTTTGTGTCCTGCAACTTTACCAGACTTATCGATGAGCTCTAGTAGTTTTCTGATAGCGTCTTTAGGATTTTCTATATATAGACCTGTATATCATGTCATCTGCAAACAGTGACAGTTTTACTTCTTCCTTTCCAATTTGGATTCCTTTTATTCCTTTTTCTTCTCTGACTCCTGTGGCTAGAACTTCCAAAACCATGTTGAATAAAAGTGGCGAAAATGGGCATCCTGTCTTGTTCCTGATCTTAGAGGAAATGCTTTCAGCTTTTTACTGTTGAGTATGATGTTAGCTATGGGTTTGTCATATATGGCCTGTATTATGTTGAGGTATGTTTTCTCTTTGCCCACTTTCTGGAGAGTTTTTATAGTAAGTAGGTGTTGAATTTTGTCAGAAGCTTTTTCTGCATCTATTGAGATGATCATATGGTTTTTACTCTTTAGTTTGTTAATGTGGTGTATCATGTTGATTGATTTATGGATATTGAAAAATCCTTGCATCCCTGGGATAAATCCCACTTGATCATGGTGTATGATCCTTTTAATGTATTGTTGGATTCTGTTTGCTAGTATTTTGTTGAGGATTTTTGCATCTATGTTCATCAGTCATATTGGCCTGTAATTTTCTTATGTTATCTTTTTTTGATTTTGGTATCAGGGTGATACTGGCCTCATAAAATGAGTTTGGAAGTGTTCCTTCCTCTGCAATTTTTTGGAATAGTTTGAGAAGGATAGGTGTTAAATTTTCCCTAAATGTTTGGTAGAATTCACCTATGCAGCCAACTGGTCCTGGTCTTTTGCTTGTTGGGAGTTTCAAAATTACTGATTCAATTTCATTACCGGTAATTGGTCTGTTCATATTTTCTGTATCTTCCAGGTTTAGTCTTGGGAGAGTGTACCTTTCTAAGGATCTGTCCATTTCTTCTAGGTTTTCCATTTTATTGGCATATAGTCGTTCATAGTAGTCTCTTATGGTCCTTTGTATTTCTGTCGTGTTGGTTGTAACTTCTCCTTTTTCATTTTTGATTTTATGGATTGGGGCCCTCTCTCTCCTTTTTTTCTTGATGAGTCTGGCTAAGGGTTTATCGATTTCATTTATCTTTTCAAAGGTCCTACATATTTTCATTATGATTTTGCAATATTTTATCATTGACTAAGTTTTTTTTTCTAGTTTCTTCTCCCTGCTTTCCCATTTTTATTAATTGATCCCAGTTTACTTTTGATTATCCCAAGCACTTAAGTGACATAAGTCTTTCAGCTTTTAGATGAATAATTGATTTACAATAGTCATAACTGAGTATAAAACAAACAGCTTATTTGTTTCTTTGAATGTACTCATTTTGAAGTCTGTTCTTTATCTGAGATTCTTTTGCCAATTTAGAAAGTGAAAGTATATAGAGAAATTAAGTCTTAACGAGCCTTACTTAATTCCATTTACCCAGTAGCTGCTGGGTAAATGATTCACGATGGAACTTGCTTTATCATTAGAAATGCTGTTCAGGTATTCTCAATAAAGTACTTTTATGAAACACATAATATGTATCCAGCACAATGCTAAACAAGAAGGAGCTTTTATCCTTAAGACTGTTCATGATTTTGTAAAGATATCTCCCAAGATTTAAGGACAGATTTGATTTATGAAGAAAGGTTCTTAGTTCCATACATTTGGTTCAACAAAAGTGTTTGACAGTCTTTTCCCTGGCCTCAGGTAGGTCTATAAGACTTTCAAAATAATCCAAATGTAAGAATAAATAAGGTAATGTACAGTGGAAGGCCTAACCCTGAGAAAGTTGAGGAGGGAGTGAAGTTTATCTTTAGTTCACCTCCCTCTTCCTCTTTCTGTATCTTTCAGCTTCTGAGATCCCTGCTATCTGTCAAAAGCCTGTTCAGTATCTCATTACAGACCAGTCACCTCTTCACTAAGGCTTTACATTATAATGAGTCTGTGTTAGGGGCTTGGTGCCAGAGGATCCTGAAAATGAAGAGGCCTTTAACCCCCAAAGCCATGCTTCTCTAATTCAGATTGGGGAGGGAGGGATTTCAGGCATTGCAGCAAGTCAGATTTTTAAGGAAGAAGGGCATTTTATGTTCCAAGATTTGCCAAACACATTTTATAGCTAGAGTCAAAAGATTTCTAAAATCACTTCTTCATGAAACTTCCTTTGGACCAGGAAACATACAATTATCCTGTTAACTCTTAACAGCTGATAATGATGTTTTGGTGGTTCTCTTGCTTTCTTATACAATGCAGCTTTTTGAGGACTGTGTTGAGTTTTCCAGTGTATCTTTTGTTTCGAGCATATTCTTGGCAAGAAGCTCTGTGCCTATTTGACTTGACTTGCTGGATGAAACACAGGTGGTCCAAATAAATTTAAAAGATGAAAATGATGCTTCATTCGACATATTGTTGTAGATCTTTGCATGTGTCCTAGAAACTAGGGTCTTTGCCATTTAATTATTTCATTTTGTGGGTCAAAGAAGGGGAAAGCTCTGAGTCCTCCAGGATTGTCAAATTTATTTTAAAAAGGAATACATGTAAGAAAACTAGGGAAGAATTTTTCTCTTCTCTTTTTCCCAGTCACACATTTCATAATAAATTTAAAATAAGGAGCAGTAATCATCTTTGCGTAATATTTTTATATGCATATGTGCAGTTGGCCCTTCATATCAGCGGATATGGAGTGCTGACTGTACTATATCATTTTATATAAGGGACTTGAGCACCATGGATTTTGCTATCCACAGGAGTCCTGGAACCAGTCCCCTGTGGATACCGATAGATGACCGTATAAGGAAATTAGCACCTCCTATTTCAAATCAGTTGCTTGAAAAAAATGTTCTGCTTTCCTAGAGCAGTTCAAGGATAACAGAGACAAACAGATGGAGATGTTTTAGAAGGGATTCAAGCACTGAGTGAATGGTTGGACTAGCTGATCTTTAAGACCATTTCCAAACCAAATATTCTGTGAATTTATGAAACCATATATGCAGCCTCTTAAAAAATGCTTCTTGGTTCCCTATTTAAAAAGTCCGCAAACGATTATCCTATCACGCTTCACAATGTTTCATGCCATGTTATATAGGGGAATGTTTAATTTAGTTTAATTAAGGGACCAGATTTTTAAAAATATATTGTACCTAAAACTATCAGAACAACGCTAGTGACTGGAATTTTTACTTATTAATATCTTTAGTACAAACAAAGGTGGTATAAAGAGTTAGAGAAAGATCAGACATATGTGCTGAGGGAGAAAAAGGAGTCATGCTAAACAAGGACCTCTACCTAGTCTAGTGTAAGAGTGACACCAGGGAAGGGTTAGGGTAGGGAGACCATAGGTTATAAAATCATGGTACCTGACTCAAACCTAAATATCAAAATTGGATACTGCCTTATAATGAATAATGCTGGCAAGACCTTATTTAATCAACGTGATGTTATCAAACACCATTTTTCATATATCTGTACTTCACTTATCCAGACAGTTAATAAAAGTCCAGTAATTGGCATGTTTGTTGTTTAAATATCTGAGTAACAGGTCTTGGCCTTGCTGGGCTGCAGCACAGCCAAGTGAATCATCCTTCTGACATTGAGCATCAAAAGTCTTTGTACTTGCCACTCATTTTGCGAGGTCTCAGGGGACAGACGTTTGGCCAACTCCATGAAATCTTAATAACAGCCTAAAGGAGAGACTGCCGATGAAAATGAACAGCCACTATCCCTTTAAACATGACTGTATCACACAGCTACTATTCATAGCAACTGAAAGCCAAATAATGGTTCTGAACAGAACATGACTGGATGATTAAGGTCACCTTTGGCAGCTTTATAAGCAAGTTCATATCCTAATGGTCTCCTGAAATCCTTTTCCTGTGACATAATTGTTGCAAGAGGTGACACTCTCATTGGCTCATAGGGCATTTTCCTCTTTTTGCCTTTTAGTCACATGTCTGAACTTTTTTGGGGGGTTTCCTCTTTTAAGTGGATCCAATTATCAGTGAAATGATTTAGTACAGTAACTGGTCTAGAGCTTGTTTGAAGCTATTCCCTTTTTACCAAGTTTTTACTGCTTATTATTGGCTATATATTTTGACTTACTATAGAAAATTCGAAAAATATAAGAAAATAATCACCCAGAATCTCGAGACCTAATGAAACCAATATTATTTTCTTCTAATGCCTTTCAGAAACTTTCCCATGCATATATACGTATAAAAGCTTTACTTCAAATAATTTTGTCTCGCTGTTGCATTTTTATGATGAGTTATTTCATATACAGAAAGAATATAATACACATGCAAGATTTCCAAAGATGGTAATAGAAATATCCCCGAACTAGTGTGCTTGAGAAATGCAACATTTGAAGTTCTCTGTGGGCCCCCGTATGACACTTTTCACTCCCTAGAACTTGCTGCAACAGGTGTACAATAAAGAATATCAATATACAATGTTGGCTAGAAAACAATGAATCTGGTTCTCTTTGTTCAATCACAAATAAGAGTGAAAAATAGGGGCATTATCACTCAGGGTCAGCATAGGAAGTAGACGGCAGCTCTAAGGGGAGGATTGAGGAGAGCTTAATGAACGTACTACCTGCAAATGTGTGAGCACGGTTAAAGGAAACTAACAAGGCACAATAAAGTACCCCAAGAGTAGCAACAGTAATGAGCCATTACCACCACTTGGCCTGAAGATACAGGGGGCAGGGAATGGTTCCTAGCACACAAGAGTGTTAGCGTTCAGGAGAGAAATGGAGCCCCTGTTAATTTTGTCAAACAAGGAGAGCCAGGAAAATAAAAACCTTCAACTCACATTCCTTGCTGATCTCCAGGAGGTACTTTCCATTGGTTGCGCCCAACTTAAAGTAGAGGCCCAGGAAACTCATTTGATGCAGTCCCTAAAAGTCTTTCCCCAGGTCATAAAGCAGTGGTGGAAAAGTTGGAGAGTAGATCTACAAGTCCTCGGAAAGTAGACACATGGTGGTTAATTAATACATGCAAGTCATTTGATTCGTCTCGTCTCAGCTGGTATGTGTTTTTTTCTGATACAGACCGGAAGATGGTAATGAAAGATCTTAGAAGCAATGACTTTCAAATATTGCCTTGAAAAACATTTATTTGAATTTGTACAGGAGCTAAAGCCAGCTCTTAATGTGAATGCTCGGTCGTTTTGTTTCACTTGACACATACTATCTGAGATTATGTTTATGACAGAACATGACCACACTGGAATTAAAGCCCAAGCCAAAGGTTTTGTTTGGTTTTGTTTATGGTTTTGTTTTCTTGGTTTGTTTATTTTCAAACCTAAAGATAGCATCTCGAATTGCCCCTGTATAAAGGGCCCCAACCATGCAGTTGGATTGCGTGCATAGGAAAGTCTGTTCATCTATTTGCTAATGTTAGTGACAGAGGAGTAGTTTTTTAACATATTTGTGTTTTTCTTTTCAATATCTGTGTCTGTGTTTGTACCAAAAGTAGTCTGGTTTTCCCAGATGCCAGTGGAAGCCTTTAACAGTCTTTCAAAATAGTTTTCTCTTGGACCTATTTTTTTCTCCAGGTATCTCTCCTTGCTAGAAAATGTATCTGCAGAGCTCCATGAAGGAAGGAACTCAAACTTTACCTGAAGGGGGAGGACTTAGAAAATCACTCATTTTAACTTCTTTCCTAAGATTGGGTTGCACTTTACACCATTTATAAAATGCTTGTCAAATTTTTCTTAATTTTAGCATGAATGATTAGCACAGCACTTGGCACATAGCAGACCTAACTAAATATTTGTTTCCTTCTTTACATCCTTTATTAACGTAGTCTGACATTTGACAGTTCTCCGTGGATGTCTGTACAGAGATTTTGCTCTGATGGGTTTTCTTCCTACTGAATTGATTGGAGGGTATTTTTCATAACTAAGATCTGGCTGGTGTGGTCAGGGATCTGGGATAGCAGGGTGACTGAGAACTGCATGTGCCATGTGCTCAGGACCAAAGCAGAGGCCAAATCCCAATAACAGACACCAGTACAGCCAAGAAAGGAGAGAGGATCAAACCATCATGCGGACAAGAGAGATAAACTACAGTGTTCGGTTTATGGAGATTCTCATCAGAGGAGAGAAAGATTCATTCGAGAGACAAGTGTCTGAAAGCATAAATAAGAAGTCTGATGTAGGGAAAAAAACAACTTTAAGGATGTGTAGCCTTTGGAGGGCTCTCTTAATTACTGTTCCCTGGCTTTTTTGTGTTCAGATCTTGTTTGCCTTAAAGGGGATCGTATAGTGCAAAATTATCAGTATTTCTTCTTGATGTTTCATTGTAAGACTTCCAGAAAAGTGTCCATAAAATCCCTTCAGGAGATTGTGTGTGTGTGTCAGCGTTGGTGGGAAGATAGGTTCTTGAGGGAATGGGAGGGATGCTAAATTCCCGTCCTCACGGAAACTCTGCTAACAAGTGGTTGTCATGCAAGATTTTTTTTGAACAGAGGATTCCAAGATTTTAAAATATGTTTCAAAACTACCGGCCTATGCCAATTGATTCCTGAAGTATGAGATAAGAGCGGGTGTCAGCAAACTACAGTCTACAGGCACAATTCAGCCTTCCACATGTTTTTATATGATCTGTGCGCTCAGAAAGATTGTTACATTTTAAGTGGTTGGAAAAAACAGAAAAGACATTATAGCATGAACAATTATTTGAAATTTAAACTTCAGTGTTCATAAATAGAGTTTTATTAACAACACAGCCACACACGTATTTGTTTATGTATTGTCTGTGGCTGCTTTTGTACTACAACAGCAGAGTTGAGTAGCTGGGACAGAGACTCTATGGACCGCAAAGCCTTACGCTCTGCCTCTTTTCAGAAAGTTTGCCAACCCCTGGATTAGAGCTTTTCAACGATGTGAAAAAAAGAGAACTACTGAGAAACTCCTTCATACACTTCGGTCTGACTTGTTATTTTCATCTTCTCAAGCATATGTATTTAGCCTTACCTCATGGAGAAGAAAGGATTAGGAATGAGATGGAAACAAATGTTTTAGTGTCTGCTACGAGCAAGGCACCAGACTCAACACTTGAAACTTCATAAACTTGAGTAATTTTCACAGCTACACTAAGAGATAGGTATCTCCATTGCCACATCATAGCTTAGGAAATGAGTTCAGAGCGGTTGTGTGACTTGCACGATATCATTCAGTGGATGAGGGTAGACAGGATATAAACTCCACCCTTTTTATTTCACTGTATAGGTGCTCCTAAGAGCCATATCTTCTCCATAGTCTCATTATTCTTGTCAATTTCTAGGTTCTTGACCCCATCTAAGTTTCTGGAGCCTGAAGCTGTACCCAGTAGCCTAGTTAAGCACAGAATAAACAAGTGCTGTGTGCTGAGTTCAACACAAGAGTATCCAGTGATATAGGAGAACCTACCAATATCATCTCCATTCATTTCCATGCAGTTGTGGTTCAGCCTCATTAATAAAGATGAAATCTATTTATTAAGCTAAAAGAAAGATATGTTCCAGTTATTTTTCTTTGGAACCTGTCTTTAATTTTGCCACTTTGGGATCTACCATTTAAATCTTCCTTATTTTTTTATTTCTTGGACTTCTACTTTATTTCTTGGTGATGGTGTTCCTAGACATAATTTTTGAATTAGGTAAAATTTGTCTTCAACTTTCCCGACCTTGTATCCACTCAGTATTTCATTTCCTCTTCCTCCCTATCACCCAGTGGTGTGCTGGTGAATATTTAAGAACTGGCTCTCAGAGGAAAATGAGTCCTGATTTGTAGCATTTGCAGATTTTCATGGTATAAATACTCCCATGTTGTCCCATTTCAAGCTATCAACGTAAGAGCTTGCAAAATTTATCAACTGGCTCTTGTAAACTAGTATGATCCAGCCCCGACATACCACGTACCTTATCCATTATTTAAGGATCTTATGTGGCTCACACATTCTGCCTACCCTCTCAGTCCACCTTTCCCGTGTCTGGTCTAATTCTGCTCTGCAGACACTCCATGCTCTTCCTTAGCAATTTAACTGCTGTACATCCATTTTTTTTCTTCTTCTTGACCCTGTCAAGTGACTGACAAACCAAGCTGAGAAACTGACACAAGATGAGACATTAATGAATGACAGATTCAGTGGGACAGTATATGTCTCAAAAGAACAGTTGTCAGAAAGAAAACAAATAATGGTTTAGAAATAGCAGTGGTGAATACAGATTTGGGCTAAGAGGTAGGAGGAGCATCTGATGAAGAGGCTGAGATACAAGATAGTTTACCATGAAACAAGAGTTACCATAAGACACAGTAGGAATGTTTAAGAGGAAGAAGAAATGTGCGGATATGGTCTTATGGTCAAGATAGGCTTATATGGAGCAACATGGAAATAAGAGTTTGAAAGAATTTGAATGATCCAAGGGTTGTCCAACCTAGACAGTGACCAAGGATAACAAAGATGTGACCATTCCAAGTTGAGCTGATTTCAGGGCTTCCAAAACAATCAGGTGCAGTGTATTAGGAGTAGGCTAGAAAGTGTGGGTTGTGTGCTCAGAATAAACTAGCAGTGAACTCAATTAATTTTGTTTCATGGGGAATCCTAACTCAGGGGAATAAGCCTGCCGTGGGATTTTTTTTTTTATTTCCAAGGATCTAAGTGAGGAATGGAATCAGCCTCTGTGGAAGAATTCAGCTTTGGTGTGGAAAAACTCAGAAGTCTGGATTTATTACATGCTTCCTTGGAATAAGCTGCATGTCCCGCAATTCTCACTTAGCGCCCTGGTCTCTGTGCATGGAGGCTGAATTGCTGGCTGTTCTCTATCCTTAGATTCATTCCTTCCTTACTCTTGAGAGATTTGTTCCAGCACTTCCATGTTCTCATGTTCTCTGAGAGACAGCAGTAAGCAGTCTTGAAGCAGGATCTTTGTTCCCTGCTCAGGAATTGAACCTGAGTAGCCTGGATGAAAACCAGGAACCCTAGCTGCCAGTCCACCAGAGGTTAGAGGCTAGAAGCAAAGTTGCCCTGGCTCTTGCCCCCCTTTGAAAGCAAGGATGTTTCAAGGAGGCAAAAACTATGAAAACAGGTACACGGTTTATTATTATTAGCACAGCACAACATGTGGGAGAACACACAGAGAAGTAGTTTATTTAAGACAGAAGCAAGGCAGAAATACACACCCGTAGAGAAAGGGTGTTGTTGTCCTCCCTAATGAGGAGGGGTGTGCCAGCGAGGTGATTTAAATCACTTATATGGGGCTTCCCTGGTGGTGCAGTGGTTAAGAACCCGCCTGCCAACGCAGGGAACACGGGTTCGAGCCCTGGTCTGGGAAGGTCCCACATGCCGCAGAGCAACTAAGCCCGTGCGCCACAACTACTGAGTCTGCGCTCTAGAGCCCGCGAGCCACAACTACCGAGCCCTCGTGCCGCAACTACTGAAGCCCATGCACCTAGAGCCCATGCTCTGCAGCAAGAGAAGCCCGTGCACTGCAATGAAGAGTAGCCCCCGCTCGCCACAAGAGAAGCCACCGCAATGAAAAGCCCACACACCACAACGAAGAGTAGCCCCCACTCGCCGCAACTAGAGAAAGCCCACGCGCAGCAACGAAGACCCAATACAGCCAAAAATAAATAAATGGATAGATAAATAAATTTATAAAAAATAAATCACTTATATGGGGCAGGTCTTCTGGGTCTTTGTTCTCCTCTGGCAAATTATCTCGCTTCTTTTCCACGCCTGACCTGTCCAAGTCCCTCCCAATATGCATGCACATCGTTTTGCCAAGATGGATTCCAGTGCAAAGGCTAAAGAGAGTATTCCACACTTATTATGGGGTGACGCCCCCTCCCTTTTTGACCCCTGAGGAGCCTTCCTGTTCATGTGCAGTCGGGAGGTTTCCTTGACCTCAGGAGTGACAGGTGTGGTCCTCTTACCTCTTTCCTCCAGCAGAGCTCAGCTCCTGCCATTAACTTTGTCTTTGGAGTGTCGGGGAAAACAAAGCTCCAATCTACTCCACTTGACACACTCCGGCTGCTCTGCCCAGGGGCCCATCTACCTCCTACCTCACTCATTCTAGCTTCTCCTTCTGATAGCTCCCTCTTTGACTTTAAGATTTTCATTATTGGGAAAACAAAGAATCTCCATTTCACTGTATTTCTCAAGCTAGCAATAGCCCTGTGTGTTCCTACCTTTCAAACTTCCAGCATCACAAGTAAATTTTTAGGCTGCCTTTCTGTACTTCCTTTCCATTCATTCCCTTATTGCTCTTTGAAACTCTGCTTTGCTCCTTCAAAGAAACTTATTTCTCTGAAATCTCTTTAAAAGGCCTTATTATTGAGAAATCCAGTAGCTTTACTTCTGTCAACTTTTACCAAGATTTTCTGCTGACTTTGGCATTGTTGACCATTTCCTCTTGCACACTCTTTTCTAATATTCATAAAAAAATTCTCCATCATTGTCCTCTTTTAGCCAATTCAGTGAAATATTTTAAATTATTCCACTTTCTCTTCTAACTTCCTAATATGAATATTTCCAACTCTTGTTACGCAACTTTCATGCAAAGATTGAACTTTAACCTCTGAGTCCAAGTTTTTTTCCCTTTAGTTCCCTTCTAGCTTTTCTCTCAAATTATGTATCTAAATATTTATAGGAGGAAATGGGAGAAAATAGGCATGGTAGAAGCTGGCTAGACTTCTTATTTTGTAGGTTTGATTTTGGAACCATGTAAATATTCTGCATAATTATAAAGAATTGTTTTAAAAGGTAATACGTAAACATCAAAACAAAATGAAAGAAATGAATGTAATGGTGGTGGTGATAATGTTTTTAGTATCATCCTGAAACTGTCATGTATGTTGTGGGATAAAGCAAATTAATAATTATATTGATGTCATTGAGAACCCAGATACCTGTTACGTGAAAAAGGAGAAGCACACGTAAGTGCGATGAGGTTAAGTAAAAATCTTCAGTGCTATATCTGAATTAGAATTATCTGTGTGTGTGCAAGATCTGTCTCATCTTAACAACAGCAAAAAACATTTCCTACCTCTGCAACAGGAAAGGGTGTAGGAACAATGAAAAACCAATAACAAAAAGCACTTTATGTACCTAGATTATGATCTTAAAATACTACTTCCTATTAAAGGAACCAGGGCTTCTGGGAGAAGTGCCTGATCCCTGGTTTGGGACAGGAAATGTAAAAGACAGTAAGCAACACATTTTCCAGGCAGAAAACAAGGACGCTATCATCACTATTATGGTCATATCAAAAAGAGCTAACCTGAAGCGTCTCCCACTGACCACCCAAAATGGGAAAATTTACAAGGGATTTAAATACATCAAATATGTTTAATACATGAATCCGCTTATTGGTCACCTTTGGAGCGTACTACAAATATAACACATAATTTTAAAAGCTGTTATAAAGAAGAAGAATCAAGCATTTATTCTACCATTCCTCTATGAACTGTATTTCAGTGTAATCAAATAGATGATAAAGAAAAGTTACTCTTTATAGAAGATTTCTAGCTAATAAATAAGAGTGGTAAAATTAGAATATTATCAATTTGCAAAGTCTAATGAATTATTAGATTTAAAACAGATACAATCAGACCTTATGTGCCCCTCATGGAAATTCACTATAGCACTTAGGAAATATTCTTAACCAAAAAAAAAAAAAATCAAATCTGAGTGTAATGAAGCCTCTTGTTCACACTATTAATTTACATGAAATTCAGTGAGGAGAGGAACATGCTTAAAAATACTACAGGAACGCAGTCAGCAAAACTATGAAAAACTATACAGAACAGATGATCCAGTTTCTTCAAGAAATAAAGTGCAAGGGAAAAAAAAAGAGATGGAGAGGTAACCTATAGATTAAATGAAATATATCAATCAATTGCAATGTGTGGACATTATTTGTATGCTGATTGGCATAAACAAACTTCCAAAAAATTGATGAGATAATTGGAGAAGTTTAATCATTGACTAAATATTTGATAATAATATGATAATATGGAATTATTATAGTTGGGGGCTTTTGGTGGACTAACAGCATTGAAGCTATGTTTTAAAAAGACTACTTATCTTTTGGAAAAATATACTGAAATACATAGAGATTACATGATATGATACCTTGGATTTGCTTCAATATAATCTAGGAGGCAGGAAGTAGGTTGGGTTTTAGATGAAATAAGATTAGTAATGAAGTGATAATTGTCACATCTAGTAATGGGCACATGGGGATTTATCATTCACTTTTCTCAATTTTGTATATGTTGGAGATTTTTTATATCAATAGTATAAAATTTTAAAAGAACTAAAATAATTTTAAAGTAGATTTAAATTATTAATTACTTAATAAAGCAGGGAACCTGAACGATAACCAGTTAGAAAATAGTGTAAGAGGAGATTCCATTTATAATAGGAAGTCAAAACATTTTTTTAAACCTAAGCATAAACATAACAAGAAAGGGGCACAAAACCCTTATAGACTATAAAATATTCTTGAAAGACCTAATAGATCTGAGCATTTAGAAGGATATATCATCTTCATTGAAAGGAGAACACAACATAATAAAGATATCAGCTTTTCCAAAGTTGATTTATGTCAGTTTTCCCTAAGTTGATCTATGAATCTAATGAAATCCAAATAAAATACAATTTTCTATAGTTAGACAAGTTAGTTATAAAGTTTATCTAGGAAAAATATCTGGGAAAGACTTAAAAGTAAAAAAAAAAAAGAAATGGATAGTGAAAGGTTTAAAACACATTACAACACCTAAATAATTAAAATGATGTGGTATTAGCACATGAGCGGATATAATAGAACAAAAAAGAAATCCAGAAGCAGACCTAAACATATATGGAAATTTAGACTTTTAGAATAATGGATAGCTTTTCAAATCATCTTTTTAATATATTACTGGGACCACTGAAAGTATGAAAATATAACATTGGCTCAGTTTGTCACACCATTTCAAATGGATCAGAGATTTAATGTACCAAATAAAACTATTCAAGTAGTATAAGAAGCCATAGATGGATACCTTATTAGCTGTGTTGTTTTATCCCTTTGTTTCATTTCTTGGAGTGGAGAGAATTTCCCATGGTAAATGCTTTGATGTGCCACCTAGATCCTCTTCAGGGATAAAGAGCTTATTACCCTAGTGTTGGGAGTCCTTTTGATCCACACCTGTTAGTCCCAAGGAGTCTGTTATGGACTGAATGCTTGTGTTCCTTCTATGATTCGTATGTTGAATCCCTAACCTCCAAGATTATGGTTTTAGGAGATTGAGGCTCTGGGAAATACTTAGGCTTAAATGAGGTCTTAAGAGTGGAGCCCCATAATGGTATTAGTGTCATTGTAAGAAGAGGAAGATAGACCAGAGCTCTCTCTCTGCATGCATACAAAGAGGTCATGTGGGTACAGAGAGATGGAAACCATCTGGAAGCCAGGTATAGGACTCTCACCAAGAACCAAGTCTGCTGGCACCTTGGTCTTGGATTTCTCAGCTTCCAGAGCTGTGAGAAACAACGGTTTGTTATTTAAGCCACCCCTTCTGTGGTATTTATTATAGCAGCCAGAGCTGACTAAGACAGATTCTTTAATAAAGTCCAGCACTATAGTTTCCATCTCAGAGTCAGCTTCCTGGGAAACCAAACCTGTGACATTTCCGATGATTAAAAATACAGAAGCAATAAAAGGAAAGACTGATAATTTGATTAGAAAGATAGAGATATAGATATATAGATAAATAGTTCATAAAGCTGTTGAACAGAAAAATAAAATACCACACGCAAACTACAAACTGGGAAAAATATGTTAAATAATATCATAAATTATATCTCTCACATTTAAAGAGTTTCTAAAAATTGAGTGGCAAAATATCAACAGTCTGATTTTTTTTAAAAAGAGCAAAAGATATTAGCAATAGTTCACAGAAAACGTAACACAAATGACCCTTACCTTGTAAAAAGTTCTCAATTTCAGTCATAGTAACAGAGATGTAATTAAAACTACACAAATACTGTTGCATACTTTTCATTTTACTTTGATTTTTTAATAAAGCCCAACAAAAGTAGAGCCACAAGGAGAGTGGAATTGAAGAGAGCCCACACTATGAAAAAGAATCCTAGAGGTTTCTTCCCTGCACGTATCCCTAGAGTAGTTCTCAGCACCCAGTAAAAATAATAATAATAATAATAATACAATAATAATAATAATTTTTAAATCCCTAAATATTTTCGAGGATGTCTCTCACAAACCACATTTTTGTGCAGCTTGGTAGAGTAGCTATTAAGTCTTAAGTCTTATGAGGCAAAAATTAATTCTCTGTGAAGAAGGAAAGCTTTTGGTCCTGGAATCCTTCTGATGTTAACTTGGCAACCAGCTCTTAGATGAGGAACTGCGTGTTACAAAATCTACATAAATCCATAGGATATGGAACAAACAATGCTATAAACTAGAGGAACACTATACAGGCAGTTATATCTGTGCAAGTATTCATCATATCTCTCCCCTGCTATGACCTAGGTGAGGAATCAGGGAATGCTGAACACCTTGAAAGATCAAGCTGAATTTAAGGATCACTATAATTCTCACATTTCCACTTTATCCTGTTGAGTTAAAACAAGTAGAATAATTTGTTCATATCATTGATTGTAGCTGATTTCTTACTACAAATCTGTATTCAGAAAGAAATCTATTAAATTATAAATGGTTTTTTAAATGTTTTTAACTGTCATATGAAGTCAAACTTTTCTCAAGTTTGCCTTTCTACTTTGGTATATCTTAGTTTCTTACCATAAACCTGTATTTGTTGATTTTATATGATTAGCGACTTATTTTCCCATAAATGACATACAGAATTTATGAATGAGGAGCTAGAAAATATAACAAAAAAAAAGATTGATCAATTTGGCTCTTAAAATCATATATAATAAGAGGACATCTTGTAGGCAGAATAAAACATTATGTTAGAGCAAGCAAATTTTATTCTAAACTTTCCAGAGGTATTTAGAAAATCAGATGTCCTAAAGAAAAAGTTCATGTCATTTTTAAAATTTGAGATTATAGTTTATGTTTTATAAATACTTTCGATAATAAAATGGTTTATAGGCATTTTAAGAATGATTATAGGAAAACTAACTCTGAAAGCTGGGATGCTTCCCTGCTGTTACAGCAAAGAAGAATTCAAGGATATTACTTGGAATGGAAGTCTAATGAAGTTTTGTCTGAAATGTACATTGAAATGTTCAAAACGTATCAGTTAATTTGGTTTTTTAATCTAAAGCTTGGTTATCCTTGTGGAAAAGAAGCTCAAAACCACTGGTTTTCATTCCTGATCTACCCTTTTGATCGTCGTACTGGTATTCTAAGACACTGGCATCATCACGACAACCTCAGAGGATAAACACTACTCTAGGCATACTGTTTAGAGTTTTCACTTGAATGAAGCACATATGCTATACTTGGCTTTCTGCTTTTCTATTTCAGAAAAGAACAAATCATAGAGAAAAGTCATACAGGCCTCAAAATTGTTAATACCCTATGAAACAAAATGTTCACTTCTAGGAATTGACCATGATAAAAAAAAAACTGGACGTGTGTATATATGTATATAATTATAACATATACTATAATAGTCATGCTTACATATTACCGTAGCACCATTTATAATGCAAAAAAGTGAAACAAACTAAATGTCCAATGAGAGGGGATTGTTAAATAATTTAGGATGACCCATATAATGGTATATAATGAAGTCATTGAGAAAAAAGGTATCAGTGTATATTTGGTGGTAAGAAAAGAAGTTGCTAATCAATGGGTATAAAGTTTCAGTTATGTAAGATGAATACATTCTAGAGCCCTGCTGTATAACATGGTGCCTGTAGTTAACATTACTGTACTGTACACTTAAAATTTTGTCAGGAGGGCAGATCTCATGTTAAGTGATTTTACCACAGTAAAAAATTTTTTAAAAGATCACAGTCGTGTAGTCTTAAAAAACAGGTTACAAATAATACCTACAGAATAACACTATGCTTTTGTCTTTGTGTGTGTATGTATGTATGTGTGTGTGTAATATATATATATCGATACATATATCTGAATTCTTGAAGGCTATACAACAAAATGGTAAAGGTTGCTGTAAACCCCATAAGGACAGGAAATTTTGAATATATTTCGTTTACTGCTGAACCTGCAGTGCCTAAAACACTGCCTGGCACATAGAACACATTCAGTAGGTATTTGCAGAATTAATGAAGAAATAAATGGCTATATCTAATCATTGAACTACAAATTATTTTTTTGTTTCTCCTTGTTTTCTAATTATGACATACTTTTGATTAATATTAATCTACAATAAAAGTTCCTCAATAAAAGTGTACTATTATTCATATTTCATTTTGGTAAAAATATCTTAGAGTTACTATTTTTTTTCAGGAGTCCCATAAGTGGTTAAATATGTGTATGTGTGTATTTATATATATCTCAGACAAAATCATAACTATTCCAAAATGTGTATGTCACAAAGTTTTTGGAAACATTTACTTTCTGAAAGATATATTACGTTCATGTTTATGCTGTTGATACTGTTGGCATTTAAGTTTTTGGAATGAACGTGTCTATTGGCAAATCACTGACGTTTTATTTTAAAAAGAAAGAAAAATCTTCGAGGCAAAAGTATGTTTACTCTTGCTATTGTTAAGTAATTTAAATCAATACTCCTTACTTAACAACTTCCCCAAGGCCCTTGATTTTATGTGGCATCTCAGAGATACAGCATGCACCATTACTCTTTAAACATCTAGTTTGATTGTGCTTTTAATTTTGCAGACTTTACACAGAGACCCAGATCTGTGGACAGAGCAAATGAACTACAAATCCTATGCTTTCTACTTTGTCACTCTAACTGCTTGGTAAATTAGGTTCAGGTTTGGAAAGGGTAATGTCATTGCCAAAGTTCTTTAATCCTGAAGTGTAACATGGGTGGAATGCAAATATTTTCAATGCACAATAACAGGGTTTGTCTCCTTTATTTCTGAAGTTATGTCCATGTTAACAATGCTCTGTTCTAAAGAAGTTGTGAGACATTGTAAACCCTTCTGCCTATAACTGTCATTTAGAATTCTCCATCGAAGGGAGAGATGCCAGATTTTGGGTCCTCAGGTTTACTTGAATTTTCCAATAGCCAACACTATCATTGAACTTGGATTATTAAATATAAAGGGGAATTTTAAATATTAGCAAAGTCTATTTTAAATCCTCCTCAAACCCATGTATTTTAATAACTGAAGTGCCAAAAGCACTTTATTAACTGGGGGCATGGTTAAAGAATGCAATTCTGCAGTAAGGCTTCAGGATGTATGAGAGTTAGGGAGTTTTAAGACATGAACCATTTACTTTAATGCTCAGGTACAGACTTGGAAAGCAGACTCTCATCAAACTCTGAATTTAGAACTTACCAAGAAAGTAAATATGTAAATTCCTGAGTTCACTCATGGGAAGAAATTTCAAAAAATGATCCAGGAAACTACGATGAAAGAAAAATTAATGAAGGAAAATTGTGTCTGATCACTGAAGCATGGATATAGAATGAAACCATGCATAGATTAGGTGCTCAAGAAAGAGACTCATGACTGTATAAAAATTCAGAGGAAATTCATAAAGGTTTAGGGATAGAGTGTTCCTCAGAGTAATATCATCTTTTTAAAGTTGGGTTTATTGAGGTATAATTCATATAGAGTAAAACTCATCCTTTTTTAGATAAACAGTTCAGTGAGTTTTGACAAACATATTCATTGTGTAACCACCACCACGTTCCGGGTATGGAATATTTTCATCACTCCTAAGAAGTTCTCTTATCTTCTTTTGTACTCAGTTCCCTCCTCCCACCTGCAGCCTGAGGCAACCACTGATCTGATTTCTGTCTTCATATCTTCACCTTTACCAAAATGTCATATAACTGGAATCATAGTTATATAGCCTTTTGTGTTTTCACTTAGTAGAGTGCTTTTGACATGCACCCATGTTGTTGCATGTATCAGTAGTTCATTCCTTTTTATTGCTATTATTCCATTGCGTGAATGTATCCATTCATTGACTGATAGACTTTTGAATTGTTTCCAGTATTTTGCGGTTATGAATAAAACTGTTGTAGACACTTGCGTACAAATCTTTGTGTAGACACATATTTTCACCTTTCTGGGTAAATACCTAGTAGTAAGAAACTGCCAATCTGTTTTCTAAAGTAGTTGTACCATTTTGCGTTCCTGTTAGCAAAGTATGAGAGTTCCAGTTGCTCCACATCTAGAAAATTCTAGTTGCTCCACATTTCCATCAGCACTTGGCATTGACAGGTTTTGTTGGGTTGTTTTGTTTTGTATGAATTTTAGCCATTCTAATAGGACTGTAATGGTATCACATTGTGGTTGTGTTTTTCATTTCCCTAATGACTAATGTTGCATATGCTTATTTCTTATCCATATCTCTTCTTCCATGAAATGTTTATTCAAATTTTCGGACATTTTAAATCATTATTTATTTTCTTATTATTGAGTTGAGAGAGTTCTTTATATATTCTAGATATGTCTTTTGTCAGATAGGTGTTTGCAAATATTTTCTCCCAATCTATTTAATTCTTTCAGAGAATTAAGAAATGGCTTTCAAAGAACAGATATTTTTAATTTTATGATGTTCAATTGATCAATTTTAATTTTGTTTTGTTATTTTTATATTTTATATAACAGATCTTTGCCTAACTCAAAGGCAGAAAAATGTCTTCTATGTTTTCATGTGGAAGTTTCATACTGAAGTGTTACAAGTTAATTTTTGTATATTGTATGAGAAAAGAGCTGAGGTTCCTCTTTCTCTCTCTTTGCTTCCTTCTTCCTCCCTCCCTCCCTCTCCTCCTTCCTTCCTTCCTTCTTTCCTTTCTTTCTCTCTTTGTCTTACAAATGTCCAATTATTCCTACGCCATTCATCCATTTGTTGAAAATGCTATCACTTATCCATTGAATTACCTTTGTATCTTTGTCAAAAATCAATTTATCATATATGTGTAGGTCTGTTTCTGTACTCTGTTTATTTGTTTGTCTAACATTACAACAATACTGCAAGTCTTAGCTACTGTAACTTGACAGTAAATCTTGAAATCAGATAGCATAAATCATCCAACTTTTTTCCTCTTTTACAAAGTTGTTTGTGCTCTTCTGATTACTCGATTTCTCCATACATCATTTTTAAATTGTAAAATTCATATAATGTGTAGGCTGTAGAAATTCACAGACTACTAAGAGCAATACAAACAATGGCAAATGTATTTGTGTGTACAAACTAAAATCCTTTGCAACCCAGTAAACCAATTAAAAGGGTATAGGAGAGGGGCTTCCCTGGTGGCGCAGTGGTTGAGAGTCCGCCTGCCGATGCAGGGGACACGGGTTCGTGCCCCGGTCCGTGAAGATCCCACGTGCCGCGGAGCGGCTGGGCCCGTGAGCCATGGCCGCTGAGCCTGCGCGTCCGGAGCCTGTGCTCCGCAAAGGGAGAGGCCACAACAGTGAGAGGCCCGCATACCGCAAAAAAAAAAAAAAGGGGGGGTATAGGAGAGAAAATTTAGGGAGCTATAAATCAAAGAATATATGTACAGAAATGTAACAGAGAACCTCAGGGACCACAACTACCATCATGGATTCCAAATTGAATTGAAATATGTTTACTGGCAAATTAATCTCTTAACCTGCATTATATTTTGTTAAATATTTCTGAGAAATAGCTTTCTGTACAGTTTGGGGAAAAGGAATTTCCAGATGCATAGTCACTAACAATGTTGGATGTACTTTCCTCCCTATCTTGTCTTCTTGTTTCTATTTTTGTTTGTTTGTTTCTATTTTTAATGAAAGTACATGTACACATTCCAAAATATGTTTGAAATTTTCAAAGTATTAGATATTTTGTAACTTCTCATGATTTGTGAGCAATAGAACGGTCACTTGATGCTTGCTTGATAAAAGAATTGTCACTTTGTACTATGATCTAGGTCATTGGCCAGCAAATCAGGACCCACGGGCCTAATTCTAGCCTGTGCCCGCTTTTGTAATTAAAGTTTTATTGGGATACAGCCATGCTAATTTGTTTATGTATTATCTTTGGCTGCTTTCATGCCACAGGGGCAGAGCTGAGTAATTGCGATGGAGACCACATGGCCCACAGAGCCTAAAATATTTACTCTCTGGCCCTTTACTGAAATGAATTTTTAGAGAAGCTTCAGGGTTAAGTAAGGGAAAGAAGATTGAAGAACTATTCTGGGAAAAAATGAGGGTGTCTGGGTATCATTTACCTAGGACAGACATAAAGGATGGAAAAGTCTTTGGGGTCAAGTTCTAGAGAGTTTTGAACCCAAGATTAAGGAACACAATTCTATTATTAAGGCAATGAACACAGACAAAGTTTCTGAGAGGAGAAGTAACATAATCAAATGTGTGGCTATAAAAGCAGTAACTTCTGAAATACAGACAAGGAAGTAAAAAATATGCTTTACCATTATCTTGATGCGTTATTATGGAGCCAGCGGGAATTTTAAAGATATTTTTGAGATGGAATTGACAGAATATAATGGCTCATTGGTTGTGAGGGTAAGAAAGGTGATGCTAATTTTGATGTTTGAGATTGGCAATCCCTTTAACTGGAACTAGGGGACTTTTGGATATGCTGTTGAGTTGAGATACTTGTGAGAATTCTACATGAAAGTGTCCATTATGTAGTTGGAAGTAGGAATGCGGAGCTCAGCCAAAATAATAGCTGTCCTATTAGTACCTTGGTACCTCTGTCTTAGCCCTGCATTTTGCTAGAGATTGATGAAAGCCACAGTGATAAGTTTAGCATTAATAACAAAATGAGAAAGTAATTTAAATGTGCAATACTGATTCAAATATGGCAACAGGTTGACCATTGGC
Organism: Delphinapterus leucas; assembly: GCF_059928025.1. Lineage (NCBI taxonomy): Eukaryota > Metazoa > Chordata > Mammalia > Artiodactyla > Monodontidae > Delphinapterus > Delphinapterus leucas. Next base: position 113,885,883 of record NC_143150.1, read on the forward strand.
AGGTTTGTTACAACTGCACTAAAATAGGGAGTGAAAGGGAACATTGCCTTACATGTAACATTTCAGCTCCTAATACTAGTTATTATTCATTGTTCTGTTTTGAAGGAGATAAGCTCTAAATTCTTCATGGATAACAAGGTAAAGGCAAGTCATACATATATTCCTTAGATAATATAAAAGCCATATATGTGCTTTATTCCAGATTCAATCAGAGTTGCTGTCTTCCCTAGTAATGAACTGTAATTTTAAACTTTATCCTGTGGTTTGATTAAAGAGATATAAAGCTTCTATCCTCAGCTCATCAACTCTGTCTATTACTGATACTAAGAATTTCTGTATTATTTTTCTTGTAAAGACAATGGATTGTCCTTGACTGGTAGTTCTGTAAGGACCTTTTAGTCTAGTGATTTTTAGTAGCTAGCATAAATTCAGTGTCAAAAGTGCAAAGGATTTTAAGCTCCATGTAATGTTATTGTTAAAGTTTTAATTTGCATCAGTTTAATTCTCTTGTCAGTTGTCACACCCTGTTAAAGATGTGCTTCATCATATGCTGAAGGAGAAAATTAAGTCTGAGGTACAAAATCATGTGACTTCTTGGGAAAGGCTATCCATGGGTCCAAATTCAGCCATTTTGAGCTCATTGATCCTTAATTTTTCTCTCTCTTAGGAATCCAGAGTAACATTCTCTGGGCATCAGAGATTTGTAAGTGGTGTCAAAATTTTACAGTCCTCTTGAGAAAGCATAAATAACACTATTTTTATTTTTTTATTTTTATAAATTTATGTATTTATTTCTGGCTGCGTTGGGTCTTCGTTGCTGTGCACGGGCTTTCTCTAGTTGCGGTGAGTGGGGCTACACTTCATTGCGGTGCGCAAGCTTCTCATTGCGGTGGCCTCTTGCTGCAGAGCACAGGCTCTACGCGCGTGGGCTTCAGTAGTTGTGGCACGCGGGCTCAGTAGTTGTGGCTCACGGGCTCTAGAGCGCAGGCTCAGTAGTTGTGGCGCACAGGCTTAGTTGCTCCACGGCATGTGGGCCAGGGCTCGAACCCGTGTCCCCTGCATTGGCAGGCAGATTCTTAACCACTGCGCCACCAGGGAAGCCCTAAATAACACTATTTTTAATGATGAGATGTTTCTTTCTCTTCTTCTTGCTATTGTCCTTGTGGCGCAAGTTTCCATTATGTTCATTTGCATTAGCCTTTCCACCCTTACACAATAATCCCTTAAAACCTAAATCAGATAGGTCATGACACTCTTGAGATTCAATGGCTCTCACTTATCCCAGAGTCAGAGTACTTAAAAGGGCCTACAAGGCCCTACATGATCTAGATTTTCATTTCCTGTCTGACTCCATCATCTACTTTTCTCACCTTCTCTCATTCTAACATAGTTACACTGACTCAGTATCCATTGAAAATACCTCTGAGCCTTTGCACTTGTTTCATCACACTACCTAGAGCATTTTACTCCCAACTATTTATATTATTTACATGCATTGCTTCTCTTCCTTCCATACATTACTCAAATGTCATCTTCTCCCTGACAGTTTTCTTGAACACACATAAAAAAACTGCACCTCCCTCTCCTCGGCACTTCCTGTTTCTCTTTGTTTCTTTGTTTTCCTTTTAAGCCCTTATCACTGTCTTACATAGTGTGTGTTTTACCTATGTGTCTTTATATTATCTGCCTCTTCCCAATTCGAATGCAAGCTCCATGAAGACAGAGATTTTTGTCTATCTTAACTTCTTTTAAAATTAATTAATTAATTTATTTATTTTTGGCTGATTTGGGTCTTTGTTGCTGCGCGCAGGCTTTCTCTAGTTTCGGCGAGCGGGGGCTACTCTTCGTTGTGGTGTGCAGGCTTCTCATTGCGGTGGTTTCTCTTGTTGTAGAACACGGGCTCTAGGCGTGTGGGCTTCAGTAGTTGAGGCTCACGGGCTCTAGAGCACAGGCTCAGTAGTTGTGGCGCAGGGGCTTAGTTGCTCTGCGGCATGTGGGATCTTCCCGGACCAGGGCTCAAACCCATGTCCCCTGCATTGGCAGGAGGATTCTTAACCACTGCACCACCAGGGAAGCCCCTATTTTAACTTCTAAATCCATACGACAAAACAGGCCCTAATACAAAGTTAGATCTCAATAAATATTCGCCAAATGAATAAATTAATTTGAATCTGGTGTGTCTGTTTTAGTGTATACAACTTTTTCTTTCCTCTGCCCTTTCTCCCTCTTTTATCCCTTCCTTTCTTCCCAAGTGGGGCTATAGAACAATAGGACCTATCCTTTGCCAAGGTTCCCAGAAACTCTCAGAGATAAACCAAATGGAAAGACAACTGTGTTGATGATGCTGGAGGGAATATGGGAATGCCTATCCTGGCCTTGCAGGTGTCTGGTTTTAGAAAGATGGAGGCTATGGGTTTTCTTAAATTAAGGTATTGTCTTTCTTTGTGGGAAGGGTGCATAAAAAGCCAAGCTACTACTTGTATACAAGGGGAAGGGTATCCATGACCTATCCATGTCTTGACCATTTTCTTCCCAATGCCTTGCACAAAGCCCGAAACTTATCAGGTAGTACTCAGAAAACTTGGTAAAAGAAAGAAGGCTAAGACTACTCATCCTTTGTATTCCCACAGACCTACCCATCCCGTAGGCAAGAGGTCTTCCTCACCTGAAACAAGCAGAATAGGAGTGGTTGGTGGCCATGTTCAAAGTCCATCCTTGACATTTACTTCCACGATGCAAGTATTCAAGTTGTACCGCTTCCTGTGAGAACGTAAAATGGCAGCTCTCTGTGGAGGCCTACCGGGGTGCCAAAGGTAAGGAAGTAAAACAAGCTGTCTTTGAAGTTTTAACAATTCTTTGAATGTCAAGTATGGTGACCTCAGACGGTACGTAGAATGTAATGAGGTCTATCACCGTGGGAGCTAATTAGATATGCCAGGCCGTGTAACTTGTATTTCATAAACCAGAAACTTTTAATGGGCCTTTTTACTTCCTTTGGGTGTTCCTTCCTTCTTTTCCACTACAGGTTGTTGCCCAAATATCTCTGGCCATTGCTAATTATCTGTTTGCCTCAGGCAAGACAGGATCTGACTGTCAGTCCAAGAGGAGCCTTGGGCAAAATAATTCACAACTATATTTAGCAGAAATTATTCTATCATCAGTTATCGCTGCAATAACACTTTGCATCATCACAGTTGCCTTGGTGCTTTTAAGATTTTTCATTGCTTGCAGCTGTTTGATCCCATCCTTCCCTTTGGATGTTGAACTGTTACCCTTTGGGAGTCCCATGGGTCTGTAATTATTCTTAGCTAGCCCAGGGAATCAATACTCCAATATTTTCCAAGATTATGTAATTAAAAATGTATTAGTCTGAATTAGGGAACATCTCATCTGCCCTCAACTTTTAGAAACGTATTGAATGACTGCATAAATATTTTATCCTTATTCATTCCAAAGAGAAGTGTAGGCACCTGACAAGGTGAATGCAGTATGACAACATAATATATTGAAAATAAGTGATGGAGATTTGAGATGGTAGACTATGGAATGTATCTTTGTCTCGCATCCCTCTAGATTTCTTTCTAAAAGAATAGGGGGAAAGTTATAGAAAAGTAATAAACCTGTAAGAGTGAAGAAAATGGGAGAGGAGGTCATGAAAAGAATGAGAGATTTCAAAAAATGACTTCATGAAGGTACGCCAATGGGACAGACTTTAAAAGGGTACTTATAAAAGTTACCTAAGAAGGAATATGAATAATCAGAATAGTATTAAGATTCCGGAGCCATACTACATGCATCCTAGATGATGATGGAGCAGTTCTTTCAAAATTATAGCCCATGTTCCTATACTGAGAAAAACATAAATCAAATGTGAAGAAAGAATAAAAACATCCAAGGATTCATAAATTTTATTTCCTATACACCTTTTCTAAAATGTGTCTCGAGGATGTACTCTGCCAAAAAAGAAAAAAAAAATTTTAAGGATAAACCAATAAGGAGGAATGTATGGGAACTGGGACACTGGCTCCAACTCAAGAGAGTGCTGAAGTGACATCTCAACATGACAGCAGTTTGGTAGGCATGCAGAACAACTGATCCAGTTTGGATCTAGTAGATAGAGACTCTAGGAGGAAAGTTTCCAGGTAGTAGGATAGGGGGTGGAAGAAATTGATAGAATAGAATGTATGATTGAGCACTTGGAAAAAAAGAAGGGGATGATAAAGCTAAATCATGCAAGAAATAAGGAAAGGCCATTTGAGACTCCAGGGGGTGGGGCATGGACAGAAAACTATATAAAAAGTCATGAATGATCTAACTGTGAAACAAACTAAATTGTACTACGATGTCCAGGAGTTAGAAAAATATAAGAAGACAATATCTATTTGCCCTTGAGCCATTCCTTAAGCCATGGCTTAAGGATCATAGCATTGAGCTCAGGATGGAGGAAATGCAATCTCAAACTAGAACTTGGCCTGTACTGAAGGTATTTAAGCTGTCCTAAAAATGAAAATGCTATTTATTGATTTTGAGGTTTTACAATCATCCTATTAAAAAACTGTTGAAATTTTGACATTAGTTGCAAAGAATTTCAATGTTAACTTGGTAATATAAAACTAAGTATGTAATTCAAATTAGCTAGGATGTGAGTGGAGGATCATGGGATACATGGAAGAAAGGGTCAGCATGTTCATATCCTCAAAGAGAAAGATCAATAGATACTGATGGACATTAGCAGAATAGGGGATTGAATATTTTGTTTAATGTTACAAATGTAATTAATTAGAAAACTAAGCTTAATAAAAAATTTGGAGGAGGAAAGAGAAAGGGAAAAATTAGTAAACTAAATCCACATCTTACATAGGTAACAAAATATAAGTATATGTATACTATTTAGAGATATGGAGATTACCATCATAAATTCTGTGAGCAGAACCACTTAAAATAAGGTGTTTTGTGAAAATGGTAGTGTGGTAGAGAGGTAAGGAGTAAGGAACTATTGTTACTGTACCTTTTCTGTTTCTTTGGTGTTTTACCACATACATATATATATATGTATATATATGTGTGTATATATATATATATATATATATCCTTTTGATTTATTTATTTTTAAGTTTTATTGGATATACACTATGATAGAAAAAACTTTAAAACAAGAAAAACTAAGAAATGTGTTGTTTAGGCATATACAGATATGTGATAAAAACTATTGCACCCAGACAAGGGAATGATAAATTTTAGGACAGTACTTACAGGGGGGTGAGACTGGGGATAAAGCACATAGATGCAATGTACGGGTAATGATCTATTTCTTGAGTGTTAAATATATTATGCATTATGATTTGCGTATATGTTACATATATTCTCTTATATGAACATTGCCAAGAGAACATGGGAAAATAGAATTCCAAGAAACAATTGCAGAAAACAAAGTAACAGGAAAATAAAGAAATCGGATTTAAAATAGAGGAAGTTAGAATCTCAAATACAAGAAGTCCTGTACAGTTCCTTGGAGAAGGCCATAAGTTTAGGTGTAAGCTTCTTGGTAATTGAAGCAAAGAGGGAAAAATTGATTACATGGGTCATGAGATTCATGAAACCAAATTTATAGAGACAAACAACTATTCCTTGTATTGCATATTCTTTTTTTAAAATAAATTTATTTATTTTATTTTTTTCTTTAATTTTTTTTGGCTGTGTTGGGCCTTCGTTGCTGCACGCAGGCTTTCTCTAGTTGCGGCGAGCGGGGGCTACTCTTCATTGCTGTGCACGGGCTTCTCATTGCGGTGCCTTCTCTTGTTGCAGAGCACGGGCTCCAGGTACGTGGGCTTCAGTAGTTGTGGCATGCAGACTCAGTAGTTGTGGCTCATGGGCTCTAGAGCGCAGGCTCAGTAGTTGTGGCGCACAGGCTTAGTTGCTCCGCAGCATGTGGGATCTTCCGAGACCAGGGATCGAACCCGTGTCCCCTGCGTTGGCAGGCGGATTCTTAACCACTGTGCCACCAGGGAAGCCCAGCATGTTTATTCTTGATACTAGAACTAAAGATTTACTTCACTCCAAAGACTAAACTATATGAAACTATTAAAACAAATACATCCCTAAAATCCCAACTCCCAGTACATATTTCCCTAATTTTCTACATAGTCGCAAACAGGCTTTAGGTAGTCTTAGACCGCAGAGCCCCAGAAGGAAGAATGCATTGGAGCTTTGGAGAAAGCAGAGCCTGCTTCTGGCTGTACTCTCAGGTTCCTCCGTAACTCACAGTTAATATTCTAGAAATGCATATGCACCTGTAAGATGGCTTAGCTAGGTAACTAGTAATAGAATTGGTAGGCAACTACCCTGGGTTTGTTGACTCGCCCAGATAGCAAGAAGATGGGGGAATGTGGTTTTGTTTTATCCCTTTGTGTTTAGAAAGTATCACCAAAGACAAAATGTGACTTGGTATAATAAGAATTATTTTTCTGCAGTTGGCCATTGGAACATTTGTTTCAAAAGGAACTCATTATGAATAGTTTCCAATATCATTTCATTTTATACAATAGATAATGTGTGTATTTGATAATAATCAGTTACTTTCATATTTATGAGGAATATATAAAGTATGAGATTTGAGAAAACTTCTAGGTCAACCACCCCCCAACACACACACACACTGTATATATTCTAAAGAGGAAAATCCTTTGCATGGCATAAATATACCCTTTACATACTGACTCTGACTTATTTCTCTAACATCTCCTCATACAAGCCCCACCACGTGTTCTCTAAGATAATAATTACTTAGATAATAATACTCTCCCAGTAAAATTTCACTCCTCTATTGCTCGTGCAGTCTCTCCACCCCCTATTCTGTAATGCCCTATTATCTCCATCTAGTAATCTCCTTGTCTACTTCAAAATTCAGCTCCAGTGTTGGCTTCCTCAACATCTTCACACCTGGGGAAATAATTGTTTTCTTATGGTCCCATAGCATCTTACACAGATCTCAGTTTTTTTCTATGTCTCTCTCCCTATGTCTTAGGTTGACTCTCTACTTCAGTCCATGAGATAATTGCCAGACATTGGCATGGCTACATGAATCCCCTCTAACAATGAATTGTTACTCATTAATTCTAATCGCTTACATTTGTTTATTGCTTTACATTTTTTCAAGGTGCTTTGATTTCCATTGTCCGTTTGATCCTCATGATATTTTTGGAAGGACGTATTACTTCTATTTTGCAAATGAAGAACCAGGGACACAGAAATGAGTTGCCTAAGACTGCGTGTAGCAAGTTCACAATACCTGACAAAATTACGTATGCATTTACCCTTTGCCAGCAACTTCACTCCTAGAAATCTGTCTCAAGGCAGAAGTGGAAAAAATATGAAAGATGCATGTAAACAGCTATTAATTATAACACTATTTATAATAGCAGGAAGTTTGAAATAAGTCAGTGTTTATCAAGAGGGAACTGAATGAATAAACTATAGGACATCCACCCAAAGGAGTACTATGCCACTGTATAAAGAAAAGAGAAAGATTTCGATATCCTATGGAGTGGTCTCTCCAGGATATACTGTGAAATGCAAGGGGAAGAACAGTCTATATGATATATTTCATTCATACAGGTGTGTTATTGTTTTGTGGGGGTTTTTGTTTTATAAATTTATTTATTTATTTGTTTTTATTTTTGGCTGTGTTGGGTCTTTGTTCTGTGCGCGGGCTTTCTCTAGTTGCAGCGAGTGGTGCGCGGGCTTCTCATTGTCGTGGCTTCTCTTGTTGCAGAGCACGGGCTCTAGAGTGCAGGCTCAGTAGTTGTGGCACACGGGCTTAGTTGCTGCGCGGCATGTGGGAATCTTCCTGGGCCAGGGATCGAACCCATGTCCCCTGCATTGGCAGGCAGATTCCCACCCACTGCACCACCAGGGAAGCCCTGTGTTATTGTTTTTGATTGTAGAATTTATTTTGTGTTAATATTGTGTTAATTTATGCTGTATAGCAAAGTGACTCAGTTATACATATATACATTCTTTTTTATATTCATTTCTATTATGATTTATCCCAGGACATTTAATATAGTTCCCTGTGCTATTCAGTAGGACCTTCTTGTCCATCCATTCTATATGTAATAGTTTACATCTACTAACCCCAAACTCCCAGTCCATCCCCCTCCTCTTTGGCAACCACAAGTCTGTTCTCTCTGTCTGTGAGTCTGTTTCTGTTTCATAGATAGGTTCATTTGTGTCGTATTTTAGATTTCACATATAAGAGATATCATATGGTATTTGTCTTCATCTTTCTGACTTACTTCACTTAGTATGATAATCTCTAGTTGCATCCATGTTTCTGCAAATGGCATTATTTTGTTCTTTTTATGGCTGAGTAGTATTGCAGTGTTATTTTTATTTTTTGAGAGAAACAATGGAGAGTAAGCCAACCAATAAAAATGTTTAAGTATAGGAGACAAGGAAGGGTACAGATTGGAAGGGAAAAATATGGACTCTATATTTCTCTGAAACTAACTCGTACTATAGTTTTGAACTGGTAAATATGTAAATTGTTTATATTATTTTAAAACAAAATTAAGCAAAAAATTAATCCTTACAAATTTAAAATATATTTTAAATGTTTTACATATCAAGCCACAGAATAAACACATAAGGAAGAATTATTTTAAGTGACTTTAAAACACAGTATTTTGATACTTTGTCCCTACTAGTATCTATTCAAAGGACAAAAAGAACCAGAAATAAATGTTAGACTGCATTCAAAAATATTATTGTTAGAAATAATATGGATATTGTTATTTTGAATCTATATGGGGGCCATTGTATAAATGTCCTTAGGAACCAAGATTTTGATCATAAGAAAAAAAAGATAACACTATAAAATCAAAGGAGTTAAATAAATACACCCTCTATAATCTTACATGTGAATTTGAAACATCACTATGAACTAAGGATTTAGTTTTCTTGTTCTAAAAATTACAAATTTCCTACCTCAATTCTCTGAAGAGAAGCATAGAAGTAATGATTACCCCTAGCAGCTAAGTTGTCATCTTTAAATATAAGGTCCTGTTAAACAAACCAGAGTTCCTTAGAGAAATGGGTGATTTCAGGTGTGAGGCAGGAAATATACAAGATGAACTTTGGGGCATCTAGTGCCAGAAATCTAAAAGGCAATGTCTGTTATGGTCCTGTTAAAGGAACACAGGGAAATCCAACCTTCAAAACTGGAATAATTTAAGTATCATAGGACTAATAAGTGCGACACACACGTGAACATAAGACGATTAATAATAGTACTAAAATCAATCTGGCTCCTTTGGAGTTTACTACAGAATCAGCTTATTTTTCTGTAAATTGGTAAATAATGTGAATGAATGCAGCATTTAACCTGCCATTTGTGTTTGAACTGTATTTTAGAGTAACTGAATAGCCTGTAAGGGAACATTCTTTTTTAGAACTCCAACTAATAGATTCATATAAGGGACGATAATATTAGAAAAACCACGATTGTGCAATTCCCAATAAAATGCTATATCCAGGCAGCAGTCATCTAAGGCTGCTAAAACTGTTATGTGAAAGGTAGATGAGGAAATTTAAAATAATGGATGAGGCTGAAAGCACCTAAACCCCCGATCCATCTTAGCATGACTAAAAGTGGGGCAGCCGGTCTTCATGTGCCACCTGAAGGGATGCAATGGGAAGTAATACAGCACTCCTGAAATATCTTTGACCAAAAAGAAGGTGGAGGAAGGGGTCAAAATTTAATCATGCCTCTACATCGCACTTAAGAGTTTGCACAAAATACAAAGGATGGAGAAACATGTTAAATGATACCAGGATGATACAATCAGCCAAATCCAGAACATAGTTAAATCTACAGGGAAAATGGCCTGCATTCTTTAGCAAATTCATTTCATGAAAGTAAAAAGAGGAGTGCAGGAACTGTTATAAAACAAAAGAGGCTTAAGAGACAAAAACCAAATATAATGTGTGGACCATATTGAGATCCTCATGTGAACAAATCAACTGAAAAAGACAGGTTGGAGCCAATTATGGGAGTTTGAATGTGGATCAAGTATTAGATGGCATAGTAATTACTGTTAATTTTAGTTGGGTTATAATTATACTGAGGATATGTTAAAAACATTCTTGCTAAAATGGATGAATTTTCCTGTATGTAAATTATATCTTAATAATTTTTAAAAACCTAATTTTAAAAAGCGTTGTCTATTAGGGAAACATACATCTGATGTTTTCAGCTTGCTTCACAGTATTCAAGTAGAAGGGAAAATAGGGTGTATGTATGAGACAGGATTGGCAAATAGTTTCTAAATATTGAAGCTGGATCATGGTACGTTTGCATATGTTTTTAAATTGTCATAATAAAAAATAGTAGAAAAACAAGGAAAAAATAAGAAAAGAAGGCACATCTTATGAGTAGAATGCCAACCCAGCACTTCTGAGCCTGATGCTCTTTATAGTATTGGGTCGGCCAAAAAGTTCATTTGAATTTTTCTGTAAGAGGTTACAGAAAAACCCGAACGAACTTTTTGGCCACCCCAATAACTGTCTTTAAGAACTTGAACGAACAGCAGGCAGGCTTATCAAATGTATAATACAACATCCTGACTTGCAGGACCTTACAAATGGCTTGGGAAGATAAGAATCATTCTCATGCAAGGTACCATGCCAGGAACCCAGAGATTTAGATTTAGATCTGTTTCAGATGTAAGTTCTCTGGTTATCAGCACATGCCTAGGGACCCTGGGACTACAGGACATGAAAGACTGTAGGTGGCAAGGACGTTTCCCACCCTGCTGAAATGATGAGCAGTTTGGGTGAATAGAAAAATAGGCCCACGCTTTAGTATATAAAAGGAAACTACCAAATAGTTGCCCTAAGTCTGCATTAAACCCAATGGAGTCCCCACATCTATTGCGCTGCAAATTTGACAGAAACAAACTGGGATTCTGCCAGCAACCTTCTTCTGGGTTGCAACTCTTCCCAGAGTCTCCGGCCTGCTGGCCTACTATACCAGATTTTGGATTCACCAAGCCTCCACAATCATAGAAAATAGAAAGCCTATCCTGGAGAACCTTCAAGATGGTGGAGGAGTAAGACGTGGAGATCACCTTCCTCCCCGCAAGTACATCAAAAATACATCTACCTGTGGAACAGCTCCTACAGAACACCTACTGAACACTGGCAGAAGACCTCAGACCTCCCAAAAGGCCAGAAACTCCCCACGTACCTGAGTAGGGCAAAAGAAAGAAGGATAAACAGAGACAAAAGAATAGGGACGGGACCTGCACCAGTGGGAGGGAGCCGTGAAGGAGGAGAAGTTGCCACACACTAGGAAGCCCCTTCACCGGCAGAGATGGGGACTGGTGGGGGGGAAGCTTCGGAGGCACGGAAGAGAGCACAGCAAACAGGGGTGCAGAGGGCAAAGCGGGGAGATTCCTGCCCAGAGGATCGGTGCCGACCGGCACTCACCAGCCCAAGAGGCTTGTCTGCTCACCCGCCAGGGCAGGTGGGGCTGGGAGCTGAGGCTCGGGCTTCGGTCGGATCGCAGGGAGAGGACTGGGGTTGGCGGCGTGAACACAGCCTGCAGGGGGTTAGTGCACCACGGCTAGCCGGTAGGGAGTCCGGGGAAAAGTCTGGACCTGCCAAAGAGGCAGGAGACTTTTTCTTGCCTCTTTGTTTCCTGGTGCGCGAGGAGAGGGGATTAAGAGCGCTGCTTAAAGGAGCTCCAGAGACGGGCGCGAGCCGCGGCTATCAGCATGGACCCCAGAGATGGGCATGAGACGCTAAGGCTGCAGCTCCGCCACCAAGAAGCCTGTGTGCGAACACTGGTTACTCTCCACACCTCCCCTCCCGGGACCCTGTACAGCGTGCCACTGCCAGGGTCCCGTGATCCAGGGACAACTTCCCGGGGAGAACGCACGGTGCGCCTCAGGCTGGTCCAACGTCCCGCCGGCCTCTGCCGTCGCACGCTCGCCCGGCATCCGTACTCTTCCCTCCCTCCGGCCTGAGTGAGCCAGAGCCCCCGAATCCACTGCTGCTTTAACCCTGTCCTGTCTGAGCGAAGAACAGACGCCATCAAGCGACCTGCACGAAGAGTTGGAGCCAAATCCAAAGCTGAAACCTGGGAGCTGTGCGAACAAAGAAGAGAAAGGGAAATCCTTCCCAGCAGCCTCAGGAGCAGCGGATTAAATCTCCACAATCACCTTGATGTACCCTGCATCTGTGGAATATTTAAATAGACAACGAATCATCCCAAATTGAGGATGTGGACTTTGGGAGCAAGATATATTATTTTTTCCCCTTTTCCTCTTTTTGTGAGTGTGTATGTGTATGCTTCTGTGTGAGATTTTGTCTGTGTAGCTTTGCTTTCACCGTTTGTCCTAGGGTTCTGTCTGTCCGTTTTTTCTTAATAATTATTTTTTAGTTTAGTAACTTTATTTTATTTTATCTTACCTTATTTTATTTTATTTTATCCTCTTTCTTTCTTTCTATTTATACTCCCTTTTATTCTGAGCCGTGTGGATGAAAGGCTCTTGGTGCTCCAGCCAGGAGTCAGTGCTGTGTCTCTGAGGTGGGAGAGCCAAGTTCAGGACACTGGTCCACAAGAGACCTCCCAGCTCCACGTAATATCAAACGGGCAAAATCTCCCAGAGATCTCCATCTCAACAACAACACCCAGCTTCACTCAACGACCAGCAAGCTACAGTGCTGGACACCCTATGCAAAACAACTAGCAAGACAGGAACACAACCCCACCCGTTAGCAGAGAGGCTGCCTAAAAGCATAATAAGGCCACAGACACCCCAAACCACACCACCAGACGTGGACCTGCCCACCAGAAAGACAAGATCCAGCCTCATCCACCAGAACACAGGCACTAGTCCCCTCCACCAGGAAGCCTACACAACCCACTGAACCAACCTTAGCGACTAGGGACAGACACCAAAAACAACGGGAACTACGAACTCTCAGCCTGCAAAAAGGAGGCCCAAAACACAGTAAGATAAGCAGAATGAGAAGACAGAAAAACACACAGCAGATGAAGGAGCAAGATAAAAACCCTCCAGACCTAACAAATGAAGAGGAAATAGGCAGTCTACCTGAAAAAGAATTCAGAATAATGAGAGTGAAGATGAAGCAAAATCTTGGAAATAGAATAGAGAAAATGCAAGAAACATTTAACAAGGACCTAGAAGGACTAAAGATGAAACAAACAACGATGAACAACACAATAAATGAAATGAAGAATACTCTACATGGGATCAATAGCAGAATAACTGAGGGAGAAAAACAGATAAGTGACCTGGGAGATAAAATAGTGGAAATAACTACTGCAGAGCAGAATAAAGAAAAAAGAATGAAAAGAACTGAGGACAGTCTCAGAGACTTCTGGGACAACATTAAACACACCAACATTCAAATTATAGGGGTTCCAGAAGAAGAAGAGGAAAAGAAAGGGACTGAGAAAATATTTGAAGAGATTATAGTTGAAAACTTCCCTAATACGGGAAAGGAAATAGTTAATCGAGTCCAGGAAGCACAGAGTCCCATACAGGATAAATCCAAGGAGAAATATGCCAAGACACATATTAATCAAACTGTCAAAAATTAAATACAAAGAAAACATATTAAAAGCAGCAAGGAAAAACAACAAATAACACACAAGGGAATCCCCATAAGGTTAACAGCTGATCTTTCAGCAGAAACTCTGCAAGCCAGAAGGGAGTGGCAGGACATATTTAAAGCGCTGAAGGAGAAAAACCTACAACCATGATTACTCTACCCAGCAAGGATCTCATTCAGATTTGATGGAGAAATTAAAACCTTTACATACAAGCAAAAGCTGAGAGAATTCAGCACCACCAAACCAGGTTTACAACAAATGCTAAAGGGACTTCTCTAGGCAAGAAACACAAGAGGAGGAAAAGACCTACAGTAACAAACCCAAAACAATTAAGAAAATGGGAATAGGAACATACATATTGATAATTACCTTAAATGTAAATGGATCAAATACTCCCACCCAACGACACACACTGGCTGAATGGATACAAAAACAAGACGTATATATATGCTGTCTACAAGAGAATCACTTCAGACCTAGGGGCACGTACAGACTGAAAGTGAGGGGATGGAAAAAGATATTCCATACAAATGGAAATCAAAAGAAAGCTAGAGTAGCAATTCTCATATCAGACAAAATAGACTTAAAAATAAAAGACTATTACAAGAGACAAAGAAGGACACTACATAATGATCCAGGGATCGATCCAAGAAGAAGATATAACAATTGTAAATATTTATGCACCCAACATAGGAGGACCTCAATACATAAGGCAAATACTAACAGCCATAAAAGGGGAAATCGACAGTAACACATTCATAGTAGGGGACTTTAACACCCCACTCTCACCAAGGGACAGATCATCCAAAATGAAAATAAATAAGGAAACACAGCTTTAAATGATACATTAAACAAGATGGACTTAATTGATATTTATGGGCCATTCCATCCAAAATTAAAAGAATACTCATTTTTCTCAAGTGCTCATGAAACATTCTCCAGGATACCTCATATCTTGGGTCACAAATCAAGCCTCGGTAAATTTAAGAAAATTGAAATCGTATCAAGTATCTTTTCTGACCACGACGCTATGAGACTAGATATCAATTACAGGAAAAGATCTGTAAAAAATACAAACACATGGAGGCTAAACAATATGCTACTTAATAACCAAGTGATCACTGAAGAAATCAAAGAGGAAATCAAAAAATACCTAGAAACAAATGACAATGGAGACACGACGACCCAAACAAAACCTATGGGATGCAACAAAAGCAGTCCTAAGAGGGAAGTTTATAACAATACAATCCTACCTTAAGAAACAGGAAATATCTCAAATAAACAGCTTAACCTTGCACCTAAAGAAATTAGAGAAAGAAGAACGAAAAACCCTAAAGTTAGCAGAAGGAAAGAAATCATAAAGATCAGATCAGAAATAAAAAGAAATGAAGGAAACGATAGCAAAGATCAATAAAACTAAAAGCTGGTTCTTTGAGAAGATAAGCAAAATTGATAAACCATTAGCCAGACTCATCAAGAAAAAAAGGGAGAAGACTCAAATCAATAGAATTAGAAATGAAAAAGGAGAAGTAACAAGTGACACTGCAGAAATACAAAGGATCGTGAGAGATTACCTCAAGCAACTCTATGCCATTATGGACAACCTGAAAGAAATGGACAAATTCTTAGAAATGCACAACCTGCCAAGACTGAACCAGGAAGAAATAGAAAATGTGAACAGACCAATCACAAGCACTGAAATTGAAACTGTGATTAAAAATTTTCCAACAAACGAAAGCCCAGGACCAGATGGCTTCACAGGCGAATTCTATCAAATTGAACTACTATGCGACCCAGCAATCCCACTACTGGGCATATACCCTGAGAAAACCATAATTCAAAAAGAGTCATGTACCAAAATGTTCATTGCAGCTCTATTTACAATAGTCAGGACATGGAAGCAACCTAAGTGTCCATCATCGGATGAATGGAGAAAGAAGATGTGGCACCTATATACAATGGAATATTAGTCATAAAAAGGAACGAAATTGAGATATTTGTAGTGAGGTGGATGGACCTAGAGTCTGTCATACAGAGTGAAGTAAGTCAGAAAGAGAAAGACAAATACCGTATGCTAACACATATATTTGGAACCTAAGGGGGGAAAAAAAAGGTCATTAAGAGCCTAGGGGTAAGACAGGAATAAAGACAGAGACCTACTAGAGAATGGACTTGAGGATATGGAGAGGGGGAAGGGTAAGCTGTGACAACGTGAGAGAGTGGCATGGACATATATCCACTACCAAACGTAAGGTAGATAGCTAGTGGGAAGCAGCCGCATAGCACAGGGAGATCAGCTCAGTGGTTTGTGACCACCTAGAGGTGTGGGATAGGGAGGGTGGGAGGGAGGGAGACACAAGAGTGAGGAGATGTGGGAACATATGTATATGTATAACTGATTCACTTTGTTATAAAGCAGAAACTAACACACCATTGTAAAGCAATTATACTCCAATAAAGATGTTAAAAGAAAAAAAAACAGTCACACAATCATAGTAGGGGACTTTAACAGCCCTACTTTCACCAATGGACACGTCATCCAAAATGAAAATAAATAAGGAAACACAAGCTTTAAATGACACGTTAGACAAGACGGACTTAATTGTTATTTTTCCGACATTCCGTCCAAAAAGAACAGAATACAGTTTCTTCTGAAGTGCTCATGGAACATTCTCCAGGATAGATCGTATTTTGGGTCACAAATCAAGCCTTGGTGAATTTAAGAAACTTGAAGTCACATCAGGTATCCTTTCCGACCTCAACACTATGAGACTAGATATGAATTACACGAAAAAAACTGGAAAAAACCCAAACACATGGACGCTAAACAATACACTACTAAATGAGCAGGAGATCACTGAGGAAATCAAGGAGGAAATCAAAAAATACCTAGAAACAAATGACAACGAAAGCACCATGACCCAAAACCTATGGGATGCAGCAAAAGCAGTTCTAAGAGGGAAGTTTATAGCAATACTCTCCTACCTCAAGAAACAAGAAAAATATCAAATAAACAACCTGGGCTTCACTGGTGGAGCAGTGGTTCAGAGTCTGCCTGCCAATGCAGGGGATACGGGTTCATGCCCCGGTCTGGGAGGATCCCACATGCCGCAGAGTGGCTAGGCCTGTGAACCACGGGCGCTGGGCCTGTTCGTCCGGAAGCTGTGCTCCACAACGGGAGAGGTCACAACAGTGAGAGGCCTGCATACCACAAAAAAATAAATAAATAAAATAAAATTTAAAAATAACCAAACCTTACACCTAAAGCAATTAGAGAAAGAAGAACAAAAAAACCCAAAGTTAGCAGAAGGAAAGAAATCATAAAGATCAGAGCAGAAATAAATGAAAAAGAAATGAAGGAAACAATAGCAAAGATCAATAAAACTAAAAGTTGGTTCTTCGAGAAGATAAACAAAATTGATAAACCATTAGCCAGACTCATCAAGAAAAAAAGGGAGGAGACTCAAATCAACAGAATGAGAAATGAAAAAGAAGTAA
Organism: Delphinapterus leucas; assembly: GCF_059928025.1. Lineage (NCBI taxonomy): Eukaryota > Metazoa > Chordata > Mammalia > Artiodactyla > Monodontidae > Delphinapterus > Delphinapterus leucas. The sequence continues at coordinate 113,903,023 of NC_143150.1, forward strand.
CAAGTGACACTGCAGAAATTCAAAAGATCATGAGAGATTACTACAAGCAACTATGTGCCAATAAAATGGACAACATGGAATAAATGGCCACATTCTTAGAAAAGCACAACCTCCAAACAGACCAATCACAATCACTGAAATTCAAATTGTGATTAAAAACCTTCCAACAAATGAAAGCCCAGGACCACATGGCTTCACAGGCGAATTCTATCAGACATTTAGAGAAGAGCTAACACCTGTCCTTCTCAAACTCTACCAAAATATAGCAGAGAGAGGAACACTCCCAAACTCATTCTATGATGCCACCATCAACCTGATACCAAAACCAGACAAAGATGTCACAAAAAAGAAAACTACAGGCCAGTATCAGTGATGTACATAGATGCCAAAATACTCAGCAAAATACTAGCAAAACAGAGTCCAACAGCACATTAAAAGGATCATACACCATGATCTAGTGGGATTTTTCCCAGGGTTGCAAGGATTCTTCAATATGTGCAAATCAATCAATGTGATACACCATATTAACAAATTGAAGGATAAAAATCATATAATTTGAACAGATGCAGAAAACCTTTCCACAAAATTCAACACCCATTTATGATCAGAGCTCTCCATAAAGTAGGCTTACAGGGAACCTACCTCAACAAAATAAAGGCCATATATGACAAACCCACAGCCAACATCATTCTCAATGGTCAAAAACTGAAACCGTTTCCTCTAAGATCAGGAACAAGACAATGTTGACCACTCTCACCACTATTATTCAACATAGTTCTGGAGGTTTTAGCCATGGCAATCAGAGGAAAAAAAGGAAATAAAAGGAATCCAAATCAGAAAAGAAGAAGTAAAACTGTTACTGTTTGCAGATCACATGATACTATACATAGAGAATCCTAAAGGTGCTACACGAAAACTACTAGAGCTAATCAATGAATTTGGTAAAGTAGCAGGATACAAATTTAATGCACATAAATCTCTTGCATTCCTATACACTAACGATGAAAAATCTGAAAGAGAAGTTAAGGAAACACTCCCATTTACCATTGCAACAAAAAAAATAAAATACCTAGGGATTAACCTACCTGAGGAGGCAAAAGAACTACATGCGGAAAACTGTAAGACACTGGTGAAAGAAATTAAAGATGATACAAACAGATGGAGAGATATACCATGTTCTCAGATTGGAAGAAAAAATGACTGTACACCCAAAGCAATCTACAGATTCGATGCAATCCCTATCAAACTACCAATGGCATTTTTCACAAAACTAGAACAAAAAATTTCACAATCTGTATGGAAACACAAAAGACTGTGAATAGCCAAAGCAATCTTGAGAAAGCAAAACCGAGCCGGAGGAATCAGGCTCCCTTACTTCAGCCTATACTACAAAGCTACAGTAATGTAGACAGTATGGTACTGGCAGAAGAACAGAAATATAGATCAATGGAACAGGATAGAAAGCCCAGAGATAAACCCATGCACAGATGGTCACCTTAGCTTTGATAAAGGAGGCAAGAATATACAATGGAGAAAAGGCAGCCTCTTCAATAAGTGGTACTGGGAAAACTGGACAGCTACATATAAAAGAATGAAATTAGAACACTTCCTAACACCATACACAAAAATAAACTCAAAATGTATTAAAGGCCTAAATGTAAGACCAGACACTGTAAAACTCTTAGAGGAAAACATAGGCAGAACACTCCATGACATATATCACAGCAAGATCTTTTTTGATCCACCTCCTAGAGTAATGGAAATGAAAACAAAAATAGACTAATGGGACCTAATGAAATTTAAAAGCTTTTGCACAGCAAAGGGAACCATAAACAAGACCAAAAGACAACCCTCAGATTGGGAGAAAATACTTGCAAATGAAGCAACTGGCAAAGGATTAATCTCCAAAATATACAAGCAGCTCATGCAGCTCAATATCAAAAAAACAAACAACCCAATCCAAAAATGGCCCAAGACCTAAAAAGACATTTCTCCAAGGAAGATATACAGATTGCCAACAAACACATGAACTGATGTTCAACATCACTAATCATTAGAGAAATGCAAATCAAAACTACAATGAGGTATCACCTCACACCGCTCAGAATGGCCATCATCAAAAAATCTACAAACAATAAATGCTGGACAGGGTGTGGAGAAAAGGGAACCCTCTTGCACTGTTGGTGGGAATGTAAATTGATACAGTCACTATGGAGAACAGTATGGAGGTTCCTTATAAAACTAAAAATAGAACTACCATATGACCCAGCAATCCCACTACTGGGCGTATACCCTGAGAAAACCATAATTCAAAAAGAGTCATGTACCACAGTGTTCAGTGCAGCACTATTTACAATAGCCAGGACATGGAGGCAACCTAAGTGCCCATCAACAGATGAACGGATAAAGAAGAAGTGGCACATATGTACAATGGAATATTACTCAGCCATGACAAGAAATGAAACTGAGTTATCTGTAGTGAGGTGGATGGACCTAGAGTCTGTCATACAGAGTGAAGTCAGAAAGAGAAAAACAAATACCGTATGCTAACACATATATATGGAATCTAAAAAAAAGATGGTTCTGAAGAACCTTGGTGCAGGACAGGAATAAAGACCGATGTAGAACATGGACTTGAGTACATGAGGTGGGGGAAGGGTAAGCTGGGACGAAGTGAGAGAGTGGCATGGACATATATACACTACCAAACGTAAAACAGATAGCTAGTGGGAAGCAGCCACATAGCACAGGGAGATCAGCTCGGTGCTTTGTGACCACCTGGAGGGGTGGGATAGGGAGGGTGGGAGGGAGGCGCAAGAGGGAGGGGATATGGGGATATATGTATACATATAGCTGATTCTGTTTGTTATACAGCAGAAACTAGCGCAACATTGTAAAGCAATTATACTCCAATATAGATATTATAAAATAAAAAATGTCTAAACATTTACTTTGCCTTTTCTGTGCTGAGAGCTGACCTGCTTCTGTTAGTCTCCCTCCTCCATAGGGACAGTCAGCAGAAATTTTACGACGTAAGGGATACCTTGTTTTATCAACAGCCTGAGGGGCTGAGTATGGATAGTGCTCCAGTGTATGTCTTGGAACTGTTGGTTTGCCTTGGGGTGCTGGTGAAACTGACGGTGATGCGATATATATGTGTTTGTGTGTTTTCTGCTCTTCTGGAATAAAAAATGAGTAGACATGATGTTTTATCATGTCTGGGAGAGAATAGGAGCAGTAGTGGTGCTGATGGTGAAAATATCAGCAGTGGCATTGGAAAGGAGAAGGCAGAAAACTTCGAGAAGTTTCAGAGTTAGCTGGACATAGGGGGAGGGGATGAGAAAAAGCTGGGTCCCTTCAGTGGATTGTAGTAGACACCTTTCCTAAAGGAATCAAACTAGACAGGTGATCTACTGAGGCAGTACGAGAATATGAAAATAAATTACCACACTGAGAAAAAAAAGTCAACCAAACCCTGATGAGGGACTCTGGCTAGGTGGGCATAGAGACACTCAAAGTGAGTCACTCTTCTTAGTGGCGTAGAGAAACCAGTGGGAAGAGAGCAGAAAGAGGTTGGAAGAGCTTGATTCTTTGCCCGTGAAGAACTTTTATATGGGATGATGAGAGCTAAGCTCTGAGAAGCAGCTGTGTTCCTGGAATAGGGACCTATTTAGATATTAAATTAACAGAAGGAAAGGAGGACCAGTCTTTCCATAGTCATATCTCCAAGATTTCATTTTATTGCATTGATATGTTTTACATTTTAAGTATAAAAATGACATCAGAGAAGTTTTTTTAATTTATTTATTTTTGGCTGCGTTGGGTCTTTGTTGCTGTGTGCGGGCTTTCTCTAGTTGCGGCGAGTGGGAGCTACTCTTCGTTGAGGTGCGTGGGCTTCTCATTGCATTGGCTTCTCTTGTTGTGGAGCACGGGCTCTAGGCGCGCGGACTTCAGTAGTTGTGGCATGCGGGCTCAGTAGTTGTGGTACGCGAGCTCTAGAGCGCAGCCTCAGTAGTTGTGGTGCACGGGCTTAGTTTCTCTGCGGCATGTGGGATCTTCCTGGGCCAGGGCTCGAACCCATGTCCCCTGCATTGGCAGGTGGATTCTTAACCACTGTGCCACCAGGGAAGCCCCATCAGAGAAGTTTAAAGCAACAAGAAATCACTTATTTGGGGAAAGAACAGAAAGGATTCATGGCTCACAAAGAATTAAAATTGAAACTCAAAGCATAGTATGGTGGTGTGATAGCTGGAACCAAGAGAATGGATAGTTTCTGTGAAACAGAGAGTGTATAAAAAGGCTGTGGGTAGAGGGTTGTATTTTGATGAATGTCCATTGAGGACAAGAAGGTGAATAGGAGAATAAGAGTGAGAGAGAGAAGGAGTGGTATAGGTCATCATATAGCATCATGGAAGCCAAAAATTGAAGAGATCCATGGATGGTTGGTAAATGATGCCTTATGCCACAAAAAGGTTAAGAGCAGTGAGGAGGGAGGGCTTCTCAGTGACTGGCCAGCCTTTGACTTTGGAGGTGCATGCCCATGGTTCTTTCATTTGGTCAATTATTGTTATTGTTCTGGCATCTCCGGCAGTGTTGGTTAATTGTCATTGGAAGACAAAAGCTAGAGTACTTACAAGTGGAGAGGGATAAAATGTTGAGTTGGATTTCCATTTAGGTATAGGAACAGAAACGTGGGCCTAAAGTGTGAGGCACCCTCAGAGAGCATGAGAGACTGACCACTGGACGAAAAGTGGCTCCTGGAACAAGAATTAAGCAGATAATGTGCATGTGTTCTCTTTTGCATCTCCTAAGTGCTCAGAATGGCACTTTAGTTTTAATCCACCAGAATAATTTAAAAACTACTAGAACTTGTGTGCTGTATATGGACTGCCAGGTAAAATTTCCTGGTTAAAGAAAATGTTCTTCCTCTGCAGTTATCCTTCTTCTTACAGAGCCTGCCTGCAATGCAAAGACTGCAGAGAGCCAGGCTCTATGTCAGGCTCTAAAGGAGCACGTTGTTAACAGCAGAATGCCTCTGTGTGACAGAGTGAGGGAGGGATGCAGACTAAAAGGGTAGCTGGAGAATGTGCCAGATCTCTGGAGTTTTTCCATGATGCAATCATCCCCAGGCTGTAATCACCCTCACTGACCCCCACATCCGACTGTGTTTCTTCTCACTCACGCCACTTTTCGTCAGCACCTTCCTATTTAGCAGAGATCCCCATTTCTGATACTTTGTAGGGGCTAATTATCTTCCATTTATCTGCGCAGCCCTGCATTTGCCATCTATTAGTCCAGAAACATAAATGCTGTAAATCCTTTTATATCTGGCTGCACCACCTAATTATTCCTCATTTGTTTTTATTCTCTCTCAATTTACCATCATCTACAAAGTTGGAAATCATGTTTTCATATAATAATTAGGGCTCTAAGAACCTCAAGAGAAACTGCCAGGCAAATACGCATGCCTTTGCTTTTCATTTTAATGGTGAATTTAAAAGTGAGAAAATAAATTAGGGCTGAAGGAAATAATAGACTGAAGTGAAAGTTTCTGGAATACAGATGAGGAAATGTGGTAGAATAACATGGGGAGGGAAACTTCCAGCATTAGGGTGCGAAAGCCAGCCCGCACAGTAAAACCATCAAGTAGATGAACAGTATTGCTTCTTTCCTTTGCTGATGAAAATCACCTTTAGTTGTTTCAGTCTGTGCTTTGGGGTATGCCAAGGGATGCACAGTTTTGTTAATTGGATAAACACCTTTCCTTAAGTCTGCAAAAGATTTACTCTTTTATAGGATAGCAATCTGGATTAAATTTAATGAAGGTATGTGATTTGAACTGACATGGCCACTAGTGAGAGAGAACAGAAAGAATCTATAGATGATCTAAAGGTCCGGGGGAAGAAGGAATGGGAACACAGCAACCTGGTGAGGAAGTTCTTGAAATTATTACTGTCATTCCTACAAACTGTCACCTCCTTAGAGCAACCTCCCCCATGAATCACTTACCTCTTCATCTTCAGAACTTTCTTCAAGGTTCATTTCTAGGATTTTCTGAAGTAGCTTCACCTGGCTCTAGGTCATCTAGAAATTCTTCCCTATGTGCATGTTCCCTTCTTTATCCTTTAAAAATTTCATCTGCATCCCTGTACTATTAGATTTGAATTTTTACCTTTGTAGCATTTTTGTATGTATTATTTATGCAAGCATGAGTATGTGTATTTGTCCTACCTACTACATTAGTTAGAAGTCTCAAGGGCAGGGATGATGTATCAGTCACAACAAACAAGGTTATGGTTTAGTAACAAACATCCACCAAATAGCAACAGCTGAAAGGAGTGACGTTTATTTATCACTCATATTTCATGTCTATTGCAGGTCAGCACAGGGGGTGGGTTGGTAGGTAAGCGGGACTCTGCTTGTCTTTTCTCACTGATCCAGGTTGATGGAGGTTTCCAGATACTTGCTTCTGTAATTCCAGAGGGAGGGAAAAAATAAACTGGAGAACCATGATCTGGCTTTTAAAGTTTCTTTATAAGAGATACATGTCACTTCTGACATTACACTGGCCAAAGAAACTCACACAGCCATGCCTCAGTTCAACAGGGTGGGAATGTGTAATTGTCCTATTTAGGAGTTCGGATTATTTGTGAACAGTAATACAGTGTATTCCAAATGGTGCCTTTTGTCTTTATTATATCTTTTCATAGAACTACTAAGAGTAGTTCTTTGCACACGATGACCACCAGCATGTTAGAAAATACAGCTGATTGGCTAAAGGAATAATTTGGATATTTTTTCTTTAAGGCATTACTACCTACTTGACCCAGAAGTCTGCCCTCCAATTCTTTCTGCCCACTAACATCAGTTTATGAGACTGTCCTAAACTAAATTACATTTCTGTGCAACTGGTAATAGACATAGAGAAGCAAAGTAAAAAGTCTAAGTGTACATTTGACCAGAAGTGATGATGATTCAATGAACTTTGAAACCATTCTTCCCTCTTTTTGAAGAATCAAACAAAGTAATTTTAATGAATTCAGACCATTGAATAAGTTGACCTTTGAACATTAATATAGTTATTATCTTCTTTAAATTTTTATTTTATATTGGAGTATAGTTGACTTACAGTGTTACATTAGTTTCAGACGTACAGCAAAGTGATTCAGTTATACATATACATGTATCTATTCTTTTTCAAATTCTTTTCCCATTTAGATTATTACAGAATATTGAGCAGAGTTCCCTGTGCTGTACAGTAGGTCCTTGTTGGTTATTTTAAATATAGTAGTGTGTATATGTCAGTCCCAACCTCCTAATTTTTCCCTCCCCACCTTTCTTCTTTGGAAACCATAAGTTTGTTTTCTATGTCTGCGAGTCTGTTTCTGTTTGTAAATAAGTTTATTTGCATTATTTTTTTAGATTCTGCATATAAGTGATATCATGTGATATTTGTCTTTCTCTGTCTGACTTAAAATAGTGATTATCTTGATTCTATATTTTGAAGCTATCAAATGTTTAGATTTTCTTACCTGTAACTCTGTATCCCTGAATGTTTTGTGCCTTGCTATAGAAGGCTGAGAAATTGAATTCAGCAGACTCGCCAACATCCTACCAGAGCTGCTGTCATCAGGAATTATTTTCACCAAGGGGGAGCTTGTTAGGGGAGGGAAAAGGAATAATACTAAGAATTTAGTGGAATATCTTAGAAAGCCACAGACCAGGTAGAGTACTGAAGACAGTCTGAGGGGCAACATGAACAGGCCAGACCTGTTTTATTTTGTTTTATTTGGAAATGACTTTAATCAAAATTGGAAAGAATGGGAGATGGAGAGATTAAAAAGAGAGGAGTAGAACATCCTATGATTTTAGTTTGGCTTGTTTTAGGATTACTGTCCATTCTTTGACAGTGCTCCATTACTTAATCCTCTGAGCATTATGAGCTCAATTTCAGAATCAAATGCACTTTGTTTGCTTAAAATGTTTAAAAACTCTGGCAAGGAAAGCATGGAAATCTTATTTTGGAAGTGTCAAAACCATTCAAAATACTAAGCCCTCCAGCAAAAATGTCCAAAAAGGCCTCTCATTTACCCCTTGTTCCCTACAAAATTTCCACCTCCAGCCTTGTCCTAGCCCCACTACCTCAGTGTCCTCAGAGGGAGCTTGAAAACACAAACTGCTTCTGAGAATTCAGCTTCTGCCTTCATAACCAAGGGCACCTGCGAGGCTTGCATCAGCCAGTACAAGCTCTGGGCACCATGCAGGCCCATGTGTCAGAACTGACATCTCCTGCGGTTTCTGCAGCCTTGGCTCTCAGCTGCCCATGATCACAAACTGTGGGACTGGCCATCCGAGATTAGCACTGCTGAGCTGGCTGCTGCCTCCTGTCTTTTGGAGGGAAGGCATGAGAAACACAGCTTGGTTAAAAAGTCCTTGCCATTAGGTGAAAAGCAAATGGATGCTTTCTGGAGAGATGCCAGAGCTTTCATGATTAAAACCAAGAATACACCAGCAATCCCACTACTGGGCATATACCCTGAGAAAATCATAGTTCAAAAAGAGTCATGCACCCCAATGTTCATTGCAGCACTGTTTACAATAGCCAGGACATAGAAGCAACCTAAGTGTCCATCAACAGATGAATGGATAAAGAAGATGTGGCACCTATATACAATGGAATATTAGTCAGCCATAAAAAGGAATGAAACTGAGTTATTTGTAGTGAGGTGGATGGACCCAGAGACTGTCATACAGAGTGAAGTAAGTCAGAAAGAGAATAACAAATACCATATGCTAACACATATATATGGAATCTAAAGAAAAAAAAGAAAAAAAATGGTCGGAAGATCCTAGGGACAGAACGGGAATAAAGACGCAGACCTACTAGAGAATGGACTTGAGAACACAGGGAGGGGGAAGGGTAAGCTGTGACAAAGTGAGAGAGTGGCATGGACATATATACACTACCAAACGTAAAATAGATAGCTAGTAGGAAGCAGCCACATAAGCACAGGGACATCAGCTTGGTGCTTTGTGACCACCTAGAGGGGTGGGATAGGGAGGGTGGGAGGGAGATGCAAGAGGGAGGGGATATGGGGATATATGTATATGTATAGCTGATTCACTTTGTTATAAAGCAGAAACTAACACACCATTGTAAAGCAATTATACTCCAATAAAGATGTTAAAAAGAAAACCAGGAATACACACACACACACACACACACACTTACTATTCCCACACACACCCCCCCATTTGTGTTTAATCATATTATGTTTTAGGCATTTTACTTACTGATACGTGTGAGGTTATTGAAGACTTGAAAATAAGATCTGAACTTTTCAAAATTTTTCTTTAGAAAGAACTTAGTAGTGATGTTCTAGAAGGTTAATCTAACTTCCAAAAATAGTCAAATACTTGACCAGGTATATAAAATCACAGAGCTTTAAAGCTGAAAGCAACCTTGGCAGTCGTGTGGTCTGACCCACCCATTTTACGGATAGAAAACCAAGGCCCAAGGGGTGAGATGACTTGCTACAGTTCCCACGAATTGGGAGTAGGAGGGTCAGTAGAGGAACTTAGAACCCCTGACTTCTTGTCCTTGCTCTTTTCACAACACTAAATATACCTACAAGTATCTATTTACTTTGGAAATATCCTCGGATTCTCTGAAAAGCCATTCTTCTTTTAGGCTAATATTAAGAATTTTAGAAACAGAGAAGTTCGTAAGGACCATTGTGCCAACCTCAGTGTGTATTTTTTTTTTTTTTTTTTTTTTTTTTTTTTTTTTTGCGGTACGCGGGCCTCTCACTGTTGTGGCCTCTCCCGTTGCGGAGCACAGGCTCCGGACGCACAGGCTCAGCGGCCATGGCTCACGGGCCCAGCCGCTCCGCGGCATGTAGGATCTTCCCGGACCGGGGCACGAACCCGTGTTCCCTGCTTCGGCAGGCGGACTCTCAACCACTGCGCCACCAGGGAAGCCCTCAGTGTGTATTCTTGAAGTTTACAACAGCATCAAGAAGTGAATAAGAAACATGTTGATTCATCATAAAAAAAATAATGCCGCAGATATTTTTCTACAGTTTTATTGATATGTATTTCCTATACCATACCATTCACTCATTTAAAGTGTACAATTAGGTGGGTTTTAGTATATTCACAGAGTTGTGCAATCATCACCACAATTGAATTTAAAAATTTCCGTCACCCCCAAAGAAACCCCACACCCGTGAGGAGCTATTCCCTAATCTATACTTCTCCAGCCCCTGGCAACCACTAATCTATTTTCTGTTTCTATGCATTTGCCTGTTCTGCCACAGATAATTGAATGATGTGTGTGTGTGTGTGTGTGTGTGTGTGTTTGTTTACAAAGACACTTCCCTCCAGGCCTTGAGCTAGAGCTGCTGTAGAACAAAAAGAGACTTTATCAAGGCCAATGTCATCCTAAACAGGCAGCACCAGTGCCTGCCGACAGAGGGGAAGCCCAAAGCCTCAAGGACAGTTAAGCTGAAGGACTAAGTGCATGCAGAACCAACGTTGTAACTGTAAGAGCTGGGAGACAAGACAGGCTGAACACAAGAGACATTTATGTCAAAAAAGAAGTGGATCCCAATATCTACTGGGCCACCTGCAGGGGCCGGGGACCTAAAGGAGTATCAAATAAGAGAAAAAGATAAAGGGTGATTGCACTGAGATCTAGAAAAACACGATCAAAGAAATATTATTAAACAGTTTCTTATATCCTCCTTCCCTTGTAGCATACCTTCCAGACTTATTTTATTTAAAAATAATATTCATCATTACAAAAGCAGTATATGTGCACTATAGAAAATTAGAGAATACAGATAAGCAAAAATAAGAAAACAAAGATATTTTATTTCTATAACCTAGATTATCACTATTAACCTTTTATTGCATCTCTTTTCCATAATAGGTTCTACTTGTATCTGGTTATATCTATAGCTACTCTTTACCACAATTAGATCACAGTGGACATGTGTGGCATCTTGCTTTTTTCTTTTAATGATCTCTTCCTGGACATGTCAATAAGTTGCTCTCCTATTATTAAATCAGACCTTGACGCCCACACCCCCATGGAAGGAAAGTACCCAGAAAAACAGCATTGTTGAAAAAAATAGTATTCAAGCCATCAACACTGGGAGTGAATTTTTGAAACACTTTAAAAATACTGTCGTGTTTACCACCATGAAACAATAAGCATATTAAGGATAATATACATCCAATCCCATGCTTGGGAGACTATGACTCTGGCTGGATCTCTCCCTTGCTTCAGGCTGAGAGGTGGGCTAAGGCAATCCTTTTGACATTTAACCTACAAAATCATTCACCATTTTATTCCCTAAAGTAGTTTGCTTCATATTTTAAGTGGTCACAGGAGCAAAAATTTATTTGTCATTTTTTCTCAGAAATACAGCTGTTAAATAAACTGAAGCATGCTGTAGAAGCTATAGATTTTATGGGAAAAAAATGGGGTCATTTTAGGAAATAAAAGGAACATAGTAAGGGTATATTAGGTCGTGGTATTGATCTCTCTTACCTGTGTAAACTTGATAAATGACATCTTTTTGAGCCTCATTTTCCTCATCTGTATAAGGAAAATGTAAGGAATTAAGGAAATGTAAGAAAAATAAGGAATACACAGATGCATACCTCTCAGCCTTGTTGTGAGGAGTAAATGAGAAACTTCTGGAAAGAAAATGACAGTGACTTGACACTGATAAATAATAATAGTACCTCACATTTCCATAATGCTTAATGTGTACCAGGCACTCTTCTAAACATTTGATATACATTGACTCATTTAATACAACAGCCCTATAAGGCAGATATTATTATCACTGTACCATTTTACAGATAAGTAAACTGAGACCAAGAGAAGTCATATACCCAATGTGACACAGCTGGTATATGGTGGAGCCGAGATTTGAACCCAGGAGACATGGCTTCAGAATCAGTGCTCTTAATCCTTCCACTCCTTGTTGTAGTAGCTCTGGTTTACCTTTTTCTTTTCTTTATTTCTGTCATTTTTCTCCTGTCAAGCTATAGCCATTTCTTTACCTGTTCAACAATTATTTATGGGACGTTTGCACTCTACCTGTGTGAGGTTATGTGAGGTCCCTGCCCTCATAAAAGTTACCCTGTCATTGATCTCATAAATATTTTCCTTTGATGACCTAAATTGGGTACTTTGATGTGAAGATGTCATCACGGATGTGAGGGCATACAACCTGTGTGGTCACACAAAGTCCCATACTCAGAATTCTCCCACCCTTGGTTTATGCCTTGCTGTCATTGTTTTGAAATATTTAAGAATTTTATCCTCAACCTTGTGTTTTGTAAATGAACCCCAAGAATACGTTTGTCTACTATGTCTTGCTCCCCTATTCACATATTTCCTTCAAGATGCCCCATGGACACAGAATTCCAGTGGACCTATGATGCATGGAGTTCAGTGAGACTCAAAACAAGCATAAGTGTGTTACATTTATGACTGAATAAGCAGGGGAGTAGGGGCTGCTGACAGCCTGGAGAGAGAACACTTCCTGTTCCAACAGAAACTTGCTTCTAACACACAGAAAGAAGATAAATTGTTACTTCTCCTTTTTCATTTCTAATTCTGTTGATTTGAGTCTTCTCCCTTTTTTCCTTGATGAGTCTGGCTAATGATTTACCAATTTTATCTTCTCAAAGAACCAGCTTTTAGTTTTATTGATCTTTGCTATTGTTTCCTTCATTTCTTTCTGATCTGATCGTTACGATTTCTTTCCTTCTGCTAACTTTAGGGGTTTTTTGTTCTTCTTTCTCTAATTGCTTTAGGTGTAAGGTTAGGTATAGAGCTACCATACGACCCAGCAATCCCACTACTGGGCATATACCCTGAGAAAACCATAATTCAAAAAGAGTCATGTACCCCAATGTTCATGGCAGCTCTGTTTACAATAGCCAGGACATGGAAGCAACCTAAGTGTCCATCGACAGATGAATGGATAAAGAAGATATGGCACATATATATAATGGAATATTACTCAGCCATAAAAAGAAATGAAATTGAGTTATTTGTAGTGAGGTGGGTGGACCTAGAGTCTGTCATACAGAGTGAAGTAAGTCAGAAAGGGAAAAACAAATACCGTATGCTAACACATATATGTGGAATCTAAAACAAAATGGTTCTGAAGAACCTAGGGTCAGGACAGGAATAAAGATGCAGACGTAGAGAATGGACTTGAGGACATGGGGAGGGGGAAGGGTAAGCTGGACGAAGTGAGAGATTGGCATGGACATATATACACGACCAAATGTAAAATAGATAGCTAGTGGGAAGCAGCCGCATAGCACAGGGAGATCAGCTCGGTGCTTTGTGACCACCTAGAGGGGTGGGATAGGGAGGGTGGGAGGGAGACGCAAGAGGGAGGAGATATGGGGATATATGTATACGTATAGCTGATTCACTTTGTTATACAGCAGAAACTAACACACCATTGTAAAGCAATTATAGTCCAATGAAGATGTTTAAAAATAAATAAATAAATGGTCATAGTAATAGTACCTACATCACAGTGTTGCTGTGATAATTAAATGAACAAATGCCACATGAAAGCATATCTTACCACGTGGTAGGTGCTCCATCAATTTCTGATTACTATAAGCAAGCTAAACCCATCAGGAGTAGAGCAGTTTAATAAATTATTCTTTGTTTGCCAGAATTCTCTCCCCATATAACTCACCTCTTCCAGAATAGCTGGTGAGTCCTTGCGTGAACTAGCTGCTCACATGACTACTACCAGTTGAATGTTAATAAAATATGCATTTGAAAAGGTATTATTTATTACTTTTTATAAATTTACTCTTCCCCCTCAAAACTGCTACAGATGGTTAAGATTTTTAAATTAGTCATATTTATCTAGGAATGGACTTATTTATCTAGGACTCTAAAAAAAATGGTCATGAAGAACCTAGGGGCAGGATGGGAATAAAGACGCAGACGTAGAGAATGGACTTGAGGACACGGGGAGGGGGAAGGGTAAGCTGAGACGAAGTGAAAGAGTGGCATGGACATATATACACTACCAAACGTAAAATAGATAGCTAGTGGGAAGCAGCTGCATAGCACAGGGAGATCAGCTCGGTGCTTTGTGACCACCTAGAGGGGTGGGATAGGGAGGGTGGGAGGGAGGGAGACACAAGAGGGAGGAGATACGGGAACATATGTATGTGTATAACTGATTCACTTTGTTATAAAGCAGAAACTAACACACCATTGTAAAGCAATTATACTCCAATAAAGATGTTAAAAAAATTTTTTTAATTAAAAAAAGAAGGTAGGGATGTTCTAGGAAACACGTAGAATCTTAGAACCTTATCATATCCCTTTGTATTCATTTACTTTCCTGTATCAGCCAACCAGTGACACTGAGATGATGACATAGAAGGAAAGGGAAAGACAGGGACGATCCCTAGTTCCTGCTCCTTTGCCTTTTAGTCCTCCTTCCTTACTCATCAGTAAGCTAAAGGTAGACAATATTGGTAAGCATGCTCCTGTCAAGAAGTGAAGCAAAAACAATTGGGTTGGTTTTGTGCAGCATTTCCACTCTTCTGCTAAAAGCTTGTATAAGCTATGAAAATGAACTGTGTAATTTCTGGGATTCTGTAAACAAGTTAAGTGCTCCTCTATTTGCATTTAAAAGTGGCATTGCACCATATAATGATGAACAGTTAAGTGCATGCTAATGATTAAACTTTTTAATTTTGCTTAACTTAGAATAACATTAAATAGCTAATTAAACACACTGTGCCAAGTTGAGAGAGAGTGAGAGACCATAGAAGAAAGGAACAACTTTCTATTTTAATACCTTTCATGGCATTTTTTTCCTGCTTTGTGAATAAGATCTCCCACACTTTCATTTTCCCTGGGCCCCAGAAATTGTAGGTGGTGCTGCTTGACGGTAGAAAACAGCAAGGAAAATCTAAGTGAGCTTCTGGGCTAAAACAGATCAGGAAACAACACATGATTGGATTGGAGACAAGAGGATGTGACCACGTGACCGTTGAAGGCCAAGCTTGAAAGAATACAATCTATTACAAAAGCCAAGGGGACCAGCACCTGCTTGAGTTTCTGTTCATCTTTCGATGTATTCTTCCTATGTATTATGATACATACTAATGATACAGTTTTAAATACTGATATCATTCTAAATGCAAACGTGCAAGCAAACAAGCAAGCGAAGAGCAGACAAAACAGCACCTTCAGTTCTGGAGCAGTAGGTATAATAAATAGAGAGGAACTAGAGGCTGGGACAATAGGTGAAAGAAGGTGGCATTTGATAGAGCCTTCAAAATATTAGAGTCTCTTAAGATCTAAGAAGAAAACCTCAGCAGTGGGCCCTTAAATCTTCGAAGACACGCCATTTCACATTTAGTCTTTCTTTTAAATGTGGCTGTTACCTGAGGGGATTTCTCCCTCCAGTCTTTTCTCAGAAAGGTCTCTTTTGGAGAGAAAAGGCCTAGTTATACTTTTATTATGTTGTATATTTTATTTTACTAATTTTTAACATCTTTATTGGAGTATAATTGCTTTACAATGTTGTGTTACTTTCTGCTGTATAACAAAGTGAATCAGATATACGTATACGTATATCCCCATATGCCCTCCCTCTTGCGTCTCCCTCCCACCCTCCCTATCCCACCCCTCTAGGGAGTCACAGAGCACCTAGCTAATCTCCCTGTGTGATGCAGCTGCTTCCCACTAGCTATCTATTTTACATCTGGTAGTGTATGTATGTCAATGCCACTCTCTCACTTCGTCCCATCTTACCCTTCCCCCTCCCCATGTCCTCAAGTCCATTCTCTACCTCTGCGTCTTTATTCCTGTCCTGCCCCGAGGTTGATCAGAACCACTTTTTTTTTAGATTCCATATATATGTGTTAGCATACGGTATTTGTTTTTCTCTTTCTGTCTTACTTCACTCTGTATGACAGACTCTAGGTCCACCCACCTCACTACAAATAACTCAATTTCATTTCTTGTCATGGCTGAGTAATATTCCATTGTATATATGTGCCACATCTTCTTTATCCATTCATCTGTCGATGGACACTTAGGTTGCTTCCATGTCCTGGCTCTTGTAAATAGTGCTGCAGTGAACATTTTGGTACGTGACTCTTTTTGAATTATGGTTTTCTCAGGGTATATGCCCAGTAGTGGGATTGCTGGGTCGTATGGTAGTTCTATTTGTAGTTTTTTAAGGAACCTCCATACTGTTCACCGTAGTGGATGTATCAACTTACATTCCCACCAACAGTGCAAGAGGGTTCCCTTTTCTCCACACCCTGTCCAGCATTTATTGTTTCTAGATTTTTTGATGATGGCCATTCTGACTGGTGTGAGGTGATACCTCATTGTAGTTTTGATTTGCATTTCTCTAATGATTAGTGATGTTGTGCATCCTTTCATGTGTTTGTTGTCAATCTGTATATCTTCTTTGGAGAAATGTCTTTTTAGGTCTTGGGCCATTTTTGGATTGGGTTGTTTGTTTTTTTGATTTTGAGGTGCATGACCTGCTAATAAATTTTGGAAATTAATCCTTTGTCAGTTCCTTCGTTTGCAAATATTTTCTCCCATTCTGAGGGTTGTCTTTTCGTCTTGTTTATGGTTTCCTTTGCTGTGCAAAAGCTTTTAAGTTTCATTTGGTCCCATTAGTTTATTTTTGTTTTTATTTCCGTTACTTTAGGAGGTGGGTCAAAAAGGATCTTGCTGTTATTTATGTCTTAGAGTGTTCTGCCTATGTTTTCCTCTAAGAGATTTATAGTGTCTGGCCTTACATTTAGGTCTTTAATCCATTTTGAGTTTATTTTTGTGTATGGTGTTAGGGAGTGTTCTAATTTCATTCTTTTACATGTAGCTGTCCAGATTTCCCAGCACCACTTATTAAAAAGGCTGTCTTTTCTCCATTGTATATTCTTGCCTGCTTTATCAAAGATAAGGTAACCATATGTGCATGGCTTTATCTCTGGGATTTCTATCCTGTTCCATTGATCTATATTTCTTTCCTTGTGCCAGTACCATATTGTCTTGATTACTGTAGCTTTGTAATATAGTCTAAAGTCAGGGTGCCTGATTCCTCCAGCTCCATTTTGCTTTCTCAAGATTGCTTTGGCTATTCAGGGTCTTTTGTGTTTCCATACAAATTGTGAAATTTTTTGTTCTAGTTTTTGAAAAATGCCATTGGTAGTTTGATAGGGATTGCACTGAATCTGTAATTTGCTTTGGGTGTATAGTCATTTTCACAATGTTGGTTCTTCCAATCCAAGAGCATGGTATATCTCTCCATCTGTTTGTGTCATCTTTAATTTCTTTTTCAGTGTCTTATAGTTTTCTGCATACAGGTCTTTTGTGTCCTAAGGTAGGTTTATCCCTAGGTATTTTATTATTTTTGTTGCAGTGGTAAATGGGAGTGTTTCTTTAATTTCTCTTTCAGATTTTTCATCATTAGTGTATAGGAATGCAAGAGATTTCTGTGCATTAATTTTGTATCCTGCTACTTTACCAAATTCATTGATTAACTGTAGTAGTTTTCATGTAGCATCTTTAGGATTCTCTGTGTATAGTATCATGTATCTACAAACAGTGAAAGTTTTACTTTTTCTTTTCCGATTTGGAATCCTTTTATTTCTTCTTCTTCTCTGATTGCTGTGGCTAAAACTTCCAAAATTATGTTGAATAATGGTGGTCAAAGTGGGCAACCTTGTCTTTGTCCTGAGCTTAGTGAAAATGGTTTCAGTTTTTTTACCATTGTGAATGATGTGGCCTGTGGGTTTGTCATATATGGCCTTTTTCATGTTGAGGTAAGTTCCTTGTATGCCTACTTTCTGGAGGGTTTTTATCATAAGTGGGTGTTGAGTTTTGTTGAAAGCCTTTTCTCATTCTGCTAAGATGGTCACATGGTTTTTGTCCTTCAACTTGTCAATATGGTGTATCACATTGATTGATTTGCATATATTGAAGAATCCTTGCATTCCTGGGATAAATAAACCCCACTTGATCATGGTGCATGATCCTTTTAATGTGCTATTGGGTCTGTTTGCTTGTATTTTGTTGATGATTTTGCACCTATGTTCATCAGTGATATTGGCCTGTAGTTTTCTTTTTTTGTGACATTTTTGTCTGGTTTTGGTACCAGGCTGATGGTGGCCTCATAGAATGAGTTTGGGAGTGTTCCTCCCTCTGCTATGTTTTGGAGGAGTTTGAGAAGGACACGTGTTAACTCTTCTCTAAATGTTTGGTAGAATTTGCCTGTGAAGCCATCTGGTCCTGAGCTTTTGTTTGTTGGAAGATTTTTAATCACAGTTTCAGCTTGTGATTGGTCTGTTTATATTTTCTGTTTCTTCCTGGTTCAGTCTCAGAAGGTTGTGCTTTTCTAAGAATTTGTCCATTTCTTCCAGGTTGTCCATTTTATTGGCATATAGTTGCTTGTAGTAATCTCTCATGATCCTTCATATTTCTGCAGTGCCAGTTGTTACTTCTCCTTTTTCTTTTTTAATTCTATCGATTTGAGTCTTCTCCCTTTTCTTCTTGATAAGTCTGACTAATGGTTTATCAATTTTGTTTATCTTCTCAAAGAACCAGCTTTTAGTTTTATTAATCTCTGCAATTGTTTCCTTCATTTCTTTCTTTCTTTCTTTCTTTCTTTCTTTTTTTTTTTTTTGAGGTACGCGGGCCTCTCACTGCTGTGGCCTCTCCCGTTGCAGAGCACAGGCTCCGGACGCACAGCCTCAGTGGCCATGGCTCACGGGCCCAGCCGCTCTGCGGCATGTGGGATCTTCCCGGACCGGGGCATGAACCCGTGTCCCCTGCATCGGCAGGCGGACTCTCAACCACTGCGCCACCAGGGAAGCCCTTCATTTCTTTTTCATTTATTTCTGACCTGATCTTTATGATTTCTTTCCTTCTGCTACCTTTGGGTTTCTTTGTTCTTCTTTCTCTCATTGTTTTATATGTAAGGTTAGATGGTTTATTTGAGACTTTTCTTGTTTCCTGAGGTAGGATTGCTCTAAAATTCCCTCTTAGAACTGCTTTTGCTGCATCCCATACGTTTTGGGTTGTCCTGTTTTCATTGTCATTTGTTTCTAGGTATTTTTTGATTTCCTCTTTGATTTCTTCAGTGATCTCTTGGTTACTGAGTAGCATATTGTTTAGCCTCCGTGTGTTTGTATTTTTTTACAGTTTTTTTCCTGTAATTGATATCTAGTCTCATAGTGTTGTGGTTGGAAAAGATACCTCATACGATTCCAATTTTCTTAAATTTACCTAGGCTTGATTTGTGACCCAATATATGATCTATCCTGGAGAATGTTCCATGAGCACTTGAGAAGACAGTGTATTCTGTTGGTTTTGGATGGAATGTCTTTTAAGTATCAATGAAGTCCATCTTGTTTAACGTATCATTTAAAGCTTGTGTTTCCTTATTTATTTTCATTTTGGATGATCCGTCCATTGGTGAAAGTGGGGTGTTAAAGTCCCCTACTATGATTGTGTTACTGTTGATTTCCCCTTTTATGGCTGTTAGCATTTGCCTTATGTATTGAGCTGCTCCTATGTTGGGTGCATAAATATTGACAGTTGTTATACCTTCTTCTAGGATTGATCCCGTGATCATTATGTACTGTCCTTCTTTGTCTCTTGTAACGGTCTTTATTTTAAAGTCCATTTTGTCTGATATAAGAATTGCTACTCCAGCTTTCTTTTGATTTCCATTTGCATGGAATATCTATTTCCATCCCTTCACTTTCAGTCTATATGTGTCCCTATGTCTGAAGTGGGTCTCTTGTAGACAGCATATGTACGGGTCTTCTTTTTGTATCCATTCAGCCAGTCACCATCTTTTGGTTGTAGCATTTAATCCATTTACATTGCAGGTAATTACTGATATGTATGTTCCTATTACCATTTTCTTAACTCTTTTGGGTTTGTTACTGTAGGTCTTTTCCTTCTCTTGTGTTTCCTGCCTAGAGAAGTTCCTTTAGCATTTGTTGTAAAGCTGGTTTTGTGGTGATGAATTCTCTTAGCTTTTGCTTGTCTGTAAAGGTTTTAATTTCTGCATCGAATCTGAATGAGATCCTTGCTGGGTAGAGTAATCTTTGTTCTAGGTTTTTCCCTTTCATCACTTTAGATATGTCCTGCCACTCCCTTCTGGCTTGCAGAGTTTCTGCTGAAAGATCAGCTGTTAACCTTATGGAGATTCCCTTGTATGTTATTTGTTGTTTTTCCCTTGCTGCTTTTAATATTTTTTCTTTGTATTTAATGTTTGATAGTTCGATTAATATGTTTCTTGGAGTGTTTCTCCTTGGATTTATCCTGTATGGTACTCTGTGCTCTTCCTGGACTTGATTGACTACTTCCTTTCCTGTATTAAGGAAGTTTTCAACTATAATCTCTTGAAATATTTTCTCAGTCCCTTTCTTTTTCTCTTCTTCTTCTGGGACCCCTGTAATTTGAATGTGCATGCATTTAATGTTGTCCCAGAGGCCTCTGAGAGTGTCTTCAAGTCTTTTCATTCTTTTTCTTTATTCTGCTCTGCGGTAGTTATTTCCACTACTTATATTCCAGGTCACTTATCCGTTCTTCTGCCTCAGTTATTCTGCTATTGATTCCTTCTAGAGTTTTTCATTTCATTTATTGTGTTGTTCATCATTGTTTGTTTGTTCTTTACTTCTTCTAAGTCCTTATTGAACGTTTCTTGTATTTTCTCCATTCTATTTCCAAGATTTTGGATCATCTTTACTGTCATTACTGTGAATTCTTTTTCAGGTAGACTGCCTATTTCCTCTTCATTTGTTTGGTTTGTTGGGTTTTTACTTTGCTCCTTCATCTGCTGTGTATTTCTCTGTATTCTCATTTTGCTTAACTTGCTGTGTTTGGGGTCTCCTTTTCACAGGCTGCAGGTTCGTAGTTCCTGTTGTTTATGGTGTCTGTCCCCAGTGGGTAAGGTTCAGTGGGCTGTGTAGGCTTCCTGGTTGAGGGGACTGTTGCCTGTGTTCAGGTGGATGCGGCTGGATCTTGTCTTTGTGGTGGGCAGGACCACATCCGGTGGTGTGTTTTGGAGTGTCTGTGAACTTAGTATGATTTTAGGCAGCTTCTCTGCTACTGGGTGGAGTTGTGGTCCTGTCTTGCTAGTCGTATGGCATGGGGTGTCCAGCACTGGAGCTTGCTGGTCATTGAGTGGAGCTGTGTCTTAGCGTTGAGACCGAGATCTCTGGGAGAGTTCTTGCTGATTGATATTACATGGGACCAGAAGGCCTCTGGTGGTCCAGTGTTGTGAACTCAGCCCTCCCACCTCAGAGGCTCGGGCCAGATACCCGGCTGGAGCACCAAGGTCCTGTCAGCCACACGGCTTTTGGGAAGCCTGAGGTGTTCTTCCAGTGCTCAGTAGGTGTTCTGTAGGAGTTGTTCCACATGTAGATGTATTTTTGATGTATTTGTGGGGAGGAAGGTGATCTCCACGTCTTACTCCTCTGCCATCTTTAAGGTCCTCCTCAAGATATTTTAGACATGCCCATCTTTTGGGGCTACCAATGTAGGTGAACGTAAAGGTGGAGTCTGACTATCTGAAATCGTGCAGGGCATGGACATGGCGGGGCCAGGGGTGCTCAAGGCACGGGGCTATTATGTTTTAAGGGAGCACATGGAACCTTCACTGTAGCAGCCCTTGGGCTCAAAGCTTTTCTCTGAGCTCCTTCCCTTGGGCAGAGTGTGGTCAAGCTGCACCGCAGGAAGCCCTGTGGACAAAAGATAAGCACTCAGGTATCAACATAATTACTCTGGACACCAAACATCGTGCTGTTTGTTTTTCTGCCTTGTCTAGCCGTCTCCTCCCCTTGTGGTCATATTCATGCTTGAAGGAACAGCTGTTATTCATGCTATGTGTCGCTATAAAAAGCCAAGCCTTTTGACCTCCTTACTCACCAAACACAACTCATTTCAGGCTAGTGCTGGCTCCGTGGGTATTACGTGCATTCGATCAACTGGCCATTGCTGTAGCGTGACCGATGAGCAGTCTCCAGAGGTCAGCAGCTATGGGCCCTGCCCTGTGTCAACAGGGAAGAGACCGTGCCCGTGAGGAAGAAGCATTTTCTTATGACTGTAGCCTGACTTCCAACCTCATTCCCTTCCAATTCCCCCTGGCTCTGAACATGGAGGACGCTTTCCTTCCAAAGACAGCTTTATAGAGAGTGAACTCTCTCTAATTTATTTAGCTTTTCTTGTGCCAATATCCTAATAGTTAGACAGCAACTCACAGTAAGTGGTTGATTACATTCAAGCAAATACACAGCTGAGCAATTAAGTGCATTCACTTGCACCTTAGCCGACCTGAGGTGGTAGGATTATCTGATAGAAATAATTATGGCTGCTCTCTCCTGCCTTGCTGTGGTTTGGGGAAAATTGGCTCTTGAAATTGGCTTTGGGTCAAGTGGGCTATTGCCTGACTGTTTCTGACTGGGAACTATTGAGGTGTATGGTGTTTTTTTAATTGGGTTTACACTAAATGCCATGCAGGTCTTTTGCAAAATGGAGTCTTTCCAGCTAAGAACAGAGATCCCCATGCCCCATATAGACTGGGTAAGTTAGGAGGTTTTGTATCTATTTTGTGTATTTTCATTTTCAAAGGATTGTTTGCAAGCATTTCCTTGGGAAACATCACAGTCTAATGGACAGAGCATTTGAGAAACAGGAAAATAGCATATCCCAACTCTTGTACTAATTGGGTGGGTGACCTTAACACGCCATTAATGTCATTGTGCCTCAGTTTTCCTTAGATCATTACCTCCCTCAGAGGGTTGTTGTGAGGTGCAAATGAACAGTGTGTAAGAAAATGATGTCTGGACTCTTAAGCATTTTGGAACTTACGTAAATACAAACCTCTTTGTTTGGGGTCTTGCTCTGTTTGATGGATACAACCAGTTCAACAGGAATGAGTTGTTCACCTAAAGAATGTTGTTCTAGAGGAGATAAGCCAGGGCCAGATACTGTAATAATAAGTATAGCTTACATAACAGGAAAATGAGGGTGTGGGAGGGGAGATTAACATTTGTTAAACGCCTTAGTGTCAGTCACATGCACTGTACCTCATTGAATCTTCACAGTGACTCAACACATTATTTGTGTCATGATCACCTTCCCATGCCTATTGCAGGAAGAGACAGAAAATCAGGGTACTTCGATCATTTTTTTGATGTGAGGAAACAGAATTGGACGACGTAAAAAAAAAAGTGAAGAACTGCGTTAGTATCAAGGAAATGAATAGTAGAAGTGTGTGAAATCGGTGATATAGCTAACATTTCAGAAAGCAGCACAGTATAAGCAGGAGCAGTGGGGCCAAGGCTGAAGAGAAACAAACTGGCAACAAACCATGCATGGAATGAACATAAAAGATAAGTAGAAAAGTGATAATAAAACCTTTAATAACAAGGTGTATTAATTATACCTCGAGGTCTTCTATTAGCTCTTATATTACTATAGATATACTCAGGTATATAAACTGAATGCAAATTAATTTATTAGTTTTGATCTAAATAAACTATACACGTATGTATTAAGTGTTATATCCTCCTATCTCTCAATTATCCACACACAGTCCTGCTGTGTCTAATTTATTTGTGTAGGATTGATTTATGCCACTTACTCGAAGTGAAATTGTAGAGCTTGTAGGAAGCGGGGTTTCTGTAGGAATTGAATTGCCCCTCCCAAGTACAGTGTAATCCGTTTGCCCCACAAGGCAGGCTTGTTGTAGACCAACACCAGAGAGAGAGCAGCAAGAGAGTATTTCATTAGTAATCCGGATTCCTTTCCTCTTTGTAAACTTTTCTCTTATAAACCTAAGCCATTTGTCTATGATATAATGATTATATTAATAGATAAACTAATAAGTTTTTCTTGATCGTTAATAAACTAATGTAAATCATCTAGCACATTACAGGTGCTCAAAACAGATGGCCACATGGTTGCTGTTGCCATTATTATTTTTATGATCCTTCCTTTTTCCTTTATTCAAGTGGATAATCATGAAATTAAATGCATTCTTTATCAGGTTATATAGTGTGCAAGCACTTCCTTTAGTTTTCCTTCATTGGTAACTAGGTCAATAAATTAAGGCATGTCAAAACTCTAGAACTCAAACTGACCCAGACTTCAACATTTGCATGGTTCACTTCTTTCTTTTTTTGTTGTTTTTGTTTTGTTTTTTAATTTTTATTGGAGTATAGTTGATTTACAATGTTGTGTTAGTTTCAGGTGTACAGCAAAGTGAATCAGTTGTACATATATATATACGTTCACTCTTTTTTAGATTCTTTTCCCATATAGGTCATTACAGAGTATTGAGTAGAGTTCCCTGTGCTTTACAGTAGGTCCTTATTAGTTATCTATTTTATATATGGTAGTGTGTATGTGTCAATCCCAATCTCCCAGTTTATCCCTCCCCCCTGATAACCATAAGTTTGTTTTCTACATCTGTGACTCTATTTCTGTTTTGTAAATAAGTTCATTTGCATCATTTTTTAGATTCCACATATAAGTGACATCATATATTTGTCTTTCTGTCTGACTTACTTCACTTAGTATGATAATCTCTAGTTCCATCCATGTTGCTGCAAATGTCATTATTCTGTTTATCTTTATGGCTGACTAATATTCTGTTGTATATATGTACCACAGCTTCTTTATCCATTCATCTGTCAATGGACATTTAGGTTGCTTCCATGTCTTGGCTATTATAAATAGTACTGCTGTGAACATTGGGGTACATGTATCTTTTCAAATTAGAGTTTTTTCTGGATATATGCCCAGGAGTGGGATTGCTGGATCATATGGTAGTTCTATTTTTAGTTTCTTAAAGAACCTCCATACTGTTCTCCATAATGGTTGTACCAATTTACATTCCCACCAACAGTGTAGGAGGGTTCCCTTTTCTCCACACCGTGTCCAGCATGTATTGTTTGTAGACTTTTTGATGTGCATGGTTCATTTCTAGTGGACAGTTCCACTTTAAGGCATTGTGCTCCAGTGCTTAGATCTCACGGCAGAAAAGTGCTTTGGACCCTAGTTATGAGATCCCCTCTCCCTGCCACTCCCCCAAACTGAATTGCAATCAGACCCAAATTACCAGCGCCACTGTTTTACTTTTCGGAGATAGACACTGATTACATATAGGGGCCAAGATACTAGGTGAGGGGACTGACACATACAGAATCAGATATGAATCTTGCCCTTGGAAAACTTACCATTGAGTAAGGGCGAAACAATGTAAACTTGTAAATATTGTGTATGGTAGGAACTTGCCTGTCTTAAGAGAAGTACAAAAGGAGTGGGGTTTATTTTCACAGGGGAAATGGATAACTGCTAGCTGGGGAATCACGGAGGTGGCAACTGAGCTTGGAGCTGAGGGGCAGCGTACTGCAGTTAGTCCAATGGTCCGAATTATTATCATGCGCGTCCCCTGCTGCCCTCACCCCCTGATATTTTAACCTTAATTTTAGGTACAACATTCCTTATACACACATATGCTGACAGAGTAAATAACAAAGTTACTTTGTGTGCCTCAGTATCCCCATATATCTGATATGTCCCTTAAGGACATTAGTTCCTGTGGAACAGTCCCCATAGGAGATATTCAGATACCCATTGGGTCACCTACAAAATATCAACAGTCATTAAGAACAAGATTTTAGGGGGTAACTTATTATTGTTTTGCTGTAATGTGCCAACACAGGCACCGTCTGAGCTCAACTAGTCCTCCAACTTTCTTTCTCTTATGCCGTTTTATGTCCTCATGTTCTACAGACAGCCCCATTTATAACAGTGTGATTGAGTGGAGTGGAGGATGAGTGGGACTGTGAACAAACCTAAGGGGATCCGTGAATCTGGTAGTACTTGTGCCTCATGGGTCCTAGTGAGGAAGCAAACCACCAAATTAGAAGTGACTGTGGGTTGTGTATTGAGATTTGGAGTATGTTTAGTGTTATGAGGCCACAGCTGTACAGAGTTTCCAGAATGACATTTGTGTGTTCATGAGTGACATGGAAGTACAAGTGGCTAAAGGGTAAGCCTACATAGAGAGAACCTTAAACAATCTCAAGATATTTGCTGGGAGTGAAGTGATCTGTGCCCTCAAAGGTGACATGGACCTAGCAGGAATTGTCACCAGGTCCAAAAGAGTATTGTGAACGAGATCAAAGTGTAGGTACAGGGACTTCCCTGGTGGTCCAGTGGTTAAGACTCCATGCTCCCAATGCAGGGGGCCCGGGTTCGATCCCTGGTCAGGGAACTAGATCGCACATGCTGCAACTAAGACCTGGCACAGGTAAATAAATAAATAAATCTTTTTTTTTAAATTGTAGGTACATAACAGTAGGTGTGCCACAGATCATTTGTTAAAATTCTTTTTGTGCCCTGTATTTTGTATTGAAAGTTTTGGGCTACTCCAGCCTGCTATCTTTCTCCATGATGTTAGTTCATATACTTCCAGTTGTTGCCTTGACATAGCAAGCACTTCTAACGGTTTA
Organism: Delphinapterus leucas; assembly: GCF_059928025.1. Lineage (NCBI taxonomy): Eukaryota > Metazoa > Chordata > Mammalia > Artiodactyla > Monodontidae > Delphinapterus > Delphinapterus leucas. The sequence goes on from NC_143150.1 coordinate 113,929,597, forward strand.
TAAAATAAATTTTACCACAACAGGAAGGAAAAAATTGTTCCTTCTTTCCTGCAGTTGCAGAAATGCAGACGGCATTTTGCATTATAAAAGTATCCTATAAGTGTTATTTGTGACTCAGGAGTCTCAAGAAAAGACACTCAGACTTGAGAGAATGTTGCTGTGGCCTATGAAGGTTCTTATTAGCTTATAAAAATTGTAATTGTAATTCCAGTTATCTTCTTTACAAATCTGATGCCTTGCCATTAATATTTAAATTGGATTCTCTGTTTTATAAAAAGTATAAGAGCATGCGAAGTTTTTTCTTTAGAACAAAAGGGAATCTATGGCAGCACACAAAGAGATAAAAAATAATTACTGCCACAGGTTGGGTTCCCTAGGAAGCAGACAGAATTTAGGTTGCAGGATGCTTCTTAAGGAGTGTCACTGGGACCAATCCCTTCGGAAGGAAGGGGGTGGGGGACAGAAGCAGAATTGGGTGGATGGAAAGGATGAGTTATGATGCTAGCCTGACAGTTGCCTCAGCCAACCCCAGGAAAGTACCTTCTGAGTTGTCCTGAGTTAGCCAGGCCTTTCTACTCCCACATAATCAGTCTTTGGATACCGGCCACCATGCAGTAGTGTGCTGGAGCTAGCTCACCCCGGCTCCCATGAGCTGACTGTGTGCGTTCCCAGCTCTGCATTCAGTGAAGTCAGTCACATCAGTAGCATGAAATCAGCAATGGAGGGAGTATTTATGTCATGAAAATAAAAAATCAGTTAGCAAAGGTTGCAAATCAGAGTTTGTTTGCTTGTTTTACTGGAGAGACCATTGTTAAACATTTACCAGAACACCATTGCTACCACAAGAAGGAGTTTGGTCTTGAGTGAGTCATGTCTCTGAAACTGAGGCAATCCTAAAGGTGCTGAGGGTGGAAGGCTGTATTCTGACAGCACTTCCAGCAGCTGGGACTACACGGTGTCCACCACATCTATGATTCTGTTGATTTTCTGTTGAAACAAAGAGCTTAAAGAGTCTTTGATTCATTTAAGTTAACAAATGATGTCTCACAAGCTGGAGAAGTAAACTGAACAGGGAACAGATGACTAAGTATGGTGAACCCACACTGAGCTCAGTTATGAGAAGACAAAGGAAAACAATTTAACCTTCTTTGGGGACTTCATGACGATTGTGGATACTTCTGGATTATGCCTCTATGTTGTTGGGAACTATGTCACTAAGTTTTTATATCTTGGGAATTGCCCTAAAAATCTCAATTTTTGAAATAGCCTCCTCTCAGTATTCTAGTTCCTGGGAGCACTTGGCTTCCAGGTGAACACAGTTTTCTTAAGAGTGTTTTATAGATTTTATTTGCCCTCTTGGAAATAGAGGTTACTTAATGCCCAATAATAGTAATAGTTTTTTTTTTAATTTAAGTAAATATCATGGGCTAAGCACAGGTTCTATGTATTTTATACATCAACTCCTTTATTCTTATAACAGACTCACGAAGTAGGTGCCATCAGTATCATCCCCATTATGCATAGAAAGTCAAGTCACACAGCTAATGAATGATGGAGCCAGAGTTTGAGTCCAGAAGTCTTTTCTTTAGAGATCACACTTTTAACCACTATGCTATACTATTGGGTTGGCCCAAAAGTTCATTCGGGTTTTTCCATAACATCTTATCAAACGAACTTTTGGGCCAACCCAATATATCTCAACATAAATTTACTTCATAAACTACATCTCTTCATTTTTTGCCTGTCACCGGAACCCAGCAATGTGCCCCTGCCTAAAATTATACAGTAGGATAGTGGAAGGAGTATGACTGAAACTCAGAATCTAGTTGTCACATAGCTAAGCTATCTTACCTCCTATGCCATTAAAAGAAGTTCATGTAAAAAGAGAGTGTTATCATGTGAGATGTTACCCTTCAGTTATTTTGCTCTTCTCATTGAAAAATTCTATCTACTATCAAATGCTGTTGGCTCTTAAGTTGTCTTCTCTTGAGAGAGAAGGTGGAGTGTAGACAGCAGTGTTTCTCCAACTTCAATATGAAAATTAGTCAACTGGGGATCTTAACTAAAATGTAAACCCTGATTCTGTTGACTAGGGTGGGACCAGTTGTTATGCTTTTCTACCAGGTGCCCTGTTGATGCAGGTGCTGTGGTTCTCCAGACCACCTGTTGAGTAGCAAGGACGTAGGGTAGACGAGCTCCCCCTAGAGGCTAATGGTGATGCTTGTTAGGAAAAAATGGAAGATTGCACAAAAACAGGATGGGAGAAAATTAGTTTGGAGGAAGTACAAGTGAAAAAACATTTAGTGCGTTTTGTTTCATTTCAAGTAAAGGGTGATGCAGCATGACCAGTAAAACACGTGAGCTGAGAGATATGGGCACATTGCACCCAGAGTTGTGTATTCGGTTCTGGCTAATAAGCAGAAGTGTAAATGTTCCATCTCCAACCCTAAGGTTCTACAATTATAACGGTTATGGCAGGCGTCGTGTTTTTCACATGTTCAAAACAGAAAAACTTACCAACTTACTATCAACTTTCCATTATTTGTACATAACTAACCTACTTTGTAGATGATCCTCTAGAAACTCATTCATCCTTCATTATGTTTTAGGTTGCTTTCCTCCACTCTCAGTTTGCATGTGTCCTGAGATCATTAATTAGTTTAATGTCATCTTAAAGAAACACAGTAAAGAATACTTCAAAGTCAAATTCTATTATTATTTAATTAGAACCTGTTTGGAATTTACATTTGGGGCATGGATATAGTGGAGTGTGTGTGTGTGTGTGTGTTCATAATTTCCGCAAGAAAAAAATATAGGTGTGTAATGTTATGCCCTTTAACAAATCTGAACCATTAACCAGCACCTTAAGATCTCTCTATATTGGATTGAGTGAACAAAGATATACGTTTGATTTATTAAAATCTTTGAATAAATTTAACTCATCTCTGTAGAAAAATATTCTGTCCTTAAGAATGAAGATTTTCAAAGCTGCTCTTGTGACAAGTTAGATCATCTGGAAGATGAGGGATTGAATGGGTAAAGAAACCAAATTTTAGAGACGCGCCCAAATTTGACAGCTCACCTGTATCGGGCTGTCATTCAAAATGTTAACTGAGAAAAGCAATTAACACTTCACCTGTATGAGCTAACATGTTTATTCATTAGTAAGGTTAAAAACCTATTTTGTATTTTATGGAAGATTTATGCAAATAATAGAAAGCAATTAAGATGTTTCTTGCCCAGATGTCGCTATCAATTACAAGACAGGTTCCTATAGATTGAAGATGAGCATGGGGCTTACTTAGAGGGAAGTTAAAAAATATAATCAAGGGGCTTCCCTGGTGGTGCAGTGGTTGAGAGTCCGCCTGCCGATGCAGGGGACACGGGTTCGTGCCCCGGTCCGGGAGGATCCCACATGCCGCTGAGCGGCTGGGCCCGTGAGCCATGGCCGCTGAGCCAGCACGTCCGGAGCCTGCGTGTCCGGAGCTTCTGCTCCGCAACGGGAGAGGCCACAGCGGTGAGAGGCCCGCGTACCGCAAAAAAAATAATCAAGTGTACATATGACAGAAAAGTACTTATTTGAGAATGAAAACAAAAATGAAACCTATTTCACAATTTGCACACTTAATGTCTGGAAACCTAAACTCTGATGTGGCTGAAAGATCTGAAGAAAACTATTTACCACTGTGAGATAAGGTAAAGCATGTCAGAATGAGTTGGGAGAGAGAAGAGCTAGAGAAACAGGCAGACAAGCCAGGAGGCTGACAGCATGAACCTCCAACTGAATTTGAATGAGGCCTGGGTAAAGAGAGACTTCAAGAAACGCTGGAACTGAACCACTGAAGAGCAAAGAAAGGAAAGGAAAGCGTGTAAAGGAAATCTTCAGGTACCCATGGCACAAGTGATTTCAAGAACTCTCGAATCGGGGCAGATAAGTCCCTGTTTCTACAACCCAGCTTACAGACAAGCTGGAGATGGTTACCTGACAACCGCCTGAAGTGCCCAAGGGGTTTGAGAGGAGACTTGGGGAAGGAGGGCCTACAACCAGGCTGGGGCCGAGTCATGTCTGTGATTACAAACAAACAAAAAAGCTACTCCTCAAAGTTGGGCTTTTTGTTTCTTTTTAATGTTCAGAAATACAGGATGAAATCATGCAAGCGTGTCTGCCTCCCTTTTCCAGGAAAGTTACTTATTCATGAAAATGTTTTTCTCATTTTCACTTCTAACTGATAATGTCATAGACGCATTTCCTCAGTACTTATATTTTTCATATTAGTGTGTCTGAGTAACCATCTGGTTTGCCATTGGGACTACAGAATGAATCTGTTTTGCTTTTTCTGGGGAAGACCAAAGGTGATCTTCTAACTCATGAAATGCACTTCATGGGAAGCACAGATCGCTTATGTTTAGGTCTCTGGTTCTCATCCCATGCTATACCTTAGAATCGCCTGGGGAGTATTTTACTGGTGCCTTGGTCCCCTCCTTGATAAATTTTCCTTTTATTACTGTGGGGTGGTGCTGGAGCTTTGGCACTTTTGGAAAAGTCTGCAAATGATTTTCATGCACAGCCAGGGTTGAGAACCAGTGGTGTAGATATGGAGGGCACAATATCAAATAATAGCGTAATATAGTATTTGCAAGGAAGAAAAAATAAAATTTAGAAATAAACTATTCAGACCATACCATGCCGATACTAGTGACAGCAATGGAAAACTTCAAAGAAAATCGTAATCATCACAAGAAGTGCTGGTGCTTAGACCGAGCGCTCATTAAGAGAAACAAGAATTTAACTATTTTTCATAGGTCTCACTTTGATAATTTTTACAGATTCATCTTTTCAATATGATCAACTGAGTAAGAAAAAGGAAACTAAGATATTCTCTTATTAACTAGCGTATTTCATTAGCAGCGGGGAAGAAAGAGATGAGTGATTGTTTCCTGTCTAACAAATTGTATTTCCTATCAATATGAAGTGTAATTTTATTAGACCAGTCCTGCAGAACTTCTTAAATTTTCACAAGCATTATGCTAGTAATTCATATAATTTTCCACCAGGTGGATAATGATGCTTGGATTGTGGCCTCACCATATAAAGCAGGGGCCAAGAAATTACTCCTGTAAAGGGCCAGACAGTAAATATTTGAGGCTTTGTGAGCCATACAGTGTGTTGGAACTACTCAACTCTGCCATTGCAGCCATAGACAATATGTAAACAAACTGAGGTGACTGTTCCAATAACACTTCATTTACAAAAGCAGGTGATAGGCCACATTTGTCCCATTGGCCATAGTTTGCCACCCCCTAGTATAAATAGGTAAACTCTCTTTACTTGGTGTGCTAAATTCACACATCAATCTGTTTTTCTATCCAAAAATGTAACTATCAAAATCTAGTATATGAGGCTTAAATATCATCATGACAAGCCCTAGAACAACATTAAGGAAATACGAAACTCTAGGAGCAACTTTTCTCATTAACTTTTAACCACTTTCATTGCGGCTTAATTTTGTTTCTATTCTCTTTCCAAGTTAAAAGTAGAAGTCACATTTCTCAATCATCCTAGAATATTTTAAAAGCCAGAAGCCTATTTGCTATATAGATACTGACAACAATGGTTTTCAGTTCTTACGGTTCAGGGCTTTAGAATTCTTGGCCTGTCCTTTTTTCTGCTTCCCTGACTTGAACTGCCTGCTTACAGTTATCACAGAGTAGATACGACATTTCCTTATCGCTCCCAGTAGCTTTTGGAGCGCCTCCTTTGACTCCCATTTATTTTTCCTGCCCTGTGGCAAAACCATCAGGAAAGAAAAACAATTGCATTGTGGAACCATGACTTTGCATAAAAATCCTATAACCCATCTTTTCCAACCGATGTTTTCCCTGGAACCTAACTTTATAACCTACCTGAGTAGAGGCCCAGTGCCCTCACCACTCGAAACTCATTGTCACAGCAGGCAGATGGAGTACAGAAATCCCAGACAAGTTTGATTAGAGGTGCCCCTGTATATGTGTATATGATCTGTATTTAATTCATTGAATGGAGATCATGGAGGTGAACGGGTGGCAGTTTGGGGAAGAACTGGTGCCAGAATGGTCTATCAGCCCAAGAGTAGATACGATGCCAGGGCAGGTCTGGGTGGAAAGGGCCTGAAAGGGTGGCCCCTCTCCCTGGCTTCCTGAGCAGACATAAAAAACAGGTAAATGCTTCCTAAGTCCTTCCTTCCAAAGGGCATGGATGTAAGAAAGAGCAAGACAGAGAGCAAGAGAGAGAGAAAGAGAGAGAGAACCAGCCAGTCAGCTAGCCATCCATGGGACCTGACAGTCAGATGTAGAAAACTCAGATTAAGAATCAGAGCCCACACCATTGTAAAGCAAATATACTCCAATAAAGATGTTTAAAAAAAAAAGGAAGAATCAGAGCCCAGAAGAGCAACAGACATCTCTGCAGATGAAGCAGAAATAAAGGGCATTGCCCAGCCAGAGGAAATTAGTTATATGCCAGCAAAAGATAACGACAGAAGATGGCTGCAGACAAAACGCCCACTCCCCTTAATGCCTGAAAGCCACATAAACATTCCCCCCCCTCTGTTTCCAGAACTTAGCTGCCATTTCACGGAGAGAGGACAGAAGAGGAAAAATTCTAAATTGGTTTTAAAAGTATTGAAATGACTCAGTTACTCTGAATACCTAATATTAAGTTTTTGCCACTAGCTGTAATAGAGGTTCAAGATAAAAAATAACTTTAATTTTGGTAAATTATATGAGAATGTCACAATTTGCACACTTAATATCTGGAACTATAAAATTTGTTCCTGCTACCTATGCCTGAGGAGATTGCAAGGAGTAGAGTTGGAAGGATCAGCATTCAAAATAAAGAAAATTGACTCATAGGTCCAGTTGATATGTGTATAGCCCAATATGGGGATCCTGGCCTGAACACAACCATTCTCTACTTTTCAGCCCTCATCCTTTCCAGGAGGATTTCTTGGTATATCTCATATAGTAACGAAGGCTTTGGTACAGTCCTCACCACCCAATAAATTTAGCAAGAGTTATAAAGACAGACAAAGGTGGGTGTGTACAGCTGAAAAGAAGTATCTTGGAAAGGAATATGCTTAGGACATTGATGAATCCTGGTAAGGCTGCCTAGCCTGCTGACAGTGGCACAGGCCTGGCTTGTGCTAAAGGGACTCTTTTTAAAAAAAAATTTTATTGACATATACTTGATTTACAATGTTGTGTTAGTTTCAGGTGTACAGCAAAGTGATTCAGTGATATATAGATATAGTTATAGATTCTTTTTTATGTTCTCTTCCACTATAGGTTATAACAAGATATTGAATATAGTTCCCTGTGCTATACAGTAGGCCCTTGTTGGTTATCTATTTTATAGACAGTAGTGTGTGTATGTTAATCCCAAACTCCTAATTTCTCCCTACCGCCCTTTCCCTCTAAAGGGACTCTTGATCACCCTAAAACTAAATCAGGAGCCACAAGTGTGTAGCGAGGAGATCTAGGGCACCACATTCCTAAATCAGTCCCACAGCAAAGACCACTCCTTGGAAAACCCATTAAAAACCAGCTCAGGGCTTCCCTGGTGGTGCAGTGGTTGAGAGTCCGCCTGCCGATGCAGGGGACACGGGTTCGTGCCCCTGTCCGGGGAGATCCCACATGCCGCGGAGCGGCTGGGTCCGTGAGCCATGGCCGCTGAGCCTGCGCGTCCGGAGCCTGTGCTCCGCAACGGGAGAAGCCACAACAGTGAGAGGCCCGTGTACCGCAAAAAAAAAACAAAAAAAAAACAGCTCAGCACTTACACATGGCCAAAGAGACTAGCCCAGATGATGCCACCCAATCAGAAGACCTCAGAGACTACTTTGTTTCCTCAATAGAGGCCACAGAGGCTTTTCAGTTTTCAGCTAAAAGAAAAAAACGTACCCCAGATTTCCTCCTGCAAGCCTCATTCCCCAGACCATAAGCCCTGTGTTGGATGAGGTTCCCTGCTAGGCAGGAAAATTTTCATGCAGGGCTCACTATTTGGGCCGAGAGTCTTACCTTTCTTTTGAAAAACAGTTGTTGGGTTTTTTTTTTCAGGTGTACAATGTAATGATTCAATATTTAGATAGATTGTAAAATGACCACTGCAGTAAGTCCAGTTAACATCTATCGCCATGCATAGTTATATTATTTTCCTTGTGATGGGAACTTTCAAGATCCAGTCTCCTAGCTACTTTCAAATATGAAATACAGTATTATTAACTGTAGTCACTAAGTTGTATATTATATCCCCATGGCTTTTTCTTTTTATAACTGGAAATTTATACCTTCTGACTCCCTTCACCCATTTCCCATTTCGCTCTCCTCCCACCCCCACCTCTGGAAACCACTAAACTGTTCTCTGTGTCTCTGAGTTCCGTTTTGTTTTGTTTGTTTGTTTGTTAGATTCCATATGCAGAGTCTAAATGATATTTAGGTATTTATAAAGGTATATAAATAAAGGTATTTATCCTTTTTCACCTGACTTATTTCACTTAGCAAGATTTCATCATTTTTTATGGCTGAATAATATTCCATCGTATATATAGACCACATTTTCTTTATCCATTCGTCTACTGATGGACACTTAGGTTGTTTTCATATCTTGGCTCTTGTAAATAATGCTTCAATGAACATGGGGGTGCGTATACCTTTTCAAATTAGTGTTTTCGTTTTCTTCAAATAAATACCTAGAAGTAGATTCGCTGGATTGTATGGTGGTTCTATTTTTAATTTTTTGAGGAACCTCCATACTGGTTTGCATAGTGGTTGTATCAATTTACATGTCCATCAGCAGTGCGTAAGGGTTCCCTTTTCTCCACACCCTCACCCAGACTTACTATTTTATTTATTTTATTTTTGGCTGCGTTGGGTCTTCGTTGCTACATGCGGGCTTTTCTCTGGTTGTGGCGAATGGGGGCTACTCTTCATTGCGGTATGCAGGCTTTTCATCACGGTGGCTTCTCTTGTTGTGGATCACGGGCTGTAGGTGCACGGGCTTCAGTAGTTTTGGCACACGGGCTCAGTAGCTGTGGCTCGCGGGCTCTAGAGTGCAGGCTCAGTAGTTGTGGCACATGGGCTTCATTGCTCCACAGCATGTGAGATCCTCCCGGACCAGGACTCAAACCCATGTCCCCTGCATCGGCAGGCAGATTCTTAACCACTGCGCTACCAGGGAAGCCCAGGACTTATTATTTCTTTTCTTTTTTATAATAGCTATTTTAACAGGTGTGAGGTGATACCTCAGCGTGGTTTTCATTTGCATTTCCCTGATGACTAGTGATGTTGAGCACCTTTTCAGGTACCTGTTGGCATTATGTATGTCTTCTCTGGGAAAATATCTATTCAAATTCTCTACCCATTTTTAAATCAGATTTTTTTCCCTGAGTTGTATGAGTTCTTTGCATATTTTGGATATTAACCCCTTATCCACATATAGGATTTGCAAATATTTTGTCTCATTCTGTAGGTTGCCTTTTCATTTTGTTGATGGTTTCTTTTGCCACGTAGAAGCTTTTCAGTTTTTTGTAGTCCCACCTGTTTATTTTTGCTTTTCCTGCCTTTGCTTTTGGTGTCAGATCCAAAAAAATCATCTCCAAGACCAATGAGAAGGAGCTTACTGCCTACATTTACTTCTAGTATTATAGTTTCAGATATTGCATTCAAGTCTTTAACCCATTTTGAGTTGACTTTTGTGAATGGTGTAAGAGAGTGATCATATTTCATTCTTTTGCATATGGCTGTTCAGTTTTCCCAGCACCATTTATTGAAGAGACTCTCCTTTGCCCATCATATATTCTTAGCTCCTTTGTCATAAAGTAATTGACCATATATATGTGGGTTTATTTCTGGGCTCTATATTCTGTTCCACTGATCCATATGTCTATTTTTATGCCAATACCAAACCATTTTGATTATTATAGCTTTGTGATATAGTTTAAAATCAAGGAGCATGATGCTTCCAGCTTTGTTCTTCTTTCTCAAGAGTTCTTAGGCTATTCAGGGTCTTTTGTGGTTCCATCTGCATTTTAGGATTGTTTGTCCTATTTCTGTGAAAAGTCCCATTGGAATTTTGATAAGGATTGCATTGAACCTACAGATTGCTGTGAGTATTATGGACATTTTAACAATATTAATTCTTCCAATACATGAGCATGAGATATCTTTCCATTTATTTGTGTCTTTTTCAATTTCTTTCATTAACGTCTTATAGTTTTCAGTGTACATATCTTTCACCTCCTTGGTTAAATTTATTCCTAAGTATTTTATTCTTCTTGATGCATTTGCAAATGGGGTTGTTTTCTTAATTTCTCTTTCTGTTAGTTCATTATTAGTGTATAGAAACCAACAGATTTTTGCATATTGATTTTGTATTCTGCAACTTTACTGAATTTACTTATTCTAGCAGTTTTTTGGTGGAGTCTTTAGGGTTTTCTATATACAGTATCATGTCATCTGCAAGTAGTGACAGTTTTACTTCTTCCTTTCCAATTTGGATGCCTTTTATTTCTTTTGCTTGCCTAATTGCTCTGGCTAAGACTTGCATTACTATGTTAAATAAAAGTGGTAATTTGCTCTGGCTAGGACTTCCACTACTATGTTGAATAATAGTGGTAAGAGAAGAGTGGAATCCTTGTCTTGTTCCTGATCTTAGAGGAAATGCTTTCTGCTTTTCACTGTTTAGTATAATGTTAGCTGTTGGCTTGTCATATATGGCCTTTATTATGCTGAGATACATTCCCTCTATACCTGCTTTGTCAAGAGTTTTGATCATAAATGGATGTTGAATTTTATAAAATGCTTTTTCTGCATCTGTTGAGATAATCATGTGATTTTTATCTTTTGTTAATGTGGTGCATCACATTAGTTGATTTGCAGATGTTGAACCATCCTTGCATCCCTGGAATAACTCCCACTTGGTCATGGTGTATGATACTTTTGAGGCAGTGTTGAATTTGATTCACTAATATTTTGTTGAGGATTTTTGCACTTATGTTCGTTAGGGATATTGGCCTGTAATTTTATTTTCCTGTGCCATTCTTGTCTGGTTTTGGTATAAGGGTAATTCTGGCCTCAGAAAAATGACATCAGAAGTGTTCCCTCCTCATCTATTTTTTGGAGCAGTTTAAGAAGGATTGTTATTAATTCTTCCTTGAATGTTTGGTAGAATGATTGGGTGTTTTTGTCAGTCCTGTACTATTATCTACATAAAATATTTTAATGGATACTTTTTTATATTTAGCCTCATCCTAAGAAATATCTATTGTCACAGTTTTGACCTGCTAGTTATATTTTTCTACTATCCCTTAAAATAAATACTTAGTAATTTAAATGTTTTTCTATGCACTACCTGGAATCATCACACATTGGGAAACGTAAAATTATGGCACCAGTTGTAGTTTAGGGTGCTTTCAAACAGAAAACTGATGCCTACCTCTATTCCCTACCAATTTTTTTTGGTTCCCTTCATCTTTCCCTATTTTCCAATCCACAATGATAGAAACCTAATAAGTGGAAACTGTGTGGAATATGTAGATATATGGAACCATGCTAATCCCTGATTTATGATAAATTTCAAATTGTTGACTGTGATAGTTAATTTCATGTGTCAACTTGGCTGGGCCACAGTGCCCAGATATGAGGTCAAACATTCTGAATGTTTCTGTGAGTGTAGTTTTGATGAGATTGATATCTAAAACATTGGACTTTGAGTAAAGCAAATTGTTCTCCTTAGTGTAGGTGGGCTTCATCCAATCAGATGAAGGCATGAATAGAACAAAAGACTGAGCTCCCCCAAGCAACAGAACATTCTGCGGCAGACAGCCTTCAGACTTAAACATTGGCTCCTCCTGTGTCTCCAGCCTGCTAGCCTCTGCCATCAGATTTTGTACTTGCCAAACTTACACAACTACATGAGCCAGTTCCTTTAAAAAAAATTACACACACACACGCACATACATACATACATACACACACATCCTTTCGTTCTGTTTCTCTGGAGAACCCTGATGAATGCGGTTGACTTGTGGGGAAAAGTTTAATAATTTTACATTATACCAATCAGTTAATAAACAAGCATTGATTGAGGGCCTACTTGTGCTTTGGATGATATCAGAAAGTACATAAGATATAATACAGCCCCTGTCCTCTTTTTCTCACAGTGACAGGCCTAATTATTATGGTGAGGAGAAGAGGATAATTTGGGAAACACAGGAAAATACTGCAACTTAAGGCATTTTCCTATAAGTTATATGAGTTTGATCTGGAAATGGATTCCTTTGAATCAGAAAAGTTCAGGATGAGGCAGGTTGCATGACATCAGTAAAACTTGCTAGGATTCTGTGAACCATGCTTGTCTTTGAATATTCTGCATTACTTTAGGACTACAAAATGCATGGCTGCTGAAAAAGGAGCACTAGGTAAGGAAATAGTCAAAAGAAAACTCTGGAAGGAATAAAATTCTACAGTAAAAGCTCTGGTTTTTATTCTCTGATCAAGAGAAATGCAGATGGTTTAGAGTTGGAGTCTCTCTGTGTCTCTCTCATTCATACCCTCACACATACAAAAGTGACAGAGAATAGAAAAGCACACAATACCGGGGTTCAGCTCAGATCCACAGATGCTAGGACAGTGGCTACAATACCAGTGCTTTATACAAAAGTCTCAGTTACCTCCTTCAACCCAGGCCACAGAGTAGATGGGGGTTGTGTAGTCTCCAATGGGATGAGCAGAAAAACCTCTCTTGAAAGGCACAGTGAGTCCCAGCTTTAAACACTGTGGCATAGCTGTGGACTCCCCAGAGAAAAAGGCAGCCAACAAATCTCCCCCACAAAGAGTAATTAGGATTTCTGAGACAGAGCTCAGAGCTGTGTCTGAGGCAGAGAGAGCTAAGCACAAACAGCACCAAATACCGTAACCCCCTTGCACAAAAGTAAAGACATTCTCTTCATGTGGCAGGGTGGGGCTTCCAAGCCCGCACTGGCCTTTCACCATCATGATAAGAAACACGGGTTGCTGATGTAAAGGTCAGCAGTGTGCAGAGCTTGTTTCTACCCTAGTGAGGAGAGTTTCCCCCACTGAAGGCATCTGATTGGTTGCTGATGAGTCACAGATGCTGAAGTACACAGGCAGATGCATCTGATTGGCTGTCACCCTGTTTCAGCACTGCCGGCCCCCAGGTCTGTGATGGATGATACAGAAGGAGCAAAAGCTTTCATTTGGATCAATTAATATGATGAGATGGGGTGAGGGGAGCTACCTTCTCCCACATAGCTAACCTAATAGCTATTCCTGCTGCTTCATTTCCTCAGTGCTTGTTAGAAGATGCTTTTTAAAAAGTAGTTCAGTAGATGGGAAACTTTTGAATGCTGCATAAGTGTCAACTGTCCTTATTGTTTTGTTCCTTCTGCTTACATCAATGAGATGACGGTTACAAGCAGCAGGACAAATACAGAAACGGTCATGACGAAAAGCTCAGGGGGTACTCTGTCCAACAGAAAGGCTGGGGGAATAGGAGATAGAGCCTCGGGGACCCAATTCTAATCTTAGCCTGGTTTTGACGCTTGTCTCAGAAACCTCCAAGAGTCATCTACACGATAGATATTCTTTCTCTTTTTCTCTAATCTCAGTGCTATTTATTTCGAGAGGTACTTGAAGCTTGGGCTCTCAGACCACACAGTGGAGTCTCTCAGACATAGACTACATCCCAAATATTTCATTGCTAGATCATAAAAAAGATAATTACCGTGTGCACGGGGCTTTACATGCAATATTCATTTTGTATTCAAGGCAACAGTGCAAGTACATGCTGTTATCCCTATTTGTAAGATGAAGAGACTGAAAATCAGAATGTTAAGTAACATGTACAAAGGTTGTGAAAAAGTGAGGGAGCTAGAGGGGACCCCAGAACCTGCTTACTGATGGTGGCAACACAAGGAAGTGATAACCCCCATGGTCAGAGTCCAGGACTTTTGAGTCCTCACTTGTGGATCATTGAATCTGGACTTACTTATCAAACACTTATTGAGCTTTCTGTGTGCCAGGCCTTGCATGTGCTAGAGCTATAAAAATAACCGACATGTGGATTTTGGCCTCAAGATGCTTACAGGGCACTGAGGAAATGGGTCAATATCGTATGGTAGGATAAAGACAAGGCTATGCCCGTGGTAACATGGGAGTGCAGAGGGGGAGCAGCTCACCACCTTGAGTTCAAGGTTTTCAAACCATTCAACCTTTGTGGTTCCCCATCTTCATTTGACATGTTTTGCCCAGGCAGAGATCCTTAAGATAGTGTCCATGCACAGTGATCAGAGATACTTTGAAGCTTCTGTAAATGTCTATAAATTTGGTATCCATATGTGCGTTTTTAGATAAGAAAGGACCAGGTTCTGAAAGTGTTCCTTGACCCACAAAAAGCTAAAATCTCTGATGAAGCCTCTTTAATCTCTTCTACCTCTAACAATCTAACTATTTCACTGTGTCAAGCCAAGAGAGGTAGAAATGAAATAATGAAATATTAACAACAGTTTCTAGAAAATATAGCTTATACAAAAGTGGCACATAGGGCTTCCCTGGTGGCGCAGTGGTTGAGAGTCCGCCTGCCGATGCAGGGGACACGGGTTCGTGCCCCGGTCTGGGAAGATCCCACATGCCGCGGAGCGGCTGGGCCCGTGAGCCATGGCCGCTGAGCCTGAGCGTCCGGAGCCTGTGCTCTGCAACGGGAGAGGCCACAACAGTGAGAGGCCCACGTACCACAAAAAAACAAAACAAAACAAAACAAAACAAAAAAGTGGCACATAGATGCAGTGACAATTGTTAATGATCTAGATGTCCTTTTAGAAGCTTTCAAATCAAAGATCTCATGGCTACTGAGAGATCATAAATCCAAAGAATTTCTAATAATTTCTAATGGCTGTGCCATTGAGAAGTTTTGCTATAGAATTACCAAAAGAAAAGAGAAGAGAGAAGAGAAAAGAAAGAAGGGAAGGAAGGAAGGAAGGGAGGGAGGGAGGGAGGGAGGGAGGGAGGGAGGGAGGGAGGAAGGAAAGGAAAGAAGGAAGGAAGAAAAGGAGAGAGAAGAAAGAGACAAGAAAGAAAGGAAGGAAAGAAGGAAGAAAAATGCTGAAGGTCACACCTGGGATTTCAGAATCTCTTTTCTGCAAAAGATATTAAAGGCTTTTTATTTACTTTGGAGAAGATAATTAACCCTATGAAGCTATCAGGGGCCAATAAACCATTGAATCCAGATGAATTACCTCATGAAAGTTAAAGAATACATTGAGGGAGGTTAAAGAACATCTGATTGAGAGTCCTTTTATAACTCTTCATCCCAGCCAGCCCTGTTCTGTCTTAGGCAGTCATCCAGGTATCACAGCTGAAGCCTCCTAACTCTGACCAACGGGCTCAGCCAAGCCAGCCTGGGCACTTGGAGGTGGAAAGCGAAATGTTCTCAAGTCAGGGACAAATTAAATATCCCAGATCATGAGTTTGGAAGCTCCACGTTTTTTGACTTTGTGTCCCACTCTGACCTTGGATCAAAGCTCGAGAATCTTGGCTTCAGACTGTTCTTTAATTAATAATTGCTGGTTTGTCATTTGATGTATAGGGCTCTGCTTTGGTTCCTGCCTGTTTTCCTAGCAGGATTCTAGAATCCTTTGTTGATTCACCCCTTTCCTCCTTGAGATTGCGGTCTGTAAGAGAGGTGCACGCTACCACTGTTCCATCTGCAGTCGCTGCCGTAAGACCACAGGCTGACAAACATCCTTCTGAAACTAGCCGCTACTCCTTGTTCCTTACTTTAACCCCAGGCTCTTCTACCCTCACAGTTTGACTACTCTTAGCCATACCCTGACTGCTTTATTTACTACATGCTTTATTTAATACATAGGTCTTAGTTATTTGATGTGCAGCCCTTCCCTATGCTGCCTGATCCCTCTTTCTGCCCAACAGGAGGTCACATATGGTGTCTGGGCTGTAACACTGAGACCACAATACAGCACCAAACAATGCAATGATAGAGCAATACACTGTGAGAAACAACTAGAATTTATCACATTAATGAAAGGTCAAAAGCAAATTCAGGAAGTTTAGAGATCAGATAATCCATCTTAAACCATAAAGAGATGTGGAACAGTGTTCAGGGAAAGGATTATACAGCATTAGAAATGCATAATGGTTAACAAATCATTACTGATTTATAAAAAGAAGTCCCAACTTAATAAGCATGTGTTATTTTAACAAGTACAACGCAAGAAGCAAGATAAAAGCAAATTAAGGGACCTCATGTATTTCCCCTAAAAGCTGAATGCCGTTCCACCCAAAAGATTAATATGTGATGACAATCATGTACACATTTACATGGCATTAAATAAATGTCTTGAGAGCAATTACAGGGTTGAAAACCAAGAATGATGGACAAAAATCACTGTCAGAGGAACTAGATGCTGAAAAGACCATTATCTGTTGGCAATTATTCATCTAGTGACTGGATATGTAACTTTCCTAGTAGCTAAACATTTACGGTTGTTGGGGGTGGAGAAGAGGTGGGTTGTACCTAGAAGTTTGGTAAGAGCAACATTTGAAAGTTGACACCCTCTATTTAATCTCTTTAGAATGAAAACTAGAAGGAAGCATGGGCCCTCGGCAAGGGTGTGCTTTACTGGGATCCCTAAGGAGGGATGAGTTTGCCCATGAAGAATTAATAGCATTCATTAAAGAAAGCGCACATGAGACAGCACTGAATATTCAGAAGCAGACTGGGAGAATGAAAAACCGGGTTCTGGAACCAAGTCTGCCATTTACCACCTATGTGGTGTTGGGCTACCTCAAGCCTCAATTTCCCCATCTGTAGAAGGAGGTACTTGGTCACTATGCTCTGTAAAAACTGTCCACCTCTGAGAGCCTGTTGTTATGTAGTTCTGTGACATGCATGTGAATCCTATTTAGTGATTGGTGCTCATCCTGGGGTTGCTACTGCTCCCGCCATCAGAGCAAAATTGAAATAGTTATTTTCTTATCTTTCCTCTTCTCAATTCTGCACCCATTTCCTCCATGTTAGTAACGACACTCCCAGTCTAGCACCACTGCATTGTCTACCGGGAGAATAATTCACACTGAGGAGACACTGGATACATGAGTCACCCTTCCCACTTTTCCAAAGAAGATCGGGAGAAAAGGTAATGCACAACACCAAGAAGTAAGTAGTCAATGCAAGGCATTCAAGCATCAAAGTCAGATGGTTGGGAGGCAATTTTGAGAGGGAAAGTTCCACAAGGCCAGTCCACTACCATAAATCCCTTTGCGCCTGTTTCTTCTGCCTTCAGTTTCAGAGCCTGAATCAAGATGTCTTCCACTGGTTCAGCGTTGACCAATATTTACATAGTCATAATAAGGTAAACAGCAATCATACATATACATATATATGTGTATATATAACAGTGGCAGAATTGGGGAAAGCAGAGAGCTGTAAGAGTTGAAGCTTCATTTACTATGTAAAAAAGTCAGTAGATGAAGTTTAAATTTCATCCATTAATGATAAATTTCAGCATCCAGGAATTAATTTCACAGAAATTTATTAAGTACCTGGCACCGCGGCTACCAGTGAATGACACAGACAAAAATTTCTGCCCTCGTGAAACTTACACATGGGTATAGTAAGGAGATTAACCAAGAGAAATAAATAAAATACAGCATGTATTAGGCAGGGATAAGTGCAGGAAATAAAGATATGAAGCATTGCTTCAGTGAGTTGCAATTTTAGCTAGAAAAGAAAGTCTTCATTGAGATAATGAATTTTAATTGAAGACCTCAAGGAAGTAAGGTAGTGAGTCTTGCATGTAGTACTGGGAAGAACATTCTTTCTAGGTACAGGAACAGTTAGTGCAAAGGTTCTTAGGTGGGAGCATCGTGTGTATTCAGGAAAGCAGTTTGCCCGGTACATTTGATGAACACCATGCCTCGTGTGTTTGAGGAACAGCAAGGGAGCCACTACACTGTAAAAGAGTGACTGAAAGGAAGAGATAAGTATTGAGGTCAAAGAATTAAGGGCCCATGTGATGTAGAAATATTAAGGTAAATAACAAATGAAACCCCTAAGAGTTGAATATGGTTGCATCTAGGGAACAAAATAGATGGGAAAGAGAGTTTTTTTGTTATAAGCCTTTTAACACTAGAATTACGTGCTTAAATGTGTTTGATTAAAAACAGAAATTATTTGTACAGTGTGCAGACCACAGTGTGGCAGAAAATGTGCTATAGGAGTTTAAGCTACAAATGATCCCCAAACCCGGAGCTTGTGGGAATTCTTCTCAGAGCAAATAGAACTTTCACTGGGCCTTGAAGGGTGGCTGTCATCTGGGTATCCGGAAAGGAAATTAAGAATGTCGCCATGGGACTCCAGAGGACCTAGGAGATCATGTAGCCCAGCTTAGTCATCTACCTGGCTATGAAGACAGAGAAATTTAGAAGGGAATAAAAGAATTTGCAAGGTCTCCCAGCTGGTTATTGGCACAGCTGGGACCGCAATCTCTGTCCTCTCTTCCTTCACGATAAATTCTCTATCGCATTCTCCACAAAGGCCGTCTTCAAACCTCCTCTACTCTCCTCGAACCTTTAACTCATCACCTGCTCCTCTCACCCTCTGCAGCTGATCTAGTCCCTTACTTCACAGAAAACATAGACATCAGATCGGAATTACCTTACCTTCTGGCTATCAGTCCTGTATTCCCTCTAGTCCTTTCCTCCTCCTATCCTTTTGTAATGGGAGATGTGTCCATCCTACATGGTTAAGAGTTCTGATACCATCCTTCCCTGTGGGGCTCCTGGGAAATTACTTCCGTGGCTGCTCTTCCTCCATTTCCTTTATGGACCGCTCTTCTTTAGTATATTTCTAATTGTTGATCTTTCCGGGGCTGTACCTGGGCCTCTTCTTTCGTCCTCTTCTTATTGCCCACGGGCAAGTTCTCCCTTAAACACAGCTTTATCGTTTTTATGCTGATAACTCCTAAGCCCTTAGCTCCAATTCTTTTTATTACCTTCAGGCTTGTGTGACCTGCTACATACCAGACATCGGCAGTTGGATGATCTATAGGCACTTCAAATGAGTCTAATGAAATTATCATCAACTCTCTTCCAAACCTGCTTCTCTTCCCTTGCCCCCTATTGCAGTGAATGGCACTATTGTCTATCTAATGGCCAAAGTCAGAAACCTAGAAATCATCCGAGGTTTTGACCTCACCCTTCTGTCCAACCAGCAAGCTCAAACCATTCCACTTCCCAAACATCTCTCACGGCCACCACCACTCCCATTGCCATTAAACTAATTGAAACTTCCATCTCGTCTCACCTGGATCACAACTGCAACCTCCTAACAGATCTCTCAACCTCATTGTTTGACCTCCTCTTTAGCAGTCAGGGAGAGGTTAGGGAAACAGAAGTTGCTCTATTTATGCCAGGTATACAGGGTTTGATGTAGGAAATGGTGCTCCATAAGTATTGGAATAACTGAGAGAGCAAAGGATAAGGAAGGTGATATTAAAGATCAGGGAAGTTGACACCTAAAGACTCAGACTGCAGCACATAGGCTCACCAGGAAGATGCTGTGAATGTCACATTTTCCCTTTGGTCTTATTGCGACTCCTTTAAGAAAATAATGCCTTTGCCTTCTGTTCTGCCTTCAAAATCTTGCATGACTGCCTCTCATTAATAAACTGTAATGTGAAACAATAAGTCGAAGAGTACTCTGGGAAATGTAGTAATGGAGAAGAGAATTGGAGAAGAGGTTGTAGTGATACTGAGTTGTCAACAGATTATCTTACCCTTCAATCCTATTCTCAAAAATGCAGTCAGAGCTTTCTATTAAAATATGTGATCATACCACTCCTGCTTAAAACTCCTCAATAACTTCTCATTTCTTTTAGGATAAAAAAAAACAGAAGGAAATGCTTTAATATTGTTCACAAGACCTTTATATGATCTTGCCCCAGCTTACTTCTCTAACTCATTTCTATGTCTTAGCTACCTTTAAAACCTCACAATTTAGTTTTTTTTCTTTAAAAAAAAAATTTAACATCTTTATTGAAGTATAATTACTTTACAATGGTGTGTTAGTTTCTGCTTTATAACAAAGTGAATCAGCTATACATATACATATATCCCCACATCCCCTCCCTCTTGATCCTCCCTCCCACCCTCCCCATCCCACCCCTCTAGGTGGTCACAAAGCATTGAGATGGTCTCCCTGTGCTATGCGGCTGCTTCCCGCTAGCTATCTATTTTATGTTTGGTAGCGTATATATGTCCATGCCACTCTCTCACTTTGTCCCAGCTTACATTTCCCCCTCCCCGTGTCCTCAAGTCCATTCTCTAGTAGGTCTGTGTCTTTATTCCTGTCCTGCCCCTGGGTTCTTCATGACATTTTTTTTCTTAAATTCCATATATATATATGTTAGCATATGGTATTTGTCTTTCTCTTTCTGACTTACTTCACTCTGTATGACAGTCTCTAGGTCCATCCATCTCACTACAAATAACTCAATTTCGTTTCTTTTTATGACTAATATTCCATTGTATATATGTGCCACATCTGAATGAGCATTTGAATGGGAAACCCTACGTGAAAAAAGATATTATGTTCTGTGTAGAGGAGATCAAGTTTGGCCAGAGAGGGACAATGTTTTGAATAACATTTAAAAGTAAGAAATTTGGATTTGATGTGGTAGGAATAGGTTCCTGAATAAAGGGACAACTTTAGTGAACAAAAAAAAATACCTTAAGAAATTTGGTCTTGGGATACTGCAAAGTAAGGGTAGGAATCTGAAGAGACATGCACCTAGGACTTTAACACAATAATAATGATGCAAAGTAAGAGGAGGGACAGATAGTGGTGGTAACCAAGGGGATGGAAGGCAAATGAGAAACCTCCTCATAAGCCTTTTGATGGCAGAATTAATTGGCCTTGGTAGGAGCATATACGAAGAGGAGGGACTAGGTAGGGTTTTTTTTTAATGGGAAAGGATGCTAATATGACTGATTTTTATAAATCTGAATTGGGGAGGAAAAATGATAGATACATTAGATTTGAGGGGTTGCTGGAAACAGATCCAATTAGTCAGGTAAATAATGCCCCAGAGTTAGCAGCTGGTTATGCTAAAATTATCCAGTTTGTCTGAATCGTCCATATAGTTGTACCGCCTCACACCTTCATTTTGTCCCCTTTAAAACAGCCTTATTTTACTCATTGCCGATTCCAAAGCATCGTGTTAAGCAGAAAACATTACCCAAGGGCAGCAGAGTTTAAGTTCAATGCTTTGTCTCTTCTTGTATGGAATGTGCACTCTTGACTACCGGTGCTGTCAAAAGCTAAAGAGAAAGTCACCTGGATTTGTGTCACAGGACTTCGTTTTTTGAACTCTCTTTTCCATCCTTCAAAGAGATTCCACAATATCATTTTAAATAGAATCAACAGTTCAAGATAAAAGGTGCCAGCTTAGGAAAAAAGGGCTCTTCATTGACAGAGATGTTATCTGTATTTTAAAAGTCAGTAAGTGCTAATTAAATTTACAGCAACATTAAGAAGGGATAAAAATAAATCTATATATAGAACAGAAACGGACTCACAGACATAGAAAAACAACTTATGGCTATCAAAGGGGAGAGGGAGGGAAGGGGAAGGGAGTATGGGATTAACAGATACAAACTACTGTACATAAAATAGATAAGCAACAAGGATTTGCTATATAGCACAGGGAATTACATTCAGTATCTTATAATAACCTATTATATAATGGAATATAATCTGGAAAAAATAATCAGTGTGCTGTACACATGAAACTAATGCAATATTATAAATCAACTATACTTCAATAAAAAATGGATGTTCTGAAGGGATAAAATTATCAGTATTTGTTTATGAGATGGGATTAGTTTTATATTTAAAAAAATAATGGAATCATCCTTTGCACTACTTCACGATTTTGCATCATTATCAGTCAGTGCTTCAAAGGGACACACATTATTTTCTTGGCCAGTGTCCTACATTCTATGAGTATTGATACCTTGCTCTCCTGAGAGAATAAGCATGTATCTGCCTGAACTTCTGGGAAAGTCAGAAAAGGGGAAGAGGAGAGTCAATTCTTTCTCACAGATTGTTTCTGTGTGGCTTCTTGGACTCATCAAAAGGAGGTAAAGCCAGGATGTGCTTGGGCCTCCATTGACTCATGAACAGGGCTTCTTTACTCTCTTAGAGAGTCTTTACTCTCTCTGCACGGCTTGGGGAGGAGCCAGAGGAGATGCCCTTTTACCACGGTGGTTATATCTTAGTTTAAGTCAAATGTTTGTTCTAACTTAGAGAGTCACCTTTTGGGGGGAGGGTGGATTCATACCCATAAAGACACCTTCTTTCTTCCTAGGTAACAGTGAGGCCACTAATAATTGAAAATACCAAAAAAAAATCATTCACATTGTTCATCAGGGAGGGAATAATAATGTTAAATTATGATAGCTAAAAGCATCTTGTTGTTATTATTTCAGCCTCACTATTAAGTCGCTATATGACCCGTATGCATGACTTTTAACCATACTGAGCTTTGGGTTGCCATGTCATCTACACTCCCTGTAGAAAAATGACTTGGGATTTAGAGCTATGTGATGAATTCAGTAGTATAAATCCACAGGTTTGTACTATTTCTTTATGGAATATAGACGATAAATTCCCCTTACAGGCAGCAGTAGAGTTGGGATTGTTGATGCAGCCTAGGGGCTTGCTAGTCCCAGCAGGAAGCACATTGACACTGGCAGAAATATATATATATATCTCTTAAAAATTGTGCATGTCCCTGAAATACATTTGAAGCATTACCAAATTTCTTGAGCCTATTCTTATATAAGCATCACATTCTTTTAAAGAAACAAAAATATACACTCTTTCATCAGTAGAGCAACCATAGACTTGTTTATTGCAATTCAGTTACAAATTCCCAAACAGTGTAACTGAACTAATGTCACTTTCGAAAATAAATGCTTTAAAACATCACGCTAATACCAATGCATAACCATCACTCCGTATTTTCACGCTTTTGTGAAATTGTTTATGTATTTCCTGCTTTCTTCTAAGAATTTAATACAGAACCTAACATGCTTGGTAGGCAAGTCGGATGAGGTATAGAAGAAGGCAGCATGCTAGAGTGGCTTGTGCCTTGTCTAGGCATCTAAAAACCTGGATTCAAGTTCTGACTCCGCCAGTTCATAGCATGTAGCAGGTAATCTCACGGCCCTGCTTGTGTCTCCTCACTCTGGTGCTTGGCTTTGCCCTCTCTACCTCACAGGCATGTTGCAAGGATGACAAGGATGAGAATGTAAGGTACGCATGTTGTCTGTATCTGAGTACCCATAGAAGGTATATATGTGGCTGAGCCCGGACTTCGACCTGTCAGCACCCGCACCTCTTTGTTTACGAGCATTCTGATCTGCTGGAGCTCACCTTGCTGCCAGTGAAGCAGGCTGGACGTGCTGAGTGAGGTATTATTGCCTCCTGGGTGCAACCCTCAAACAATGAGGATATAAAAACTCCATCTCCCTCAGCCTAAGTGGGATAACGCTGAGACACCTGGTCTACGCTAGCTCCAGAGTTTCCCCAGCGGAATTAAGTTCCAATCTTCCACAGTGGTGGTTGCCTTGATAAAGCACCTTGTATTGGCTTCCCCCCACTTCTGTGTCTCATTTCCCTACTTTCTCCTTTCCTTCTGGGGGAACCCAAAATACACATAATTGTTGGCCTTAGGAAGGTCAGCCAACTACTCAGTATCTCATGTAAAAAATGACAGAATTTGACAAAGCTTCTTTGTAGTTATAAAATTCTATTATTTTAATGTTTCCCTCACTTCTCATTTGAACTTGGAGAGAGGTATCTGAAATTTATAACTGGCACTAGTGACCGATTTGTGGTTTTCTTAATGCCTTTCCAAACTGTAGAAACTTAGGCAATGAAAATGCTCGAAATCAATAGTAATGGGAAGTCACATATTACAGTCCTTCCCAGCATATAGTTCCAGTTTTGAGTTTCCGCATTGTTTGATAGCACAGTTAGACCTTAACAAAAACAATGCATTATTCCCGATATACCTTGAAAAGCCCTTAAAAACCTATTTTCAGAAAACAGGACAAATATATACCCTATATGGCTACTCATACATAGACAATATGTATACCTTATATTTTCATCCTTTAATTAGTGTCATCCTTGCAACATACCTGTGAGGTAGAGAAGGTAAAGCTGAGTGACAGAAATTGCCAAATGAGAAAAACGAAGCTTAAAAATGTTCAGTGACCATTCAAGAGCTCAATACTTTCATGTCTAGGATCTGTGCATTTTCTGCCACATTCATTTCTTCCCATTATCAACAGTTCTAATATATATTGAAAGTGTCTGTATTCTGCTTGGTGGAGTTTCTTTTCAGGAGTCCTGTTTTCTGGACTGTGGTAATAAGAACATTGAAAATATGTTTTGTGGGAAAGGTCACTTCCCACTTGGGGGGTGTGCTGGAAATGGATGCCGCATTAGAGATTCCTTTTGCACTTCGTGGGCTATTATATTAAATGTCTTCTTATCTGCATTATCTCATAGCGTTACTGTTTAAGCATAGTATGCCTAATATTGGGCAACATACCCAGAGAATGTAATAAATGGAGAGATTTCAACCATGCAAATGAGAATCCTGTTTACCTCCCTTATGTCCCCTGCCCACTAGTGGATTTCTGAAATCCCTTCAGCTTAACAGTTTGATTCTTGCTAAAATAAAAATATCCTTGATATGTGTCACAGAGGAAGCTGTTTCCAGTCATTTTCACTATGAATTATTTTAGGCCCTTTTCTAAAAGCAGATCTGATAGAGGAAAGGGAAGCATTCACAGACTGATCATCTTAAACGGAAAAAAAAAAAAAGATAGAGGAACAATGGGGACAGTGATAGAGACAGAAGAGAGTGTGGAACACTTTCGTGCCACATCTGACTTCACTGTCTGCCTGAGTCCTAGACAAAGAGTCACAGAATAAATTCACTGGCCACATTGTCATAGGCCAGTCATTGACACTTCTTAATCAAAGTTTTCCAAAAAAAAAAAAGTTTTCCAATTTATAAATGATGGATTAGGACCACATGATCTCCAAGTTCTTTTCAGTTCTAGGATCCTATTATTCATTGATTCTCTAATTACATACTCCCATGGACATGGTAACAAAGGTGCATGATAAAATACCAGATGGTTTCTATTTTCCTAGATATTAGCTAGGAAACAAAAACGTGGTAATGAGATTTTGTGTTTGAGCATGTAATTCACCAAAAAAGTCTTCAAAATGAGAAATGAGGAAAGGCCAACTAGAGAGATAGCAGTTTACGTCACTCACGGGCAGCCTTGTACACATGCTTATAATGGACCCATAGCAATGTGGCAAGGTTCAGAAAACTGAAAGGGTATATCTACTGTGCTGTACCTGATTTCTTATCTGCTCTAACCTGGAGGCAACTGAAGGGCTGTATGAGCTACCTAATCAGAAGGAAACAAGGCGTGGCTATTCTAGCACTCAGCACTCCCTCTCCACTTCCTATTTTTCAATGTGCCAGGTACTGTGATCACTGCTCGGGTTTTCACAGAGCCTGAAACAAGGATTTGAGTGCTAGTAATGTATATGGAAGGTTCAGGGAATGTTGGTAGGGAAATAGAGACGTGGTACCAGGAAGGGAAAGCAGCTGGTAAAAGGTGTGTTAAAAAACCAGCCACCACTGTGGGCAACTGGGGCTTAATCCTGCAGAGATACTCTAAGCAACTGTATAAGATATATGCCTCAGATTTATCCCTCCTAGGGATCAAGGGAGCTGGGATATTTATGGCACAACTCCCATCAGTCACTGACTGAACGCACTCCCAGGAGGTGTTGATTCCCCAGCGCTTCTGGCCTAAACACTGATGTCCAGAGAAAGCAAAGCCCTCCAGGGAAAAATGCAGCTTAGAAGTTAGGCCACCCAACACTAAAGGGGGAAAGAAAGGTAAGAGGATCTGGATAGGGTAACAGTGATATCACTACACAAAAATCATCTCAATAAATCCTGACAACAGCCCTTTGAGGTAGATGCTATTTCTATCTCTGTTTTTTTTTTAACACCTTTATTGGACTATAATTGCTTTACAATGGTGTGTTAGTTTCTGATTTTTAACAAAGTGAATCAGTTATACATAAACATATATACCCATATCTCCTCGCTCTTGCGTCTCCCTCCCACCCTCCCTATCCCACCCCTCTAGGTGGTCACAAAGCACCGAGCTGATCTCCCCGTGCTATGTGGCTGCTTCCCACTAGCTAGCTATTTTACGTTTGGTAGTGTGTATATGTCCATGCCACTCTCTCACTTCGTCCCAGCTTACCCTTCCCCCTCCCCATATCCTCAGGTCCATTCTCTCTCTACATCTGTGACTTTATTCCTGTCCTGTCCTAGGTTCTTCAGAACCATTTTTTTTTTTTAGATTCCATATACATGTGTTAGCATACGGTATTTGTTTTTCTCTTTCTGATTTACTTCACTCTGTATGACAGTCTCTAGGTCCACCCACCTCACTACAAATAACTCAATTTCGTTTCCTTTTATGGCTGAGTAATACTCCATTGTGTTTATGTGCCACATCTTCTTTATCCATTCATCTGTCAATGGACATTTAGGTTGCTTCCATGTCCTGTCTCTGCTTTGCCCTCCGCACCCCTGTTGCTGCGCTCTCCTCCGTGGCTCCGAAGCTTCCCACCCACCCACCCCCGGTTCCGCCAGTGAAGGGGCTTCCTAGTGTGTGGAAGCTTTCCCCCCTTTCCAGCTCCCTCCCAGAGGTGCAGGTCCCATCCCTATTCTTTTGTCTCTGCTTTTTCTTTTTTTTTTGCCCTACCCAGGTACGTGGGGAGTTTCTTGCCTTTTGGGAATTCTGAGGTCTTCTGCGAGCGTTCAGTAGGTGTTCTGTAGGAGCTGTTCCTCATGTTGATGTATTTTTCATGTACTTGTGGGGAGGAAGGTGATCTTCACATCTTACTCCTCCACCATCTTGAAGCTATCTCTCTCTGTCTCTATTATACAGATGAGAAAACAGAACATCAGAGACAGTAAATGTCTTATAAGGGGCAGAGTTTAGACTGAAATCAAGTGACTGTGACAAAATAGACCATATTGTTAAACACTGCACTTCTACGTGGTGCAACAGAAAGGGAGATGCATCATCTATGGCAAGACTTGACCTAAATGCCCTTCCTTCTGTGAAGTACTCCCCGATTCTGTCCTCATTTTTCCTGTATGTTGCCATAGACCTTTCTTTATGGCTCTACAGGAACAGTTACCACACCTTACTGTAATTGTTTTTATTTACCATTCTTACTAAATGAGAGTTTCTTGGGTTGTAGAGAAATTGGTCTCTTCATTTTTGTATCCTCTCCCCCCAGCAAAGAGTTGACACATAGGAGACCCTCAGTTAATGTCAATAAAATGCTAATGCCTGGGTTTTTTGATAGAGGCTTAATGTGACGGTTATTTACCCATTAAAGGCAGCCAATATTGAGTTCCTACTACGTGCTAAGCAAGAAATAGATACAGGAATGGAAGTGGGAAGATAAATGCCACTGGAAGGCACAGTTATATGTGTAAGGTTGTTTATCTCTTTTCCAAATATTTCTACCCAGTCAACCCAGGTTTAATTAAATTTTTATAGCTCTTATGGATGTTGAGAAAAAGCAGTCTCTCTTTTTAATCTCATTTCACTCATGTGTGATAAACAGCAAGGAACACATAAATGATGAAACCTGTTTAATTTGTTTTATACAGGCTAGGGCTGTGTATGAATACCTGGTTCTAAGATTCTACATTTTGTAACGCTATTTATTTCTCATGTCAAAATGAACCTATTTCAAAAATACACCCAAATCTTATTTACAGTTTGTTGCCAATGCTTCCTTCAGCTGCTGATATACCTCATTGGGTACAGGCCAGGTGGGCAGTAATTTTCTACATGTTTCCACTGCACAGCAAGAAGCAGTTAATTTCCGGGCACATATTGCCTTAATTTCTGTTAGTCCAATCATTTCTCAGTACAGTACCAGGGTCCTCCTGCCAGGGGCTGTAATTTTATAAGAGTAGAACTCTTGAAAATGTGGCGGGGGGGAGATTACTGGACATGCCTGAAATGCTTTCTTTCTCACTTTGTACTGTGGAAAAAGCCTCAGGAGGAAGCTTTAAGAGGCAGTTTCATTTGGAGACAGCGGTCGATTTTGGATGAACTCTGGAGAAAAGCTCAGATTTTCCTTGGAGTTTAGTCATTGGAATTGGGAAGAGGTACCATGTTCCTGAAATGATGTTGTGCCCCACCGGAAGCAGTTCTCTCCTGTGCTTTTTTTTTTTTGAAGGAATATTGATTCTCATGGTGAGTTGGGTTTAAAAATGAAAAGAGCAAGTTTATTCTGTGCCAGTCAGAGCCTCTAATACAGATGAGAGGAGAAGCAGGGAGTCAGTAACGGTCCTCGGAAAAGAAAAAAGCCAAATGCGTGTACAGAGGACGGAGTGCCCAGTGCTGGTCCAGAACCCTAAGGGCTTTATGTAGTTGGCTGCACAGGCACAATGTCATATAGCCAGCAGAAGGCTGCTGTGTAATGACACCTGCTGAAATTGTAAGCGAGATGTCAGAGTCCATAGCATACTGCTCCAATATGGTGTATAGGAAAGAACACATCCCAAATACAGAATGACCCAGAGTCTAAGTTACCAAGTGACAAACACACATCTCATTTGTCTCATCCTTTTTGGCAGGGCGATTGCCAGGGAGACTGGGAGAGGGACTATTAAGAAAATTTCCGTGTCACAAGTACTCATTCAGTAATATAATATGTAGTGCCTACTATGTGATATTCCAGTGTTTTTCACTGTTTAAATCTCACAGTCAAACCTATTAGTGGGTCATGGAATCAACTTTATGGGTAGCAACTGGATTTTTAATGACATAAAGTAAGAAAGGAATAGAGTGAAAGAAAACAAAATACAGCAGATTGTTAAGGGTGTGATTTCATGAAACTTGTTTCAGCTGTGTGCACGTGTGTCTGTCATACATGTGAATATGTGTTTATATGTGTATAGCCATTTAGGAGTAGATGTATATGCAAATTTATTATATGTATGAAATGAATAGTCTGACATGATATAAGTGCATTGTTCTTATTATAGCTTATCAAAATATTAATAGTTTGAAAGCCATTGGGCTAGATCCTAGGAAAGATACAAATAAATATGAACCACATATAACCCGTGCCCGTCAAAATCTTAAAATCTAGTTAGAAATAAGATACATGGAGGAAAAGGAAACAACTATTTGTTTTATTCACCGCTCACCACAATCAAGGCGCATAGGTGTCCCGTCTAGTCCTCATGACAGTCTCAGACACAGAGTTGTCGCTATCATCATCTTACAGGAGAAGAAATGAAATAAGTTGACCAAGGCAATGCAACCCAGCCCAAATAGGTAGGGTCTTTATTCATAGCCTGGTCTACTGGTTGACACTGCAATTTCCTCTGTATCCTCTCACCTTCCTGAAAAGGTAGCAAATATGTGTGATATGGGTAACGTAAACAGGGAGAAACAAGGAATTTTAGAGAAGGGAGAAGTTACTGTTGGCTTTCAAGGGAGGAAGGGGAGAGCTTCATGGAGGAGATAGGAGATAGATTTTAACCTTAAGTTAGGAGGAGAAGAAAGGCAGTAGGACTGAATTCCAAACAGTGGCTAGGGTCTGAGCAAAGTGTTAAGAGTAGAGGATGAGCATGGAGTGTTTGTTTAGGGCTCATGGAAGTAAACTGGTCTGGCTGGAGGAGAAGATATGTGGTTGGAAAATAAAGAGAGAAAAGACTGGGTACAAATGGGCCCTGAGAGAGGTTGATCATGTACCATGTATCAGGCACTGTGCTGAGAGATTTTTATACGTTATTTTATACTATTATATTTAATACTCATGACAACTCTGGGTGGTGGATATTGTGACGCCCATTCTAAAGAGGAGTAAAGGACTCTAAAAAGGGGGTTCTGTATGTTGTTCAAGATGTTATTATGGTGCTAGATTCAAAAACGTACATGTCTGAGTCTAAGGCCTATGCTATAGCCACTCTGCCATACATTGGAAATGATTCACAGATAAAGCAATGAATTTGCTTTTGCCTGCACCCTATGACTGAACCATCAACACATCCCATCAAGTGTTCTTTGAAAACATATGCCGAATCTGACCACTTCTCACTACCTCCTGTCCAAGTGTCTCCCTTCAGTCTACTCTCAAAGTACAAGTGATCCTATTAAAACATAAGTAGATGAAGTAATCCTTCTGCTCAAAACCCTGCAGTGGCTTCTCATGTTAGAGCAAAGGCCAAAGCCTACAGCTCTACACAAGCTGCCACCCCCACCCCGCCAACCATATGACCTCCTCTCCTACTTCTCTTTTCTTATTCACCTCCAGTTACATGGACTCCCCCCACTTCCTCAAATATTCCAGGTTTTATTCCGACCTTGAAGACTTAGCAATTACCCTTCTTCTACCTGGGATGCCCTTCCCCAATATGTACTCAGGGCTCACTCTTTTTTTTTTTTTTATAAATTTATTTATTTTATTTATTTATTACTTTCGGCTGCGTTGCGTCTTCATTGCTGCGCGTGGGTTTTCTCTAGTAGTGGCGAGCAGGGGCTACTCTTCGTTGAGGTGTACGGGCTTCTCATTGTGGTGGCTTCTCTTGTTGCATAGCACGGGCTCTAGGTGTGCGGGCTCAGTAGTTGTGGCTCGCGGGTTCAGTAGTTGTGGCATGCAGGCTCTAGAGCGCAGGCTCAGTAGTTGTGGCGCACAGGCTTAGTTGCTCTGCGGCATGTGGGATCTTCCCAGACCAGGGCTCGAACACTTGTCCCCTGCATTGGCAGGTGGATTCTTAACCACTGCGCCACCAGGGAGGCCCAGGACTCACTCTTTAATTACCTTCAGATCCTTACTCAAACATACCTTTCTCAATGAGACCTTCCCAGACCACATATCTAAAACTACGATGACCCCCACCTAGTGACCTTTGCTATTTCTTGCTGCTTCTTTTAGTGCACATCGTTCGTCAACACATTATGTATTCTATTTGACTTCCTTGTGTGTTAATTGTCTGTCTCCATCACTGGAATGTAAGCTCTGTGAAGGCTGGGCTTTTCTGGCCTCTTTTGTTCACTACTACATCCACAGTACCTAGAACAGCACCTAATATATTTTAGGCCCACAACAAATATTCACTGAATGAATGAATAAAAACCCAGGCAATCTGATTCCAGAGACAACACTCTTAACCCTTATGTTGAACGGCCTCTCGGAAGTTCAGTAATGTTTCAGGAACAGATACGTTTTGAATATATTTACCCAACATTAATTCTTTGTCAAGTCGAATCAGGGTTCAACTATTTCTAGATGTTAAACATTCAATGCAGAAAAGCCACGTCATCTATGATATAGTATACTTTTTGTTGGGTAGTCAAATTTCCTTTTGGAGTTATTAATAAATTCACCATTATCTGGTTTATCTGATTATCACTGCAAATTTCTCAAGGCAGTTTTATTTCTGTATGTGCAGTAAATGCACTGCTATGGAATATATGCATAATAGATGAGGTAAGCATATAGTATTTTAATTTGAACTTACAATTCACTTTTTTTCATCATGTAGAACATACGATGCACTCTTCATTTATTTCATGATGTATTGTCTTTGACACTGAACATTCTATAGAGTTTCTTATTAATTCCTTGTTAACATCATTTTTTTTTTAATTTTTTTTTCTTTATTTTTTTATTTTTTTTTAACATCATTTTGTATTTAAAGAAATAAACTGGTTGAAGTTGATTTGGACTTTCTATCATAATTTTGGCATGCGTGTACTTACAGATATATAAGAATAGTTTGCTCAGTTCCTATCTTTAAAAATATCTATTCTTTAGGTATCTGAAATTTTAAAACACCCCATCTCATTAAATTTTCTAGAATTCTTCTCTCTGTGTTAAAAACTCTACTCCCTTAGTCCTCTTCCATATAGTGGGTTTTTCTTTAATCTTCCAGTACCCTGCTCAAGTTAGACATCTTAAACTAACGTTGAAGGCTATCTGTATTTAGTAAATCTTAAAATGTGCAGAAAAATGCAGAGTCTACAGTCAGGCTTAAACCTGTGCTCCACTTTCCACGTGCTAACATAGAATGTGAATAACATTAATCTGTGTCCTCATCAGTACTTGGTGCTAATAAGCACCTTTTTTTAGAACAATAAGTCTTATTTGATGAACGTGTTCATTAAAAATTAGCCCAGGGCAAATTTATTAATCTAAGCCCTTACACTTGGAAGCAACAAACTTTTTCAAACATTTAATCAGTCTATTAGTAAAAGAGTTCAAATACCTCCTTCTCAGTTCTTCCATATTTATAATGGTTGATTTAATTGTATTTGATCATTCCAAGTTTCTTGATAAATGTTGAAAAGACTCATGTTCTGGCTTAGGTTAAAGCAGTGTTCCCCAAAGAATTTCACAGAATACTAATTCTACAAGTGTTAATTGGTGGTGTTCAGGGGATGAAAAACTGTTTGCATGGTCAAATGAACTCTGGAAATGCTCGATTAGACCAGGAACAAGGTTTAACAAGCTTCTTATTGTGGGACTTCTTACAACCTTTAATACTGTGAATTGGGGATCCCAAGAGGAGGGATATAATTTTCAGGAATTTCAAACTGCTTTCATCATGGAAAATGTTTTTCCATCAGCTACTTAGCTGTAGTCGTGCTCCATGGGACACAATATGGGAAACACTGGGTTAAAACCCCTGCGGGAGTAGGATGATTCATAACAAGAAGAATATCTGCATAGAGCTAAAGTGCCTGTTGTTCAGAGACATTGAAATTTCTGTTGTGTGTGTCACTGAAAATATTCTCAACTTGCAGTTTTAAATTTTTGACTCTCTGTGGGAGGGAAGGGTGACCTAGCCATGATAAAATGAGAGAACACAGAGAAATTACAAAGCATTTTTCCATTCTGATTACTCTTTTCAAAAGAATCTTCTGATGTCTGTGCATTTTGTCTGTGTGAGATAAAGGCTCTGAATTCTGATGAGGTAAATCCCAAAGGTGATATATTTTTAATCATATCTTCAGGTAGGAAATGCCCAATCCAGTTCTTAAACTTAGTTACCAGAATGATCATATGTCGTGGTATGCCCAGCACCATCTAGATTTGCACCTGTTATTTCTGTGTTATTATTAATAACACCTCGTATAGTCTTAAAATATAGTACCATTTTGAATGTTAAATTATACAGTGACCATCCCAATTACCCAGTTGTGGCAGGTTATCTTTTTCCAAAGGGGTTGCAGCAGTATCTCCTAATCCACATGCCACTCTCTCATCAAGAGATGGAGTCTAATTTCTCTCCCTTGGAATCTGGAAGGGCCTGTGATACATCTCTAACCAGTAGAATACAATAGAAGAGGCACTGCTTGACTTCCCAGCTGAAGACATAAACAATTCTGCTGCAACATCACTCAGTGGAAAATCCTCACTGGAGGCTAGTTACCATGTAAGCAGTTTGACTTTCTGCCATGCTGTGAGGAAGCCCAAACAAGCACATGTAGAGCGATCACATGGAGAAGCCCAGAGACTACATAGAAGGAGAGATAGCCAGCCAGCCCCCAGATGCTCCAGGTCTAGACATCATTGGACTGCAGCTACATGAGAGATCCTGAGCCAGAAGTGCCCAGCCATGCACTTCCTGGAATCCTGATCCACAGAAACTGTGAGAGATAACACAGTGTTGCTGTTTTAAGCCACTAAGTTTTGGGGTGATTTGTGACACAACAAAAGGTAAATGGAACACCATGGAGTTTAGATCAGACAAAATGAACTTGGAGTGCAAGGGGTCCGCTTCCCTTATCTTGAATTTGAAACTAGGCAGCAGATAATGAATTAGCTGTCTAAAATTCAAGTATAATCTTGAGGCTTTATATAAATGGTACATCTAAGTACTTATACTTTCCATTTGAATATAGATTTGCAAAGTAATGTAATTTGGTAAAAAAAATGAAGTACCAAGGATACATTTTTCGCTTTTCTTTCAGATATAATTTTACCTCTTAATTGTTTTTGTTGAATATGTATAGAAAATAGTATATAAAAGATACCTGTTTAGTTTAAAGCCTAACACAATGAATATTTGTGCACTTACTTGCCACCCAACTACAAAAACTGAACATAACTAGAACATTTGAAGTCTCCCCACATCAAGTTTCTCTTCCTGAATTGCCTCCTTTCCTCTTTCCCAAAGGTAAGTGCTGTGCCAAAATTTGAATTTTTCATTCGTTTACTTACCTGTGTAGTTTTTCAGCTCACATACATTTTCTGAAACAATATATTATTTATTTTCCCAGGTTGTGAACATGGAAGCATGTTCAGTATGGGGGGGGTTTGCCACTTAGTCCTTCTGCTCAAATGTACGTTTTTTGGTCTTTTTCAAATGTATGCTTTTGAGATGTATCCATGAGAATGTGTGTAGCTATAGTTCTCTCCTTCCCCTGCCCTTTTTTGATTACGTGCAAATTTTATTTTATTTTTTTAATTAACTTTTATTGGAATATAGTTGATTTACAATGTTGTGTTAGTTTCAGGTATACAGCAAAGTGAATCAGTAATACATATACATATATCCACTCTTTTTTAGATTCTTTTCCCGTATAGGCCATTACAGAGTATTGAGTAGCGTTCTCTGTGCTATACAGTCAGTCCATATTAGTTATCTGTTTTATATATAATAGTGTGTATATGTCAATCCCAATCTCCCAATTTATCCCTCCCCCCTCTTTCCCCTCCTGGTAACCATAAGTTTGTTTTCTACATCTGTGACTCTGTTTCTGTTTTGTAGATAAGTTCATTGGTACCCATTTTTTACATTGCACATATAAACGAGGTCATATGATATTTGTCTTTCTCTGTCTTACTTCACTCAGTATGACAATCTCTAGGTCCATCCATGTTGCTGCAAATGGCATTCTTTCGTTCTTTTTATGGCTGAGTAATATTCCATTGTATATATGTACCACATCTTCTTTATCCATTCCTCTCTTGATGGACATTTAGGTTGCTTCCGTGTCCTGGCTGTTGTAAATAGTGCTGCAATGAACATTGGGGTGCATGTATGTTTTCGAGTTAGAGTTTTCTCCAGATATATGCCCAGGAGCGGGATTGCTGGATCATATGGTAGTTCTATTTTTAGTTTTTTAAGGAACCTCCATACTGTTCTCCATAGCGGCTGTACCAGTTTACATTCCCACCAACAGTGCAGGAGGGTTCCCTTTTCTCCACACCCTCTCCAGCATTTATTATTTGTAGATTTTTTGATGATGGACATTCTGACTAGTGTGAGGTGATACCTCATTGTAGTTTTAATTTGCATTTCTCTAATAATTAGTGATGTTGAGCATCTTTTCATGTGCTTTTTAACCATCTGTATGTCTTCTTTGGAGAAATGTCTATTTAGATCTTCTGTCCATTTTTTTTTAATCTCTCTTAGTTTTATTTATTTATTTTACATCTTTATTGGAGTATAATTGCTTTACAATGGTGTGTTAGTTTCTGCTTTATAACAAAGTGAATCAGTTATACATATACATATGTTCCCATATCTCTTCCCTCTTGCGTCTCCCTCCTTCCCACCCTCCCTAATTTAAGGAGAAAAAATGTCATGAAGAACCTAGGAGTAAGACAGGAATCTTCTGTCCATTTTTTGATTGGGTTGTTTGTTTTTTTGATTTTGAGCTGCATATGCTGTTTGTATATTTTGGGAGATTAATCCCTTGTCAGTTGCTTCATTTGCAAATATTTTCTCCCATTCTGAGGGTTGCCTTTTCCTTTTCTTTATGGTTTCCTTTGCTGTGCAAAAGCTTTGAAGTTTCATTAGGTCCCATCTGTTTATTTTTGTTTTTATTTTCATTACTCTAGGAGGTAGATCAAAAAAGATCTCGCTGCGATTTATGTCAGAGGGTGTTCTGCCCATGTTTTCCTCTAAGAGTTTTATAGTATCCAGCCTTACATTTAGGTCTTTAATCCATTTTGAGTTTATTTTTGTGTATGGTGTTAGCGAGTGTTCTAATTTCATTCTTTTACATGTAGCTGTCCAGTTTTCCCAGCACCACTTATTAAAGGGGCTGTCTTTTCTCCATTATATATTCTTGCCTCCTTTGTCATAGATTAGGTTACCATAGACGTGTAGGTTTATGTCTGGGCCTTGTGTCCTGTTCCACTGATCTATATTTCTGTTTTTGTGCCAATACTGTACTGTTGTGATTACTGTAGCTTTGTAGTATAGTCTGAAGTCAGGAAGCCTGATTCCTCCAGCTTCGTCTTCCTTTCATAAGATTGCTTTGGCTATTCATGGTCTTTTGTGTTTCCATACAAATTATAAAATTTTTTGTTCTAATTCTGTGAAAAATGCCACTGGTAATTTGATAGAGATTGCATTGAATCTGTAGATTGTTTTGGGTAGTATAGTCATTTTCACAATATTGATTCTTCCAATCCAAGAACATGGTATATCTCTCCATCTATTTGTGTCATCTTTTATTTTTTTCAGCAGTTATCTTATAGTTTTCTGAGTACAGGTCTTTTGCCTCCTTAGGTAGGTTAACTCCTTCCCCTTTTATACAGCTCTTAATCCAGTTAATTAAGTTAATGGAAAACAAATGATGCATGTTCACTTGCCTCAGAATTTTCCAAAGAATAAAGTGAAGAAAGAGCCAAAGCAAAGAAATCTGAAACTGATTTAAAAGCATTTACAATCCATAAGTAAAGAAAACTTAACAAATGTGTTCTTCTCTCAGTTCTGAAGGACTCAATTCCAAAAACTTGGACCTCTGACATGAGTTCCTACGTGTCTAGATGAGAAAGCAGCCCAATATTTGTATGATCTTAACCTTGCAATAATAAAAATTTCTTAACATACCATCATTCTCTCCTCCGTATGATCATCATAGTAGCATAGTTGCCCACATGCACACCCATCGTACTTCTTTCTCTTGGGCTCAATGTTATTTGGCTGCCATGTGACTGATTCTGGTAAGTAGAAAATGGGCAGATGTGATGTATCCCTCTCCAGGGCCTCACCATACATAACTCTCCATGAAAATTCTCCAAGATGGCTATAAAATGAAAGGAGCCTGGATCCCAGAGTTACGCTAGGAAGAGATCTTTCAAGGAGCGTCAGTTGCCCAGCTGATACTGGGCTGTGAAATAACTGAGAAACAAACCTTTTTCTAGAAAGTCACTTAGATTTTAGAGTTATTATTTTTTTAACCAAAGCAGCATAAGCTCACCTATTCTGATCATTACCATCATCAGTAAATGTCATAGAATGCAATGTTAGGAACTGGATGACATTACTTTGAAGTGTTTTTTTTTTCCTTTCTTTTTGATTGTATTTTCACAGGGGACCAGCAGTTTTTGTGAGGTTGGAAGAGAGTATGGGATAAAACTCTACAGAAAGAATAGCAACTACCATTAATTAAGCCTTTACTACTTACTTGGCAATGTGCCAAATAATTTATAAGGTATATTGACTGGGCTGCTCAAAGCAAGCCTATAAAAGCCTATTTAGTCATTATCATCTATCTATGAGGAACTCGAGGTCTATCTATGACAGGAAACTTTTTTTTTAATATTGGGAAATATATTTGTAATTATCGTTTATTGGAGATTTAATTATAGAATAAACCAGATATTTACATTGTATATTTTTTAAATTAAAAACATAAATCTCTCTTTTGTTAATTATAAGAGTGATAAACATTCATTTTGGAAAAGTCCTTGAAAATAGAGGACTATAAAAAAGAAAATAATTATGAGGTACAGTGGCACCACCCTGAGATGACTGCATAAGATTTGGTGCATTTTTCCATAGTATGACAGGAAACTTAATTAAAATTCTAGAGCAAGTGGCATGACTTGAACTCAGGCCCTTTTTTCTCCAAATTTCGTGCTATGAACAATGGTGCTTGACACAACTTTAAAACTTCCAGGAACAAGTCAGTTTAGTACAAATTAATTCTAACTGGAGCCAGTGGTTGGAAAGATTCCAGTGCTTCCCTGCCGTGTTCTCCACATTTTTATAAACCTTCCTCTGCCACAGGTAGTGGGCTTACTGAGGCAGTGTGAGATGGGAAATACCCTCACTATGGCTATTTGCCCATGGATGCCTCATTATTGTCACTGCCAGGAAAGCAAACTCTAAAGAGAAAAGAGGGAGAAAAGTCTGAGAACAGGCTCTGTGACGTACATTAAATAGCTCTTGGAATCAATCAGTGTTCCCGGCAACCCAAAGATATGTTGAGTTGCTCGGGTCTGTGTGAATTTAAAAGCCCACCACCATTTTACAAGTGAGGATTTGAAATGCCTGAAAATAAGTGCCAAGGCATCGTGGCTATTTAGGTATTCCAAATTGCATGTAGGGCTTGATGTGTGATTGTCACTTAATAGAATTTTCTAATGACACATCTATGAGACATTGATGAACCTCAAAAGATGGAGAGGTTCAGATATGCATCCTGAGCTTCTGAAGCTCATCATTTGCACTTCTAAGCATGTTAAGGGTTTCCCTTTTTAGTTTAAAAGCCAAACTACTTTCATGATTCCATCTAAGTGTAGAAATTTTTGTTTACAAAAACTTCTTTTCATGAGTCAAAGGAAGAGAAGCCTGGATAGTCTGTATGGAAAACAAGGAGTGTTTAAGGACAATACAATACAGTGAAAAGAAGAAGCATAAAGAAGAGAGGTGAGGGCTTCCCTGGTGGCACAGTGGTTGAGAGTCCACCTGCGGATGCAGGGGACACGGGTTCATGCCTCGGTCTGGGAAGATCCCACATGCCGCGGAGCGGCTGGGCCCGTGAGCCATGGCTGCTGAGCCTGCGCGTCCGTAGCCTGTGCTCCGCAAGGGGAGAGGCCACAACAATAAGAGGCCCGTGTACCGCAGAAAAAAAAAAAAAAAAAAAGAGATGAAATGGAATAGGAAAGAGACCAGAAAAATTGGAAATAGAGGCAGAGGGGGAAAATACATCTAGAATGGGAGGAAGGCATAAAGAAAGAATATTTTTTAAAAAGCATGCTCAACTATTTACAGTTTCCATGCAGAAATACCATTAGGCTTAAGAACATTCTGCATTAAAGAGGGCTTAAGGACAGCCCTCTGTAAATGTGTTTCTCACTAGAGGGAAAGATAATGATTAATAATTCAAAACAACACAACATTGTAAATCAACTATACTTCAATTAAAAATTAAAAAAATAATTCGAAACAAAACATTCATTTTGTACTTTTTAGGGGATGCATTTAGAGATACTGCCTCTTATACATACTCACAGAGATACATCTATTTTGTGCTCCCTCTCAGTTCTTGGCCACTGTAAGGGAATGGGTGTGTGTGGAGAAATCCACCCCCACTCACATTCCATAACAATACAGATAAACCACTTAAGAAGGATGGAATTAATATGGTTGCCTCATAATCCTCAATAAGCTAGAAAGCCTTTCTTTTTGAAAAGCAGATGAGATAATACTCCTACGGTATCAGTATGATGGTCCCTGTCAGCAGAGGGAGAAGAGATTAAAAAAAAGGAAGTCCCATTAATCTGAATTTCTTTGTGACTGTAAATTCACAAGTACAGCCTGGAAAGTCTGGACAGCTACTGCACTGCTGCTCACAGGGTGCTGATAAGCAATGCAGTTTATTTCCATCATCTCAGGATAACTGTTGGAGGGCCACCCGCAGGCCTGGGTGAATGAAGAAGGAAGGAGAGGCAGGAAGCCTCCGAGAATGCCTCCGCTGATAGTCTGCCTTTACAACCATTTACTACCTCTGTCCTTATTCCCAACACAGTTCCCCCATCCTCCTTACCCCCCTTAGTGCACAAGTGCAAGAGTTACTAGTATAGCTGACTGAGAAAAAGGGATGATGTACTTAAGAGCAGTTGAGATGAATTCTAAAATCTGCCCATGGAGTTATGTCAAGTGTCTGGCTCAGCTCCAAGTACATCCTTGGTACACAAGATATTGGTTATCTTCCTTTCTTATCACCCCTTTCTAATATCCAGTTTTCCAGGTTGGTTTATTTGGGGTTGGCATCTGGGAGTAGGTTGACTAGGTGTCTGTATGGTCTTTTGTCTCAACAAAGCAGGCTACAGACACCAGAAGTTTGAGAACCATGATTCCGTGAAATGTGCAATAACTTATCAAAACCATTAGTCATTTGAGCCTCTCTTCTTACTCTTACTCTTCGAAAGAATGAGAGGGAATAACTCTTCTCTTTTCTAACTCATTTCTAGTAAAAGGATTTTGTTACTGAGATATTTTATCTCATAAAGTTGTTGCCATATATTTTCTCAAAATAAATTGACATTAATCGTAACAAAAACAAAAACAGTGACTTTCATGCACTAAGAAATTACAGCCATTGGCCAGTAACGGAAGTAATTTTTCAGATATAATCTTATTTTAGACTTAGAACGACTTTCAAAGGGGTTATTATTATCCTTAACTCATGACTTTCAGATTATAATTAGATAAACTGAATAAGAACATTAGTAAATTATCAGGAAAATGTTTAATACATTCCCAAACCCTACTAGAACTTCTATTAATCTTTACTGAAAAGCGAGTTCAAGATTGCAGCGTTGCTTTAATAAGCATGAGCTAACCATAACACAGCTGAGCTGGAGAATGTAGATGACTCATTTTACCATCACCACCCCTCTTGCCTGCCTGTAGCTAACGCTATCAAGCACTTCCTTATGTTACCATTTAAACTCATCCAAATAAATTAATTGATGGAAAGATATTGGAGATTATGTAATTACTTCCTCTGTCTCTGGTGGTATTGCTATCTGACTTCCAGGCAGCAGGATGAGATCTAAATCAAATGCAAATAATTGTTCACAATTAGGAAATGAAATGCCTGGAGAACTCCATAGTATTTTAAACAAGCTGATGTACTTGCCATCGATCAACAGTTGAGGCTTTCTAGCATGTACTTGGCTTGAGTCCCAATGATGACAGTGCACATAGCAACAAGTTTCCCTTCTACATCAGAGACAGTAATTCCCAAGGATGCACCCTTCAGTAAGATGTGAACTTTTGCAGGAATGTGTACATAAAAAGTATTATTGGTTCAAATTTGTGAGGAGTACCGGGTGGTTGATTTCAGGTCATGCACTGACTTGTAATATTCATATAAAAGTTTACATAGATAATCTTTTAAGTTAATCGCCTTAGACATCTTGGGGACTGATCAGGTGTTTTCTCAAGGGAAAACATGTCTAGCCTTCTCTCAGGGCATTTAAGCTGGTGGGTTTTGTGTTGCTTTGTTTTTGTTCCAAGGCAAAGAAGCTATTCTTTTTTAAGATGTTTCTCAGGATCCTTGGTGATGACCTTAATGCCAGTGGATCCATTCATACCTATAATGACCACATCTAACCAATAAAAAGACTTCATTGCCTTGGAACATACTGGAAAAGATGCTACATTTTGAAAAGAGACAAGGGCTGAATAACGAGGGCAAAACATAAGCCTGAAAGAAGAAAATGTTTCTAAAGAAAATGACCTTAATAGTCTAACAGCTTAGATGGGTACAAAGGTTTTTATAAACACTATTAGTATTCATTTAGTATAGGTAGCAGACAGCAACAAGAATTGGAAAATAACTTGGAGGTGATCACGGAATGGACAGAGTGAGGCAAAAAAATAAGCTTCTTGCTGAACACAAATCTCAGTGTCACCAGAGAGCACAGTTGGAATGTCCTCCTTTCCTGATTAGCAACCACCTAATCAAGGACACAGAGTGCCTGCCAGGACTATATACGTCATGCCGAAAAACAGAAGGGTTCAGGCCGTGGTGTTTTCAATCTATTGTATATACCTGATTAAGAAAAAATTTAAAACTAATTATTGGGGATAAATTTAGGGGGATGAGGAGGGAGTAGTTCTTTTTAAATAAGGAGAAAGTCTTTTCAGAAGTTATTGCTAAAGAAATCCAAAGTCTCAACATTTTTGTACAGGTAGCTCAGGTAGGAGGGCATAGGGATAAAGGAGGGAAAATCCCAAATATGTATATGTAAGTACAATTACAGATATAAATGGAATAGTTGTTCAAAGAAACACTCCTGTTTTTTGAATGTTAGAGACAGGTTATTTTTTCTTTCCTAATGAATAATCATCTGTTTTTAAGGGGGTTCCAGAGGGAGAAAAAGAGGAAAAGGGGTTGGTTTGGGTCAGTAGGGTCTGAAAACAGTGATGAAACACGCTTTTGGAAAGGGGCTGGATTTGCCTTTTGAGTAGTGATGACATTACAAATAAAGCTTTGCTCTTACCACTCAAATGAGTATGAGAGAGGTCAGAATTAGAAAGATCTTTCTGAAATGCAGATCTAATGATGTTCGTCTCTGAAATAAAATGGGCTAATGTCCGAACTCCTTGAAAATCTACCTCAAAACTTGATTCTCGGGTCCCTCTCTCTTTTCCTGCATTTTGCCACATTTCCCTCCCCAAACCCTGCAAATTCACTCTAGGTTTCAGCTTCATAGAAGTTCAGTCTTTTCTCGGCACAGTGTGCTCTCCCATGCCTCTAAGCTTTGCACACAATGTTCCAGTGATTTTGAAACCCCCCTCCCCTCATCCATTTTCTATATGAAAGCTTCTACTACTCTTTAAAGCTTTGCCAAAACTTCCATATAAAAACTCATTCACTCCCTGGAGGAATCAGGCTCCCTGACTTCAGACTATACTACAGAGCTACAGTAATCCAGACAGTATGGTACTGGCAAAAAAACAGAAATATAGATCAATGGAACAGGATAGAAAGCCCATAGATAAACCCACACACATATGGCCACCTTATTTTTGATAAAGGAGGCAAGAATATACAGTGGAGAGAAGACAGCCTCTTCAATAAGTGGTGCTGGGAAGACTGGACAGCTACATGTAAAAGAATGAAATTAGCACACTCGCTAACACGATACACAAAAATAAACTCAAAACGGATTAAAGACCTAAATGTAAGGCCAGACACTATAAAACGCTTAGAGGAAAACATAGGCAGAATACTCTATGACATACATCACATCAAAATCCTTTTTGACCCACCTCCTAGAGTAATGGAAATAAAAACAAAAATAAACAAATGGTACCTAATGATGAGTATTATGTTCATTGCTGCCTCCAACAGTGGACTTCTTGCTCCTCGAGGACAAGGATTTTGTCTTATTGATCTTTGGATCTCAAAGGCCCAGTAGGTGCCAGAGAAGGTAATACAGTACAGTAGCTAAGAGCAAAGATTCTGGAGTCAGAGGGTTGACTTCAAATCCTTTCCCTTCTACTCACTAATTGTGTGACCATCGGCAGGTCCCTTTGAATTTCAATTTTATCATCTACAATGATTGTCATAATACTCGTCTAAATATTATCATTGTCATAATATTTACCAGATAGAATTAGATAAAATCGTGTATGTAAAATGCTTAGCACATTGCCAAGCACATAGTAGTAGTTAGTAAATTGTAGCTATTTTTATTACTATAGTAAATATTTGAGGAAAGAAAGTTGTGCTACTGTATCTTCCTCAGGATGAAGAGGTAAAAAATATGAACCAGTGATAAAAAGAAAGCCACTGTTCTAGGCTCACTTCAGTTGAAGTGAGAATATTGAATTTGAACAAAAAAAGGAATTATAAATCAAGACGTGTGAGACTGGAACCCAGACATTTAAAGCGTGCAGGAGAAAAGCACAAAATAATGTGGTTAGTTACTAATTAGATGAGTTTAAAAACAACTTTCCTTGCATTACAAAAATGTATTAAAAGGGAATAGGAAGGAAAACAAAAATATGTATTGACAAGTATCTTATTGCAAACACAGATCATCTTAGTTAATCCTCTTTGAAAGGAGATATTATCCCCATTTTACAGATGGGGAAACAAGTTCAGAAAAGTTAAGTTACCCTCAAGTAACTTGCTTCAGGATGTCAGATAGAATCCGAACCCAAATCTATGAGCTATGTTTATTCATTCATTCATTCACTCACTCATTCATTCATAGAAACA
This sequence comes from Delphinapterus leucas, assembly GCF_059928025.1. Taxonomy (NCBI): domain Eukaryota; kingdom Metazoa; phylum Chordata; class Mammalia; order Artiodactyla; family Monodontidae; genus Delphinapterus; species Delphinapterus leucas. The sequence goes on from NC_143150.1 coordinate 113,973,817, forward strand.
AATGCTTACTAAGTTCCTGTGTTATTCTAAGTCTTGAGGAGTGAATGGTGGTCAAAACAAACAAGGCCCCTGCCCCCAGGGAGCTTACATTTTAGTGGCAGGAGACATAAAATAAGCTCATAAAAAATAAATAAGATTAATACAATAAACAGTGATGACAGAGGTGTAACTACCTTAGATTGGATGGTCTTGAAAGGCCTTTCTAAGAAGTAGCACTTGGGCTGAAACCTGAATGAGGAGAAGGCACCAAGAACATTCCAGCAAAAGTAATAAATACTACGACTCCAAGGCAGAAATAAGCTTGTTCAGTTACAATAGCAGACAGAAAAAAAAAGATGGCAGAAAACCCATGGTCTTCCATTATGTTTCACCAAGAAGAAACAAGGATAAAGATGGTCAAGAAACCTAGAAAAGAGCTCGTGTTGTGCGCAGAAGAATGCATGAAGCGAGATATCAATGAAACAAGGCCACCTTTAGGTTGTGGTCCTCAGCCTTAAAGATGCAGAAACTACATTACCTAAAGGCCTTCAAGTAGAACATTTGGTGAGACTTGCTCACAGTGATAATACAATAAGGCTGGGGTCTAGAAACTGAAATTGCACTCTATTAGATTGCAGTGTGAACGATCACTTCCCAGTCCTTCCTCAGTAGATAATTGGCTGTGATCATAGAGCAAATGCATTGTCTCCTTATGGCCATATTACATAGGAAAGCAAATTACTTTTATCAGGCTTCTTTGTAAGGAATCAGAGCAAGGAGAGAAGAAGTGATTCAAAAATTTCCTACATCAGTCTCAGATGGCCCATAACAGGGATATACCTGCCAGATGGGCAAGACTGTAGCATCTGCTTGCCTGGGCACTCTCTGTTGTTCAGTGTTTGGAAAAGGTTGAATAGCGCTAGCTTCTCACGCACTCCTTTTTCTCCTTGCATTCCCAGCGCCTGCCTAGCATACCCTGAGGCTCAGAGACAATCTCAATAATGCTTAAAATGAATTCATGAATGACCTCTTCAATTGATACCGTCTTTTCAAATATATTTCTTCTTTCCTTTGAAACAGTCTTTTTCTGATCAAGAAACTATGCTCTGTGCCTTAAAGTAACTTTGCGTTTCTCTGTCCTAATCCTGTGTGTGTTTGTATATATGATGTTCAGGCTGAATTCTGAGCTAAGGAATTCACTTGTGGGGAGAAAACATAATAGAGAGTCTGCTAAGCATATGGCCCAGGAAAATAATCTACTATGCAAAATGAAGGAGAGACCACTCAGGGAGGATGTGTTGATTCTCAGAAGCTCTTTGGGTTTATTTATACGTTCTTTAATCTTAACAAGCTGACCCTTTACATAGCTCCTGCTTCAGTTCCCATAAATTTCTCAAAATAACAGTGGTTTGGGGATGATCTTGGGCTTCAAAGGATTACAGAATGGTCTTTGTGTAGAGTTACTCATTACTTCCTCAATTCACTTTTCAACTTTCAAATATACTAAGGTCTGCATTCAACTAGCAAGAAATTTAGACTTTTGTCCAACCTGAAAAGGTCATATAGTGTAAGTAGTAATTACTTTGCAGAAGAATGTTGTTTTGATTCCCCTATCAGATCTTAACCAACTACACGATGATAAAATACTCCAGGGGTAGAGAGCCAAGCCAGCTGGAGCTCCCCCACCCCAAAACCCTTAAGTCCACTCTGATGGAGAATCTATGCTTTCATCTTACATCTAGATGTAAGACATTTCAGGGAGTGTGATGCCTTTTGAGATCATACTGTGATCTTGGAAACACAACTGAATTGTGAATAAAACCATGTTGTTCAGACACTTTAACTCCTGAACCCTCTGTTTCTTAATGGTCACTCCATTTACTGATTTTTCTTAGAAGGCATATGGGTAGTTACTCATACCCAACAGGGAAATTATTTAGGGCTTTGTATTTTCTCCTTTTATTCAAAATATTCATTTAAAAGGTAGCAGACACGTGATAGCGAAAAATGCCCTGAGACAAACTTGTGTTTAACATTATTTACTTATCTTTTGTAAGATTCCTCAGAGTACATTTCAGACTCCCTACAAGGATACAGCCAAAGTATCGATTATTTTAATCCCTGGAGATGAAATGCTGGTTAGTCTAGTGACTTAAAGATTCTAAATTAGTAATGGGCTATTTGCATGTCTCTCTAATATCCAGCCAAACAAATACTACAAGATTTCTTGTGTCTTAAAGATTTATGCATTATCTCTATCATTTCTATCATCCTTTCTTTCCTCTTTTGCAAACCAAAGTTAATCGCCTGTGGCTGGTTATCCTAATGAACTGAGAGTCTCAAATTCGCTCACAATTACAGGTGATGTATGTAGTCTTATAGAGTATAAGAAACATTTGCTTGGTGCAAATAAATCAACATCTTATATGTTTTGGTTATGTGTTTAGGACTTCCTTCTGTGCTGTGCCGTTGTAACCCCCCCTTACCGTCATTCAGTCAAACTTTAGTCATAAAGCACCTATATGCATAAAGCACCTATATATGCTAGTGTGTTGTCTTTTGTAACATTCCTCAGAGTAAATGCACCTTGTTGTATGCTAGGCACTAGAGCCAGAAAGATGAGAAAACAGGTTTCCCATCCTCAAGGAGCTACCTGTACAGTGAGAAAGACAGACATGCAAACAAACAATTATAACAAAGTATTAACTGGTAGTAAAATGAAGTTAGATATAAGGTCCTATGAGCACATGGAAGAGTACTAAAGAAAGGTCTAAAAGAAGTGATGTGCTTAATTTGTTTCATGCCTGTAATGTAACAGTAACAATAGCTGCAATTCATCGAGTACTTAATACATTTCAAACACAGTGCTAAGCACCTAATATGATTTGTTTAATTATTTTAACGACCCAAGAGACAGGTATTATCATTTCCTCCATTTACCTATGAGAAAACTTGAGCATGGAGAATTTAGGTAAGGTTCTCACTGTCACACAGCTAATCAGTGAAGCCAAGGCTTGGGTCAAGAAATCTGTCCATTGTCGAGGTGTTGTTTTTTTCTTAAGTTTTTTAACTTTTAAAATTTGTTTTGAAATCATTTCACTCTTAAAGAAACATCAGAAGAGTAGTACAAACAATTCCCATATATACTTATCTAGGTTCCCCATTTGGTAATATTTTATCATATTTTCTTTATCATTCTCTTCCCCCTCTCAACAGATAAATTGATTGATTGATAATTTTTCCTCTGCATCAATTGAGAGTAAGTTTCAGGCATGATGCCCCATTATCTCTGCTATAGGCTGAGTGTTTGTGTCCCCCCAAAATTCATATGTTAAATGTTAAGCCCCAGTGTGATGGTATTAGGAGGTGGGGCTTTGGGAGGTGATTAGGTCATGAGGATGAGGTCCTCATTAATGAGATTAGTGCCTTTATGGAAAAGATCCCAAAGAGCTCTGTGCCCCCTTCTTCCAGATGATGATACAGCAAGAAGATAACTGTCTATAAACCAGGAAGCTGGCTCTCACCAGACACCAAATTGGCTGATGCCTTGATCTTGGACTTCCCAGCCTCCAGAACTGTGAGAAATAAATCTCTTTGGTTATAATATTTTTATTATAGTAGCCTGAACTTACTAAGACAATTTCTAAATACTTTAGGGTTTATTTCCAAAATGACAAAGACACTCTCCTATATAATCACATTATGACCACCAAAATCAGGAAACTAACATTGATACAATACTACCATCTAATTAATAGACCTTATTAAAATTATGCTAATTGTCCCAATAATGTGCTTCACACTAAAAATATATTTTTTTTCTTCTGTTCTAAGGGCCAATCCAGAATCATGTGTTTCATTTAGTTGTCATGTCTCAGGTCTCCTTGAATCTGGAATAGTTCCTCTCAGCCTTTCTTTGTCTTTCATGACTGACATTTTTGAAGAACACAGGCCAGTTATTTTGAGGACTGTCTTTCAGTTTGACTTTTTCTGCTATTTCCTCATGATTAGATTCAGGTTGTGCATTTGGGGCTGCAATACCACAGAAGGGATGTTGGTTCCTTCCCAGTGCATTGTATCAGGGGGCCATGATGTCAGATGGTTTTATTACTAGTGATGTTAACTTTGATTACTTGGTGAAGGTGGTATCCACCAGGTTTCTCTACTATAAAGTTACTACTTCTCCTTTTATAATTAATAAGTATTTTATGGGAATATATAAATATTTTGTTCCTCAATAAATATTCACCCACTAGTTTTAGCATGATGATTCTTGCCTGAGTTCATTATTACTATTATGGTCACCAAATGGTAATTTTCTAATTCCATCATTTTGTCTGTGTTCATTAGTTGGCATTCTAGTCTAACGAAGAGCTTTCCCTTCTCCCATATTCATTTTTATATTTATTTTATTATTTACATTTGCATGGGGTCATACAATTATCAGCGAGTTATTTGTTACTATCATAATTTACTTTGCCACTCCAGTTTTCCCAGATTTAGTCCCAGGTATCCCCTTCATGCTTGTTCCTGTGTTCTATGAATAGATCTTGATCACTCTTTGAGCATTTACTTTCTGGCACCACAAAATATTCCAGATCCACCCTTATACTTTCCCTGCCCCAGCCATGGAATCATCCATTTTTCTGAGGTAGCCTCTTGTTCTTAACTTCTCTTTCTGGCCATTCACCAGGTCTTATTTTTATGCATATATGCAGATGAATAATACAAGTAGTTTAATATCTAGAAATCTCTATTAAGCAGCCATCTTCACAACTACTACATTGAAAATTTAAACGGGCTAACCTAGCTTGAAGTCACTATATAAGTTCCTAAAATGCCTTCTAAATCCCACCAAAAGGATGAGTTGGGCCCTAGGAAGATAAAAGAAAAAGTGATAAAAAGGAGAGCAAGAAAAGGAAAAGAAAGAAAAAAAAAAATAAGAAAAATCATAGAAACAGATTTATTTTTAGTACCTTTTCTGTGTCGTGCATCAAGATATTTTCACATGTAACTTCTCATTATATATCTGCAACCATTTCTCAGGGTAGAGTTGATGATCTTCACTTAATAGATAAGAAAGTAGAGGTTCAGGATTTCATTGACTTACTCCACCCTCCACAGGAAGGCAGAGAACTAGGAATTGAACCTTTCTAGATCACATTTTAAACCCATCTTCCTCTGTACAGTTTTAAAGCTGCCTCTCTACAGTTTTAATGCTAATTCACATCCTATATTCTATTTTTGTAATTGGCCATCCCTCTACACCTTACATAATAACGCTTTATTTACCCGTTTCCCAAACACCAGAACACCTTATGCTCAGACAGATGATAAAGACTTTCCTTAGCTCTAAGAACAACCTGTTACGACAAACATCTTTCCTTGAATTAGGATTCGCCACCTGCTTTTTAGGTTAGCTTTATTTTCTGAACTGTGAAGCACAGTACTCTAGAACCACTTGACATATAACAGACAGCCTTTATTCAGCAGGCTGTTATTAATGCCTCTTGTAATAAACACTATACTCGGTGTCTTCATTTTTTAAAGACCATAAAATTTGGGGGTAAAATGCAGCTTACTCATCAGTAGACAATTTGAGAGACTAGGGAATTTTTATTTCTCTAAAAGAGCAGAACTAAAATGTCTGATTATAGAGCAAAGCAAGGTTATGGTTATGGTGTTTATTCTGTGCATGAATTGATTACAGATCAAAACCAGGATACATCTACATCTATGTCCTAGCAAGTTAAAACAGTCAGGATCCAGGCAGGGTTATATGAAACCTTTGGTGAAGTATGAAGAAATACTTCCTAACAGAGCAACTAAGAATAGGGAATAGCTAATTTTTGCACATTTTAAACAGTGTATTCACATGCAGTTGCATCTCAAAAGAACCCTGTGAAGGAGAGTGGGTGTATCACCTCATCCTCATTTTACAGGTGAGGAATATTGAGGTTCAAAGAGATGAAGTGACTTGCCTAAGATCTCACAGCTAATAAACTAGTAGTTGATACTCAAATCCTGCTTACTGCTCTTTACACCACACCATGATTAAAGTCCTACAAATTAGATTTTTGCTAGAATCTCTCTGGGCTTAATCAAATCAATATGAGCAGATGGCAAAGGAAAGGCAATCCATTCCCACTTTATTCCTTGAAGGCTCTTGATAAAAGATGGAAGATGCAATGTGGGGCCCTTTATTCTGTTGTTCTAGTTAAAAAAATGTTTTCTGTTTCTGAGTAGACAGCAGTACAATGTGTGAAATGTATTTTGGCCAAATTAATAGCATCATACCACAGAATTATTTTGCCTCCAACGTTATGTAATCAACTGTAGCGATCAAGTAACCTCATCTATCATGTGAATAGGGATAAAGATAAACCCAACAGTAAGTATGAAAGAACTAATGGGGCGTCAGGAGTTGGGGAGTTTGCCTACACACCCACCACTACCACCCTAGACAAAGGTTACTAACTGGCACTTATGACACAACGAGGTCTAAGTGAGAATCACTTTATCATATTATGGAAATTTTTATGCAGATAGTATGGCTATTGCATGCAGGACTTAGGACCAATTTCTTAAAGTAAATATAATAATCACTATCATGTATTGAGTATCTTATATGTGTCAACTAGAACACACAATACTTTATTGCCATTTTATCATTAATTATTAAAACTAATCTATTGTGATGTACATATTTATTCTTATTTTTTAATTTTTAAACTTTTTTTGGAGTATAGTTGATTTACAATGTTGTGTTAGTTTCAGGTGTACAGCAAAGTGAATCAGTTTTACATACACATATATCCACTCTATTTTTAGGTTCTTTTCCCATGTAGGTCATTACAGAGTATTGAGTAGAGTTCCCTGTGCTATACAGTAGGTTCTTATTGCTATCTATTTTATATATAGTAGTGTGTATATGTCAATCCCCATCTCCCAATTTACCCCTCCCCTCCCCCTTATCCCCTGGTAACCATACATTTGTTTTCCACATCTGCGACTCTACTTCTGCTCCTTTGTTTTGTTTTTGTTTTTGTTTTGAGCATTCTTTTCCCATATAGGCCAGGGGTCCTCAACCCGCAGGCCATGGGCTGATACTGGTCTGTGGCCTGTTAGGAACCAGGCTGCACAGCAGGAGGTGAGCAGCGGGCAAGCGAGCGAAGCTTCATCTGTATTTATAGCCACTCCCCGTCACTCTCATTACCGCCTGAGCTCTGCCTCCTGTCTGATCAGTGGCGGCATTAGATTCTCATAGGAGCGCGAACCCTACTGTGAACTGCGCATGTGAGGGATCTAGGTGGCACACCTCTTATGAGAATCTAATGCCTGATGATCTGAGGCGGAGTTGAGATGGTGATGCTAGTGCTGGGGAGCGGCTGCAAATGCACATTATCAGTAGCAGAGAGGTTTGACCGCACAGAGACCATAATAAATCAGTTGCTTGCAGACTCATATCAAAACCCTATCAGTGAGTGGCAAGTGAAAACAGGCTCAGGGCTGCCACTCATTCTTCATTATGGTGAGTCATATAATTTCATTATATATTACAATGTAATAATAGAAATAAAGTGCACAGTAAATGTAATGTGCTTGAATCATCCTGAAACCATCCCCTGCCCCAGTCCATGGAAAAATTGTCTTCCACAAAATCGGTCCCTGGTGCCAGAAAGGTTGGGGACTGCTGATATAGGCCATTACAGAGTATTAAGTAGAGTTCCCTGTGCTATACAGCAGGTTATTGTTAGTTACCTATTTTATGTATAGTGGTGTATATATTGTCAGTCCCAATCTCACAATTTATCTGTCCCCTCCCCCCCTTATCCCCTGGTAACCATAAGTTTGTTTTCTACATCCATGACTCTACTTCAGTTTTGTAAATAAGTTCATTTGTACCCCCCCTTTTTTTAGATTCCACCTAAAAGCAATATCATATGATATTTGTCTTTCTGTGTCTGACCTACTGCACTCAGTATGACAATCTCTAGGTCCATCCATGTTGTTGCAAATGGCATTATTTTGCTCTTTTTTATGGCTGAGTAATAGTCCACTGTATATATATGTACCACATCTTCTTTATTCATTCCTCTGTCGATGGACATTTAGGTTGCTTCCACATCCTGGCTATTGTAAATAGCATTGCAATGAACATTGGGGTGCATGTATCTTTTTGAATTATGGTTTTCTCCGGATATATGCCCAGGAGTGGGTCATATGGTAGTTCTACTTTTAGTTTTTTAAGGAACCTCCAAACTGTTCTCCATAGTGGCTGCACCAATTTACATTCCCACCAACAGGGCAGGAGGGTTCCCTTTTCTCCGCACCCTGTCCAGAATTTATTTTTTGTAGACTTTTTGATGATGGCCATTCTGATCAATGTGAGATGATATCTCATAGTAGTTTTGATGTGCATTTCTCTAATAATTAGTGAGGTTGAGCATCTTTTCACTTGCTTTTTGGCCATCTGTATGTCTTCTTTGGAAAAATGTCTATTTAGATCTTCTGCCCATTTTTTGATTGGGTTGTTTGTTTTTTTGATACTGAGCTGCATGAGCTGTTTGTATATTTTGGAGATTAATCCCTTGGTGGTGGTTGCTTCGTTTGCAAGTGTTTTCTCCCATTCTGAGGGTTGTTTTCCCATTTTAAAATAAAAATACTCAGAACACACAGCTGATAATCAGGGAAGCTAGGATTAGAATGCCGTTGTATAGAGTGCTAAAGCCCATTCATTACCTGACAACTTGGCTATATTACACAATTAGAATGTGTAAATATTATGGTAGATATGAGTCTACCATTGAGTCCCAATCCTCCTTCACATAGGAAGTTAGTAAATTACCTCTAACCAGAAATTCTTAGGTCTCTCTTTCAGTTATCTTTTATCTTTTATCTTTATGTGTTGCCATTTTCCCTCTTTTACGTTCTGCAGTCTTCTTCTGGGTGTGGTGAAGACTTAAACATTCCTTCTGCAGTAACCTAATCTCTAGTTGTTCTGTTTCCAGTTATTTGGACTTTGCTGCCAACTCCCTTTGCTCCCAGCTCCTGCTCACATGCTCTGCTATTCTGGAGTTTCTGTCTCCTGATGACTTATCTTCATCTTCCGGTCATTACTGTTGTAGCTCCCTGATACGCCATGCTCCATTTCTATCACTTGATGCTTGGCGCATTCTCTGTTTTTTGACATTATGTTTCACGCAATTGTCCTGTGATATTCATGCCCATGAGAATTTGCCTTCTCTTCTATGGGCCAATTCTTAGAACCTATCCATAAGTAACCTTCTAAAAAGTTAAGGATTTACTTATTTTCATCTACAGTAGCCACCAGGCACAGTGCCCACAGGAGGACTATTTCCTTAGGACAGTTCTCAAACTTTCACCTGTATAAGAATCACCTGAAGGACTGGTAAAAACACAGAATGTTGAGCCCCACCCCCAGAGTTTCTGATTTCACCGGTCTTGGGGCAGGGATAGATCAAGTTCTGAGACTTTGCTCTTCTAACACATTCCCAGATGATGTTTGTATTAGAGGTCCAGAGACCACACTTTGAAAACCACTGCCTTAGACTGAGTAGAAAAGAAGGCCCATCTACCATATTCACATCTCATAGTACTCTTGTTGAGAACTCAGTCAGTTTGACAACTTATTAAAACTATCTACCATATCTCAGCACATTTTTAGGTAGTGTGTATAAAAAGATAAAGAAGGCTTTACGCGTGATTTCAAGGAATTCACGGCTTGATAGGAGACACGTATGTAAATGAATAAACGCATTACAGTATAATAAGGCCTATGACAGTGGTAAAACAAGATGCAGCCAGAAGACAAAGAGGTGGTGGTTACTTCTTTCCCTTAGAGATTACATCAGGCTTTATTAAGTGGAGGTAACAATTAAAAGGATTCTTTGGAGGCGGTACAGGTGGCCAATTCTAGGCAATTAGAAGTGTGTTAAAACCACAGAAATCAAATGTTTGGGGAGTTGTAGGGGATTGGTAGACTTTTGGTATGGCTTAAGTGTTGAACGAAGTGGAGATATTAAAAGGATATGATTGAACAAATAGTGAGATTGGGCCTTATGTGTGATTTAACATGCCTTTTTCCTGGGGTTGAGAGAGTAATTTGAGTGTTTCTATCAGTCAAGAACATTACTAGACTTGAGCTTTAGAAGTATCACTGTGGAAGGTGGTTGGAAGGAAGGAAGAATGTGGTGACAAATAGAAAGGGTGGATACCCTAGAAGAAAAAGAGAGAGACTAAAAGAGTGGGATACCACAGATTTTGATACAAGGGAAAATTCTGTTTAATTTGGGAATACTATGTAGACATTGTATTGTGATAATTTCCTTATATGCCTGTCTTACACAGTACACTAAAAACTCCTTTGGTCATCTTTGTATCATCAGTATCTATGGTAGTTCCTGGATTAATATGAGCTCAAGAAATGTCTGAATGAATAGAAAATTAATGAAAACCAGATTATCATTTACTTCCTTTGGATTTCAATCCCATTTTCTAAAAAATGGGGAGGAAAAGATCTGTTTCATTCTCCCCAGAATATGACAAGTGAATGGATGAATATTAATAAGGTGATATATACTTATTAGGAAGCAAGTAGAAATGGGTGGCATCCTGGTGATGGGATTTATCACACATATGATAATCATTTGAACCTTCATTTATTTGAATAAAATTTCTGAAGTTATCTCCAAATTGCTTTGGTAAAGATAGCTGGACTGAATTAAAAGTCTTATTACGGAAGTCTTCAAATGTCCGTTAATTCTTTTGTGCAGGGAGATTGATTTGCAGATTTGCCCATTCCTGTGTGCAACCAAGGCATTGCTGGTTCTGTCAGATAATTTTCTCAATTACATCTCTAGGCAATTAAATAAATTGCAAGGCAATAGTCCATTGCTTTTGGAAACTCCTGTTCTGAGAGGAGTGAAATTCCTACCCTTAAGAGACTAGGTATCACTGGTTTAAAAGAAATTTTAAAAATAACTGCATATTAATCTTATCTATCTACTTTCCTGATTGCTCCTTTCCCTAACATTCTAGCATTGGCAAGATCAAGACATTTTCCTGTTTCTGTGATTTTACTTGTTCTAATAGCAACATAAAAGTTCAGGGATATAGATTCTAAATACAGAAGAAATAACAAAATAAGAACTACATTAAGACACATGCTAGAGACGTTTCTGAACCTAAAAGATAACTTCCTAGAAAAAGAGGGGGGAAAGTAGTTATAAAGTAAAGAAGGAGAATTTTACTTTTTTTTTCAACAGGGGATGCTAGTTGGCAATGATGAAATGTCTTCAAAAGTATGAAGGCAAAGGATTCTGAACCTTGAATTCTAGACCCATTTAATCATGGGGAAAATAGAGGTTCTTAAACATGAAAAGGATTTGGAAAATATACTAGATGCATGTTGTTTTTTCCTGAAAAATAATATGACTGAAAGATATGGTCCAGCAAAACTAAAAAATAATTCAAAAAAAGAGTAAGACATCAGATACAAGAAATAGTGTGAGCAAAGAAACCAACAAAATCCATCCTTAAGCTGAAACCAGTTTTCCTCAGTAGAGATGCTGTGGGCATTTTGGGTAACAACTGCTTGTTTTGTAGACTGCCCTGCCTGTTGCAAAATGCCTACCATCTATGATCCCCAATTTTAAAGAAAGAGTTCTGAGAACAATAGGGACGTAACATTTTTTTAAGTGAATAGAAAACTAGAACAATAATTCTGGTGGTGAGTCACTGATAATGTTTATTGTGGTACTTTGTATTATGAAATTAATATCTCAATGAAAACAATATGAACATGACAGAAGTCAACAAAATGTGAAGTATATGTCACTCTAACCCTCATTCCTGCTTCCCAGACTGTTTTCAACTTCTTGTAATGCTGCCCTAACATATTTATGAATGTGAGCATATTATATACACATATTCATCTATAGCTTCCTCATCTACTCCCATCTATATATCTGGTGGATCTTTCTATTCATACCAACTTATCTTTGCATAGCATATTCAGATTATATAAATATATTTATTTTCTTCAGTGTGGCAGGTCTTGTTGAAGTAAAAATGAATATAGGACAAAATCACTATTGCTGACTCTGAGGGAAAATATTAAAATATAACTTCCTTGACGGTGTAAGTAGCACTGTTCCACAAAATAACAAACTTGGGAAAGAAAGTTATCAGAAAAAATGTAATTCATGCTCTTTTTAAATCTGCCACATCAGTGAAATGTTGTGAACACACATGTATTGTTCTTTTCCACATTTACAAAATGCAACTGTAGGTAGATGGTTGTCTTGGGAACTCTAAGTCCACTTTTCCAACAGTTGTCTCCTTATCCCCAACCCAAGTAACTCTCTTCAATATAGTCTCAGATTTCATTATCAGATTGCCCTATTGATTCTGAGGGGAAAAAATGATAGAAGATCCTAGGGGAAGTTAAATCAGAATAATGTAAGGTTCTCCTATAGGTTTTCTCATTCATATATTTGAAACCAGAAGGTTCTGCTCTTCCATACAATCGATCATATCAGATATATGCATGCCTGACTAGATTATCTGTGAAGTTGAACGTTAAACATGGCTGATGGGACGTTGAGTGTTGCCCATTTCCTTTCTTCTTACTTTTATTCACTGTGATATTTTTCATATCTCACCCATCGAATTTTATTGATTTAATAACCCAATATAGAATATGTCTCATAAAGGGTGAGAGAAACAACTTTAGAGGAAAAAATAAAGGGAATGTCCTGAGTTAAAATAAGTGGAAGCATAAAGGGCACTAGCAACAAGTAACTGCTTGCCATATTGAGGCACTATGGGAGATTCCCAGGATGCCCAGAGGTGCTATTACATTCACGCTGCCCGACTTTATAACATTCTCTTAGGATTTACAGCAACTGCCAGAGCCAACTGAGGTTTTTCCAGGGTATTCTCCACCTCCTCTTCCATATTCTTAATGTTCCCAAAAGTCATTGGAAGGGATTAATGATAAAGGATGTAGAATATTTTTCCTTTTAAACCTTGAGGGAATTAATCATGTCTGAGGGACTTTTTAGCTTTTATGTGAGGGTACAAAGATCTAAGTAATCTCTAAGGACCTTTTGTTCCAATGATTGTACAAAATTTTTAATTAAAATGTTGGAATAGAAAGAATGATAAATTTAGTGAGTGGAAGGTCATAAATTTTTTTAAGCAGGGAAATCAAAACAAACTAACATGCCAACTCTATTGGTAAGAGATACTTCTGGCTGAAAGAAACAAAAATTTCACCCAAGAAGATGTTACAGAGTTGATAATGGTAGGTATTGTTGGTGCAGCTGCCCCTCAGTGTCATTAACGACCCAGATTGTTTCTCTTTTTGTGTTCCACCATCTTGGGTGTGTTAGCCTTTGGTCTTCATTCTTTGACATCATGATGGCAGTGGAGTTTCCACAGCTCCATAGTGAAGTCTGTGATCAATACAGGAAGAAGGGAAGTAGCTCGTATGGCCACACATATCCCTTTTATCAGAAAAGCATAATATTCTTAGAAGGACACTGGCATATAACGCCTTACAACTCACTGCTTGAACGCGGGTCATATGGTCACTTCTAGCTTCATGAAGGTTGATAAACCGATTCTCTGGTATTTTTATCCTTTACAGTGAGAAAAAAGAAAGGCGTGGAGGATTTGGATGGCTATTAGGCAAGATAACCAAGAGTATCTGCTACACAAACTAAATTAATTGGGTTTTATGAATCCTTGCCTCATGTACCATCTTGTGACTCTAGAAGATAAATTCATGAAAATCGGCATTGTGGGAGAAAACTTCCTGCAGTGCTTTATTGTGATAAGCTGTTCTTTCTGTATATAAGTCCTTGGGTTGGTTAATAGGGAAAAAATTACCATGAATTAAAAGTGACTTATTAAAAATGTCATTCTATTAAAAATAATTTAAATCCTAAAAAGAGATTTTGAGAAAATTATTGGAATTGGTTCTCTTTTTAACTTAAAAGTCAGCTGCATAAGCTCTTGACCAAAATTTTCAACTTAAAAAAAGACTAATGTCCTTGTTTGAAAAATAATATGGTAAATAGAGATTGGAGAAATTAAATGGATGTTATTGGAATCTCTATAATCATTAGATTTCTAATGAAGATGCTTCAAACAAACAATCAAGCTTCGATGGTTTGGATGAATCATTCTCATTCTTTGACTTTGTTACTCACAGAGCATTTTCTTTTTTAATTGCAGACTGAATATATTTCAAATTATGTTGCTAATAATTATTGATGAGTGAATCGCACAGGATTGTGAAATTTTGTTTCACTTGAATAAGAAACATCAAACAATTGAGCAATTAAATTCACTCCAATCAACTGAGCTTCTAGAAAATTGGCTTGAAATGGCATTGAGGAATCTAAATGAATTTCTACATATAGTATGCTAATATAACTATGGGCCAAGGATTTAGTATCATTAACTAATATTTGAAATTAAAGAAGAGTTTAGAGATTATCTCCAGTCATCCCAGATGGTAAGGTGGAAGTAAGTGAAGTTTAAATTAACTCCCTTAATTCTGCAGGTAAAGAGTCTTAGTTTAGAAGAGATTAAGTTACTTGATCAAAATAGTTTAAGTAGTTAGTTAAATCAAGAGCTGGAACCAAATTGGCTTAACTCTTGTGTCAATATGCAATCCACCAGTTTTATATTTTTCTTTAAAAATATTGGTCACATAACTATTTGACTTGCTACTTTACTTGCTGCTTCGGAAAACTGATAGGAATAAAATTTATGGGCAAGCCAAGATTTGTAAATAATGTTAATGTATGAGAGACCTGGGATTAAGGGGTTTTCATATACATATTAATGTAGCCCATCAAAGAAGCAGTAATCCATGTAGCTAGAAACAAACAAAATCTTGGACTTAGACAAAAAGTAAGGCATCTTATCAAAATCAGGTAACAGAAAAATGCCTCTCCATTGTATTCCTTTTATATTATGTTCTCCAAGAAATCAATTTGAGGGGAGGACAATGAAAATATTGGTTGCAGCCAGGGGATTGAGTTCTCTTCTGGGGAATTGTAAAGGTAGTTAGAGAAAGAAGGGAGGTTTTCTGTTAACCCCATCTGTAATCTCTTATATTTGCTGGGGTCAAAGTTTCCTTGCAAGGCTAAAAATAGTTTGTCATTTTTCCCAGTAAGAGTGTTTTCTGTGTAATTCAACATTGGATAATAACAATTGCTAGCATTTAGTGTGCTCTTTTTTTTTTTTTTTTTTTTTTTGTATCAGGAACCGCACCTGTTTTGAATGCTTTTTCTTAATTGACATTCACAAAAACCCTATGAGATAATGTGATATTCATTAGAACTAATCACACATATTTCTTGTTCTTCTAGGCAGTGATAGGATTGCTCTTCTCTCCCCTCTTGGAGTTAGGAATGATCATATGTCTTGCTTTTAGCCAATGATATGTAAGCAGAAGTGATGAGTGCCATGTCTATGGAAGCTTTAAGAGCCAGTGTGCAATTCGTCAGGATCTCTCCTCTGCCATTACAATTAGCAATGTTTCAAAGAGTGGTATTCTCTCTTAGCCTGCATCTTAGAGTGAGAACCACTGGGGCACAGTTCCTAGCTGCCTTGCAATGTATAAATGTACAGGGAGTGAGAGATAAACTTTGTATTAAACCATTGAGATTTTGCAGGTTGTTACTGCAACATAGCCTGGTCCATTCTGAGTGACATAGGTAGTTATTTTTACTATCTTCTTCAATTCACGAAGAAGGAAAATAAGGATAAGTTATTTGTCCATAATGACACCACAAGTTAAATAGAGCTTGAGTCAAACCAAGCAATCTGACTCCTTTGCTCGCATGCTTAGCCACCATTTTATATATAACTGTGAGTAATACACTTACTGTGAAGAGGAATGTCCACTAACATGATGCGGAGCCCTGTACTTAATTTCTAAGCATAGAGATGTGATTATCACTTTTAATTCATTTAACCTTGACATATTTTTCATATTTACAAATCATTTTCACGTGCAGAAAGCCCACTGCTTATTAATCCAATAGGATATGCCTGAATGGTGTTGTCCTCAGAGAAGAAAAGAGTATGGTCATCAAAGCATATCTCCAGAGAGCATTTGCAAACATCCCTCTGTTAGTCATGTCGAGCTGCCATAACAATATACCACAGACTGAGGTTTTTGGGTCTTTTTTCTCACAATTCTGGAGGCTGGGAAGTCCAAGGTCAAGGTGCCAGCCCATTTAGTTCCTGGTAAGAACTCTCCTCCTGGCTTGTAGACAGCTACCTTATCGTTGTGTCCTCACATAGCAGAGAAAGAGAGTGCATGTCTCTTTCTCTTCTTAGGATAGCATTTGCCCTATCAGATTAGGGCCCCACCATTTTGCCCTCATTTAGCCTTTATCACCTCCTCAAAAGCCCTGTCTCCAGATACAGACACATTGAGAGTTAGGGCTTCGGCATATGAATTTTGGAGAGACACAAACATTTGACCCATAGCAATCTCCTAGGAGCCCTGAACAATTTAAGAAAGCTTTAATAATAAGTACTCACTTCCATTTATTTCCAAGTGTTTCATGTCTCTATATATGAGACTGGAAAGAAATTCCAATGAGAAGTATTTCATTCATTCATTTATTCACTTATTTAACACATATTTATTAAGCATCTATTTATGTGCCATATTATTCTAAGCACTGAGGAGCAGCATTGAACAAAAATTTCTTTCCTTCACGAAATTTATGTTTTAACAGGTATATATCATATATTATGCCAGAGTAATATATTAATAAAAATAAAGCAGATTAAAAGTATAGAGAATCATGGGGGCCAGAATTTCTACTTTTCAATAGTAGTCAAATAAATCCTCTCAGATGAGCTGACTTTTATGGAAAGACCTAATAGTTATAGCTTTAACATCTTCAAATATTAAAACTGAAAAGATAATGAGAGAGCATATTCTCAGATTCCTTCATTTTACAGAAGGATAAACTGGGATATAAAATAGGCATTGGCAAACATTTTTCTTTAAAGAGCCCAATAATAAATATTTTTTATTTTGTTCACTAGACAATGTGTGTCATAACTACTCAACTATAGTGTTGTAGCACAAAAACAGCCATAAATAGTAAGTAAACAAAGAGCATGTTCTAATAAAACTTTATTTACAAAAACAGGCGATGGGTAAGATTTATCTTTCCATCTGCAGCTTGCCCATCCCTAATCTAGAACAATAAAATGACTTTCCCAGGGTCACACATTTGCTGGTTGATGACAGCAGAGAGGACGAGCATGTTTCTGCTGTGTTTGAAAACACCAAAGACACCTTTAGAGCAGATTGTCACAGATAAGAGACAGAGTTAAATAATAATATGTCATGGGTGAAAAAAGCTATCCACTTAACTGCTGGCACCTGAATTTCTTTTAGGGTAGAAACTGTCTTTGTTTAGGAAAACATATTGGTAAGCTACTTCTGGTAGAAGGTGACAGGCTGAGGGCTGAAATTAGCAGGAAGCAGTGAAATCAAATGGATGGCTCAGTGGCTCTGTGGAAAGGCGGAGTTAGAGAAAGGGAAAGAGGGAAGAGCCAGTCTAGAGAACACCGTGGTAGAAGAAGGCATTTTAAGAAAAATACGTCTAATCAATTTTTAATCGGCTGTGTCGTTGCAACACAAACCCTCTGTTGTCCTCAAAAATTAAGAAAACACTGATGCACAATTCAGAGACCTTTTATGAATGGGCTTTTGAAGATGTGTGCATGGGAGTAGGAGGAATTAAGTCAGGAAGCTGAGTTTTGTCTGAGCCACTTCTTTGTGTGTGTGTGTGGCATTTACTCAAATCCCAACCTTTGATAGCTCAACCATCTTTTTTCTCTATTCCTATAGTTAAACACTACCAGGGAAGTCCCTCTTAACAGGGCATATTGGTCCAGTTATAAATTTTTAAAAACTCCATCCTCAAAGGGGCCCTCAACAGTGCCCACAGTCTCTTTGCAACAGTTATTTCAAACTTTACCCACTCTACTCAAAACATCAAGTCTCCCCCTGCTCCTCCCCACCTATCATATGGTAACCATTTTCGATGAAAAGAGAAAGCATCAGGTGGTAACTCCCTTATCTTCCTCCCACCTAACATACTAATGAAGGAACCTCTAACTTTGGAGTATCCTCCTTCCCTTCTGTGAAAAGAGAGGAAAGGCTGCCCCTCCTCCTATATAAGTTAGAAACCTCTGCCTTTTTAACTGTACACTGTTTGTTATCCCTTATCACTCTCATACTTCAAACTCTCTGTGGAACTAAATCCTTCACATCAGTGCTTAAGTCGTTATCATTAAAGAAAAAAAAGGGAAACAAAATCTTCCTCTGCCACTACCACCTACTGCCCTTTCTTTCTTCTCTCCTTAACCACTTAGCTTCTTGAAAGAGTCACTGGCAAAATTGTCCTCATTTCCTTATCCCCCCCTCACTTCTCAAACCCCTCTAATCTGGACTTTTCCCAGCACTGTCATCTCACTACATCCAGTGGAAAATTTAAACTCTTACCCTATTCAAGATTCCACAGCTCTTGACATTGTTGACCACTCCCTTCTTGATAAACTTTAGTCCTTTGGCCTGGAAGTCATTACTGTCCCTTATGATTTTCCCTCTGCTCTAACTTCTCACTGACCACCTTATTTGCAGTTTCATACTCTTCTGCTCCCAGGACACCCAGTGTTGAAGTTTCTCGAAACTAAAACTTAAGTTCTTTTCGTCTTACTCTATGTTCTCTTATTAAGTGATATTATTGTCATTCACCGTTCCAATTAGCACCCATAAGCTGGTGATTCAAGTTTTTATTTCTACAAACAAAACTCTCCTTGGAACTCTAGACCATAATTTCAAATGCTTATTTGACATTTCTTTTTAGATGTCTTCAGATCCACGTCAAAAATCAAATTTATGGTCTCCTTACTTGGTCCTCTTATAGAAGAATGAATGGCATCACCATCCAACTACTTATATAAGGAAGAAATTTAGGAATAATCCATGACTCTTCCTTAAACTTCAATCCTCATGTCCAATTAATCACAAAGCTGTCAATTTTACCTCCTAAATGTATGTCAAATTTCGCATGTCTTTCCATACCTACTGCCACCACCCTAGCCTAAGTAAGCTATGTCCAATCGTCAAGTGGACTACTGCAATAGCCTACTTTAATTCTTGGCCTCTCCACTCGCTCCTGCTCCAAATTTGGATAACAGAGATGCTAATTTGAAATGCAAACCTGATTAGACCATATCTCCATTACATCAGTGGCTTTTCATTATTGTTTGGACAGTGACCACAATCCATTACATGGCCTACAATTTCTTACATGACATTGCTATTTTTCCAATGTCATTTCGCACCACAATTCCTCCTGGTTTCTGTACTTCAGCCCCAGTGACCTTCCCTTATGTTTTCCTTCCCAGCATGGGGCCTTTCCATATGGAACTCTCCATCTGCATCAGATGGTAACTCCCTTTTCTCCCTGCCCCTCAACATACCAATCAAGAAACCTCTAACTTTGGGGCATCCTCTTTTCCTTCTGTGAAAAGAGAGGGCTGCCTCTCCTCCTATATAAGGTAAATGCTTCCACCTCATGAACCGTACATTTTCTGTTACCCTTTAGCGCTCTCATATTCCAAACTCTCTCATGGAACTGAATCCTTTACATTAGGGTTCAAGTCATTAAGTCATTAAATGAAACATGGAGTTTTCTTACCCTCTCCTTTAGTTTAGTTAACTCTTGCAATTCTTTTGGGTCACATATTAATGGCAGTTTTTTGTTTTTTTTTAAGGAAAGCTGTCTCTAACCTCCTAGGCTAGACAAAATAAGTGTTTTTGTAAACATTCTCTTCTCCATCTTTCACTTACCATTCATAATCTTCTAGTTATTTGTATCGTTAGTTAACAGATGTCTCCACCCCACACTAGCCTATTGTTTCCCCTAAAACCAGCCCAGTGTCTCACATGTAACATGGCCTAACAAATAATACGCCCTCAATAAATATTTGGTAAGTGAATAATTGATGCTGTGCAGAATACACTGGATAGTAAAACACTATACAATGACTATTGCAAAATAAACAGGAGAGTAAAGCCAGAGGTGATCATGACCTCTCTGAAAATATGCAGAAATTCAGAAAATGACATTAAACTTTCTACAAGACATGAAATTGGGAGGTAAACAAACTTCTCTATGCTATGGCTGACATCTGGATTGCAGTTAATTTATCCAGTACGTGCAGAGTGTAATTCAAATGGGGAATCGAGAAGTGCTGACACCATTTTTAACTTGGTGATGTTACGTGAGAGCACTGTTGGGGAACAAAATGAGATTTGGCCTAGTCTCCACAGTTGTAAAACAAGGGCTTCACCTGCCAAGTGACTCAACAATTCTGTGAATTTTTAATAGTGTTCACCCTGTTCTGATATTGGATGAGGGTAGCTTCAGTAAGCTTTTTAAAGTTTATCTCATTAAAAAATAAAGAGTTAATTAGTATGTATCATCAAGTAAGGTCCATATCCAGTTTTCACTGGAGTTAACTCACAGAGGGACATCACACCTGCTACATTAAGAGCCAGCCATGCTGAGTGTAGCCTACTTAAAGAGGTCTTAATACCCTTTTTTGGCTGGGAGGGATCACTGCAATCATGGAACGTGTCGTATTTTGCATATTTTATGCCTTGGGTTTTATAAGCGTTAGAATAAGCTATGATTCACAGGTATTAATCTGAGTCCTTCATCAATTCTCTGGCAGGCACCCAATGCCCCATGACTTGGTTCCCCCAATTAATCATCTTCTTTTTTCCCTCAAATTGCTCACAGCTGTGATCAAACATTGGCAAGGCTCCGAAGAAGGAGGGGCACACAAGAACTGTTATTGGGCAAATAATAGAAGCTGTCACACAACCTGTGTTTAGTTACAAAAAGTTTGCAAACTTAGCAAATGCTGGCTGTTGGGCTAGTGAAAGAGTCTCATTGGGAAAGGAACCTCATTATTTAGATTTGTATAGCATTGTTGCTGAAGCATATGGTGTTGGAAATCACACCACTTGAGCTGTGAATCATTTTTAGAAGGTATACAAATACCTCATGAATGACTCTTTGAGGGAAAAAATCGGAGTAGAAATTATTATTTGACAAACAAAAAATTTCTTATTCTTATAATTCATGTACAAAGGGCCTTTGAAACAATACAGATATACTTGTCTATCTTGTGTTTCGATAATTAAACTTTAGAAACAGAGGTAAAAATCGTTCCTCTTTCTGCCAACTTTATTTTCTCTGTATGAAGAAAAATACCAAGGTAGAATAATCTGTCAATATACTAGATTCAAGAAAACTTAGGACTTATTCCTAAATTACATTTTATTTTAAAGTTGATGGTATAAGAAATTTGTAAACATTTTAGATCTCTAAGGCTCAAAGAGATTTCCCCTTGTTTATATAGCTAGTAGTGGCAAATCTGGAGTTCATAATCAAGTCAATGTAGTGTAGAACTCAAGCTTTTAAACTGCCTCTCAGGTACCCTGTTATTTTGTTTCACATATTGACAGGACTTAAATATTATTTCAATAAAGAGAAAACAGAAGTTATCAGGAAAGGTACAAATATGATAATAAGATGTCTCCTCACTCTACATAAGGCCAGATATTTATGAAATTATTCACTTTCTAAAGGAAAACTTCATACAACCCCAGAGTGATTTTTTCAGAGCTTTAAATTTCACAGATTGTCATTTTAAATAAAAGGCCCATTAGTTTTATCCAATAGAGGATACAAGTTTGCAAGGGTGTGGAGAAGCAGCCATTCTCACTCAGATCTGGAGAGTGTTCCAATATCCTTTTTTTTCCTTTTTAATTTATTTTTTTATACAGCAGGTTCTTATTAGTCATCAATTTTATACACATCAGTGTATGCATGTCAATCCCAATCGCCCAGTTCATCACACCACCATCCCCACCCCACCCCCACCGCTTTCCCCCCTTGCTGTCCATACGTTTGTTCTCTACGTCTGTGTCTCAATTTCTGCCCTGCAAACCGGTTCATCTGTACGATTTTTCTAGGTTCCAGATACACGCGTTAATATACGATATTTGTTTTTCTCTTTCTGACTTACATCACTCTGTATGACAGTCTCTAGATCCATCCACATCTCCACAGATGAACCAATCTCATTCCTTTTTATGGCTGAGTAATATTCCATTGTTTATATGTACCACATCTTCTTTATCCATTCGTCTGTCGATGGGCATTTAGGTTGCTTCCATTACCTGGCTATTGTAAATAGTGCTGCAGTGAACATTGGGGTGCATGTGTCTTTTTGAATTATGGTTTTCTCTGGGTATATGCCCAGTAGTGGGATTGCTGAATCACATGGTAATTCTATTTTTAGTCTTTAAGCAACCTCCATACTGTTCTCCATAGTGGCTGTATCAATTTACATTCCCCCCAACAGTGAAAGAGGGTTCCCTTTTCTCCACACCCTCTCCAGCATTTTTTATTTGTAGATTTTCTGGTGATGCCCATTCTAACTGGTGTGAGGTGATAGCTCATTGTAGTTTTGATTTGCATTTCTCTAATAATTAGTGATGTTGAGCAGCTTTTCATGTGCTTCTTGGCCATCTGTATGTCTTCTTTGGAGAAATGTCTACTTAGGTCTTCTGCCCATTTTGGGATTGGGTTGTTTGTTTTTTTAATATTGACCTGCATGAGCTGTTTATATATTTTGGAGGTTAATCCTTTATCCGTTGATTATTTGCAAATATTTTCTCCCATTCTGAGGGTTGTCTTTTCGTCTTGTTTATGGTTTCCTTTGCTGTACAAAAGCTTTCAAGTTTCATTAGGTCCCATTTTTGTATTTATTTTTGTATTTATTTCCATTACTCTAGGAGGTGGATCAAAAAAGATCTTTCTGTGATTTATGTCAAAGAGTGTTCTTCCTATGTTTTCCTCTAAGAGTTTTATAGTGTCCTGTCTTACATTTAAGTCTCTAATCCATTTTGAGGTTTTTTTTGTGTATGGTGTTGGGGAATGTTCTAATTTCATTCTTTTACATGTAGCTGTCCAGTTTTCCCAGCACCACTTATTGAAGAGACTGTCTTTTCTCCATTGTGTATCCTTGCCTCCTTTGTCATAGATTAGTTGACCATATGTGCGTGGGTTTATCTCTGGGCTTTCCATCTTGTTTCATTGATCTATATTTCTCTTTTTGTGCCAGTACCATATTGTCTTGATTACTGTAGCTCTGTAGTATAGTCTGAAGTCAGGGAGCCTGATTCCTCCAGCTCCATTTCTTTCCTTCAAGACTGCTTTGGCTATTTGGGGTCTTTTGTGTCTCCATACAAATTTTAAGATTTTTTGTTCTAGTTCTGTAAAAAAAAAATGCCATTGGTAGTTTGATAGGGATTACATTGAATCTGTAGATTGCTTTAGGTACTATAGCCATTTTCACAATATTGATTCTTCCAACAAGAACATAGTATATCTCTCTATCTGTTGGTATCATATTTAATTTCTTTCATCAGTGTCTTATAGTTTTCTGCATACAGATCTTTTGTCTCCCTAGGTAGGCTTATTCCTAGGTGTTTTATTCTTTTTGTTGCAGTGGTAAATGGGAGTGTTTCCTTAATTTCTCTTTCGGATTTTTCATCATTAGTGTATAGGAATGCCAGAGATTTCTGTGCATTAATTTTGTATCCTGCAACTTTACCAAATTCATTGATTAGCTCTAGTAGTTTTCTGGTGGCATCTTTAGGATTCTCTATGTATAGTATCATGTCATCTGCAAACAGTGACAGCTTTACTTCTTCTTTTCCAATTTGTATTCCTTTTATTTCTTTTTCTTCTCTAATTGCCATGACTAGGACTTCCAAAACTATGTTGAATAATAGTGGCGAGAGTGGACGTCCTTGTGTTGTTCCTGATCTTAGAGGAAATGCTTTCAGTTTTTCACCATTGAGAATGATGTTTGCTGTGGGTTTGTCATATATGGCCTTTATTATGTTGAGGTAGGTTCCCTCTATGCCCACTTTCTGGAGAGTTTTTATCATAAATCGGTGTTGAATTTTGTCAAAAGCTTTTTCTCCATCTTTTGAGATGATCATATGGTTTTTATTCTTCAATTTGTTAATATGGTATATCAAATTGATTGATTTGCATATATTGAAGAATCCTTGCATCCCTGGGATAAATCCCACTTGATCATGGTGTATGATCCTTTTAATGTGTTGTTGGATTCTGTTTGCTAGCATTTTGTTGAGGATTTTTGCATCGATTTTCATCAGTGATATTGGTCTGTAATTGTCTTTTTTTGTAGTATCTTTGTCCGGTTTTGGTATCAGGGTGATGGTGGCCTCATAGAATGAGTTTGGGAGTGTTCCTTCCTCTGCAATTTTTTGGAGGAGTTTGAGAAGGATGGGTGCTAGCTCTTCTCTAAATGTTTCATAGAATTCACCTGTGAGGCCATCTGGTCCTGGACTTTTGTTTTTTGGAAGATTTTTAATCACAGTTTCAATTTCGTTACTTGTGATTGGTCTGTTCATATTTTTAGTTCTTCCTGGTTCAGTCTTGGAAGGTCATACCTTTGTAAGAATTTGTCCATTTCTTCCAGGTTGTCCATTTTATTGGCATAGAGTTGCTTGTAGTAGCCTCTTAGGATGCTTTGTATTTCTGTGGTGTCTGTTGTAGCTTCTCCTTTTTCATTTCTAATTTTATTCATTTGAGTTCTCGCCCTCTTTTTCTTCATGAGTCTGGCTAATGGTTTATCAATTTAGTTTATCTTCTCAAAGAACCAGCTTTTAGTTTTATTGATCTTTGCTATTGTTTTCTTTGTTTCTATTTCATTTAATTCTGCTCTCATCTTTATGATTTCTTTCTTTCCTTCTGCTAACTTTGGGTTGTTTTTGTTCTCTTTCTCTAGTTCCTTTAGGTGTAAGGTTCGATTGTTTATTTGAAATTTTTATTGTTTCTTGAGATAGGCTTGTATAGCTATAAACTTCCCTCTTAGAACTGCTTTTGCTGCATCCCATCGGTTTTGGATCGTCGTGTTTTCATTGTCATTTGTCTCTAGGTATTTTTTGATTTCCTCTTTGATTTCTTCAGTGATCTCTTGGTTATTTAGTAACGTATTGTTTAGCCTCCACGTGTTTGTGTTTTTTACGTTTTTTTCCCTGTAATTCATTTGGAATCTCATAGCGTTTTGGTCAGAAAAGCTGCTTGATATGATTTCAGTTTTCTTAAATTTACTGAGGCTTGATTTGTGACCCAAGATGGGATCTATCCTAGAGAATGTTCTGTGCGCACTGGAGAAGAAAGTGTAGTCTGCTGTTTTTGGATGGAATGTCTTATAAACATCAATTAAATCTATCTGGTCTATTGTGTCATTTAAAGCTTCTCTTTCCTTATTTATTTTCATTTTGGATGATCTGTCCATTGGTGTAAGTGAGGTGTTAAAGTCCCCTGGTATTATTGCGTTACTGTCGATTTCCCCTTTTAGAGCTGTTAGCAGTTGCCTTATGTACTGAGGTGCTCCTATGTTGGGTGCATATATATTTATAATTGTTATATCTTCTTCTTGGATTGTTCCCTTGATCATTATGTAGTGTCCTTCCTTGTCCCTTGTAATGTTCTTTATTTTAAAGTCTATTTTATCTGATATGAGTATTGCTACTCCTGCTTTCTTTTGATTTCCATTTGCATGGAATATCTTTTTCCATCACCTCACTTTCAGTCTGTATGTGTTCCTAGGTCTGAAGTTGGTCTCTTGTAGACCGCATGTATATGGGTCTTGTTTTTGTATCCATTCAGCAAGCCTGTGTCTTTTGGTTTGAGCATTTAATCCTGTCACGTTTAAGGTAATTATCAATACATATGTTCCTTTGACCATTTTCTTAATTGTTTTGG
Organism: Delphinapterus leucas; assembly: GCF_059928025.1. Taxonomy (NCBI): domain Eukaryota; kingdom Metazoa; phylum Chordata; class Mammalia; order Artiodactyla; family Monodontidae; genus Delphinapterus; species Delphinapterus leucas. The sequence continues at coordinate 113,999,763 of NC_143150.1, forward strand.
GTTTATTTTTGTAGGTCCTTTTCTTCTCTTGTGTTTCCCACTTAGAGAAGTTCCTCTAGCATTTGTTGTAGAGCTGGTTTGGCGGTGCTGAATTCTCTGAGCTTTTGCTTATCTGTAAAGCTTTTGATTTCTCCATCGAATCTGAATGAGATCCTTGACTGGTAGAGTAATCTTGGCTCAGTCTCCCCTGGGGTCACTGCTCCTCCCCCTGGGTCCTGGTGCGCACACTACTTTGTGTGTGCCCTCCAAGGGTGGCATCTCTCTTTCCCCCAGTCCTGTCCAAGTCCTGAAATCAAATCCCACTAGCCTTCAAAGTCTGATTCTCTAGGAATTCCTCCTCCCGTTGCCGGACCTGCAGGTTGGGAAGCCTGACGTGGGGCTCAGAACCTTCACTCCAGTGAGTGGACTTCTGTGGTATAAGTGTTCTCCAGTCTGTGAGTCACCCACCCAGCAGTTATGGGATTTGATTTTACTGTGATCGCACCCCTCCTACCCTCTCATTGTGGCTTCTCCTTTGTCTTTGGATGTTGGGTATCTTTTTTGGTGAGTTCCAGGGTCTTCCTGTTGATGATTGTCCAGCATCTAGTTGTGATTCTGGTGTTCTCACAAGAGGGAGTGAGAGCATGTCCTTCAACTCCGCCATCTTGTTTCAGGGCCCTGATCCAATATTCTTGGTAGGCATTTAAGAATTAAGCTAATTCTGTCTTACAGTGTACACAGTTGGCATTTTTCATTCAGCAATATTTTGTAGAATTCATTGTACAAGTTCTTGAGTCCAACATAATCCCCCAGATTACATCAGTTTTATCATTGTTATTGTTCAAAGGTGGATAGTTAATACGCACCAACATATTTTTTTTCACTCAAAAAAGCTTCCACTCTCATTAAGGCAAGGTGCTTGTGCAGCAGTCTAGTGAGAGCAGAGTGGTTTTATTTGTGTCACTGGAAAAAATGGACTTTGGAATTTTTCAATGGATTTCTGAAATTATTACCCCAGGAGGTAGAAGTTTAAAGGGAGGGGGATAATGTTATTCAATCTGTCTTAAGGTACTGATCCAGATCAAATGCTGTCCTTGGGATTATTTTTCTGAAATATAAGGCAGGGGGCCACTAAATACCCAGAAAAAAATCTCTAGCAATAAAATAGCAACAAAGATGGATATAATATTTTTTAATATTTGTAAACGTGTGAATGAGTCAGCAAGGAAGTAAGGGAGGTCATCAGAGGTCAAAAATAAAATAAAATAATGACTCTAGAGATGTAAGCAAGCTCGCAAACCAGTGCTTGCTCTAGAACTTCAGCCATATGTGGAGCAGGAGGTAAAGCTGAGGGTCATGAAATGTGTGGAATCAGATTGCTTTGAATATATCTAGGGCCCCAAGGGTTATAACCTCAGCAAAAAGATACTTAAATTATATCTCACAAAAGGAGACAGCAAGGAAATTTTCCTGTCTCTAAACCTTGGATATGGATAGAGGGAGAAGAAAAGAATATCCCTTGAGATTTGGGGCCCTAGTTTATATTTTCTTAGTTATCCAAAACTTCTTAAGCCAAAGAATTTATTAGTGTTGTCTTGGATGATAATGCTTACAGGTGTCTGGCAGAAAAAAATAAAGAAGACTCCTCAGAAGGACACAATTTCTACTCAATTCTCAAAGTATTCCCATAGAAAAAGTTCATACAGATATGAACTTACAAAAAGACATCACAAAACCCCAAAGAAAATAAGACAGGAAGAAAAATCAGGAGCAATAACCAACAGCAGGGACCCAAAAGCAGAAGTAAGTGGAAATACACAAATGCTTTGTCAAGTTTACTACTGTCCCATTGGCTAAACAAGTGACAAGGCCCAGCCTGGAGTCGTTGTGAATAGGTACTCCTAAAAAAGCTCAACTCTGTTAGTAATCAAGGAAACCCTGTGCTCTTACCACTATCCCATTTTCCCCTCCCAGAAACAACACTGAACCCTTTTTAGATGATTCTTTCAGTATTTACCTCCATATTTGTAAACTTGTAAAAAGTATTTTTACTTACTTATTTCTTCCATTTTAAGATATGTCACTCTTTCATCCCCAGTATCGACTGCACTGATGAATACTTTTTATTCTCTCCCCTACTTTCCAATATAAAATGTTTCAGTTTTCTTTAGATCGCTATTCAGTGTTTGTATTATCATGGTTATGAGAAGCTTTTCCACTACATGATTATGAAAAGATAATGTAGCATAATTTTCTTGCACATTTTTTGTTTTCCTTGATGATAATAATCTGTTTTTTCTATATTATTATGAATTCAACCTAAAACTATTAATTATGTAAATTACACTTCAATACAGTCAGATGATTTACAGACATTCTGTGATATTAATCATTTTAAACAAATCGCTCCTGGAGCCTCTGACCTCCTCCAAGCAAGAATGGTTGCCCTCTACTCTTGGGGCAGAGTTATTATCCTGGGATATACCTTTAGTATTATCCTGGGCTTCTCTTCACTTCTTTCTGTGTTGGAGTACCCATCTTCTGGTACCATTTCTTCTTTACCGTCATTTTGTTGGCCCATATCCTGTAACAGTTTTCTGATAAACAGTGCATAGAAGGTAAATTTTCTTGAGACTGTTCATGTCGTAAAAGTGTCCTTTCTTGCTGTGTTTTAAGACATTTTTAGAGCAGTTTTAGGTTCACAGCAAAATAGAGAAGGTACAGAGATTTCCTATATACCCCTTCCCCAGCACATGCATAGTTTTCCCCATTATCAAAATGCCCCACCAGAGTGGGGCACTTGTTGCAGTTGATACCTCGACACATCATTATTGCCTCAAGTCCATAGTTTACATTAGAGTTCATTCTTGGTGGTGTACATTCTTGGTGGTTTAGACAAAGGTCTAAATGTATAATTACACGTATCAACCATTTTTGTATCATATGGAGTAGTTTTTCTGCCCTAGAAATCCACTGTGTTCTGCCTATTCATCCCTCCCTCCCCGCTAACCCTTGGAAACCACTGTTCATTTTACTGCCTCCATAGTTTTGCCTTTTCCAGAATGTCATGTAGTTGGAACCAGACATTATGTAGCCTTTTCAAATTGGCTTCTTTCACTTAGTAATATATATTTGTTTCCTCCGTGGCTTTTTGTGACTTGATAGCCCATTTCTTTTTAGTATTGAATAATATTTCATTGTCTGAATGTACCACAGTTTATTTATCCATTCATACCACATTTTTGCAATTACAAGTAAAGCTGCTGTCAACATCCATGCGTAAGTTTTTGTGTGGACGTAAGTTTACAACTCCTTTGGGAAGTGTACCAAGAAGTGTGATTTCTACATCATATTAAGAAACCACCAAGTTGTCTTCCAAAGTAGCTGTACTATTTTGCCTTCCTACCAGCAATGAATAAGAGTTCCTGTTGCTCTACATCCTTGCCAGCATTTGGTGTTGTCAGTGTTCTGGATTTTGGCAATTCTCACGGGTGTGTAGTGGAATCTCATTGTTGTTTTAATTTGCATTTCCCTGATGACATACGATGTAAAGCATTTTTTCATATACTTATTTTCCATCTGTATATCTGCTTTGGTGAGGTGTCTGTTAAGGTCTTTGGCCCACTTTGTTATCGGGTTGTTTGTTTTTTTATTGTTGAATTTTTAAAATTCTTTGTATATTTTGGATAACAGTTTTTTTCCCACATATATTTGTTTTGCAAATATTTTCTCCCAGTCTGTGGCTTGTCTTTTTAGTCTCTTGCCAATGTCTTACACAGAGCAGAAAATTTTAACTTTAATGAAATCCGGTTTATCAATTCTGTTTTTCATGCCTTTGGTGTTTTATCTAAAAAGTCGTCACCCAACCCAAGGTCATCTAGAATTTCTCCTGTGTTATCTTCTAGGAGTTTTATAGTTTTGCATTTTTATTTAGGTCTGTGATTCATTTTGAGTTACTTTTTGTGAAGGGTGTAAGATTTGTGTCTAGATTTTTTTTTTGCATGCAGATGTCCAGTTGCTCCAGCACCATTTGTCAAAAAGATTATCTTTGCTCCATTTTATTGCCTTGGCTCATTTGTCCTATGTCTATTTCTGGGCTCTTATTCTCTTCCATTGATATGTCTATTCTTTCACCAATACCGTACAATCTTGATTACTGTAGCTATATAGTAAGTCTTGAAGTTGAGTAGTGTTAATCCTCCAACTTTGTTCTTTTTTAGTAATCTCTTTCATTAAAGTGGATTTTTACTTCTTCATATAAAATGTAGAATTAGTATGTGAATATATGTGAAATAACTTGCTGGGATTGTGATTGGAATTGCATTGAATGTATAGATCAAACTGGTAAAAAACTGACGTCTTGACAATATTGTCCTCCTATCCATGAACAGGGAATATCTCTACTTATTCAGTTTTTCTTTGACTTCTTCCATCAAAGTTTTATACTTTTTCTTATGTAGATCTTTAACATACTTTGTTACATTTAAACCTAAGTACTGCATTTTTTTTGAGTGCTAATAAAAATGGTATTGGGTTTTTCATTTCAAATTCTACTTATTCAGTGATATATAGGAAAGAGATTGACTTTTGTATATTAACTTTGTGTTCTGCAACCTCACTATAATTGCTTATTAGCTCTAGGAGTTTTTTAATTGATTTTTTTCTAGATTTTCTACATAGACAATAATGTATCTGTGAACGAAGATAATTTTATGTCTTCCTTCCCAGTCATTATACCTTTTATTTACCTTTCTTATCTTACTGCATTAGCTAGAATTTTCATTATTATATTAAAAAGGAGTGGTGAGAGGGAATACCCCTGCCTTGTTCCTGATCTTAATGAGAAAGTTCTCATTTCTCACCATTAGTTATGATATTAGCTGTAAGTTGCTTGTAGACATTCTTTATCAAATTGAGGACGTTCTCCTCGATTACTATTTTACTGAGTGTGTTTATCATGAATGGGTGTTGGATTTTTTAAAAATAATTTTTCTGAATCTATTGATATGATCATGTGATTTTTCCTCTTTAGCCTGTTGATGTGATGGATTACATTAATTGATTTTCAGTTGTTGAAACAGCTTTGCATACCTGGAATAAATCCCATTTGGTTATGGTGTATAATTCTTTATATACATTGTTGGATTCAATTTGGTAATATGTTGAGGACTTTTACATCTATGTTCATGAGAGATATTTGTCTTTAGTTTTCCTGAAATGTCTTTGTCTAGTTTTGGTATTAGGGTAACACGGGCCTCATAGAGTAAAATAGGAAGTATTCCCTCTGCTTCCACCTTCTGAAAGAGAATTGGTATAATTTGTTTGTTAATTTTGTAGAATTCACCAGTGAATCTGTCTGGGCCTGGTGCTTTCTGTTTGGGAAGGTTACTAATTATTGATTCTATTTCTTTAATAGGTATAGGCCTGTTCATATTGTCTATTTCTTCTTGTGTGAGTTTTGACAGATTATGTCTTTCAAGGAATTGGTCCATCTAGCTTATGAAATTTGTGGGCACAGAGTTGTTGATAGTATTACTTTATTATCCTTTTAATGTCCATGGGATCTTTAATCATGTCCTATTTCATTTCTGGTATTGGTCATTAATTTCCTCTCTTTTATTTTTCTTAGCCTGGCTAAAGGCCTATCAATTTTATTGATCTTTTCAAAGAGCCAACTTTTGGTTTTGTTGGTTTTCTCTCTTGATTTCCTGTTTTCAACTTCATGATTTCTGCTCTAATTCTTCTTATTTATTTTTTTATTGCTTTGAATTTAATTTGATCATCTTTTTCTAGTTTCCTAAGAGGGAAACTTAGATGACTGATTTTAGATTTTTCTTCTTTTCTAATATATACATTCAATGCTAAAAGTTTCCCACTAAGCACTGCATCTCACAAATATTTTCATTTTCATTTAATCAAATATATATATGCAGTCTGAGAATGCATTATATATTTCATATAAACAAATATATATATATATATATATATATATATATATATATATTTTTTTTTTTGGCCATGCCTTGCAGCATGCAGGATCTTAGTTCCCTGACCAGGGATCAAACCCGTGTCTCCTGCAGTGGAAGCATGGAATCCTAACCACTGGACAACCAGGGAATCCCTAGTTCAAATATTTTGAAATTTCTCTTGAAATTTCTCCTTTGGCCCATGTGTTATTGATTTCCAGTTTAATTCTGTTGTGGCCTGAGTGCGTACATTTATGATTTCTATTCTTTTAGATTTGTTAAGCTGTGTTTTATGGCCTAGAATGTGGTCCATCTTGGTGAATGTTCCATATGAGCTTTTCTGCTCATATGGTATTCTGCCCTTATTGAATGAAGTCATCTATAGTTGTCAATTAGATCTAGTTGATTGACTGTGCTGTTAACATCAACTATTTCCTTACTGATTTTCTGCCTGCTGGGTTTGTTCATTTCTGATAGAAGGGTGTTGAAGTCTCCAACTATAAGAACGGATTTATCTGTTTTCCTTCCAGCTCTCAGTTTTTGCCTCACATATTTTGATGCTCTGTTGTTAGGTGTATACAAATTAAAGATTGTTATGTCTTCATGGAGAATTGACCTTTATTATTTTTTTATCCCTTTATTATTATGTCCTTCTTTATCTCTGATGTCTTTCCTTTGCTTTGAAGTCTGCTCTGTCTGAAATTAATACAGCTACGCCAGCTGTCTTTTGCTTAGTGTTAGAGTGGTATGTTTTCTTCATCCCTTTGCTTTTAATCTATATATATCTCTATATTTAAAGTGTTTTTTTTATAGACAAAGAATAGTTGGGTCCTGTTTTTTGATCCACTCTAAAAATCTTTGCCTTTTGATATGAGCATTTAGAACATTGACATTCAAAATGATTATTAATATAATTGGATTAATACTTACCGTATTTGTTACTCTTCTCTTTTTTTAAGTCAGTATAGGAACTTAATTTTTTAACTTTCAGTTTTACTGAGGCATAACTGACATACAAAACTGTAGGATATTTAAATCACGCTAATTTAATATGCATATACATGTGAATGATTTTCCTCCATCTAGTTAATTAATGTCTCTCTGGGAATATTAAATTTCTACTCTGATAGCAAATTTCCATTATATAGTAGAGCGTTATCAACTATAGTTAACATATTTTACATTAGATCCTCAGACTTTATTCATACTATAGTTGAAAGTTTATACCCTTTTACCAACCTCTATTTCCCCTACCTCACAGGCAATGGCAACCACTTTTCTATTCTCTGTTTCTTTCAGTTTGACTTTTAATTGTTTTTCTTTTATATTCCACATGTAAGTAAAACCATGCAATATTTTCCTTTCTCTGTCTGGCTATTTTACTTAGCATAATACCCTTAAGGCCCACTCAAGCTGTTGCAAATTGCAGGATTTCATTCTTTATCATGACTGAATAATATTCCATTATTTATATGCCACATCTTATTTATCCATTCATTTATTGATGGACAGTTAGGTTGTTTCCATATCTTGGCTGTTTTGAATAGTGTTGTGATGAGTGTGGGAGTGCAGATATTGCCTTGAAATCCTGTTTTTGGGGCTTCCCTGGTGGCACAGTGGTTAAGAATCCACCTGCCAATGCAGGCGACACGGGTTCGAGCCCTGGTCCGGGAAGATCCCACATGCCACGGAGCAACTAAGCCCATGCACCACAACAACTGAGCCTGCGCTCTAGAGCCCACAAGCCACAATTACTGAAGCCCGCACGCCTAGAGCCCGTGCTCCTCAACAAGAGAAGCCACCGCAACGAGAAGCCCATGCACCACAATGAAGAGTAGCCCCCACTTGCCACAGCTAGAGAAAGCCCACGTGCAGCAACGAAGACCCCATGCAGCCAAAAATAAATTAATTAAATAAATAAATTTATTTTAAAGAAAAGAAATACTTTTCTTGTTTTCTTTAGAGATATATACCCAGGAGTGGGATTGCTGGATCATATGGTAATTCTGTTTTTAATTTTTTGAGGAATTTCCTTGTTTTTCATAGTGGCTATGTGAATTTGGCTGTTCCCACCAACAGTGCTGAGGGTTCCCTTTTCTTCACATCCTTACCAACACCTGTTATCTCTTGTATTTTTGATGATAGCCATTCTAACAGGTGTGACGTGATATTTCATTGTGGTTTTGATTTGCATTTCCCTGATGATTAGCGACATAGAGCACCTTTTCATGTACCTATTGGCCATTTGTATGTCTTGTTTGGAAAGACGTCTGTTCAGCTCCTTTGCCATTTTTTAACTGGATTGTTAGGTTTTTTGCTATTGAGTTGTATGAGTTCTTTATATATTTTGGATATTAACCCCTTATCCAGATATAGGAATTGCAGATATTTTCTCCCATTCTCTAGGTTGCCTTTTCATTTTATTGATGGTTTCCTTTGCTATGCAGAAGCTTTTTAGTTTGATCTAATTCCACTTGTTTATTTTTGCTTTTGTTGCTTTTGCTTTTGGTGTCAGATTCAAAAAGTCATTGCTAATCATATATTTTCTTCTAGGACTTTTATGGTTTTGGGTCTTACCTTCAAGTCTTTAAATCTCTTTTGGATTGATTTTTGTGTATGGTGTAAGTTAGTGGTCCAATTTCATTCTTTTGCCTATGGCTGTCCAGTTTTCCCAACACCATTTCCCAGCACCATTTATTGAGGAGACTATCCTTTCCCCATTGTGTATTCTTGGCTCCTTTTTTGTAAATTAATTGACCATATATGCATTGGGTTTATTTCTGCACTTTCTGTTTTGTTCCATTGATCTGTGAATTGGGGCATTTAGACCATTGGCATTCAAAGTGATTATTAATGTACTTGGATAAAATCAACCATATTTGTTAATATCTTCTATTTGTTGCCCTGCTCTTTATTCTTATTTTTGTCTTCTACTCTTTTTCTGACAGTGTGATTTTAATTGGACATTTATATGATTCCATTTTTGTTCCTTTCTTAGCATATCAATTATACTTCTACTTTATCTTTTTCATTGGTTGCCCTAGAGTTTTTGGTATACATTTACAATTAATCCAAGTCCACTTTTAAATAACACTTTAGCACTTCATGGGTGGTTTCAGTACCTTATAAAAATCCTAATTTCTCCCTCCAGTCCCTTGTATCATTGCTGTCATTCATTTTGCTTATATATAAGAATACATATATATGGATATGTATGTATACATATACACACTTAAGATATATATACAAATATATAATTGAATACATTATTGCTATTATTATTTTGACCAAAACTGTTATCTGTTATATCAATTAAGAATAAGTAAAATGAAAGTTTTAATTTTATTTTCACTTATTCCTTCTTCAGTGCTCCTGCTTTCTTTTTGTAGATCTGAGTTTCTGGCCTATATTATTTTCCTTCTCTCTAAAAACCTTCTTTTCACATTTCTTGCAAGGCATGTCTACTGGCAACAAATTCCCTCAGTTTTTGCTTGTCTGAGAAAGTTTTTATTTCTTCTCCACTTTTGAAGGATAATTTCACAAGTACAGATTTCTAGGTTGGTGTTTTTTCACTGTCAACACTGTATATATTTCATTCCACTCTCTTCTTGCTCACATGGTTTCTGAGGAGAAATTAGTTGTAATTCTTATCTTTGTTCTTATGTAGTTAAGATTTTTTTCCCATATGGCTTTTTTCAGGATTTTTTCTTTATTTTTGATATCCTAGTTTGACTATAGTATGCCTAGGTATAGTTTTTCTTGGCATTTATCATGCTTGGTGTCCTGTGGGCTTCTTTGATCTGTGGCTTGGTGCCTGGCATTAATTTAGGGTAATTCTCAGTCATTATTGTTTTGTTATGTACTGTATCAAATATTGATATATAATGTATCAGTATTAAATAGTGTATCAAATATTTCTTCTGTTCCTTTCTTCTTCTGGCATTCTCATTACACATATATTACACTTTTTGTAGCTGCGTCACAGTTCTTGGGTATCCTGTTTTTTTCAGTCTTCTTCTTCTGTTTGCTTTTCAGTTTTGGAGATTTTTATTGACATATCCTCAAGCTCAGAGATTCTTACCAGTCTACTAATAAGCCCATCAAAAGCATTCTTCATTTCTGTTACAATGTTTTTTAATTTTTAGCACTTTAAAAAGTATTTCTTAGTATTCTCAACCTTCTGCTTACATTGCCCATCTGTTCTTGCTTGGTGTCTACTTTATCCATTAGAGAACTTCTCATGTTAAACATAGTTGTTTTTAACTCCTGATCTGATAATTCCAACATCCCTGTCATGTATGCCTTTGATACTTGTTCTGTCTCTTCAAAGTGTGTTTCTATCCCTTCTTGTATGTCTTATAATTTTTTCTTGATAGCCAAACATGACGTACTTGGTAAAAGGAACTGTTGTAAGTAGACCTTTAGTAATGTTGTGGTAAGGTAGGGGGCAGGGTAGTGTTTTATAGTTCTTTGGTTATGTCTCTTTTAGTAAGCCTATGCCTATGGGCCATAGATTTCACCAGTGCTTCTCAGGTTTTCCCCCCACTTAGGTGGGATAGGATGGTTAGACTAGGCTGAGTTGGTTATCTCCCTTCCTCCAAGTCAATTAGGCTACAATAAAACCCCAGCAGGTTAGGCTCTGCTGAAGTAGTTTGTCCTGACGACAGAACTTGTTAAAAAGAACAGAGTATAGTTCAAAATGATTCCTTAGGCATCTTTCAGAATGCGATATTTCAAAATTGTCCCTTTTCCCCTCCCCCTGCCAGAAGCTCAAGGATATTTTTCACTGATATATTTTTTAACATCTTTATTAGACTATAATTGCTTTACAATGGTGTGTCAGTTTCTGCTTTATAACAAAGTGAATCAGTTATACATATACATATGTCCCCATATCTCTTCCCTCTTGCATCTCCCTCCCTCCCACCCTCCCTATCCCACCCCTCTAGGTGGTCACAAAGCACCAAGCTGATCTCCCTGTGCTATGCAGCTGCTTCCCACTACCTATCTGTTTTACGTTTGGTAGTGTATATATGTCCATGCCACTCTCTGTTTGTCCCAGCTTACCCTTGCCCCTCCCCGTATCCTCAGGTCCATTCTCTAGTAGGTCTGCAACTTTATTCCTGTCCTGCCCCTAGGTTCTTCTGACCATTTTCTTTTTTTTAGATTCCATATATATGTGTTAGCATACGGTATTTGTCTTTCTCTTTCTGACTTACTTCACTCTGTATGACAGTCTCTAGGTCCATCCACCTCACTACAAATACCTCAGTTTCGTTTCTTTTTATGGCTGAGTAATATTCCATTGTATATATGTGCCGCCACATCTTCTTTATCCATTCATCTGTCGATGGACACTTAGGTTGCTTCCATGTCCTGGCTATTGTAAATAGAGCTGCAATGAACATTTTGGTACATGACTCTTGACCTAAATAGACATTTCTCCAAAGAAGATATGCAGATTGCCAACAAACACATGAAAGAATTCTCAACATCATTAATCATTAGAGAAATGCAAATCAAAGCTACAATGAGATATCATCTTAACACTGGTCAGAATGGCCATCATCAAAAGATCTACAAACAATAAATGCTGGAGAGGGTGTGGAGAAAAGGGAACCCTCCTGCACTGTTGGTGGGAATGTAAATGTAAATGTAAATGTAAATCTCCACTATGGAGAACAGTATGGAGGTTCCTTAAAAAACTACAAATAGAACTACCATATGACCCAGCAATCCCACTACTGGGCATATACCCTGAGAAAACCATAATTCAAAAAGAGTCATGTACCAAAATGTTCACTGCAGCTCTATTTACAATAGCCAGGACATGGAAGCAGCAACCAAAGTGTCCATTGTCAGATGAATGGATAAAGAAGATGTGGCACATATATACAGTGGAATATTACTCAGCCATAAAAAGAAACAAAATGAAGTTATCTGTGGTGAGGTGGATGGACCTAGAGTCTGTCATACAGAGTGAAGTAAGTCAGAAAGAGAAAAATAAATACCATATGCTAACACATATATATGGAATCTAAAAAAAATGGTTCTGCTGAACCTAGGGGCAGGACAGGCATAAAGACACAGATGTAGAGAATGGATTTGAGGACATGAGGACATGGGAGCTGGGAGAAAGGGGAAGCTGGGATGAAGTGAGAAAGCAGCATGGACATATATACACTACCAAATGTAAAATAGCTAGCTAGTGGGAAGCAGCCGCATAGCACAGGGAGATCAGCTCAGTGCTTTGTGACCACCTAGAGGGGTGAGATAGGGAGAGTGGGAGAGAGACGCAAGAGGGAGGGGATATGGAGATATATGTATACGTATAGCTGATTCACTTTGTTATACAGCAGAAACTAACACAATAGTGTAAAGTAATTATACTCCAATAAAGATGTAAAAAAAAAAGAAAACTAATGCAATTACTGTATGACTCAGCAATTGCACACTCTCATTACTTCAGAGAAATGGAAATCTATGCTCACACAAAAATCTGTATGCACAAATATTCATAGAAGCTTCATTCATAATAACCAAAACTGTGTATAACCCAGATGTCCTTTGACAAGTGAATGGGCAAACAAACTGTGGTACATCCACATACCATGGAGTTCTACTCAGCAATTTTTAAAAGCAGACTGTTATTACATACAATAACTTAGATAGATCTTCAGTGAATCATGCAAAGGGAAAAGGCAGCCCAGAAACATTGTGTGCTGTAATATCCTGTTTATCTAGCAATCTTAAAATGATAAAATTAAATAAGTGGAGAACAGGTTAGTGAATTTAATAGATCACTATTAAGGGATCCATTTAAGGGACTGAGGAGAGGATAAGAGAAAGGTGAATGTGGTTATAAAAAGGCACAACAGAAACTTGTGCTGAAGGAAGTGTTCTGTATCTTGACCATGGTGGAGGATACACAAACCCACACATGATAAATTTGAATAGAAGTAAATACAGGCACACACACAAACTCACACAAATGAGTATAAGTAAAACAAGAGAAATTTGAACAAGACTGGTAAATCCTATCAATGTCGTCGTGATATTGCACTATAGTGTTGCAAGTTGTTATCATTGGGGCAACTGGGTAATTGATACATAGGATCTCTCTGCATTATTTCTCACAACTGCATGTATGTCATCGATCATCTAAAAATAAAAAGTTTAATTAAAACAAATTGAAGTCATTTTCACCTATTCTCAAGCTTCCAGCCTTACACGTAAAAAGCCAAATGCCATTCTGATCCCCAGTTCTTCTCTATTTCAAAGGTGCTGAGATCTTCCCTATGTTACTGTTGTGAAATTTCCTGATTGTGTAGGTCAGTATTCACCCACTCTGCTGGGGCCTCAGTTGGTCCTTTCAATCTGGAAACTCATGTTCTTCTGTTCTGAAAAAATTTCTTGATCACTTTTGAGCATTTCCTTCCTTCTATTTTCTTTTTCTCTTAAATTCAAATTATTCCAGTGTTGGTTCTCTTCACCTGTTTTTCATTTCTTTGTCTTTTTGTTCAACTTTAATGGTGGATTTTGTTTGCCTGAACTATCAACTGTTCAATTGTTTTTTTCTTTCTGCTATCATATTTTTAGTTCCAAAAGTTCATTTTTGTTTTGTGAATGTTCTTTAAATTTTTAAGTATCATCCTGTTTTTGTTTCACATGTACAAAATATAGTATCTATTTAACTTTCCTTCTGCTTGCATATTCTTAATTTCCTACAAGTCATTTTTTGGTTTATTCATTTTTTCTCTCTGTTTCATGATAGAGGCTTTTCTCAAATATCTTGTAATCTTTGTGTTTCTCAATCATCTGAACTAACTAGAAGTTCTGGTGGGGTAGGGTGGTAATTACTGACTGTGGGCCTCAGTGTAGGCAAGTCTAAGTTGAACCACTTAGGTGGAGAAACCTTGATGTCATGATTTTATGTTCTTTCTTCTTTTCCTGGTCCAAAATGTCAGAAAATAATCCTTTAATCTATTGTACTGAGGATATGGGCCTTGATGCCAAATTCTGGGGAAATGACGGAGAGCTCCATTTTCAGCTAGTAGAAATTCACTTAATCCAACTGTGTTGTTGTCATTGTTTTATATTCTCTCTTTGCCCCTGGCTGTGCCTAGTGTCGTCCAGGTTCTCTCTTTTGTCTTCTTCAAATCCTAGATGATTATCCCTTTAATTTTCTCCCAGAATGCCAAAGGAATTCCTGACTCGCTCTAACGATTGGGAAGATATCTAGGGATATAAGTGCTTTATATTTCACATATTCTTCTTTTTTCAGCCTCACCTACACTTCTGGTTCCAAAAATACCAGCATTGCTGATTACTCACTGTTAATCTGTTGCTTCTTAGCTTTTCCCACTACCAGCCTATGATTCAGCTTTCCTGGGTCTGCTGGGAAAGATTCTACTCATCTATCTGGTTTCACACTTCAAAATTTTGTTTCTGTTGTCTTCTTTTAATTCCTTTTTCTTTGTGGCTTTATGCCTTTAAAAATCCTTTACTGCTGTTTAAGTTGACTTTGGGGAAAAGTAGATGTAAAGGCATGTATTCAATCTGCCATTTTACCGGGACATCTGGAAATATAATTTTCCACTGTCAAAGCTGGCACCAAAAGAAATTAAAGTTTGATTATGCCCAGTTTTGGTGAAATTATGAAACAATTGGAACATTTATACACTGCTCATGGAAGTATAAATTAATATAAATATAATTTAGTAGACTGATATGTATCAGTACATAAGTATTAATATTAATTAGTATTACTGCTTTAGGAAACAGTATTAAATTGAGAGATGTCTATAACCAACAGTGCAGAAACTTTATCATAAATGTATTTCAACATAGAAAATTACATGCCTATACATATAGTAAAAATATAATAAAAAACATCCATGCACCCATGACCCAGCCTAATAAGTTGAATATTACCAAACAAGTGAAGCTCCCTGCACGTTTATCCCTTTTCACAGACATCGTCTTCCTTTAGCTCTGGAAGTAATCACCAACTTCAAAGAGGCATTATTTGTGAAAACAGTTGAACTAAACATAAGCAGCTTTAGAGTATAGTTCCTTTAAAGCAATGTTTCTGTACTTGAATGAAGAACATTAAGTTCCAATGTTTTTTAAAGAGTTTTTTAAATAAATGCAGCATTTTGTGTCACCTTTTATGTATCAAATAAAGATATTTTTTTAAGGTGGAAAAGTAACAACAAAGGGACTCTTTGGCCAGCCTACAGAATAATCTTTAAGGCTGTCTTTCTTGATACAGTTGTAATGGTAGGAATGTTTTTTAATCCCAGAAGACTGATGAAATCTAGTCCATGTTTTTCATCCATTAAAGACACGGAAGATGTCTGCAGGAGACTGCCTTAAGGAAAAACATCATTTTCCTTTCAGTTACCAAAGTAGAAGAGTTTCCTGTAACTCCCAAACTGTCTTCATTTATTTTATTTTATAGTTACTTTGAATATTCTAAAAAGGTAACAAAGTGATTCAAAAGAGCAGAGGTAACAGCAACTGTATTGACCATTCTGGTCATATTCTCCAAACTAAATGTCAGATCATGCCCTTGTTAGTACTAAGAGGGAACAATTCTGGTTCTAAGCTTGATTACGTAAATACCTTTAAATAATGTACGAAGTGTTCACTGAAGCATTCTGAAAGCTCCAATTAAATCCACAGTTAATGCTTACCTCATGTGAATGGAGAAATATGAAATATACTCTCAATCATAAAAAGTGTCCAGTTTCAGATAAACAAATTATTCATTCATTATCTTGTCTTTTATAACTGAAAAGTAAGATTTATTTGTTTCTTTAATTTTATTTCCCCAACTCAAAAAAAAAATAAAATATCTTAATAGCTTAAACACTTTATATCAAATACATATTTATTAGTTTGAAAGAGATGATAGAAAATACTTTCTGTGTCAGTAAAAGTGATACTATAATTTTCCAATTATAACTTTCCAACTGCCTCTCTATTTTTGTAGACACTTGAAAGGTTTCCATATCTCTGAATTAGTATGCAGAGTCCTAAGCTATATCAGCTTAGAGTTTTGGATGACAGTATTTTAATTTCCTGTGAGAGTTACATTTAATTCATGTATACATGTACCTCATAATCCCCTTCTGGAAAGGAACTTCAATCTGGGCTAAAGGGAAAGGTATAATTCTAACAGAGAAGGAATCTGAGTTTTTGGCCAAAATTTCTACTTCCAAGTAAAGATATCAGAACATAACAGGATCAATCATACCATCTTCTTCCTCAGGCATACACATGCCAATAATAATATACTAATACTAATAATAGATAACATTTATTCCAGTTGCATGCTCTTCCATCGTTTTGTATGCATCATTTCATTTAATCACCGCAAAGGCTCTATGAAACAAGAGGGCTGGATTGTCTGCTGTCAACTTGTCAATCACCACCCCCTTCTAACTTCTCCTAGTGCACTGCAGAGGAGAAAATGGGAGCTACATTTTCCAGAATGCCCTCTTTGTAGTTGGTTCCAGGGTTGAGTCTGCCAAAAAGATGGAGATTGAGGAGATTTGGGGAGATGTGTGAACACACATGAAGTTCACAGAGCTTCTGGGGGGGATCCCTGGAGAATCATTCACCTAACTGATGCAGGTTAAGGTGGTTGTTGGCATCTTCCAGGGATTCTTTAATTTGCAGCAGTTTCCATGTTAGTCCTTAAGAACCACCTGCTTGGGTGCTTCATACCAAGATTTTTGCTGACCACTTCCCTGAACTTTGCTCCCCCCAGATCTTCCAAAGTTTATATAAGTTTTTCATTTCCTCTGTTAAAACCTTTCATACTTGAGATACACAGAGCAACTTCCATTTTCTTGGCTGTAAGAGGAAAGAAGAAACTACCATTGGGACTTGACATCTTTCAAGCTGCACATCTCCGTCTGGAGCATAAGCCAAACTCCATGGGAGTGGAGAAGACCACTGAGCAGATGGAGGAAGCCCTGAATATGTAGCAAAGGATAATTAAGAGAATATAGAGCACAAGTTCCCCCCAAGAACTAACCACAGCCAGCTCTTCCTAAGTTTTCCTTATCCTCCTCTCCCAGGATTGCCAGCTACATAAAAATGGATAGATAGGAACATGTAGTCATCATACTCTTACTTTAAGTGGGTGAAAACCAAGCATCCTCACTGAAGTCGAGAAGAAATCACCTACAATGTATTCAAGCTAATAGAAGTTCTTGACCAGTGATTCTCAAAGTTGGGGTAGCCTCTGCCACCTCTTAGGGTAGACTTGGGAAAACCCTTGCAACTCCATGGTAAGCCACATTGCATTCTATGTGCGGCCCCACCTCAAAAATCATGCAACTTCACTTTCACTGAACTCTCTTGGTTACAAGCAAGTCACAGAGACTTGTCCAGTTTCAAGAGAATGGGATATATAGTTCCTTCTCTCCTTGGGAAATGTGTCAAAGAATTTGTAGACATGTTTTAAAACTACCAGACTATCTAAAATTACTCTCACCCTCAACATTCCTTATCTCTCTTCTCTGACTTATTTTTTGTACAAAGCATTAATATTATCTAACATATTATATATATGCCCTCCCTTACCAGAATGTAAGCTCCATGAGGATAGGGGTTATCCTGTTTTGTTTACTAGTGTATCCTCAGCACGTAAAACAATGCCCACTATACAGAAAGCACTCAAGTGTATCTGTATAATGAATGAATGAGTTTCTCCACATGAACTTGTAATATCTCAGTGCTAATTCTGTAGCTTTCCCAAGTTTTCTGTTGATAGCTGCTCTAATAATGCTGCCAGAAAAATAGAGGACAAGCAAGTCATTGTGTAGTGAATTTGATTAAAATAACCTAGTCACGAACTTGGATAACTAAAGCCAAGTATTTTTTCCCTATTAAATTGGAAATTATTTGCGTATTGCTCCAATAAGGCCCTCAGCCCTTATTGATTCTTATTTGTATTATTTATTTCTAAAGGTAATTGACTTGGCCTCCAATAAAAACGCCTTGTCCCTTTCCCTTTGTAATCCAGGGAAATAAACAAATCTAGAGTCATTCCAAGGAAATGAAATAGGAAAAGACAAGTCAGGGTTGTGCTCATTGTTTAGGTGAAGCAGTGTGGCTACATTCTGGATGTAGTCAGTGAGTAAGAGGTTAATGCAAAATGATCGTCAAAAATGAGATCATGGTATCACAAAAGTCAACTGAATGACTTTGCCAGAGGTTATTTACAGTCATTCCAATCAGTATTTCTGGATATCAGTCATGTTGCTACCATCAAGCTATTGTCCAGACCTGAATATTTTAACCTGACCAAGTTAGAACAAATGCATTTTCCACTGTTGTACAGATGTGCATATAGTTGGTAAAATATGAAGAATTTAGGCAACTAGGTAAACCTGTAAAATGAATGTTGGATGCAAACACACACACACACACACACACACACACACACACAGCCCTGGGATTTGGTAAGATCCTGCCCTTTCTAACTGTAGAACATGTGATAGAGAAAGTTAACCCCTGTGAGCCTCTGCTTCCTCATCTGTAAAATGTCTATCATAATATCTTCCTCTTACACTTTTGTGAGGATTAAATGAATTATGTACCTAAAGCTCACACCCTGGCACATATCAGCATGCAGTACTTGATAACTGTTATTGCTAATGGTTAAAAACAAAGATAATACTTTTTCTCAAGATATCCAGATAAAGCAAGATTGGTTCTACAAATTTAAATATTCTGATAATGGCCACCGTCTTCTGCTTTAGCTCCAGTGCAGAGAAACTGTTGTGATTAAGAAATGTGGATATAAGCCTACAACTCAGGCCTCTCCAGTCTGATGTTACGGTCACAACCTCACTAGCCCACCAGTATCAGGAACAAGCTGTAGATCTCAGAAGACGAAAGGGATTCCCACTCTCATTTCTTGACCAAAGACATCAGCACCATTCTACAGATATTTTCAAATTCATTTTCTCATCATTCTAGCCACAGGGGTAATGGGGATTGTTTCACCGAAAGAAAACTGTGGGGTTTTGCCCTGCTGTGATTAGTTATGTTCTTTAAACTGTATGGGAATATGTATAGTCATGGAGTTTAAATCTCCCTTGAGTCGTTTCTTTGTCTGCTTTGGCGTGCTCTGTGCTGGTATTTTCCAGCTGCATACTAATGAACTGCATGGTGAGGGGAGAAGCGTGCTCAAGAAAGGCGCGATCGCTTGACTCCACAGCTATGTGACACTAATGCCTGTATCGATTACCTCTGGTTAATAAGCCCTACCCTCCTTGCATGACTCAGTTTTGACACTGAACATGTACCTACATTGAGTCAATCCCCGTTTTTTTAAAGGGAAGATAAAGAGGTTTAATTACTCTTTCGCTATCAGAAACCTTTTCAAATGGCTGCTCAAATAGAAATGAAACTGACAAAAGTTTTATTCAGGATTTTCATTTTTAAGTCCCTCCCCAAAATGTGTATGTCCTAGAATGATACAGTTCTGATTCACTTATAACGAGCTGTTTTATGTGGCCCATGCTCAGGTTTAAAAGAAACCAGGCTTGCAGAGTAGCTCTGGGTTCTGGGAAACACAGGTTAAAAGTCAATCGACATCAGGGCCATAATTTATTTTGCTCAAGTTACTTTCTCTTCAAACACATCGATACTAAAAGAGCAAATATGAGAGATTTTAAGACTTTAAAACAAGATTCTATTTTTTCCATTAATGCTAGGAAAACACACTACAAATAAAGAACTAAAAGCTAGTTTTTTATCTCCAAAACCCAAGGACATAGTGTATTTTTTCAGATCAGTTTTTATGTGTCCCTCTGTATTAATTGGGTTCTCTCTATGGCCTTAAAAGAGAGAATCAAATTCTCAGGGGCTCCTATTAGTAAAGGCTGATATTAAAGCATGGATAACATCAACGCAAAGATAAACTAAAGACATTTATAATTTATTCATCATTTGTATCTATTTTTCATAAATGCCCACTACTCTTTTTATTCCTTCCAGCGGTGATACTTTCTTACCTGCTTTGTAAGAACCATTCACAGGAATAATCTGTTTCATTGAGAAATACTTTAACCACTCCATCAAAGATAGAAAACCATGCCTTCACCTGTAATTTCCACAGTGTTTAATTGAAGAATAAGAATAATCTGGATTCTGATTAATGAATAATTAATATCATGCTGTTGCTACTTTCAACTCTTCACCTATCTCTGTCTGTGATTTTTATATGCTTTGATTGACGTATACATAACTGGATGGATAATTGATCATTTTTTTGGCTGGTGTGGTAGAGATTGATTTAGCAGCTACAAGGTAACTTTAGAAAAGTACTTCGCTAAAGAAACATGTCTCAGAGTCTAATTACATCTATTTCCTGATTCTAAATATGCCTTATTGTTTTTTCTAAACCTACATTATACACAGAAGTCAGGTACAGAGTACAACTACCTTTAGGTTTTGAAACCTTTTATGTGGGTTTGAATTTCAGGCAGAAGTTAAAGTGTAGGGACATAATCACTGAACCATTTGAAAGGGTGGGTTTTACCCCTCCTCCTTGACAAACATGCGTAATACTTTACCAGGGACCAAAAAAATGCTAGCAAATTTCAGCGGAGGATACATTTACATAATGCATCTTTTAACAAGGGAATGAGTGAGGGCATACGTGACAATGCTAGCATGATGTTCTCACCCTCCTGTCAATTATCCTTGAGTCACACTGCAGTTTAAGCTTTAGGTCAATAAAATGAATTTCAAAGCAAAAGCCTTCAGCACCATGAAGGAATTAACTCTGTGGGGCTGCTTCAAAAAAAGCATTGAATTTTCCATTGCTTTTACCTTATGCAATAATTTTTTTTTCCAATTTTAGCCTGCTGTCAAAAGGGTCCCTTATTCACATTTAATTCCATTTCTTTTTTTTTTTTTTTTTTTTTGTGGTACGC
This sequence comes from Delphinapterus leucas, assembly GCF_059928025.1. Lineage (NCBI taxonomy): Eukaryota > Metazoa > Chordata > Mammalia > Artiodactyla > Monodontidae > Delphinapterus > Delphinapterus leucas. The sequence continues at coordinate 114,020,671 of NC_143150.1, forward strand.
GGGCCTCTCACCGCTGTGGCGTCTCCCGTCGCGGAGCACAGGCTCCGGACGCACAGGCTCAGCGGCCATGGCTCACGGGCCCAGCCGCTCCACGGCACGCGGGATCCTTCCAGACCGGGGCAAGAACCCGCTTCCCCTGCATCCATTTCTTGATAAGAATTCACTTCTATAAACAAATACTTCTCTTCTTTAAATATAACAAAACTGGGAATTTAAATTGCAGTTTTTAAAGTAAAGGACATATGTAATGAATCCCTGTGAAATATTTGCAAGTAACTGTTTTACATTGAACATCACAATACTTTATATATTTCTTTCCAATTTCCTATGCCATGCAATATGCTGTCTTCCCACGCCGAAAGATAGTTAATCTTGCATGGAGGGGGATCAGGGTTTAAACAGACTCTCCAGTTGATGGGGACAATCTGAAACCATCTTGTTATCCTCCTTTAACAAATTCATTTTTTTTTATCCTCCCGTAAAACAATGTGCAAACCAATCACTTTCATTTTTCTTTCACTTAAAGTTGGGTCAGCAAAGGATTTTTTTTAACTTGTTATTTTAGAAAGATTATAGATTTACAGAAAAATTACGAAGGGAGTACAGAAAGTCCCTGTATACACTACACCCAGTTTCCCCTATTATTAATATATTACATTATATGGTACATTTGTTACAATTAATTAACCAATATTGACCCATTATTATTAGCTAAAGTCCATACTTCATTCAGACTTCTTTACTTTGTATCTAAGGTCCTTTTTCAGCTCCAGGATCCCATCTAGGATACCACATTACATTTAGTCATCATGTCTCTTTGGGTTCCTCTAAGATGTGACAGTTCCTCAGATGCCCTTCTTTCTTATGACCTTGAAAATTTTGAGAACTACTGATTAGATATTAGATATATATAATGTTCCTCAACTGGGATTTTTCTGATGTTTTCTTAAGATTAGTCTGGGGTTACAGGTTTTTGGAAGGAGGATCACGAAGGTAAACAGTTATTTTCATCACATAGTATCATGGCTACAATATACTATCAATATGACATCGTTGTTGATGCTGACCTTGATCCCTTGACTGAGGTAGTATTTGCTTTCTGTTTCCTGTACTATGATTTTTGGAAGGAAGTCATCGTGTGCAGCCCACACTTAAGGAGTGGGGAGTAATGCTCCATTAACTGAGGATGGAATATTTACATAAATTATTTGGAATTCTTCTGCATGGGAGATTTGTCTTTTCTCCTCCATTTAGTTAGTTAGCTATTCAATATATATATTGAACTTGTGGGTATCTATATTATATTTTGGATTCTAATCCAATATTTACGTATTTATTGATTTATATATTTGTTCAAATTGTTTCAGCTTTGGCCATTTGAAGCTGTTTCAAATGTCCTTTTGAAAAGGACGCTTTGGCTCCTATGTCCCTTTGACATATCCAAATATCCAAATCATTATGGGTACCTTTTTCTTTGAGCACTTGCTTACTTTCTGGAACTGTAAGATGCTCCAGCCTCATCTTCTATTTTGCCTGCCCAAGTCCTTTCTCTAAGGAGCCCTGGTTCCATTTATTGGAGAATGGTATTAGAAACCACGAGCTGGGTGCTAGGTGTGCCCTTTGCTACTGAGGTATCATTGCTCCTATGTTCTCTCAACTGATAGAGTAAGGGAATATATGTGTATCCCTAATCTGGGCATACACATATATCTGTAGTTATTTCTATGCGTAACCATCTGTCTCTATATTAACCTGCACAAAAGTCTATACTGATGTCCCCAGCTCTAATCAAATACCAGAAGAAAAATCATTCTAACCTCCTCCTCTTGCTTAACTGTAAACTCCCACTCCAACATTGAGAAACCTGGCTCCCACCATCTGCTGTCTATTTACTTCATTGTTCAATTCCAGTATAGACGTATAGTGGTATCAGAATTCTTAACCTACACCTCCATAGTAAAAAATCTTTATCAAAACGTTGATAAAGTGGAGTGAGTATGTATGGTTTCTTTTGCCTTTAATCTTTTTTTATTTTATTTATTTATTTATTTTTACAGCTTTATTGGAATATAATTGCTTTACAATTGTGTGTTAGTTTCTGCTTTATAACAAAGTGAATCAGTTATATATATACATATGTTCCCATGCCTTTAATCTTATAGATTCTACTCATTTCCAGAGTTACTCAGGTCACTACAGTCCCCTCCACCCACCTTCAGTGAAGTTGTTTCACACATTTGTAATGCTGTTAGATTATCTTGTCACATTATGCATTCTCTCCTGGGATTCTTTGACCTCCTAAATGATTTTGTTTTTAATTTGGATACGTTAAGGTTGACTCTGTGCTGCAAATTTCTATGGATTTTGATGAATCGTGTGTCACATATCCACTATTATAATATCATACAGAATAGTTTCACTTCCCTAAAAAAAAAAAAATCCCCTGTGATTTATCTATTCAACCCCGAAAAGCATTGGAAAGTTTAATATCTCCATAGTTCTGCCCATTTCAGACTTGGGAATTATATAGGATTGGAATAAACTTGGCTCCTTTTAGATTTCAGTATGCATTTAAGATTCGTCTTTTCATGGTTTGATAGCTCATATATTTCTATCATTGGATAATATTTTATTATCTGGAGGTCTCAAGGTCTGTTTAACCATTCACCTGTTGAAACACATCCTGATTATTTCCAGTTTTTTTTGACAGGCATGAATAAGGCTGCTATAAACGTCCAAATGCCCATTTTTGTGTAGACATAAGCTTTCAAATTAATTTTGTAATTATCAACTTTTCTTTTATAGATTGTGTTTTATGTTGTAGCTAAAAAAGTATCAACAAACCCAAGATCACTTAGATTTTCTCCTATATTTCCTTCTAGATGTTATATAGTTTTCTGTTTTATATTCAACTCTATGATCCAATTTGATTTAATTTTTGTGAAAGTTGTTGGGTCTGCGATTAGATGATTCATTATATTATTATTACTATGATCATCATTATGCATCAAAATGCATATTTTCATTACGCATATGGATGCCCAGTTATTCCATCACTGTTTGTTAAAAAGACTATCCTTTCTTCATTGAATTGCCTTTAATGCTTTGTCAAAGAACAGTTGACTATATTTGTACGGGTGTATTTCTGGGGTCTCAATTCTGTTCCATTTATCTATCTCTTTATTATTTTGCCAGTACCATGCTGTTTTGATTACTGTAGCTTTATAATAAGTCTTTTATTTTAACATCTTTATTGGAGTATAATTGCTTTTTTTTTTTTTTTTTTTTTTGCGTTATGCGGGCCTCTCACTGTTGTGGCCTCCCCATCGCGGAGCACAGGCTCCGGATGCGCAGGCTCAGCAGCCATGGCTCACGGGCCTAGGCACTCCGTGGCCTGTGGGATCTTCCCGGACCGGGGCACGAACCCATGTCCCCTGCATCGGCAGGCGGACTCTCAACCACTGCGCCACCAGGGAAGCCCTGTAATTGCTTTACAATGGTGTTAGTTTCTGCTTTATAACAAAGTGAATCAGCTATACATATACATATATCCCCATATCTCCTCCCTCTTGCGTCTCCCTCCCACCCTCCCTGTCCCACCCCTCTAGGTGGTCACAAAGCACCGAGCTGATCTCCCTGTGCTATGCGGCTGCTTCCCACTAGCTATCTGTTTTACATTTGGTAGCGTATATATGTCCATGTCACTCTCTCACTTCGTCCCAGCTTACACTTCCCCCTCCCCGTGTCGTCAAGTCCATTCTCTACCTCTGCGTCTTTATTCCTGTCCTGCCCCTAGGTCCTTCAGAAACTTTTTGTTTTAGATACCATATATATGTGTTAGCATACTGTATTTGTTTTTCTCTTTCTGACTTACTTCACTCTGTATGACAGTCTCTAGGTCCATCCAGGTCTCTACAAATGACACAATTTTATTCATTTTTATGGCTGAGTAATATTCCATTGTATATGTGTACCTCATCTTCTTTATCCATTCTTCTGTCGATGGACATTTAGGTTGTTTCCATGTCCTGGCTATTGTAAATGGTGCTGCAGTGAACATTGGGGTGCATGTGTCTTTTGTTTTTAATTTTATTAATTTATTTTTATACAGCATGTTCTTATTAGTTATCTATTTTATACGTATTAGTGTATATACGTCAACTCGAATCTCCCAATTCATCCCACCACTACCACCGCCTCCCCCCTCCCCCCCCGCTTTCCCTCCTTGGTGTCCATACGTTTGTTCTCTACATCTGTGTCTCGATTTCTGCCTTGCAAACCAGTTCATCTGTACCATTTTTCTAGATTCCACATATATGCGTTAATATGCAATATTTGTTTTTCTCTTTCTGACTTACTTCACTGTGTATGACAGTCTATAGATCCATCCACGTGTCTACAAATGACCCAATTTCGTCCCTTTTTATGGCTGAGTAATATTCCATTGTATATATGTACCACATCTTCTTTATTCCATTCCTCTGTTGATGGACATTTAGGTTGTTTCCATGACCTGGCTATTGTAAACGGTCCTGCAATGAACACTGGGGTGCATGTGTGTTTTTGAATTATGGTCTTTTCTGGATATATGCCCAGGAGTGGAATTGCTAGGTCACATGGTGGTTCTATTTTTAGGTTTTGGGGTTTTTTTAGCCCAGAAAAAGATGTTCTTATTCATTTGATCCTTTTTATTCTTTTTTTGAACATCTTTATTGGAGTATAACTGCTTTACAATGTTGTGTTAGTTTCTGCTATATCACAGAGTGAATCAGCTCTATGTATACATATATCCCCATGTCCCCTCCCTCTTGTGTCTTCCTCCCACTCTCCCTATCCCACTTCTCTAGGTGGTCACAAAGCACCGAGGTGATCTCCATATGCTATGTGGCTGCTTCCCACTAGCTATCTATTTTACATTTGGTAGTGTATATATGTCCATGCCACTCTCTCAATTCGCATTTGATCCTCTTTTAAAAGGCCAAGCAGTTACACAATCATTTTGACAAGCCTTTAACTCTTTAACAGGGGATCATGCAAATGCTCAAGACGTTAAATGTCAGTTCAACAGTGGCTGAATCAAATGCAGTCTGCTTAATGTACAATTTGGGAGGAAAATCAGCCTCAATGACAATGCTTCAGTCACGTTTCAGGAGAAAGGTTACTTACTGGGGTCAGTTTTTTGGTTTTTTTAAAATTTTTATTGGAGTACGGCTGCTTTGCAGTGTTGTGTTAGCCTCCATTGCACAGAAAAGTTAATCAGCCATACACATACAGATATCCCCTCGCTTTTGGACTTCCCTCCAATTTAAGTTACCACAGTGCATTAGGTAGAGTTCTCTGTGCTATACAGTAGGTTCCCATTAGTTGTCTATTTTTACGTAGTATCAATAATGTATATGTGTCAATCCCAGTCTCCCAATTCCTCCCACCCCACCCCTTTCCCCTTGGTATCCATATATTTGTTCCCTACGTCTGTGTCTCTATTTCTCCTTCGCAAATAAGATCATCTATACCATTTTTCTAGATTCCACATATATACGTTATTATGTGATATTTGCTTTTCCCTTTCTGACTTACTTCACTCTGTATGACACTATCTAGACCCATCCACATCTCTACAAATGACCCAATTTTATTCCTTTTTATGGCTGAGTAATATTCCATTGTATATATGTACCACATCTTCTTTATTCCATTCCTCTGTTGATGGACATTTAGGTTGCTTCCATGTCCTGGCTACTGTAAATAATGCTTCTATGAACATTGGGGTGCCTGTGTTTTTTTGATTACAGTTTTCTCTGGGTACATGCCCAGTAGTGGGATTGTTGGGTTATATGGTAGTTCTATTTTTAGGTTTTTAAGGAACCTCCATATTGTTTTCCATAGTGGCTATGTCAATTTACATTCCATCCAACAGTGGAAGAGGGTTCCCTTTTCTCCACACCCTCTCCAGCGTATATTGTTTGTAGATTTTTTTTTTTTTTTTTTTGCGGTACGCGGGCCTCTCACTGTTGTGGCCTCTCTTGTTGCGGAGCACAGGCTCCGGGCGCACAGGCTCAGCGGCCATGGCTTATGGGCCCTGCCGCTCTGCGGCATGTGGGATCCTCCCAGACCAGGGCACAAACCCGTGTCCCCTGCATCGGCAGGTGGACTCTCAACGACTGTGCCACCAGGAAAGCCCTTGTTTGTAGATTTTTTGATGATGGCCATTCTGACCGATATGAGATGATACCTTATTATAGTTTTGATTTGCATTTCTCCAATAATTAGTGATGTTGAGCATCCTTTCATGTGTTTGTTGGCCATCTGTATGTCTTCCTTGAAAAAAATGTCTATTTAGGTCTTCTATCCGTTTTTTGATTGGGTTGTTTGTTTTTTTGGTATTGAGCTGTATGAGCTGCTTGTGGAGATTAATCCTTTGTCAGTTGCTTCGTTTGCAAAACTTTTCTCCCATTCTGAGGGTTGTCTTTTCATCTTGTTTATGGTTTCCCTTGCTGTACAGAAGCTTGTAAGTTTCATTAGGTCCCATTTGTTTATTTTTGTCTGAATTTTCATTACCCTAGGAGGTGGGTCAAAAAAGATGTTGCTGTTGCTGTGATTTGTGTCAAATACTGTTCTGCCTATGTTTTCCTATAAGAGTTGTACAGTGTCTGGCCTTACATATAGGTCTTTAATTCATTTTGAGTTTATTTTTGTATATGGTGTTAGGAAGTGTTCTAATTTCATTCTTTTACATGTAGCTGTCCAGTTTTCCCAGCACCACTTATTGAAGAGGCTGTCTTTGCTCCTTTGTATATTCTGGCCTCCTTTATCATAGATTAGGTGACCATAGGTGTGTGGGTTTGTCTCTGGGCTTTCTATCCTGTTCCATTGATCTATATTTCTGTTTTTGTGCCAGTACCATGCTGTCTTGATTACTGTAGCTTTGTAGTATAGTCGAAAGTCAGGGAGCCTGATTCCTGCAGCTCCGTTTTTCATTCTCAAGATTGCTTTGGCTATTCGGGGTCTTTTGTGTTTCCATACAAATTGTGAAATTTTTTGTTCTAGTTCTGTGAAGAATGCCAGTGGTAATTTGATAGGGATTGCATTGAATCTGTAGATTGCTTTGGATAGTAGAGTCATTTTCACAATGTTGATTCTTCCAGTCCAAGAACATCGTATATCTCTCCATCTGTTTGTGTTGTCTTTGATTTCTTTCATCAGTATCTTATAGTTTTCTGCGTAAAGGTCTTTTGCCTCCTTAGGTAGGTTTATTCCTTGGTATTTTATTCTTTTTGCAATGGTAAATGGGATTGTTGCCTTAGCTTCTCTTTCTGATCTTTCTTTTTCAGTGTATAGGAATGCAAGAGATTTCTGTGTATTAAATTTGTATCCTGTGACTTTACTAAATTCATTGATTAGTTCTTGTAGTTTTCTGGTGGAATCTTTAGGAATTTCTAGGTATAGTATCATGTCATCTGCAAACAGTGACAGTTTTAATTCTTCTTTGCCGGTTTGGATTCTATTTATTTCTTTTTCTTCTTTCATTTCTGTGGCTAAAACTTCCAAAACTATGTTGAATAATAGTGGCGAGAGTGGGCAACCTTGTCTTGTTCCTGATTTTAGAGGAAATGCTTTCAGTTTTTCACCATTGAGAATGACATTTGCTCTGTGTTTGTCATATATGGCCTTTGTTAAGGTAGGTTCCCTCTATGCCCACTATTTAGAGATTTTTTGTCATAAATGGGTGTTGAATTTTGTCGAAAGTTTTTTCTGCATCTATTGAGATGATCATATGGTTTTTATTCTTCAGTTTGTTAATATGATGTACCACATTGATTGATTTGCATATATTGAAGAATCCTTGCATCCCTGAGATAAGTCCCACTTGATCATGGTGTATGATCCTTTTAGTATGTTGTTGGATTCAGTTTGCTAGTATTTTGTTGAGGAGTTTTGCGTCTGTGTTCATCAGTGATATTGGCCTGTAATTTTCTTTTTTTGTGATATCTTTGGTTTTGGTATCAGAGTGATGGTGGCCTCATAGGATGAGTTAGGGAGTGTTCCTCCCTCTGCAATTTTTTGAAGAGTTTGAGAAGGATAGGTATTAGCTCTTCTCTAAATGTTTGATAGAATTCACCTGTGAAGCCATCTGGTCCTGGACTTTTGTTGGAAGACTTTAATCACAGTTCCAATTTCATTACTTGTGACTGGTCTGTTCATATTTTCTATTTCTTCCTGATTCAGTCTTGGCAGGTTGTACATTTCTAAAAATTTGTCCATTTCTTCCAGACTGTTCATTTTATTGGCATATAGTTGCTTGTAGTAGTCTCTTATGATCCTTTGAATTTCTGCAGTTTCAGTTGTAACTTCTCCTTTTTCGTTTCTAAATTTTATTGATTTGAGTCCTCTCCCTTTTTTTGTTGATGAGTCTGGCTAAAGGTATATCAGTTTTGTTTATCCTCTCAAATAACCAGCTTTTAGTTTCATTGATCTTTGCTATTGTTTCATTCATTTCTTTTTCATTTAGTTCTTCTCTGATCTTTCTGATTTCTTTCCTTCTACTAACTTTGGGTTTTGTTTGTTCTTTTTTCTCTAGTTGCTTTAGGTATAAGTTTAGGTTGTTTATTTGAGATGTTTGTTGTTTCTTGAGGTAGGATTGTGTTGCTATAAACTTCCCTCTTTTGGTGCATCTAATAGGTTTGGGGTCGTCGTGTTTTCATTGTCATTTGTCTCTAGGTATTTTTTTATTTCCTCTTTGATTTCTTCAGTTATCTCTTGCTTATTTAGCAGCATATTGTTTAGCCTCCGCGTGTTTATGTTTTTTACAGGGTTTTTGCCCTGTAATTGATTTCTAATCTCATAGTGTTTTGTTCAGAAAAGATGTTTGATGCAATTTCAATTTTCCTAAATTTACCAAGGCTTGATTTGTGACACAAGATGTGATCTGTCCTGGAGAATGTTCCATGTGCACTTGAGAAGAAAGTGTATTCTGCTTTTGGAATGCCCTGTAAGTATCAATTAAGTCTCTCCGGTCTAATGTGTCGTTTAAGGCTTGCATTTCCTTATTAATTTTCTGTCTGGATGATCTCTCTGTTGGTGTAAGTGGCTTGTTAGAGTCCCCCACTATTATTGTGTTACTGTCAGTTTCCCCTTTTATGGCTGTTAGCATTTGCCTTATGTATTGAGGTGCTTGTATGTTGGGTGCGTAAATATTTACAATTTCTATATCTTCTTCTGGGATTGATCCCTTAATCATTATGTATTGTCCTTCCTTGTCTCTTGTGACAGTCTTTATTTTAAAGTCTATTTTGTCTGATATGAGTATTGCTACTCCAACTTTCTTTTCTTTTCTATTTGAATGGGATATTTTTTTCCATCTCCTCACTTTTAATCTGTATGTGTCCCTACGTCAGAAGTGGGTCTCTTGGAGATAACATATATACGGGTCTTTTTTTTTTAGTATCCATTCAGCCAGTCTATGTCTTTTGGTTGGAACATTTAATCCATTTACATTTAAGGTAATTATCGATATGTATGTTGCTATTACCATTTTCTTAATTGTTTTGGGTTTGTTTTTGTAGGTCTTTTCTTCTCTTGTGTTTCCTGCCCAGAGAAGTTCCTTTAGCATTTGTTGCAAAGCTTGTCTGGTGGTGCTGCATTCTCTTAGCTTTTGCTTGTCTGTAAAGCTTTTGTTTTCTCTGTCAAATCTGGATAAGAGCCTTGCTGGCTAGAGTAATCTTGGTTGTAGGTTTTTCCCTTTCATCACTATTTAAAGTGATATCGTGCCACTCCCTTCCGGCCTGCAGAGTTTCTGCTGAAGGATCAGCTGATAACCTTGTGGGGATTCCCTTGTATGTTATTTGTTGCTTTTCCCTTGCTGCTTTTAATATTTTTTCTTTGTATTTAATTTTTGACAGTTTGATTAATATGTGTCTTGGTGTGTTTCTCCTTGGATTTATCCTGTATGGGACTCTCTGTGCTTCCTGGACTTGATTGACTATTTCCTTTCCCATATTAGGGAAGTTTTCAACTATAATCTCTTCCAATATTTTCTCAGTCCCTTTATTTTTGTCTTCTTCTTCTGGGACCCCTATGATTCGAATGTTGGTGTGTTTACTGTTGTCCCAGAGGTCTCTGAGACTGTCCTCAATTCTTTTCATTTTTCTTTATTCTGCTCCGTGGCCGTTATTTTCACCATTCTATGTTCCAGCTCACTTAGCTGTTCTTCTCCCTCAGTTATTCTGCTGTTGATTCCTTCTAGTGTGTTTTTCATTTCAGTTATTGTGTTGTTCATCACTATTTTTTGTTCTTTAGTTCTTCTAGGTCCTTGTTAAATGTTTCCTGTATTTTCTCCATTCTGTTTCCGAGATTTTGGATCATCTTTACTCTCATTACTCTGAATTCTTCTTCAGGTAGATTGCCTATTGTCTCTTCATTTGTTTGGTCTTGTGGGTTATTACCTTGCTCCTTTGTCTGCAGCATATTTCTCTGTTTTCTCATTTTGTCTAACTCACTGTGTTTGAGGTCTCCTTTCCACAGGCTGCAGGGTTGTGTTTCATCTTGCTTCTGGTGTCTGCCCCCACTGGGTGAGGTTAGTCCAGTGGCTTATGTAAGCTTCCTGGTGGGAGGAACTGGTGCCTGCCTTCTGGTGAGTGGAGCTGGATCTTTTCCCTCTGACGGGCAGGGCTACATCAGGTGGTGTGTTTTGGGGTGTCTGTGGGCTTAGTATGACTTTAAGCAGCCTGTCTGCTGATGGGTGGGTTTGTGTTCCTGTCTTGCTTGTTGTTTGGCATTTGGTGTTCAGGACTGGAGCCTTCAGGCAGCTGCATGGAGCCCGGTGTTGGAGTTGAGATGGAGACCTATGTAAGAGCTCTTACCAATTAATATTCCCTGGGGCCAGGAATTCTCTGGTGTTCCAGCTTCCTGGACTCGGCACTCCCACCCCAGAGGCTCAGGCCCAAACCCTGGCTTTAGAACCAAGACCCCACAAGCCACACAGTTTAGCAAAAAAAAGAGGAGAAGAAAGAAAAGAAAAAAGAAAGAAAAAATGGGCGGGAAGAAAACAAATGAAAACAAACAAAACCCAAGAGAAATAGCAAATACAAAAAGAAGCTAACAGCAAGAGCAACAATTAAAAACAAACAAGCAAACAGACAAACAAAACCCCAGACAAATGGTAAAAGCAAAACCAAACAGACAAAAACAAAGAAACACACACACATACAAAATTAGAAACAAAAACAGAAAAAATAAAAAGCAAGAGAACAACCAGACAGGGAATCCCAAAATGAAATCAAACAATTAATAACAAAACTATCGGGCTTCCCTGGTGGCGCAGTGGTTGAGAGTCCGCCTGCCAATGCAGGGGATACGGGTTCGTGCCCTGGTCCGGGAAGATCCCACATGCCGCGGAGCGGCTAGGCCTGTGAGCCATGGCTGCTGAGCCTGCGCGTCCAGAGCCTGTGCTCCGCAATGGGAGAGGCCACAAGAGTGAGAGGCCCGCATGCCGCAAAAAAATAAAAAAATAAAAACTATCAGAAACAGAAATATAAAACAAAACAAAGCAGAATGCAAACTGAAGGAAAAAGCGAAGAGAAGAAGCACACAAAAATGATTAAAAAAAGATAAAGAAGATAGGAAGAAATAGAACAAGGGGGAAAAAAGGTAAATACAAAAAAAGAACAAAGGAAAGAGAAAAAAACAAGGAGGAAAACACAGAAAAACAAAAAGAGTAATGTAGAGGTAGAACTATATAAAAAATATTTTAAAATTCAAAAATGCAATAAAAATAAAAACAGAACAAAACATAAAAACTAGTAATAATTATATTTTCCTTGGGTCTCGGCTGTCAGGGTCCTTGCCCCCACTGTGAGTCACAGCCAAACTCTGCCTCCCCAGGAGGCCCTCCAAAACCTGTAGGTAGGTCTCTGGTCCCTCTGTGTGCACTGTGGGGGCAACTCAGATTCTGACCTGGCTCAACTCCCACATCTACTAGTCCCCAAAGTCCACACTTGCTAGAGCTAGACCGGTTTCAGTTGTGGGAACACTCATCCATTCAGATATTCCATAGATGCAGGGTTTACCAAGCTGATCGTGGGGATTTAATCTGTGGTTTGTGCAGCTGCACAGAAAGATTTTCGTTCCTCTTCCTTAGTAGCCCAGCCCCTGGGGCTCAGCTGTGGTCTTAGCCCCACCTCTGTGTGTGGGCCACCTACAGGAGTCTGTTCCTGAGGCTGCCCTGGAGCACTCAGGTCTTCCCCAGTGAGGACAGGGTGTGGAGGTGGCATGGTTGGCTGGGTTGTGGGGACCCCAGTGGAGACAGGTGCACGGGAAAGTCAGTGGCCATGAGTGCAAGAGATTTGGCCCTAGTGGGAGCCTTTCCTAGCACCTGGTGGCTGGCAAGAAGGCCAGCCCTAGTGGGGGCTTTTCCTAGTGCCTGGTGGCAAGCATGAGAAGGTCAGCCCTGGTGGGGTCATTTCCTAGTGCCTGGCAGGGCAGGGGGCCGGTGCATGGGGAGAGAGAGGCTGCAATAGTGGCTCCACCCCCTGCACATCACTGAACAGTGGTGCCTTGCTTCTATGGCAGTGTGGGTTCCCTCCACATGCATTCCCATTTGCGGATTTCCTCCCTCCCATTCCCCCAGGCTGTCTCCTCAGAGCCAACAGCAGTCCTCTCCCTGGGTTTTCTCTCCAATACCAGTGTTCCAGCTCTCAGCCCATGTGCACTGGCATACACACGTCCCAGTCTGGGGTGCACAGGGCTGTGGCACAGACTATCTGTGTAGGTCTCACTCTGTCCTGTCTGCCCCCAGACCGGCCGTTTCACCCTCCTCTGACAGCCTCAAATGCTCCCTTTCTGTCCCAACTGATTTCCCTGTTGGTGAGGGGTCTTCCCCAGATGTGGGAACCTCTCCTTTGCTTCAGCTCCCACTCAGGTGCGCAGATCCCATCCCGCTTGCTCTCCTCTTCTTTTTCCCTTCTTTCTTTCATCCTGTCTGGTTATGTGGGGATCTTTCTTGTCCTTTCAGTGTCCAAGGTCTTCTTCTGGTGTTCAGCTAGTGTTCTTTGAGAATTATTCCATCTGTAGATGTATTCTTGATGCATTTGTGGAGAGAGATGAACTCCACATCTTCCTACTCCACTGCCATCTTGGCTTCTCTCTCCCAGAACAGTCTTGACAAAGAAAAACAGAGCTGGAAGAATCAGGCTCCCTGACTTCAGACTATGCTACAAAGCTACAGTAGTCAAAACAGTATGGTACTGGGATAAAAACAGATATATAGATCAATGGAACAGGATAGAAAGCCCAGAGATAAACCCATGCACCTATGATCACCTAATCTATGACAAAGGAGGGGAGAATATACAGTGGAGCAAAGACAGCCTCTTCAATAAGTGGTGCTGGGAAAACTGGACAGCTACATGTAAAAGAATGAAATTAGAACACTCCCTAACACCATACACAAAAATAAACTCGAATTAAATGTAAGGCCAGACACTATAAAAAAACATAGGCAGAACACTCTTTGACATAAATCACAGCAAGATCTTTTTTGATCCACCTCCTAGAGTAATGAAAATAAAAACAAAAATAAACAAATGGGACCTAATGAAACTTAAAAGCTTTTGCACAGCAAAGGAAACCATAAAGAAAACAAAAAGACAGCCCTCAGAATGGGAGAAAATATTTGTAAACAAAGCAACCAACAAGGGATTAATCTCTAAAATAAATACTCACTTTTATTTATTTTTTTTTAGTTTTGAATTTTATTTATTTATTTTTTCACACACACACACACACACACACACACTGTATTTTATTTTTACAGCACGTCCTTCTACTCTGCCATCTTGGTTCCTCCTCTAGTTTTGAATTTCAATACTCACTTTTACATCCAGGAGTTTCTTTGGTTTTTTTACTCTTTGGAATTTTCTACACAGACAATCATGTAATCTGTAAACAGTTTTATTTCCTCTTCCTTCTAAATACATATAACAGTTACTTGATTTTCTTGTCTTTTTGCACTGATTAGGCCTTCCAATGTGATGTTAAATAGCAGAAATAAGATAGGGCATCCTTGCTTTGTTCCCAGTCTTAGGGGAAGAATGTCCAGTTTATCACCATTAAGTATGATATTAGCTATAGGTATTTTGTAGTTGTTCTTTATCAAGTTTAGGAAGTTCCCTTATATTTCAAGTTTGCTGAGAATTTTTATCATGAATGAGTATTGAATTTTATCCAATTTTTTAATCTATCAATTTATATAATAATATGATTTTTCTTATTTAGTTTCTTAATGTGGTGTATTATTGAATTGATTGATTTTTTAGTATATAAATACATTTACACAACTACAGTAAATCTCCATTGGTCATAGTGTTAAAATACTTTTATACGTTGTGCAGTATTATTTTGAGGAATTTTGTATCTACTTTCATGAGAGATAATAGTCTGTAGTTTTCCTTTCTTATAATGGGTTTATCTGGTTTTGTTATTAGAGTAATGCTGGCCTCATAGAATGAGTTCAGAAGCATTTCCTCTGCCTCTATTTTTTGGAAGAGATTATGGAAAATTGGTATCATTTCATCCTTAAATATTTGGTAGAATTCACAAGTGAAACCATCTGGGCCTGGTGCTTTTTTTTTGGAAGGATATTAATTATGGATTCAATTTCTTTGAAATACATATGCCTATGCGGATAATCAATTTCTCCGTGTAAATTTTGGTAGTTTGTGTACTTCAAGGGATTTGTTTATTTCATCTAAGTTATGAAATTGGGGGTGGGAGCATTGAATTGTTTATAGTATTCCTTTATTGTCCCTTTAATGTCCATTGTATTAGTAGTGATGTTTCCCCTTTTGTATCTAATATTGATAATTTATTGCCTTCTCATTTTTTTCTTGGTTAGACTGGAGAGATTTATCAATATTTTTCATCTCTTCAAAGAACCAACTTTTGGTTCATTCATCTTCTCTATTGTTTTCCTGTCTTTTTTTTTTTTTTCGGTACACGGGCCTCTCACTGTTGTGGCCTCTCCCATTGCAGAGCACAGGCTCCGGACGCGCAGGCTCAGCGGCCATGGCTCACGGGCCCAGCTGCTCTGCAGCATGTGGAATCTTCCCAGACTGGGGCACGGACCCACGTCCCCTGCATCAGCAGGCAGACTCTCAACCACTGTGCCCCCAGGGAAGCCCTGTTTTCCTGTCCTTAATTTCACTGATTTCTGCTCTAATCTATATTATTTCTTTTCTTCTTGCTTTAGGGTTAATTTTTTTCTTTCTCAATTTCCTAAAGTAGATGCTTACTTAGGTTATTGATTTTAGCACTTTCTTCTTTTTAATATGTGTTTTTAGTGTTATAAATTTCCCTCTAACTATTGCTTTTGCTGTATCCCACAAATTTTGATAAGTTGTATTTTCATTTAGTTCAAAAGAGTTTTTCTTTTCTCTTGAGTCTTCTTTGACCTTTGTGGTGTTGAGAAGTATGTTGTTTAATTTCCTAATATTGGGGGATTTTCCAGCTATCTTTTTGTTATTGTTTTCTAATTCAGTTCCATTGTAGTCCGAGTAATATAACTCAGAGTATGATATCAATTCTTTTAAATTTGTTAATATGTGTTTTATGGCCCCAAACCTGTTCTGTTTTGTTGAGTTCCATGTGAGCTTGAGAAGAATGTGTTTTCTGTTGTTGTTGGAAGTATTTCATAAATGTCAGTTAGATCAAGTTGATCAACCTTTCCTTACCTATTTTCTGACTGCTTGAGCTATCAATTACTGTTGTAGGCAGATGTCTAAGTCTCCAAATACAGTATTGGATTTCTGTTTCTTCTTTCAGTTCTGCCAGTTTTTGCCTCATATATTTGACCCTCTCTTGTTAGGTGAACAGACATTATTCTCTTCTTAGAGAACTTATTCCCTTATCATTAGGTAGTGTCCTCCTTTATCCTTGATAATTTTCTTATTCTGAAGTCTGCTTTACCTAAAAATAATGTAGCTACTCCATCTTTTCCTATTAGTGTTCTTATAGTACATCTTTCTCCATCCCTTTACTTTTAACTTATCTGAATCTTTATTTTTAAAGTGGGTTTCTTATAAACAGCATAGTGTTGAGTCTTTTTTTGTAGTCCACTCTGAAAATCTCTGTCTTTTAATTGTTGGATGTATACCATTCACATTTTTTAACATCTTTATTGGAGTGTAATTGTTTTACAATGGTGTGTTAGTTTCTGCTTTATAACAAAGAGAATCAGTTATACATATATATATGTTCCCATATCTCTTCCCTCTTGTGTCTCCCTCCCTCCCACCCTCCCTATCCCACCCCTCTAGGTGGTCACAAAGCACCGAGCTGATCTCCCTGTGCTATGCGGCTGCTTCCCACTAGCTAGCTATTTTATGTTTGGTAGTGTATATATGTCCATGCCACTCTCTCACTTTACCATTCACATTTAAAGTTATTATTGATGTAGCTGGTTAAAATCTATCATGTAATTGCTTTTTATTGATTTACTTATTTTTGTTTCTTTTTTTTTCTCCTCTTTTTTTCTGCCTTCTCTGGTTTAAACTGATTATTTCATATGATTCCATTTTATCTCCAGTCTTAACATATCAATTATGCTTACTTCTATAAATTTTAGCAGTTTTTTCTAGCGTTTGCAATACATATTTTTAACTAGTATAAATCCACCTTCAAATAACACTATAAGGCTTCAGTTGTAGTGTAGGTGCACTATAACTGAGTATTCCCAATTCCTCCCTCACATCATCCCTTATGATATTGCTGTCATTCAGCTCACCTATCCATTGTTACTGGTAGTACTTTATACAAAGAGCCATATTTTAGTTCAATAAAGAATTAAAAATTAAACTATTTTATTTTCCTTCATTTATTGCTTCTTTGACACTCTTCCTTTCCTTATTTTGATTCAGGTTTCTAATCTATATCATCTCACTTCTCCCTGAAGAACTTTTTAAAATATTTCTTGCAAGGTAGGTCTGCTGGAAATGAATTCTCTCAGTTATTGTCTGTATGAGAAAGTAGTTCTCTTTCACTTTTGAAGGATAACTTTGCTGGATATAGAATTCTGGGCTGGCGTTTTATTCTTTCAGCACTTGAAATATTTCATTCTCTCTCTTCTTGCTTGCATGGTTTCTGACAAGATGTATACTGTAATTCTTATCCTTGTTCCTCTATAGATAAAATGTTTCTCCCCCTCTGGTTTCTTTCAGATTTTCTTTGTCTTTGGTTTCTGCAGTTTAAATATAATATAAATAGGTACGGCATTTTTGGTATTCATCTGCCTGATGTTCTCTGAGCTTCCTGGATCTGTGGTTTGGTTTCTGTCATTAATTTTTGATAATTCTTGGTATTCTTACTTCAAATATTTCTTCTGCTCTGTTCTCTCTTCTCCTTTTTGTTTTCTTATTACAAGTATGTTACACTTTTTGAAGTTGTCCCACAGTTCTTGAATATTCTGTTTCCATTAGGGAGGTTTCTGTGGACCTATTTTGAAGCTCACTGATTCTCTCCTCAGCTTTGTCAAAGACATTCATTTCCATTTCAGTGCTTTTTAAATTTTTCTAGTATTCTTTTAATTCATTCTAAGAATTTCCATGTGTCTGCTTACATTACCCATATTCCTGCATGTTATCTACTTTTTTCATTAGAACCTTTAAGATATTAATCATAATTATTTTAAATTCCCTGTCTGATAATTCCAACATTTCTGTCATTTCTGAATGTGGTTCTGATATTTGTGTAGTCTCTTCAGAACTTTTTTTTTTTTGCCTTTTAGAATGCCTTTTTAATTTTTGTTGAAAGCTGGATATGATTTATCAAGTAATAGAAGCTGAGGGAAATAGGCCTTTAGTGTGATGTTTTATGTTAATCTGGTTAGGAGTTGGGCTGTGTTTAATGTTTGCTGCAGCACTAGAGGCCAGAGGATTCAAATTCCTCTTGTGTCCTTGTCTTTTTCTCACCTATAGACTTTAACCTTCCCTAAATACTCCTTCTCAGACAGAGTCTGTCTTGTAGCTCATTCGGCTTGATTCACTGCTGGTTTATTGGATTCCTGTTTGATGTAGTGATAAGGGGTAGGGGAGGGCAAGCATGCCATTACCTTATGATTAAATCTCAGTCTTTTATTGGACCTGTGTCCCTAGGTTGTGACCTTCATGAGTGTTCCTTAGTTTTCCCTCCTTGGGTGAGACAGGAAGGCTAAAGGTAGCTGGAATGAGAGAATGTCTGTCCCCCTTGTGGGATAAGACCTTTGTTATAGAGAACACTCTGGGCATATTTCAAAATGGTTACACTTCTCCTCCCCTTGCCAGAGCCTTGAGGGCATTTTTCTCAGCATTTCACACTGGTGATGTTTTTGGAGGTAATTTCTATGAAAGTGTGGGTGTGCCCAAAGACTCCAGGATTTTCCTGTGCTCATGCTAGCCCATACTTAAGCTCTGTCAATTAATGAAGATTACTATTTGAGTGTCCTACTAGTAATGACGCAGTGGCTTCTGATCCAGGTAAACAAATCTTGACAGTAACTCTGCATTCACCTGTCCCCCCAGATTTTGGAATGGCAGTTTGTTGTGTGGCCTTAGTTCTCTTATGAGTCCTTAAAAAGTAATCAACTTTCAGTTCGCTCAGCTGAAAGGACAGGAGTTATAAGGACAGGAATGACAACTTCCAAGATCTTTATATTTTGGGCCTAGAACTGGAATTCTCTGCAAAGTTTTTCTCTAAGGGGCCATATATTAAATGTTTTCAGCTTTGCAGTCAATATGGTCTCTTTTGTAACTAATCATCTCTGTTGTTGCAGCATCAAAGCAACCAGAGACAAAATGTAAATGAATGAGTTTGGTGGTGTCAGTGGTATTCCACTAAAATTTTATTTACAAAAAAACAAGTAATTGGATGGATTTGTCCTGCAGGCCATAGTTTGCTCACCCCTGTTTTAAAGAATAGATGGAAAATCCTCAGTGCTGGAAATCAGTTGACAATATAATTTGTTGAATTCAATAAGTGAATGAATCTGTCTGCATGTTAAAATGTCTTCAAGAGATTTGATGATGCCAGTCATATTCTTCTCTGTTAAAACTGTCAATTAGGAGAGTTTTAATAACCTATGCACTTCTGCTGTTACAACCTTCATCATTGGAGTTACTATGTATACCCAAGTTCAGATGAAAAGGGGAAAAAGTCACTTAGTTTGCTCTTGAAATTAATTTTTTTCTCTACTTGGCCAAAGAATAATATTTGAGTCTAAATAATACATGGCAAACAATGTGATACTTCCACTTAATTGCCATTTAAAAATGATAATTTTCCAATGCCTGCAGTAAGAAATGTAATAAAACCTAAAGCACCTAGGATTAAAGAAACTGTATTCCTCAAGAAATTAGCATGTTTAAAAAATAAGAGGCCTTCACAGTGTTAGAGTTAAAAGCTTCACAGGATAAGAGAAAAGCAGTACCGTCTAGCCTCATGAATTTAAACTATTTGAAGAGGAAGAGTTATGTGAATGAAAAGCATACATTTTAGCAGACCAGAGTAATATAACAGGTTTAAAGAATGGGATAACAAATTTAGCTTTTTTGTTACCTAAGTTAAAACAGTCTAATGTCTATAGTAAAAATATAATATTTGGGGGAAATCATTCATAGAATAAATTTTCTAAAAAACCATAAGATGAAGATGCTTCCCTGTGAAATATGTAAAACGTTATTCCCAAACATTTCCCTCTCTGTATCTACAAATTTCCTCTCAAATTGCAAATCAGGAAAAGACAGAACCTCAGGTGAGTAGCATTTAACTAAAATATTTTATGTATGTGATGAATTTGCTCTCTGCAAACTTCTTAGACCTGGATTCCACTTTGACTTATCGTTCTCTGGCTTCTGGGAGCTAATCTATCTTTCCTGAAATTGCCTAAATCTTCTCTTACTTATTCTTTACCTCAACAATTAGTTCAAGTTGCTAACATACATAAAGGCAGGTGACAGCCTATGTCAGCAAATGAATATCCGCTGTCTGTCTCATTGAAGCTAGGTGGTTCACGTCAACGACTACTCTCACTTTTTGTCCAAGTTGGTATAAAAGAGAGAGGCATAAAGGATGGCAGTAACTGAGTATCAAAATTCAACTTTTGGAAAACCCAATTTAGGTATTTTGGCCAAGATCAATGGCTTGTCATTTAAATTAAAAAAATTTTAGTCTTGCATATTCTTGTTAAGAATAATGTTTATTTAAATTGTATTTTTATTATTTAAATGGGTTGTAATTTTCCATTACATTTTGAATTATTTATTGCTGGTATGTAGGTAAGCCTTTGAATGTTTATTCAGAATTACCTTACCAGTATTAAAATTTTTATGTTAATTATATTTGGTTTTCTCAATAGACAATCATTATGGCATCAGCAGAGCAGGGACTGGATGTCAGAAGTGACAGGAGATGAAGTAAGAGAGGATGTTAGGTCCATAGTAGTCATGTTTTGCTAAGTGACTCCATCCCCCTGGCCACAGTTGACTGAACCATGTATAGATACTTGATACACACTGAGTTAGTTATTCTCTTTCCTTGGAATTTAGAATTGGAACTTAAAAAAAACCAAAATATTCTCTGCAAGTGCATACAACTATAATATGTAAAGTAAAAGCCTTTATGGCAGTCATATAAAAAGAATATTGTGCATAGTAGAAAATTTATACAGATCCTCAGAGAGAAGAAAAGACAAGTAGAGAGTCCTAGCTGCTTTCCAGATATTTCCTTAAACTGGCTGCATTCCTGCCCTTGAGTTTCACAAGACCCCTCTGTATCCTTGTAACACACCCCTCTCTTTTGCTAAAGCTAGTTTGACTTGCTTTCTGTTACTTGTGACCAAACAACCTAAGATAATGTGTCTTACCATTATCACAACATCTTTACCAAATTCTACTGTAATTATTTACCTCCCCATCGAGATTCTTGAAGTAAGTGGCTAAAACTTATTTTTTCCATATCCCCAGCACTGAGTCAGTACTCAGTAAAGATCTGCAAGGTGATGAAAGAGAAAAGCTTGTCTGGGTGGGAGACACGGCATGCTGAAGCCTGCTATAACAGTTATTACTTCTCAAATGGAAATGTTTCTTCACGAACTATTGTTTTAAACCCTTAGAAGAGCTTTTCACAAATTGCATTCAGTGGCTCCCCACTGGCTCAAGATGGGAATAAATGTTCAGTGTAAAATGATTCCACGGTAGTTATGTATGGAAAATACCGTGTTACACAGAGTTAGCAACTTTCTTTACCACAGTAATTCTCAGAGCCTTTAACATGATGCAGGTATACGGCAATCTTTAAGAAGGTGATAAAACAATCAGCGTTTCCCATACTCTTTGACCATGAGGTCCTTTTACCACAAAACTTCACAGATTTCAACTTAACAAAAACAACAACAGAAGCCCTGATTTAAAAACAGTCGAAGGACTAGAATAGACATTTCTCCAGAGAAGATATAAAAAAAAAAGCATATAAAAAGATGCTCAACATCACTAATCATTAGTTAAATGGAAATCAAAACCACAATGAAATACCACCTCACACCCATTAGGATGGCTACTATTAAAAAAAACAGTAAGTAACAAATATTGATGAGGATGTAGAGAAATTGGAACCTTTACACACCACTGGTAGGAATGTAAAATGGTACAGCCATTATGGAAAACAGATGTGCAGATTTCTCAAAAAATTAAAAATAGAATTACCGTATGATCCAGCAATTCCACTTCTGAGTATATATCCAAAATAATTGAAAGCAGAGTCTGAAAGAGATATTTGTATAACCCTGTTCATAGCAGTATTATTCACAATAGCCAAAAAGTAGAAGCAACCCAACTGTCCATCTGTGGATGAATGGATTTTAAAAAATGTGTTATAAACATACAATGGATTATTATTCAGCCTTAAAAAGGAAGGAAATTCTGACATATGTTACAACGTGAATGAACCTTGATGACATTATGCTAAGTGAACTAACTGGCCAGTCACAAAAAAACAAATACTGTATGATTCCACCTACATGAAATATCTAGAGTAGTCAGATTCATAGATACAAAAAGTACAATGGTGGTTGTCAGAGCCTGAGAGGAGGGAGGAATGGGCAGTTGTAGTTTAATGGATATAGAGTTTCAGTTTTACAAGATGAAGAGCTCTGGAGATCGGTTGCACAACAATGTGTATTTACTTGATACTACTGAGCTGTACGCTTAAAATGGCTAAGATAGTAATTTTATGTTATGTGTATTTTACCACAATTAATTTTTTTTAACTTCACAGAACAGTATTCTCAGAAAAAAATATTTTTAGAAACAATGACAAGACAATTTCATGGTGTGTTGCTCCCAAAGCACATATATGGGAGCAAAGCCATTCTTACAGTAAGCAATGGTGATGGTTAACTTTCCTTTGCTGTGAAATTTCCAACATAATGAGTCTTAAGATAATCAATGTAATGGAGCACCCACTTGTTTCCCCTTACTTGAGAGTGGGTGAAAATCACAGTTACATTTTGTTTCCTGATAGGTAACTCTTAACATTATATTATTATGTTGGCCTCTTCTCTCCATCTTTAAATATAGGGTGTCAGGGAATGATGACATAGAGAGAAGGTTCAGGGCTGATCAAGAGCAACCATTTCCTCTACCTACTCTCCTAATTTAGTAGCCACAACACATAGCCCCAAGGGGGCTCTGAGGGCAAGTGTAGACTTCTAAGGATCTAGCAATACTGGGTAAAGTTCTAGCTACCAAGGTTTGGGGGAATTTATCTAATCTGAGCAAAATCTTCCGAACCTCCAAAGTTTCTCTTTCACTTTTGACCACATATTCTAAGAGACATGAAAAACTCAGTTAAAATCCTACTGCTGCCACTTGCAAGCTTCTATCCCATCACATAATCTTTCAGTGGCAGCTGTCATCTTCTCTGAAACCTGGGGCCAGTAGCAGAACAACCTGCTTGCATCTGTCCTGAAGAGTAATGAATAGAAATGAGTTATAAATATAAAATGATGTATAAATCTTTTAGCACCAGAAACTTGGGATGTTTTAAGTACACAAAGCACAGACTAATAAGACTAATCAATCCTGTCTCCAATGTATAGACATTTAGAAACTGGGATCCCATCCATCCCTGGCTCCTAGAGTCTCCATTAAAAAAAAATATCTATGATTTCCATCAATGTAGATAAATGTGCCCTTTTGCCTTTCTTTCTGGAGCTAATTTAATGAATTTTCCTGTAAATGCTAAGTTACATTTTATCTGCAATTTAGCTAGACTCATTATGGACAGTTTTCTTAACGCAGAGAGTATTTGGCTCCACAGAGATGCTGCTCTGCTAGCATCTGGCTACACTGAAGGCCTCAGATTGAGTGAATATTAATGATAACATTGTTTGCATATTATAAACTGAAAGAAAAAGAATTCAAATTAAAAAGGATCAAGACTGACAGTTTAAAACCTTAATGGGGTACTATTTTCAACTGTGTTGAGTTTTACTACTGAAAAACTGGGCCCTCATTAAGGGCCCAATATTTAAAATTACATTTCTCTGTGAGTTCTGAAAATATGATAAAAGATGACTGATAGTCATTCTGTTGTTCAAGTAGTGAGCAACTCTCAACTGTGCCAAATTGCAATTATGTAACTTTTTCAAAACGATCTGTAGGCTTATACCTACCCAAATTTTACTTATAAGTAAGAAATCCACGTTAAAGGGGCATGTGTTCTTATGTGCAACTAACTTAAGGGTTGTTGCATAGACCCTTCTTGCATAGAGGTAATAAAAAAGAAAACCATTTAACTAGTTGTCCTGAAACCAAAAGTACCTTCCTAGTCTATTAGAAGAAATATATATTGGCCCAGTCAGCTTAATCATTACCACACTGATAGAGTATACTGGAAATCTGTCTTCAACGTCCAACACTCTACTTTTTGAGGAAATAAGGGAAAGGAGATGCATGTCCCTGCAGGTCTAGTCCTGTAGTAAAGTTGCTGGTATCCCATTCCAAATACATCTTCCTCTCAACTTCACATTTGTATGCGTGTCTGGAATGCTAGAGAAAATGTTTCAGCTGTTGAGGAAAACGAGATAGCAATAGATACACTTTTTCTTCTTTTTTCTTTATGAGCCTGAGAAACAATGTTCATATAGCCCTCTTAGGTGTAAAAGAAATAATGAAGTAGATTAGCCACTTCTTTTCTTTTTTATACTGTAAATCAGAATTGAGCGAAAAATAAAAATAACTCTTTCCAGAAGAAAGCAGTAAAATATTCCTCACTTCTATTTTCCCTTCTTCCACCTTTTCAGAGCCTCCCTCTCCACTCTGACTAGCTTATTCACCAGGAGATAGGTGCAAAGGTAAATAGTATAAACAGAACACTGGCTGTAATTGAGGAAAGGACCTCAGAGAAGCCATCATTTTACAGCTAAGCAAACTTTTTCTGTTACCAAGTGACTTCTTCAAGGCCAGGTTGAGCCACCTCAATTGAGTCAAATCCATGTGTGCATGTACTTAGAAGCTGACCCAAATCAAAGCCACAACAAAAACTTAAAAATAAAAACATTGTGAAATCCGTAGTTGGACCACCAGAAAGACAGATGGACACTCTGTTGAACATTATCAGAGGCCATTTGGGATGAAATATATCTCATATTCTGTCCCCATTTCAGCATCACCACCCAGATAAATGAAGCCTACCTAATCCCCAATAAATCATCAGTGACTTTTATTCTTTAAAATGACAGGTTGTCTTATTATCATTTCAAACCAAAGAGCCTACTAAAAATACGAGGTACTTTCCTAGGGAATAATAGCAGGTAAACTTTGACCTCTAGAACTGAGAGAAGCGTTTCAGTGATGACTATAAAAAACTATTTTCAATCACTTAGTGAGAAAAAAACCCTCCATTTGTATTTGTGAATCATCACTGCCATTTCTGGTTAAGATGTTCTTCTCTTTAGTGATCCTTGACCGGAAAGGGTCAATAGAAACACTTAGACACATACAGTCACAAGAAACCTTGCTTCTGAGCCCATATATGTTCTAAAGACTTTTCTGGATAGTCTTGAAGACAAAAAAAAAAAAATTCTTTTTAAAGGGCAAAAATCATCTTCAAAACCCATTTTTCAGATTATAAAGGGTTAATTCCTTCTCTTCTGACCTGATTAAAACTTTGGAGGCCCAGCTACAGCAAGAGGCTTATGATATTCCATTTGGCACAGACTAGCCCCCTATGATTACAGCTTTAAAATGTTTTCTAGGCTTCATACACTTGTCCAGAAAAGAGCAGTTTGGGTGATAATAATAATGTATCGTTCAAAAAAAATTCACCTTCTAAAACTCAAGTCTTGGTGGCTTCTCACAGAAATCCAGCTCTTTCTCACATTTTGTGGTCAGGGCAAAATCAATGTCAGTAGTAGCAACATAAACTTTATTATTCAGTGACCTGGGCATAGGGATGGTTCTCTCTAGTTTCAAGGAGGGAAGAATGCCAGGACCACAAGCACTCCCAAGTGAAAGGCTGTGCTTGACGCACTTATCATAGGAGTTGGATGATGTTTCAGGGCACAGATGCCAGGAGTTTTATTTTGTTTTTCTTTAAATTTCATCATGCTTTTAAAACCATTTTTCTTTCCGCAGGTCCCTTTAATGCCTTTGAAAAGATCCATTCTCCTGAGTCATCCAAGAGGATGGAGAACAGTGTGAGCTTTGAGCTGAACAGAAGACTCTCCCTCCTCTGCCTGGTAAGAAGCGGCCCTCTAAGTGCCTTATATGTTCAACCTTCAGTTAATTCCACTCACACTCTACCCCCACTGGTAATGAAGACAAATAGCACTGCAGTCTTTGGGTACAGCCTCAATGTTTACTTCTGGTTACAGCCAAGGATCTGCTGCTCAGACTCCAGGAAGTATAAAAATCATTCTGGAGAAGAAATTTTGGACTCTCTACCTCTTCTTTCTCTTCACCACAGAGGAGGAAGGCCACAGCAGTGGTTAAGAAAGCTGAAACATGGAGGGAGGGTGCACAAAGATCTGAATTCCCCCTTCATCTGACTTCTGACATTCCATTATATAAAGTTCATTGCAACTGTTACTTACCAAGTATGGTAGATCTCCTCCCCACCACCACACCCATATTCCCTCAGCCCTTCACATTTCAGTGCCCTGCCAACTGCTAGCATCTGCCTGCCTTTGCCCTTGGGCTTTCTCTGGACTTCACCTCCTCAGCACTTCTACTCTACCATATAAACACGAGGCCAGAAATGCCAAGACATAAATGCCTCCCTGTAAGAACAGCCTTTGACCAGTGACTGACTGAAGTTGGTGCATAAACATCTCAGTGCCCTTCGCCCTCAGGTGGCATTATCTCTGAGGTGTTGTTATACTCTGGGTCCCAGGGTCCCCCAGTGAGATTAAGTTCCAGTTGCCCACAGTAATAATGACACAACATTTTATTGCCTGGATGCCATTCTTTGTTTCACTTCCCCCCTCCTCTACTGTGTCTCCTGAGATCACACCCTAAATAAACTACTTGCCCTGGAATTTGTGTCTAGGGTTTGGCTTGAAAGACACAGTTTTGGGATGTGGACACTAAAAGCAGAAGATGAGCTGCTTTGTTAGATGAGGTTCATATTCATTCAGTCCAACCTCTTTTATATTAGCCTCTTGTGGCAGCTTTTCCCCTTATGATTAAATGTTCCTTGATTTCATTTGGATATAAATGGTGGGACTGGCTCCTGCCTTGTACGCCAGCATCCGCTTAGTCTCCACCTGTTGCATGTTCATGGATCTTCTGATAACCACCCCTAAGCTACTCCTAGGTTTATCTTCACTCAACTTCTGAGTCCTCATGGAGGTCTTCCAACATATACACACAGATTCTTAACATTTTATATGCTATGAAATCCTTGGCATCCTGTGGACACATCTCAGGATGTTTTAAAATTCATAAATATAGTGGATTACAAATTTAAAAAGTTACAATGAAATGTGGTTTGTAACCTGGACTCCAGATAAGAGTATATTCCTATGTACATATAAGCTCAAGGAACTGCGACACTTATCATTTCTCTTCGTTTCCCTCATAAAGCTGTGGGACTTGTTAAAACATGATTTCACATAATTGCTGACTTTCAGGACTCTTCAGGCTCACCAGTGCCAAGATTAAAGACTTTGTGCCCCAGAAGAGAAGTTCTGCTTATCCATGTTGCTCCTGATTAAATGTCTCATCTCTGCCTTTTTTCCCTCTTCTAGGTAGGACCCACTTATATTAGTACCATCTCTGTGGATTACTCAGTTGCCTGAGCAGCTTTCTGCCCTGACATGAGATTGTTGCCTGTCTTAAATCCCTACTTTGTCCTTGTGGCTTCATATCTTTCAATATTTCTTCCAGTATACCTCCTCATTATACCTCTGGCTTCCCTAGCTAAGGCCCTCTTGGTTATGAACAGAGATACCATTTACAACATCTGTAGTTTTCTTTAAAATACTTCAGTGTAGACTGCTTGATGCAAATGTGTCACTTTTAATCTACCCTTAGGAGCAATCAGTGATCCTAATCAAGAATCCACATCCCAGGAATGGTGAGGTAACAATGACTAAGAAAAGCCATTCCAGGGATGGCTACTACTACAAATATCTTCACTACATTTATCTTCCATCAATACTAGAAGTTTTGCTAATTAGCATAATCAATGGTAGAAATGGATTTTCATTAGTGAAATTTATAGTTTGCGAACTTGGCTAAGAAATGTTAGAAATGGGTGGTCATAGGTACAGGTACAGTTGGTGGTATTCAAGATGGTGGCTAAAGTACTTTAAAGACACCACCCATCTTTGAGTAAGCAAGGTATAAGAATCTAGCAAGTCCTTGACATTTATCATTAGTTTTGGCACATGTTTAACCCTAAACCCAGAACCCAGTTGTTGTTCCAGAATATTCCCGATCACCTTTTTATAGTGGGTGGTTACCCCCACCACTACAATAATACTGTATTTGTCTCAGGTGAATATTTTATGCATGTTACTTATGGACCACCAGAAAGGACAGAATCGAGGATTCTTTAGTTTGGGATTATATGGCTCTTCTTGCCTGCTTGTTAATAAATGTCTATGTGTGTAGCAGGATTTGGTCTGAGACTTTTTTTTTTTTTTGGCTGCGTTGGGTCTTCATTGCTGCACGCGGGCTTTCTCTAGTTGCGGTGTGCGGGCTTCTCTTGTTGCGGAGCATGGGCTCTAGGTGTGTGGGCTTCAGTAGTTGTGGCACGTGGGCTCAGTGGTTGTGGCTCACGGGGTCTAGAGCGCAGGCTCAGTAGTTGTGGCGCACGGGCTTAGTTGCTCCGCGGCATGTGGAATCTTCCCAGACCAGGGCTCGAACCCGTGTCCCCTGCATTGGCAGGCGGATTCTTAACCACTGTGCCACCAGGGAAGCCCCAAGACTTTCTTTTATTACCAAGTTGTAGAATAGCTGCCAACCCTCACCTACCTCTAAGATTTGGTGATTTCTGAGAGTTTCCAAAATGAGCCTAAGAATTGTGATGATGAAACTGCCTTACCTCCTTACTCTACTCCTTAATCACAGAATAGTATAGATTTCCCATTATGTGCAAGATCATCTTTTTTTTTTTACATCTTTATTGGAGTATGATTGCTTTACAATGGTGTGTTAGTTTCTGCTTTATAACAAAGTGAATCAGTTATACATATACATATGTTCCCACATCTCCTCCCTCTTGCATCTCCCTCCCTCCCATCCTCCCTATCCCAACCCTCTAGGTGGTCACAAAGCACCGAGCTGATCTCCCTGTGCTATGCGGCTGCTTCCCACTAGCTATCTATTTTACATTTGGTACTGTATATATGTCCATGCCACTCTCTCACTTTGTCAGAGCTTCCCCTTCCCCCTCCCCATATCCTCAAGTCCATTCTCTAGTAGGTCTGTGTCTTTATTCCCATCTTACCCCTAGGTTCTTCATGAAATTTTTTTTTCTTAAATTCCATATATATGTGTTAGCATACGGTATTTGTCTTTCTCTTTCTGACTTACTTCACTCTGTATGACAGATTCTAGGTCTATCCACCTCATTACAAATAGCTCAATTTCATTTCTTTTTGTGGCTGAGTAATATTCCATTGTATATATGTGCCACATCTTCTTTATCCATTCATCCGATGATGGACACTTAGGTTGTTTCCATCTCCAGGCTATTGTAAATAGAGCTGCAATGAACATTTTGGTACATGATTCTTTTTGAATTATGGTTTTCTCAGGGTATAAGACCATCTTGTTGAATACCCTGGTGCCAACCATTTTCCACAATGAGGATTGAGATTGTTTCATCCCATTGGGCTATAATCTTTGGTCCAAACTCTGGATTTGGGTGCCTTCCCTAACCTTCATCTTGTCCTGGATGATAGGTTTCAGTCCTGTTATGGCTAATTCCTTAGCATTACTGGTGTCAAATTCATTCACTCATTCATTTAGCAGTTATTAATTGAACACCTTCTGTTTACTATACAGTATTCTAGATCCAGTGGATACTGCAGTCAGTAAGACAGATAAGATCATGTGATTAAAGATGATTAAAAGTGAACAAGTTGATAAAATAATTTCAGATAGCAATAAGTGCTATACAAAAATAAGATTATGGGATGTGGCATTAGAGCAGGGGGTTGGCTATTTTGGAAAGGTCAAAGAAGCTACTCTTAGGGTTAATAAGAAGTACACTTAGCAGAGATCTAATAATCCTTTCCATTTGAGCCATCCAGAGTTATAATAAGATCAGAAATTAATGTGGTTTGCAATGCAGAGTGGCCCAGAGAGCTCTAAAAGGTTCTTTTTTACCCTTTTAGGAATAGCCGGATCCTCATCGGTGCCTATACGTCACCTCAAGGTTTAACCAAAGCGTGAAAGAATGCCTTAAAGAACCAAAATACATTTAGCTTTCTTTGAGACAATATAATGCATAATTAGCACCTTGACTTTTTCATTGAATTGATCAGTTTGTATAAACTGGTTGGTTTAGCATTTTGTGGTCCACAAATAGACAAAGAAAATCAGTGGAAACCAAGCTTAACTTAATTAATATTGATGGAGCACTGAGAAACATAAAATCTGAGATTTAGAGGGCCTTTAGAAATAAGTGTACTCAGGAAGAAAATGAGTACCAGAAAATTAACCCCCAAATGTTCAGCTTGTACACCAAAAGCTCTAATGTTTATATGGCTACTCAGCCATAAACATTTTTCAAAGGATGTTGGCATTTATATCCCACTTACTGTAAAGCAGTTTATCATGAACTGTTTTAAATTTTTTAATATAAAAGTAATATGAGAACATTAAAGTTAAAAAATAGGAAAATAGGGCTTCCCTGGTGGCGCAGTGGTTGAGAGTCCGCCTGCCGATGCAGGGGACACAGGTTCGTGCCCCGGTCCGGGAAGATCCCACATGCCGCGGAGCGGCTGGGCCTGTGAGCCAAGGCCACTGAGCCTGCGCGTCCGGAGCCTGTGCTCCGCAACGGGAGAGGCCACAACAGTGAGAAGCCCACGTAACGGAAAAAAAAAAAAAAGGAAAATAAACCACCCACTAATCTACTGCTGTTTTATATTTATCATTCACATTTGGTGCATTCGAATATTTATATTATTTTAATCATAGTGTGCATAAAATTTAATATCATGCTTTTAAACCTAGCATTATATGTCTTCTCCATATTGCTATATAGTGTCTATGTTTTGTTTCATGCCTATAAAATATTCCATTGAGCAGTTATACCCTAATTTAATTAGCAAGTCTCCTATTTTAGCTATTTGGACTGTTTTTAATTTTCATTGTTATTTGAAAAATATATTAATGCATAAGACTGTTCCAGAGTTTGGATTATTTCCTTAGGCTAAAGTCCCAGAAGGAAAATTACTACATCAAAGGATCTGAGTAGTTTTACAGTTCTTAAAAATTAAAGCTGTTACATTCTGTAAAATGTAGGCTGATATTCAGAGCAGCAGTAATATAGAAGGATATCAGATTTAACACATACTTACCAGCATTCATTTTTAAGGCTTTACTAATTGAGTGAAAATGTTACCTCTTTTTTATTGAACTTTTTTTGTTGAATTTTATCTTTTGTGAATTATCTGTTCACATGTTTTTCCTGTTTATTTGCTGATCTTAGGATTGATCCATTTGTTTGCACCCTTTATAGATTAGAGATGTTCACCCTCAGGTATTTTTGCTGCAAATATTTTTCCCAGATGGCTTTTTTCTTTTGTACAGAATATGCAGAATTATTTGTCCATCCTTTACTTTGTGACTATTTCTGTTTCTCCTATACTTAGAAAGCATCCTCTACAGTTTTTGATAAATAATCAGTAGAATTCAATTTCTTTCCATTTTACGTTTGTTAGATATTGTTCCTTTATTTATATTAGAAGTTTATTTATACATAACTTTTCATTCAGATTTAGTGTGATGTGTTGGGTTGGCCAAAAACTTCGTTCAGGCTTTTCCGTAAAATGTTATATCACACTCATATATAGGACATATTTGCTGCAAATATTATTCCCTCTTTCCCCTCCTGCCTTTCATAGCCCCTTCCTACCAACCCCAGGTAACCACTAGCCACTATAGATTGATCTCAGTTTTAAGAATTCTGTATAAATGGCATCATACAGAATGTACCCTTTCACTCTGGCTTATTTCACTCAGCGTATGTATTTTGAGATTCATCCATGGCGTAGTGTGTATCAACAGTTCATTCATCTTATTGCTGAGTAGCATTGCATTAGATGGATATACCCTAGATTGTTTATCCATTCTTCTATTCATTGGCATTTGGTTCACTTCATGTTTTTGGCTGTTACAAACAAAACTGTTATGATCATTTGTGTGCAAGCCTTCGTGTGGATTATGCTTTCTTTTTTTTCAGGTAAATATATGAGTGGGACACTGAATCATACTGTCAGTGTGTGTCTAACTTTTTAGGAAACTGTCAAACTGTTTTCCAAAGCAGTTGTCTCATATTATATTCCCACCAGCACTGTATGAAAGTTCCAGTTCTTCTGCACACTCACTGACATGTGGTATGATCAGTCTTTTTAATTTTAGCTGTTCTTAGTGGGTGCATAATGGTATCTCATTGCAGCTTTGATTTGCATTTCCCTAATAATTAATAATGTTGAGCGTCCTTTCATGTGCTTATTTGCCATCTGTGTGCAAAAGTTTAGAGTAATAATGGTCTCTTGATGAATTAACCCTGTTCTCATTCTGAAATAATCATCTTTTTCCTTGGTAATATTATCTCCTCTGAAATCTTTGATATTAATATAGCCACTCAAGTTTTGAGTAGTGTTAACGTGGTATACATTTCCATTCTTTTACTGTTAACTTACTTCTGTCTTTATATTTACAGTATGTTTCTTGTAGACTTTTGAATTTTTATCCACTGTAACAATCTCTAACTTTTAATTGGAACAATCAGAACTTTTATATAATTATTGATATAGTTAGGTTGAAGCCTTTTATCTTGCTGCTTGTTTTCTATTTTTCCAAACTATTCTTTGTTGTCTTTTTCCTCATTTTCTCTTGTCTTTTGGATTAATTGAATATTTTTATTCTGTTTTTTTTTCCTTTGTTAGATTATTAGCTTATAACTCTGTTCTCTTATTTGAGTGATTACTTTAGGGTTTATAGTATAGAGCTTTAACTTATCTGTTTACTTTCAACTGTATACCACTCATGTGTAACTGTGCAAAACCTCACGCGTAGAATAAAAAAACCTTACCGTAGTATACTTACATTTCTCCCCTCCAGTTTTGTGTGTGTGTTTCCATAATACATTGTTATTTTAAAAACAGTACTCTTTTATTGTAGAAAATATGTATACCATCAAATTTACTGTCTTAACCATTTTCAAATGTACAGTTCAGTGGCATTAAGTACATTCATATTGTTGTGCAATAATCACCACTATTAAGGTCCTGAACTTTTTTTTATCATCCCAAACTGAAACTCAGTACCCATTAAACAATAACTTCCCATTCGCCCCACTCCTCAGGCCCTGGTCACCACTACTCTATTTTCTGTCTCTACAAATTTGACTACTCTAGATTCCTCATATAAGTGGAATCATACAACATTTGTCCTTTTTGTGTCTGGCTTATTTCATCATTGACCTTACCATACACTTTTCAAGGTTCATCCACATTGTAGCATGTACCAGAATTTTCTTCCTTTTTAAGGCTGAATAATATTCCATTGTATGTATATACCATATGTTGTTTACCCATTCACCTAACAATGGGTATTTGGGTCGTTTCTACCTTTTGGCTATTGTGAATAATGCCGCTGTGAACATTGTTGCATAAATGTCCTGCTTTCAATACCTTTGGGTGTATACCTAGAAGTAGAGTTGCTGGATTACATGGCAATTCTATGAAAAACAGTTAATTATCTTTTGAAAAGATTTACATAGAGATTTAAATTATGATTTAAATTTAAAAATCTTCTATATTTACCCATGCAGTTAGCATTTCTGGAGCTCTTCATCCCTTTGTGAGGATTCCTATTTACAAATGTTAGCTATTTGTTCTCACAGTGGAACTGTAGAATAAAATTGTCAACTCGCAGAAAAAAATCATTTAAGATTAAAAATTGAATTCCAGGTCATCGAAAACATAACTTGGAGAGAACAATGAGAAAATATTCAGTATTTCCATCTGATAATATGTCACAATTTGCCATTTATTCAGGTCCTCTTTTCAATATACAAATAAAACTTTGCAGTTTTATTTAGTCAACTTCTATACATCTTATAAACATTTATTTCTTCTGCTTTGAGGGGCATTATATTTCTGTTGAATGGGCCTTCTTAAAATTATGTTTTAGTTCTCTTTTTATAAAGGTACAGAGTACTACTGACTTCTGAGTATTTATCAGATACTGTTACCTTGATTAAGCTTTCATTAATACTAGAGATTGTTATTTTTAGCTGAGTGCCTTGGATTTCTAGGAATATAATCAAGTCACCTTAAAATAATAATTTTATGTATTATTTTCTTTTACTACTATTTCTTTGACATGACTTACTGCATTAATAAAAATTTCTAAAATGCTACTATACAAAAACAGTGAACATAGATACTTGTTATTACTGTTCCTGAGTTTACAGGGACTTTGTCTAAGACATCTGCTATTGACTATAATGATGACAGGTTCAGGATAAGGACTATTAATTATATATATTAATGGAAAAGGCTTCCATTCCATTTTTTTCAATACGTTTAAATGTTCAATTTTAGCACATCCCTTCTTGCAGCTATTGTATTATCAACATAATTATAGTAATGCATGTCCTTATATTTTATCATTCCTGCATTCGTGAGATAAACCCTGCTTTACTGTAGTGGGTTATTCTTGTATTGTTACAGTCCCTGTGTTAGTATCTTCTTTAAGGTGTTAGTTAATGTGCAGTATTGGGTTTAGGTATTCTTGGCAAAGAAGCACAGAACCTCCTGCTACTGTACAACTAGTCTTCAGTGGGGGGAAATCCAAAAGAAAACAATGTGTGGTGGCTTTACTAAACAGCAAAAGACAAGGGAGTTTTTTTTGTAGCATTTTTCTTACCATAGGCCTAAGAAGTGGGAATCCTTAAAATTTTGGTGATTAACATAACTACGGCTGGGAAATAAAAGGTTTAGCTTAAAAAATGGGAAACAGGTAAAAATCTTTGAAAATCTGCCCATCTTCTTGCTGTTTCTAAAGCCCAAGCAAAAAAGCATTAAATCCATTTTTAGGACAGTAACAGACTCCCCTCTGCAATCCCAACATCGAACTGTCCATACAATCTGGGTGGGCTGGGAAGCAGTGGTAAGAAATTGTTTTAAACTTTAGAATACACATGTTAAAAGTACTACCTCAAAGCTAAGGTTCAGAAAAACAACGTTACTGAGAAATTTCCCTAAAAGTGAAAAACTAAACAATCCCGTCTCTTTTTTTAAAAAATTAATTTATTTATTTTTGGTGCGTTGTGTCTTCGTTGCTGCACGCGGGCTTTCTCTAGTTGTGACGAGCAGGGGCTACTCTTCGTTGCAGTGCATGGGCTTCTCATTGCGGTGGCTTCTCTTGCTGCGGAGCACA
Source organism: Delphinapterus leucas (assembly GCF_059928025.1). Lineage (NCBI taxonomy): Eukaryota > Metazoa > Chordata > Mammalia > Artiodactyla > Monodontidae > Delphinapterus > Delphinapterus leucas. The sequence continues at coordinate 114,055,821 of NC_143150.1, forward strand.
AGCTCTTGGTGCGCGGGCTTCGGTAGTTGTGGTTCGTGGGCTCTAGAGCGCAGGCTTAGTAGTTGCGGCGCACAGGCTTAGTTGCTCTGCGGCTAGTTGCTCTGCGGCATGTGGACTCTTCCTGGACCAGGGCTCGAACCCTTGTTCCCTGCATTGGCAGGCGGATTCTTAACCACTGCACCACCAGGCAAGCCCACAATCCCATCTCTTAATTCACTGTCACCTTCCATGCTTTCCTATTCTCGGTAACAGTTTATTGGAAACAGGAATTGTAGTTTTTGGTTTGTTTTGTTATTGTCTTCATATACCCAGAGCCGAGGACACATTAAACATTTTATAACTGCCTGAATAAATTAAGAGAAAAATGGGGCCATAAAAGGTGGCTACTAAAGATCGACAAAATGGGGCTTGAAACGCAGTACGGCAGCAGATGGAGCAATTGGAGAACGATTTATTTTTTTGTCCTATAAAATGAAATAAAATGGGGAAAATATTATGATTTTTGTGCTGTAACTTTACTTAAACCAAGTATATTACATTTAGCCAGTGTGTGTCCATTTTCTAATACTGATAATTCAGGAATTTTGGGGGGCGGGGTTTGTTTTGTTTTAGAATCCACATGCAGTCCCTTTGGCAATTGAAGTTTCCCGGATAGCATCTCTTTTGTTGACATAAACCATGGGAACTTCAGTGGCATGATCTCATTATCTGATTACAGCTGTGACTTTGAAGTAATCTCTCAGAATGAGCATTTTTGGAAGAGTTGTTGCTCACAGGCCAAGCCCAGGGTTGTGGAAGAGGATTTGCAAAGGTATTTGTTAACTCTGCTCTTTTTCCTTTGGCTTTCTCCTGATCTATTCCATTAGTTTCTCATCAGGCAAGAAACTACAGTGGGACTGATTTTAGTTCTGTACACAAAGGGCACTCAGCTAATATTGCTTTACCAAGTGGTCAATGGGAGAGCACCAGTAGATTGTACTGTACAAAGTTCCACAGGGATCCCTGACACCGTGTGGAGTTCAATCCTCTAAAGTCCTCTTAAAAAGAAATTCCATAATGACCTTGTGCAAATCATTATGTTTCACCCACATCTTTGAAAAGGTGATTTGTTTGCCCTTGGTAAGTAGCAACTTTTAGTTTTAGAAAGATAAGTTTGAAGCAATTATCCTAGGATCCATGGTTTTTCACTCTGATGATCAAACACTAGTCCACGGAACATCTCCATTAAAATCACATAGAAAGCTATTTAAAACAATGGATTTCTGAGCCGGGCCTTTGGAATAAATAGTTAGTTAGTTATGTTCTAAAATTAAGACAAAAACCCTCGTGGCATAAAATTCACCATTTTAATCATTTTTAAACTGTACGACTCAGTAGGGGTTTTTGATACTTACAGTGTTGGCGACCACCACCAGTATCTAATTCCAGAATCTTTTCATCACCTCTAAAAGAAACTATGTATCTCCAAATTGCTCCCTTGCCTCATCCCCTAGCAATCACTGTTTCACTTTTCTGCCTGTATAGATTTGCCTATTCTGCTGTAGCATAAAAGGCATCATACAATATATGACCTTTTGTGCCTGGCTTCTTTCACTTAGCATGAAGTTTTGAAGTTTTCAAGGTTTATCCATGCTGTAGCGTGGATATTTCATTCCTTTTGATGGCTGAATAATATTCAATCATTAGTTTTGCTTATCCATTCATTAGTTTTCATTTGGGTCGTTTGCATTTTTTGCCTATAGTGAGTAATGTTGCTGTGAATATTTGTGTACAAGTTTTTGTGTGGACATGTTTTCAATTCTCTTGAGTATATACCTAGGAGTAGAATTACTGAGTCATATGGTAACTTCATGCTTAACTTTTTGAGGAGCTGCCAAACTGTTTTCAACCGTGGCTGCACCATTTTACCTTCCCCCAGGGCATCAGGAAAGATGACTGAAAGTGTTCTTCATTCCCCAGCAAGGGGGAACCCTAATGGCCAGAAGGAACATAGGAACCACAGCCCATGGCACAGAACAGGTAAGAAAACAAAAAAGTCACCAGGGCACCACTGTAGCTAAAGGAAAGTGACCCATAGTACCTTTGGTTCCCCAGGAAGCAGGAAGACAGGTGGCCTCAGGACCACCAAAACCACAGCACTGGGCAGGTAGGTGTTTAGAGGGTTCCTCCAGGGCACTATCAGGAGGAAATGATGTAAACAAAAGGAGCCACAGTTTCCCAGCATGTAGGGAGTCTTGTGTCCCTAAGGATCCCAGGAATCCCAGGAGGCAGGCAGGCTACTGACCAGATGGGCCCCAAGGGCATCAGCGCTATGCAGGGAAGGTGACCTAAAGTGCTCCTGGTTCCACAGCAAAGGGGAAGGCCAGACCCATAGCAGATCCACAGGCTGATACAGGAAAGTTTCCCCCAAAGGCACCAGCATGAAGATAACGACTACAGGCAGAATGAACTACAGTTGTTGTTTTTTTTTAAATCACATAGGCAGGCTTGTGACCAAAAGTAACCCAGAAAACCCAGAGGGCAGGCAGGCTAGTGACCAGATGGGCACTCAGGACAGCTGTGCGCTGCAGGTAAGGCAGCTGAAAGTGATCTCAGCTTACCAGTGACGGGGAAGGCTGATGGCTGGAAGGACAACTGGAAACATAACACAGGGGCAGGCTGGTGGTCAGAAGGTTCTCCAGGGAGATCAAGGCGAGGATAAGGACGAAAGAAACCACAGTTCCCCTGCACGTAGGCAGGCCTGTGGCCCAAGGAATCCCAGGAGGGAAGGCTAGTAAGTAGATACACCCCCCCACCCCCACTCCCCAAGCACCAGCGCACTGCAGGGCAGGTGGCCAAAATGTTCATCCGTTTCTCCAGCAAGGGAGAAGGCTGGTAAGTCTAAGAGCTAAAGGTATCCTAGCACACTTGCAACCACTGGTTCTCCGGAGGCACCAGTATGAGGACAGGGCACTGGCTGATAGGAGTCACGTTTTCCCAGCATGCAGAGAAGCTTGAGGGCATAGGGATCTCCAAAACCCCGGGTGGCAGGTAGGCGGATGACCAGATGTCCCCTCTCCCTCCATCCCCACAGGAAATCAGCGCACTGCTGGGAAAGAAGCTCAAAGTGATATCGATTCCTCAGCAATGGGGAAAGCTGATGGCCTGAAAGACATAGGAACCACAGAACGTGGGCAGGCTGGTGCCCGGACGGTTGCCCCAGGGCACCATCACGAGTAAAGGGTGTAACCTGAGGGAGTCACAGTTCCCCAGTAAACAGGCAGGCCTGTAGCCCAAAAGATCTTAGAAATCCCAGGGTTACAAGCTAGTAACCTCAGAAGCCCTCGGAGAACCAGCGTGGTGTAGGGAAGGGGGCTGAAAGTTCACCCCTTTCCCCAGCAGGGGTAAGGAAGGTGAGCTTAAAAGCCCTGGAACGCAAACACGAGGACAGGATGGTACCCGGATAGTTCTTCAGAAGCACCAGTGAGAGGATACTACGGTAGCCTACAGCAGCCATACTTCCTCAGGTCGCAGGCAAGCTTGTGGTCGAAATAGTCGCCAAAACCTCAATGCGAGAGTAGGCTAACGACTATATAGGTCCTCCTGAGAATCACTGCACTACAGGGAAGGTGACTGAAAGTGCTCTAAGTTCCGCAGCAAAATGGAAGACTGACAGACTGAAGTATACCGGAACCCTAGCTCTAGGGGTAGCTGACGCCGGGAAAGTTACAAGATGTACCATCATCAGGCTATTATGGTGGACAAAAAGAGCCAAGTTTCTCCCAGAACACCCACAGGCTTGTGGCCTAAAGTATCCCAAGAGCCCTACCGTGTGGCTAGGTACTGGCGGGAAAGTGGATGAAAATTTTTTCCGTTTCCCTAGCCAGGGGGAAAGTGAAAGCCAGAAGGACCACCGGAACTTTAGCACTAGTGCCCGGAAGGTACCATTCGCGAACCACTTTGAGGAAACTACGATGAGCGAAAAGAGTTCCCCAGCATGAAGGCAAGCATTTGGACCAAAAATTCCCAGAGAGGTGGACGAGATAGTGACCAGATAGGACCCTGGTGCGACAGCGCTCTGCATGGGCAGTGGGCTGAAGTGCTCTTCATTCCACAGCAAAGGGAAAGCCCATGATGGCCAAAAGAACAGTCAGAACCATAGCACACGTGTTCACGCTGGTGCCCGGACGCTTTCTCCAGGTGGACCAGGGAGGTAATATGGTAAGCAAAAGGAGCCACACTTCCCTAGCTTGCGAGCGTGTTTGTGGTCCACAGGATCAAAGGAGAAGGCAAGCTAGTGATAGAGGGGTTCCTGAAGCAGCAGTGCTATTGAGTGAAGGTGGCCGAAAGTTCACTCAGTTATCCTGCAAGTCAGAAGGCTAGTGGCCCAAAGGAGTCTGGAACCCAGGTTCTACAGTAAACTAGTCCCTGGAAGGCACCCAGAAGAACCCTCAGGGCACCAGTGCAAGGCACGGACAGTGGCCAAACAGAACCAAGATTTTCCAGGCTGTCAGCCTGATACATGCAGAGCCCCAAGTTTCCTTCGCGAGCATGCAGATAGAGTTCCACATGAGACCCTGTAGCTGAGGCAGGATGGTGGCCAGAAGACATCCAGGACCGTGAAAGGACAGATGGCATGTGGACAAAAGATTACATGGGTCCGCACTACGAGGGTCATATGGTGGCCGAAAGGACTGTGGTTTCCCTAGCGTGGAGGCCGTCTGATGGTCTGAAGGAACCCACAACCAAGCGTGCACACAGGTAAGTGACTTGAAGGGCTCCCAGGGCTCAGCCACATTGGAGGGAGGGTGACCAAAAGTGCCTTCGGTTCCCCAGCAAGCTGGAAGGCATGTGGCCAGAAGGAACACCAGATAGACTTGTTTAAGTACCTGCTATTCAACAAATAGTTACTTAGCTATCTGAAAAAGCTCTTTCCTTCCCTCCAGGAGCCTGTATTATAAAATACAAAGTATGGGTTTTTTTTTTAAGCCATGTGATTGCTAACAAATGCTCCAGGGCAGTGTTTATCGTACTTTAAAGTGCAGATGAATCACCTGGAGAGCTTGTTTGAAATTCTGCTTTAGCAGATCTGAGGCGGGGCCTGAGACTCAACATAGTTAATGATAGGCTAATCAGGCGATGCCAGTGCTGACTGACCACTCTTGAGTAGCAGAGACCTAGAGCTAGCGATCCACTAGCCACATGTGGCTGGTTAATGTAATTACACTTAAAATCTAGATCCTCAGTCTCACTAGCCACATTTCAAGTTCTTAGTAGCCGCTTGTGGCTGGTGGCTGCCTTACTGGACAACAAAGGTACAGACCGCTCTCATCTTATGCAGACAGTTCTCCAAGGAATAAATGACCGTATATTGTTGGGCAATTCAAGGAAGTCTTTGTGAATTTTGTCTGGACCTAGAAATGTAAGTATGACTGTGATGGAAGAAACATTCAATGTGGAAATAAATGCTAGAAGGCAGCTTTGCGCATTGGAAATAAAGGGGGTTCTGGATTGAAAGATGCCTGGCATTGAACCGTGCCTGTGACATTTATAAGCTTTGTAATTCTGGGGGAGTTACTTTAACTTTCTCAGCCTTGGTTTGCTCAGTGTAAAAATGTCTATGTCACAAAGTATGCATTAGATATATGTGTGAAAACATTTGCAGTGTCAGTCCCAGCAGGTTCCCCGACCCTGCAGTCTGCCTTTTCCTTCTCACAGCTGGGGTCACTTAATCCCTACCTGTGATCTCATCCCTGCCCTTGATCCCCAAGTTCAGAGTTAATATTTACGAAACTTTCCATTGTAGGGTTGTAAAACCCTGGAATTGATGTGGAGGACCTTGAGTGCCAAGGCTGAGCGGTCAGTTTTCATTGGATAGGCAGTAAGGAAACAATGCTTTTTAGCATGTTATTGTAAAAGGTGAGCTATCCTCTTGGATGATTAGAAATAGCATTCAGCAGAAACTAGATGTGAGTAATAGAACTCAATAGAAGGCAGGTGAGAATAGAGAGGTTTGTGGGACCAGATCAGTGGAGAGCCCTGCCTGTCTTGTTAAGGAGTTTGTACTTTATCCCGTTGGCCATGGGAACTTGCTCAGAAGTTGTAAGATTTCATAGCCAGGCCATCTGGTTGAAGTGGGAGGAGATATTTGAAGAGAGCTGTCTGTGAAGAAGTGAAAGCGGTGGAGAAAGAGAACTCTCTAGTGAGAGGTGACTTCACGTTTAGAGATTTTGAAAATGGAGCCCTTCTGAGTGATGACAAGAGTTGTGAGGCTGTCTAGGGACTAAAGAGGAATAAACTTAATTTAAATATAAGCCGAGACACCCCATTATTTGAGAAGGTGGGTGAAATGGGCATATTTCATTTCGAAAGTAGTCAAGGAAGGACTGTCTCCAAGGAAATTTCTTAGGTTTAAGCTCCAGGTGCCTGAATTTCAAGCACTATAATTTAAAGCACTGGATTTTTCTGAAATAACGTGTGACCCATCATTTGTTCTATGTCCTTGCTCCCTAACCATTATTATGATGAAAATCTTGCCTAGAATTAGTTTCCTTAGTCATAGAAAGCCGCATTCCTTCACATTTAGGGGGAGGAGTCAGGGGAGGTACTCAGTGAATGATACAGGAACATATAGCATAAACAAGTTGACCTCTAAATATTTTTGCATGGATTATCTGTCACTGGGGGCAATGATAGCAGATATGTAATTCCTGTTGATCATTTCCCTGCTTTCTGAGCTGTTTGGTTCTCTCTAATGTCACCCTCAAGTTTCCCTCCTCCATGTAATTGAGTAGTCCTCCATAGTAATATTGCCTGAAAGAAGTACCACTGAGAAGAAAATATAAAACTAAACAGCCTGTATTGTACTTCCAAGGCAAATAAAAATGACTTGCAGACTAGTCACTAGTTGGAATTATCTACCTCACCTCTCTTCTACTGTTGAAAAGTGGCAGGGCATTTCTTTCTGGCCAACTTAGTCTTTTTTGTGATCCTTCCCTCTCTTTTATTTCTGGGCAGAATCATATCACGTTGTAAAACACTAGACCACTTAAAACAATCAGAAGAAATACAGCAGTCCTCGCTGTTAGTAGTCAGGGTTTTTTTTGTTCCTTTTTGTTTTTTGGTAATATAAAAACAAATGACTAATATTTTAGGGATTACTTGTTGTCTCAGCTTTAAAATAAACAGCCACACTGTTTTTCTATCTCAATTTCTTATATTTTGAGCCTATTCCAGTTTTATATCTGGGACTATTATTTGGAATTGGGCAGAAAAATGGAGGCATTAGAACTTGGTTTTGTTTATTTTGTTTTTTAAATTTTATCGAAGTATAGTTGATTTATAGTGTTGTGTTAATTTCTTCTGTATAGCAAAGTGATTCAGTTTTACATATATATATTCTTTTTCATATTCTTTTCCACTGTGGTTTATCACAGGATATTGAATATAGTTCCCTGTGCTATATAGTAGGCCCTTGTTGTTTATCCATCCTATATATAATAGTTTGCATCTTCTAATCCCAAACTCCCAATCCTTCCCTCCCCCACTCCCCCCTTGGCAACCGTAAGTCTATTCTCTATGTCTGTGAGTCTGTTTACGTTTCATAGATATGTTCATTTGCGTCGTATTTTAGATTCCACACATAAGTGATACCATATGGTATTTGTCTTTTTCTGACTTACTTTGCTTAGTATGGTAATCTCTAGTTGCATCCATGTTGCTGCAAATGACATAATTTCATTCTTTTTATGGCTAACATTCCACTGAATATATGCACCACATCTTCTTTATCTATTCATCTGTCTATGGACATTTAGGTTGTTTCTATGTTTTGGTTCTTGTGAATAGTGCTGCTATGAACATTGAGGTGCATGTATCTTTTTGAATTATATTGATAGTTTTCTCTGGGTATATGCCCAGGAGTGGGATTGCTGAGTCATATGGTAGTTCTATTTTTAGATTTTTTAAGGAACCTCCATACTGTTCTCCATAGTGGTTGTATCAGTTTACATTCCCACCAGCAGTGCAAGAGGGTTCCCTTTTCTCCACACCCTCTCCAGCATTTATTATTTGTAGACTTTTTAATGATGACCATTCTGACTGGTGTAAGGCGGTACCTCATTGTAGTTTTGATTTGCATTTCTCTAATAATTAGCGATGTAGGGCATCTTTTTATGTGCCTATTGGCCACCTGTATGTCCTCTTTGGAGAAATGTCTATTTAGGTCTTCTGCCCATTTTTCAATTGGGTTGTTTTTGTTTGTTATTGAATTGTATGAGCCGTTTGTATATTTTGGAAATTAAGCCCTGTTGGTTCCATCATTTGCAAATATTTTCTCCCAGTCCATAGGTTGTCTTTTCATTTTGTTATGGCTTCCTTTGCTGTGCAAAAGCTTATAAGTTTGATTAGGTCCCATTTGTTTATTTTTGTTTTTATTTCTGTTGCCTTCGGAGACTGACCTAAGGAAACATTGGTACAATTTATGTCAGAGAATGTTTTGCCTGTGATCTCTTCTAGGAGTTTTATGGTGTCATGTCTTATATTTAAGTCTTTAAGCCATTTTGAGTTTGTTTTTGTGTATGGTGTGAAGGTGTGTTCTAACTTCATTGATTTACACTCGATTGTCCAACTTTTCCCACCACTTGCTGAAGAGACAGTCTTTTCACCATTGTATATTGTTGCCTCCTTTGTCAAAGATTAATTGACCATAGGTGTGTGGGTTTATTTCTGGGCTCTCTGTTCCATTGATCCATATGTCTGTTTTTGTGCTAATACCATGCTGTTTTGATTACTGTAGCTTTGTAGTATTGTCTGAAGTCTGGGAGGGTTATGGGAGGCGTTAGAATTTGAACACCAAGGTGTTAGTTTGAAACTATGTACTGGTTTATATGAATTTTTTAATGGCCAAGGAAATTTTCAACACTTTAGCTTCCAGCTTTTATACTTTCAAAGTTTATTTCCAGCCTCTCTCAAACCCTTGACTGTTTATCACTTTCTCAGAATTATTAATGCCAGACATACACTTCCGTGAATATTGTTGTATTTCCTACGTAGTGCCGAGGCTCCTAGTTCACTTTTGTTCCGCTGTAAAAGAAAAAGATTTTAAAGCTACCTTTCTTCCCTGTGTTTCCCACACAAAAGTCACTGCTTTGTGGAGATTACCATCTGTAAGCTAATTCTGAAATTGTTAATGGCAAGAATCAGAGCAATTGGCATGTGTTTTAAAACACGCAGTTTAAGGTTTAAGATGATCTCTCCCACTCATTTGTGAGAGCTGTGTGACATAGCAGTGTGTTCTCTCTAGGGGGTTCCAGCAAAGACTTTTATTTCAATTGCTTTAACTGGCTTTTTGAGCATTTTTAGAGAGTGTAGATTAACTCCTAAAGACAAAGCAAATCTGTGCTACTTGATTTGTTGTAAAACCGTAACGTTTTCCATTGATTTCCAGCCTAGCCACAAACATTCTTCAGACTTCCCCTCATCCCTGAGCTTGAAAAAAACTTGAATAGAAAAGCAGCTGTGATGCCTGTCTTTTCAACAAATTCTGATTCCAAGTGCCCACGGGAGAAATGACAAGGAAAAGAGTTCATGTTTCTATAATAATACAATTCTAGAAAAGGTACAGATATTCTCAAAGAATCCTGTACAAACTTTGCAACAATCTGTTAATAGGCAAATATTTTCACTAGCCTACAGAATATCCTGAAACATTTCCACCCTCAATAGTGTCTTGAGAAAAGCATGACAAATGACTGTGAAAAGCCAAGAACGAAAATATTGTTGAATACCAAAGGTTTTAATTTCTTTTTTAAATTAAAACTTTACCTTTCTGTAATCTAAGTTCCTTAGGATTTCTTCTTATTTTTGTTTCAAGCCCCAGAGAATCTGTGCTATTTTTTTTTTAGCTCTTGTGCAAAACATCTTGCTAACATTGGATAAGTTAGCAATAGCACCAAAACCAAAACAGGTTATTTTATTTTTTCAGTTTTTCATTCCTCATTAAGCATCTTGCAGGGATCTTAACTAGGAGTGCCCCTAAGATGACATATCAAGATTTTACATGTCAAGATTTCAAGGAACAGAACAGGCAAACATTTAAAGCTAAAAATGTCACACAGAGAGAATATGGTACTTTCCAACAGAGCTTTGTAATTGTTGAGCCCTAGATTTGACAATCATTAATTTGCTATTAATAAATGTTACTGTTAGGGGGACTCACTTCACCAGCCTCAGGAAGTTTGTTCTTTAGACAACCATTGCTTTAAAGCAGCCTGTCAAATTGATTCAGACATTCAAGGTAAGAAAGAGATGTAATTAAATCTTTTCAATATACTGGCTAAGCACTCATCTGCTGCCACTGATAGATAGAATCTGGGAGTTGCTATGAGTTCTTTATCCTCTCCCTTAATACATTTTTTAATGATCTTTAATGCGTTAAATATCTATCAGCCCATAGTTGAATTGGTGTTACTTGGATATGTAAGACATTTCTCAGTTAGATGAATAAAGAAAACTCATCTCAATAAACTAGCCGGACAGTTTTTCCTAACTCTGATAGTGTGTGGCATATATGACATGTATACATTGGTATATATATTGTTGCCTTACATTTTTGGTTGCTATACAATGGAAATGGCAAAGACTAGATTATCTGTCAAAGTAAGTAATTATAGATTGTTTTCCCCTGACTTTTTGCCCAGGCATTAAAAATTAAGTGAAAAAAGAAACTTCAGTTCAGATTTGGGGGTGGGGGGGTGGGAACACTGTTTCGGGTGGGGAGCTCGCACAGTGTTACATGACTCGGTGCTCTGTCTCTAGCTCTGTGTTTGGATCCCCTACCTGCTGTGACCCTACAGAGCTCACCTGTGTGCAAATGCCATCTCTTCTCACTGGCTCCCTTGTTTCTCTTTCTCTCATCACGCCCTTAGTTTCCTTTAGCTCTGTCATATATCCTTGACCTTCCTACCTCAGGGAAGACAGAATAAATTCCAGGACTGTGTGTCTTACTATAAATGTGTGGGAAAGGTTGGACTGAGCACAAGTAAAGGTCACCTTGCGGCTGCCCTGCTTGATCTGTGCCCTTTTGTGAAGAGTAATAGTAAATATATCAGCTCTTAGCCATGAGGTAGCTCTAAATACCAGATTCATGGAGAAATCCAATGGGAAAACAGTAGTCTCTCCATAAAGGGTTTTTCCGGCCTTGTGCTACTAAAATCAGCTATTTTGCCTTGAGAAAATGGCCTTTTCATTTATGTGCGAAAGTTGTTCTACCATGAATGGAAAAGTGTTTTAAAACGCCAGCAGTGCCCCCATGTGAAGAATTCTCCACTCGCTCCATTCTTCTGATTATCCTGTTGATTATCCTGTTGAGTTGCTTAGCCTCTGTGCTTCTGAAACATATTCTGAGATTGCTACTGAAATGCAATGTTTGTTGCTGAGAGCTGTCAATAGTACAGTAAAGACTTACTCCAGTGTGTAGTAAAGGGAAAACACAGGCTTCTGAAACTAGGATATATTGAGTAGTTACAGTGTTTTGCATTTAGGGGACACCAAAAAGGGTAAAAACATGTATCAAACTGTACAAGTGTCTTCCAGTCTGGTGGAAAGGGAAAATATATACAAATAGAAAAACAGCAGAGCAACAGATAACATATGTAATAACCATTGTATCAGTGAGCTAGTGCTACTAACCACCACAAAATCTCAGTGGCTTACAGTAAGAATTGATTTCTCTGTGATTCAGCTGGAGTTTGGATGTAGGCTGAGCTCAGCTGGGTTTGGCTCCAGGCCTTGAGTTTGATTCAGACTTGGTCCACTTGGGTGTCATGCTTGTACCAAAGGGCTACCTGGGCATGTTTCTTCTTAAGATGAAAGAGGTCAACTCTCCCAGAGAAGAGAGTAAACAAAGCAAGCAGTGCCTCTTTAAGGCATAGCCTTGAAGCAGTACACAGTCAGATGTGCCAACATAACATTGGCTAAAGCAAACCACATGACCAAAGCCAACAACAGTGGGGCATGGAAGTGTACTCCTCCTATAAAGTAGGGAGGGGAGGGAGTGAATAATTACTGAAGAAATAACCCTAACTTACTACAACTATATTGACTTTTCAGTGCAGAAGTAACATGAAGGACTAGAGGAATCTGTATGGTAGGTGGGTTACAGCAGGAGGTTTGAGAAATCTAGGAATTGCAGATGCCTTCTTGGCAGTTATGGTAATAATCCATGGCTCAGGGCCTATCTATAAGCTGTCTATAAAATTTTTTTCATGGTTCATTCAGCAAGAAGACAAGTTACAGTTTTCTCATCTTAAATGAAAAGGGGGGGAAATGCAGTAAGTCCTCTAAACCAGAACATATTAGAAAAAGAAAACTTATTCTTCCATCATAAAATTAGTGTTCAGCTATTTGTTCAGTGGTATTTTTATGGAGAAGTTTGCTGACATTTCAAGCTGTTCATGAACACCTCCTTTAGAAGACCTTGCTAGTTGTTGCAACCAGCCTCCAAGCTGCACTCCCCCTGGATTAAAATTTGTGTTCTGCTCACCACCACTCTGGCCCTCCAAGGTGGTCCTCCCTGAAATTTATTTTCATTTGACATAGTCTTAGTGACATATCCAGGGATGGTTACGTAGGGGAATATTTCTCTGTTATTTTCACATATTTACCTTGTCTCCACTTACACCTTTCAGGGATGTGTGCTTTATGAGTCTCCAGCATGTAGTTCATAGTGAGTATGTGTGTAAGAAGGGTGTGGAGCAAAGCTTTCACTCTTCCCTTTAAATAGCTGTAATAGGATTAATTCATCTGGATAACAATTAAAATGCATTAACAAGAAGAGAACATTTGAATATAGAATTGGAATGCCAATATGTGAAACTTTATAGTAAGGAGTTACAACTGTATCTCTAGCTACATGACCTTCGGAAAACCACATTATCTAGGGCACAACTTTTCCCTGTTTTTTTTTTTTTTTTTTTTTTTTTTTTGCGGTACGCAGGCCTTTCACTGTTGTGGCCTCTCTCGTCGCAGAGCACAGGCTCCGGACGCACAGGCTCAGCGGCCATGGCTCACGGGCCTAGCCGCTCCGCGGCATGTGGGATCTTCCCGGACCGGGGCACGAACCCGTGTCCCCTGCATCGGCAGGCAGACTCTCAACCACTGTGCCACCAGGGAAGCCCTTCCCTGTTTATTGAAAAAAAGGATTGGAATAGATGGACTTTAGAATTTTAGTGCTGGTTCTTTCAAGCTGAAGCAGTAACAAGTTTTAAATTCTACCATCAGGTTAACATAAAATAAATATAGGCAGCAAAATCATTATAGGGAGCATAGAATCTAAGTTGACATAGGGAGAAAAAAGTGAACATAGTTAGGATTCTGCCACTGAGGACAGAAGTACAAGTCACAGAATAAGGGAGTTCAAGAAGCAGAGTCAGACATACAGGACAGAAGTTTCAAGGTGAGCCACTTGGCCCACCCTGGCAGCCAGCCTGTGCATCACTGGTCTGATGCTGGAGCTCTAGGTTGCTCCTAGAAGACCATTTACCTTCAGCACCATGGACAAGATGTTGAATAATAGGGCTTTGTGGATGATAAAGTTATGTACCTCTTAAATTGGTAGTTCAGAGATGATGCTTTAAGTCCCTGGCTGTACGTACCATAGACAGTGTTCTTTTTTATCTGTTAGAAGAGCTTTTGTTTCTCACTGTAAAATTTGGCTAGATCCTATTTTTGAGTCTCGCCAGAGTTATGATTTCTTGAAGAAAGAAGACATTAGTTCCGTTGAGTCCTTGAAATACATTGCGAAGTATTTCCCATTGGGAACTCCTTACTTTGATTTTCAGTATAAACCACCCGCATGTGGGTTCCTTTAATAATTATAATGATTTCATTTTTGAAAAGAAAGTCATAAGAATACTCTGAAATTTAGTATGCCACTGTTTTCCTGCAGGAAAATCCAGGCTATATGATACACAGAATGGTATGGGTTTTGCAAACTGTATGATGTTAGTGAATCATCATTAATTTTGATATTATAGAGATATGGGGATAATGTTCAAGGTAGTTTATAGGACCTTTATCCAGTACTCCAAATTCTAGGATATTTTATGCAGTGATAGGAAAAAGGCAATGACCAAAGACTTATGAAACACAGGTAGTTAGTTTATTTCTCTGAATGGAATTATTTATTTATTTACTTTTTCTATTTGCAACATGTCTTAAAGGTATCCTTCATGTTAAGGTCAGTAACGATTAATTTAGAAAATGTGAATGTTAATTGAAGGCATGCTCAGAAGAAACCTTTTAAACATTTGGCTCATGCTGGTTAATTAGAAGAACAAAAATTACTCCATTGTGTAAATATAGGGAGAGTGTCTTCTTCCCAGTAATGTGAATACATATCTGTTTGGTTTGTATGGGAAGAGAGGAAGTCATTAGGCAAGTGTAATAGGTAAGGTGACACTGACTTTGAGGTTTTAAATTATTTCCAGTATTAGGCTTTATGGAGCTATACCAGTGTACCTGGTCGTCATCCAACAGAGGCGATAGCCAAAGTTACAAAGCTATAAAAAGGATGGAACCGTATACCGTGGTTTTCTGTTTGTATGGAAATGCAAATCCAATGGCAAAAATGTTCTAGGATTTCTCCTGCTATAACTTTTTAATTTTATTTATTTATTTTATTTATTTTTGGCTGCGTTGGGTCTTCGTTGCTGCGCGCGGGCTTTCTCTAGTTGTGGCGAGCGGGAGCTACTCTTTGTTGCGGTGCACGGGCTTCTCATTGTGGTGGCTTCTCTTGTTGCAGAGCATGGAATCTAGGCACGCAGGCTTCAGTAGTTGTGGCACATGGGCTTAGTTGCTCCGTGGCATGTGGGATCTTCCCAGACCAGGGCTTGAACCCATGTCCCCTGCATTGGGAGGTGGATTCTTAACCACTGCGCCACCAGGGAAGTCCTCTCCTGCTGTAACTTTTGATCTGAGTAATCAGTGATGTAATTTGTAGAACACCACAATTGGTCAGATCTTGAAAGTATCTATTACACAAATGAAGCTCTTTCTTTATATTTATTGTTGGCTTGACCAAACCTGTAATTAAACAGTTTTTTAGGACTCCTCTTGCTTCCCTTTCATATAGCCTAAGATGTAAGACATCTATGGATAGCTAAGATTTTGTGTAAAGTCTTCAAACCTTCTCCAAATCCTTGTCATGAGGTAGAGGCAACCTGAATCACTGAGGGAAATTGTATCAGGTTGAGAAATTTGCAACATGCTAAATTATTGCTGTGTGTGTGTGTGTGGGTGCATGCGTGTGCAAAGCGAGATACACATATAGGATTTGTCACACTCACATGGGAGACCCCTAGGGCCCTTCCTAGGAAAACTAATAACATATCACAGTGATTCATTGTGTTCCCTGCTCACCACTCCATCCCAAAGAGGTAAAAATCTGTTAAAATTAGCACTAAGGGCAACAGTGACAAGGATAAGGCTGAGGGAGATCATGGCTATAGTGCTAGGGTAAATGGCGATCAGGATATGGTTGTGAATTGATGAATTGTATTCTCTTACAGTAATGCGTTCTTCTTTTCTTTTCTCATCTGTACACCCCCATTCTGAGTCATTGGGGCACTCTGAATGCCTGTTAAAAGTATCTGAATGCCCCAATTTGTCATAACTTAGAGATAATGACTAAGAACCAATTTCCAGTCCAGCCTTTGTTTTTTGTTTTAATTCATAATTATGTTTAATAGATACAGCCATTGAGTAGAAATTATAGAGCCTACCCATTTCTATTTTGAATATCTTTCTTTCTGATAAGTTGAGCATGAAATTAAAATCTCATGAGTTTTGAGTGAGTTATATTAAAATCTATATATTGACTGTTTAAGTTTTGACAATTGTTTTTTGCAATACACATTATTTTACTTATTTAAGACGATACATTGCAAAAATTAAAACATATTTTAAAACACACCCATAAACATCTTTATTGGAGTATAACTGCTTTACAATGGTGTGTTAGTTTCTGCTTTATAACAAAGTGAATCAGTTATACATATACTTATGTCCCCATATCTCTTCCCTCTTGCATCTCCCTCCCTCCCACCCTCCCTACCCCACCCCTCCAGGCGGTCACAAAGCACGGAGCTGATCTCCCTGTGCTATGCAGCTGCTTCCCACTAGCTAGCTGTCTTACATTTGGTAGTATATATATGTCAGTGCTACTCTCTCACTTCATCCCAGCTTACCCTTCCAAGTTCACTTGATGCTGGAAAAAAAATCCATATATTTTATTCCTTCAGTAATATCATTTAAAAAGATTGTGCTGTGAGGAGGGAAAAAGAAAAAAGTAAAACATTTTTTTCATTGTGATTCCCATCCTGTATAGTTCTATTAATATTTGACAGGAATTAAAATGAATTTGGTATTGGTGAAATTGATTTGCTTATTCATATATATTCATATAGTGAATCAGCAGAGAGTTTCATTCCTAATTCAGGTAGGAAATGATTATTACATAAATATAACAAAATGTTTTACAATTTTTAAGAAAGGACTAAATTTCTTAATCATTTAGATAAAACAGTGGGGGTTTTTGTTTGTTTTCTAATATGGAACCAGTTTTTTTTTCTGTTGAGTTCTGTTATGTAGGATCCAAAGCTAAATACATCATGGTGGGTTGTGAGTTAAGGGAGGGTCTTCCCCTCCTGTGAGTTAGAGATGGAGGCATGGGTAATTAAGAGGTTCTAATATATACATTACACCCTTGAGACCATTCTGCATTAATGCATAGTCATCTGCATATCTAAATTATTTTTCATGAATCATGTAGGTAAACAGTTTGGGGGGGAGCTGTAGAAAAAGCATTTCAGTAAATATACTGAAAGCGTGTGCTTTGTCAAAAATATTATTAATGCATCGTAAAAAGATTCTAAGAACATATGTGAATTCATAAAGTCTGTCAGGGGAGATGTATGCTCATAAAAAAAAAACAGGTGCAATTATTGCTGAGTGTTTGTGGTATTTCATGAGTAATGGAAAAATAACTACAAATATTAATGTGGCCAAAAACCTCAATTTGAGCAGAGCAAGGAACCATAGCAACTCATCTTTTTCACCCTGAAATAACAGAAAAATTGTAACCCAACAATGATCTCAAAACAGCATATTCCTGCTCAAGTATTATTTGATTTTTTTTATCATGTATCCTCAATAGAATCCTTCAGTCACAGTCTACATTTTCTAAATGTTTTTCCTCTTGGAATTTTATGGAAAAAAGGGAAAGATCTGAAACTTACTTTATTACTTCTGATAGAAAAGCACATATTTTAGTATTGATACTTTTTCCCCAGGAATACCTAAAGTTCTGTATAATAAAAAATTGGAAAAAGATAAATGATTTTATATAAAACACTAGGAAATCAAGATGGCAGAACATGATTTGGGGGTTTTAAAACCCACATGGATAAGCCAATGTAGATTCTCAAGTCATATCGGGAAATGATGTTATAATCCGCAGAGCCTGTTTCAACTGCTTATTTAGCTCATGTAAACACACAAAATTTCACGTTTGCCCTTCCAGATATACCTTCGAGAGCAAGCTTGTGCTGCCTTTGGGCCAGGAAAATGGTCCTGATTCTCCGGGCAAGAAGGATTGCCCCGTTCACTGGCCCAGCCTCAAAGAGCACTCCCATTGCCCTACAGGTCTTCCAGGCAGTTTCTTCTCCCACCACCTCCTCAATTAAAGCAGCTTGAAATTTTCATGCTACCCTTCCTAGTAAACTTCCGTTTAAATAAAGCATTCTAATCAAAAATATGTGAAGCTTTTGGACCAGTTTATGGCTAGCAGCTCATTCACTTGCCTTCTTTACCCCAGAAATCTTTCCGTGAAAGTACTAATAGATATAGTTTTATGAAACATGGTATAAAGACACACCCTCATTTACCTTATTTAATTTCAATGTTGAAGTATAAATATTTTCAGAGGTAAATTTGAGTATAAATTAAAATCTAAAAAACTAGAGAGATTTTTATTACTTCAAGTATAAGTTAGATCACAAAGCCTTATTTACTCCTTTCTAAACGATGGGTATGTGGATTGGGGAGGTAATTTGTCTCTTCATCCTTCATATATATTCATTTAAATATTTCAGGACCAAGTATAACATGGCTATATAAAAAAGTTGGTCCTAGTTATATTATACATAGAAATTAAGCTTTAAGACACCATATGCTGTATAACTTTTAATAAGATTTATACTTTTTAAATGCCCTTTTCTGTTAAGAAAATGGCATTCAATGTGGAGAGAATGACAGAAAACACAAATGATGAGAAAGCATAAAACTTGAGTGTTTATGAGTATGCTTGTGTGTCTTGGGCAGAGGATTTGCATAAGGAAATAGTAAGGTAGAAGATTGGAAAGAGTTTAGAGACAAACTGTGAAACCATTGACTTTCAAAATTAGAAAAATCTGAAAGATCATTTATTTATACCTTTTCTCTGATGCACAAGCTCCCTCTCCAATAGCACTAATAAGCAATCATCCAGACTGTTATACCTCCCATGTCAGCAAGTGCATGACTTCAAAGCCTTCATTGTTTGACAGCTGCAATGACTAAAACTTCTTCCTTGTGTCAGAACTGAAACTTCTGCCATTGGTCTTAGTTTTGCTTCTGGAATGCAAAAGAATCCTTTTTCTAAGTCAATTCTTTTGAAGGTTAAAAGTCTTTCAAAAGAATACTCTGATACACTTCTTGTGTGATTTATGGCAGTCAGATTCCATAACCTATGACAGTTTGCTCTTCACCTAGAAGAGAAGTGCTTAATATTAACACTAACAAAAACATGGGTATTTCTTATTATGTGTCAGGTACTCTAATTTACATATACCAATTTATTAATCCTCATAACCTCCCTATGAGGTAGGTACTCTTATAATCACCATTTTTTCAAATGAGGAATCTAAGGTACAAAGAGGTTAAGTAACTTATCCAACGTTACATAGCCAGCAAGTGGCAGAGTGGGACCTTCAAGATAGCAGACTCGAATACAAATGATTTCTTTACTAACCCATTTCCAGTAGCTTTGCATTTAAAGAGGAAACCAGGAGATGTAAAGAAAGGAAAATACTAAAACTGGAAAAACCCATCAGTGGATTATCAAAGATTAATCTTAGTGCTGTATTTCTCATTTCCAGGTTACTCGGCAATTAATCCAGTCCTTTCATTTCATATTTGACTTCGTAACTTTGTTCTCTTTCAACACATATTTCTGTTTAATTTCTTATATCCAATTCCAGAATAACAAGAGAGTTGGGATTGCTGCTTTATTGTGTTGTAGGCATCTTGTACCTTAGTCTGTTTTTTTTCAAAATCAATAATTAAATACTTATATTAGGCAAAATCCATATATCTTAGTAGTTTCATTTTAGGAAATGGCAGTGTTTTAGAGCACAGAATGTGTTTTTTTTATTAATTTTTATTGGAGTATAGTTGATTTACAGTGTTGTTAGTTAGTTTCAGATGTACAGCAAAGTGAATCAGTTATACATATATCCACTCTTTTTTAGATTCTTTTCCCATATAGATCATTACAGGGTATTGAGTAGAGTTCCGTGTGCTACACAGTAGGTTCTTATTAGTTATCTATTTTATATATAGTAGTGTGTATATGTCAATCCCAGTCTCCCAATTTATCCCTACTCCCTTTTCCCCCTTGGTAACCGTAAGTTTGTTTTCTACATCTGTGACTCTGTTTCTGCTTTGTAAATAAGTTCACTGGTACCGTTTTTTTGATTCCACATACAAGCAATATCATATGGTATTTGTCTTTCTCTGTCTGACTTACTTCACTTAGTATGATGATCTCCAGGTCCATCCACGTTGCTGCAAATGGCATTATTTCATTCTTTTTAATGGCTGAGTAGTATTCCATTGTATATATGTACCACATCTTCTTTATCCATTCATCTGTTGATGGACATTTAGCTTGCTTCCATGTCTTGGCTATTGTAAATAGTGCTGCTATGAACATAGGGGTGCATGTATCTTTTTGAATTATGGTTTTCTCCTGATATATGCCCAGGAGTGGGATTGCTGGGTCATATGGTAGTTCTGTTTTTAGTTTTTTTAAGGAACCTCCATACTGTTCTCCATAGTGGCTGCACCAATTTACATTCCCACCGACAGTGTAAGAGGGTTCCCTTTTCTCCACACCCTCTCCAGCATTTATTGCTTGTAGAATGTGGTTTTTTCCTCTAGATATATCTGAGTCAGTTTTAATGGTTACATGCAACTTTTCATATTTATCTCTACACTTTCAGCATTTGTGTACAGGATTACATCACCATGGATCACCATTTACTAATGTTTTAAATCATCGATATATTGATACATTGAAGTTTGAGACTTCTGAATACCAGTATATCTATATACTGAGATAGGTTCCAAAAAGGTAGAAAACCTCCTTCATTGGAATAAGTAACTTGTCTAATTATAAGTAAGATTCTACCCTTTCAAACTCAAAGCATAGATACAGTGGGTGTACTGCCCTTGTTAGGGTGTATCTATATGCAGTAGGCTCTGTCAGAACCCTGCTCATATGCCTTTGCATTCACTGTTCCTGCAACCACAAGTCTTTGTTTCAGCGATTTCTCTGCCCATGGTAGTATGCTTAGCTCAAGCACAGGGCTGGTTGGAAGGGCCTGGACGTTGTCATTGGTTAACCCGTTAACCAGTAGCACACTAGAATTGGTGGATAAATACCTGCTTTGCCGCTCAGATGGTGCAATGCTGAGGCATGTTATATACTGTCTCCCAGAGGTTCTTAGTAAGGTTGAGCCCCCAGTTGCCCACAGTGGTAATCACTCATGAACACATTCTGTATTGGCTGCTTTAACTTTTCTTTCTCACTTCTCCACTCCCTGCTGGTAATCACCTCCTAAATGTGTGCTAAAACCGTAGTCTGAGGGTCTTAGTTACGGGGAATCCAGGCAAAGATTCTTTTAACACAAGGAAGCTCCATATAGGCAAAGTTGTCTAGAGGGGGACCACCACCTTTGGAGACAGTGCTGTCTCAGTTTTTCTTGCTGGCACTTGGCACTTGTACTTGTGACTATGTATATTATCTTTGTGGATGTATCCTCTCTCTTGCCACCATCTGCCATTATCACCTAAATTTGGATTTGTTTCCTTTACTTTTTTTTTTTAATCTTCTCCTATTGTCTGACAAATCACAAGAACACTTTGCTTGGCAGGCCTAAGTTCTGGGCATGAGTAGTAAATCTGATAGGCATTAACCCTTGTTTTCTTTATCTTTCCTATTATAGTCAACTCAACCCCAAAACTGACCCTTCCCTCACCCTTATCTCTGTTAAAATTAAGTTCTATCAGTTAAGCCACACAAATATGTCCTAAACAGTTCAATCCCCTACCCTCACACACTCCCAGCTTTAGACCTCATCATTCCTTGAAAACCTCAATGCCTACACCAGCCCCTCAAATCTCTATGTACCCTCACTCTCTCCATTTTGGTCCATCATCTACCCTGCTGCCAGAGTATTTTTCAATATTGTAAATTTGATTGTGTTACATTTTTGTCTCAAAACCCTTCAGGGGTTCCGTATTACCCTGAGAACTGTCCCTGCTCCTTAGCATGGAACACAGCATTCTTCATTGTCTGGCTCCCAACCACCTCTGCAGACATGTCACTCTCCACACTCAGCATGCACTCTGCCATCCAGGCATGGTGAGCCATTTGTAGTTCCCTGAACACATGGTGACCTTTCAGAGGGCCTTCCAAATATGCCTGAGTCTAAAGTCTGTTCTTTTTTCCCCTATACCACTCCCATGCACTATTCCCATGCACTATTTCCCAAATGCACCCTGAAGCAAAAATTTCTTGGGAACAAGAATGAGAAGGAAGGGAATATTATTTCAAACCCTTTACAAAATAATTGTAGACACTGCACTTGGGAATTTCTAAGTGCAATAGAAATCTGGGTGAGTAGGTAAAATAGCTACATAAATAAAATGCACACCTTTTAGGTCACATCAGGAGATTGCCTTGAGGTTTAAATGGCTGAGATCATTTTCACGTTCCTCACAGCTAGCCATCTATAATTAAACAGCGGCGCCAGTCAGCACACATTCATCATCTCCAAAGAAAAGGAAAGTCACCTCCATAAATCTCAAAAGATGGGATATTAGAAGTTTGTTTTTATAATAGCTGACATACAACCATTCGTGCTAACATCTGCTTAACCTGAATCCATGTCCCAGGATTCAGGATTTACTCACGTAATAAAGAAAGCCTGCTAGTTTTTTCTTTGCTAAAAGCAAAGAAAAATAAACTCTAATAATTTAAATGATTTTTAAACTTAAGTTTGGATTTTGATTGGCATTAGTAAACTTACTGTGTTTTATAAAGGGTACCAATCAGCTTATGAGAAACACTTCTCAAGGTTCCACCCCAGTTCATACCTTTACCTCATGCAGTTCTCCCTCTCGTTCCCTGGATTGATTGTAGAGTAACTCTCCTAAATATAATTCCCCTTCTGAAGAGCTCTATGTAATTTTGCCAGATTCTCTTACAATTCCCTCTACTTCCTATTACCTTAAGTATCAAAAAAATACTCTTTCTCCCTGAAATAATAACATCTCGTGAAGTATCAGATTCATAGAAAGAAACAAGACAGCCCGTTCTACATTGCTTGTGCCTTGGTCACTTTTCAGGGAACAACACTATATATGATTATTTAGACCTGGAGTTGGCAAAGTTTTTGTGTAAAAGGCCAGATAGTAAATATTTTAGGCTTTGAAGGCCATACAATCTCTGTTAAAACTACCCAACTCTACCATTGTAGTACAAAAGCAGATAGACAGCACATAAAAGACTGAGTGTGTCTGTGTTCCAATAAAACTTTATTTACAAAAACAGGCACCAAGCATGTTTGGCCCATGGGCCATAGCTTGCTGATCTCTGATCAGCCCCTTAAATCCTTTCTGACATCCTCTTAGGACAGTAACAAAAAGATTACTTGATTTGTTTTAACACAGTTTTGTTGAGCAAAACACATAAAAATAGTCCTCTTTCTCTGAGGATTCCCAATCTCAAAATCAAATAAGGTAAATATACTAATAGTAGATATGTCTACAGCATTTGAAATGATTAGAAACAAGACAATAAGGAGATTGAAGTATATACCATTAATTACAGGTCAAAGAGAATATATATTTCGAGACTGGAAAAAATAATTCTGGCCCTTTCCTGTCCAGACTGAAGGGGGATATCAGTCAATTTGGAAGAGTGGAACAAGTATGAGATCAGATTCCAAGGCTGGGTTCTTTCAGTTATCGATGGCCATCAGAGTTTGAATAAGTCATAATATCTCTCAGATGTCCATTTTCTTCATCTGTAAAATGCAGATTTTTACCTACGCTGATGTCTTTCTCAAGGCTGTTGAAAGACTGTATATATGAAAACCCTCTTTAAGAAGTAATTTTAAGCTATGAATGCTCACTTTAAAAACTCAAAGTATGGAGGAAAATCTATAGATCTGTTGATTCTTTTGAAGAATTTTACTTGACTCCAATATGCTGTGGAAGCCCCTTGATCATTTATTTGCCACTCTCTTGAATTCTTCCATCTTTTTTACATCTTCCTCTTGGAAGAATGCCCAGAACTAAAACATAATACAGACTTTTCTTTCAAAATAGCAGGATCTCTTAGGGATTACGAGTCTTTTTTAAAGGTGGTGCCTAAAGTCAATTTGTAGTCATTCTTGCTAAGAAAGAAGAAAGGGATGGAGTCACCTTAATGCTAATACGCAGACAGCTGTTTCTTCATGAAGGAATAAAGAGAGGAGAAAGACTATGAAATAAAGCATCCTCTCTCTCTTCACCACCTGTCATTTTAAGCCTTATTAGCCAAAACTAATTTATTTAGCTGTAGAAAGGTCAATTTCTTGTACATAATGGTTACTTAAAAGAAAGTTGCATGAAGGTCTGGAGGTACGAATGATACCTCATCGTTTAATATCTATGCTAGGATTAGTTGACGAACAAGGATCGGGTGTAAAATTGTAACTTGGAGTACTAGGGGAAAGAGGGTAAACTAGACAGTAGTAGTGCCCAAGTGTTTTGCCACTCAGCTTACTGATAAGCATATTTGGCCACACCAGACCCACAGGTTTTGGCACGTGCTTTCATCTGACAGAGAAGACACACGACTCAGCCAAAATACATCATTGGTGGTGAAGCCAAGGTTTGAACCAAGCAAAGCTGATTGAAATCCGGTTTAATTCAACCATTCATTCATGCCTCACAACATTTACCTTGGTAAAGCCTGAAGCAAATATTTCAGCAAATTTCTCTGCTGTTTTTTTTAATCCTGAGTGCCTCTTGTTCATTACACAATCTCAGTGATTATCTCAGCGTATCATTAAAGACATCACACTTAAGGGTCTCTTGAAATTATTTTTTTGGTTCACCTAATTTCTGGTTCACTCACACCTGCTACCAATTCTGAGCTTTCATGTTCCTCATTTGAAGAAATCTTTTAAAAAGGGGAAAAAATGAACATTTTTGGTTGAGTTTTTCTCTCACCAATGATCTTTTATCAAGTGGAGAAATTTCATTTAATATTAATTCCTCAGCTCAAAACAGAATTCTGTTGTTACACCCTTACATCTATAAGTAGACAATCTCTTTTAGTACAAGATGCTGAACTAAAATATAAAATGAAGGGAGATGGTCTCATAGAAAGCTTCAGTAGGGCCCTAGGATGATTTATATCTAGAAAAGGCAGGTTCAATAAAGAGTAATGGAAGACCACTAAAGTTCCTTTAACAAAAGACCATTTAGACTTATATGAATTATATTTCCCTCGTTTAACCATGTACATCAGTAGTGTATGTGAGAAAGTGCTAGGCAGTCTTTATTTTGAAATATGATACATAGATCTAAATAGAAATACTTTACATCTGTCAGTCCTCACATCTTATATTAAAAGGCACATCCATCTTAAATTCTATTTAATGGGTTTAATAACTGAAGTACCAAAATGACATAACTACCAAGCAATACCATGTATAAAACTGTAGTTTGAGATCTGAAGAAAGAGACAGCCTGAATTCCAATATCTTATAGTCAGTATGTTTGAATTTTCTGTCCTTGACATTTCCCTGTTTATCCACTGTTTTGTCTTATTTAGTTGGGGATTCTTCTTATTGCTCTTAAAAATTTGCCCCAACCTTGTTTTCCTTCTGTTGGGAGCTCAAGGACCAACAGTTTAGAAGGGCATCGTCTTCACATCTGTTCACTATACTGTTACAGATGCAGCCTAACCAGCATAACCTGGGTGGCATATACTCAGATACATCATCTCCGTCTTGACTGCTATATATTTCAGCAGCTTAAAAGCATATTAAAATTATAATGATCTTTGCCACCTCCAAGAAATTCTGCTGCTTGCCAAAGAATACAGTACCAGTGATGAAAGACTCTTATTTTCCTCTTCCTTGCGTGATAACACCTGGGAGATTATCTTGTAAACTGAGTAAAAGAGCTGCCAGACACCATCTCCTGGAAATGCCTGGAAGAGACATGAGCTAAGAGGAAAACAGCAAACCTTGAGAGAGGGATCTGCCAGCCTGCATCAAATCACCCCCAACCTGGGCTCCTCACACTGACTCAGTAAGTTTAGTCTCTTGGCAAATCATACACCGTAATTACCTGTCCTTATTTCTGACGAACGTTTTATGGGCCCACAGGGTCTGGAGAGAAAATCGTTAGTTTCACTGGATAATTTTCAGTTAATCAGCAGCAATTCATTCAACAGAGCACTAATCGGGCAGCCTTGATTAGAAGTATAGGGATATGATATAAATTGGCTCCTTCTAACAGGGATGAGGATGCTAAATGGCAAAGACCATCTGTAGCTCTGGAAAGGAGACACTTGAAAAACACTTTTTGAAGGTAAATGATAAAACAAGAATATTTTTTAAGTTTTCAATTCATTCTACAACATATTTTGTTTCTTTTGTTATTATTTCTTTGATTCTCCCCTTCAGAGACAAAAACTTCTTTGAAAAATATTGTTTTAAGTGACGTATACAAATGGTGAAGCTATGTGCTCTGCAACCAAATCTTTTAGATTTTGACTTGGGGATAGAGTTTAGGAATATTGAATATACATAGAGATAAAAATGATATACATATATATATGTATATGTATATTTGTGTGTATTTATATCCTAGCAGAACACCAAATAAATGAAATTTCTTAGGCAGAATCCCTTGATAAAAAGATAGAGTGAAGGCAGTCTTCATGGCTGTTATATGTGTCTGAAAAAAGTTGAAAATAGAAATTAAATAGCATTAAAAAAATCTACAAGCAACAAATGCTGGAGAGAGTATGGAGAAAAGGGAACCCTCTTACACTGTTGGTGGGAGTGTAAATTGATACAGCCACTATGGAGAACAGTATGGAGGTTCCTTAAAAACCTAAAAATAGAACTACCATATGACCCAGCAGTCCCACTACTGGGCATATACCCAGAGAAAACCATAATTCAAAAGGACACGTGCACCCCGGTGTTCATTGCAGCACTAGTTACAATGGCCAGGACATGGAAGCAATTAAACAGCATTTATTCAAAGCTTTGAATTAGAAGTATAGGAGAAATCACCTACTCAGTAAAAATGCAGTCTGAATTTTATTTACTACAGTAAAACTCAGTTAACCAAAGTACTTCAAGAATGGAGGATTTAGTTAATTTAATTTTCCTACTAATTAAAATTTAAATCTAACCCACCTTAGTTCTAATTCTTATTGCTGAAATGTCTTTTGAAATGAAATATTTTATTACCTTAGTAAGTTGAGTATAGGAAATATAATTGAATCATAGATCATTTAGGATTTTCACTAGGATCATTCAGAAGATCAATTCTTGTGCTCTAATACATTAGAGGTACAGATAGAAGGCGGATTTAATTGAGTAGAAATTTTACTTTGACCCTAGGACCATTAGGCATGCCCTTGCTCTCTCCCCCCACCTCCCTTCCTCCCTCCCTCCCTCTCTCCCTCTCCTAACTAAATCTCTGAAATAAACTTGTTTTATTCTCCTTCTCCTCTGGTTTCTATTAATGGATTATTTAAAAAGTATTTTTAAGGGCTTCCCTGGTGGCACAGTGGTTAAGAATCTGCCTGCCAATGCAGGGGACACGGGTTCGAGCCCTGGTCCCGGAAGATCCCACATGCCGCGGAGCAGCTAAGCCCATGCGTCACAACTACTGAGCCTGCGCTCTAGAGCCCACGAGCCACAACTACTGAGCCCGTGCACCTAGAGCCTGTGCTCCGCCACAAGAGAAGCCACTGCAGTGAGAAGCCCACGCACCACAACAAAGAGTAGCCCCCGCTCACCGCAACTAGAGAAAGCCCGTGCACAGCAACGAAGACCCAACACAGCCCCCCACAAAAACAAAATACATATATGTATGTATATATATATATATATATATATATATATATACACACACACACACACACACATATACATATAAATAAGTAAGGAACTCAGAGCAGAGAGCCTGAGCCCCTGGGTTTTAAAAAAAAGTATTTTTATTTAAAAGTTTAAGATTCTTTTAAATTGATAAAAACAGTAATTTTTTAGTTCTTGAGGAAAATATTTCTTTGTCTCAGTATCCACATAAAATAAGTGAAAGAGCCAGGGCTTGAATCTGTTGTTCATTTGAGGAAGCAGTAATTTACCTACAGCAGTTAACATATAACTGGAAATGTAATCATCTGTAAGATCCTTTCTAACTGTAACAGTCAAGGTCCAGGATCAAATGCTAAGGTCTGTCTTTTTACCTAACAGAATTCATGATTTCTGTGGGCTTAATGAGGTTTTCATTTCTGTATCTCCTGAAAGAATAAATTGATCTAGTTCAGTATCATGGCACTGAGCTGATATCCCCCTGCCCTTGACTAAAAACATACAGAAATTCTTAATACAATATGGAGCAAAATAAACCTACCATCATATCAAGGTATTTAACAGAACTATAAGAAACTGAGAAGTGAAGATAATAAAATGAGTAAACACATAAAATATTTGAATAAAAATGTAAAGCTTGATCTAAAATATACATCTAGAACCCTACATGGACTCTAGATAAATATTTTGATCAAGCTTTAAAGTTTATTATAAATTATTTTCAAAACACATCGAACATTTGAAGGCAATAGAAGTCTTGAGAATTTCAGCCCAAATTATATAAAACAAAACAACTTCTCTGACCATAAGTCACTTAACTTTAAATTAACAATAAAAATAGTCACAAAAAACTCACATATTTAGAAACTAAAATATACACTCTTTTTTTTAAGATTCTTTTTTGATGTGGACTCTTTTTTTTAAGCCTTTATTGAATTTGTTACAATATTGCTTCTGTTTTATGTTTTGGTTTCTTGGCCACGAGGCATGTAGGTCTTAGCTCCCCAACCAGGAATTGAACCTGCACCCCCTGCATTGGAAGGTGAAGTCTTAACCACTGGACTGCCAGGGAAGTACCAAAAAATATGCACTCTTAAGTCATATTTAAATTAAGAGAAAATCAGAATGAAAAAAATCTGTAAATGTATACAACCAAATGACAATGAAAATCCTCCATAGTAACAGTTATGAAAGGCAAATAAAATAACACTTAGATGAATTTATAGCTTTACGTGCGCTTGGTTTTTAAAAGCTTTCAAAAATAAGAGTTCACATTTTTTTTATTGAGGTATAAATGACATATCACATTATAAAGTTTCAGGTGTACAGCATGATTGGATATTTGTATATATTGTGAAATGATCACCACAGTAAGTCTAGTTAACATCCATTACCTTATATAGTTAGAAAAAAACATTTTTTCAGTGATAAGGACTTTCAACTTTCAAATATGCAATACAGTATTATTAACCATAGTGACCATGTTGTACATTACATCCCCAAGTTTTATTTACTTTATACCAAGAAGTTTGTACCTTTTGACCCCCTTCACCCATTTTGCCCACACCCACTATCCACCTCCAGCAGCCATTAATCTGTTCTCTGTATTGATGAGCTTTTTTTTTATTCCATGTGTAAATGAAATTATACAGTATTTGTTTCTCTGATTTATTTCACTTAGCATAATGCCCTCAAGGCCCATCCATATTGTTGCAAATGGCAAGATTTCCTCATTTTTTAAGTGGTTGAGTAATATTCCATTACATATATATACCACAACTTCTTTATCCATTCATCCATCAATTGTTGTTTCTCTGTCTTGGCTAATTGTAAATGATGCTGCTATGAACGTGGGGGTGCAGATATTTTTTCAAGTTAGTATTTTCATTTCCTTTGGATATATTCCCAGAAGAGGAATTGCTGGATCATCTGGTAGTTCTAATTGTTCTATTTTTAATTTTGGGGGACCTGCCATACTCTTTTTCATAGTGGCTGTACCAGTTTACAATCCCATCAAAAGTGCACAAGGGTTCCCTTTTTTCCACATCCTCACCAGCATCTGTTACCTTGTATATTATTGATGATGGCCATTCTAACAGGCATGAGGTGATATCTCATTGTGGTTTTGATTAGCAATTCTCTAATGACTAGTTATGTTGAACTTATTTTCATGTACCTGTTGGCCATTTGTATATCTTCTTTGGAAAATAGTGTATTCAGTTCATTTGTCCTTTTTGTACATTGGATTATTTGGGGTTTTTTCTTTGATACTGAACTGTTTGTGTTGTTTATATATTTTGAATACTTACCCCTTATCAGATAGTTTGCAAATATTTTTTGCCCATTCTGAAGTTGTCTTTTTACTTTGTTGATTGTTTCTTTTGCTGTGCAGAAGCTTCTTAGTTTGATGTAGTCTCACTTCTTTGTTTTTTATTTTGTTACTTGAGCTTTAGGTGTCATAAACAAAAAATCATTATCAAGATTCATGTTAAGAAGTTTTTTCCTGTTTTCTTCTGTGAGTTTCATGGCTATGGGCCTTGCATTTAAGTCTTTAATAAATTTTGAGTTAATTTTTGGAAGTGGTATAAGATAGGGATCTAGTTTCATTTTTTTCCATTTGAATATCCAGTTTTCCCAGCACCACTTATAGAAGAGACCATCTTTCCTCCATTGAGTATTCTTCACTCCCTGTCAAATATTACTTGACCTTATATGCCTATGTTTATTTCTGGGCTCTCAATTCTCTCCCATTGATCTGGATGTCTGTTTTTGTGCCACTACCATACTGTTTTGATTACTATAGCTTTGAATATAGTTTGAAATCAGGTAATGCGATGCCTCCAATTTTCTTCTTCTTTCTCACACTGCTTTGGAAATTCAGGGTCTTTTGTGGTTCCATACAAATTTTAGGATGTTCGTTCTATTTCTTTGAAAAATGTCATTGGAATTTTGATAGTGATTGCACTGATTCTGTGGATTGTTTTGGGTACTGTGGACATTTTTAACAACATTAATTTTTAAAATCCATGAGCACATAATATCATTCCTTTTATTTGTGTCATCTTCAGTTTCTTCCATCAGTGTCTTACAGTTTTCAGTGTACAGGTTTTTCACCTCCTTGGTTAAATTTATTTCTAGGCATTTTATTCTCTTTGATGCAATTGTAAATAGATTGCTTCTTAATTTCTCTTTCTGATAGTTCGTTTTAAGTGTATAGAAATGCAAAAGATTTCTGTATATTAATTTTGTATCCTACAACTGTAGGATACAAAATTTGATCTAATCTAACAGTTTTTTGGTAAAGTCTTTAGGGTTTTCTATATATAATATCATGTCATCTGCAAATACTGACAGTTTTACTCCTTCCTTTCCAATTTGGGTGCCTTTTATTTCATTTTCTTCTCTGACTGCTGTGGCTAGGACTTGCAACATTACATTGAATAAAAGTGGTAAGGGTGAGACTTCCCTGGTGACGCAGTGGTTAAGAATCTGCCTGCCAATGTGGGGGACACAGGTACGAGCCCTGGTCCGGGAAGATCCCACATGCCACGGAGCAACTAAGCCATGTGCCACAGCTACTGAGCCTGTGCTCTAGAGCCTGCAAGCCACAACTACTGAGCCCACATGCCACAACTACTGAAGCCCACATGCCTAGAGCCCATGCTCTGCAACAAGAGAAGCCACCGCAATGAGAAGCCTGCGCACTGAAACAAAAAGTAGCCCCCACTCGCCACAACTAGAGAAAGCCTGTGCGCAGCAACGAAGACCCAACACTGCCAAAAATAAATAAATAAAAATTAAGAAAAAAATGGTAAGGGTGGGGACTTCCCTGCTGGTCCAGTGATTAAGACTCTGCGCTTCCAATGCAGGGGGTGTAGGTTCAGTCCCTAGTTGGGGAACTAAGA
Source organism: Delphinapterus leucas (assembly GCF_059928025.1). Classification (NCBI taxonomy): domain Eukaryota; kingdom Metazoa; phylum Chordata; class Mammalia; order Artiodactyla; family Monodontidae; genus Delphinapterus; species Delphinapterus leucas. The sequence goes on from NC_143150.1 coordinate 114,087,202, forward strand.
TCCCACATGCTGCCAAGTGGCACAGCAAAAAGAAAGAAAAGAAAAGAAAAAACGAAGTGCTAAGACTAGGCATCCTTGTCTTGTTCCTGATCTTAGAGGAAGTGCTTTCAGCTTTTCCCCACTGAATACGATACTAGCTTTAGGACTGTCATATATGGCCTTTATTAGGTTGAGGTATATTTCCCCTATACACACTGTGTTAAGAGCTTTTTCATAAATGCATGTTGAATTTTGTCACATGCTTTTTTTGCAACTGTTGGCATAATCATATGATTTTTATCCTTCGTTTTGTTAATGTGTTATACCACATTGATTGATTTGCGGATATTGAACCATCCTTGCATCCCTGGAATAACTCCTACCTGATCATGGTGTATGATCCTTTTAATGTATTGTTGAATTTCATTTGCTAACATTTTGTTGAGGATTTTTTCATCTGTGTTCATCAGGGACATTTGCCTATAGTTTTCTTTGCTCGTGGCAACCTCATCTGGTTTTGGTATCAGGGTATGTTGGCCTCATAAAATAAGTTTGGCAGTGTTTCCTCCTCTTCTAATTTTGGAAGAGTTTGAGAAGGATTGGGATTAATTCTTTAATGTTTGATAAAAATTACCAGTGAAGCTGTCTGGTCCAGGACTTTTGTTTGTTGGGAGGTTTTTGATTACTGATTCAATCCTCTTACTACTAATCAGTCTAGCCAAATTTTCTGTTTCTTCATGATTCAGTCTTGGAAGTTTATATGTTTCTAGGAGTTTATCCATTTCTTATAGGTTGTCCAATTTGTTGGCATATAATTGTTCATAGTAGTCTCTTAGTGTCCTTTGTATTTCTGTGGTATCAGTTGTACTATCTCCTCTTTCATTTCTGATTTATTTGAGCCCCCTTTTTTCCCTGGTGAGTCTAGCTAAAGGTAAGCCAATTTTGTTTATTTTTTCAGTGAACCAGCTCTTAGTTTTATTGATCTTTTCTATTTACTGTTTAGTCTCTTTCATTTATTTCCACTGTGGCACCACTCTGATCTTTGTTATTTCCTTCCTTCTACTAACTTTGGGCTTCATTCGTTCTTCTTTTTATAGTTCCTTGAGGTATAATTTTAGATGGGTTTTTTTGAGATTTTTATTTCTTAAGCGAGGCTTTTATCGCTATAAATTTCCCTCTTAGAATTGCTTTTGCTGCCTCCCGTAAGTTGTGGTATCATGTAATTTCTTTTTTCATTTGTCTCAAGGCACTCTTTGATTTCTCATTGGTTTCTTCATTTGATTTCTCTTTTGATTTCTTCATTGACTCATTGGTTGTTCAGTAGCATGTTGTTTAATCTCCACATATTTGTGAATTTTCCAGTTTTCTTTTTGTAATTGATTTCTAGTTTCATACCATTATGGTCAGAAAAGATGTTTGATATGATTTCAGCCTTCTTAAATTTATTAAGACTTATTTTGTGTTGTAGCATACAATCTATCTTGGAGAATGTTTCGTTTGCACTTGAGAAGAATGTGTATTCTGCTTTGGGATACAATATTCTGCATATTATCTGTTAAGTCCATCTGGACTAACGTATCATTTAAGGCTGTTTCTTTATTGATTTTCTGTCTGGATGATATACACATTGATGTAAGTGGAGTAATAAAGTCCCCTACTATTATTGTGTCCCTGTCTATTTCTCCCTTTAGGTTTCAACATTTCCTTCATATATTTAGGTGCTCTATGTTGGGTGCATAAATATTTACAAATGTCATATCCAGTTTTTGTACTGACTTCTTTATCATTGTGTAATGCTCCTTTGTCTCATGTTACAGTCTTTTTTTTTTTGCGGTACTCGGGCCTCTCACTGTTGTGGCCTCTCCCGTTGCGGAGCACAGGCTCCGGACGCGCAGGCTCAGCGGCCATGGCTCACGGGCCTAGCCGCTCCACGGCATGTGGGATCTTCCCAGACCAGGGCACGAACCCATGTCCCCTGCATCGGCAGGTGGACTCTCAACCACTGCACCACCAGGGAAGCCCACAGTCTTTGTTTTAAAGTCTGTTTTGTCCAGTATAAGTAAAGCTACCTGAGCTTTCTTTTGATTCCCATTTGTAGGGGATATCTTTTTCCCATCCCTTCACTTTCATTCTGCAGTGCCCTTACATCTGAAGTGAGTCTCTTGTAGGCAGCATAAAGATGGGTCTTGTTTTTGTATCCATCAACTACTCTGTGTCTTTTATTAAAGAATTTAGTCCATTTACATTAAAGGAATTATTGGTAGGTATGCACTTATTGCCATTTTGTTAATTGTTTTCTGGCTGTTTTGTAGTGCCTTTCTGTTCCTTTCTTCGCTTACCCTCTTCCTTTATGTTTTGATGACTTTATTTAGTGGTATGCTTAGATTTCTTTTTCATTACCTTTTGAGTATCTACCATAGGTTTTTCCTTTGTGGTCACCATGAGACTTACATATAACAACCTGTATTTGTAACAGTCTATTTTAAGTTGATAAGAACTTGAGTTTGAATGTATTCAGATGCTCTACATTTTACTCTCCCCCCTTATGTTTTATGTTTTTGATGTTATACCTTATATCTTTTTATCTTGTATATGTCAACTACTTACTGTAGTTATAGTTATTTTTACTACTTTTGCATTTTAACCTTCATACTAGCTTTATAAGTAATTAATTGACTACCTTTACTATATATCTACCTTTACCAGTGAGATTCATACTTTCATATATTATCTTGTTACTAATTAGCACCCTTTTTTTCCAGCTTAAAGAAGTCCCTTTAACATTTCTTGTAAGGCTGGTTTACTAGTGATGAACTCCTTTAGTGTTTGACTGTATGGAAACTATGTCTCCTTCAATTCTAAATGATAAGTTTGCTATGTAGAATATTTTGGTAGGAAGTTTTGTTGTTCTTTTAGCATTTTAAATATATCATGCCACTCCCATTTCACCTGCAAAGTGTCTGTTGAAAAGTATGCTGATACCCTTATAGGGATTCCCTTGTACATAGCAAGTTGTATTTCTCTTGCTGCTTTTAAGATTCTCTCCTTGTGTCTTTAACTTTTGACATTTTAATTAAATTGTGTCTTGGTGTAGGTCTCTTTGGGTTCATCTTATGTGGAATTCTCTAGGCTTTCTGGATCTGGATGTCGTTTTCCTTCCCCAGGTTAGGGAAGTTCTCAGCCATTATTTCCTCAAGTAAGTTTTCTGCCCCTTTGTCTCTCTCTTCTCCTTCTGGGACCCGTATAATGTGAATGTTTGTATGCTTGATGTTGTCCCATCAGTCCATTCTACAAAGTGTGAGATGTTGTCTCATTGTGGTTTTTATTTCCATTTCCCTGATGACTGGGGATATTGAGCATCTTTTTATGTACCTGTTCACCACTTTAATGTCCTCTTTGGAGAAAATGTCTAGTTAGTTCTTCTGCCCACTTTTTAAAATTGCATTGTTGTTTTTTGTTTTTAAGTTGTATAAGGTTTTTTCGGGTTGTTTTGTCTTGTTTTGATATTAACCCCTTATCTGACGCTGGTTTGCAAAAATGTTCTTCCATTCTGTAGATTGTTCTTTCATTTTGTTAACTCTTCCTTTTGCTCTGCACAAACTTTTGAGTTTGATGTAGCCTCATTTGTTGATTTTTGCATTTGGCATTATAGCCAAAAAGTCATTGCCAAAACCAATGTCAAAGAGCTTCTTCCCTATGTCTTCTTCTAGGAGCTTTATGGTTTCAGGTCTTACGTTTAAGTCTTTGATCCATTTCAAGTTAATTTTTGTGAGTGGTGTGAGATTAGGAATTCAGTTTCATTTTTCTGCATGTGTTTCTCCAGTTTCCCCAGCACAGTTTATTAAAGAGACTATCCTTTTCCCATTGGGTGTTCTTGGCTCCCTAGTTGACTGTATGCCAGGATTTATTTCTGGGCTCTTTATTCTGTTCCGTTGGTCTTTGTATCTACTTTTGAGCCAGCACCATATTGTTTTTATTACTATAGCTTTGTAGAATACTTTGAAACCAGGAAGCGTGATATCTCACTTTGTTTTTTTTTTCTGAGGATTGCTTTGGCTACTTGGGGTCTTTTGTGATTCCACACAACCTTTAGGATTGTTCTTCTATTTCTGTGTAGAATGCTTTTCATATTTTGATGGGGATTGCATTGAATTTGTAGATAGCTTTGGGTAGTCTGGACATTTTATCAATACGAATTCTTCTAATCCAGGAGCACAGGATGTCTTTCTGTTTGTGCCGCCTTCGATTTCTTTCATCCAAGTCTTGTAGGTTTCATTGCACAGATCTTTCACTTCCTTGGTTAGATTTATTCATTACTATTGTATTGTTTTTGATGCTGTTGTTCATGGGATAGTTTTATTTCTCTTTCAGCTGTTTCATCATTACTGTAAAATAAAGCAACAGATTTCTGTGTGTTAACTTTATACCCTGCAACTTTACTGAAATCATTGACTAGTTCCAACAGTTTTTTGGTTGACTCTTTGGGATTTTCTATATATAAAATCATATCACCAAATAGAGATAATTTTACTTCTTCTTTTCTGATTTGGATGCCTTTTATTTCCTTGTCTGGCCTAATTTTTCTAGCTAGGACTTCCAGTACTCTACTGAATAGGAGTGGTGAGAGTGGGCATCATTGTCGTGTTCCTGATCTTAGAGGAAAAGCTTTCAGATTTTCTCCATTGAGTATGATGTTAGCTGTGGGTTTGTCATATATGGCCTTTATTATGTTGAGGTATGTTCCTTCTCTAACCATTTTATTGAGAGTTTTATTATAAATGGGTTTTGAATTCTTGTCAAATGCTTTTTCCACATATATTGAGATGACCGTGTGATTTTTATTTCTCATTTTATTGATGTGATATATTACATTTATTGATTCTCATAAGTTGATCCATCCTTGCATCCCAGGGATAAATCCCACTTGGTCATACTGTATAATCCTTATAATGCGTTCTTGAATTTTGTTTGCTACTACTTTGTTGAGAATTTTCACATCTATTATTAATCAGGAATGTTGGACTATAGTTTTCTTGTGGGTTTTTTTTGTTTGTTTGTTTTTTTGCGGTACACGGGCCTCTCACTGTTGTGGCCTCTCCCGTTGCAGAGCACAGGCTCCGGACACGCAGGCTCAGCGGCCATGGCTCATGGGCCCAGCCACTCCGTGGCATGTGGGATCCTCCCGGACTGGGGCACGAACCCGTGTCCCCTGCATTGGCAGGCGGACTCTCAACCACTGCGCCACCAGGGAAGCCCTCTTGTAGTATCTTTATCTGGTTTTGGTATGAAGGTAATACTGGTCTCAAAGAATGAGTTTGGAAGTGTTCCATCCTCCTCGATATTTTGAGTTTGTGGAAGATTGGTATTAATTCTCTTTATATATATATACGTGTATCTATTCCTTTTCAAATTCTTTTCCTATTTATGTTATTACAGAATATTGAGCAGCATTCCTGTGCTATACAGTAGGTTCTTGTTGGTTATCTATTTTCAGTATAGCAGTGTGTACATATCAATCCCAAACTGCCAACCTATCCCTCCCCCCCCCCACCCTTCCCCCCGGTAACCATAAGTTCATTCTCTGAGTCTGTGAGTCTGTTTCTGTTTCATAAATGAGTTCATTTGTATCATTTTTTTATTCCACATATAAGCGATATCACATGATATTTCTCTTTCTCTGTGACTTCACTAATCACCAGGTCCATCTGTGTTGCTGCAAATGGCATTATTTCATTCTTTTTAATGGCTGAGTAATATTCCGTTGTATACATGTACCACATCTTGTTTATCCATTCATCTGTCGCTGGACATTTAGGTTGCTTCCATGTCTTGGCTATTATAAACAGTGCTGCAGTGAACATAGGGGAGCATGTATCTTTTTGAATTATAGTTTTGTCTGGATATATGCTCAGCAGTGGGATTACTGGGTCATATGGTAGTTCTATTTTTAGTTTCTTAAGAAACCTGCATACTGTTCTCCATAGGGACTGTACCAACTTACATTCCCACCAACAGTGTAGGAGGGTTCCTTTTTCTCCACACCCTCTCCAGCATTTATTGTTTGCAGATTTTTGATGATGGCCATTCTGACTGGTGTGAGGTGATACCTCATTGTAGGCTTTTTTTCCCCCCACCGTTGGCTTTTTTTTTTTTTTGCTTTTTTTTATATATATATAAATTTTCGTTATTTATTTATTTTTTTGGCTGCATTGGGTGTTTGTTGCTGCACGCAGGCTTTCTCTAGTTGCGGCAAGCAGGTGCTACGCTTCGTTGCGGTGCGCAGGTTTCTCATTGCATTGGCTTCTCTTGTTGCGGAGCACGGGCTCTAGGCATGCGGCTTCAGTAGTTGAAGCATGCAAGCTCAGTAGTTGTGGCTCACGGGCTCTAGAGCGCAGGCTCAGTAGTTGTGGTGCATGGGCTTAGTTGCTCTGGGGCATGTGGGATCTTCCCGGGTGAGGGATCGAGCCCATGTCCCCTGCATTGGCAGGCGGATTCTTAACCACTGCACCACCAGGGTAGTCCCCTCGTAGTTTTGATTTGCATTTCTCTAATAATTAGTGATGTTGAACATCTTTTCATATGCTTTTTTAGCCTAGCCATCTGCATGTCTTCTTTGGAGAAATGTCTATTTAGGTCTTCTGCCCATTTTTTGATTGGGTTGTTTGTTTTTTTCATATTGAGCTGCATGAGCTGTTTGTAAATTTTGGAGACTAATCCCTTGTCAGTCTCATCATTTGCAAATATTTTCTCCCATTCTGTGTGTTGTCTTTTCATTTTGTTTATGGTTTCCTTTGCTGTGCAGAAGCTTTTGAGTTTACTTAGGTCCCAGTTGTTTATTTTTGTTTTTATTTCCATTACTCTAGGAGACAGCTTGAAAAAGAACTTGCTACGATTTATGCCAAAGATTGTTCTGCCTATGTTTTCCTCTAAGAGTTTTATAGTATCCAGTCTTACATTTATGTCTTTAATCCATTTTGAGTTTATTTTTGTGTATTGTGTTACAGAAAGTTCTAATTTCATTTTTTTACATGTGGCTGTACAGTTTTCCTAGCATCATTTATTGAAGAGACAGTCTTTCCTCCATTTTATAGTCTTACCTCCTTTGTCATAGATTAATTCGCCATAGGTGTGTGGTTTTATTTCTGAGCTTTCCATCTTCTTCCATTGATCTATATTTCTGTTTTTGTGCCAGTACCATACTCTTTGGATGACTGTAAATTTGTAGTGTAGTCTGAAGTCAGGGAGCCTGATTCCTCCAGCTCTGTTTTTCTTTCTCAAGATTGCTTTGGCTATTTGGGGTCTTTTTGTGTGTCCATACAAATTGTGAAATTTTTTGTTCTAGTTCTGTGAAAAATGCCACTGGTAATTTGCTAGGGATTGCATCAAATCTGTAGATTGCTTTGGGTAGTGTAGTCATTCTCATAATATTGATTCTTCCAATCCAAGACCATGGTATATCTCTCCATCTGTTTGTGTCATCTTCAGTTTCTTTCATCAGTGCCTTATAGTTTTCAGAGTACAGGGTTTTGTCTCCTTAGGTAGGTTTATTCCTAGGTATCTTATTCTTTTTGGTGTGAAGGTATAGGGGATTGTTTCTTTGATTTCTCTTTCTGATCTTTCATTGTCTGTGTATAGGAATGGAACAGATTTCTTTTTATTAATTTTTTATCGTGCAACTTTACCAAATTCATTAATGAGCTCTAGTTTTCTGGTAGCATCTTTAGAATTCTCTACGTATAGTATCACATCATCTGCAAATGGTATCAGTTTTACTTCTTCTTTTCCAGTTTAGATTCCTTCTTTTTCTTTTTGTTCTTTGATTGCTGTGGCTAGGACTTCCAAAAATATGTTGAGTGAAAGTGGCGAGAGTGGACATCCTTGTCTGTTCCTCATCTTAGAGGAAGTGCTTTCAGCTTTTCACCATTGACAGCGATGTTGACTGTAGGTTTGTCATATATGGCCTGTATTATGTTGAGATAAGTTTCCTCTGTGCCCACTTTCTGGAGAGTTTTTATCATACATGGGTGTTGAATTTTGTCAAAAGCTTTTTCTGCATCTATTGACATGATCATACGGTTTTTATTCTTCAATTTGTTGATGTGGTGCATCACGTTGATTTGCAGATATTGAAAATTCCTTGCATCCCTGGGATAAATCCCACTTGATCATGGTGTATGATCCCTTTAATGTATTGTTGGATTTGGATTGCTAGTATTTTGTTGAGGAGTTTTGCATCTATGTTCATCAGTGATATTGGCCTGCAATTTTCTTTTTTTGTGGTATCTTTGTCTCGTTTTGGTATCAGGGTGATGGCCTCATAGAATGAGTTTGGGAGTATTCCTCCCTCTGTAATTTTTGGGAATAGTTTCAGAAGGATAGGTGGTAAGTCTTCTCTAAATGTTTGATAGAATTTGCCTGTGAAGGCATCTTGTCCTGGGCTTTTGTTTGTTGGGAGTTTTTAAATCACAGTTTAAATTTCAGTGCTTGTGATTGGTCTTCATATTTTCTGTTTCTTCTTGGTTCCGTCTTGGGAGATTGTACCTAAGAAGTTGTTCGTTTCTTCCAGGTTATCCATTTTATTGGCATATTGTTTGTATTTCTGTGCTGTCCATTGTAACTTAATCCTTCTTTATTTCTAATTGTATTGATTTGAGCCCTCTCTTTTTTTTTCTTGATGAGTCTGGCCAAAGGTTTATTAATTTTGTTTATCTTTTCAAAGAACCAGCTTTTAGTTTCATTGATGTTTTCTTTTGTTTTCTTTGTTTCTATTTCATTTATTTCTGCTCTGATCTTTATGGTTTCTTTCCTTTACCAATTTTGGGTTTTGTTTGTTCTTCTTTTTCTAGTTGCTTTAGGCGTAAGGTTAGGTTGCTTATTTGTGATTTTTCTTGTTTCCTGAGGTAAGACTGTATTGCTATAAACTTCCCTTTTAGACCTGCCTTTGCTGCATCCCATAGGTTTTTGGATCGTCATGTTTTCGTTTTCATTTGTCTCTAGGTATTTTTTTATTTCCCCTTTGATTTCTTCAGTGATCCATTGGTTGTTTAGTAGCATGTTGTTTAGCCTCCACATGGTTGTGTTTTTTACAGTTTTTTTTTCTTATAGTTGATTTCTAATCTCAGAGTTGTGGTTGGAAAAGATGCTTGATATGATTTCAATTTTCTAAATTTACCAAGGCCCACAATTATTGTGTTACTGTCGATTTCTCCTTTTATGGCTGTTAGTGTTTGCCTTATATATTGGGGTGCTCTTACGTTGGGTGCATATATATTTACAATTGTTATATCTTCTTGAATTGATCCCTTGAGCATTATGTAGTGTCCTTCTTTGTCTCTCGTAACAGTGTTTATTTTAAAGTCTATTTTGTCTGACAGGAATATTGCTACTCCAGCTTTCTTTTGATCCCCATTTGCATGGAATATCTTTTTCCATCCCCCTCACCTTCAGTCTGTATGTGTCCCTAGGTCTGAAGTGTGTCTCTTGTAGACAGCATATATATGGGTCTTGTTTTTATATTTATTCAGCCAGTCTGTGTCTTTTGGTTGGAGCATGTAATCCATTTACATTTAAGGTAATTATCGATATGTATGTTCCTATTGCCATTTCTTAATTGTTTTGGATTTGTTTTTGTAGGTCTTTTCTCTTCCCTTCCTCTTTTGTTCTCTGCTCTTGTGATTTGATGACTAACTTTAGTGTTGTGTTTGGATTTCTTTTTCTTTTTGGTGCGTATATCTGTTGTCAATTTTCGGTTTGTGGTTACCATGAGGTTTTGATATAGCAGTCTATATATCAACAAGATTGTTTTAAGTTGCTGGTCTTTGAATTTCATATGCATTTCCAGTATCCTGCATTTGTGCTCTCCTCTTCTCACATTCCTGGTTTTGATACCATATTTGTGTGCAGAGGATTTCCTACCTTTACTGTATGCTTGCCTTTACCAGTGAGCTTTTCCATTCATAATTTTCTTGTTTCTAGTAGTGGCATTTTCTGCTTAGAGAAGTTCCTTTAGCATTTGTTGCACAGCTGCTCTGGTGGTGCTGAATTCTTTTAGCTTTTGCTTCTCTGTAAAGCTTTTTATTTCTCTGTCAAATCAGTGAGAGCCTTGCTGGGTATAATTCTTTAAATGTTTGGTAGAATTCACCAGTGAAGCCATAAGTTATTTTTAAGTTTTTTTCACCACATGTGATGTCCACACTATCCTGTATGTTTGAAGTTCACATGCGTAAGACCGGCTCTTACTGGAAGACAATTTGACACCAAGAGAATCTCCTCACATACAAAAGAATGAAAGCTCAACAAGAAAGTTTGTCAACTAAAACAGACGTTAGACTTTAGTACAGTCGAACCTTACTTGAGACATTTGCTTCATTCTGAGTAGTTTCCTATTCAAAGATATTTTTTAGGTCACTGGGTTATAAATTCACCTTTTTAAATATCACAGTCAGTTACTTGCAGATCCCATCTCAATAACTGATGTTCTATATGTCAGGTCAGAGTGATTAGTTTTGTTTTGTTTTTCTCTAATTAAAGTTGATTCTCTTATTAAAAAGAGACTTGTTTGCATTTTCATATTTTTTTCTCAGAAGGAGCATTTCCACACACACCACAATTGCTTTTAAGTACCATCTTTCTTTAAATTTGACTCTACAGTATATCTGTAGATATCAAACTATGGATACCTTGTGCACTATTTTAAATGTAGGCATTAATTTTTTCTCAGTTAAAGAATCTTCTCCTGTAGAGTCCTGGTTATCAACAGCACATACCCAATATTTAGAGTCATTTGGATAATGAATACTACGTAGAAAAAGGTATATCATTTTGATGTTTGTTAACCTTTCTTTGACATTTACCTACAACCTGAAGTGAAAGATCAGTATAGCAAGCTATAACTAGCAGGGTGATTTTTTAAGGCTTAATTATGTCAGTGGTTATTATTTCATCTCTCTTTCTCTCAACAAAAGATTCTTAACTTGTAGTCTACACTTTAAAACTGTAACCCTTGATTTGTTTTGAGGTGGCCTAGGTCAAATCTTATTTGTGATATCAGTTTCCTCCAGTCAGAGACCATCAGGAACACACCCATAGTTGAACAAAGTTGGGCTTTTTGGCTGTTGTAACAAGGAAGACAGTACATCATGAGGATATAGTGACAGAAGACAGAAACGATGAGGCATCTCAGAGGGTATCAGAAGGGACTTGTTATAGGATACAGACTTTTGTTTGGTGGTTTCTGGGATAGGTTCAAGGAAGCATGATTTTCCTATGGATTGGTTGCTCTCAGATGGCAAGGAAAATTCTATGTTTATGATCTTAATAATTTTTACCTACAAGGTGGGCATTCTAAATGATAAATTTGGGGCTAGTAGAAAATAAATGCAAATGTATTTTTAAACCTACGTGATACATGAAACTAAGAGCAGGGAGCTCCTTGTGAGTGTGGCAGATATCTTGCAGAGGAAACAAAGATTTAGGACTGGAGAGTATGAAACTTTGTCATTGGGTCAGTGGTTGGAAGGACATGGTATGGCTCCATCCAGTGCATTTGAAGTGATGTCCTTTTAAATTGTATCCAGTCTCCAGGCTGTAGCCCAATAGCATCTATTCTTGCAGCCATGAGTTGTGTGCCTTGTCACAAGCCATTAATATTTGTGATAATGTAGAAAATATCATCTAATATTTTCCAAGTAGATGGCTGCTGCATTGCAGCAGAAAATCTTATGATTAATATTAATTTCTATGTTGTTTGTATATCTCATGCTCAGGAGCACTACTGACTATAGTTAGTTCCTTTCATCCTCCAATGCCACAATTTGACCACTGGGAACCCGTTTAGGTTGGCTCCTTTTACTACAACCCCAGAACTTTTAAAAGCATCCTTGCTTTCTTACAGCAAAATAATTCAGACCCAACTTTATTTTTTCTAACATATTACCAGAGTTTACTAAAGATTTTCATTCATACTCTACTAATAAGTCTAACTGGTACACGTGTTGCTAAGTATATATGCATTTGGAATGCCACCAAATTCCAAAGTGGGCAGTTTCTAATCAGTGAGTTTATCATCACTGTTGTCTTCATTTGATTGTGTTTTTCAGTTACTCTAATCCTTACATTTTAATTATAAATACTGTCAGTTTAGCTTCATCATTATTAATTTAGCTTGGGAGTAGTTGTTTGTTCACCTTATAGTGATAAGGGATACATATTTGCATCAATAATATTTTTGATATATAATTTTTCCATAAATAGGTATCTTTAAGATGTGTATGCATTGAAGTTCAAATATGAATTTGTCAATCCCTGATTTATTGAGCAGCTGGATTCCTAAACTTAAAAAATATAGAGGGACTCTAAAAAACATCTTTAAAAACTCGTATTTTGGGGGGAAAGTTAATAAGTGACTCATATGTTGCCAACAACAATTTTACTACAAATTGTCTACAGTTGTTGCCTACAGGTCTTTATTATAATGGTTATCGTTTTTGGTATCATCATTTTTCATTTAGAAAGTAGGAGCAAGTAATAAAGATGGGTCATAGAAAAAAAAGTTTAAAATTGCTCTTAGTGAAGTCCCCCTCAACTGGAAACTCATATTAGAAATATCAGAGTATATTGGGTGATTTTATTTTACAAAATATGCATATCACTTCCCCACTAGCAATCCTTATAGGGTAGCCACATGTGTTACAAAAACTTTCTCCCTGTATTGCTCTTTCCCATCTCACTTTTCTTTCCTACCTACCCAACCTTGAGAAGCACCACTGTTCTAGGTCTCTAGTCCCTAAAGGTTATAAATGGATATTGCTCAGTGGGAGCGAAGACTCAGCAATATTTGACATCTTTACAAAGAAGAGAAAGCCCATTGGCCATTTCTGCAGCTTCAGGCCATAGGATTTTCAGAATCATATACCTTGGTGCCACTGATCAACCTAAAGACTGTAAAGGTCTCTCCGATTTCTCTCTCTGACTCAGTGTCCTTTCTAATAGGTACTGCACTATGGATCAGTCACCATGAAGGACTGATTCACCTGTGGCTGAATGCTACTCGGAATTGTGTCACTAGAAGGAATAAGTAACAGGGTGTTTTTTTTCCTCCTACTAGTCATTTTGTAGAAGTATTGGCTTTCAGAACATGTAGACTGCCGTTTGTGGACTTTCATGTGTCCGTATATTCAAGATTACAATGGTATTGGCTCCCTTTTGTCCTGCAATATGACCTATTGGGCATAGAAACAATCATAACATCTCAGTGGTATAAACAAAATCAGCATTTGATTCATTTTTGATCTACTGACCCCAGCTGGACTTACTCACATATCACTCCTCTGTTGTTGGATTGGGTGGCTTGCTAAAGTCAAATGGATGGTCTCATGTCTAAAGGTCAACAGGTCAGCTGGAGTTTGACTGATTAAGGATATGGTGTCTGTGGTAGCTCTGCAGGATACCATATCTAAGGATATGGTAGGTCTGTGAATTGGCTGCAAATGTTTCTCCTCCTCCTAGGAACACTGAGCTAGCCAGGGTATGGCCCCTTTATTACAATGGCAGAGGCACAAAAGGCCTTCTAAGGCCTAGGATTGGAAGTGGCAGATCGTCACTTCCTTCTCATTCTTTTGGACAAAGCAAGCCATATGACCAAATCCAAAGTCAAAGGGTGAGGAAATGTAATTAAACTCTTCAGGGGGAGGAGCTACAAAGTCATATATCAATGGGCATGAATAAAGAAGAAGAGACAGTGAAGAACTGGGACAATTAATGACATCTACCACATACCTCTTGCATTTTCTGAGCATAACACATGTAATACACATGAAAAAGTCCCATAGTAATACTTTCTACCCTGATTTGGAAGCCACGGTCTTAATCAGAAAGGAAAGATATTGAAGTGATTAAAATCCCAGGGTCTGCTGGTAGCCAGACCAGGACTTGAATACCTGCTTTACTCCTTACTAATCAGGTGACTTTGAGCAAGTTGATTGCTCTGAGGAATAGTTTTCCCAACTAAACAATGACAAATGTAATAACACCTAACTCTAGGATTTGTTTTAGGATCAAATGAGATAATACTTGAAAGTTGTTTAGTACAACTACATACACTTGGTAAAGGTTCAAAGTATCATATCTATAGTTTTTTTTCTCTTTCTCTCCCTTTATTCATCTTTTCCTCTTCTCATTTTCTTCTCTCTCCCTCTCTTTTTTCCCCTTTTCCAACTCTCTTCCTTTGGGATTTACTTCCTGATTATTATGCTCATTCTTTGACCGGCTCATTTTAGATGAAATGTATTCACCAAGATCTCATTAAAGCATTTTTCTTTTTCTTTTTTTCCCAGTTTTATTTTGATATAATTGACATACATCACTGTATAAGTTTAAGGTGTACAGCATAATGGTTTGACTTACATATATTGTGAAATGATTACTGCAATTTAGAAAAGCAAAACAACAAACCTTTTTCCCTTCTGGTGAGAACTCTTACAATTTATTCTCTTAACTTTCTTATATATCATACAACAGTATTAACTATAGTAATCGTGTTGTACATTACATCGCTGATATTTATTTATCTTATAACTGGAAGTTTATAACCTTTTGACCACCTTCCTTCAATTACCCCTCACCTCACCACCCACGTCTGATTCATACAAATCTGATCTCTTTTTCTATGAAGTTTTATTTTGGTTCCACATATAAGAGAGATCATACAGTGTTTGTTTTTCTCTGATTTATTTCTCTTAGTATAATGCCCTCAACTTCCATCTATGTTGTTGTAAATGGCAGGATTTCCCTTTTTTATAGCTGAATAATATTCCATTGTGTGTGTGTGCACGTCGTGTTTGTATGTACGCATGTGCGCGCGAGCATGTGTGTATGTGTGTACAGAGAGAAAATTTAGTTTTCACAGCACCATTTATTGGAGAGACTGTCTTTTCTCCATTGAGTATTCTTGGCTCCCTTGTCAAATATTACTTGACCATATATGTGTGAGTTTATTTCTGAGGTTTCAATTCTGTTCCATTGATCTATGTATCTGTTTTTATGCTGATGCCCTACTGTTTTGAGTGCTATAGCTTTATAGTAGCGTTTGAAATCAGGAAGTGTGTTGCCTCCCACTTAGTTCTTCTTTCTCAAGATGGGTTTGGCTATTTGGGGTCTTTTGTAATTTCATATTAATTTTAAGATTGTTTTTTATGCCATTGGAATCTTGATAGAGATGACATTGAGCCTATAGATGGATTGTGGTAGTATAGACATTTTAACAATATTCTGTTCCTTGAACACAGGATACATTTCCTTTTATTTGTGTCTTCTTCAATTTCTTTTATCAATTACTTGTAGGGTTTTTAAAAAATATTTGTTTATTTAGCTGTGTCGGGTCCCAGTTGCAGCACATGGGATCTTCATTACAGCACGTGGGATGTTTTAGTTGTGGCATGTGAACTCTTAGTTGCAGCATGGGGGATCTAGTTCCCCGACCAGGATTGAACCTGGGCCCCCTGAATTGGGAGCGTGGAGTCTTAGTTACTGGACCACTAAGGAAGACCCTACCTGTAGTTTTAAGAGTAGAGATCTTTCACCTGTTTGGCTAAGTTTATTCCTAAGTATTTTATTGTTTCTGATGCTGTGGAAAATGAGATTGTTTTCTTTATTTCTTTTTCATAAAATTTGTTGTTAGTGTATAAAAATGCTACTGATTTTTGTATGTTCATTTCATGTCATGCAGCTTTACTGAATTAATTGACTAGATCTAACAGTGTTTGGGTGGGGTGTTTAGGATTTTCTATGTATGAAATCATGTTATCTGCAAGTCAGGACAGTTTCATTTCCTCCTTTCCAATTCTGATCGTTTTTTTTTTTTTTTTCTTGCCGGATTGCTCTGGGAAGGACTTCCAATACTATATTGAATAGGTGAGAATGGGCACCCTTGTCTTATTCCTGATCTTAGGGGAAAAGCTTTCAACCTCTCACCAGTGAATATGATGTTAGTTGTGCGCTTATCATATGTAGCCTTTACTATGTTGAGGTACACTTTTTCTGTATCTGATTTGTTAAGAGTTTTTGTCATGACTGGATGTTGAATTTTGTCAGATGATTTTTCTGCATCTTTTGAGCTGATCGTATGATTTTTTTCTTTTCAGTCTATTAATCTGATGGGTCACATTGATTGACTTGCCTAAGTTGAACCATCCTTGCATCCCAGGGATAAACCCCACTTGATCATGGTGAATGATCCTTTTAATGTGCTCCTGAATTCAGTTTGCCAGTATTTTGTGGAGAATTTTTGCATCTAAATTCAACAGGGATATGGTCTGTAGTTATGTTTTCTGCTAGCATCTTTTTCTGGCTTTGGTATCAGGATAATGCTGGCTTTGTAAAGTAAGTTTGGGAGTGTTACTTCCTCTTTCATTTATACCAAGAGTTTGAGAAGAATTGGTGTTAATTCTTCTTTAAATGTTTAGTAAAATTCGCCTGTGAAACCATCTGGTCCTGGGTTTTCCTTCATTGAATCAGTAATCAAAAAGCTCCCAGTCTCCTTAGTAGTAATTGGTCTATTCAGACTTCATATTTCTTCCTGCTTCAGTCTTTGTAGGTTGTATGTTTCTAAGAATTTTTCAATTTCTCTAGATTGTCCAGTTTGTTAATGTATATTTGTTCATAGTAGCTTCTTATGATCCTTTGTGGCTCTGTGGTGTCAGTTGTAATGTCTCCTTTTTAATGTATTTTGTTGACTTGGGTCTCCCTCTTCTTCCTTTGGTTAGTTTAGCTAAAGTTTTCTCAATTTTGTTTATCTTTTCAAAGAACCAACTCTTAGTTTGGTTAATCTTTTCTGTTGTTTTTATGTGCTCTATTTATGTGCTAATCTTTATTATTTCCTTCCTTCTGCTAACTTTGGGCTCAGTCTTTTCTTCTTTCTAGTTCCTTAAGATGTAGAGTTAGACTGTTTATTTGGGATATTTTTTGCTTCTTAATGTGGGTGTTTATTGCTATGAACTTCCCCCTTAGGACTTATTTTGCTGTATCTCATAAGTTTTGGTATGTTGTATTTTCATTTTCATTTGTCTCAAGATACTTTCCCCCCTTTAATTTCTTCTTTAATTTGTTGGTTCTTCAGTAAACTATTGTTTAATTTCTATATATTTGTTAATTTTCCAGTTTTCCTCTTGTTATTGTTTTCTAGTTTCATACCATTGTGGTCAGAGAAGATACTGTGATCTCAGTCTTCTTAAATTTGCTAACACATGTTTTGTGACCTAACATATGTTCTATCTTAGAAAATATTGCACATGCACTTGAGAAGAATGTGTATGCTCCTGTTGTCAGCTAGAATATTCTGTATATGTGTGGTAGGCCATTTGGTGTATAGTGTTATTTGCTGTTTCCTTATTGATTCACTATCTGGATAATCTATCCATTGTTGACAGTGGGATATTAAATAAAGTTTCCATATTATTGTACTGTTGTTTTATTTCTCCTTTTAGCTGTTTTTCTTTTTGCTTTATGTACTTAGATGTTACAATTAGGGGCACATAAATATTTACAGGTGTTACATCTTCTTGATATGTTGACCCCTTTATCATTAGATAATGACCTTCTTATGTTTATTTTTACCATTTTTAACTTAAAGTATATTTTGTCTGATACAAGTATAGCTACGCCTGCTTTTTTTTGGATACCATTTGCTTGAAATATCTTTTTCATCTCTTCACTCTCAGTCTTTGTGCATCTTCAAGGCTAAAGTGAGTCTCCTGTAGGCAGCATTTCTTTGTATCTTGTTTTTTCATCCATTTAGCCATTCTGTGTCTTTTGATTGGAAAATAGAATCCATTTCTGTTTAAAGTAATTATTGAAAATATAAATTTACTCTTGCCATTTTGTTGTTTTCTGATTGTTTTGTAGATCCATTATTACTTGTTTCTTATCTTGCTGACTCTTGTGTTTTGAGGTCCTGTGATATCAATATGCTTTGACTTCTTTATCATGTTCTTTTTTTTTTTCTTACATCGTTATTGGAGTATACTTGCTTTACAGTGGTGTGTTAGTTTCTGCTTTTAACAAAGAGAATCAGTCATACATATACATATGTTCCCATATCGCTTCCCTCTTGCATCTCCCTCCCTCCCACCCTCCCTATCCCACCCCTCCAGGTGGTCACAAAGCACCGAGCTGATCTCCCTGTGCTATGCGGCTGCTTCCCACTAGCTATCTACCTTACGTTTGGTAGTGTATATATGTCCATGCCTCTCTCTCGCTTTGTCACAGCTTACCCTTGCCCCTCCCCATATCCTCAAGTCCATTCTCTAGTAGGTCTGTGTCTTTATTCCTGTCTTACCCCTAGGTTCTTCATGACATTTATTTTTTCTTAGATTCCGTATATATGTGTTAGCATATGGTATTTGTCTTTCTCTTTCTGACTTACTTCACTCTGTAGGACAGACTCTAGGTCTATCCACCTCATTACAAATAGCTCAATTTGGTTTCTTTTTATGGCTGAGTAATATTCCATTGTATATATGTGCCACATCTTATTTATCCATTCATCTGATGATGGACACTTAGGTTTCCATCTCTGGGCTATTGTAAATAGAGATGCAGTGAACATTTTGGTACATGACTCTTTTTGAATTATGGTTTTCTCAGGTAATATGCCCAATAGTGGGATTGCTGGGTCATATGGTAGTTCTATTTGTAGGTTTTTAAGGAACCTCCATACTGTTCTCCATAGTGGCTGTACCAATTCACATTCCCACCAGCAGTGCAAGAGTGTTCCCTTTTCTCCACACCCTCTCCAGCATTTATTGTTTCTAGATTTTTTGATGACGGCCATTCTGACTGGTGTGAGATGATATCTCATTGTAGTTTTGGTTTGCATTTGTCTAATGATTCATGATGTTGAGCATTCTTTCATGTGTTTGCTGGCAGTCTGTATATCTTCTTTGGAGAAATGTCTACTTAGGTCTTCTGCCCATTTTTGGATTGGGTTTTTTTTTTTTTTTGATATTGAGCTGCTTATAAATTTTGGAGATTAATCCTTTGTCAGTTGCTTCATTTGCAAATATTTTCTCCCGTTCTGAGAGTTGTCTTTTGGTTATGTTTATGGTTTCCTTTTCTGTGCAAAAGCTTTGAAGCTTCATTAGGTCCCATTTGTTTATTTTTGTTTTTATTTCCATTTCTCTAGGAGGTGGGTCTGAAAGGATCTTGCTGTGATTTATGTCATAGAGTGTTCTGCCTATGTTTTCCTCTAAGAGTTTGATAGTTTCTGGCCTTACATTTAGGTCTTTAATCCATTTTGACTTATTTTTGTGTATGGTGTTAGAGAGTGTTCTGATCTCATACTTCTACATGTACCTGTCCAGTTTTCCCAGCATCAGTTATTGAAGAGGCTGTCCTTTCTCCACTGTACATTCCTGCCTCCTTTATCAAAGATAAGGGGACCATATGTGCGTGGGTTTATCTCTGGGCTTTCTATCCTGTTCCATTGATCTATATTTCTGTTTTTGTGCCAGTACCATACTGTCTTGATTACTGGAGCTTTGTAGTATAGTCTGAAGTCAGGGAGCCTGATTCCTCCAGCTCCGTTTTTCGTTCTCAAGATGGCTTTGGCTATTCAGGGTCTTTTGTGTTTCCATACTAATTGTGAAAATTTTTTTCTAGTTCTGTGAAAAATGCCAGTGTTAGTTTGATAGGGATTGCATTGAATCTGTCGATTGCTTTGGGTAGTAGAGTCATTTTCACAATGTTGATTCTTCCAATCCAAGAACATGGTATATCTCTCCATCTATTTGTGTCATCTTTAATTTCTTTCATCAGTGTCTTATAATTTTCTGCATACAGGTCTTTTGTCTCCTTAGGTAGGTTTATTCCTAGATATTTTATTCTTTTTGTTGCAGTGGTGAATGGGAGTGTTTTCTTGATTTCACTTTCAGATTTTTCATCATTAGTGTATAGGAATGCCAGAGATTTCTGTGCATTAATTTTGTATCCTGCTACTTTACCAAATTCATTGATTAGCTCTAGTAGTGTTCTGGTAGCATCTTTAGGATTCTCTATGTATATTATCATGTCATCTGCAAACAGTGACAGCTTTACTTCTTCTTTTCTGATTTGGATTCCTTTTATTTCCTTTTCTTCTCTGATTGCTGTGGCTAAAACTTCCAAAGCTATGTTAAATAAGAGTGGTGAGAGTGGGTAACCTTGTCTTGTTCCTGATCTTAGTGGAAATGGTTTCAGTTTTTCACCATTGAGGACGATGTTGGCTGTGGGTTTGTCATATATGGCCTTTATTATGTTGAGGAAAGTTCCCTCTGTGCCTACTTTCTGCAGGGTTTTTATCGTAAATTGGTATTGAATTTTGTCGAAAGCTTTCTCTGCATCTATTGAGATGATCATATGGCTTTTCTCTTTCATTTTGTTAATATGGTTTATCACATTGATTGATTTGTGTATATTGAAGAATCCTTGCATTCCTGAAATAAACCCCACTTGATCATGGTGTATGATCCTTTTAATGTGCTGTTGGATTCTGTTTGCTAGTATTTTGTGGAGGATTTTTGCATCTATGTTCATCAGTGATATTGGCCTGTAGTTTTCTTTTTTGTGACATCTTTTTCTGGTTTTGGTATCAGAGTGATGGTGGCCTCGTAGAATGAGTTTGGGAGTGTTCCTCCCTCTGCTATATTTTGGAAGAATTTGAGAAAGATAGGTGTTAGCTTTTCTCTAAATGTTTGATAGAATTCGCCTGTGAAGCCATCTGGTCCTGGGCTTTTGTTTGTTGGAAGATTTTTAATCACAGTTTCAATTTCAGTGCTTGTGATTTGTCTGTTCATACCTTCTATTTCTTCCTGATTCAGTCTTGAGAGCTTGTGCATTTCTAAGAATTTGTCCATTTCTTGCAGGTTGTCCATTTTATTGGCATAGAGTTGCTTGTAGTAATCTCTCATGATCTTTTGTATTTCTGCAGTGTCAGTTGTTACTTCTCCTTTTTCATTTCTAATTCTATTGATTTGAGTCTTCTCCCTTTTTTCTTGGTGAGTCTGGCTAATGGTTTATCAATTTTGTTTATCTTCTCAAAGAACCAGCTTTTAGTTTTACTGATCTTTGCTATCGTTTCCTTCATTTCTTTTTCATTTATTTCTGATCTGATTTTTATGATTTCTTTCCTTCTGCTAACTTAATATCTTTTTCCATCCCCTTTCAGTCTGTATGTGTCTCTAGGTCTGAAGTGGGTCTCTTGTAGACAGCATATATATGGGTCTTGTTTTTGTATCCATTCAGCCAATCTGTGTCTTTTGGTGGGAGCATTTAGTCCATTTACATTTAAGGTAATTATCGATATGTATATTCCTATTCCCATTTTCTTAATTGTTTTGGGTTCGTTATTGTAGGTCTTTTCCTTCTCTTGTGTTTCTTACCTAGATAAGTTCCTTTAGCATTTGTTGTAAAGCTGGTTTGGTGGTGCTGAACTCTGTCAGCTTTTGCTTGTCTGTAAAGGTTTTAATTTCTCCATCAAATCGTAATGAGATCCTTGCTGGGTAATCTTGGTTGCAGGTTTTTCTCCTTCATCACTTTAACTATGTCCTGCCAGTCCCTTCTGGCTTGCAGAGTTTCTGCTGAAACATAAGCTGTTAACCTTATCAGGATTCCCTTGTATGTTATTTGTTGTTTTACCCTTGCTGCTTTTAATATGTTTTCTTTGTATTTGACAAAGAAATACAGTTTGTCTGTATTGACAGTTTGATTAATATGTGTCTCGGCGTATTTCTCCTTGGATTTATCCTGTATGGGACCCTCGTGCTTCCTGGACTTGATTAACTCTTTCCTTTCCCATATTAGGGAAGTTTTCCACTATAATCTCTTCAAATATTTTGTCAGTCCCTTTCTTTTTCTCTTCTTCTTCTGGAACCCCTATAATTCGAATATTGGTGTCTTTAATGTTGTCTCAGAGGTCTCTGAGACTGTCCTCAGTTCTTTTCATTCTTTTTTCTTTATTCTGCTCTGCAGTAGTTATTTCCACCTTTTTATCTTCCAGGTCACTTATCCGTTCTTCTGCCTCAGTTATTCTGCTATTGGTCCCATCTAGAGTATTTTTTATTTCATTTATTGTGTTGTTCATCCTTGTTTGTTTCATCTTTAGTTCTTCTAGGTCCTTGTTAAATGTTTCTTGCATTTTCTCTATTCTATTTCCAAGATTTTGGATCATCTTTACTATCATTATTCTGAATTCTTTTTCAGGTAGACTGCCTATTTCCTCTTCATTTATTAGGTTTGGTGGGTTTTTATCTTGCTCCTTCATCTGCTGTGTGTTTTTCTGTCTTCTCATTTTCCTTATCTTACTGTGTTTGGGGTCTCCTTTTTGCAGGCTGCAGGTTCGTAGTTCCCGTTGTTTTTGGTGTCTGTCCCCACTGGCTAAGGTTTGTTCAGTGGGTTGTGTAGGCGTCCTGGTGGAGGGGACTAGTGCCTGTGTTGTGGTGGATGAGGCTTGATCTTGTCTTTCTGGTGGGCAGGTCCACGTCTGGTGGTGTGTTTTGGGGTGTCTGTGGCCTTATTATGATTTTAGGCAGCCTCTCTGCTAATGGGTGGGGTTGTGTTCCTGTCTTGCTAGTTGTTTGGCATTGGGTGTCCAGCACTGTAGCTTGCTGGTCGTTGAGTGAAGCTGGGTGTTGGTGTTGAGATGGAGATCTCTGGGAGATTTTCGCCATTTGATATTACGTGGAGCTGGGAGGTCTCTTGTGTACCAGTGTCCTGAAGTTGGCTCTCCCACCTCAGAGGCACAGCACTGACTCCTGGCTGGAGCACCAAGAGCCTCCTCAATTTGGGATGATTTGTTGTCTATTCATGTATTCCACAGATGCAGGGTACATCAAGTTGATTGTGGACCTTTAATCCGCTGCTTCTGAGGCTCCTGGGAGAGATTTCCCTTTCTCTTCTTTGTTCTCACAGCTCCCAGGGGCTCAGCTTTGGATTTGGCCCCGCCTCTGCGTGTAGGTCACCAGAGTGCGTCTGTTCTTCGCTCAGACAGGACGGGGTTAAAGGAGCCACTGGTTCGGGGGCTCTGGCTCACTCAGGCCGAGGGCAGGGAGGGGCACGGAGTGCGGGGCGAACCTGCAGAGGCAGAGACTGGCGTGACGTTGCACCAAGCAGAGGCGCGCCGTGTGTTCTCCCGGGGAAGTTGTCCCTGGATACCGGGACCCTGGTAGTGGCAGGCTGCACAGGCTCCCCGGAAGGGGGGTGTGGATAGCGACCTGTGCTCGCACACAGGCTTCTTGGTGGCGGCAGCAGCAGCCTTAGCGTCTCATGCCCGTCTCTGGGGTCCGCGCTTTTAGCCGCGGCTCGCGCCCGTCTCAGAAGCTCCTTTAAGCAGAGTTCTTAATCCCCTCTCCTCGCGCAACAGGAAACAAAGAGGGAAGAAAAAGTCTCTTGCCTCTTCGGCAGGTCCAGACTTTTCCGCGGACTCCCTCCCGGCTAGCCGTCATGCACTAACCCCCTGCAGGCTGTGTTCCTGCTGCCAACCCCAGTTCTCTCCCTGCGCTCTGACCGAAGCCCGAGCCTCAGCTCCTGTCATGTTCTTTTGTATAAGTACGACAAGATTTTCCCCTGTGGTTACTATGAGACTTACATAATATGTTAATATTATAACACTCTATTTTAAATTAATAAGAATTTAACTTCAATACAATTCTAAGCTTCACACTTCTCCCTCTCACATTTTAGGTTAATGATGTTACAATTTACTTATTTTTATATTGTGTAACTAATAAATTATTGTAGTTATGGCTATTTTTAATACATTTGTTTTTTAACCTTTAAGCTAGAGTCATAAGTGAATTATGCACCACCACTACCATATTACAAAATCTAACTTTGTATATTTATCATTATCAGTGACTTTTACACTGCCTTCTTTTGTTTTTGTGATGTTAATTAGCATTCTTTTACTTCCACTCAAATAACTCTGTTTAGCATTTCTTGTAAGGCAGGTCTCGTGGTGATGAATTTCCTCATCTTTTGTTTCTTGAGGAAAGTCTTTATCCCTCTTTCGTTTCTGACAGCAAGCTTTGCCAGATATAGTATTCTTGGTTGACAGTTTTTTCTTTCAATATTTTGAATATGTCATCCCATTGTCTTCTGGCCTGAACATTTTCTGTTGAGAAATACATTGATAGTTTGTTGGGGAGGTTTCTTGTATATAAATTCTCTCTCTTCTCTTGCTGCTTTTTAAATTCTTTGTCTTTCACCTTTGCCAATTTAATTACAATGTGTCTCAGTGTAGTCCTATTCAGGTTCAACTTATTTGAAGTCCTTTGGGTCTCTTGGAAATGAATATCGCTTTTTCCCCCCAGGTTTGGGAGGTTTTCAGCCATTATTGCTTTAAATAAACTTTTGTATCCCTTTCTTTCTCTTCTCCTTCTGGAATATAAAAAAAATCAAATATTGCTTTGTGTTTGTATGTCCCTACTTTTTTTTTTTTGTTTTTTTTGCAGTACGCGGGCCTCTCCCGCCACAGAGCACAGGCTCCGGTGTATATCCCTACTTTTGAAGCTCTCTATTGAATGCTTCAGTTCACTTATTGTATTTTTCAGCTCTAGGATTTCTGGGTTTTTTTTTTTCATGGTTTCTGTTTCTTTGTTGAACTTCTCATTTGTTTATACATTGTTTTCATAATTTCATTTGGTTGTCTATATGTGTGTTCTTGTAGTTTACTTCTTTAAGATGATTATTCTGAATTCTTTGTCTTCAGTTCATAGATCTCCATTTCTTTAGGGTCAATTGTTAGTGCCTTATTAGTTTCCTTTGGTGGTATCATCATATTTACCTGATTTTTCATGATCCTTCATTCCTTATGTTGGTATCTGTACCTTTGAGTAAGTAGCCTCCTCTTTCAGGCTTGTCAGGTTTGTTTTGGCAGAGACAGTTCTTCACCAGTTGGCTCAGTTTGAGTTTCTGGAAGTGTCTGCTGGTAACGCCCTTGGGCAGATGGGGCTGGCTATTAGGGTCTGTTTTGGGAAGAGGCACCTATTCAAGCTCTGAGGTGGGGTGGGGGGTTGCCACTGGCTGAGAACAGCTAGGTAGGACTGATAGCTTGGTTCCCTGCCTAAGTGAGGCTCTAGGATGGGCTGCACTGTTGCCTGGATTCTCTGATCAGGCTTACTCGACATTCAGGACTAGGTATTATACTCAGCAAAAGGTGGGACTATGAATTAGCTTCCCTGCCCTGGCAAGGTGGCAGGCTAGAACCTGCTTAGACAAGCAGCTCCAAGGTCACTAAGGCTCTTTGTGGTGTTGACTCTAGCTGAGTCATGCCCCAAGTTCCCTGGCCAAGCAGGGCTACTGGCTTTGCTCTGAAAGTTATCACCTCTATCTGCCTGCCTCTCAGCTTGAGCATTTCTGGGTTATGCAGTTTCCAGCCCCTCTCACCAGCCCTTCATGTCAGATGGGGTTGGGGGCCACGCTTCACAGCAGGTTGGGCTATGACTCAGCCCTTCTGCCTGGGTGTGGGCAGACCAGGCTCCAGGACTGGCAGAACTCCTCCTTTAAGGGCGCAAATCAGGCAGACCTGCACTCCACTGAGTTTTCTGGTCAGACTGCACCACCAACTTGTTTCTGAAGATGAGTAAAGCTGCTGGTTGGGACTACTCGTTGGACTCTGCAGGTAGAAGCTCAGTCTGCCAAGATCCAAGTGCTGGTTGCCATAAACTGCTCCCCCATTCTCCATCATGATGAGATTCGCAATAGTTGAGCCCCTCCAATTACCCTGTGATCCCTATTGGGCAAAACCAGAGTTTTGGGGGCTCCCATGAAGTGACCCACAATGTTAGGGGGGCTGGATATCACCCCTGGGTTCTTTTCCCGCCAGAGGAACCAGAGGCTCAGGAGACACCTCTCCAAGTGGTGCTGTGCTACCCTGGGGGAGGTGCAATGTGGTCAGTGTGCAGCCAGCCACTCCTCTCTCCTTTCTAATGCACTCTGCCTTGGCGTCTGTGGTGCAGGGGTACTTCAGCCTCACTCCCGCATTCTAGGATTCTCTCACTGACATCCGTGAATAGTTGTTATTCTTGTGAGGGGGGCTAAGTCTGGAATAACTTTTCCCTGTTTTGGTGATGTCACTTTCTAAAGTATTTTTCTTAAAAAGGCACTTTTCAAAAGAGAACTAAAAATAATTTCCTAGGTTTGGCCCATGAGTCTTAATATTACCTCTTACACAAAGCTAAACATAAAGCAGTTCTCTCAGAGCTACTGAAGAAAAAAAAAAAAGTTATGGGGTCTCAAAGTTCAGCATAGCTTACATTTTGCTCTGAAGGAAATACTGATATTCTCTATGGCAACTGCCTAAGTTGTGAGGCCTGGTAAGGCAACATGGCAGATTCATATGAAATTAACTGGAGGAAATGACAACGGTGGGGGGGGGTGTAATGAGCATAACTGTTTCTATCCCTTGACTACCTAGTATTTAATAATCTCTGAGGCCTTCCTTGACATCATCCTCTGATCCAGAGGTTCTTAAGCTTGGATGCACATTAGAATCTCCTGGGGAACTTTTAAAAATGCCAAGGGCCCATCTACAGAGATACTGATTTAATGTCGATGAAACGTAGACATCAGTATTTTTAAAAATCTTCCAGATGATTCTAATGTGAAGCTGGGGTTGAGAACCACTGTTCTAAACTAACATATACCTCCTCATTTGTGATATAATAAGTAGAGATTATTACCTCATCTACAAAATAAGAGGACTTAACTCATTGATTTCTAATTCCCATCCTCTTCTCAAATCCTGTGGTTTCTAAAATATAGAAAGATGAAAACATGCTGTGCCAGGGCTCCTCCTCAAACCAGTTAAATCAGAACTTCCAGGAGTGGAGTGTGGATGTCATAGTTTTTAAATGCTCCCAGGTGATTCTAATATTCAGCCAGAGTTACTGACAGCTGGACTTGAAGAACCTGCTACGATATAGTTTTATGTGGGATGGGTAAAAAAGGAGAGAATAAAGTCTTACCAAAAAATATGGGGTAAAAATCAGTAGCACTTTTATAGGTTAATTAAAAACTAGTAGTACCTTTTCCATTTCTTTTTGATCTTTTTTCATTTTTACCGTAGTCTTAGATTATGGTTCAGCATCTGTTCTCCCTCTCCTCTTTTAAACCTGCCTTACTTAGACATTTCATTACCAATGAATATTTCATTTGGAGAATTTAGAAAGTGATCAAAAGCAGTATTACTTGAGAAATGGGACTTACAAGATCTACTCCTAAGAGAGATGTCACCAAAACTGTAATGGAATATATTTTATTTTAATTTTTCTAGTTGTGAGGATGTATGCTCTCAGTCAAGTATATGTTAAAGGTAATTCACTGTAAAAATGTCAGCATCTGTAAAAAATGAAAAAGAGAACACAGGAAAACAGACTAAATGTAGTCAGAGAGAGGCTAAAGGCAGGGGTCTCCAACCCCCAGGCCACAGACCGGTACTGGTTCATGGTCTGTTAGGAACCGGGCCGCACAGCAGGAGGTGAGCGGTGGGTGAGTGAGCAAAGCTTCATCTGTATTTATAGCCGCTCCCCATCACTCACATTACCACCTGAGCTCCACCTCCTGTCAGATCAGCAGCGGCATTAGATCCTCATAGGAGTGCGAACTCTTCTATGAACGGCGCATATGAGGGATCTAGGTTGCGCACTCCTTATGAGAATCTAATGCCTGATGATCTGAGGTCGAGCTGAGGCGCTGGGGAGCAGCTGCAAACGCACATTATCATTAGCAGAGAGGTTTGACTGCACAGAGACCGTAATAAATCAATTGCTTGCAGACTCGTATCAAAACCCTATCAGTGAGTGGCAAGTGAAAACAAGCTCAGGGCTCCCACTGATTCTGTGTTATGGTGAGTTGTATAATTATTTCATTATATATTACAATGTAATAATGGAAATAAAGTGCACAATGAATGTAATGCACTTGAATCATCCCAAAACCATCCCGCCACCCCAGTCTGTGGAAAAATTGTCTTCCACGAAACCAGTCCCTGTTGCCAAAAAGGTTGGGGACTGCTGGCTAAAGCCATCTGTTTTATTATATAAAGTTGTTGAGAGCATGGTAGCTTAGCCCAACAAAACCTGGGCAAATGGCCAGTGTCTGGTGGGCAAAAAAAAGAATCTTTTCCAGATGTAATACATTCACTCCCAGCGTCTTCCTGAAGTCTTCACCATTCTTCCCATTGTCTTAGAAGCAGCTGTAAGAGTTTACTTCCAGAAATTGCACCTCTCAGAAGTCCTATCTAGAACTGTGATGCCGCAACCAGTAGTTATTAACCACATGTGTCTTATAAATTTAAATTAACTAAAATCTGAAATTTAGTTCTTTTGTCACATTAGCCACATTTCACATGCTCGATAACTACATGTGGGTATTGGCTACCATATTGGATAGAGAAGAATATTTTCATCATCACAGAAAGTAACATTGGACAGGGCTTGACTAGAGTCTTAGCAGTACAGAAGTTAAACTTACTTGCTAACCAAAGGTAATTTCCTGTTCTTTTGGAGCCCTGTAGAACATAGAGATTAATTCTATGCGTCTCAGTTTTCTCCTCTTACAAATGGATATAAAAATAATGGTTGACTCCAAAAGAGTTATAGAATTGTTTAAGTGTCCTAAGGAGCATAATTCTAAATAAAAGCCCCTACAGGTGAAAAACAGCTGTGTTATAACTCATAATCTAGGGGGGGGGAGAAATAAGGTGTAATATTCAGAAGGATTACCGTTGTTTCTCAAAATATACTCGATGAACCACTTGGTTTGGACTCCCCCCACCACCCCCTTCCCCCGTTGCTTGTTTAAAATGCAGATTTCTCTGCCTTATTCCAGACTTCCTGGATCAGGATATTTGGAGTAGAACCCATGACTGGGCATTTTAACAAATCCACTGATGATGTTTATGCACACCATTTGAAAAAAATGCCTTTTTGGAAAAAAAATCATTTCTAACCCTCCCAAGCATCCCCCACTTTGTGTTTACATTTTAATTTGACTGATTTAATTTATCATTCCTTTGGTCATTAGGTTATTTGCAAACCTGTTTGCAAAGTCAGCGGTCTCTCCGACAGCGAGATGACACCCGTGATCCTGCAGAGTTCAACTGCCGTGTATTCCACACTCACTTTTTCTTTGATTGGGCAGTACCATTGAGTTTTAGTTATTTTAGTTAGCATATCTTGCATAAATTGCTCATTTGGGGCTAGCCAAATGATTGCCTAGGAAATATTTTGCACAGTTTCTGAAAGAAGCTGTTTCAGTTGTAAACAGCAGGAAAACACAGCCATTAAAAGAGAAAGAATGCCTATGTTTTTACAACAAAATAATTAGAAGCCATTACTGGCACCGTTTAGATTTCAGTGCCCCATCTGTCTTACTTTCAGTTAGAAACAGTGTGCCCAAATAGGAAAAGTCTGGCTAAACATGAGTGCACTTTTGACCCCATTGATAACATAGTCTATGCAATTTTCTTTAAGTACAACTTTGTTGGCTGATACTAGTTTTGGGTTTTTTTTTTAATTATTTATTTATTTATTTTTGGCTGTGTTGGGTTTTTGTTTCTGTGCGAGGGCTTTCTCTAGTTGCGGCAAGCGGGGGCCACTCTTCATCGCGGTGCGCAGGCCTCTCACTATCACGGCCTCTCCCGTTGCGGAGCACAGGCTCCAGACGCGCAGGCTCAGTAGTTGTGGCTCAAGGGCCTAGTTGCTCCGCGGCATGTGGGATCTTCCCAGACCAGGGCTCGAACCCGTGTCCCCTGCACTGGCAGGCAGATTCTCAACCACTGCGCCACCAGGGAAGCCCGATACTAGTTTTTGAGGTAAAGAGCTGGGTACCAATTTCATGAATTTATATCCATTTTTATCTATCATAATAGAATCTCAAAGATGAATTTTTTAGTTTTAAGCCCCAAACTTCTACTCAGTGTCTGGATCATTGCACAGCTTTCCCAGTGAGTGTTTATCCATCCTCCATTTGAACACTTCTAAAAATGAGACGGTCATTTCTTCCAAAGGAAGCCTTTCCCACTCTGGGACAGCCCTTACTCATACAAACTTCCTGTATCTTTTATCATCTGGCTCTAGTTCTGCCCTCTTGGACCACAGGGCATAAACCTAATACCTCTTTACATGACAACTTTTCCAAGAGTGGAAAATTACTGGGGTGTTTCCCCTTGTCATCTCCATTGTGTGTTCAGAAATATTTTCTTTTAACTAACATATCTGGCTTTCAGCTAATGGTGATGAAAATAGAACAAATCATTAAAAATTTCTTCTGCTTCGAAACACTTTCCCATATTATACTTCTTAATTTAGACAATGAAGGGTTGACAATTAGTAGTTGCTAATTCAAAGAGACTGAACCTAACCCGCAACAGAGATTATCTTGACTAAAGGAGATTCCTGAGAAAATGTATCCATTTCATCTAAACTTCAGTGGTCTATCTGTTGAATCTCTTTTGTTAAAAGCTCAAAGTTTATTCATTAATTCAGCGTATTTAGTAAATGCCCAACTGCTATATGTAGGGACACAATCATGAGTTAGAAGCATATGATCTAGAATAACATTTAGATGCCTATTTTAATACAAACCTTAAGCATTGCCCTTTCATGGGTACTCATTTGAAAGTGGGGCCACAGGCATTGGTGGGGTAGAGATTGGGGGATTGAAGCAGCAGAAAGAGCACTGATCTAGTTTTCAGAGAGGCAAAAATCTAATTTTGTCAATCCAGCTCTGCCTGTAAACATATCAAGTGGCTTTCAGCAAGTCATTTAGCCTGATTCTGCTGCATTTTCTGTGTTCCTCCTACCTTGTCAATTTGCATACATTTTGTTCTGTTTTAATCAGTTAAGATGATACTTGTCAAATGGCTTTCTATTAAAGAGAACGAAGCATAGTTTACTAAATACAAACATAAAAATAATGTTTTTGGTATATGTACAGTTTACAAAGTCCGTCTCAAACATTATATCCTTAAATATTTTCAAAGATTTGTGAACTCATTGATTTGTGAGGGAAAGAAACTGCAACTGGGATGAGATAGGCATTCAATTTAGAAATTATTACAGTGAATTTTATCATTATCTTCTATGTAACCATTTCCAGGTTGTTTTGTTAATGTCTGAAGAATTTTTTTGTTTTTGCCCAAAGTCAAGCCTGCTGTCTACTTGTAGATGCTAAAGCTAATTTGATAGATTATATCTCCTTCTGGTTGACAGCCTTAATTTTTTTCACGATAGATAAGCTTTTGCCAGTTTCCAGTCTTTGCCAAACTGATCAAGTAACTGATTTTATGGTTTGATCCCACGGAGCTCGTTTCCAATTTGACATTTTTCCTCCTACCATTTTAAAAGTAGCTGCTGAAACACAAATATCAGAAGGAAAATAAAAAGATCTCTTGAGTTAGTAGCTTGATCCCCTTTGGTGCTAGTTTCCTTTTCCCAGAAATATACTTTGTACTGCTTTGTTAGTTGAGTTTTAAGTGTCTCAAGAGGTGGTGGATTTGGTACTTTCTTGGCAGCATATTTCACAGTCTAATAATCTTAATAGCTTTAATACTCTGGAATGTGTTTAAGCCAGTCTTACTTGTTTGTATAGGTTAAAATTTTCCAAGGGCCTCTCATTGCCCTAGCAATAGGAGTTTTTAAATGGTCTCATCACTTTTTAATTGCTTAAACTTTTACCTTTTTTTTTTTTTTAGTGTTTAAAGGTTTGGAATGAGCATTTTAGTTTGTCCCGCAAAGTCCTTCAGTGGTTATTACCAGGATCACTTTCAGCATGCTTTCTCAGCTTAATCCTACACCTTTTTCCTTTGTCCCTTCCCATCAAATTAAGTTAGTTGTGTATATTCTTATTTAGGTAGCAATAATTTAAATAGTACTTATAATTTACTCCATGTTTACTACCTATCAGGTGATGGGCTACGCACTTTACCAGAGTTTCTCAGCCTCAGCACTATTGACCTTTTGGGTTGGATAATTCCTTGTTGTGGGGGACTGTCCACTGTAAGATGTTGAACAGCATCCCTGGCCCCTACCGACTAGATGCCAATAGCATCCCCAAGTTGAAACAACCGATAATGTCCCAAAATGTTCCCTGGGGAGCAAACTTGCCCCTATCTGAGAACCACTGACTTACATGATGTCATTTAACCCTTACAAAATCCTTGTAAAACAAATGGTATTATCATAATTTTATAGCTGAAGAAAATAAGGCTGAAGGAGGATAAATAATTTATCTAGAGTCACACAGCTAGTAAATGGAGAAGCCAAGGTTTGAACCCGTCTTCTGACTTCAAAGCTAATGATTTTCCTCCTGTCAATACAAACTTACCTCAATAATATGTTCACAGTGTTAGTTTCACTTTAATATTTTTATCACAGTTGAGTTGAGTGACATTTATTTTTCTTCACATTTCTTAACACTTTTTCTTCACATTTATTTCATTTGAACTTTTAAATCTCCTTCCTTAGGGGAATATAACTCCCTCAACCTCTGTGTGAGGATCTTTCTTTGTCAATCAGTACTTATTATCAACCAGTATTTTATCATTGTCTTTTTTGAAACCAGGATGTCTTATATGATTTATCAAGATCTCATTTTGTTTTAATCTTGACTTCTAAAGAATTTGGGATCCCTCTCGGCTTGCCTAATCCACAAATTTCACTCGTCTTTCCTCTATTACATCAATAAAATATTTGTTATTCTAGATGGCAAACTCCATTACATCTCTTTTCCCAAAATACCTTTCTATTTGGATTTTTGCCAGTTTATAATGCATTGATTCCATCTATAATTCATAGCATTCTGACTGTCTGGAAAGATAGGATCAGGTGCTGAGGAGAAGCAGAGGAAAAGGATAATGAACAGGTAAGCAGTGTGACAGTAGCAGCAGGAGGCAGAAAAAGAGCCTGTATTCCTTCATCGCCTAAAGGCATATACCTCAGGAGAAGCATCACAACACCACGGAATGCAGTTTGAACTCAACCTTAGTCAGCGTGAAGGACGAATATGAAATACAGTTGAGCCTTGAGCAACACAGGGGTTAGGGGTGCTAAGGCCCCACACAGTCACAGATCTTTGTCCTGCTCTCTCTGCCTCAAAAAGAAACGAATTGATAAATGACTCACCCAAGGTCAGGAAGCTGAAACAGTTTGGATAGGATCAGGACTCAAACCCTAGTTCTTTCTGACTCCACACATTGGAA
The DNA here is from genome assembly GCF_059928025.1 of Delphinapterus leucas. Lineage (NCBI taxonomy): Eukaryota > Metazoa > Chordata > Mammalia > Artiodactyla > Monodontidae > Delphinapterus > Delphinapterus leucas. Next base: position 114,120,410 of record NC_143150.1, read on the forward strand.
TCTCTAATTGAACACAAACTTTTCCCTGCACTTAGTTAATTTAAAAATCTGTAAAATGAAAATATTTTGTTTATTGAAAATAATCCACATGTAAGTGGACCTTCACGGTTCAAACCTGTGTTGTTCAAGGGTCAACTGTATATGGTTTATACTTATAGGCTTGAAATGCTTGTTTATACTTACTAGCTACAGTGAAAAACCTGATTTAGATTTTAAGAGTTCGGCAATGGTTTCAGAGGAGAAAGAGGACGTCTTTTTGTTTTTGTTTTTGTTTTATTTTTGGCTGCATTGGGTCTTCGTTGCTCCGCGTGGGCTACTCTTCATTGCGGTGCACGTGCTTCTCATTGCGGTGGCTCTTCTTGTTGCGGAGCACAGGCTCTAGGCATGCGGGCTTCAGTAGTTGTGGCACGCTGGCTCAATAGTTGGGGCCTGCGGGTTCTAGAGCACAGGCTCAGTAGTCGTGGTGCACGGGCTTAGTTGCTCTGCGACATCTAGGATCTTCCCGGACCAGGGCTCGAACCCATGTCCCCTGCATTGGCAGGCGGATTCTTAACCACTGAGCCACCAGGGAAGTCCCAGGAGGACATCTTTTTAAATGTAACATTCTAGGCTGTACAGAAAAAGCTAAGCTGACCAAAAAAAAAAAAAAAATAGTCACTCTCATTTTTCTCTCCGGGTACTCTAATCACTTTGTCTTGAGATCAACACTCCAGATGTAACAGTATGAGATTCAGAAGTTTTGGAGAATATCAAATAAGCCAAAGAACAAAACTACAACTGTAGACCATAAAGTACTGAGAGACATCTACTGAATTGTTTTAGGAGTATAAGGTTTTTCCTAAGGGTGACCAGAATAATGAATTTGTAAGATGCTTGGCTAAATTGAGTGTGAAATACAACTCTCATATGGAACAAAGCTCATTCAAATACTGGTGGTCTGAGTCTGTGGCATAGGTTTCGTAAACACTTTTCTCTGATCAGCTGCGAACTATTTAATAACTGGATTACTGATCAGATATTTTGTAAATAACCTGTGAGTTGATTGAATTCAGTCTGTTTCCTTTTCCGAGTTTGCATGTGTAAGCACATGAAAGTAACTTGAACAAATGAAAGGTATGCGCTAAAATAACACTATTTCCACGTGGCATCCAGATACTCAGGAAAAATTTGGGGAGTGGGAGAGATAGGTTGACTTTGTACCCTTAAAAGTTTCTGTTTACTACTTTACTGTGCTTCTCAACAGAACATATTTGTTTACAAGACTCAGGAGGGTTGAGGAAAGAGCCTTGTAAACATTGTTTAATGATGTATCAAAGCCCAGGGACTTCCCTGTTGCTACAGTGGTTAAGAATCTGCCTGCCAATGCAGGGGACACAGGTTTGATCCCTGGTCCGGGAAGATCCCACATGCCACAGAGCAACTAAGCCCATGAGCCACAACTACTGAGCCTCTGCTCTAGGGCCCGTGAGCCACGACTACTGAGCCCGCTCACCACAACTACTGAGCCTGTGTGCCTAGAGCCCGTGCTCCACAACGAGAAAAGCAACTGCAGTGAGAAGCCCACACACTGCAACGAAGAGTAGTCCCTGCTCGCTGCAACTAGAGAAAGCCCACGTGCAGCAACGAAGACCCAAAGCAGCCAAAAGTAAATTAATTAATTAATTTTTTTTTTTTTAGAAAGCCCAATATTGAAAATGCCATGACAGACATCTGGTTGAAACTGAAACAAAAGTGATAATTTCCCAAATAGTTAACTGTATGTAAAGTTGGGGATGAAATACTAAATATTCTGGTTTTAAACTCGTTACACATTTTTAACTGAAAGATGTCATGGAGATGTTGACTTGAGCTCTGCTGAGTATCCAGTGAACTAATCATGTTTCTGATTAATAGGTATGTCACATAACTTCCAGAAGTCCCTGTGACTGTATCATAATATCCCAAGTGAGATGAGATGCTTGCAAGTGAGTTCTTTTAAAATTCAGATTGGTTTAACAATTCTGACAAACATTTATGAATATTTAGGCATCAGAGATGTGATCATTCTATGCATTGTTTAATTGCCAAAATTCTCGTATTCTCTGGGGGCTTCTTTTTGGATTATGATTGAGGAAGGTAAGGACATCAATAAATAAAATCGGGTGAACTTATTTGGATCGATACAAATTGGACTGTCTCTGTACCTCTATGTTAGCAAATAACACTTGTCTTAGGTTGAGTTCTCCCAAAAGCAAACCCTGAGACAAGGATTTAAGTGCAGATAGTTTATTTGGGAGGTAGTTTCAGCAATTACGGAGCAGGAAAGGAGGGAATAGGGTACACAAGGGAAGGAAGCCAGTACAGACTGCATCATGATCAGGTTCCCACTGAGGGCAACTGGGCCACAATCCCACTGAGAACTTGCAGGAGACAGTGGAGAAGACACCTCCGAGCTGACCCACCCAAGAGCCAAGGAGACTCATGGTATATTTCTCCCACTTCTGATTGTCATTTATGGATGGATGACTGCTCCCAGGGGCAAAAGTCCCCAGAGTGAGCCTGTGCTATGCACAGCTTGAGCAAGCACCTGTGACTGGAGACTGCCCTCTGGCGGAGAGACACAGAAGCTTGTAGTAAGTTGCCCTTGGCTGTTGAATAGGACACTGACAGCATCTTTGATGGCACTATTATTCCCTAAAATAACAACCTGAAGCGCCCTAAATGAAAAATTCAAACAGGTCAGAGCTTTGGATCAGAAATGTGAAATACAAGTTCCAATAACTGCCCTAAAAAAAGGAAACCAATCTTTTCCTGATATTCCTCAAAACTGCTGCCCACACAATCTACAGAACCCTTGTAAAGAGGTTCCCTCACCATTTTTCCAGCCAAGACTGTTGTATGCTAGCTGAGTTTAAACAGAAAAACCTCACTGGTTCTGACTTGCTTTTGTCAATTTGCTGATGGCCTGGGGTGCTTCATTTACACATGCATTTTATAACTGAAAGAGTGGTCCTCGGAGAGGAGCCTTGGCAATCATTTTAATTAGCAGCAAGTTGAAGACTGTCATTTCTTTCTTCCCCCAGTAGCCCTAATGAACCAAGAGATGAGCTTATAAAGTTTTGCCCCAAAGGTTTCTCAGCTGCCAGCTGATCAAAATGTGCAGAGGCAATAATACTAGACAACTGTTTCATACTCAGGCCGATTTTTAAACTGTTAATTATAGTCCAGCTAAGAGGTGAAGGAAGGCCCATGATTACTAGACTCATATATAAGTTGTTGTCAGCATTCTTTGGTCTCTACCCTGAAACTGGAAAGACTTCAGGAAAAAAAAAATTCACGTGCATCCAGAAGATAAACTTTTAAAAAAATGTTCTTTACTCGCTGAAGAGCGTCTCTCTTCTCAACTATCCTTAATAACTATCCTTAATCTTTCTTGCCTCACAGTTGAGGAAATCCTCAAATATGCAGCTCTTTTAAAATTGAACAAAACCAGAACCAATGCTGAAATCATAAAGCACAAGACAGTAAGATAAAACATTCACTGACATCTGTACACTTTTGCTATATTTTCATTTTAGATGAAGTTTTTTAGGTCCATTTCCATTTTGATCAGACTCTGTTAATTTTGTTTCTTTTAGGATGATGGTTTTCTCTCTTGCTCTCTCTCACTTTCTTTCAGCCAGTCTTAGGCCAACTCTGAGAATGGATTCAGGTGCTCCAAGAAAATGCTTCATTGTATGCCAGTACATTCTCATTCTTCTTTAAACTTACTTACCTAAACACCTGTACCCTGGGTGGGGCAATACTGGGAGGAGAGAGTAAGGGGAAGGGCTTAGATGAAGAGCAGAGGTCTACCAGCTGAGCCCTTTCTTGCAGGACAGCACTTTCAAACGAGCTTTTTGTAATCATTCTTTTGTTTTCCAGAAACAAGTTTCCTGCTTCTGTATTTTCAGTAAGTCGTATCATTTTAGAGATGCTCTTTTTACTTGCAAGTCAGATGGCACATTTTAAATCATCTCCTCTTGTAAAATGCCAGGATAGAGAGCATTATATAAATTCAAGGCATGTACAGTACTATGCACAATTCTTATTGAATAAAGATAGATCTTAGAGTCATATAGTTAGTGTCCACACGATCCTATAACAACCCATGACATATGAAACACTCAGGTGGTTAGGCAAGTTGTTTCGGCTCCATTAAACCTGGCATCCAGGGTACATATAAATGATTTAGGTGCTTGATTACATTGTTTTCACATTTGGTCTGCTGACTTGGCTTTGTGGTAGTAAAGCCCTGGAACCCCACTGATTCTCTGAAAATGCTGCATTTATTTCTGAGGAATAATGCTATCATTAAGTTACTTTTCTAACATTTCCATAGTGGTTGGCATAGACCTTGACTATGTTACATGTCTGTGTTAATTGATCATAAGAAAGATAACACCAGGCTCACTTAAAGATGCAGAAATGTTTAAAACAGAGCTTTGTGACTATTCTGAAGTGATATTAAACAATGCAAAGTACTGCCAGACTTGGGTTTTCTGGAACTATAAAGTCTTTGCTATTTTCGGAAAATAATTTGAAGAATTCTTTTGGACCATCTAATGAGATGCATTACCAGATACTGCCTTTTTATAAACTTGAAGAAGTTAAATGGTTGTTCTTTTTCTTGTCCAATCCAGTTCTCTTTAAGTGTTTCAAGCCAGCATGGATTTCCTTGGCATCTCAGCATGTGGCTTTTCCAGGATTGTCTGATGGTACTGCTGTGAAATGTGATTAGGGAATTTGAGAGAGAAGGAAGTTGGCTGAAGGTCATTACCAATTAGATGAAAACTAAAGGCTCCTGAGCTACTCAAATAGAGTAATGAATAATTATCCAAACTTTTTGAAAGACATTTAGAATGTAATATCATTGTGGATTTTCATTAAATTGAAAAATGGCCGAACTATCAAGTCCATCCAGACACCGGAATACACGTACCTCCACGGCAGGGCAATTTCCTATAATCAGAGAGGAGTGGGGAATGGGCTAAGGTTGGAGCAGGATTACAATATAGCTTAAGCCATCATCACTAGGTACCTAAATAGGCAAGAGAAACTTGAGCCAAAGTATGGCCCTTTAACTACCAATCCTAGTAGCCTCACAGGCCTCAGAACGATGACCGGAAGTTCTTCCACAGTTTCTTAGTTATTAGAGAAAATAAAAGGATAGCCATCTCCTGAGACCACCATTTGCCTCACCTAATGGAGGGGGATTAGGCTCTTTGCTTGTTTCTCTAATAGGCTGATATAAAATAGTAATTTGCCCCAGTTTAAAATTGTATTGCAAATATTCCCTGTGAGCATATAACTGTATAACAACAACTTAATTTTTTTGAAAGGTAAAATGCAGAATAAACAACTACCCACAAAATTGGATCCTTTTCTCATGTATTATAATTACAGTCATTTTAACAGCGTCACCAATTACGTCTCCTATTTTTCTGAAAAGCAGTATAATTATATATAAATAATTTAAGCAAAGATGTGACCATGCAGGCCCAGAAACATGTGACTGGTTCTAGTGAGCCCAGAATGAATAATATTTAATATTTATCATTAAACTCTATAAACAAAAGGGAAACTATAATCATGTAAGCCTTAAGCATTAAAAAGGAAAAGATATGCCAATCCCACCAGAAGAAACTGCTTCACCTAGAATAGACCACAAAGACTGGGAAAATAAAAGTCAAAGAACTATCATAAAATCCTCCGTTAGAGGTCAGAAAATTTTAGAAAATTAGAAATCAAAATTTCAGACGGTGTTCAGTGATTTGGCCCAAGTCACAAACAACAAGAGTCTATGATGAAGGTGGATATTATAGCTCAGCTTCTTCCCGTTTCTGAGTTGGAGAATACTTTGTAAAGTTAGGCTGCGTTTTGTCTCAGAAGTGCAGTGAAGTGCCCAGACATATCTGAGCTGGAACTTCTAAAGAAGATAAAGCAGTCAGATGCATCCATAGAAAATAGACTAAATTAAACATCCATCCTGTGAAAGGAACTCTTCAGCAGCTATGAATCATAAGAGGAAAATTAGTTCTGTGTTTAACTGCAAGAAAACTAAATCCAAATTAAACTAATTTAGTGCTGTCGTTTTTACACATTAAACAAATGTTATTAAGGAAACAATCAACAGCGTGAAAAGGCAAACTACAGAATGGAAAAAAATACATGCAAATCATATCTGATAAGAGGTGAATATCCAAAATATATAAGGTACTCCTCCAACTCAGTAGCAAGGTTAAATAAATAGCTTAATTTAAAAATGGGTAAAGGAACTGAATAAACATTTCTCCAAAGAAGACATACAAATGGCCAGCAAGTATATGAAAAGGTGCTCAACCTCACTAATCATTAGGGAAATGCAAATAAAACCACAATTAGGTATCACCTCACACCTGTTAGGATGGCCATTATCAAAAATTAACAAGTGTTGGAAAGGATGTGGAGAAATTGGAAAACTCGGGCACTGTTGGTGGGAATGTAAAATTGTGTAGCCGCTATGAAAAACAGTATGGAGGATCCTCAAAAAATTAAAACTACCATAAGATCTAGCAATCCTACTTCTGGGTACTTATCCAAAGACTTGAAATCATGATCTTGAAGAAATGTTTGGACTCTCGTGTTCACTGCAGCATTATTCACAATAGCCAAGATGTAGAAGCAACCTAAATGTCCTTCAACAGATGAATGGATAAATAAAATGGTATGTGTGTGTGTGTGTTTGTATATATATGTATATATGTATGTGTGTGTGTGTGTGTGTGTGTATATATACAAAGCAATATTATTCAGCATTGAAAATGAAGGAAATCCTATCACATGCAAAAACATGGATGAACCTTGAAGACATATGCTAAGTGAAATAAGGCAGTCACAGAAGGATAAATTACTGCGTGATTCCACTTATATGAGGTATCTAAAATAGCCAAGGTCAGAGAAGAACACAGAATGGTGGTCGCCAGGAGCTAGGGGAAATGGCGAGTTGCTGTTCAATGGGTGTACAGTTTCAGTTATGCAAGATGAATATGGTCTGTAGATCTGTACAGCACAGTGCCTACATTTAACATTACTGTGCTGTACACCTAAAACTTTATTAATAGGGTAAATCTTACATGCTTGTCTTTACTACAATAAAAAATATCATTTTTACGTCTAATCATTTCAACCTGTTTTGAGATGTTTGTCATTAGGACATATCAATTTACTGGCACATAAATTTAGAAAACGTGAATATCACTGTGGTTGCAAAAAAAAGAAAGCATGATAAAATATACATGATTGTTTGCTTGCCTTCTTTTTATAATAAATTATTTTTTAACTTTTTTTGAAGTATAATATGTATCCAAAATCATAAATAAACAGCTCAGTGATTTATCACAAAGCGAACACACTGAAGTAACCACCACTCAGATCAAGACAGCAAATTATCTGCCTCCAAAAACCGCCATCATGCCTCCTCTCAATCAGGACCGGTTTATCCCCAAATGTTACCAGTATCCTGAATTCCAAGAAAATACATTAGTTCTGCCTCTTCTTGAACTTTATGAAAATGTAATTGTACAGTATCTATTCTTTAGTGACTGGCTTCTTTCAGGCAGTAGTATTATTTACCCATTCTATACTTGATGCAAATTTGGTGGTGTTTTTTCCCCCTAGTTCTTAGTCATTTCAAATAAAGCTGCTATAAATATTTCTGAACATGTCTGGTACAAATATGTATGCATTTCTATCGGTTAACATGCCTAAGAGTGGAATTTTGAAGTCATGGGATATGCATGTGTTCAACTTTGGTAAACACAAAGTTTTCCAAAGTCATTGAATCAATTAAACCTCCACCAGTAGTATACATATGTCCTCCTTGGTCCACATTCTTGCCTACGTTAGATATTTTTAGGGTTTTTAAAATTTTAGTCATTCTGGTAATTCTTTAGATGTTTAGTTTGCCTTTTTAAAGTTAGTTTACCATTAGGATATATTTTATGAAATGCCTGTTTATAAAAGTCTCTTGCCTATTTTTCTGTTCATTGGTCTTTTTATTTAAACAATTTATGTAAACCAAAAAAAAAAAAAATAACAGTTGACCCATTTCTCCCACCCGCCTCCTCTGGCAACCACCAATCCATTCTCTATACTTATAGCTTTGGTTCAGTTTTTGCTGCTGTTGTTTTATTTTTTTTATATTCCACGTATAAGTGAGATCATGTGGTATTTGTCTTTCTCTGTCTGACTTTAATTAGCATAATGCCCTCAAGGTCCCTCCATGTTGTCGCAAATGGCAAGATTTCATTCTTTTTTATGGTTGAATAATGTTCCATTGTAAATATATATGTATATATGCATGTGTGTATACATATACATGTGTGTGGGTATGTGTGTGTGTGTATAAAACTTTATCCATTCTTTATCCATTCATCCACTGATGGACACTTAGCTTGTTTCCATATCTTGGCTATTGTAAATATTGCTGCCATGAACACATGAACATGGAGGTACAGATATCTTTTTGAAGTAGTGTTTTCATTTTCTTCAGATAAATACCCAGAAGTGGAATGGCTAGATCATATAGTGCTTCTATTATTAATTTTTTGAGGCACCTGTATACTGTTTTCCATACTGGCTGCAACAGTTTACATTCCCACCAACAGTGCACGAGGGTTCCCTTTCCTTCACATCCTAGCAGACACTTGTTATTTCTTGTCCTTTTGATAAAACCATTCTAACAGGTGTCAGGTGATATCTCATCATGGTTTTGATTTGCATTTCCCTGATGATTAGTGATGTTGAATGTCTTTTCATGTACCAGTTGGATGTCTATATATCTTCTTTGGAAAGATGTCATTCACACCTTCTGCCCATTTTTAATCAGATTTTTTTTTGGCTATCAAGTTATATAAATTCTTTATACATTTTGGGTATTAACCTCTTATCAAATACAAGATTTGCAAATATTTTCTTCTGTTCAGTAGGTTGCCTTTTCATTTTGTTGATGATTTCCTTTGCTGTGCAGATGCTTTTTAGTTTGGTGAGTACCAACTGTTTATTTTTGCTTTTCTTGCCTTTGCTTTTGGAGCCATATCTAAAAAATCATCACCAAGACCAATGTCAAGGAGCTTACCACCTATGTTTTCTTCTTAGAGTTGTAGGATTTCAGGACTTACATTCAAGTCTTTAGTCCATTTTGAGTTAATTTTTGTGTATGGTGTAAGATAGTAGCCAAGTTTCATTCTTTTGCATGCATGTGGCTGTCCAGTTTTCCCAACACCATTTTTTAAAATAAATAAATAAATTTATTTATTTATTTATTTATTTATTTATGGCTGCAGTGATCTTCATTGCTGCACACGGGCTTTCTTTAGCTGTGTTGAGCGGGGGCTGCTCTTCATTGTGGTGTGCAGGCTTCTCATTGCAGTGGCTTCTCTTGTTGTGGAGCACGGGCTCTAGGCACGCACGCTTCAGTAGTTGTGGCACGCAGGCTCAGTAGTTGTGGTAGACGGGCTTAGTTGCTCCACAGCATGTGGGATCTTCCCAGACCAGGGCTCAAACCCATGTCCCCTGCCTTGGCAGGCGGATTCTTTTTTTTTTTTTTGCGGTACGCAGGCCTCTCACTGTTGTGGCCTCTCCCGTTGTGGAGCACAGGCTCCGGACATGCAGGCTCAGTGGCCATGGCTCATGGGCCCAGCTGTTCTGTGGCATGTGGGATCTTCCCGGACCGGGGCACAAACCCCCGTCCCCTGCATCAGCAGGTGGACTCTTTACCACTGCGCCACCAGGGAAGCCCAAGGCAGGCGGATTCTTAACCACTGTGCCACCAGGGAAGCCCTTCCAACACCATTTATTGAAGAAACTGTCCTTTCCCCATTGTATATTCTTGGCTCCTTTGCCATAAATTAATTAACCATATATATGCATGGTTTTACTTCTGGGCTATTTATTCTGTTCCAGTGATCTTTGTGTCTGTTTTTATGCCAATACCATACTGTTTTCATTAGTATAGCTTTGTGATGTAATGTGAAATCAGGGAGCATGGTGCCTCCAGCTTTATTCTTATTTCTCAAGACTGCTTTGGCTATTCAGCGTCTTTTGTGGTTCCATACATACTTTGGGATTGTTTGTTCTATTTCTGTGAAAAATGCCATTGGAATTTTGATAGGGGTTGCATTGAATCTGTAGATTGCTTTGGGTGGTATGGAAATTTTAACAATATTAATTCTTCCAATCCGTGAGCATGGAATATTTCTCCATTCATTTGTGTCTTCTTCAGTTTCTTCCATCAGTGTCTTACAGTTTTCAGTTTACAGGTCTTTGATCTCCTTGGATAAATTTATTTTTAGGCATTTTATTCTCTTTGATGCAATTGTAAATGGGATTGTTTTCTTAATTTCTCTGATAGTTAATTATTACTGTATAGAACCACACCGGATTTTCGTATACTGATTTTGTATCCTGCAACTTTACTGAATTTGTTTATTCTAACAGTTTTTGGTGGAGTCTTTAGGGTTTTCTATATTTAAAATTATGTTTCCACAAATAGTGACAGTTTCACTTCTTCCTTTCCAATTTGGGTGCCTTTTCTTTCTTTTCCCTGCCTAATTTTTGTGGCTAGGACTTGCAACAATACTATGTTAAATAAAAGTGGTGGGAGTGGGCATCCTTGTCTTGCTCCTGATTTCAGAAGAAAAGCTTTCACTTTTTCACCACTGAATATGATGTTAGCCGGGCTTGACATATATAGCCTTTATTATGTTGAGGTACATTCCTCTGTACCCACTTTGTTGTTAGTTTTTGTCATAAAGGGATGTTGAATTTAGTCAAATGTTTTTTCTGCATCTGTTGAAATGATCATATGATTTTTATTCATCGTTTGTTGTACTGCTTTGATTAGCAGACATTGAACCGTCCTGCATCACTGGAATAAATACCACTTGATTGTGGCATATGATCCGTTTAATATATTATTGAATTTGGCTTGCACATATTTTGTAGAGAATTTTTGCATCTATGTTCATTTGGGATATTTGCCTGCAATTTTCTTTTCTTGTAGTGTCTTTGGTTTGAGTATCAGGGTAATGCTGGCCTCGTAAAATGAGTTTGGAAGCATTTCTTCCTTTTCTGTTTTTTGGAAGAGTTTAAGAAAGATAGGTATTGATTCTTCTTTGAATGTAGAATTCACCAGTGAATTCATCTAGCTTTGGACTTTTGTTCGTTGGGACGTTTTTGACTACTGATTCAGTCTCCTTACCAGTAAATGGTCTGTTTTCTATTTCTTCATGATTCAGTCTTATAAGGTTGTATATTTATAGAAATTTATCCATTTCTTCTAGTTTTTCCAATTTGTTGGCCTATAAATGTTCTTAGTACTCTCTTATGATGCTCTTTATGTCTGTGGTATCATCTTCTCTTTCATTTCTGTTTTTAATTATTTGAGCCCTCTCTTTTTTCTTGGTGAGTCTAGCTAAAGTTAATTTTGTTTATTTTTTTTTCAGAGCAGCTCTTGGTTTTATTGATCTTTTTAGTTTATGTTCGTTTAATTCTCTTATCTTTGTTATTTCTTTCCATCTACTAACTTTGGGCTTCATTTGTTCTTCTTTTCTAGTTCCTTGAGGTGTAAAGTTAGGTTGTTTATTTGAGATCTTTCTTGGTTTTTTTTTTTTTTTAATATTTATTTGGCGGTGCCAGGTCTTAGTTGCGACACATAGGATCTTCATTGTGGCATGAAGGATCTTTTAGTTGCAGCCTGCAAACTCTTAATTGCAGCATGTGGGATCTAGTTCCCTGACCAGGGATCAAACTCGGGCCTCCTGCATTAGAAGCGAGAAGTCTTAGCCACTGGACCACCAGGGAAGTTCCCTTTCTTGTTTCTTGAGGTAGGCATTTATCACTATGAACTTCCCTCTTTTTTTTTTTTTTTTTTTTTTTTTTGCGGTACGCGGGCCTCTCACTACTGTGGCCTCTCCCACTGCAGAGCACAGGTTCCGGACGCGCAGGCTCGGCGACCATGGCTCACAGGCCTAGCCGCTCCGCGGCATGTGGGATCCTCCCAGACTGGGGCACGAACCCACGTCCCCTGCATCGGCAGGTGGACTCTCAACCACTGCGCCACCAGGGAAGCCCTGAACTTCCCTCTTAATACTGATTTTGCTGCATCCCATAAGTTTTGGTATATTGTGTTTCCATGTTCATTTGTCTCAAGGTCTTTTTGGATGTCTCTTTTGACTTCTTTGTTTACCCCTTTGGTTGTTCAGTACCCTGTTGTTTAACCTCCACATATTTGTGAATTTTCCAGTTTTCTTCTTGTAATTGATTTCTAGTTTCATACAGTTGTGGTTCAAAAAGATGCTTGATATGATTTCAGTCTTCTTAAATTTATTAAGACTTGGTTTTTTGTGGCCTAACATAGCTATCCTGGATAATGTTCAGTGTGCGCTTAAGAAGAATGTGTATTCTGTTGCCCTTGGATGGAATGTTCTGTATATATCTGTTAACTCTATCTGGTATAACATGCCATTTAAGGCCAAGGTTTCCTTATTGATTTTCTGTTTGGATGATCTATCCACTGATGTGAGTGGAGTAATAAAGTCCCCTACTATTTTTGTGTTGCCGTCTAGTTCTCCCTTTAGGTCTGTCAATATTTGCTTTATATATTTAGATGCTTTTAGAGCTCCAGTAGTAATCCTGGAGTATATGTTAGGATTCCTCCCTCTTGGTGGTCTTTAACTTGAATTTTCTGAGTCTGTTGAAAGCTCTGTCCCACTTAACTAGCCTGTCAGCAACTGCTTTTGGAATTGTTTTATCTTGAGGTAAAAGGCAATGCCAAATGCTAGGCTCACTTCTCGGACTTTTCTTCTCTCTAGGATCCTAGTGCTACTAACCTAATCCCTGTACCTCGATGGCTTTCCTATGCCTTCAAATAGAGGGTTTTAAAAAAATATTTTGTTCAGCTTTTCTTATTCTCAGTGAGAGACATGTTACATTGCCAAAGTTGAACTCCCTCTCAGTCTATGCACAATACACGTAGGCTTTACACAACATTTATTGAGTGGTTCCGAAGTACTGGGCGCTAAACAAAAGGCTCATACTTGTTTGTTTAATAATCCTCATAGTAACTCTGGGTTCAAGAATATCCATTTTACAGACAAAGGTAAAGACATTGCCTAAGACTGTATACCTAGCAATTTCCAGATGTGGAATTTCATACACTTAGTTGTCTTTGTCCCCACATCTTATGCTAGATATCTGCAGTTATTTTTATAATAAATGAGACAAGTTTTTTTTTTTCCTTCGCATACTAGGAAATGCCGCTCTAATCACAGTTATAGAAGTTGAAACTTTCCTCAGTGCCTAGGATTATGGTTGGGTAATAGTTCACCTGCTTTATTATTTACTTCAACCTGTTTCTTCTTTTTTCTAATTTTTACTGGAAAGATTTCCAAATGCACTGAGAGTAGAGAGTACAATGAACCTTAATGGATTTATCACATAGTTTCAGTCACCATAAATATTTTTCATTTAAAGAATCTATTCCCCTTTATCTTCTCCTTTGCTATAGCCTTTTAAACAACATCGCAGAATTTACCCCCTAAATACTTCAGTTTGCATTTCCAAAAGTAAAAATACCTTTGCTTCATACTTTTAAAAGGTTCTACTGAAGGTATCTTGCTCATATCGAACTGGAGTTCTATTTTTTAAAAGAGCATCATCATTCCAGAAGTTCCATTCTAGAGAGAACTGAACGTATATGTTCACCAAAATGAATGTACGAGAGTATTCACAATATTCAAAAAATTTAAAACTACCCAATTTCCAACAGGAGCAGACGCTATAAATAAATTATAGTATATTCATATGACAGAACAAACTACTGCCACATGCAACAACATGAGTGAATTTCACAGACACAGTGTTGAGTAAAATTAACCAGGCAAAAAATATATACTATATTACCCTATTTATATAAATTTCAAAAACAGGCAGAATCAATTCATGGTAAAAGCCTTTAGGAAAAAAATGGATCACTTTGTGAGGGAATGTTGACTGGGAGGGAGCCTTTCTGTAGTGCTGGAAATCGTTTTTACTTTTATCTGTGTGCTGGTCACACAGGTGAATGCCTATGTAAAATTTCATAGAATTTGTACCTTTTACCCTTTATTCAAGTATTACATTATGCTTCAACAAAAAAGTAATTTTGAAAAAGGAGCAACAAGTATGCTCTAGATCAGAAGCTGGCAAAATTTTTCTCTAAGGAACCAGACAGCAAATATTTTAGACTTTGTGGGTTATAGGGTGTCTGTCACAGCTCACTACCTCTGTTATAGTGCAATAGCAGCCACAGATGATACATAAACTCATGAGTATGAGTGTGTTGCGATAAAACTTTATTATGGATATCAACATTTAAATTGCATATAATTTTTGTCATGAAATATTCTTCTTTGTACTTCTTCTCAACCACTTAGAAATGTAAAAACCAGTCTTAGCTCATGAGACACAAAAACAGGAAGTGGGCATTTTGGACTACGTATGGACCACAGGCTGTAGTTTGCCAACCCCTGCTCTAGATATGAGTGCGTATAAACATATCAGGAATGTATAGACGAATATCGGCATGAGAACTTGAGCAGTTCTGGAAAAGCTGGAGGCCAAGGAGACTGGACATTCACGTGTGGAAGATTTATTTCAGACTTTCTACAATTTTAGGGAAAGACAAAAAGAGCCAGTGTTGCATGCTGGTTGGTGACAGTGGTCAGTAATGGGAATGTATATTGTTGTTTTCATGCTCTGATTTACCCTGAAAGTAAATAATGCTCTTGGATGGTTATCATTAGACCATGGTAGAAGCATTTAACATTTTCCTCCCTCTGCGCTTTTTATTTACCTGAAACTTTTACTGCACACAGTGGTGACAGTAGTAATTTGGGGTTTCAGGGAGATGGCACTAAATGCAGGCAGCTTGTGTGTGGAATATCTCAAATGAACTTTCTTCACCACCTCATCTCCAAAACAGACTTCTTTTATGAACATGCTTTTGTTTTTGTTTTGTGGCTTGGAGGTGTTCACGGCAGTGATGATAACAGTAAGACGTGGCACTTATATGGTGTTTTCTCCTTGCAAAGTGCTCCTCTCTAAAAAGAACCTAGAGGGTACATTTTAAGTCCATCTTCTTTTCACAGCAGTAGAAGCCACAATTTCTACTAACTCCAGAGAATCACTGTAGTCTTTTTGAAAATATGTGCTTAGTTTGGTACCAGAAAACCCTGGCTTTGGCCGGCATTTTTCTTTCAGAAACTGTACATTTAGCCCTTTTAATTGTCTCTTCTCCTCTTACATTACACAAATTGCAACTAATTATTATATAAATGAAAGTTAACTCACCTAACCCAGTAGTCTCTTTGTGTGACTTGACTTACTTGAGTCGTTACACTAACAGAAATATTGTGTACCTACTTAGTCTGGATAATTAGTTTTCCATGCTGCCAAAATTCGTTTAGTTCATATATGATAAGCAATATAGGAATAAGGAGTCCTTAAGTAAGAGCTTCCTGAGGGAGCTCACCGCCTGTGGGAGAGACAGCCTTGGAGTATAGGTCCCATCTCTAGCCTTCGTGGCTGGCTCCTTCTTAATACACTCCTACAGGCGCACAGGTGCCAACCCTGACAACACTGCCTGCGCCAAGAAACGTCTGTGCTTTCTGGAAGTGAATCTCTCTTCTCCCTGCCACCAAATCCCTGCCACTATCAGCCTCTGGCCTTGTGACTTTAACCGTCTGCTTTTGATATCACCTTTCTGACTTATAGAGTCAATTTTTTATTCAACTCCGCTATGCATCCTCCTTGCTTTCAGCCCTGATGAAGCTTCAGGGAAAAGAACTGCTCCATTAGTTCTGTACCCAAAGGACTGTGACAGCCTGGCTGACCTCTGGCCTGGGAAGAAGTTTCTGGGCATACACCACAAACAGGCCTAATATAACTGAGCTGAACAACTGCAACAAGAGCACAGAGGAATGAGCCCAACTTCTCTGTGTGGATATTGGTAATGATCTGCCCCAATTTAATAGCTCCCTCAGAGAATAAATAGCCTCGTCCAGAACAGACAAAATATAGGCAATAATCATGATTTTTTAGCCTCTGTTGCCAGACTCAAACATACAAGAAATGATTTTTTTTCCTGTACATACATAAGCAAGTAGAGTTCAAAATCTTAGTCTGTAGTTTGCTGTTCCATTGATAACTTCATCAATTGATACATTAAATTTGTGAAATCTGGTTCCCTTAATGTATGAGTAGATGCCTGTTCTTATGCTTCAACCTCCAGAAGTTTCCCGTTTCTGAAAAGCTGTCTTTTCTTCCATAGACACAGCGTACTTTTGATTAAGCTGAGTGGAATGGCCAAGCCAGGGAAAAAGAGCATCCAAAATGATAATAACAGTGAGGTGTTCTCTTTGTGGGACTACATCAGTTCAAGCAGGACAATCGATGCACCTGGGGGTCGGGGGGGGGGGGGGAGAACAATACTATTCCAGCATTATTAATGCCCAGGAGGCAACAAAAAGCACAGGGAGAAAAATTCACTCAACTTTGGCCATACAGAGAAAGAACAGGAGAGGTGGCTAAGCTTGCCCTCAGTCACTAAGAAGAGAATGTCCATTTGAGAGGCATTGCCAGGTTTACTTTCAGCCGCTGTAGGTACTGAAAGAAAAGCCACATATTTAAAGTTCTGTGGGCTTTTAAAAGTCTTGGCCATCTTTGTTTTTCATCACACTTAGTTCAGATGGAAGGCTAGGTAGTGATATTGTCCTTGCTTTCCTGGTAACAAAGCTTGAAAGATGGTGAGTTCAGGAAGGAGAAATTTGCGTCATCGAAGCCAGAAATAGACCTTGTTAAAATGAAGGATTCCACTCAGCTGTTTTGCTCACTGATTCGTGCAATTTCTGTTACACAAATCCTTAGACTTTGAAGGTCTCCCTATTCTTAAAGCTACTAACAGAAACTGCCTCGAAAGCAAATAATCCCTGTCTGGTCTCCCTGACATTAAATGTAAAATCCAGAGGGAGCTTAGAAGAACTATGGAGGCTAATGTACAAAGTACTCCAAGAAAGGAGAAATCCTTCTTATATTTCTCTTTGTCTGAGTCAGCTATGCTACAGTAATGGTGAGTAACAAATGGACTCAAAATTCTGTGTCTTAAAACAGACCTGCAGATTGGCCATACCTCAGCTGGGCTACGATGGACTCCAAGTTCAAGGTGTCAGCCTGTAGCTGTGATTCACTTCTGTTCCCACATGTCTCCACGTTCTCCTTGGACCAGTGGCTACACAGGATAGGCTGTTCTCATGGCAACCAGAGGAATGCAAGAGGCTAAACCCAGCTATGCAAGTAAGTTTATAGCCTTGCTTATGTCACAGCTGTTAACACTTTCTTGGCTAAAACGAGTCACATGGCGTAAGCCCAAAGTTAAGAGGTGAGGAAGTCGACTCAGTTCACCATGAATCCAGGGCAAGTATGTGGATATATAAGGAAGAAAATGAAGTATTGTGAGCAGTGCCCTAGTGAAAGGGATTTTTCTCTGCTTGGAACTGGAAGATTGCTATAGTAGTAGGGAATGTTTCTCTTTTGCTTGTTCAGGAAAAAATATCTAGTTGGTCACCTGACTAGCCTCATGCCACCTATTAAGGTCAGTGGGGACTGACTGCTTTCATGGATGTTCATACAACTTAGGTAGGTGAAAAAGAGAGAGAACATTTTCTTCTATGGCCCCTAAAAAGCCTAGAGCTGTGCTGTCCAAAATGGTAGCCACTAGCCATTTGTGCCTATCGGAATTTAAATTATTTTACATGAAATAATATTGAAAACTCACCTCCTCGGTTACACGAGCTACATTTAAAGAATGCAGTAGTCACATGTGGCTTGTGGCCACCCCACTGGACAGTGCAGCTCTACCATAATACCCCATTTATTGCCTTCATAACACGTCACACTCTAAAATCATCTTATATATTTGTCCACTTACTTACTTTCTCTCTCCCCCTGTGGTAGACTGAATAATGAGCCCCTAGAGATGTACACATCCTAATTCTCTGAACTTGTAAATGTTATTTTTTATGAAAAAGGGGACTTTGCAGGTGTGATTGAGTTAAGGATCTTGAGTTGAGTTGGAGAGATTATCTAGATGGGCCCCGGGGTAATCACAATGGTCCCTGTAAGAGGGCGGCAGGAGGGTCAGAGTCAGACAGAAGGTGATGTGGTGATGTGGTGATGGAAGGAGAGGGAACGAGAGAGAGAAAGATTTGAAGATGTTACATTCCTGGCTTTGAAGATAGAGGGAATGGGACATGAGCATGAAGGCAACTTCTAGAAGCTAGAAAAGGGCAAGGAAATAGGTACTCTCTGGAGCCTCTAAAATGAATACTGCCCGGTGGACCCATTTTAGACTTCTGACCTGCGTAACTGAAAGACAAGTTTGTGTTGTTCTAAGCCAGTAAGTTTGTGGTAACTTGTTACAACAGAAATAGGAAACTAATACACTCTCCATTAGCATGTAAGACCTATTACCATGTCTGTCTCATCCACTACTTTATCTACAGCACCAAGCATAGTGCCTCTCGAAAAGCAGGCATTCTTAATTATTTGAGAAATAATGCGTTTATGGATAAAAGGCTAACATAAACTCCAAAAGGCGCTTCTAATACAGTATACCTTCCACAATCATGTGCCACATATCCACAATCCCCACCACTGGAGATCATCATTCTTTGCATCTTATTTCCAGAAAATCACTACTGGGAGACATTAGATCAAAATAGGAGAGCGTATTGAATGAGCAGCCACCAAAATTAATTTATCAGCTAAGCAAATAGTAGAACAGATCCATGCAGAACAAACAATAGTGAAGATTTCAAAAGAGAGAGAGAGAGAGAGAGAGAGAGAGAGAGAGAGAGAGAGAGAGAGAGGAAGGGAGAGGGGGAGGGGAGGGGGAGGGGAGGGGGAGGGGAGGGGGAGGGGAGGGGGAGAGGGAGAAACTGAGAAAGGAAGACCAAATGCTTTGTAATAGGCACATCAATAACAATTAGCAGGTGCCTTGCACTTTGAAGCTGCAATTCACCTTCATATATTTTATCGCATTTGAACTTCAACCACTCATAGTAAGCAAGCAGGCAGATACTAATCCCATCAGCTTACAGAAACTGAGGCTCAGAGATGTTAACTGTCATACTCATTGTACTGCAACTAGAAGGTGCCTTATATTCAAATCTCATGGCTTGACACCTAGTTTTCTTTCTGCTACACTTGAAATGACATGACGTGCAGAGGTATTGGGAAGGCAGTGGAAAAATCCAACATTTCTGTTTCAAATTCAACTTAGCATTTTTCTGCTCAAAACGTCAAGGTATCTGGCAACTTTCAAGTCAAAGAAGACAACTGCAAAGACAAGCAGGCCACCCACTGAATGGCTAAAATCACAGCCCACACAATCCTTGTCTTTGGAATCAAGTACACTCACATTTCAGAACTTAGAAACACAGCCTCCATTGAAGAGCAGCCTGCCTGTAGCAGGATATTCGGAAGCAAAAAAGCGTGACTGTTTTGAACAAAATATAAAGTGTAGTACTTATTATTTAGCAAATAAATGGTTATATCTTAAATGGTTATGCAAGTTGCTACATCATAGCCTTGGTTTTGCTTCTTAGCCTGAGAAGCCTAAAATATTTACTGTCTTGCCCTTTAAGTAAAAGTTGCTCTTTAGATGAAAAGTGAGGCACAGGTACTAACAGAGAAATGTTTTTCCCTCAGCCCTGCCAGAGAAATAAGGATTGAAGGCCTACCTCAGTACCTCATTCTCTGATTTTCTGTCTACTTCTCTGTGACTCAGCTCCTTCTTCCTTCACACACAGAAAGTTTTCAATTTCCTCTCTTTGTGGAGGGGCAGAAAGCTAAAGAAGGATTTGGATTTTTTTATGGCTGTATAATGATCACTACAAACAGTTTCATAAAACAACGATCACGGCATCATCATCTCATAGTCATGGAGGTTGATTGGGCTAAGCTAGCTGGTTCTCACGAGGAGTCTCTCAGTCCAGTGGTAGCTGAGGCTAAATTTTATGCAAAGGACAAGACAGGCTCTGAGATGCCTGTCACCTGAACTGGAAGACTCAAACAGCTTAGGAATGGAACAGCTGGGACGTCTGTATCTCTGTGTGGTCTCTCCAGCAAGGTGGCTTCAGGTCAGCCATGCTGCTTATGTGGTTGCTCAGTGTTCCAAAGGTATGAGTCCAGAGAAAGAGCATGCCAGGTCAAAATTGTACTGCCTTTCTGCTTTTTATAACCTAGCCTTGGTAGTCTTGTAGTATCACTGTGTTCATCTTCTACTGCTACCATATCAAATTACCACAAATTTAGTGGTTCAAATAACACAAATTTATTATTTCAGTTTTGTAAGTCAGATGTCCAGGTATGCATGGCTGGTTCTTCTGCTCCTGGTCCCACCAGCAAAGCATGAGAGTTCCAGTTTCTCCAAGTCCTCACCAACACATGTATTTTGTTATTATTATTATTATTTTACTGAAGTATAGTTAATTTTAAATATTGTTAGTTTCAAGTGTACAGCAGTAATTCAGTTATACATATATGTATCTATTCCTTTTCAAATTCTTTTCCATCATCATTATGAGGATTGCTATTCTAATGGATGTGAAGTGGTATCCCATTGTAGTTTTTTTTAACATCTTTATGGGAGTATAATTGCTTTACAATGGTATGTTAGTTTCTGCTTTATAACAAAGTGACTCAGTTATACATATGTTCCCATATCTCTTCCCTCTTGCGTCTCCCTCCCTCCCACCCTCCCTGTCCCACCCCTCTAGGTGGTCACAAAGCACCGAGCTGATCTCCCTGGGCTATGCGGCTGCTTCCCACTAGCTATCTGTTTTACGTTTGGTAGTGTATACATGTCCGTGCCACCCTCTCACTTTGTCACAGCTTACCCTCCCCCTCCCCATATCCTCACGTCCATTCTCTAGTACCATTGTAGTTTTGATTTGCAGTTCCCTAATGATTAATGATGTTGCGCATTGTTTCATGTGCTGATTTGCCATCTGTGTATCTCCTTTAGAAAAATGTCTATCCAAGTCCTATGCCATTTTTTACTTGGGTCGTCTTTTTAACTTTTGAGTTATAAGTTCTTTTTATATTCTGGATACTAGACCCTTAACTGATAAATAATTTGCAAATATTTCTCTCACTGCATGGGTTGTCTTTTCACTTTCTTATTTTTCTAACTTTATTGAGATATATTTGACATAGAATATTGTGTATGTTTATAGTATAAAATGTGATGATTTGATATATGTATACATTGTGAAATGATTAATACAAAAAGGTCAGTTAACACATCTATCACCTCACATAGTTACCAGTTTTCTGTGTGTGGTAAAGACTTTTCAGATATACTCTCTTAGCAACTTTCAAGTATACAATACAGTATTGTTAACTCTAATCTTCATTCTGTACATTAGATCCCCAGAACTCATTCATTTTATAACTGGAAGTTTGGACACTTTGACCACCTTCACCCATTTCCTTTACCCATTCATCTGTTGTTGGACATTTAGGTTGTTTTCATGTCTTGGCTAGTAAATAATACTGCAGTGAACATAGGGGTGCATATATCTCTTCTACATAGTGATTTTGTTTCCTTCTTATATACACCTAGAAGTAAAATTGCTGGATAATGTGGTTCTATTTTTAATTTTTTGAAGAATCTCCATACCGTCTTCCATGCCTATTTACAATCCACCGACAGCGCGCAAGAGTTCCCTTTTCTCCACGTACTCGTCAGCAGTTTTTATCTCGTCTTTTTGATAGTTACCACTGTAACAGATGTGAGGTGACAGCTCATTGTGGTTTTGAGTTGCATTTCCCTGATCGTGACGGTGAGCACCTTTTCATGTACCTGTGGCCATTTAATGTCTTCTTTGGAAAAATGTCTGTCCAGGTCCTTGTCCATTTTTAATTAGATTATTTGTATTTTTGCTATTGAATTGTATGAGTACTTTCTATATTTCGGCCATTAACTCCTTACCAGAAAGATGGTTTACCAATTAGTCTCTCCCACTTCGTAGGTTGCCTTTTCATTCTATTGTTTGTTTCGACGTGCAGAAGCTTTATAGTTTGATGTAGTCCCACTTGTTTGTTTTTTATTTTGTTGCCTGTGCTTTAGGTGTTGTATCTAAAAAAATCGTTGCCAAGACCCATGTGAAGGAGCTTTTTCCCCGTGTTTTCCTCTAGGGGTTGTATGGTTTCAGGCCTTACATTTAAGTCTTTAATCCATTTCCAGTTAATTTTTGTGCCTGGTGTAAGATAGGGGTCCAGTTTCATTCTTTTGCATGTGCATATCCAGTTTTCCCAGTACCATTTATTGAAAAGACTATCTTCTCCCCATTGATTATTTTTGTCAGCTGTTCATTGACCATATATGCATGCGTTTATTTATGGGCTCTCAATTCTGTTTCATTGGTCTTTGTGTCTGTTTCATGCCAGTATCATACTGTTGTGATTACCATAGAAGTGTAGTATAGTTTGAGATCAGGAAACGTGATGGTGCCTCCAGCTTTGTTCTTCTTTCTAGGGATTGCTTTGGCTTTTCAGGGTCTTTTGTGGTTCCATATGATATTTAAGATTCTTTTTTCCGTTTCTGTAAAATATGCTGTTGGAATTTTGATAGGGATTGCATTGAGTTTACAGATGGCTTTGGGTAGTATGGAAATTTTAACAATATTAATTTTCTGATCCATGAACGCAGGATATCTTTCCATTTGTGTCTTCTTCAATTTATTTCATCAAAGTCTTGTAGTTTTCAGTGTACAGAGCTTTTGCCTCCTTGGTTAAATGTATTCCCAAGTGTTTATTGTTTTCTGATGCTCTTGGTCTCTTCACTTTGAGGCTCTCCTTTGAAGCAGAAAAGCTTTTCATTTTAATGAAGTCCAATTTGCCTATTTTCCTTTGGTTCCTTGGGTCTTGATGTCATATCTAAGAAATGGGTGCCTAACCTGAGGTTACAAAGATTGTTTTCTTCTAAGATTTTTATAATTTAGCTCTTACATTTAAGTCTTTGATCCATTCGAGTTAATTTTTATACGTGACGTGAAGTAGGGATCCAAGTTCATTCTTTTGCCTGTAGATATCCAGTGATTCCATTATAGATATTGATATTCCACATTGATTACGTTATTAATGAAAAGACTGTTCTTTCCCCCGTTGAACGGTCTTGGTACCCTTGTCAAAAATCACTTGACTATAATAGATGTATGGGTTTATTTCTGGGTTTTATTAATCTGTGTCTGTCTTTATGCCAGAACTACAACTGTCTTTAACAAGAGAAAAACAGAAGTTTTTTAACATGAGAAACTTAAAAAGGTGGTTAGAACTTGGGCTTATATTGCATCTTTACAAAAGAACAAAAAATTTTTATAGAAGAGACAAGAGGTTTCTAGGGTGGCAAATTGTAGGACGGTGAATATATAGGGGAGCTAGTGGAAGTTAAGGGCTAGTTAGGAAAGTTATATAGTTTTTTTCTGATCCCATCTCTGGGCTGATAAGGGTCTTGAGCTGTCTCCTGTGATTAACTTCTGTGCTTTCTGGTTAGAAGGGACGGGGGGACACCTTTACAGATTTGTGTCTAGCTTTTAGGCAAATGGTGGGAGACAGAAAGCTTTTCTTCGTATATGCTTCTTAATAACATTCAGCTCACCGTTAATCTTACGCCAAAGTGGCATGTTTTGTGGTGGCATTCTGCCACTCTTCATGGCTCTACTTCAGAGTTAATGGGCTAGTTTTTAGTAACTATACTGTGGTGATAATGTCCTTGGTTTTAGGAAACAAACGCTGATCTCTTTTAGTGTGACTTACGCGGCTTATTCTCAAACAGTACAGAAAACAATTATATATTTGGGGGACCTGGATGAAGGTCATCGGAATTTTTTTTTTAATTTGCAGTTTCATTGAGGTATAATTACAGTAAAACACTGTGTGAGTTTAAGGCGTATAACATATTGACTTGATATATTTATATATAACAACAAATTGTTTACCACCATAGCATTAGATAACAACTCCATTCCATCACATAATTACCATTTCTTTTTGTGTGTGTGGTAAGAACATTATTTCTACTCTTTTAGCAACTTCAAGTACGTAATACAGTATTATTAGCTACAATCACCAAACTGTATATTAGACCCCCCCCAACATGCTAATCTTATAATTGGAAGTTTGTACCCTTTGACTATTTTCTCCCATTTCCCCTACTCCCCATAATCGTTACTCTACTCTGTTTCTCTATGGTCAGCTTTTTTAGGTTCCACATATAAGTGATGTCATAGAGTATTTCTCTCTGACTTATTTCACTTAGTATAATGCCCTCAAAGTTCACTTTAGTTATTGCAAACAGGAGGATTTCTTTATCATTGTTGAATAATCTGCTATTGTGTGTGTGTGCGCCAGCCATATCTTCTTTACCCACGTATCCATTAATTGACATGAAGTTTTTCTTCGTATCTTAGGTATATCTGAATGATGCTTCAGGAGCATGGATGTGCAGGTGTCTCTTTAAGATCCAGATTTCAATTCCTTTGAATATATACCCAGAAGTAGGATTGCTGGATCATGTGATAGTTGTATTTGTAATAATCTGAGAAACTGCCATAGTATTTTCTCTAGTGGCTGTGCCAATTTGCATTCCCACCTACAGTCACAGGTTACCTTTTCACCAGACTCTTGCCAACAATTTCTTATCTTTTTGATGATAGCCATTTTAACAGATATGATATCTCATCGTAGTTTTGATTTGCATTTTCCTAATCAGTGGTGTCGAGCACGTTTTTATCGAAAGCTATCCATTCAGTTCCTACGCCCATTTTGGAATTGGGGTGTTTTGGGGGGGGCAGGGTCTACTGAATTGTGTGAGTTCTTTATATATATTGGATATTAACCCCCAAGTATTTTCTCCCACTCTTTAGGTTTCCTTTTCATTTTTGTGCTGTGCAGATGCTTTTTAGACTGATGTAGTCGCACTTAGTAGTTCTGCCTGTGTTGCTTGTGCTTTTGGTGTCATATCCGGGAAATTGCTGCAAAGATCGACGTCAAGGAGATTTCCTTCTGCTTTCCCCTAGGAGCTTTACATTTTCGTGTCTTCCATTTAAACCTTGAATCCCTCCTGAGGCTGTTTTTTTGACTGGTGTAAGATAGGGGTGTAATTTCATTCTTCTGTATTTACTTATCCAGTTTTCTCAACACCATTTATCACAGAGACTATCATTTCCTCATTGAGTATTCTTGGCTCCCTTGCCAAATATGACCATATATATGCAAGGGTTTCTGGGCTGTACATTCTGTTCCATTGGTCTGCGTATGTATTTTTATGCCCGTGCCCTACTGTTCCCATTGGTATAGCTTTGTAGTACAGTTTGAAATCAGGAAGTGGGATGCCTCTGGCTTCTTCCTCAGTATTATTTTGGCTATTAATGGTCTTTTGTGGCTCCATATGAAATTTAGGATTTTTTTTTCTATCTGTGAAAATTGCTATTGGGATTTTGATAAGGATTGCATTGAATTCTGTAGATGGCCTTGGGTAATATACACATTTAAACAATATTTTTCCAATCCATGAACAGGGGGGCATTTTTCCTTTTGTTTGTGTCTTCAATTTATTTCACCAAAGTCTTATAGCTTTCATTTTACAGATCTTTGACCTCCTTTGTTAGATCTGTTCATATGAATTATGCATTCTTTAATCCCCTGAACCCCATGAATTATATTTTTTAACGCTATTGTGAATGGGATTGTTTCATTTCTTCTTCAGATGTTTTGTTGTTAGTGTATAGAAAGAAACACAACTGTTTTCTGTATGTTGATTTTGCTTCCTGCAACTTTAGTTCCAGTAGTTTTTTGGTAAGGTCGTTAGCATTTTCTGTATATAAGATCATATTATCTAGAAACAAAGACAGCTTGACTTCTTCCTTTCCTGTTTTAATGGTTTTTATTTCTTTTTCTTGACAGATTTCTCTGGCTAGTACTTCCGGTACTATGTTGAAAAGTGGTGAGAGTGGACATCCTTGTCTTGTTCCTGATCTTAGAGGAAAAGCTCTCAAGCTTTCACCATTAAGTAAGTAAACTTTCACCGTTAAGTAAGTATGATGTTGGTGTGGGTTTGTCACATATGGCCTTTATTTTGTAGAGGTATTTTGCTTCTATACCCAATTTGTTGACTGTTTTAATCGTGAGCCAATACTGAATATCATCTCATGCTTTTTCTGCATCTACTGATCGTGATCATGTGATTTTTACCTTTCATTCCATTAATATAGTGTATCATGCCTACGGATTTGCATATGTTGAGCCATCCTTGTATCCCAAGGGTAAGTCCTAGTTGATCCATGGTATATGATCAGTTTAATGAGCTGTTCAATTTGGTTTGTTAATATTTGGTGAGAATTTTTGGTTCTGTATTCATCAGGCATATTGGCCTGTAATTTTAGTTTCTTGTGTCTTTGTCTGGCTTTGGTATCAGGGTAATGCTGACCTTGTAAAATGAGTTGGGGAATGTTCCCTCCTC
This sequence comes from Delphinapterus leucas, assembly GCF_059928025.1. Taxonomy (NCBI): domain Eukaryota; kingdom Metazoa; phylum Chordata; class Mammalia; order Artiodactyla; family Monodontidae; genus Delphinapterus; species Delphinapterus leucas. Next base: position 114,147,033 of record NC_143150.1, read on the forward strand.
TTTCTTCAGTTTTTTGGAAGAGTTAGTTAGAGAAGTATTATTGGTGTTTGTTAATTCTTTGGTAGAGTTCACCAGAGAAGCAGTCTGGTCCTGGCTTTTGTTTGTTGGGAGGTTTTTGATTACTGATTCAGTCTCTCCTTACGTGTTATTGGTATGTTCACATTTTCTGTTTCTTCATGATTCAGTCTTGGTATGTTTTTAGGAATTTATCCATTTCTTCTATTACAGCTGTCTTTATTGTAGGTTTGTAGTTAGATGTGAAATTGTGAATTCCGAGGCCTCCACCAACATCCTTCCTTCTCTTTCAAGATTGATTGTTTTTAGCTCATCTAGGTCTCTTACATTTCCTTGTGAATTTCAAGATCAACTTGACAATTTCTGCAAAACAACAAAAATGACAGTTGGACTTTTGATTGATAGGTATTGAATCTATAGGTCAATTTGGGGAGTATTGCCATCTGCACAATATCAAGTTTTCCATACCATGAAATTGATAAGCCTTTTTAAGCCATAGTTCTAAGGGGTGCTGCTGAACTATTTATTTAGGCCTCCAGAATCTTGACTATCATCACAAATTGGGGTCCTTTTCTTTTCCATACCTGTTGCTGCAAATGTAGGGTTTAATAACGTAGTGGCTGCTTAAGCGACGGGGAACATAAAATCTAAAATTAACTCTGAGATATTGGTGTTGGGAATGCAAAATAGTATGATCACTATGGAGGGGAACTTGGCAACACCTATACAAATTTACAAAATACCGTGGGAGATTCCCCACACACACACCAGAGGGCTAGGCCAGCAAGCTTGCTTTCTGTCTCCCTCTTCCTTTAACTGAGGAAGTAGTTTTTGAGAGTCCCAATATTATGAAGAAGTATGTATGTTATCTTTCAGTTCCAACTGCCACGTCACACGAGCCTACAGCCTTGTCTCCTATCCTCCAGAAGGCATTAAAAGCCAATTTGCTGAGTTACAAAGATCGGCGTTCATCCCATCTTCATCCAGAGCCCCTTCAGCCTCAGTTCAGGTACTTAGACTCTGGTTTTCACTTTTCTTTTGGATTTTTCCCCTTGAGAATTTCCCCTGATTTCTTTCTTACAAGCTCAACTATCCATTTAAAAAGATATCACCTCCCCCTTTCTCGACGTTTCTAAGTACTTTATTTATATAGTAGGATGATTGTATTGGATCGCAGATATAAGTACAATAAATACGTAAATAAATCTGGCTGACAGACTATCCTCCCTGAGTTACCTTTTACCTCCTGTGTTTTCCGTATACAAATCATTTTTCCACCACACTAAATTGTAATGAAGAAGACCTCTTGCCTAACAAGGAGGTCACTGAATTGGTCACTAACCCCACCCACGGGAACCTTGATTGGCTGCTTAAGGGGTGTTCTTCCCACCCATAATTATATATTGTAGTTACCAGACAAGCCAGATGGCCCCCTGGGGAACATCCCCTCCCCGGCAGAGGAAACAGATAACCAAAATTTCTCCCAGGCTCTCCTACAAATGATCAGGAATGGCTCAGCTAGAGGCCAACGTTCAGAAGCTGATAGAAGCAGCAGTAGAGACTTTTCCCCATGAGCTGCATTGGCCCTAGGTTGAAAGGTTGAATTGCGTATTCAGAAAAAAGGACAGCACTTGAAGTCCTTTGTTGAATGCTCTGTACAGACTTTAGAAAGGCATAATGTATTAAACCCTGAAGCTCCACTTAAGAAACCCAGCACTTAGGAAATATTTAAACGGCAATTACCCTAGATCTCTAGTAATAGGCAAATATACCCCACAGCTCCTAGGAGAAAACGTGGCTACTTTGTGCTTTTGTGATGTAGATTTTCTACCCCATCTTCTCTAGGACCTAAGATCTATTCTTTGAAATGCAAAGGAGGTGTTTTGAAATTTGGCGAAGATTTTGAAAAATCTTAGGTGTTTTCTCCACATTTAGTAAGGGGGTAAACTTATTATTCCAACTTCCAGAAACACAGTTTGGATCCAACCGTTCTTTTATAAACAAGTGAGTTTTGTATTACTGTACCTGAGTCATGGCTAAAATTTTAGAATGACAGCTATAAGGTCTGTGTTTGCACCTGTCTGTGTGTTTCTGTATGTCTGTTGTAGGTGTGTGATATTTGTCTACCTTCTGACGGTACTGCCAAAATTAATTTGTAAAAGAGCTCTGTTTAAAAGGGGAAGAACATAAGCGCTTACTTGAATTAAGTTTTCTTAAGCTCTCAGAAATACAGAAACTAACCCAAATGTTTTTCAAGTTAATGCCTTAAGTTTGTTGGTTTAATCAAAATAGGTAGGTCTTCAGAATTATCAGCATTAAATATAGTTTTTTCCTCCTAAGTTTACTAGTCGTAAGGTCGTGTTTTATCTGCTACAAACTTTGTCAACAAGAGAAATATAGCTTAAGATGACGGCTAGCTAGCTAGCTAATGTCTTGTGAAATTTTATTGAGTAATCTAAACATAATTGTTAGGAGCAAGTGATTTATTAGATACATGTAGGTTACAGTATATCTAGTTTAAAAGTTTCCCAAATCTTTTCAGTAACTTCCAGTTTTGCTGAGTTAATTGATGGAAATTCACTGAATATCTAGATCATTTCCAAATAAGGTAAAATATTGAACATTAATTACTGAACACAGGTTTACCTGTTTTGGTTTCTTGTTACAGAGGAAGTAAAGACACTGGTCTGTTCTTGTGCCAGATTGAAAAATTGTACTGTATAAAAGGTAGATGTTGCTAAAAATTATGAAATGTATTCATAAATTTCCCAATCTAAAGAATGCTGGTGTAACAGTTCACGATGGCTTACTACTTAGTTTTCACGAGAAATTAAGGTCTCTAAGAATTCTAGTTAATATGTAATTAAAACTACTCGAAATAATAAGGGAAACAACTTTATATACAAGGAAAGTAGTATTGTTTGGGGCTAAGCAAAGGTACAAGTTATGGAGATGCATTTTTGTTAAGGGAAATGAAAATAACTTTGTCCTCAAGTAAAGCTGGTTGTTTCAGAATGGGAAAGAGGAGACTAAAGGACAAACTCAGTGGATGTGGGCACTTGTGAGGAAAGAATTTTACCTTGTGTAGTCAAGCTGGATAAAATTGAATTGTTATCATAAGGCTTTTAAAAATAAGTTTTAATATCAACAGTATACTTATATAAAACTAAAACTTAATTTTCTTCCATCTAGTAAATGGAAAAAGTTCTCTTAAACTTTTGGTGTGCTCTTGATAAAGAGATTGTGAGGGTTTTGCTCTGCCTAGAAAGCAAAGATTTTGTGTCTTACCGAACTAGTTTCCTGTGCTCCCTGTTGTCTTAATCAGGTCTTTGATTGATTACTGAAGAAAACCGAATCTTCTTAATATTAAATGAGCTAAGTTTTGCCCACAACTATGTAACCTTCTATATTTGCCTTTAAAATGTTTTGTTACTTTAAGTAGATGAAGTGTTTTTTCATAATGATCTGTGATCCTATTTAGTCAAGTGTCCAGAAACTTTTGATATGTTTGATAGTCAAGTGTCCAGAAACTTTTGATATGTTTGACAAACTTTCAAAATCAAGTTCTACATTCAATCTTCTTGAGCTGGAAGTAACTTTGGGACCTGCCAGAGGGCCCTTGGAATCCCTCAAAAGATTTGTTCTCTCTACTTGTGAAAGAGAGATACTAATTCGGCTTAATTGAGGTGTTAATTACATGGGAAGCATTGTCAAGTATATGAAGTGACACTAAGCCTTCTTTATGTTGCATTTGTCCGGAATTTGTGTGAAGTTCCTGAAATCTGGTAATGCTATTGCTTGTAATTCTAGTTATCATCTTAAAATGTATGTCACAGAAATAACCAAATTTCCTTGTCAATCTCTCATATCTTTAACCACGGCCATTTTAAAGTCCTTTGTCATTTACAGACAGCTGTTGTTTTACTCTGATGCTTTTGCAGAAGTGTTTGTTTCATCCTCAGAGAGATTCATGGAAGTGACTCTGATAAGTCAAGAATTAATTATGTGGGACTGATGAGGAAGATTATATAATTTTATGCCTTTTTCTTTAAAAAAAAAAACATGGTTATGTTTTCTCTGTCCAGACCTAAGGAACTCTCTTCTGTTAAGCCATCTATGACTTACAGCTATTGGGTAGAGTATACCTTTGTGAACAAAGATGAAACAATTACAGTTTTCTCCCTACCTCATCCCTCCAGAATTTTCCTGGCAATACTGTTATTTGCATAAGTTCACTACGGTTACATTACCAAGGCTTTGACTGGCAGGTCATATTTGAGAATAATGTGCATAGACTCAGATATGACCCGAGACCTTTAAGGAAGTAAGGGTGACTTTATGCAGCCCATAAAGCCCCCTGTAAAACAGGGTTCCTAGCAGCCTAACCAGGTGAGTAAGGAAGGACACTTCCGGCAGATGCAGGAACCTCAGGATATTTGGGGCACCCTGGAGGAGAAAAACTGTTTCAGTAGAAACTATAATACACACTTGTGGTTATCAGATTCTGTTAACCACATTCTGAGATTTTGTTATATACACGGAAACTGGACTGGATCCTGAGTTTTTCTCGTTTCCTCCAGTATCTGACTACACCTCTCCAAACTAACATTTCCAATTTTCTCCTCCTCTTTTGACTTGGAATCACTGAGAACAAAAGCTGCCCTTTCCCACAAAAGCCTGCAAACTGAACGTGAACAACTTGATGTAAACTTCAGAGAAATCACCATGACAGCTCATTTACACAATCTTTGTGCCTGCCGCTGCGTGGGCCACTCAGGACACCCGCCAACATCGTCAGAAACATTCAAGCTGCAGAAGGCGCTTCAACCCCAACCTCTAGATATCTTCTCTTGTCGACTGCCTGCCCTTAGGACTCGGTCTGCGTTTTCAGTGTGCTCCAGCTATTAACCTTTGTTTGTTTTTCTTTCGTTTCCATAGAAATGCCTTCCTTAGTAAATACCTGATCGCTCATACCATTTAGGCCTAACTAACTAACTTTAGGAGCCCACCTAAATCACCGCCTCCTAAAACGAGATGCACTGTTTAACTGAACGGACCTTTGCTCAAGATTAAGAGACTGGTTCAGTGAGATCTGGAGCAATCGATCAACTGAGCTTCTGGGCTATGACTGTGAAACTTCTTGGGGAAGTTTCAAAGGCAGGGCTGAAAGGGAGTAGAATCGGTCACCCTAAAATACGCCTCTTCTGCATAAGGATTATTTTAGGCTGTTTTTTAAAGAAAAGGAACCGCAGACACAGGAAAAGCTTTGAAAACCAAGTAGAAGTTACCCTTTTGTAAATAAGAAACTTACATTTACGAGGGAAAGCTTCATTTATTTGTAAGGGTGTCTCCTCTGTACCCGGAAGAGGAGGATGACTCAAGCTCTAACCAGTAGAGCTGTGCGGCAACTTAAATCTCCGTTACAACTGGGGAAAAAAAGGCAGAGAAGAAAATTAGATCTACGGAACCATTTCAATTAGGTAAAAATAGGCTTAGAAAAAAGTGTGGATAGACCTATGACAAAATGTTAACAGTGTTTGCCCTTTTGTGGCTGGTAGGATTATGGATAGTTTTCCTTTTTTGTACTCTTTTTTTAGTTACTATAAATTTATTTTGTGATCAGAAAATACCTAATAAACTAACTATTTTTTAACCCAAGGGCATCCACGCCTTTCCCTCTCTTACACACTACGGGAATACGAAACATTTCATTTTGATCTGACCCTTGATTCTGACTCTTTTGCCAAAATGCTGCAGAGTTATTATGACTGACAGACATGAGAATCGTTTACAGAGCTTTATCATTTTTAGGCTGCCCAACTGGTTAGCAACACTTCAACGGTACTTCAGTCTTCTGGCAAATGTCACCACTGCACAGCACAGTGGGATCCCATCAACTCTACTCACTTGAAAGCACCTGACCAAAATGAAAAAGTCTTATTAATAAAAAGCGACGACTGATTGATATACTGCAAAAGCAAATCACGTTGATCCCAAATCTTTCTTACAGTGTTAATTCACTGACCATTCCCTAGTGTCACTATTATTCCCAGGGAAAATGTGGTCCCTGAGTTGCAATAGCTTCTTTTTAGAAGGCGCTGCACCTCACATTACCAGATCTATGCAGAAGTGGTATATTTAATGCTCTCTAATGCCCTGAGCTCCTTATTGGAAATCTGGAACCATATATCCCACTGACAACTGTATTATCACAAATTCTGGAAAGAAAATGCTTTTCAAGATATTTCAAGCAGTCTTTCTAGCTGAAAACCCAGTGAAAGTTGAGAGATTTTTTTGAAGACCTCGTCATCATTTTCTTTCCTTCTTTCAAGGTAGCAGAATTTTCAGACTATCACCGTTACATTTTCAAAAGGTTTCATTTCAAGCTGTTTTAGGTTTGCAGCAGTCTTACAAAAGCATTGCAGGGCTCCCCTTGGTTGAATATGCAAATCGTGGTTCACTTTAGATATTCAGACTCAACAGTGGGCTTCAATATGCTACTTAGGGGTGGAAAATGCATGTGTATTATTTTGTTTTACTTTTGGCCCAGGCAGGTGTGAATGGGGGAGTCAGGTGGCATGGCCACGAATAGGGCAGTTTCATTTTGTTTTGGATTCTTAAACAAAGCTATTTATTTGGAACATAAGCTTGAACCAACCACGTCTCTAGGGAAGTCCTACAAAAAATGAATTCATTTTGAATCCAAACCTCAAGGACAAAAATTCATGAAATTGAAAAACTGAATCTTGCCTTCAGCCCCTTAGGAAACCTCAGTAAGAAATGTAAAAGGGAAACAATGGACCTTCTCCACGACTGAGCAGGATAATATGCCTTTCCTCTTTGGATGATCTGAATTAGAGGAATGGCACCTTGCAGCTGATTGGCTCACTTTGTAATCCCAAAACTTGGTTTCCTGTTGAGTTTACATAAATTGAATAAGTTCCGTGAAAAATGGTCTCTGTGACGACTGGTCATAACTGCACTGTGTTTGCGTGACAATGTTTCGCTCGCCATTTTATCACCTGTGGCTAGCACAAGACCTGGCACAGAGAAGGCCTTCAGTAAATACTTGTGAAGTAAAGGAAACTCTAGTTGCCTTAGATTAAAACAGAAGTTAGCCTGAAGGCACCAAAATGGAGATAATCAGAACTGCACTGACACAAAGCATGAGTAAGAATCACAAAGGAAACCAATTCTAACATTCTAGCGAAAAGTCATCCCCTGAAATTGGAAAAGTACTACCACCAATGGCACCAGCTGCAGGTAAACCAGTTAGCTTTGTTTTAGTTCCCTCATTTGAAAAATGAGGATGTTCTACGTCTACAGTGTTCTGAGTTTCTTCTAAACCTCTCGGCCTTCCCTGTGTCCCAAAACTTATTTGAGACAACTGAAGTGATCTTTTGGTCAGTTGCCTGTCCTAGGATCAAGCTACTGCTGTCTTTTCTGAAGAGCACTTCTGTGTTCTCTTTAACTGTCCTTCACATACAAGACTCTCGACTCCTCCTAAGTAGGTTATGATGCAAACCTCAAGTTGGCTGCACACTTTTTTTTTTTTTTTTTTTTTTTTTTGCCTTTTCTGCCCTTGTCTTCGTCTCTCTTCCATAGCAGTGAAGCGTACTTGCGAGGCTGCTTCCCAAGACTGAGACCAAAGTCTGTGGTGATGCGTGGAATAAAGCCTCGGAGAATTTTAGTTCAGATCATTGACCTCACCAACCTGGTGTTTTAACAACTCACAAACCTTGGGCTATCTCAATCAGTAGCTTAAGCGCATCAACTCTAACACAGCCTCAAAGGTGATGACTACATCCTTTCAAACCCCAAGATCTACGCAGGAAAACACTTAGAAATCTCATAGAACAGACTAGTGGCCTTTCAAGCTAAACTTAGAGTCTGTCATTTGTGACTAATCTAGGGCCTGACCTACAGGTACATCAGATACATTTAGCACCCTCCAGAGAGAAATAATTAGTAGCAGTCACCTCCGGGTTTTGTTTCCTTATCTGTGACTTTTTCCCTTTCTCCTTTGCTTTTTCATAACTTTATCTTTTCCTCGCATACAAATTTAGATACTGCATGAAAGGACTCTCTGACGACAACCGTTAAGAAATCCAGGAGTGGAATAGAGTACAGCATACGGAAATGTATTTTATATGGTAAGAAATTATGTGTGTTGCCAAAACTAATGGTTGTATTTGTTCAGAGATACGATGACACAGGATGACTGTAGCAGAAAGCGGAGACAAGATGAGTGGAATCAAAGACCAGTTAATCAGCATGCTTCTGGAATGGGATCTACCAAATAATTTACTTTCCTGGTCAACAGTAATTAAATTTGTAGATTCTTAAAAGAATTCTTGTTATTTATTTGATCCTCACAGCTACTCGGGAAGGCAAACCAAGAGTTAAGTATTATCCCAGTATCACAAATGACAAGACTAAGGCCGAGAGAGACTCAGTTATTTGTCTAAGATGACACAACCAGGAACTGATTTTCAGATCTAACTGAAAATGCCGTAGCCTTTTCAGTATACTGTATAACATCTGATTGATTAGCCAAAAATTAACCTAGACCACCTTTTTAAAACTCCTGTTAAAAATTATTCTAAAGCATTTTCATACACTTGCCTCACGAAACAAGGTATGCTAAACGTAGTAAATCATTTTGATAATGTAAATACAGAAAAGACTGATTTGATCATGATTTTAAAAACAGCCCAGACACAGAAAACAAACTTACGGTTACCAAAGGGGAAGGGGTCGGGGGGGGGGGGGCAGATAAATTAGGGGTTTGGGATTAACACATACATACTACTATCTATAAAATAGATAACCAACAACAAGGACCTACTTATAGCACAGGGAACTATAGTCAATATTTTGTAATAAACGCAAAGGGAAAAGAATCTGAACAAGATTTTATATATATATATATATATATATATATATATATATATGTATGTATAACTGAATCACTTTGCTGTATACCTGAAACTAACACAACATTGTAAATCAACTTCTACGTCAATAAAATAGCCCAGTTACATTAGATTCATTTTGATATTAATTGCAAGGAACCACGGAATGGAAAAAGGGTGCTGACTTTTCAGTGCAGGTGTACCTCAAAACATCCAAATGTTTGCTTCAACAACCTTTGCACACATTATAAAAATTTAAATCACATTTTAATTACATCAGGAACTCCTGTAACATAGAGATTATTTTTAAACGTGCATAATCTGATTATCCATTTTGAAGGCTGGCACCAACATTGGCAAGACGGTTGTACCTTACTGCTGAAAATTAGTGCCGAAACTTAGTTTTCGTCATCTGGCCTTAACAAAATAGCTATACGCAAAGAAAATACACACATATTCAAATACAGACATATTTTGAAAACAAAACAAACCCCACTAATTGGAGAACTAGGAAGATTCAGGGAAAATGAAAGCAGAGTCAGAATTCTAACTTTAGATGAATATTTGGACCATTAGTCTCGTTCATACCTAAGATCAGTGAATCACATCTAAGTATCACTATTCTCTTTACTAGTTACTTTGATTTCTTGCTAAATGACCTTCCGTAACTACCCTTACTGAATAATGCCTACATACCTTGGGCTGGAATTCAGGGCCATTCAAACACTCATCTCAACAACCTTTGCACCCTTTTCAATCTCTCTCCTCAACCACTATCAGTGATGTGGGAAACCATCTCTCAAGAGTTTAAGAAACAAAGCCATGATTTGTAATATTTGCCAAGAAACAAAGCCATGATTTGTAATATTTGCCAATTTTCATGTTGCTATTGCTCCCACTGTGACCAACTTCAAGCTACCAAAGGTTTTAAAACTGGCTCGAAAGAGTCCTGAATATTGAACAATTGGCTCTACCTACCCTGTAGGAGTTGATCCAGCTCAAGCGCGCCCCTGACTCATCCCATATTCCAATCAGATGAATTTAGTGCAGCTCTATGAATATGCCTTTCTATTCTCTGTAATGATGATATGCCTCCATATATAATGAAGTGAATGAACCCCATTTCTTTTCATGTCAAATTCCTAGCCACTCTTAATTTTCAACCTAAATGCTACTTCCTTCTCAGTTTGCTGATGTTATCTCTACACCTCATTGACCTTAACACATTGACCTCAAGGTTTTTTGTTGTACACATCATAATTACCTAGTCAACAGAGGACAGACCTGTTTCTTTTTGATATCACTGGCAGCTGATAAAGTGCTTTACACATAATGATACTTCTTAGATTCTTGGTTTGGTAGGGGGCTAACTGGGAAGCGGTTCTTCAGTGACATGTAAGGCAATGAATAAATAAGTAGAGTACCATAAGAGTGTATTTGAGGGTGAATTTGAGGCCGCAAATTAAGATTAGTTTAAATATACATTCACTTGAAAACAATCCTCAAAAGTCACACTCATGAAATAAACAGTTTAGTAGTTAATACTATTAGCTTTGCCGTAAGATTGCCTAGGGTTCAAATACTGTCTCTACCACTTACTAGCTGGTGTTATTGGGCAAGTTATCTAACATCTCCAAGCCTCACTTTCCTCGTTTATAAATTGGACATAATAATACCTGTCTCATCAGGTTATTTTGAGTACTCTGTAGAATAATATATGTAAAGTACTTAAAACAGTGCCTGACATATATGAAGCATTCATTACACATTTGTTATTAATAGTAAGAGTAGTAATAACAGTAGTAGAAAATAGTGCCTGTCACCTAAAAATAAATCTCAAAAATTGTAAATAAAATGGAAGAATAAATGAATGTTAAAGGAGATAGGAAAAGGGAGGAAGAGATGACTATTTATAGTACTGACAAACACAGGATTTGCTGCAACCTAGGCCTTAAACTGAGCCAAACACTAACTTTCAAAATCCTAATAGCCCCTCTTCTGTCCCACTTTTTTCTTACCAAATAAGTCAATCGTTCTCCCCATATCCTGCTTCACAGCTCCAGGGTAGTGCCCCACTGTAGAATACCAAAGCCATAATCATGCTTCCACTGTCCACTTGCTAAAAACAAATTTTAAGATGAGCTTGTGGAAACCCCTTCTAAGCCTGCAGCATTCACTTATCTATGGCACACATGGCCCCAACTCACATTAGCCTCAACAGATTCATTAAGTGTCCCCCTCAAATGCTAGACAGATGAACCCTGAAGGACATGGAACTGCTGACATTTCTTTTAAACATATGACATTTTAAAAGGAATCTGGGTTATCCACTTATTCCACGTTGGATAAATACGCTGCCTCCACCGTACATCCTGATGGGTAAGAAGGAAAAGAGTAAGAGGAAAACTCTTTGTTCATAACCAGGAAAGACTAAGAAAATATCCAGGCACTTTTTATCTAAAGAGAGTGCATCTGCCTTTTCGATTCACTTTGGACATTGATGAAAATACTAAAGGAAGAAAGTTACAACTCACCGACCCTTAGCAGAAAGGTGAAAAAGCGCTAAAAAATTCTAGGGCATCTCTTTGTCAATACGTCTAGGAGAAATTGGGGCATGTGAGAGAAACAGTCGGACATTATACTCCAACTTGGGACTTTCACATTTTTCACATCAGTAATTCCCCAGATGAGTATTTTTAATGCCCATCTCAGAGTGGCATCTAATCTCTCACTAAAATTCATAATCTTGACAAAGAGGAAGTGTTTGATTGTATTGAAATCTCTTTCCCTAGAAGTATCAACCACCTGTCTTTTCAAAGAAGTATCAACCAGCTATCTATCATTGGCATGGCCAAACTTGAATTCAGATTGAGCCTGGGCTTTCTCTTTGCTTTGCCTTCCAGAGGAGCCAGCCCACTACATTGCTGCTTCCTTCTTGTGTTCCCGGAGCTCTTTGATCTCTTGATCCTTGTCTGTTGATTACGTGCTTCCACATCTGAATTTTCAAAAGAACACTGAAAACACAATATGCACTGGAGCTTATATGTTGTAGGTACTTTGCTCAGTGAAATGGAGTAAGGTTTCCTTATTATACGAGGAGACTCTGAGATCCTCTGAAATATCGAGAGAACAGTCTGGTAGCCCCTTTTAAGCGCCAAGCTCTCCAGCATTTCCAGTGATTGCCATGGCCATAGGTGGAAGAAAGTTAGAACATCTTATACCATTCCAGTGTTATAATTTCTAGCATATATACTCTTTCCCCATAGAAAAACGTCATCAGCATTTATATGGTGTAAGAACACAGAGCTGAAATTTCTATGCTAGTTGAAGAAAACCACTGAAAAGCTAAACTGCTCTACAGCAATGCGGATATGTTGATTCTCAGTTATTACAGTTCCCCACACAACATCCGTGAATCTCAAAACTTAACGACATTCATATAGGGGTTACGTGGAATTCCCTTGGTGACGATTCACTGAGCTCTATGCTCTTCTACATGCATGTTACAGTACACTGCAATAAAAATCTATTAACATAGTAAAACTAAAAGAAGGAAATTTGAAAAAATTTTATGACTGCTAACAATAGTTTGAATGCTATTATACTCAAACAGTAATATATTAATAAATCCTAGATTAAAATTTTTCTAATTTAAATGGGAAGACATGTCATCTAAAAAAGAAAATTAAGACAATAGGAAAAAGAGTGGGCGGTAATAAAGTGAGGACCAAAAGTTGAGAAATATGGTCTGTTTTACAACTAAAGAAAATAAATTCCATGTAGAAATTTATGAGGAAGAATGATTCCAAAATATAGAATTTTATCACTCACCCAGCCACGTCATTTTACAGATGAGGAAACTGAGGATGGAGAGAAGCCACTCGCTCAAGCTCACCCAGCTGCTCAGCAGCAACGTAGAAACTAGAACCTAAGCCTCCTCAGGCCTCCTCCTTTGCACAGTTGAGAACAATAGGCTCCACATTGCCACGTGACCTTACAACAAAATAATAGATCTGATAACATGGAAGGTTAGGGTGCAGGTAGATGGCTGCTTTGCAGATTGCAAGGCCCCAGCCTCTGGGAATGTTCCAGTAGTGACTTGCCCAAGGTTGCAAGGAGGCATGAGAAGGCTTGGAAAGGCAACTTCAAGCTCCTGCTGAGACTTCAGTGGAAGAAACCGAATCAACTGAACAGGAATAGCAACTCCGAGCATTTGGTTAAGACCAGATCCCGAGGATGAGCTGGCTTCATTTAAATGGCCTGAGAAATCTCCAGATCACTGGCTAGAGTTGAATGCAAAGAATAATTTCAAAGATTACATCCTGGGGGCAAACTTTGTACCTGCCTGTGAATACTGTGTGCTTTTGAATAGGCCAAAGCCCCTTCTCAGAAGGCCCCCTTGGGAGAATTATCGTGCAGGAGAAGGGAATGAAAATAGCTGTAAGCAGTCATTTCCATTTCCTCTGTTCCTTAAGCAATGAGTGACACTAGGAAATTCAAACAGATGCGGTGCTATAGGGAGAGGAGTTAGCAATAAGAGGCTAAGTCACACCAGCACAGGGATTAATTTAGAAGGCAAAGTCAACAGAGATGGGGCGATACATGGGAACAAAGAAAAGTTTGAAAATCCAACCCAATGAAAAGGATGCCATCATTCAGTCAGGAAAGGGCACTGTCTCCAAAATTACATTTTTGTTTTCAGCAAGTAGCAGGAAACCATTGAATCACTCGACCAAAGGTGGGAACTCAGAACAGCCATGAAATGGTAATGGCAGAGAAGAAAACTAAGGCGCAGTGACTGTGAAATGACTCCGAAGTCAATGCCTCCGTTAGCGTATCTGTTTCTCAAGATTTTAAGAGCAGAATCTCAGACCCACTCGTCATCCATTTCGCAGGTCCTGTCAGGCTTTACCACATAAAGAAATCCCAGGCCCTACGAAGAACAGTGTTTCCCTCGTCTCCCCCCCCCCCGCCCCCACCGACAGCCTACATTTGCTGTGAATGTGGGGTTGGGTGTGATGGCTGCCTGCCAGTTTCCTGCTAGGGAACTAATGGCTGCAACTCAGCAACTCCTTTCAAACTGTCAGTGCTCAAGCCATTGGTTTGGGGATCTCTTCTTTTGAAAGCCTGTCACAGTTCAAGGACTGTGGAGATTAAGAGCCCATTTAAGGAGACAGCCATAAAAGTTGAAAATCATGCATTCCTAAGGATGTCACGGCACCTGGTGATGAATGCACAAAATGGTCGTGTGTTTTTGGTCCTTGGTCAGAACCCCTCCAAGCCGGGAGATCGGGGCAGGGATAGGATGTGTAGGTCTGTCTCCCAACCTGGGGTCCTGTGGGAGTAGGCTAAGTGCTGGGCTAGGTCAGAGCCTGGAAGTATTAGTAGTTTTTTAGGTAACTCATGGAAATTCCACAAGTCCTGCCTACTAGTAGGTAACACGATTCATTACACGGAATCATAAACCCTTGACAAGTTGCAGGGTGCGTGTCCTCTAAAAATGTGCCGGTCAAATCAGTGCCCAGGTGCCTGAGCCTTTTCCAGGTCATTCTCCATGGTCACCCCATCCCAGTGTGTCTCCTGAGGTGCTGGGTTACAGAGTGAGGTTTCACTTCTTTTCATCAGCAGAGCAGCCTCCCAAAGAGTGGGAGGAAGCTCAGACAGCAGTTATCATGCCCCTGTAAGTTCTATGACCTAAACAATTTCATATAAACTATGTATCTTGTAATTGGCAAAACGCTACAGCAGTGACATATCTACATGTACATCTATACGCGCATATGGTGTAAATCCATCAGTTGGGGTTCTGTGATCTCAACACTGCAAAATACTGAAATTCATAATAGGGGGCTTCTTCTCCCCAAATTCACCTCTCTTGGACAGACATCCTCTTGAAACAAAATTAAAAGCAATGAACAGACCACCTGGAAGCCATGCCTCATCCTTCCCTTATCACTGTGGCCTTAATCCAAGACATTATCTCACCTGGCCTGTCTCCCAACCTTATGTTCACCCACTGTGAGGTTGCGTCACTCTAGGAACGTTCCTTTTGCATGCTTTTGGCTTTCACTGAGAGTCCCATCTCAAGGCTGCCGGCTTCTCACTTGTCTCTCCAAAGCCTTCCCCACTAATGTGAATATTGAGGTTAGATAGACAAGAGAAGGGGTGACTGAAGATGAGAGCCTGCTATAAAGAGATTTAGTTGATAAGGCCTATGTCAATGAGGCCAAATAGAGCCAGATACCAAAACTCAATTTGTATACATCTAAATAGCTGGGCTACCTGGCAAGGATCTGAAATACCAGTTCCGTCACTTACGTGTCAGTAAGACTGCTCTGGGGAAACTGTACCAACTAAATTCTGATAGTCCTGTGTTAAAATTTTTCCAGTTCCAAAAAGACGTAGTACGTACTGTTCAAGACACTAAATAGGAACGCTTTGTTCTCCTCATCATTTTTCATAAATAAGATGCACATGACAGCCTCTCCCCTTACACTGACTCACCCAGAGAAGTACCCAAATCTGCCTTTCTTTCTAACCCAGTTCCCTCTTCATTATCAGACATTCTTGATCCTTCCCCTTCATAGACATCTCTAAGCCCAGCCACAGCCCAGTCCTTCAGTAGCTGTGCCGTGAAATTTCATCAGAGCCTTTTGAAAAAGCTAGGGGTCAAGGGCTCGGTTGTTATGACTTGGGTAAGCCACTTAATCTCTGAAGCTCAGTTTTCCAATCTGTTAAGGAGGGACCTAGAGTAAATTATCATCCAGGTTCCTTCAAGTTCTGAAAAGAATCCAAAGATGCTAGAATAAAGGAGGGAGGAAAAGGGAGAGAGAGATAATTAGCCTATCTGTCTTTCTTTCGGAGCTGTAAGCCGCCCCACTTTCCACTCTCCCTAAACCTGTCCCTGTCATCAAAAGCCCAGAACCTTCCTATTTCACTAGCAAAACGTACTATCGAGAAAGAATTTATTGTCAGTTATTGGCCTACATTACAGACTCAGAGATCAGAGACGATCTTTGTATTCTCAGTGTCCAGACCCTAGTTGTAATCCTCTCAATTATTCTGAAAGTACTGAATGGGATGCCTCTCCCAGGCATCTTTTAAATTAAAACCTTATCTCTAAATAGAATGAAAGATTTCATCTCCTAATAAAGAAATTATAAGAGAAGTAAGGAATAGAGGTTATTTTTTGCATAGCGTCCTTTCAGTAGCCCTGAAAATTGATTCACTTTTTTTTTTTTTTTGGGTCTAACCATAAAGCAGGTTAGATAGCTAAAAGCAGATCTAGGGGGAGAAACCCATGGGAGAATGTGAGGGCTATCCCTACTTGTATCAGTCAGGTTCCCGGCAGGAAAGAGAAAGGCACACTCAAATGGGGGTGAATTTTACAAAGGTCTATTTCAGGAAGCCCAACAGTGGATAATCGAGTACTCCGAGTACTCCGGGGGATAGCACCGCAGGGAGCCATTACCACTCAAGCCTGAAAAGGCAAGGGCACCAGCCACCTGACAGAAGTTGTTACCTTCAGCGGAGGAAGCCAACCCACAATGACTGGGCAGGGAGGGAGCTCGGGGAATAAAAACCCAGATTCTCATTCTCCTCCTGCCCACCTAGCTCTTACTGGGTCCTCACATTGGCCAAAAGCAACTAGAAGCCAAAGGGTAAGAGAGCCCACAGAGGCAATCCATAAAAATCAGCCTGCTGGGACAGAGCAGGTTGGGAAAAGGGCAGAAAGGAAACCTGCAGTGGCAAGTGGAAAAGATCCAGCCCACGACTCAAACAACTCACTGACAAGCATGCCACCTTCCATGCAAGCTAGAGCAGGAGAAGCCCAGTTCTGACCCCTGTTTCACAAAACCTGGTGTGCATCTCTGGTCTCCACACATCTGCCTCCCTGAGAATAAGAGCAAGAGTCCCCAATGATTTGAATACACACTTCTCCACAGAAGATATCCAAATGACCCAAAGGCACGTGAGAAAATGTTCAACATTATTTGTCACTAGGGAAATGCAAATCAAAAGCACAGGGAGAGATCACAGACATACCCACTAGTATAGCTAAAATCAAAAAAAAAAAAAAAAAAAAAAGTCCCCATGCTTTTTAAATGTTAATTCAGAGTTTAACATTCCTTGTGAAGCCACAAAAAAGGACCTCTACCACAACTGGGCTTGGCCTGAGGTGGAAGATATTGTAGTTTAAAGCCTTGGTATATGTTTAGCATTAAGCAAGTCTCTCCACTCCAAAACTGAGCTGTGTGGGCGTCTGATTCAGTGGTCTTGCCCACAGCCCAACCACACCTCAGTCCACCTGAACGTTTCCAAACTCTTTACCATGACCAAATCTTCGGGGTTTGGGGTCTACAGGCTTCCTTCTGTGAAGACAAAAGAACTTGAGTGTCTTCCCAGATTGGATTCATCTTTTGAAGAGGAAGCATTCTGGTAGAGGACAAGAACTTCCTGTAGCTTCTAGCAAGTGCCTCTTGCTTGAAAGAAACAGCATTTCACCCCAGAGGGCTTTACGAGGGAACACAAACTAGAAAGATCTGTTGGAGCCACAAAAAAGCAGATTCTCTCTCTACCTCTTTTCAACAAAAAGGTCTTATTTTACTTTGGCCAGAAAACATGAATCAGATTGCAGAAAGCAAAGTCCCGTCTTGGCTTTAATGAAGCCCAATTTTAGTGCTGATGAAATACTTGACAGCAGTGTGGGCGTGTCTACTCGTCACTGAAATGAATGCCCCCACCAGAATTCATGGGCCTTTCCAAGAAGCTAATGCAACAAAAAAATTGTTTACTCCCTTTGAAAAATAGGCAAGAACAATCGCAGATTCTATATTAGAAAAAGTAAAATAGTACCCTTTCCTAGATAAACGTATAAACGTTCTTGCTTGGGAGCAAACTGTCAAAAGACTATAGGTTTCAAAAGAAGGGATGGGCTTAAGACAAGCCAGAATGATGTCAAATTTCGTGGAGTCCAGATGGTCTGTCAGACTTGTCTTCGGCTGCTTGGTTTGTGGTGATTTTTTTTTTCCTGAGAGCTAAATAGACGTGGGTGACAGAAACATAGCAAGCAAGCCCGGGAATCCATCTGAATCACTGTAGTGAATATATTTCAGAATGTGTGCCCACCGAGAGCTTCACTTCTTTAACAATTCTCCTTCCCCTGAGAGGTGAGACTCTGAAGCCATGTCAGCGCTCTGCTCTCACCACTCATTGACCCCAGCTGATTGGACCAAAAGTGGGTATTTGACTCAGGGATACCAATTCAGAGTCTAGACTGGCAGGAAAAATGTCTTTCACCATTTGGTATTGGGACACAGAAAGGTCCAGACAGCTAACTGTAGGCAGTCATTTTGTAAGCTGATGTAAACTCAACTGAAGGCCACCATTTAAAGGCAGCTCAGATGTGCCATATATAAACATAGCAGAAGAACCAGCCTGAAGAGTAAGAGAAACATGAAGCCAATAACAGAGATTAGCAGATATAAAAGACTGTGTGATCCCAAAGAGAGAAATGAGTACAGATAGGAGGGGTCTGCCTTCACTTATATGTTGACTTCCCAGGTACTGTTTCCAGTCCCTAATGAGGCGCACGCCTTGCCCTTAGCATCTCACACACACCCTTGTATTCCTCCAGGAAATGTCCCCTTTCAGTTTAAACCACTTTGGATCTTCCCATCACAATCACCTGTGGACATAATTAACTCTGGAAAACCTGAATCAGGCATCTCAGGGCTTTAGCTTCCAGAAGCAATACCATGCAGGCACAGAGAGGCCTACAAAACCGTTGAGCCCGGTTCTCTAATAACAAAACGAAATCCATCAAAGGGACTCTTTCTGCGCAATCACAGGAGACAAGAGGACTGGCAGCTGTCCCGCAGAAGATGGAGTTACATGAGGCAGCTGTTAATGCCCTGGCACTGGAGGCGGGGGTTTGGGGGAGGGTACATATCAGGGGCAGGGCTTCTTCACGGGACTTGCTTCATTACTCTGTTCTTTGGCAAGGCTTTACACTTAGCAGAACTCTAAGAGTTGCGTTTACATTTTGCTGTCACCTCTACCATTGCCTGTTTTATGTATCAGCCTGCTCTTCCTCTTGACCACACCAAGCTTATGACGCACTGACCCTATCAAATCACGCTTGTTTAATTCAGCAAGGATAAAAACGTTAAAGTTAATTTTTAAAGCAGTGCCTTATAAAATATGTAACATGTTCTACAAAATGACACGATGTACTTCCATTTTTTAAGGCCCTTGCTTGTTGACTGTTCATGTAGTATCTCCAGATAATGACTAAGTTTGGGGTTATGTGCTATCGAGGCTCTCACATATTATATTCTACTTTAGTCAGCCCTACAGCAACCCTGTGAGTTTACCAGGTCAGACATCAGTAAATTCACTGTAAATGGAAAAAGGGAGGCTCAGTGAGTGAAGTGCAGCTACCCAAGGTTTTACAGCTAATATACATGAACAAGTCAGGACACAGATTCAGAAGTTCTAACTCTAAAGCCTATATTCTTTCCCCTACAGAGGAGTGTTGAATTTTACAGAATGTCCGAAGTACAGCCTTTATTGTGGGAACCTATTTAACATGGGTTCTCACTACAGTGTTTCCAGGTAGTAAAATGTGAGTGTACTCCACGAGAGTTAAGACTGTCTGACCCGTTCATGGTGGCACCCCAGCACCCAGGACAGGATGAGGTACATAACGTGACTTGGACTGGTCTTCCTATAAGCAAAGCCTGAGATAAGGATCCATGTGGAAATGGGTCATTAGGAAGTGTTCCCAGGAAATCCATAGGGGACTAGAGAAACAGGACTAAGAAGGGAAGGAGACCAAGCAAGGAAAAGACACTGACTCCCAAGGATGGTAACTGGCTCAATCCTGCAAGAGATACTGTGGAGACAGTCTAACTTCAGAGTGGTCCCTGGTAGAGGGCATGATGACTGGAATATTTATGCCTTCTCGTCTATCAATTATTGCTTAAGGGATGCCCACAAGGGGCTGTAAATTCCCAGGCCCTTTTGGTTCTTCAGGCAAAGTGGGTTCTGAGAGCTTGAGGGCAACCCTTTGACAAATAGACACAGATGCTGGCTGCTGGGAGTAAAACCACACTGGGAGTCCTGTGCACAAAAATTATAAAGAGATCCATGGGAGCACGGACAGGGCACTGGCAGCATCCGGCACAGTGCTCAATAAGTATTTCTTTTTTTAATATAT
This sequence comes from Delphinapterus leucas, assembly GCF_059928025.1. Taxonomy (NCBI): domain Eukaryota; kingdom Metazoa; phylum Chordata; class Mammalia; order Artiodactyla; family Monodontidae; genus Delphinapterus; species Delphinapterus leucas. The sequence continues at coordinate 114,167,184 of NC_143150.1, forward strand.
ATTTTATTATATTTATTCATTTTCTTAACAGCTTTATTGGAGCATAATTGCTTTACAATGGTGTGTTAGTTTCTGCTGTAAAACAAAGTGAATCAGCTGTATGTATACATATATCCCCATATCCCTTCTCTCTTGCGTCTCCCTCCCACCCTCCCTATCCCACCCCTCTAGGCGGTCATGGAAAGAAGGAAGGGCAGAGAAGGGCAGAATACTGTGTTCCATGTGCTTACTAATATTATACAAGCCAAATATCCTGGCAACATTTGCAGATAGATACGCTTTTCTCCATTTTACCCATAAGGGAACTGAAGCTCAGAATGGTTCAGTAGTTTGCCTGAGGTTATACAACTGATAATAGTACAGCCAAAACTCAGGCAGGTCCCTCTAGCTTTACAGCCTCTGCACTTTCCACTACTCCACTGTCTCACTGAGCTGTCGTTCCATGCCGCCTGGCCTCCCTTTTCAACTCACCAAGAGTGACCTGAGCTCTCTCTCATAGGTCACGATTTGGATCACTTTGCAGCATCCACATTCCTGAGCCCCGCGCACATTTCGTCTCTTATGCCCTTAGATCTTGCCCATTTGAAACACAATCAGGAAAAAAAAAAAGTTGGACATACAGACAATCCGATAAAAACTGTTAACCCATTCCCTGTGCAAAAACGACGAAAGATGCCAAAGCCTAATGAAGAGTCCAGTCTCCTGAAATCTCCTGGCATTTTCAGCAGACTGCAGTTTTCTGAGAATGTCTGTGTTTTCCAGAGCATGTCTGCTCAGAATGTATGAGCCAAAACCTCCTAGGGATTTTCCATCACTTGTTTATACTGTGCCTGGATCTACCCGAATGAGCTTATTATAAATAAGGTAGAGTGATGGGATTTTTTTTCATGAATTGAGACTGAAAATTGGTTTTAAATGTTGTTTTCTGCTTTAAACTAACAATAAATGGCATTTAGACTGATTGCACTATTAGTAGGTACAGAGTGCTGAGTTTTTAAGGGATTATAACCTGGTTTAATATAATTATGAAACCAAATCACAATCAGAGGGGTTTGGTAGGAGGTTACAAGAAGCAGCCATTTCCTTTTTTCTGTATAATACTCAAGCCTATCCCATTAAACGTTCAATTCCCTTTCAAAAGAAGAGAAAAGAAGATAGAATTGCAAATTTTCCCAGAGCTTAGTGCTCTAGTTAAGGCATTAACTAGCCTCTGCTTTCCTCCAGGATCCTTCTGTCTATGATGTTTTCTCCACCAGTCTCTATCACATTCATCCAATTTGTCTCAGGAGACATCCTAGCCACTTTCTTAATTTTAATTCTATAACAGGACTGGTTCTAAGGCTGACAGGGGTGGACCGGGTCTACTAAGGATCTGCCCTAGGGCAAAACTGTGAAAGCAGATTGAATTTCATTTGTACCTTCCTTTCTTGTGGCCCCTTAACTTTTCAGTGTCCTCGTCTTTCCCCACCAAGTTTCCCAGAGTGCTCACACCCTACAACACTGATGATCGATAATCACTTAAGTTCGGAAACTCTCTCAGAGGCACTGCCTTTTACAGCAGCAGCAACAACAACAAAACAGACCAAAACACCTCACAATGCTTCACCTCAAAGGAGATCAGATAGTGTGGCGATCTCATGAGGCCATTTGTCAGGATGAAGCTTCTCGAAGTAGTGCACATAGGCTGTGCTCTAGTTCATTGATGTGGGTACGGAAGCAAAGAAAATGCCTGCTCTCATATCAACTTTGACTAAGAAATTTAACCACACTCGCACATCCTCTGACTTACGTAAAGTGAAATTTGCTCCTCCGCAAAATGAAAAAATACAACCCTAGCACATCTGTCTCTTTTAATCATCCCTGTAGAATCAAAATAACCTCAACTTTTTCCTAGCTGGCACAAAGCTGACCACAGAAACCTAAGTAAGTCCCACGGAGCCTAGCTCAGTTCAGAAAAATCAGCCAGCCAACCCGTACATTAATAAGCAGTAATAAACAGATGTTGTTTTAAGTCACTAAGTTTGGAGTAGTTTATTACGCAGCAGTAGCTAACTGGTAATGGGGCTTGTTCTTCATCATAAATAAGCTAACATTATGCAAAGCTTATGCAAAAAAAGAAGTCCCCCGGAAGAAAGATACAAAGACATAGTCCCATACTATACGTAACTAAGTAGAACTACACACACACACACACACACACACACACACACACACACACACACACACAATCTGGTGCAGTGTGTTCCTTTATTATTTGATTTATCAAACATGAAAAGCATAAGTTTGGACACTGCCCATGATTTATGAAAAGTCAGCTTTTAAATTAATATTTTCTGCTTTATGGAGATTGCAAAACAGCCTACTTCAGCTCCCGCCATCTTTGCATTTTACCATTATGAAAACATTCTCTCATCTTTGACATCCTTGACTCATGTGACCCAGGGACATTTTTCTGATTTTTTTTTTTTTTTAACTACCTATCAGTTACTCTGGGCAATAAAAAGAAGGTCAAAGTGGCAGAGCTGAGTTTACCCTAAAACTGTACATTCTATGAGTTAGGCCCAAAGCAAAGCCCTTCCCCTATAGCAGATGCCTAAAATTATGCATGTGTGTGCCCTTAACCACTCCGTGCTAGTATAGATGTCCATTCCTGATTGCTAGGCCATTTTCCTAGAAATTACCTGAGCGTGGCTTAGAGGCCTATCCATATGTTATAGAAAATTGGCAATTACCCATATCAGCTGTACTGGAGACTATGAATTTTCCAAACAATAATGTTTTTCTAGAAATAGTGTATGCATCCCATTTTTTTCCAATGGATCAGGCCTCACCTCTTATCAATGGGAGCCTGATTTTTGAAAATACTTCCTGGAATAGCATCTGAAAGTTTTCAGAGTGCTTCCACATCTTATTTCATCTTCATAACAATCATAAGACAGAGGGAACTAAGAATGAGAAATTTAATTGGCCTGCTCAGGCTCACACTAGACAGTTAAATGGAAAGACTCATTTCACCACAAATTCCTATTTATTTTTCAAGGCCAAATTTACACGTCACCGCTCTTTGAAGCCTCCCAGACTCCACAGGCAGAGATAGGGGCTGTATTCTCCGTGATCCTATAGCTCTTCGTGATATTACTGTGTGTTCTGGTTATTGGTAATGGTGCCCTGGCTAGCTAGAAGGTGGTTTTCCAAGGCTCAGGAAAACCATGTCTTGTTCATTTTATTCTCAGTGCTTAGCAAGGAGCTCTATACATGTTTAGTAGATAGCTTAATTAATTCACAGATGAGTACTGTTTTAACACTGACTATATAAAGTATCCTCTGGCAGCAGTATATGGAAGCAGAAAAACAAGGTGCCTAGAAGGGAAACAGAATTCAGGTTGAATCCCACTTCTGACACTTATTAACTGAGTCACCTTGTATAGGCCACTTTACCTGAGCCTCCACTTCCTTACCTGCCAAGGATTTCTTCTACAACCACATGGTTAAGGCTAGTTTCCAACAGTTTGATGACACTATAGTCAGGGAATATCAAAAAATGAATGGGAAAGAGAAGCAAGTAAAGTGGTGGAAAGAGACCACTTTCTCTAGTTTCATCATGTAACAAGAACTACAGTAATTCAGAGACCCTGTAATTACATTTCTAACTTTAATCATTCAGGGTCTAACTCCTGCAATGAACGAAACGCTAAGACTCTGGGCATGTAGTTAAATGAAAACACAATCACTTTAGTCTGCATATAACATAGCAGTTGTCTGGGGGGAAGAGGGAAGATACTTCTGAACATCCCATGGTTTGTTACTACTAGAAATTCAATGGAGAAGACAATTTTTCCCAATAACAATACCTGCTCAAACTTGATTCCTAGTTTTCAGCTTTGGTGGTGGCGGTGATCTTGCAAAATATACAGCATTTCCCACGTCTGAGATACTTGTATACGACCTAGGTCCCCATCCACCTAGCCTTCCACCACACGCACATCTAGCACTTGATAACCACAGATCTAGACACACTCGTTTTAGCTCCAACCCAAGATAGCTCAGAGGGACGCTCCCTTTCTTGTGCTCAGAAAGGATGGATGCTGACTGCGAGCTAGGCAGAATGGGAACCTGAGCAAAGAACCCGCTCCTGCACGTCAAGCAAGATATTAAAGAGTTTCAATATGACTGTCATTTCCTCTACTGGCAGGGAGCGATAAATGAAACATACGTTCCTATTATCTGCCCACCCTTCAGAGTGATGGATTACCTGAATAGAAAGGGATATTGCTCCTGGGCTCTAGAGAATTACAGATATCTCTTCATGAATGTTAATATCAGATGGTGGGGCAGAATTGCCACAGCAGAGGCAAGAACTATCTGGTAATTCATTCTTCCTTTATTCTCTGTTTAAAAAAAATAAATAAGCAATGTCCTTTGCCTTCTTCCATTTCCCATATATTTTTTCCTTTAGGGCGTAAGTAATAACATCATCATTCTTGCATTAATGGCAGTAGTGGTCATAATTTGAGGCTTAAAAGCAGGATGATGTGTTTTGAAGAGAGCTTCCGGGAGTCTGCTACAAAGGAATATTGGTAGTGTTTCGCCAGCCAGAAGGTTGACCTCATCTGTCATGGTGGAAGAGTTTAATACGTAAAAGAGTGCAAATAAAGCATATGGTACTTATACAAATAACAAGACTCTGATCAGCTAAAATGCTCTGGGAGTTGAGTGTTTGCAGAAAACAATTAAAAATTTACCCGAAAACCCACTTTGTTTCACCATTTGCAGTTCAAACTTTTAAAACTGGTTCTTTTCCTTTTTCACCTTAGTAAACCTGAGTTAGTCCTTATCAACGGAAGGCTGTATAGTGTCCTAAAGTCCTCATTGCAAAGGTGACTATACTTCAGATGGAGATGGAGAGGCGAAAAAGCATGTGAACAGTCAGCCTTAATGGATCTGACCCAGGACCATTCCCTAGAAGTTGTTTTATTAACTAAATCCCTGATGTCAATTGGTTTGATGGCCACTGGCCTCTTTATCTTCTAAGTCTAGGCCAAAGCAATTCCCAGCATTTGGGTTCACTAAGTCAGGGTTTATGGAAGGAGGCGGCAGTAACACTGCTTCGTGACAAAGACTGTTAGTGTTACTTTAGAGCTCAACCTTTTAAAAAAATTAAAAGAGATTTTTAAAGGGAGATATAGAGTTGTTTTTAAGATAGGGACACTTAGCACATCTGAATGCCTTCCGCCCACCTCGCCCCACCCCAATTTCAGTCATCAAAGCACTAAACACTGGCTGCTTTTTCACTGGGCAAAATACTGCTATAAATGTCAGACTCTGCAGGGATCATTAAGACTACAGAGCAAAAGTCCACAAAAACATATTTTGTCAGAAAATAATCCTAAACCGTTTCGGTCCAACTTGATTTATAAGAGAAATGAACATATTCTAAAAAGTGAATGTGGGGATTTTTTTTTTCTTGACCCCAAAGGAGTAGCATTTATTTGCTATAAACGAAAATTCCCAAGATTTGTTGCACGCAATTCAGCCTGAGAACAACCTGCTGTGGAGTCACCTAAAATCCCTGCTCAGGGAGTATCAGGGATGCCCTCAACAGCTGAGCTGGAAGAATACTCAGGAAGGGGAAAATAAAAACAATAGGAGTGCATTCCCTACCGTATTATCAACTTTAGACTCCTTCATGCGAAAGATCAAATCGTGACTTTGTAAATGTTTTGCCTTTCCGATTTCACCTCTGAGACTATGAGAGAGAATATACTTTTGTTATTTGAAACAGTCAGTAACTTTTTCAACTTTCCAGATACAAAGGGCCAAACCAATGTGACACCGTAGATGTCCTATGGATGCCCTCATGAGAAGCCAGAGATGGAAAATAGATGGAAAACTGTGTTAGCAGTGGAGAGATGGAAAGAAATGCAGGCACACACACACCCTGAATCCAATCTATACTGATAGATGAACCACTATTTCAATAATCATTCACTGGCTGTCTTCAAAAATTGGAAGCTACTGTTTCCATGATGAAAGATCTAATTCATAATAACAGTTCACCACATTAAAAATGAAAAAGTACAGGTCTAGTGCATCAGCCTAGATTAAGCGTTAGTTAGTAAATGTTCAGACTTAGATAAATCACCTCTCCTGGAACTGAAGAAAAGATTCTTTAATATCTGTCTGGTCAAGATCAAATTTGAGTTGCTTATCTTATTGCATATGCAAAGCTAACTAGCACTCATTTCCTTAAGGAGTTCATGGTCTTTGCACATAATATATTAGAACTTAAAAATGTATGATTTACAGTGCTTATTAATGGTTATATGATACCCCATTTCTGTGCACAGTCAGAATCTCTCGGTACCACTGCCACCTGGATCCGCAACTTCTTGCTCTGCCTCAGCCACCTCCGTGGCCCATCGATTCCTCTCAGGCCTGTGTGGTTCTGCCTTCCGAGGTCCATCAGTTACTTGCCTCAGGAATAGTGGCTGCTTTGCCTTAGCCACTGCCCTGCAGCCCGGTGACCAGCCATCTGCCTGGTGTTTCTGACTCCTACACTGGATTAGGATGGAACGCCACTCCCCAGGGCATGGGATGGAGCATCTTCTTAGATACCAAAGGATCAGGAGGATATAACCTAGAAGTGTGGAGGAGTTCACTCCCTTCGGGGCAAAATCTAACCAATGGGAAACAGGAGATGGGAGGGAGCCTGCATATAAATTCTCGACCCTCCCTTCCATGAACTGTTTGAAGGCACAGTTTATCTGTCTATTCTGTCTATTCCATACAAATTCTGACTAAGTGGACACATCTGCCAAATGATCTTCTTTGTCTCTTTGTGGCTCATTGCAAACCACTGTCACACAGCACCTTGCATCGCTTCCCTTCCTCCCTGCCTTACCTCCTGTATCGTCACTCTCACTGCCCTGGGTTTGTACCTTGCCAATTCAGAATTGGCACTTAATCCTGGCTACAGGCTCTAGGGAAACTAAGCTAAGACAGCTGGTTAGAAATCATCCCTACATTTTCAAATGCATGTATTTCTCAGCCAAATAAGAGGGCACAGTACATTTCATACAGCTTTATGATGTTGTGAGTCCCAAAAGCAATAACAGTCAAGTGTATTTGAAATTTTTGTATTTACATGTACTGAGAAAACAATGTCATTCCATTTAAACTGTAAAATATCAACGAGGAAATAGATACTGACTTGTTACGTATGCTATGTTCAGAGGGAAGCGCATGACAAGGCTTTATTTTGTCAGATCACTGAAATGCTATGACCACAGTAAAATTTATAAAAATTTTGGCATCACGAAGAATGTGGATGGCGCCTCAGCTTTGCCACCTACTTAGTTGTGAGATCTTAAGCCAATTACTTAAACTCTCAGTTTTTGTTCCCTCCTCTGCCATGTGGCACTAATAATACATACTCCGTTATGTTGTAAACCAACCAGCCCTGTGCTTAGAACGTTAAGAGTGCCCAGTAGTTGGTAGCTATATACATCATCATTACAGATTTCCAATTAAGGAAGAAAGAAAAAGTCAGGTTTCTTATTGAACTTTTGGAAGAACTGTGATGTATTTGAATTACGAAGAGGTATTTTGCTTACAAGTGGTAGAATTGCAGCTCAAATAAGCTTAAACAACAAGGGAAATTGTTGACTTAGATAATACAGAGAGAGAAGAATGGACCTAGCCTCAAGCGTCAGAGCTCAGAAGCTTTGGTCTGTGCCCTCCTAACTCTTGATCTATCAGGCCCCCTTCCCTGTGCACATCACCTCCCTTCTCTCCTGTTACAGATGCTCTTCCATGAGGTCCACCAGCATGACCAGGCTTATCCCATCTCAGCTGAGCAACCCCAGTGAAAAGAGAGCTTTTCCCCAACGTCTGCATATCAATTCTCTAGGACACTAATGGCCCCTGATGGTTTCACATGCTCACCCCTTGGACCAGTCATAGTCGTTAGGGTGATGACATACTAGAATTGGCCAAGTCTGATCACTCATCTGCCCCAGTGGTCAAGGGGACAAAATCTGTTATTTAAAGAAGAGGGCTGACCAGCTACAAGATTTGATTTTTTTCAGCTCCTTTGTGGCTAGCAATGGATAAGTAACAGAATTTGAATCAGTGAGATGTAAGGGGATGTCTACTAAATGAGCTTCCAAAAGATGTTTTCCTGGTAAAAAGGAAAGACTCAGCTGCTTTGCACTTTTTGGCTTTGTCCTCCTTTTTTCCTGCCTGAGACACACATATGACATCTGCAGCAGCCAACTTGTGACCATGAGGGAAAAGTTACACGCTAAGGATGGTGACCCAAGAAGCCAGACGAAGTTAGGGTCCTTGATGATTTCCTAACATCACTGCACCAGCTCTGGTCTGCTCATCTTCAGATTTGTTGTTATAGAGAAAAAACTACTGAACTACCGTTGTCAGATTTCTGTTACATGCAGCCTATTGCAATCCTACTGTATATCCATGTACATCATCTTCTGATTGGTTACCATAAATGTCACATACCTTGCTACATAATTTGAGCATATGTCTATTATATTAAGCAATGTGCATTCAATATCAATCAATTTTACAACACTAAATAAAAAATACAGCCATGAAAAAAATAAAGAGAGAAAGAAGGGGGCTGAGAAAGTTTCCTAGGTAGACCCATGTGCACGCACACGCACACACGTTTTAAACCACGATGCACGATCAGCAAACGTTTTCTGTAAGGAGCCAAATAGTAAATAGTTTAGGTTTTGCAGTCCTCATAAGGTCCCAGTTGCATATTCTTCTTTGTTTTCCGTTGTTACAACCCTTTAAAAATATAAGGAGTGTTCTTAGCTTGCTGGCTGCACACAAACAGGCCACAAGCCACAGTTTGCCAACCACCACTGCACTAGAGTATAAGGCAAGCACAATGAATATGAAGGACTTTTCAGTATGGACTTGGTGATAGGCTGGATATATTTATACAGGGCTAAATGTTTAGACTTTCACTGGTGAGGATGTACATGGTAGAGCAGGAGGCGGGGAGAGGTGGGAAACAGTTTCTATCCAGCAGTCAACAAACAAGTATTTTTTGAGCACATACCATTGAAATTCCAATATTCACAGCACACTCTTAAATTGGGCGTTGTATTTTAAAGATGCCAAGTTACCTATATTTTGTACATTAGTATGTAATTAGAGGGAGAGAGGAATATAATAGCTATTCTAGAACTTTAAAGGAGGCAAGAGAAAGAACAAAAGAACAAAGGGAAACCTTCATACAAGTGTCTATCCTTCTTCCCTATAAAGTATTCTGAATATCAAATAATGGGAGTAGAGGCAAATTTAAGCATTTTCTGCCCTAATGAATTCAATTCAAAATCTGTTTTAATATTAGACGTCTTTATGAATATTAATGCTCTTCAACATAAGTAACTAGAGAAAAGAATATTCGGAATTCCCCTCCCCACTCCACCCACTTCCTCTGTCATTGCTCCTATGCCCTTTTAATGTCATTTTCTAACAGTGAGACAGAACATTGACAAGCTATGGGTATTGCTCAAAATTAAACAAGAATAGCAAAATAAGTCACTGTTTACAAGAATCCACACCACTGAGTGCCATTTCTGAAGCTTTACCTTTTAACATTAGACCAGTGATTCTGAAATCAGAGGGTCTGGGAACTTGCATGGAAAAACATACATCTTTGTTTTCACTAATCCCTAAGTGAAATCTAGCATTTCTTTGAGTTTTAAACATAGTCAACAAACCACAGTAGTATTAGCAGTACCTGTGCCTTTGTCACAAAATCACAGATATTTTCATATGACATTTTCAAATTACATCTTACATACTACATTTAAGATACCGCAGATCTCAAAATACCATCTCTGCTCACCACCATTCAGAGATTACAATAGTTATTAACTCGCCACTAGATCTAGTTATAGAATATGTTACTAAAAACACATATTGCCATCAAATTTGTTTTCTAATATGTATTACTTCAACATAATTGGTTTCCTTTGTAATTCTACGTATTTTATTTTATGCACTTAAAAACGTGTTTCTGAGGTGTTACATAGGCCTCACCATCCTACAAAAGACATTATGGCAGAAAAATGTTTAATACCTGCTGCTTTAGACAAAGTTGACTATTCACTCCAACTTGAAATATTTTCTTCTTGTGGTTTTCTCAGCTTCACCCTCTCCTGATCGCCCCTCTGTCTCACTGGCAACCTCCTCTGCTGGTTTCTCCTCTTCTCCGTGACTTCTATATTGGTGTGTTCATGGCTCACTCCTGGGTCCCTTTCTCTCCTCTAGCTGAGAGAGCTCATCCCATCCAGGGCCTTAAGGATCACTGATAAACAGAGCTCCACCCTCAGCCGACTGTATCCAATCCTGACATCTCCACGTGAAGATCTGGCAGGAACGTCATGCTTAAGAGGGCTGTAAGAGAACTTCTGATCACCCTACCACTGCCAAAACCTGTGCTTCCCCCAGTTTTCCCCATCTCAGTAAGTGGAGCCATCTTTTCCACCAAGTGCTCAAAGCAAAACATATCTTTGATTCCTATTTTTTTCCTCATACTCCACATTCAATCCATCAGCAAGTGTTATCAACTCAGCCTTCAAAACACATATCCTGAATTTGTCTACTTCTCTCCCTCACACTTGCTACCACCCTACCTCTGGCACCTGCAATTATACAGTGGCCTCCTACTTCATCTCCCTACCTCCATTCTTTCCCTCTAACAATTAGTTTTGTACCCAGTGATAAGAATTATCATAAAAATATGAACTATTTTAGAACTGCAAACTGAAAAAACATAAAATACCTTTATACCTACCACCCAGGAACCTTCTTTATAATAATGAATCAGATCATTGTCATTTGTCTACCTAAGACAATCTAATTTCTACCCATTGTATTTAGAATTAATGAACAACTCTTGACCATGGCTTACAAGGCCCTATATGAGCTAGTCCTTGCCCATGTCTATAACCTTGTCCCCCCTCCCTCTGCCCCTCCCCCAACACAGTCAGTCACAGAGACCTCACTGCTGTTCCTCAAACCCACCAAGCTCATTCTCACCTCAGAAGCTTTGCATTAACCATTCCCTCTGCCTACAGTTCTCTTCCACCAGATCTCTGCATGGCTGGTTCTTTCTTGTTCCAGCTTAATACCTCAGGAAAAGACCTTTAGTGTTCACCCAGCCTAAGGAATTCACCTGCTAATCCCTATCATATCACCCTATTGTCTCTTCATCATAATATTTTAACTGGATACTTTTGTTTATTCTTTACTTGCCTATGTATTTCTGTAAACACACACACATACACACACACACACACACAATGAGAGGTGGGATGCTGTCAGACTTGTATAATCTTTTAACTCCGGCACCTACTAGACTCTCAGTAAATGTTTGGAGAAGAAAGGAGGGAGGGAGGGTGGGTGGAAGAGAGGGAGGAAGAGAGAGAGGAAGAAAAGGAGGAGAGAAAGGAGGAGGAAAGGGAGGAAAGAGGAAAAGAAGGAAGGAATTTAACATTTCAATGTAAAAATGTGTCATAAAATGATTTCAAGCAGCATCTCAATAGACAGTTCCTGAGCATGAACTTATTCATAGCACCCAGTAACTTTGGGGAAAAAAAAGTGTCATGTCCAGATCTTAAGGAAAGGAGACAATCGTAAAAGATGATGAAGGCTGAACAATCACTGTTACAGCTCGAGAGGCCTAACTGCCAAGGGTGCTGCCCACTCCTCTTTCCACCACTCGTGTCTCCATGCACAAGGCCAAACTCACTATGAAGAGCATAGTGTGGTCACTAAACCAGAGAACAGCGCACTGTCTTTCCACCCAGATGAGCTGATCATCTACTAGAGAAAAATGAGCATTAACAAGAAAACGTTGAACTGAAGACAGGACACAGAACTAATTCCTACAGGTGAGGATTCTGAGGCTCTCCTCTCTCAAGTTTTCAACATGGTAAGTATTGATGGATCTGGCCACCAGACCTCGGAGTGAGATGCTTCAAGCTACACCATCAGTTACTCTTCCTATGCTAATTCTCCACCTGAAGAGGCTTGCTTTAGAAAGCATGGGTGGATTCAACAGTGCTCAAGTTGAGATGTTCTCTCTAGGCGATCCCAGCCTGGGCCTCACACACTGATTTGAGAGGCATCTTTCGGATACCTAGTACACGTGAGTCACTGCACTACATGCTGGGGACTCGAAGATCCTGATTTCACGAATCACGCACAGTGTGCCTTAAGGCACGAAACAGCATTTCTAACCTCCAATTCCTATCTGTAAAATGGGAACCTGATAGGACTTGCAAGCTCACTCAGGTCATTGGCAGAACTCATTTCCTCGCAGCTGTAGGACACCTGGCAGCTGGCTCCTTCAAAGCTACCAAGGAGAGTGTCCAGAGTGAGCTGCTAGCAAGACAGTGTTTATATAATGTAAACTAGTTATGGGAATGATATCCCATCACATTTGCCATATTCCACTGACTAATACAAGTCACAGATCCCAAAGTCAAGGCGGGGGAAAATAACACAAGAGTGTAGACACCAGTAAATGGGGATCACGGGGGCCATCTTAAAGTCTGTCCACCACAGTTGGGGATAAAGACAAGTAAAGAGGCATTTCCAACAGAGTATGAGAAATGCTACGATGGTCAGTTACAGAACGCTAGGCACATAACTTTTACTGGGTGAATGGTGGTGGTGGTGCTAGTGGTTCAAGACTTCCTAGAGGACAAGCCACAAGCTGAGACAAAGAGGACTGCGTACAAGTCTGCCATGCGTGCACTGGCGCGTGGTGAGTGTTCTAGGCAGAGAGCCTGAGAGAATGAAAAACACTACATAAGTAAAAAATAATGCATGTGACCAGCCATGTTTCATTTTGTTTTGTATTCTACAAAGTGCTAACTAAGATCTTACCAGGAGAAAATTCTCCATCACGGGCACAAGGTCACACTCAATAGATTTAAATACTGTCTTGAATTAACATCTAAAGGGAAAATCTTTCAAAATATGCTTAGAAGAAAATGCTTACTGTGTCTCGAAGAGAAAGGATTTCCATTTAATGAGTGCTCCCATCACTACTTAAAATAGTGATTGCTAAGATTTTAGTACATCCTTGGTCTTGAATGAACCCAGCTCAGACCCCAGCTCTTTGTCAATCTGAAATAATTGTCTTCTGAAAAGAAAGGCCCCACGAGGGGGAGAGCCCCAGCTGCTGAACGCTTAATACTACATGCCAAGTGAACCACCAATTGCCCAAATCAAATAGGTATCTAAGCCAGGTGGAATTGTTTATTCTAATTTGCTTATTCAAATTGGAATGTAGCCAGTTTTGTAAAACGTGCTCACAAAATAATCAACTATTACTGATTGCTAGACAGTATCCTCCCCTGTGTTTATACTGAACCTCCACTTCAAGAAAACCCCTGAACTCTGACTGCTGCTAAATTTCTAATGGTGCTCGGATTTCTCAGCCATATTTAACATCAACTGCAGAAAAGTCCATAAAATGGGCCTTGAGGGGAGAGCTTATTGTGATAGATTATAGTTAAAACAAAATTATTATTTTCAAAGAACAAGTTCCAGTAGTCACATTCCTATCATGCCTAAGTATGTCCATAAGAATGCCTTCTGAAGGAAATCCGAAAAAGAGGGAATATGTGTATACGTACGGCTGATTCACTTTGCTGTACAGCAGAAACTAACAACATCGTAAAGAAACTATACTCCAATAAAAATTAAAAAAAAACAAAGAACGCCTTCTGGTATGAGAAATAGAAGTCCTCATATAAGTAGGCTAAAACACTAAAGAGGATTTAGAGGCTACTGTAACTGCAAAGTCCATAGATAGTGGTAGTTCCAGATACAGTTAGATCCTGCCTGTGGCTCCACTTCCTTCACTAAATTCTAGGCGATTTTCTCAGCTCTGACGATGTTTTTTTTTTTGTTTTGTTTTTGTTTCCGCTGTACGCGGGCCTCTCACTGCTGTGGCCTCTCCCGTTATGGAGCACAGGCTCCGGACGCACAGGCTCAGCGGCCATGGCTCACGGGCCCAGCCGCTCCGCGGCATGTGGGGTCTTCCTGGACCGGGGCACGAACCCGCGTCCCCTGCATCGGTAGGCGGACTCTCAACCACTGCGCCACCAGGGGAGCCCTGCTGATGCTCTTTTAAAGGTTGATTTCAAAGAGTGACTCTGCGTAGCAATTTACATCCCAGAGGACAGGCTTCCTTCAACCATTCAACAAAAACCCTGACCGCTGAGCCAAAGAAGCCACATTCAAACCAATCCCTGTGGCCAGGGGAATATCACCTGCTAATTGATTTCGTTCCGTGATTTTGCGGGGGAATGTGGTTGTAAACCTCCATGTCTGTGATGCTGGTATGAGGAACCAAGTCCTTTAGCCAGTGTATGGCTAAAGGACTTGGTTCTACTACCCAGCAACTGCATCTCAACATACCTTTTTCCCTACACTGTGTTCACACTATAGATGGATTTATAAATATAGGGCTGCCTGAAGGTCTACTGAGGTGCAGAGGGAGTGTCTAGGGACCACTCTTTGGGGGTCGATAATGCATCACAATGGAACAACTCAGAGCTATCCCCAAGTACCCCAAGTCAAAACATCAAGACATTCAGCATACCCCAGAATTCCAGTGTCTTGTGCTCACACTTCTAGCCCCCAAATGTCCCTGAAAATCAATCTCTTATAGCAATTCCAGGACAGGGGAAATGGCCCCGCCTGCACCAGCAGCCTATAAGACTAGCTTATAGAATTGTCTTGGAATTTTATTTCATCGTGGCATTTCAAGATTCCCTTTCAAAATATTCTTTTTGCTCCTATTTGCTAGGCCTTCACATCTCGCTAGATATCAAACATGATACTTTTAGGAGCCAACCAAGTTATACATAATGCATTTTTATGTTCCTAAATTAACAAAGTGACTTTAGATCTGTGAAGGGTGTTAAAAATTATATAAGCTATGTAAGTATTTTTATTTGTTCAAACATTTCCAGTTTCCTTCAGGGCTTAAAAGTTTCTGAGAACTTTATATTTCTAAATAGGCCCAGCTTTTATGTGTGGGAAAAAGGCACTCTTAAAAACATGGCCATTTTTTCCTGAGGGGCCTCACAGCCAGCATTTTTTCCCCTTATCTTCTAGAATGCCAAATATTCATTTGGGTTTATCTGTCCCCAAACCATAGAGTACTTAGACTTCTTGCTTCTTTCTAACCGTCATTCCTGAGGTCAAGCTGACCAAGAGACAAGGATCTGGGTGCAAGTAGTTTACCTGCGAGGTGATTCCAGAAAACACCAGTAGAGAAGGGAAGTGAGATGGGAAAAGCAAGCAACCAATTCAGGATGTGCTGTCAGTGAGCAGGTGTGTACCATGTGCAAAAGAGGCTGAATCCTGCTGGGGGCTCCTGAGAGAGAGAGAGAGTGAAGCATAAGCTCCAGCGTTATCTCATCTGAAGGGCAAGTAGCTGGGGTGTTTATTCTTCAGATCCTTTCCATCATCGGTAGGGAGGACTATTCCCAAGGGGACATTAACTCTTGGATATTTCTGGCCCTCCCATGCAAAGGTCAAGAAAAAGCCCATAAGCAGAGAGTCACACATGCCTGCAGAAGGATGCTGATAGCATGCACTGGTCCAGTGAGTGGACAAGATATGGGCAGGGCACCGCCATATCTGCACCACCACCTAAGGCCAAAGGATTAATACATACTTCTTGATACTACTCACAAGTATCACTGGCTCTTACCTTAAAAAAAAAAATGCATTCAAGAAATTCCTCTTTCTTGGGGTTTACTGATATCATTTCATTTACACAACAAGGCATCATGGCCGAGTAAAAAGAGCTCTGAATTGGGGATGAGCAGAGCTAGGTTCTGGCCCAGACTCTGTGGCCTTACATGCAGTGATTCATGACTCCGGACCTCAGTTTCTTGGATGTAAATTGAGGTCTTAAGCTAATGATAATAGAAAACACATATATATGGCCTTATTACATGCCAGGCACTGAGTGCTTTACAGGTACTAACTCAACCCTCATGACACTCGATGATGTGAGGACTATTACTATTCTCTTCATCTTATAGAGAACAAAACTGAGGCACGAGGTGGTGAAGTAACTTGAATGAGGTCACATGGGCAGTAAGTGGTAGAACCAGGATTGGAACCCAGATTGTCTGGCTCCAAAATCAGGACCCTAAACAACCACCAGGCTTCCTCTTAATGTAATCATCTCTAAGCCCCCTCATTACTAGTGATCTGTAAACTTTGAACCTCTGATAAAATCAGGCAGGAGAGTGGTATATTCAGCTGCCATATGTTTTGGTTTCTGTTGTTTGACACAAGCCGACTTGTGACATTCCTCTTGTGGCATAATTTACAAGACATATTTATAGAAGCCAGCAGTAAACAGACAACAACACGTACCTAGTAGGCCTTAATATATCCCCTCTGGAAGTGGCAATCCATGTCTGTACCAGGAAGAGATGTTAGTTAAATCCTTTCCTTAAGAAAATGAATTGTCATATCTTTCCACTACCCTTGCAAATATTTCACCAGTGGGTGAAGCTTTAGACCATCAAAAACTGATCTTCTGCCAGTTTTATTACTAGAATATATCCTCTCAAAACTTAACCTACATTTGTTCAAGTAAGATGCCAATAAACCAGTCATCATCCGTATCAGGCTAAAATGTTTAGTTTCCGCTGGAGAATAGTAGTGTCTATCAGCTCAAGGTAGTCATTTCTATCATCTCTTCAAGTCTGATCGAAAAATTTCTTAGAATATCACATGGATGGACCTAGAGATTGTCACACTGAGTGAAGTAAGTCAGACACCGAAAGACAAATAGCATACGATATCGCTTATATGCGGAATCTAAAAAAAAGGGGACAAATGAATTTATCTACAAAACAGAAACAGAGCCACAGATGTAGAAAACAAACTTATGGTTACCAGGGGATAAAGGGGGGAGGGATAAATTGGGAGATTGGGATTGACGTATACACACTACTATATATAAAATAGATAACTAACAAGGACCTACTGTACAGCACAGGCAACGCAATACTCTGTAATGACCTATATGGGTAAAGAATCTGAAAAAGAGGGGATAGGGACCTCCCTGGTGGCACAGTGGCTAATAATCCGCCTGCCAGTGCAGGGGACATGGGTTCGAGCCCTGGTCCAAGAAGATCCCACATGCTGCGGAGCAACTAAAAGCCCGTGCGCCACAACTACTGAGCCTGCGCTCTAGAGCCCATGCTCTGCAACCACAACAAGAGAAGCCACCACAATGAGAAGCCTGCGCACCACAACGAAGAGTAGCCCCCGCTCGCTGCAACTAGAGAAAGCCCGTGCACAGCAACAAAGACCCAATGCAGCCAGAAATAAATAAATAAATAATAAATAAATTTTAAAAATTAAAAAAAATAAGAGGGGATATATTTATATATATAACTGATTCACTTTGCTATACACCTGAAACGAACACATTGTAAATCAACTATACTCCAATAGAAATTACTTTTAAAAATGCTTAGAATGTCCCTTTCAGATGTCTGAAAATTTCCCTATGAAGTCATATTATCATGATGAAAGTTATTTAATTCTTTTATGAAACATGCTAATTTCCTACTACACACAGCCCACTATGCTAGGAATTGAGATCTTGAGGATAGTGACATCTACTGATGTCCCTGCCCTTTATGAGGCTTAAAATCTAGAAGGTGAGAGGGATGCGTGACAATAGTACAAGAAACTGAATGACATGTAGAAAGCTAGGCTCTAGGTATAAGGTGAAAATGGAATTGGCCGTCCTCAGGATCTAAATTATTGTAATGGTGTCTAGTGGTTATGACTGAAGGTCTTCATTCATTCACCAAATAATTACTGAGCACCTATTATGTGCCAGGAATTTTGCTGTAAAGAAGAAAATTTTTGCAGTGAAGAACACAGATACGGATCCTGCCTTCATGGAGTTTCCAGTTTAACTGGGTAACTGACAGATGAATTAACAACTGTTCTGCCTCTGGCATGTCCCTTACCACTGTAACCTTCCAGGGGCCAATTCTAGCTCCTCAAACACATCCTAACTGATTTTCTTTACCTCATGTCCTTACTGGTTTCCCCCATCAGGTCAAGGAGGGTTCGAAAGATGTGTTTTTAAGAGGAAAAGGTCATCGTTTTTATCATAAAATTCTCCAGCTCGAGCCAAAGGACTCCCAGGCACCAAAAAAAAGGATACATATGGAGAGGGAACAAATCCAGGCAGAGAGTGGAATGAGTATGGAATACTCTAGATATTGAAGGGATGGGGTCAAGGAGAGAGATTTCATGAGCAATCATGCCAGTAAACACCAGAAGAGATTACAGGAACCCACCTAACCTGGCTTCTCTGGGGTCACCCTCAGATCACATCTTCTTTTGAGCCTTTTTGGAGGCAAATTTGCCATTAGACGTGCTTTTTTCTATTATGTAAGAAAACAAAACAAAACAAAATTCATGAGAAGGGAAGCAGGTGAGGGAGGAAAGCATGGACCACTGCTATAAAATGCAAGTGACAGCCTTTATAAATAGCAAGAGAACCATGAAGTGAAATATGCCTTTGACATTCCTTAAAGCTTCCGGACGCTCTGCCCACCCTTCTGAGCAAGAATTCTTTTGGTTCCTTGCTAACTTTACACTTAGATTTCTCACTATGAACAGCAACTAAGGAAGTGACTCTGGCTATGATAACATATGACTCAAGCACACCCCTTGGTACATACTTTGGCCTCATCAGATGATCTGCCTGACTTTGACACCGTTCTCTGCTTCAGGACAATTTGCAGGATGGAGCTTAAGTGTAAACAGTCCTAATTCCCTTTATCCCCAAAGGCTCCCAAGCCAGCAATCTTGGAATGATCTATGCCTTGCAATGCTCACATTTCTCTTATCTCTGAGACTACTTTTCATGTTCCCTTTGATGCTACTCGAAAAAAATTCTCACCTTGACCTCCAATAGAACTGAAATCCCCATATATATCTTGACCTCTTCTTGTGTCAACCCTTGCAATACTACCTCCTAATACCTTTCTAAATCCCTCTTGAACATGAGAATTCTATTTATTGCAGCCGCCCCGAACTCTCACTCATCCCAACTTTAGTTATCCTGATCATTTTGTTTAACTCCAGTTTTTGAAAATTCAGCATGCGTTGCTTCTTGTAGCTCAGTTTATAGCCAAGGGCTTCATCCCACTTATGTCAGGTTTCCACTGTAAAATTTAATGGGAGAATTGAGGCAAAGAGGGATAATCCAGGGAAGAGCTTCAAGATAAAAATAAGAAACTTATCACCAATATTGGCTACTCTCCCACCATCTATCTACTTCTTGCTTTGAATTAGGAGGGAAAGTGAATGAAGACCAAGGAAAAGATCAGGGTAAGGAAGGGGGTAATTAGGAGGACACTCAGAATCAAATCCGGCTAAAAAAGAACCAAACTTGGCCCCCCTCTTCCCCATGCCCCTGTCAAGTGCTACTTCACATTGGGCTTTTGCTTGGAAGGTCCCTTGAAAAGAGTCTTTGTGTCTTGAAAAGAGCACAAACACTGGGACTAGATGAACCTGGACTCTAATCCCAGCTCTATCACTTACTTGCTGTATGACTCTGTGCAAGTGACTTATCCTCTAGAAATCATTCTTCCATCTATAGAATGAGGATAATAGTCCTTCCTCATAGGATTGTCGTGAGAATTAAATGAGATAACCCGAAGAAAGCATCTGTCAGTGGAACACACTTAATACATGGTAGCTCCCTTCCATTACCATTAAGTGAATGATTCAAAGAACTGTGTTACATAGCAAGGTAACTGATTGGTTCAACATTCCACTGTTATGCCAAATTGCAAACCCAGCAAGACAGCAGAAATGTTTAATATTTACCCAAGATCTCCCGTTTCTTGGAGTACCTTTCCTCCACTGATCAAGTAAGGGACAAATAGGCTGGCCTTTAAACACCTGTCATCAACAAATACTGATGGCTCACTATATACTCAACACTGAACTGGTGCTTTAGGGGAAGCCAAATCAATATGAAACATGGCCGCAGGCCACAAGGAGTTAATAATCTAGGTGGACTAAACTTCATTGAGGCAGGCTAAGTAGTTTTCATGCCTTTTAGATAGCAATTCTCAAACCTGCAAGACCTTCGGACTGCTCTGGTTTGCATATTAAATATATATTACAGGAGGATGGGTTCCTTATTTGTGACAAGCTTCTAGGTAATTCAGACATTCACCCAAGTTTGAGAGCCTCGCTTCTTTAAAAGATGCCTCATTACTGCACAGATTCATTTATAAATCAAGTCACATCCTCCAACTGTGTTAAAAAGTCCAGGGAGATGTGCTTGTCTGAACACTAATAAATATGTCATTTCTCAACGTCACGGTTTTCTGGAGGTTCCACTCTATGCGAATTAACTTTCTTAATTTTTATTCTTTTAATTTTAAAGTAACTTTGCAGGTCCTGAACACAAGCAGCGTGAAGAAAATTAGTATAAATAAAGTAAAAATAAAATGTAGTGGAATCTTTGCAGAAGTCTGTCAATGGCAGAACTAAATATATAAATAAGAGAATAATTTACAAGTAACATGAACAAATGATGCATCAGTAAATGTATTAATGCAACTTGTGCCAAAACCTTTAGACAGATCTCCATCTGGTATAACTTTTCCAAATCCCTCAAACCCCTTCCTCTAGAATGGATGGATCCCATCTCATATGCAAGGCGTTCCAAAGCAAAACATCAGATACTGCACTGTACTCTAGTAATGTCACATGGGATATCTTAGCCAGGAAAGCTGAAAGTATTCCAGAAAGGAAAACAATAAGAGAACACTGAGTACATTAGTAGACATCGCAAGTTCTGATTTTCAAAGACGTGTCCTCAAAGAAAAGATGTTTCATTTAAGAAAAGGTATTTTAATTTTTCTTGATTTGGGTCTCATCAAAATAATCCCTACAAGCTTCATTCACTGATGTCATTCAACCAACGTTTATTGGTTACATATTATTTTTTAGGACTGGCTGTCGCAGATGCTCTAGATACCCCCATCCACCCCCTCCTTACCTCTCACCATGCCCTTATACACTACTGGCTTTCTTCAGCAACCACGTGATTTTCCACCTGAGGGTGTTCTTGGGCTAAGCTCAAGTACAGCACAGGTCCAAATGCCAGGAGCTGATAGCCCTCAATCAATGAAGGATGGGAGTCGGTGGATAAACATCCCAATGTCCTCACCCTTGAGTGGGACAGGTCTGACAAGAGTTCCATACAGCTTCCCAGAAGTCCCCAGTGAGATGAGCCCCAGTTGCCCACAACACTAACATGCTCATTACTACACTCTCCATTGTTTGCCTTGCCTTCCCTGCCTCACTTCCCACTCTCTCACAGAGCTTCTCGGAATCACCTTCCAAAGAACCTACTTGCATTCAAAGCCTTGTCTCAGCTCTGTTTCTGGAAGAAGCCAGACTAAAACGCTGGGTATAGGACAGTGAAAAAGATAGAGCCGTGCCCTTGAGAGGCTCAAATACAATTTGAGACAGACTCAAACAGGCTGACAAGTACCATAAGGTAATGTAAAACATATCCAGAGAGCACAGTATGAATGACTCTCCATGCGAGTTAAGAAAGGCCTCACAGATGAGGTCAACATTTAGTTGTCAGAAGGTATGTGCAGAAATTTTACATCTATATACGAAGAGAAAGGGCATTTCAGACTAAGGGAGTAGCATCTGCAAAACACTGTACCCCACCATGTACCCTACCCCCTCGTACACAAACATACACAAAATCCTTAAGAGACGTTGTATACTTGGACTGCAGAGTACACGGGCAAGAAATGCAGAGGATAAAAGTATAAAAGGAGGGGCCGGGAAGATGGCAGAAGAGGAAGACGCGGAGATGACCTTCCTCCCCACAGATACGCCAGAAATACATCTACACGTGGAACAACTCCTACAGAGCACCTACTGAACGCTGGCAGAAGACCTCAGACCTCCCAAAAGGCAAGAAACCCCCCACGTACCTGGGTAGGGCAAAAGAAAAAAGAATAAACAGAGACAAAAGAGTAGGGACGGGACCTGCACCAGTGGGAGGGAGCTGTGAAGGAAGGAAGGTTTCCACACACTAGGAGCCCCTTCGCGGGCGGAGACTGCGGGTGGCGGAGCAGGGAAAGCTTCGGCGCCACAGAAGAGAGCGCAGCAACAGGGGTGCGGAGGGCAAAGCGGAGAGATTCCCGCACAGAGGATCAGTGCCAACCAGCACTCACCAGCCCGAGAGGCTCGTCCGCTCACCCGCCGGGGCGGACGGGGCTGGGAGCTGAGGCTCGGGGTTCAGAGGTCGGATTGCAGGGAGAGGACTGGGGTTGGCGGCGTAAACACAGCCTGCAGGGGGTTAGTGCGCCACGGCTGGCCGGGAGGGAGTCTGGGGAAAAGTCTGGAACTGCCAAAGAGGCAAGAGACTTTTTCTTGCCTCTTTGTTTCCTGGTGCGCGAGGAGAGGGGATTAAGAGCGCCGCTTAAAGGAGCTCCAGAGACGGGCGCGAGCCACGGCTTAAAGCGCGGACCCCAGAGACGGGCATGAGACGCTAAGGCTACTGCTGAAGCCACCAAGAAGCCCGTGTGAAAGCACAGGTCACTATCCACACCTCCCTTCCCAGGAGCCTGTGCAGCCCACCACGGCCAGGGTCCCGGGATCACTTCCCCGGGAGAATGCAGCACGGTGCGCCTCAGGCTGGTGCAACGTCCCACCGGCCTCTGCCGCCACAGGCTCGCCCCTCAATCCGTACCCCTCCCTCCCCCCGGCCTGAGTGAGCCAGAGCCCCCAAAGCAGCCGCTCCTTTAACCCCGTCCTGTCTGAGTGAAGAACAGACGCCCTCAGGCGACCTACACAGAGGCGGCGCCAGATCCAAAGCTGAACCCCAGGAGCTGTGCAAACAAAAAAGAAAAAGGGAAATCTCTCCCAGCAGCCTCAGAAGCAGCGGATTAAACCTCCACAATCAACTTGATGTACCCTGCATCTGTGGAATACATGAATAGACAACGAATCATCCCAAATTGAGGAGGTGGACTTTGAGAGCAATATATATTATTTTTTCCCCTTTTCCTCTTTTTGTGAGTATGTATGTGTATGCTTCTGTGTGAGATTTTGTATAGCTTTGCTTTCACCATCTGTCCTAGGTTCTGTCCATCCATTTCTTTTTTTTTTTACTTTTTAAAAATTTTTTTTCTTAATAATTAGTTTTTATTTTAATTATTTCATCTTACTTTATTTTATTTTATTTTATCCTCCTTCTTTCTTTCTTTCTACTTTTTCTCCCTTTTATTCTGAGCCATGTGGATGAAAGGCTCTTGGTGCTCCAGCCAGGAGTCAGTGCTCTGCCTCTGAGGTGGGAGAGCCAACTTCAGGACACTGGTACACAAGAGACCTCCCAGCTCCACGTAATATCAAATGGCGAAAATCTCCCAGAGATCTCCATCTCAACACCAGCACCCAGCTTCACTCAACGACCAGCAAGCTACAGTGCTGGACATCCTATGCCAAACAACTAGCAAGACAGGAACACAGCCCCATCCATTAGCAGAGAGGCTGCCTAAAATCATAATAAGGCCACAGACACCACAAAACACACCACCAGACGTGGACCTGCCCACCAGAAAGACAAGATCCAGCCTCATCCACCAGAACACAGGCACTAGTCCCCTCCACCAGGAAGCCTACACAACCCACTGAAGCAACATTAGCCACTGTGGACACACACCAAAAACAATGGGAACTAAGAACCTGCAGCCTGCGAAAAGGAGACCCCAAACACAGTAAGATAAGAAAATGAAAAGACAAAAACACACAGCAGATGAAGGAGCAAGATAAAAACCCACCAGACCTAACAAATGAAGAGGAAATAGGCAGTCTACCTGAAAAAGAATTCAGAATAATGATAGTAAAGATGATCCAAAATCTTGGAAACAGCATAGAGAAAATGCAAGAAACATTTAACAAGGACCTAGAAGAACTAAAGAGGAAACAAGCAACGATGAACAACACAATAAATGAAATGAAAAATACTCTAGAAGGGATCAATAGCAGAATAACTGAGGCAGAAGAACGGATAAGTGACCTGGAAGATAAAATAGTGGAAATAACTACTGCAGAGCAGAATAAAGAAAAAAGAATGAGAAGAACTGAGGACAGTCTCAGACACCTCTGGGACAACACTAAACGCACCAACATTCGAATTATAGGGGTCCCAGAAGAAGAAGAGAAAAAGAGATTGAGAAAATATTTGAAGAGATTATAGTTGAAAACTTCCCTAATATGGGAAAGGAAATAGTTACTCAAGTCCAGGAAGCACAGAGAGTCTCATACAGGATAAATCCAAGGAGAGACACGCCAAGACACATATTAATCAAACTGTCAAAAATTAAATACAAAGAAAACATATTAAAAGCAGCAAGGGAAAAACAACAAATAACACACAAGGGAATCCCCGTAAGGTTAACAGCTGATCTTTCAGCAGAAACTCTGCAAGCCAGAAGGGACTGGCAGGACATAGTTAAAGTTATGAAGGAGAAAAACCTACACCCAAGATTACTCTACCCAGCAAGGATCTCATTCACATTCGATGGAGAAATTAAAACCTTTACAGACAAGCAAAAGCTGAGAGAGTTCAGCACCACCAAACCAGCTTTACAACAAATGCTAAAGGAACTTCTCTAGGCAAGAAACAGGAGAAGGAAAAGACCTACAATAACAAACCCAAATTACCTTAAATGTAAATGGATTAAACGCTCCCACCGAAAGACAGAGACTGGCTGAATGGATACAAAAACAAGACCCATATATATGCTCTCTACAAGTGACCCATGTCAGACCTAGGGACACATACAGACTGAAAGTGAGGGGATGGAAAAAGATATTCCATGCAAAGGGAAATCAAAAGAAAGCTGGAGTAAAAATTCTCATATCAGACAAAATAGTCTTTAAAATACAGACCGTTAGAAGAGACAAAGAAGGACACTACATAATGATCAAGGGATCGATCCAAGAAGAAGATATAACAATTGTAAATATTTATGCACCCAACAGAGGAGCACCTCAATACATAAGGCAAACACTAACAGCCATAAAAGGGGAAATCGACAGTAACACATTCATAGTAGGGGACTTTAACACCCCACTTTCACCCATGGACAGATCATCCAAAATGAAAATAAATAAGGAAACACAAGCTTTAAATGACACATTAGACAAGATGGACTTAATTGATATTTATAGGACATTCCATCCAAAAACAACAGAATACACATTTTTCTCAAGTGCTCACGGAACATTCTCCAGGATAGATCATATCTTGGGTCACAAATCAAGCCTTGGTAAATTTAAGAAAATTGAAATTGTATCAAGTATCTTTTCCGACCACAACGCTATGATACTAGATATCAATTACAGGAAAAGATCTGTAAAAAATACAAACACATGGAGGCTAAACAATACACTACTTAATAACGAAGTGATCACTAAAGAAATCAAAGAGGAAATCAAAAAATACTTAGAAACAAATGACAATGGAGACACGACGACCCAAAACCTATGGGATGCAGCAAAAGCAGTTCTAAGAGGGAAGTTTATAGCAATACAATCCTACCTCAAGAAACAAGAAACATCTCAAATAAGCAACCTAACCTTGCACCTAAAGCAGTTAGAGAAAGAACAACAAAAAAACCCAAAGTTAGCAGAAGGAAAGAAATCATAAAGATCAGATGAAAAAGAAATGAAGGAAACGATAGCAAAGATCAATAAAACTGAAAGCTGGTTCTTTGAGAAGATAAACAAAATTGATAAACCATTAGCCAGACTCATCAAGAAAAAAGGGGAGAAGACTCAAATCAATAGAATTAGAAATGTAAAAGGAGAAGTAACAAGTGACACTGCAGAAATACAAAAGATCATGAGAGATTACTACAAGCAACTCTATGCCAATAAAATGGACAACCTGGAAGAAATGGACAAATTCTTAGAAATGCACAACCGGCCAAGACTGAACCAGGAAGAAATAGAAAATATGAACAGAACAATCACAAGCGCTGATATTCAGACTGTGATTAAAAATCTTCCAAGAAACAAAAGCCCAGGACCAGATGGCTTCACAGGCGAATTCTATCAAACATTTAGAGAAGAGCTAACACCTATCCTTCTCAAACTCTTCCAAAATATAGCAGAGGGAGGAACACTCCCAAACTCATTCTACGAGGCCACCATCACTCTGATACCAAAACCAGACAAACATGTCACGAAGAAAGAAAACTACAGGCCAATATCACTGATGAACATAGACGAAAAAATCCTCAACAAAATACTAGCAAACAGAATCCAACAGCACATTAAAAGGATCATACACCATGACCAAGTGGGGTTTATTCCAGGAATGCAAGGATTCTTCAATATACGCAAATCAATCAACGAGATATACCATATTAACAAACTGAAGAAAAACCATATGATCATCTCAACAGATGCAGAGAAAGCTTTTGACAAAATTCAACACCCATGTATGATAAAAACCCTGCAGAAAGTAGGCATAAAGGGAACTTTCCTCAACATAATAAAGGCCGTATATGACAAACCCACAGCCAACATCGTCCTCAATAGTGAAAACCTGAAACCATTTCCACTAAGATCAGGAACAAGACAAGGTTGCCCACTCTTACCACTGTTATTCAACATAGTTTTGGAAAATTTAGCCACAGTAATCAGAGAAGAAAAAGAAATAAAAGGAATCCAAATCAGAAAAGAAGAAGTAAAGCTGTCACTGTTTGCAGATGACATGACACTATGCAAAGATAATCTCAAAGATGCTACCAGAAAACTACTAGAGCTAATCAAGGAATTTGGTAAAGTAGCAGGATACAAAATTAATGCACAGAAATCTCTTGCATTCCTATACACTAATGATGAAAAATCTAAAAGTGAATTTAAGAAAAACCTCCCATTTAGCACTGGAACAAAAAGAATAAAATATCTAGGAATAAACCTACCTAAGGATACAAAAGACCTGTATGCAGAAAATTATGAGACACTGATGAAAGAAATTAAAGATGATGCAAATAGATGGAGAGATATACCATGTTCTTGGACTGGAAGAATCAACATTGTGAAAATGACTCTACTACCCAAAGCAATCTACAGATTCAATGCAATCCCTATCAAACTACCACTGGCATTTTTCACAGAACTAGAACAAAAAATTTCACAATTAGTATGGAAACACAAAAGACCCTGAACAGCCAAAGCAATCTTGAAAACGAAAAACGGAGCTGGAGGAATCAGGCTCCCTGACCTCAGACTATACTACAAAGCCACAGTAATCAAGACAGTATGGTGCTGGCACAAAAACAGAAATATAGATCAATGGAACAGGATAGAAAGCCCAGAGATAAACCCACGCACATATGGTCACCTTATCTTTGATAAAGGAGGCAAGAATGTACAGTGGAGAAAAGACAGCCTCTTCAATAAGTGGTGCTGGGAGAACTGGACAGGTACATGTAAAAGTATGAGATTAGATCACTCTCTAACACCATACACAAAAATAAACTCAAAATGGATTAAAGAGCTAAATGTAAGACCGGACACTATCAAACTCTTACAGGAAAGCATAGGCAGAACACTCTATGACATACATCACAGCAAGATCCTTTTTGACCCACCTCCTAGAGAGATGGAGATAAAACCAAAAATAAACAAATGGGACCTAATGAAACTTCAAAGCTTTTGCACAGCAAAGGAAACCATAAACAAGACCAAAGGACAACCCTCAGAATGGGAGAAAATATTTGCAAATGAAGCAACTGACAAAGGATTAATCTCCAAAATGTACAAGCAGCTCATGCAGCTCAATATCAAAAAAACAAACCACCCAATCCAAAAATGGGCAGAAGACCTAAATAGACATTTCTCCAAAGAAGATATACAGACTGCCAACAAACACATGAAAGGACGCTCAACATCACTAATCATTAGAGAAATGTAAATCAAAACTACAATGAGATATCATCTCACACCAGTCAAAATGGCCATCATCAAAAAATCTACAAACAATAAATGCTGGACAGGGTGTGGAGAAAAGGGAACCCTCTTGCACTGCTGGTGGGAATGTAAATTGATACAGCCACTATGGTGAACAGTATGGAGGTTCCTTAAAAAACTACAAAAAGAACTACCATACGACCCAGCAATCCCACTCCTGGGCATATACCCTGAGAAAACCATAATTCAAAAAGAGTCATGTACCAAAATGTTCACTGCTGCTCTATTTACAATAGCCCGGAGATGGAAGCAACCTAAGTGTCCATCGACAGATGAATGGATAAAGAAGATGTGGCACATATACACAATGCAATATTACTCAGCCATAAAAAGAAACGAAATTGAGTTATTTGTAGTGAGCTGGATGGACCTAGAGTCTGTCATACACAGTGAAGTCGGTCAGAAAAAGAAAGACAAATACCATATGCTAACACATATATATGGAATCTAAGAAAAAAAAAGTCATGAAGAACCTAGGGGTAAGATGGGAATAAAGACACAGACCCACTAGAGAATGGACATGAGGATATGGGGAGGGGGAAGGATAAGCTGTGACAAAGTGAGAGAGTGGCATGGACATATATACGCTACCAAACGTAAAATACATAGCTAGTGGCAAGCAGCCGCATAGCACAGGGAGATCAGCTCGGTGCTTTGTGACCACCTAGAGGGGTGGGATAGGGAGGGTGGGGGGGAGCGAGACGCAAGAGGGAAGAAATATGGGAACATATGTATATGTATAACTGATTCACTTTGTTATAAAGCAGAAACTAACACACCATTCTAAAGCAATTATACTCCAATAAAGATGTAAAAAAAAAAAGTTCACATGCTGCAACTAAAAGATCCCACATGCCGCAACTAAGACCCAGCACAGCCAAAATTAATTATTTTTTAATGTAAAAAGATAAATGTGACACTATATTTTATTTAACCCAACATATCCGAAATATTATCACTGCAACATATAATCGATATTTTTAAATTGTTAATGAGGTATTTTACATTCTTTCTTCCATATTAAGCTTCAAAATCCCATGTATCCAGTGTTCCACAGCTACACATGCCTGGGGCTACCATATTGGACAGTATAGTTCTAGGGCCTTAAATCTAAATGTGTGGTTCCCAGACTAGAGGCACCAGAATAACCTGGGTACTTTCTAAAATCAGAATCTTAGGTCTCACCCAGACCTACTGAATCAGAATCTGCATTTTAACAGGATCTCCCCGCCCATCAGGTGATTCATGCACATTAATATTTGAGAAGCACCGGAGAAATGAGAAAAGCATGGAAGTGCAAATTGTAACGTGCTCTAACAAGCTCCCAGGTAATGCTGCTGCCGCTGGTCCTTTGACCAGACTTCGAATAGCAAAGAGGGTTTAGCCCGGAAATATCCATTGAGTACTTTCTATCTTCCCAGCGCTACGTCAGATAAAAAGGTACTAGATTCAGGCTAGCCCCAGGACAACCTATGTCTACTTGGAAAGCCAAGACCATTGCAGCTGAAAACTAAAACAGCCAAATATTGAATCAGACAGGGAATGCTATGAGCTATCAGGGATATAAACAATTTGAGTATGGGTCAAAGTTATGGGAGAATGAAGCTTCCCTGGTTACCAGAGTGGAGTTTAAGCTGGGCTGTGAAAGGAATAGCTGCCTTTAAAGAGAAGGTGAAAGGGGGGATTGCAGAGTCTGGGCTCTGCTTACTCTGTAATGATTCCTGGTTATTCGTTGTTTTCTTTAGGTGATCTCCAAACGTTTTGATTGTACACACCTATCCATAAAAATACCATTAGCACACGTCCTCAGATGATGTACGTTTATTTAAAACCCATATACACATACTATGCCAATCTTAAAATAAATATTAATATTCATTCCTTTCTTACCTTTTAGAATAAAAATAAACACATATTCCAATATCACCTTCCTGCTCCCTAATAGATTTGGAAGCCACTGCTCTAGGCCAGGAAAATACCTTAGCACCCAACACAATGTGATTCAATCAACAGAGGCACCAACCAGTGGGGCGGTGGGGGAAAGCCAGGAGATGGGGGACGTGGCAACTTGATGTTGCAGTGGTAGATTTCACCCAAGGGAAGAGTTCAGCCCATCACACAAGGGTTAGCTGGGCCAGAGCTGGACAAGCCTCGGCAGAGTTTTGCTAAGCGCTCTTCCCCTGGCAAATGCTTTACTTATCCTTCAGGTCTCAGTTTAAATTTTCCTCAGACACCGTCTCAGACCTCGCTATTTAACCTACAGCCTCTTGCGGATCTAACTCATCGCATCATGTTCTTTTCCTAGGATATCCATTACAATTTGTAACTCTTAGTTTATTCGGGGGACCATGCCTTGCACATCTGCCTTCCTCACTGTACTGTCAGCTCTTTAAGAGTAGTGATTTGTTCACCACTGTGTATCCAGCAGTGAGCCCGAGGTCTGACACATAGTAGGTGCTCAAAACATTTTTTGTAGAATGAATGACCAAGGAAATTAAATATGGCCATTATAGTCCTTTGAGCTCACACATACGGTATAATTGTCTACAGTGTGACGATATGCTGCATGAAGTAACTCCTGTTTAGGTAAAAGAGTCAGAGAGAAGCAAGTGGGCCTTATTCACTAGAGCTCAGATGGGGACTAATTTACCACCCCGCTGGATGGACTGGAGCGATAATAGGATGCAAAACGTGAAAGCTGTTGAGATTCTGATCTCCGTTTTTGCCCACTTTTGACCATGACTCTCTTGGCATAAATGCTTCTCTGCCTGCATGCAGATATTTACTGTTTGGGTCTGTGACTCCTGTTGGGCCTAATGGGGAAATGGTAGCAACTGTCAGAATCACAGCTGTGCAGAGTTTGAGGGAATCCAGTCAAGCAACACAGGGTCAAAAGAGGGTTTGTTCTCCACTTTCTCTGGGTTCTTATTCTGTTACTTATAAAACTTATGCAGTTGGTTATAGGTGGTCTGATTCAGTTAAAGCAGCTCACGAGCTGAGATCTCAATTTCATTGACTATGTCTGTACAACAACAAAACACGTCTCCAACTTTGAATACTGATCGTGTCTGACATGCAACAGACGCCAACAACCAAGATCCCCAGTTACCATTAGAGTTAACATTTGATTAGATCCTTTTCCATCCACATCTTTCAACATTATACAGACTTGCCTTTGGTGTCATTAGGAAACCACTTTCATACAATATTAGAGTCAGGTTGGTTTGCTTGGCTGATTTTAGGAAGCATTATCTAATTTTAGCAAACTGAGCCTAAGTCTGCATCCTGCTGTTGTAGGAGTGTGTGTTTTAACAAATGCACTTAGTAGAGCCCCATTTGGACGGGTAAGTTTCATAAATATGCAGTAATTGACCCTTGTACAGCTGACTTTAATCAATTTTATTATTTTCTTGAATAGATGCTATGCATGTATCAGTTTGTCATTTCTCAATTGAGGGAGCACTTAGAAGTTGCCAGAAGCAGCAAAAATTCACATGTATAGAATACCTTTTCTCCGTATTGAGATCTTTCATCTTTCTGGAAGATGTTTCTGAGGGATTTCTCAGAAGACGGATGCATTGGTTTCTGTGACTGATGGCAGTCTAACTTCACAAGTGGCCTTTTTGAGAGGTTACTAAGACTTGACACGTTAACATCCCATAAATCTCCTGTGTTCCAATTCTAAAACATACATTTCCTTTCCACCAGCCAGAGCGCAGAGCAATGCTTGTGCTCCTTTGGCAGTCATGCCTAAGCAAGGAAAAGGGGAGCCACTTCTGCACAGACATAAACCTGCCCCATGTCTCTGATAGTTTACGTACATACCCCACTTCTCTCTTTCAGCCTCCAAGAAAATATGTGTGACCTTTGATAGTGCAGAAAAATCTTGTAAACCTCTCTGATGTTTAACAATTTGATTATTCTTACTGGATATGATGTACCAGCCGGTACAGACAGCTTGTGGAAGGCGGCTCATGGGTAAATGTTCAGTCTCATGCTGTTCTAACAACATTGGCACCATCATCAGTGCAAAAAGAAACAGTGGAAAGAATCCGAAGCGTGAGATATTTATTTGGAGTTTCGGCTGTGATTATGTTTTCCCAGGCGCTGCAATGAAGGTGCACTTTTGGGGGCATGAGGTGCCAGCAGTGCCGCCAAGTCCCCTGTGAGGGCTTGCTCAGTAGTTGCTGGGAATGATTATGATGTAATTCCATGAGGCAGCCATCAGTGAACAAACCACGTGAGTCTCAATCAGCCCTGATTTAATTTGCCCTTCAGGAAAGGTTAAAACATGGAGAAACTCAAAATATACATTTTGTAGAAGAAATACGCTGCAGCTTTTGAATGAATGCACAAGCCGTTGTAGCTATTTAAAGGAAGATGGTCAATTTTTCCACTATTTCTCTCCAATTACGTGCCTCCTCTCCCCCGGGAAAAGAAAAAAAAAGGAAACACACACACAGACACACACACATGCATATATCTCAGTATAATTATACACAAATAAGATTAATTCCAGAATGTAACCCTGCCTTCAACATCACAAAATTGATAGTGTACGTAATATTTCTTGCAGTTGGGCTCACCAACATGCAGCATTTCCAGGATGGGCCAGTGCTTCTAATCTGAATTACTCGTCCTTCCTTTCTCCCTTCCTATTATATTGACAGTTGACTTACTAGGGAAGACCTTATACTATGACCACCGTCTTTTAGGGCTGGACTTACAAGTGTCTATACTAGTGGGTCTTAACCTTGGTTGCACATTAGAATCACCTGGGGAGTTTTTAAAAGTCCCTATGACCAAGCTGTACCCTAGACCAATTAAGCCAGAACTTGGGAGCTATGGGGCCTGGCATCAGTACTTTTAGAGCTCCCAAAGTGACTCCACCATGGAGCTAAGGATGAAAACCAGTAGTCCACACCCACAAATGGTTTGATCAATTAATAGGAAGTAGTGAGTTAAAAATCTAAGTTCCATAAAGCCATTAGACACCTGACAGTTATATAACCTGGAAAGATTTCACAAAGCAAAACCTTGTGAGGATGGAAAGAAATAGGACATGATGATGTGACAAGCTTAGCAATTACTGCATTCTCAGAGTAACTTTCCAGGGCAGTATATGGTCGACTCCCTGGGTTGTAATTCTGCCTTTTCACCTCCTACTCGCTCTAAGACCTTGGGCACGTTATGTTATCATCCCAGAGCCTTGGGGTTCCTCTTATGTGAAATGGTGTCGATATTACAAAAATCTACTTCAGGGAATTCCCTGGTGGTCCAGTGGTTAGGACTCCGCGCTTTCACTGCTGAGGGCCTGGGTTCAATCCCTGATCGGGCAACTAAGATCCCACGAGCCACGCAGCACAGCCCCCGCCCCCCCCCCAAAAAAAAAGAAAAGAAAGAAAATCTACTTCATATTGTAAAGATTAAGTGGACTAAGACAGGATCGGCAAACAGTTTCTGAAAAGGGCCTATAATTTTGGCTTTATAGGCCCTACAGTCTCTGTGTAACTACTCTGCTACTGCAGCATAAAAAGCAGCCGTAAGCACGGGGTAAATGAATGGGCACAACAGGCAGTGGCCCCAGTTTCGTTCACAGGCTGGAGTTTGCCAACGCCTGGACTAGCACATGCTACACGGTTGGTACGGTACACTGCTATTTTGTTACAAAGCATGGAAAGTAAGCCATCCCCCTAAGATACACACAGTGACTCGGCTCCTTCTCAGCTCCACCAAGGCCTCCTTTTAAACCGACTGGACATCAGCTCGTAGAACAGAACTACAGTGGCTGCAGTTCCTAGGAAAGGAGAAGGTGGCAGGCCTCCTAGGTTTCCGAGTGTTTTCTCCCGTTCTAGTGACTACAGTCACAGAGCCGGGGGAAGAGAACTCAGGCCAGAGCACAGGGCCAGGAGTGCCCTGCTCCCAGTGGCGCATCACTTCACAGGAGCTCTCGGAGCAAACACCACAGACACTAAAGCCATTAGAGAAACTGTGAATTAAAGCACGAGCTGTAAGGAGCTGCCGAGATCCCAGAGATGCAATAAATCATTACTGCCAAATGCTCAGCATGAGTAGCAATTTTTTAAAAAATCAATCCACTTAGCTAGAAATGAATTTGAAAATCATGCTTTAAACAATAGCAAAATAAACAGAGAAGCAATTCTGCTATTTCATCTTTCAAGGAAGGACAGAGGAGGGTGATACTAGAGTTAGTTTCCTTTACCTCCTAACAGAACTCAACGGGGTGCTTCACTCCTTCCTGAGGATATAAAACCCATCATTTTTCCTACAGGTCGTATTTCAAAGGCCAGATCCTTCCGAAGGCCTAAGCTGTTCCTTGGATACTTTCAACAAGCTATTTATTCACTAATCGTTTAGTACCCACCTCCAGCGTGCCAAGCACTGTGCTCAGGGCTGGAAATGCAGAAGCCAGGAAACCTCTGTCCTTGCCCCCAAGACCTCTCTCTGGCTACTCTTTGAATTTGCTAATTTAGACGCTCACATTCTTAACTTTTCTCCCAGGAAGAATCCTAAGGACCAGATCATATCTATTTTCTCAAATGGCTTCCAAGACCCGTGTCATCATGTGGTGTCATGTAATTCTTTGCTGGTGTACTTTCACCTTGGAGCTCTGCTTACTTCGTGTAGCTCTCTAAGACAGACTCAGAGTGTAGGGGTGTCTTTCTCATTAAATCTTACCCCACAAAACTCCAGGATGTTTTCAACATTTAAGAAAAACCTAAAAGCTATCTGACTTGTTTAAATGTGTGGGGAAAGGGGGGGAGGAAGCGAGGAGAACAACTGGTAGGAATTTATCACGGTTACTGTCTGTAAACTCTTAAGTAGGGTAGGCAGAGCCAAGTGCACGGATGGCATAGAAGGTCTTATTCGGGAGAGCACCTGTGGTAGGTACAAGGCACAATAATGTCCATCCAAAGATGTCCACGCCCTATTTCCCAGGACCTGTGAATGTGTTACTTTACCGTGTAATGATTACACGGCAAAAGGGACTTTGCAGGTGTGACTAAGCTAAGGATCTTGAGATGGGGAGATTATCTGGATGCACCAATGTGATCACAAGGAAAGGAGGCGGGAGAGTCAGAAAGAGAGGAGGAGACTGAAGATGCTGCATTGCTGGCTTTGAAAATGCAGGCAGGGGCCATGAGGCAGGGAATGCAGGCAGCCTCTGGAAGCTGAAAAAGGCAAGAAACACATTCTCTTCGAGAGCTTCTGTGTAGGAACATAGCCCTATGGACCCATTTTAGACTTCTGACCTCCAGAACTGTAAAATCATAAATTTGAGTTGTTGTAAGCCACTGAGATTGTGCTACCTTGTTACAGCAGTGATAGGACACTAATATAGCACACCTGTATGAGTGTGTTGCTAACAGATGCAGAAAGGGAGGGGTGACCTTTAAGGCAGGTGTGCTAATTTGCCACCCCAGTTCATTTGTTTAGAGTCATGATAGAAGCAAAGCACTTTACGTTTCCACCCTCTGCCTCTCTTTTCTAAATAAGACCATCACAATAATTTGCTGGGAATGTGAGAATATTTTATTGGCACAGCATGCTTCTTACATTGGATTATTCGTTGTACCAATGATTGAAAAACACAGGAAAATACAAACTAGTGCATGGAGAGCTGGAGAAAATGTTCTCTAAGAGACAGTTACAGGAGCTTCCCTGGTGGCGCAGTGGTTGAGAATCTGCCTGCTAATGCAGGGGACACGGGTTCGAGCCCTGGTCTGGGAGGATCCCACATGCCGTGGAGTGACTAGGCCCGTGAGCCACAACTGCTGAGCCTGCACGTCTGGAGCCTGTGCTCCGCAACGAGAGGCTGCGATAGTGAGAGGCCCGCGCGCCACGATGAAGAGTGGCCCCCGCTTGCCACAACTAGAGAAAGCCCTCGCACAGAAACGAAGACCCAACACAGCAAAAATTAATTAATAAACTCCTACCCCCAACATCTAAAAAATAAATAAATAAATATACTTGCTAAATGAATGAATGAATATCATTTATAAAAAAAAAGAGAGACAGGAACAATGACGTGTGTGGGGGTATGTGTAGGCATGACTGAAACCACTTTCTAGCCCATGAGAGCATCAAGACTCAGAAACACACTGATCAATAATGTATAAATAATTTTATCTTAAAAATCACATGGGGCTTCCCTGGTGGTGCAGTGGTTGAGAGTCCGCCTGCCAATGGAGGGGACGCGGGTTCGTGCCCCGGTCCAGGAAGATACCACATGCCGTGGAACGGCTGGGCCCGTGAGCCATGGCCGCTGAGCCTGCGCGTCCGGAGCCTGTGCTCCGCAACGGGAGAGGCCACAACAGTGAGAGGCCCGCACACCGCAAAAAAAAAAAAAAAAAAAAAAAATCACATTGCCCTGGTTTAAGAAGAACAGGATATACTGTATTTGCATATTCCTCATTTTAATATACAGTCCCTTTTTCTAAGACTTTTTTAAAAATTTACTTTATTTATTTTTGGCTGCACTGGGTCTTCGTTGCTGCACGCGGGCTTTCTCTAGTTGCGGCGAGCAGGGGCCACTCTTCATTGCAGTGCGAGGGCTTCTCATTGCGGTGGCTTCTCTTGTTGCGGAGCACGGGCTCTACGTACGCGGGCTTCAGAAGTTGGGGCACACGGGCTCAGTAGTTGTGGCTCGTGGACTCTAGAGCACAGGCTCAGTAGTTGTGGCACATGGGCTTAGTTGCTCCGCGGCATGTGGGATCTTCCCGGAGCAGGGCTCGAACCTGTGTTCCCTGCATTGGCAGGCGGATTCTTTTTTTTTTTTTTTTTTAACATCTTTATTGGAGTATAATTGCTTTACAATGGTGTGTTAGTTTCTGCTTTATAACAAAGTGAATCAGTTATACATATACATATGTCCCCATATCTCTTCCCTCTTGCATCTCCCTCCCACCCTCCCGATCCCACCCCTCTAGGTGGTCACAAAGCACCGAGCTGATCTCCCTGTGCTATGCGGCTGCTTCCCACTAGCTATCTATTTTACGTTTGGTAGTGTATATATGTCTACGCCACTCTCTCACAGCTTACCCTTCCCCCTCCCCATATCCTCAAGTCCGTGCTCTAGTAGGTCTGGAAGGCGGATTCTTAACCACTGCACCACCAGGGAAGCCCT
This sequence comes from Delphinapterus leucas, assembly GCF_059928025.1. Taxonomy (NCBI): domain Eukaryota; kingdom Metazoa; phylum Chordata; class Mammalia; order Artiodactyla; family Monodontidae; genus Delphinapterus; species Delphinapterus leucas. The sequence continues at coordinate 114,204,487 of NC_143150.1, forward strand.
ACAGTCCCTTTTAAATCATCATTTAAATAGCCCTCATTTATGATCAACTTAGTGTTCCAAAATGGCCATTTTAGAGTAATATTTACAATTGCTGAAGTAATCAGGGTCACAGTGGGTTGTGAACCACAGAACAGGATTCCAGCTTTGATCATTCTGAGCTCTCAGAATTCTGATGGTATTACGAATCCCCAGCCCTTCACATGCCCCTTCCTATGGCCAAGGCACTGCTCCAAGTGCTTTATAAATAATTAACCTGCTTAATCCTCACAGCAACCTTTTGAACATTTATTATCCCTGTTCTACGAACTAGGAAACTGAGGCACAGAGCAGCCAAGTCACTTGCCCAAGTTCCTAAAGAACTTTAGCCCCCTGGCAAATATCACAAAGGGAACTTGGGGACTGCTGGCCAAATCCCAGGACACCCCAGGAACTCTCCAGCAGGGAGGCAAGGAACTGGCCCTGGCATAGGGAGAGCAGAGGTCATGTGTCCTGCCATATGGATGAAGATGTGACAAGGCTGTGACATGCCCATAACCATGGCGGCCGAGTCCTAGAGGAAGGTGGTATAAGGCCCTCAGTAAAGGAAAACTAGCCGACTGAAAGAGCAAGGCCACTGTTGGCAGACGAAAAGGAGAACGGTCATTAGGAGTCAGGTGATGCACCCCTGGGTGAAGAAGCTTCCCATCTCCTTCCTCTTGGGGCTAAACTGGCTCAAGTTATCTCTGAGCTGAACAGAAGTACAGAGCATGGTAGGAGCAGAAGACTTCCGCGCAGGCCAGATCACAGTGGGAAAATGGAATGATCGATCACCAAAGAGGAGGGAAAAACTTGTTGCTAGAGGAGATTTTAAGACTTCACATCACAAGGAAAAAGATAATTTGTAACTATGTGAGATGATGGATATTAACTAAACTTATTGCAGTAATCATTTTGCAATATACACATACATTGAATCATTATGTTGTACACTTAAAATGTATATAACGTTATATGTTGGTTACATCTCATTAAAACTGCTCCAGTATGATCCCCATACTAACACCATAAACATAACTTCATCACAGTGACCCAGGAGAAAAATAAACCATTAGAGTAAATAGCAAAATCAGCACTCTTCCAACTCAGTTTGTTTTGTCTAGAATAGTAAAAACATTGAAATATTTCATTAAATACTTTTTAAATTGAAGCTTTATTTCCATGTAGTATATTAAGTTAAATTGCCATAACAAAATGCTTTTTTTCACTAGCATCTCAGTTATAGGTAATTAGGTGTTTTTAAATGGCTTGTGATGTGAAAATCAGTTTGTCTTTAGGAATCTTAATATCCCATGCTTACCTCCACCATGACAAAAAAAAAAAAAGGTGTTTTTTTTTCCTACTAAACAAAAATTTTGTTCCCCATCTGCCCAAAAAAGCAAACTGGTACCCAGAAAGTTTGATTTATCAGAACTCTGAATTAGAGAAACAAACATGTTAAAAACTGAAACAAGGAAACATTTGGTTTATTTAAGAATAAGTACCCAAACATATGTGTCTAAATTCCTTGAGTTTTCAAATCTTGGCCCAAAATATCTTGGGAAAGCAGATATACCAAAGAGGTTTCTTGGCATACGCCTCTCTGCGTTGTAAATCTGAGTTGTAAATACTAGGAGAGTACCGTTCCTTAAATAATTTTGGCACATTTAGTGTCAAGAACAACATTCACAACAGAATCTGATTCTGTTCTAATCAAAGTTAGTGTTGAACTCTAATTTTAAACAAATTATTTAAACTACTAATTTCTGACAGCTTATTAGCATTTATTTTGTCGCAAAGTAAAAGAGAGAGATGGGGGTGGGTGTCTGTCTAGTCAACACCAGGATACAAGAAAGCCACAGGTAAGCGTGCAGGTTCCCTGAAGACCCTGGTGCAAGGCCATGGCCCACCACAGAAGCCGATGGCTCCACTAGATGGCGCCGTAAAAGACCACAGATTTACATATGTACAGAAAGCTTTCTCCATAGTACCACTTACTGGAGCGGAGCTGATAAAATGGCCTCTTTTCCTTTTGTGACTTCTTCCCCTACTACCAATGTTCATAAACTTATAAACTCACAGAATTCAATAGCTGAGGTCGCTTTAGCTCTTGCGTCTTTGGGCAACATAAAGCAGTAGACACGGCATTTACTTTGGGGCAGAGTGAAACCTGGCCCAACCCACAGAGAGGACAGAAAATATTTACTTTGAAGAGATTATGGTGCAAGGGGGAAAAGATATCTGCAGAAAGCTGTTTACTGAGGCACCGTTTATACTACTAAATAAAAAGAAATGAAAGCAAAATACCCATAAATGAGGAAACAGTTTATGTACGTACAACCACACAAAGGAGTACCGTGTGGTCATTAAAAGCCATGCCATGGGTCTGGATCTGTAGCACGCGATGATGTCCATGAAACACAGATTAATGAAAGGGGCCAGTAATAAAATAACATATGCAGCATGGTCCCTTACAAGTAAAACTGAATACACAGAATACATTTCTGTATATGTGCAAACAGATATCTTACAGGAGCCAAAATGATGACTCTGGTTGTCTTAGGCTGCAATTTCCTGTGATCATTAATCCCTTATTTTCACTTTCTGGTATTAAGCTTTTCTATAATGAGTTTGTAAGATTTTTATAAAAATAATAAAGCTGGAGTACTATAGTGTCATTTGAACCAACCAACCATGTATACCCAGAGCAATATGGACATATCTTTAGAACACAGTGCTGAGAAAAAAGAAATAAACTGAATAAAATATATGATAAGACAATAGCAATTATGTAAATTAAAATACATGCACATAATACAAGACACATTTTACAAGCACATACTTGAAATCAATTACTGGGAAAAAAACGAAAAAAAAAAAAACACATGGAGGCTAAAAAATACATTACTAAATAACGAAGAGATCACTAAAGAAATCAAAGAGGAAATCAAAAAATACCTAGAGACAAATTACAATGAAAACAGGGCGATCCAAGACCTATGGGATGCAGCAAAAGCAATTCTAAGACAGAAGTTTATAGCAACACAATCCTACCTCAAGAAACAACAAACATCTCAAATAAACAACCTAACCTTACACCTAAAGGAACTAGAGAAAGAAGAACAAACAAAACCCAGTTAGCAGAAGGAAGGAAATCATAAAGATCAGACCAGAAATAAATGAAATAGAAACAAAGAAGACAATACCAAAGATCAATAAAACTAAAAGCTGGTTCTTTGAGAAGAAAAACAAAATTGATAAACCATTAGGCAGACTCATCAAGAAAAAGAGGGAGAGGACTCAAATCAATAAAATTAGGAATGAAAAAGGAGAAGTTACAACAGACACTGCAGAAATGCAAAACATCCTAGCAGACTACTACAAGCAACTCTATGCCAATAAAATGGACAACCTGCAAGAAATGGACAAATTCTTAGAAAGGTATAACCTTCCAAGACTGAACCAGGAAGAAATAGAAAATATGAACAAACCAATCACAAGTAACGAAATTGAAACTGTGATTAAAAATCTTCCAACAAACAAGAGCCCAGGACCAGATGGCTTCACAGGCGAATTCTATCAAACATTTAGAGAGGAGCTAACACCTGTCCTTCTCAAACTCTTCCAAAATATAGCAGAGGGAGGAACACTCCCAAACTCATTCTACGAGGCCACCATCCCCCTGATGCCAAAACCAGACAAGGATGTCACAAAGAAAGAAAACGACAGGCCAATATCACTGATGAACATAGATGGAAACATCCTCAACAAAATACTACCAAACAGAATCCAACAGCACATTAAAAGGATCATGCACCAGGATCAAGTGGGGTTTATTCCAGGAATGCAAGGATTCTTCAATATATGCAAATCAATCAACGAGATACACCATATTGACAAATTGAAGGAGAAGATCCATATGGACATCTCAATAGATACAGAGAAAGCTTTTGACAAAATTCAACACCCATTTATGATAAAAAACCCTCCAAAAAGTAGGCACAGACGGAACTTTCCCCAACATAATAAAGGCCATATATGACAAACCCACAGCCAACATCGTCCTCAATGGTGAAAAACTGAAAGCATTTCCACTAAGATCAGGAACAAGACAAGGTTGCCCACTCTCACCACTCTTATTCAACATAGTTTTGGAAGTTTTAGCCACAGCAATCAGAGAAGAAAAGGAAATAAAAGGAATCCAAATCGGAAAAGAAGAAGTAAAGCTGTCACTGTTTGCAGATGACATGATAGTATACACAGAGAATCCTAAAGATGCTACCAGAAAAGTACTAGAGCTAGTCAATGAATTTGGAAAAGTAGGAGGATACAAAATTAATGCACAGAATTCTCTGGCATTCCTATACACTAATGGTGAAAAATCTGAAAGTGAAATCAAGAAAACACTCCCATTTACCATTGCAACAAAAAGAATAAAATATCTAGGAATAAACCTACCTAAGGAGACAAAAGACCTGTATGCAGAAAATTGTAAGACACTGATGAAAGAAATTAAAGATGATACAAATAGATGGAGAGATATACCATGGTCTTGGACTGGAAGAATCAACATTGTGAAAATGACTCTACTACCCAAAGCAATCGACAGATTCAATGCAATCCCTATCAAACTACCACTGGCATTTTTCACAGAACTAGAACAAAAAATTTCACAATTTGTATGGAAACACAACAGACCCCGAATAGCCAAAGAAATCGTGAGAACGAAAAACAGAGCTGGAGGAATAAGGCTCCCTGACTTCAGACTATACTACAAACCTACAATAATCAGTACAGTATGGTACTGGCACAAAAAAGAAAAATAGATCAATGGAACAGGATAGAAAGCCCAGAGATAAACCCACGCACATATGGTCACCTTATCTTTGATAAAGGAGGCAGGAATGTACAGTGGAGAAAGGACAGCCTGTTCAATAAGTGGTGCTGGGAAAACTGGACAGGTACATGTAAAAGTATGAGATTAGATCACTCTCTAACACCATACCCAAAAATAAGCTCAAAATGGATTAAAGACCTAAAGGTAAGGCCAGAAACTATCAAACTCTTAGAAGAAAACATAGGCACAACACTCTATGACATAGATCACAGCAAGATCCTTTTTGACCCACCTCCTAGAGAAATGGAAATGAAAACAAAAATAAACAAATGGGACCTAATGAAACTTCAAAGCTTTTGCACAGCAAAGGAAACCATAAACAAGACCAAAAGCAACCTTCAGAATGGGAGAAAATATATACGAATGAAGCAACTGACAAAGGATTAACCTCCAAAATTTACAAGCAGCTCATGCAGCTCAATAACAAAAAAACAAACAACCCAATCCAAAAATGGGCAGAAGACCTAAATAGATGTTTCTCCAAAGAAGATATACAGACTGCCAACAAACACATGAAAGAATGCTCAACATCACTAATCAATAGAGAAATGCAAATCGAAACTACAATGAGATATCATCTCACACCAGTCAGAATGGCCATCATCAAAAAATCTAGAAACAATAAATGCTGGAGAGGGTGTGGAGAAAAGGGAACACTCCTGCACTGCTGGTGGGAATGTGAATTGGTACAGCCACTATGGAGAACAGTATGGAGGTTCCTGAAAAAACTACAAATAGAACTACCATATGACCCAGCAATCCCACTCCTGGGCATATACCCTGAGAAAACCATAATTCAAAAAGAGTCATGTACCAGAATGTTCACTGCAGCTCTATTTACAACAGCCCAGAGATGGAAACAACCTAAGTGCCCATCATCGGATGAATAGATAAAGATGTGGCACATATATACAATGGAATATTACTCAGCCATAAAAAGAAATGAAATTGAACTATTTGTAATGAGGTGAATAGACCTAGAGTCTGTCCTACAGAGTGAAGTAAGTCAAAAAGAGAAAGACAAATACTGTATGCTAACACATATATATGGAATTAAAGAAAAAAAATATCATAAAGAACCTAGGGGTAAGACAGGAATAAAGACACAGACCTACAGGAGAACGGACTTGAGGATATGGGAAGGGCGATGGGTGAGCTGTGACAAAGCGAGAGAGAGGCATGGACATTTATACACTACAAAACGAAAGGTAGATAGCTTGTGAGAAGCAGCTACATAGCAGAGGGATATCAGCTCGGTGCTTTGTGACCGCCTGGAGGGGTGGGATAGGGAAGGTGGGTGGGAGGAAGATGCAAGAGGGAAGACAGATGGGAACATATGTATAACTGATCACTTTGTTATAAAGCAGAAACTAACACACCATTGTAAAGCAATTATACCCCAATAAAGATGTTAAAAAAAAAATCTAGAAACAATAAATGCTGGAGGGGGTGTGGAGAAAAGGGAACACTCTTGCACTGCTGGTGGGAATGTGAATTGGTACAGCCACTATGGAGAACAGTATGGAGGTTCCTTAAAAAACTACAAATAGGGCTTCCCTGGTGGCGCAGTGGTTGAGAGTCTGCTTGCCGATGCAGGGGACACGGGTTCGTGCCCCAGTCTGGGAAGATCCCACATGCCGCGGAGCGGCTGGGCCCATGAGCCACGGCCGCTGAGCCTGCGTGTCTGGAGCCTGTGCTCCACAACGGGAGAGGCCACAACAGTGAGAGGCCCGCGTACCGCAAAAAAAAAAAAAAAAAAAAAAAAACTACAAATAGAACTACCATATGACCCAGCAATCCCACTACTGGGCATATACCCTGAGAAAACCGTAATTCAAAAAGACACATGTACCACAATGTTCACTGCAGCTCTATTTACAATAGCCTGGAGATGGAAACAACCTAAGTGTCCATCATCAGATGAATGGATAAAGAAGATGTGGCACATGTATACAATGGAATATTACTCAGCCATAAAAAGAAACGAAACTGAGCTATTTGTAATGAGGTGGATAGACCTAGAGTCTGTCCTACAGAGTGAAGTAAGTCAGAAAGAGAAAGACAAATACCGTATGCTAACACATATATATGGAATTTAAGAAAAAAAAATGTCGTGAAGAACCTAGGGGTAAGACAGGAATAAAGACACAGACCTACTAGAGAATGGACTTGAGGACATGGGGAGGGGGAAGGGTAAGCTGTGACAAAGCGAGAGAGTGGCATGGACATATATACACTACCAAACGTTAAATAGATAGCTAGTGGGAAGCAGCCGCATAGCACGGGGAGATCAGCTCGGTGCTTTGTGACCACCTAGAGGGGTGGGATAGGGAGGGTGGGAGGGAGGGAGACGCAAGAGGGAAGAGATATGGGAACATATGTATATGTATAACTAATTCACTTTGTTATAAAGCAGAAACTAACACACCATTGTAAAGCAATTATACTCCAATAAAGATGTAAAAAAAAAAAAAAGCAAAGGGATAGAGAAATATGTACCATGCTACCACTAATCAAATGAAAGTAAGTTGGAGAAGCTTTATTAATTTCAGACCAAGGAATAATATCAGGGATAAAAAGGGGCACCACATAATAATAAAGGGATCAATTCTCTAAGAAGATATATCGTTCCTAAACGTGTGTGCACCTAACAATAAAACATCAAAATACTTGAGGCAAAACCCAAAAGAACTGACAGGATAAAATGAGAAATCCACTACTATAGTTGGAGACACTTCAGCCCCCGCCACCCTCATTTAGTAATTGCTAGATCGGGTAGGCAGAGAAATCAGTAAGGATACAGTTGACTTGAATGGTATTGTCAATCAACATAATCTAATTGACATCGGTAGAAGACTCTATCAAACAATGGCAAAATACACATTCTTCTCAAGCTTACAAAGAACATTCACCAAGATAGACCACATTCTGGGCCATAAAACATACTTTAACAAATTTAAAAGAATAAAGTTCATACAAAGCATGTTATCAGGCCACAGTGAAATTAAACTAGAAATCAATAACAAAGATAGCTGGAAAAATCCTCAAATATTTGGAAATTAAACAATACACTTTTAAATACCACATGGGTCACAGCAGGGTCTCAAGAGAAATTTTTAAATACTGTCAACTGAATTAAAATGAAAATACAACTTAGCAAAAGTTGTGGGATGCAGCAAAAACAGGGTTTAAAAGAGAAATTTATACCATTACATGCATATATTAGAAAAAAGATCAAAAATCAATAACCTAGGGCTTCCCTCGTGGCGCAGAGGTTGAGAGTCCGCCTGCTGATGCGGGGGACACGGGTTCGTGCCCCAGTCCAGGAAGATCCGACATGCCGCGGAGCGGCTAGGCCCGTGAGCCATGGCCGCTGAGCCTGCGCGTCCAGAGCCTGTGCTCCACAACGGGAGAGGCCACAACAGTGAGAGGCCCGCGTACCACAAAAAAAAAAAAAAAAAAAAAAAAAATCCAATAACCTAAGCTTCCACCCTAGGAAACTAAAGATATAAGAGCAATTTATGCCTACAGCAAGCAGAAGACAAATAATAAAAATCAGAGAAGAAATCAATGAAATTGAAAACAGGAAAAGAGATATTTAAAAAATCAACAGAACCAAGAGTCAGTTCTTTGAAAAAAATTTTTAAATTCATAAACCCCTAGTGAAGCTAACCAAGAATAAAGAGAGGATACCCAGGTTACCAATATTAGGAATGAAAGAGAGATCATCCCTACTGTTTTATGGACATAAAAGGATAATATAGGAATACTGTGAACAAGTCTGTGTCCACAAATTTGATGATTCAGATGAAATGGACCAGTTCCTTCCAACACACAAACTGCCGAATCTCACACAATGAAAAATAGATGTAGAGCTATTTAGATTAGCCATTAAAGCAAGTGAATGAAAAAAAAAAGCTACTGAATGACTACCAAATGTAAAATAGATAGCTAGTGGGAAGCAGCCGCATAGCACAGGGAGATCAGCTCGGTGCTTTGTGACCACCTAGAGGGGTGGGATAGGGAGGGTGGGAGGGAGGGAGACGCAAGAGGGAGGGGATATGGGGATATATGTATATGTACAGCTGATTCACTTTGTTATACAGCAGAAACTAACACACCATTGTAACGCAATTATACTCCAATAAAGATGTTAAAAAAAGAAACAAATCTAGTGAATGAATAAAATAACCTTCCAAAAAACCAGAAATTATCAGGTCCAGATGGTTTCACTGGTAAATTCTACCAAACACTTAGAAAGAAACTGTACCAATATTTCCCAGAGGGAGGGAACACTTCCTAACTTGTTCTATGAAGCCATCATTACCCTAATAACAAAACAAGATGACATTACATGAAAGGAAAACTACACACCAGATGACATTACAGGAAAGCAAAACTACAAACCAGTATCTCTCATTAACATTATGTAAAAATCGTCAACAAAATATTAGTAAATCAAATCAAAAATAACGATATATACTACTTTCAAGTGGGAATTATTACAAATGTGCGAGACTGGTTCAATATTCAAAAAAATCAGTCTAATCCACTACATGAGCCTGGAGTATCTCATAGTGCCAGAACATTCAAAAGTGCTCAAACAAAAAACCCACAGTCACAACAACGAACTGGAACAATCTGAACAAAATAAAGTAGTACTGGATTATAACACAAATTGTAATATAAATATCTATGAATCTACACTGATACAAAAAAATGATTGAATAAATAAATGGGGGAGAATAACTCTACCAAGGAGAAGAGTTACAAATAGTTTATGTAGATACACAGCCCTTAAAGAGTGGAGCACAACTCCTCACTCCTTAAGGGTGTGTTACTCACAGTGACTTTCTTCCGAAGTATGGAAAAGGAGGGAAAAGAGAGTAACATTACAGTGGAGAAAACTGACAAACACTCCCTCAGCCAGGTGATCAAGGTCAACATCAACAGTGAGATTGCTTTGGGTAGTATAGTCATTTTCACAATATTGATTCTTCGTATCCAAGAACATGGTATGTCTCTCCATCCGTTTGTGTCACCTTTGATTTCTTTCATCAGTGTTTTATAGTTTCCTATATCATAAGATATAATGTGATGAGAACTCTGATATCACTTTTATGATATAATGTGATGAGAACTTTACCCCTGTGATCATCCTTCCAAAAACACATTACCCTAGTATAATCATGAGAAAAATATCAAACAAACTCAAATTGACAGACATTCTACAAAATACCTCACCAGGAACCCTAAAAACTGGCAAGGTCACCAAAAATAAGGAAAGTCTGAAAAATCATGACAACCCGAGGAGCCTAAGGAGACGTGGAATCTAAATGTAATGTGGTGTCCTGGGAGGGATCTTGGAACAGAAGATGGACATTAGAGAAAAACTGAGGAAATCTGAATAAAGTATGGAATTTAGTTAATAATCAATGTCTCAATATTGGCTTATTAATGGACAAATGTCCCATATTAGTATAAGATGCTAATACATGAAACTGGATATCGGATATATGAAAACTCTCTGTACTACCTTTGCAACAATTCTGTAAATCTAAAACTGCTCTAAAATTAAACGTTTACCTTAAAAATGATCATTATCGCTTTTAAATTATCATAGCTCAACACCCATTTATGACAAGAACTGTCCAGAAAGTGGGAAAAGAGGGAAACTACCTCAACATAATAAAGGCCATATATGACAAACCCACAGCCAACATCATTCTCAATGGTGAAAAACTGAAAGCATTTCCTCTAAGTTCAGGAACAAGACAAAGATGTCCACTCTCGCCACTCTTATTCAACATAGTTTTGGAAGTCCTAGCCACAGCAATCAGAGAAGAAAAAGAAATAAAAGGAATCCAAACTGGAAAAGAAGAAGTAAAACTGTCACTGTTTGCAGATGACATGATACTATACATAGAAAATCCTAAAGATGCCACCAGAAAACTACTAGAACTAATCAATGAATCTGGTAAGGTTGCAGGATACAAAATTAATGCACACAATTAATGCACAGAAATCTCTTGCATTCCTATACACTAACAACAAAAAATCAGAAAGAGAAATTAAGGAAACAATCCCATTTACCAGCGCAACAAAAAGAATAAAATACCTAGGAATAAACCTACCTAAGAAGGCAAAAGACCCATACTCAGAAAACTATAAAACACTGATGAAAGAAATCAAAGATGACACAAACAGATGGAGAGACACCATGTTCTTGGATAGGAAGAATCAATATTGTGAAAATGACTGTACTACCCAAAGCAATCTACAGATTCAATGCAATACCTATCAAATTACCGATGACATTTTTCACAGAATTGGGGGAAAAAAAATCTTAAAATTTGTATGGAAACACAAAAGACCCCGAATAGCCAAAGCAATCTTGAGAAAGAAAAACGGAGCTGGAGGAATCAGGCTCTCTGATTTCAGACTATACTTCAAAGCTACAGTCTTCAAAACAGTATGGTACTGGCACAAAAACAGACATACAGGTCAGTGGAACAGGTTAGAAAGTCCAGAGATAAACCCGTGCACCTATGGTCACCTCATCTATGACAAAGGAGGCAAGAAGATACACTGGAGAAAAGACGATCTCTTCAATAAGTGGTGCTGGGAAAACTGGACAGCTATATATAAAAGAATGAAATTAGAACACTCCCTAACACCATACACAAAAATAAACTCAAAATGGATTAAAGACCTAAATGTAAGGCCAGACACTCTAAAACTCTTAGAAGAAAACAGAGGCAGATCAGTCTCTGACATAAATCGCAGCAACATATTTTTGATCCACCTCCTAGAGTAATGAAAAATAAAAACAAAAATAAACAAATGGGATCTAATTAAACTTAAATGCTTTTGCACAGCAAAAGAAATAATAAACAAAACAAAAAGACAACCCTCAGAATCAAAGAAAATATCTGGAAATGAAGAACCCAACAAGGGATTAATCTCTGAAATATACAGACAGCTCATGCAGCTCAACAGCAAAAAAACAAATAACCCAATCAAAAAAATGGGCAGAAGACCTAAATAGACATTTCTCCAAAGAAGACATACATATGGCCAAGAAGCACATGAAAAGATGCTCAACATCACTAATTATTAGAGAAATGGAAGTCAAAACTACCATGAGGTATCACCTCACACTGGTCAGAATGGCCATCATCAAAAAATCTACAAACAATAAATGCCGGAGAGGGTGTGTTGAAAAGGGAACCCTCCTACACTGTTGGTAGGAATGTAAATTGGTACAGGCACTATGGAGAACAGTATGGAGGTTCCTTAAAAAATCTAAAAATAGAACTACCATAGGACCCAGCAATCCCACTCCTGGGCATATACCGAGAGAAAACCATAATTCGAAAAGATACATGCACCCCAGTGTTCATCGCAGCACTATTTACAATAGCCAGGACATGGAAGCAACCTAAATGAACATCAACAAGGAATGGATAAAGAAGATGTGGTACATATATACAATGGAATATTAGCCATAAAAAAGAACAAAATAATGCCATTTGCAGCAACGTGGATGGACTTAGAGATTGTCATACTGAGTGAACTAGGTCAGACACAGAAAGACAAATATCATATGAGATCGCTTGTATGTGGAATCTAAAAAAAGGGTACAGGGGCTTCCCTGGTGGCGCAGTGGTTGAGAGTCCGCCTGCCGATGCAGGGGACATGCGTTCGTGCCGCGGTCCGGGAAGATCCCACATGCCGCGGAGCAGCTAGGCCCATGAGCCATGGCCGCTGAGCCTGTGCATCCGGAGCCTGTGCTCCACAACGGGATAGGCCACAACAGTGAGAGGCCCGCGTACCGCAAAATAAAATAAATAAATAAGTAAATAAATAAATAAAAACTAAAAAAAGGGTACAAATGAACTTAATTACAAAACAAAAGTAGAGTCACAGATGTAGAAAACAAACTTATGGTTACCAGGGGATAAAGGGGGGAGGGATAAACTGGGAAATTGGGATTGACATATACACACTACTATATATAAAGTAGATAACTAATAAGAACCTGCTGTATAGCACAGGGAACTCTACTCAATACTCTGTAATGACCGATATGGAAAAAGAATCTAAAAAAGAGTGGATATATGTATATGTATAACTGATTCGCTTTGCTGTACACCTGAAACTAACATAACATTGTAAATCAACTATACTCCAAAAAAAGTTGTTAAAAATAATAAAAAAGTTTTAAAGTTTAAAAAAATTTTTAATTACCATAGCATGTTAAAAGATTTTTCAGGGTGAGCGACACAGATGGAACGATTTATCATGGTCCCCATTCTAACGTCCATATACACAAATACATCTGTGCAATGGAGCAATTTGTGTATCACCCCACGTTGAAAGATTCTGCTTCACCAGCTGTCCCTATTTCTAAGAAAATAGGTCAATTCGACTTGCAGACATCCCAGCCAGGCTCTATACCCACGCCTGCACACACAAGTGCTACACTTTTATTCACCAGATTGACAGGTGATTAAGCGACCGTTATCCGGTTATGAAAAATTAAACTAGAAAGATAAGAGGCAAAACTTGACTATTTTGTTCTACCTTTGAATTGTATTGCTTTGGGCCAACCATTGTTGCAACACAGACTTGGTTAGTATATTCCTTCCTTTCCTTTCCTTTCCCTGCTGTTTAACGGTGAAAAGGCAGGCCAAAGCAAGGAAGAAAGGAGGGAAGCTGCAGGAGAGGGAAAATCCAGAAGCTGAGTCCAAGCCCCTAATTAATTTAACTTGGCTACAGAAGCTCCACTGTCTCTCTCTCTCATCTTCTGCCTTCTAAGTGACAATCCTTTTCTTTGTCACAAATTTCCGTCTGTCTTGACTTCGGGCTTTACAGATGACTGGCGCTTTTCAATTGTGAGAATGGTTTACCATTCTGGCTGAGTAGCCTCTCAAAAATCATTTTATTAGGGGAAAAATAAAACAGGGCTAGCAGCTTAGTGAGTTCTCTCTTGGCAGCGTACCTTTTTATTTCTGAATTTCATTGTGACTTGCTTGCCTTGTCCCTCTGCCACTGTCTAGTCTAACATCCTAATAACAGCCTGTAACCTGTAATTTGGGTTTTCAAATCTGTATTTTTCAGGCATCTTCTTTCTGTCCAAATCAAAGACACCATTTCAATGTCAGACGGAGGGACAATGAGAGAAAACCTGTGCAGGCACATGTGCGTGTCCACACACACACGTGCACAGGCACGCACACACATGCACGTTATCAGGTTAAAGTCTTGCCTGAATTCTAGCTCAAATATTTTCTGTTTTTCTCTTTCCTCTGTTTCGGACCACCTAGCTTCCTGGGCTATAACGGAAGTTCGGAGTTTGGGTTATATTTTTACTATTATTCGGTGACCTTAAATAGAGTTCGAACTATTATATTTTCCAAACAATACTGAACAGTCTTCTGCAGATGTAGAGAATGGACTTGAGGACACGGGGAGGGGGAAGGGTAAGCTGGGACGAAGTGAGAGAGTGGCATGGACATATATACACTACCAAATGGAAAATAGATAGCTAGCGGGAAGCAGCCGCATAGCACAGGGAGATCAGCTCGGTGCTTTGTGACCACCTAGAGGGGTGGGAGAGGGAGGGTGGGAGAGGGAGGGTGGGAGGGAGACGCATGAGGGAGGAGATATGGGGACATATATATATGTACAGCTGATTCACTTTGTTATAAAGCAGAAACTAACACACCATTGTAAAGCAATTATACTCCAATAAAGGCGTTAAAAAATATATATTGAACAGTCTTCTACCAAAGATACAGAGATATTTGCAAATAAAAGCATTCTGACCGTCAAGAGCACTTAATTTAAGCATACACGCATCTTGTATTATTGCTTGAGTCTTCATATTTTCAACTTTATTCATCTGTTCTATGCTCCATGCCAATAGTGATTAAATTAGTAACACTTACTGTGCTCGGAGTGTCTTCCAACATGAGGAAGAATTTTTTACATATCTCCACCCAGTTACTGCTTCCCACAAACGTTACCACCTCTTAAATAGAAATAGTTTACAAACACCTCCAAGGGAAAGTCAGTGTATCTTTTCAGCTGTTGAAATTCTAGAGCTGTGACTAAAAATAATGAGGCCAACGCTTCATTTTCAATACAAATAATAATTTGTAAAAACAATAAACTAGCATTATTAGCAAACACATGCCACAGTATAAATTATTTTATCCCTTAAGTTTGTGACTCCGCTCAAATTTAGATAATTAGAGGAGGCAATAGAATGACAAGATTCCTACCAAGCATGGAGTTGCACTATTTTTAATATATGAGGCTTATGTGCCAAGAAATGACCATTAGCAAATTAAACAATTGTGCTGTTATAAGAATTAAATTCCCTAATTTAGCTCTTCCATTAAGTTTTACCTTAATTTCCAACTGTTGCTAGTGATTAGAAAGTAAGATTATTTGGCTATCACAAATATGCTTAAATTTACATCCCACACGTTTCACACACCATAAACTATATTATATAGGTGAATATAGGTACACATTTTTATCTTACCTTGATCCAGAAAGGACTTCAAGCCATTTACAAATGTTCCTGTAAAGTAACAATATAAAGGCCCATTAAAAGTAAAAAACATATGAGCCAAAAGGTAACTAATCACAGGAAACTAACAGGAAGCCATTAATAAGGTCGGAACACAATGGCATTCATGCCAGAGGTAGACCGATACTTTTGGCTCTGAGCTTGCCAACTGCCAATAGGAATATGGATGCAATTTCAAGTTTCATAGAACGTACAAGGAAAAAAAGAAAGCATTTGCTCACAAAAAGCACTACTGCTGAGACCAGAGGGCTAAATATCCCTCAATTCTGTCTCAGAAAGATCAGAGATTAATTCTACTGATAAAAGTATCCATATGGGCAGATGCAAACTATTATATACAGGATGGATGAACAACAAGGTCGTACTGCATAGCACAGGGAACTATATTCAGTATCCTGTGATAAACCATAATGGAAAAGAATATGAAAAAGAATATATATATGTAAAACTGAGTCACTTTGCTGTACAGCAGAAATTAACACATTGTAAATCAACTATACTTCAATAAAATTTAAAATATATATATATCCAGTGAAAAGTTTTGTAGAGCTATGATTTTTTTTTAAAAAAATGAATACTAGCTAGGATTCTATTGAGTTGCCTGTATAATTGATTCGGGTACTCGGTTCTCTGGGTTGTCAATTAGTGTATTTTAGATTTTCTAGCAATGGTACCTAGCCAGGGGTGGTATGGCTTTGGAACCATGGGTGGGCAACTGTTAACTGTTAAAATGATGGGAGGCGGGCACCACTTGCTGAAGAAGGTCTGGGGATTTTAACATACTACAGTGCATAGGAAAGTCACACACAATAAAGAATTCTTATGTCCCAAATGACGATTGCAGCCCCATTGAGAATTACTGAGAGAAATGAATGGATTCCACGTCTTTCAAATAATCCTTCTACAGATACTGTTGCTCTTGGACAAGCTATTAAAAGGTATTGTACGGCACTGAACTCAAAATTATACTCCCTGGCAAGTACTCAAGACATTTTTAAAGCTAATACTTCTGACCATGGCATAAAGCCTTACTTAAATAACAATTTTCCTATGGATGGAAATTTATCCATAAAGAGGCAAGACAATGAAATAGATTTGCTTATCTTTCCTCCTACTGTAGCCAGAAGTCAGTGACTGAGAATAGCCATCATGTTGTCCACCTGTAGTATGTGCACACTGTATATATATTATCGCATTTGCACATGTGGTCCACGCATAAGTAACAGTTCTTTCTGATTCTTGGATCAACCCAGGATTTTCATACATGGCTTTCTTCCTTAGTCTAACACCAGGACCTGGTATCACGACTCTGGCCTTACCGTTCAACCCATCCAAAGTTTCATTCACAAAACGTCTCTTCATTTCAAAATCCTCAACACCAGGGCACTCTCACCTGCTCTATAGTTTTATTATTATTATTATTACTGGCTTTAAGAAATGTTATTACTGCGTTATGAAAATATTTCTTCTGTCTTCAATCTGCGGTCCATATCACAATAGAGTAATTTTTTCTTCTTTTTTCTTTTTTTTGCGGTACGCGGGCCTCTCACTGTTGTGGCCTCTCCCGTTGCGGAGCACAGGCTCCGGACGCGCAGGCTCAGCGGCCACGGCTCACGGGCCCAGCCGCTCCGCGGCATGTGGGATCCTCCCGGACCGGGGCACAAACCCGTGTCCCCTGCGTCGGCAGGCGGACTCTCAACCACTGCGCCACCAGGGAAGCCCCCAATAGGGTAATATTTTGATGAAAAAACCAAACCAATAGGTCGTTCATTCTAAGAAATTGCTTTATTTTATTTATTTATTGTTTTACTTAATCATCACTCCCTACCCCTCCACCCAATAAAAATATACCATGGCCACTAAGGCTTTGGGGAGATCGAACACAGTCAAATGCAGGGAATTCAGCCACATTTTTGGTTTTGAAACTCATGACGAGACATTGTCTTGAAATTCACAATGTTTGATAAGCAAGAGCTTGGAATTTTGGAATTCAGAAGGCAAACCTTGTGCCAAGGGAGATGGGGGGAGGGAAGGACTGGGAGCGTGGGCTTAGCGGATGTAAACTATTATATGCAGGATGGATAAACAACAAGGCCTTACTGTACAGCACAGGGAACTAAATTCAATATCCTGTGATAAACCATAATGGAAAAGAATATGAAAACAAATGCCTATATGTGTATAATTGAGTCACTGCTGTACAGAGATTGGTACAACATTGTAAACCAACTATACTACAATAAAAAAATTTAAAAGTCAAAAGGCAAACCTTGAAGAAACAAAACATCAAGTTTATGCCTTAGTCAATAGAGAACGGAGAAGAGGCCAGATTGTTCATTCTGAAGATAAGACAAGGGCTGCCCAGGCAAAGGAGAAAAAGAGGGAAACATTACCCAGGCTGGTTGGGAAAGGGGTGAGAGGACTGGACTCTTCAAGTCACTGCAAAGAAAGGAGCTGAGCCAGCACTGGAGAAATATCACGGCCTCTGGTCAAGCAAGAACCACCCATTGCCAGAACAAGGGAGCCATAAAGAAGCTAAGCCAGCCCCCAAAACTCTCCAACAAGGTACAGGAGAACCCCCCACTTCACCCCTACACCAAGGAGCTAATAATCATTATCCTGCTTTTTGCCAAGCAGCAAGGACCTCCCATGAGCAGCAGCCTGCACGTCATTCACTGATGACCCAGCAAGAAGTGCATAATGCCTGTATCCCAAGAATTCTTTTTGGACCCATCCATGTGGACAATTGCCCTGTCAAGGGCTTAGTTTAATTATCAGACCCTCCCAGCAGAGAGCAGGGCTTTGGACAACCGGAGGGAAAACAGTGATGTGAAAATGAGAAACCGCAACACTTCTGTTTGCTAGGACTTCAATCCAGCCTGAAATCTCTTTGTCGGGCCTCGCTTTACAATAGCCCCCAGCTCTTCTGCTACCGTCTGTCTTACACACAGCTTGCCTGAGTGCATATCACCTTAATACTATTACGTACAAGATCAGAATAATTCAACATTTTTAAAAATACAGTTTAAGACATATAAAAATGGAATTGTTCTGTTGAAGCAGGGCCAGGGGCTTCAGAGCCCTTGCTGTTTGGCCTCTTACTACGCCCACCCTCACTGCTAGCAGCTCAGCTGACCCCTGTCATCTTTCTGTGAAAACACAATTTGCAAACTATCCTTCTAGAATTTTCTGGTAAGGATTTGGTTTTGTCCCTTAATGTGCAATGACGATTTCTAAATATAAGGCTGTATCCCCACTGCATCAGAATCACCTGGAAAGTATTTATGTCTTTATTGTCCCTACTCTGGAGGCTGTGACCCATTGATCTGAGATAGGGCCCAAAAATCTGTTTTTAACAAGCTTCCCAGGTGACACAGATGTTCAGGCAGGTTTCCAACCTGCTGAGATAAAGCTTACAGGTGGTGCTATTAAAATCCCTCAAAGACCCTCAAACAGCACCAAAGCTTCATTGACCTTCTCTGGAGACGCTGACTTAATGCTCCATCTCATCAACTCCCACGTGACTCTTCAGCCTTCTTGTGATTTATTTGGAAGCCAAGTTTTACCCTGAGGAGCAGACGTGATTCCACGTCATCCCCCACCTACATTTTCCAAGTGACTCTCACGGTATGTTTTCTCTCTCCTTTTTCATTTTATTCTGCAGGCAGGATATATGTATTTTGCACTGAAATAAAAGGCCTTTTCCTATCTAAGTCCCTATATCATCAGTAGCCACTGACGTGTTAGACTGAAGATTAGTACAAGAAAGTTTTGTAAATGAAATGCTGACGAGCTGCTCTGAAGCTTCTTTTCAATTTTTTTTTTTTCAAAGAGGTTATGGTCTGAAGCAGGCTTTGAAGTAAATGAACCCATTAATCAGGCACTAAAACGCTGCTACAGCAGTTTAAAACTATATCAATGAAAGTGTATTCTGGAAACCTTTTGCCAAAACTGTCCAGCTTGATTGATTGTTTTGTATATACATATATCTTTTGTTCTCCTAGTGCTGCTGTGTTCCCGACTACAGGCAATATTTATAGGGCACAAGAGGGAAAAATAACACAACCACAGATAACCAGTCAATGTGAATGCTCATATGGTAAACTAAGCATTCTACAATGAAAGGAGATGCATTTAGGCTGCACACACCTCAACCACAATAACAAAGCAAGTCAATATTGTCCTTGGCCACTACTTTAGGTTCTCCTATTACCCCATCAATCTTTTCCTGGCCAGTGGTTCAGAACTACCCCTCCCAACGAAGGCAATCTCCTGAGCTCAACATCCTCACCTTCTAGAAGCTTTCTCCAGCGTCAGCACGGTAGCACTGTCTATTCTGACCACCTGTTCTATTTTCTTCATAACAGTTATCATCTTTTGTTTATCATTGCTCTCCTCCACTAGAATGGAAAATTCGAGAGCAGGACCCTGTCTGTCCTGTCCTCACAGGATAACCAGAGCCAAGGTCAGCACATCATAGGCACTCGAGAGATATTTGTGGAGCTTAACAGAAGGAGCCCAATGCACTGAAAATCAATTGGCCAAATATCGGCTCTCCGAAAGTCCAAATACAACTTGATCTGCTACTTGAAAATTGGATGGAAAAAAAAAGTCCTAAAAATGCTAGGAGAGGGTTGAAAGAGATAATGGCACACCAGAGGATCCAAGGAATTCGGTAGACACTGAGAAAAAACGTCCCACTTGAACTTCTGAAATGCTGTATAATGAAAAGTACTTTTCTGATTATTAACTATATTTGTAAAAATATCAAACCACTGTATCAGTCTTAGTTTGCAACAAACTGACTATTCTTTAAAATGCTGCTACAAAGACAAAATGAGAACTAGTCAAGTAAAAAAAAAACTCACAGAAATCTCCCAAAGCTGTTAGGACCATCCATTCAGTATTAAACGCAGTGAGCTTTATAAAGATTTAATACAGTGACATAAGTTTTAGGTAAGTGGATGAATTTAGTAGGTTAGGCTAATTGGTCACTTGAAAAACACTGTTATTTAACGTATCAGTTATTCAGCCTATAGATTTTAGCTATGTAGCTAGAATCTTACTTTGGACCTAGAACTTTACCATTCCCACCTTACGGTGGATGAGCCTGAGGTCCACTAGCTTGCCCACGGATACCTCGGCAGTAGGCGGGAAAGCTGGCCTTCAGCTTGGAGTCTTTCAAAATCTGGAGTCTGAGCCTTCAACACCAAGCGGTACTGCCTACCCAGAAGACCCTCTGCAGTCTAGGATTTAGTATCGAAGGTTTCGACACTTCTAGAATGCTTCTGCAGGACCGAGATAATATGTAGTAACATAATTTGTAGAAGGCAGGAATTTGAAATCAAGGCTGCTTACTGAGCAAGTACCGGTAGGCTGCGGAGGTATGTGAATGCTTATGGAGCTGTTATTTTCTGCTCAAGATAGCTCAAGCAGTCACTCTCATGAGGAGTCCGAATTTTCCTAGGAAAAGTGCATGCTATAGATGAGAGGTATTTACAAACCTGGGATGTGTGAAAATCTTACCAGGTTATGTCCAGCATCTAGTGAAAGTCAACTTCAAGGTCCTTGCAGATAGAAAGAGAATATACCGTACAATGGCAGCCTTGGGTAATCATGAATTTTCTGCACTGGCCTCTTTATTTTTCTGAGCAATGCGGTAAGCAGGGCCATTGGCTAAGATGAAGAGCTGGTGAGGACCGTGCCGCAGCAGGAGGTGAATCTGAGACAGTCAAAAGATTATTCCTCCACATCTGTCACAAACTAGACATGTCTTTGCACCAAACATTTTAAACATTCAGCTATCTCCCGGGATTCTTAATCCTCACATAGGTTATTTTTGTTTGTTTTCTTGCTCTCTCAAAAAGATAGGAATTCAGTTTTCTCTTCACAGATTTAAACTAAAGCCCAAAAGATTTAAATGATTTTCTCAGCGTCACTGAGCGCATCACTGGTGGAGTATGGATGTGAAACAGTCTTAATTTTCCCAGGCCAGAGTTCTCTATGTTATCAATGGTTTTCAAGCATTTTTAAACAATGGAACCGTTTTTCCTCTGCACGAAATCTTATGTAACCTCAATATATGTAACTGATAAAGGCTGCATTAGTATAAAATTATTTATGGGTATTTTGTGCCACATTTACTTATAACATCAATCAAAGACAAAAATGAGATTTTTGAAAATTCTGAAACTGGGGATTATGGATGCCAACAAATCAGTCTCGGCATCCAGTTTTTCTTTATTTTATTACACGGTATAGTACTGACAAAATCCTGACTCAGAAAAGTAATTGCAAGTGGTAACAGTTTTTAATAACTTCCCCTGCAACCTCAGACCGCTCTTGAATCAAACTTTGCCCTCAAACCAAACTCTTGAAAAGGCCTTGGAAAACTATGCCTGGAACATAGTTCGGAAACCTCTGCAATTAAACTCTGTTCCTTTTCCATCTTTGACACATCCCTGCCAATTACTTTATTCAGTTCAATACCAGAAGTCATCAACAGACTAAATGTTGACTGAGGACGATTTAAAAAAAAGGTGCCTGTTGGAAGATGGAAAAAAGAAAGGGGAAAGCAAAACGAAGAGTGCAGTTTTCACTCTAGCGCAATTCATTGAAAACTGGTTCAGCAAATGAGCAGTTTGCCAAATGACTGATTAATCAAGTGTATTGATTTATGCAAAATGTGTTTCTTATGACTATATATAGTTCAGGGCATTTTGTACTGAATGTGATGCTTTTAATAGCCTTTTGAAGGCTTCTGCTAAATTTCGGTGGAATGGTTTTCATTTTGCTTTCAGAGCAGCGTTCTAAGCAAAGTACAGTTGACTTCGCTCCATCAACCAGTAACTCTCAAGAGCACGGAGGGAGACCTCCAGCCTGCAAAAAGCACTCCTGGGCTGCCCACCCCAGAGAGGGGGTTACTAATGGGCAGAGAATGAAGAGACTAAGGGGCAGATGGAGAAAAGAGGGGCAGAGAACCTGAAGAGCATGAGGCCTACGTGGCAGAGTGAGGGAAGAGCTAACGTGAGAGGCGGGGAGAACTCAAGAGTGAGGGCTGGGATGGGCAGAAGCCAAAGGCCCCAGAGTGCAGCCAAGTTCTGGCTCTTGAGAGCCCTCCTTGCTAGTTCCTCGAGTGGGTGTAAACTTGGTAAGAAATCAGGTTTTGGAAATGGGTAAAATTGCTGACTATAAGACATGCATTCCTAAAACACTTGGAGGAAAATTAGGGTATTATCAAATCCTCCTCCCCACCCAAATATATATAAATACACACAGAAAGCATACACCCCAGAAGTGCAGAGGTTAGGCCTGGAATGAGAAAGCAACTTTCCCACAAGTCCAACTAGAGGCAAACCTTGGATTAAAACCAGACCTGATCCTTAGACTAATGCCTTTCTCATTGCTTTTTATGGTGAATATGCCTGTATAAACATTTGCCTTCAGTGCCTCTTAGAGATTTCTCCCCCAAATAATACCAAAGTAAAACAAAATTACATTATCCAAGTGAAGTGTCCTTTTTAAATGACTAAATAAATGGGCTAGAGCTTAAATCAGTCCAAAAGACACAACCCTCCTAAAAATGAAGTCCTTCTTAAACCTAAATTTAGTCATCAGGTTTTTAGACACTTCTGTTTAAACATGCCTAATTTTTAGAGGTTTAGAGGTGGTTATGCTTTTTCCCATTCTGTGAAGACTTCCTGCAAATGAGACATGCAGCCATTTTATAAAAATGATAAATTGGCCTGTTACAAGTAGCCCAGGATCCTATTCCTCATGTCTCTTTCTCCTCTCACATTGTATCACTTCCTGGAAGTATTAATAGTTGCATTTCATTTTCCTGTATAAATATTTAAGGACTGTAATTCTGCCCAGTTGACGCTGGCAGTGCCTATGCACGGTGATGTTTCATTATCTGCTCCTCGTATCAACATAATCTTGTCAAACTTTGTTTCCAATAAATAGGGCAGGCTGTATTTGGAATATTTTAATAACGGAGCCCAGTCATATCACTTTCAATCATGGCCTGCTTACAAATCCCCAGCCAAGAGGTGAAGTTACATGGAACAATAACCCGTGAGCAGCGTGCCAATATATTTTCATTAGTCAGTGACACCCAGCTGCAGAGAGAAATTAGGCTGTGTCCTTTAAAACCCATCGTTCCCTTGTGGCAGGACCACAGCCGGCCGGATTGGCTCCACCAAACCTTCCTGCCATTGTTCAGTGAATGCTCCAGCTGGGTTGTGTTCATCATAAACCTTAAGTCTGCAATTTTTCAATTCCATATTAGGCTCGGATTCAAAGCCTATTGTTCTGACATTACTGGTGGGGCAGACAAGGAGAATGTCATTGAGTAGCTATTGTTTCAAGCACTTCTTCTCACCCTATCATCCTGGGTCGTTTGGAAACATAATTTCTGTATGGGAACTTTGGAAACAATGATTGCTCTGGCATTACTTTGCACTTTTCCCCTAGTCTTCTAATTCTTTAACAATACTCAGAGAAAGAAGTTGTTTTTCAGACTTTCCAGATTCAAGTAGCCCAAATGGGGTCACTAGAAAGGAAACACTTCAAATGGAAGCACCTTTTTTTTTTTTTTTTTTGGCTGCATGGCAGGCGGGATTTTAGTTCCCCAACCAGGGGTCGAACCTGGGTCCCCGGCACTGGAAGCTCAGTCCTAACCACTGGACCCCCAGGGAATTCCCGGAAGCATCTTCTTAAGTTATGTTTTCATCTTTGCTTTACCACCAGGTTGTTTTTGCACTTTCATCAATCGTCTTAAAAGCTAAGATACTGAAACCACATTTTTCCATAATAGGCAGATTGTCATTTAGATCGGTAAAACACAACAATCCCACCTCTCCCTTCCTTTATTCAGCTCACCACTCCATTTAGGCCTCTTCCCACCCTCATTCCACCCTGCATACTTGCCTAAGCGAGGGAGACAGCAATGGCTGAGTGACCCATGCTGGAAGCATCTAATGAATGCCACCAGGTGTGATGGAAACCCCAGACAGATGGGCAGCTTCTGAGGAGGGAGGCTATTCTTACACATGGTTTTTAGTGACTCCATAGAGACTGAACACCAGCCACAAATAACTCCCCAGACCTTCTGAGGATTTCTCTAGGCTGATGGTGTCAGTCCTTGCGGCTGGGTTCACAGCTTCTACGGCAGTGTTTCTCAACCCTGGATGCAAATTAGAACATCTGATTTTTTAAAAAATACTAACGCTTGGGCCTCTCCTCCAGAGATTCTGATCTAATTGCTCTGGGGTGAAACTTGGATGGAGGTATTTTTTTTTCAGTGCTCCCCAGATGACTCTAATGGGTAGCCAGGGTGGAGCGACACCGCTCAGAGGCATTTGTGTGAAAACCATCACTAAACACAGCGAAGTCCTGCTCCCTTAATCTGCCTGTCTAGTTTTAGGCAATACTTTGACCAAGTGTACCTGACTACCGAAGTCTCAGCAAAAAGAAATGAGAAACTGAGCTGCACACCCATAAAGGGTTCACATCACACTGAAGTTTCACCACTGCCATGTTTTCCAGCTTGGGTCATCCCAGGTCAATCAAACTCAAATAGCTACAAGGACTGGGAAAATCACGTGGGAAGTGTTCGGGGTATGAAGAACAGCCCAGGATGGTGAGGGGTCATGAACTAGAACGCGAACAGCCACTCTAACGGGGCAGATGCTGCTCGGATCCAGCTGAGGGCTGCCCTGTAAGAATGCCAGCCCAAAGTGGCCAAATAACTTCAGTTTGTTTGTGTTTTAAGAGAGACTAGAAATGTAAATTTTAAATGAGATCTTGCAATTTGAGAAAACTGGCGCACGTTAAAAAATATTTTGGGGGGATACACCTCCTAGAGAAAGGGAAATAAAAACAAAAATAAACAAATGGGACCTAATGAAACTTCAAAGCTTTTGCACAGCAAAGGAAACCATAAATAAGACAAAATGACAACCCTCAGAATGGGAGAAAATATTTGCAAATGAAGCAACTGACAAAGGATTAATCTCCAAAATTTACAGGCAGCTCATGCAGCTCAATATCAAGAAAACAAACAACCCAGTCCAAAAATGGGCAGAAGACCTAAACAGACATTTCTCCAAGAAGACATACAGCTTGCCAACAAACACATGAAAGGATGCTCAACATCATTAATCACTAGAGAAATGCAAATCAAAACTACAATGAGCTATCACCTCACACCAGTCAGAATGGCCATCATCAAAAAGTCTACAAACAATAAATGATGGACAGGGTGTGGAGAAAAGGGAACCCTCTCGCACTGTTGCTGGGAATGTAAATTGATACAGTCACTATGTAGAACAGTATGGAGGTTCCTTAAAAAACTAAAAATAGAACTCCTATATGACCCAGCAATCCCACTACTGGGCATATACCCTGAGAAAACCATAATTCAAAAAGAGTCATGTACCACAATGTTCATGGCAGCTCTATTTACAATAGCCAGGACATGGAAGCAACCTAAGTGTCCATCGACAGATGAATGGATAAAGAAGATGTGGCACATATATACAATGGAATATTACTCAGCCATAAAAAGAAAGGAAATTGAGTTATTTCTAGTGAGGTGGATGGACCTAGAGTCTGTCATACAGAGTGAAGTAAGTCAGAAAGAGAAAAACAAATACCGTATGCTAACACATATATATGGAATCTACAAAAAAAAAATAGTTCTGAAGAACTTAGGGGCAGGACAGGAATAAAGATGCAGACGTAGAGAATGGACTTGAGGACATGGGGAGGGGGAAGGGTAAGCTGGGACGAAGTGAGAGAGTGGCATGGACATATATACACTACCAAACGTAAAACAGATAGCTAGTGGGAAGCAGCCGCATAGCACAGGGAGATCAGCTTGGTGCTTTGTGACCACCTAGAGGGGTGGGATAGGGAGGGTGGGAGACACAAGAGGGAGGAGATACGGGGATATATGTATACGTATAGCTCATTCACTTCGTTATACAGCAGAAACTAACACACCATTATAAAGCAGTTATACCCCAATAAAGATGTTTAAAAATATATTTTCGGTGGGATAAACAAAGCATGTCAACACTGGCTTCAGGTCCTGGCCAGTGAGTAGCTACCTTACAACTTCCTAAGACAAAATACAAATATATGAACGGAACCGTCATATTCTAACTACTACATCATTAATAGAAGCATCAACTGTGAAAGCTAAAAGAAAACTAAAAGAAATCATTCAATCTAGTTATTTTAAAATAATGAAAATAGGGAGAAAAAGTAAAGAAACTTAAGCCTTCAGAGGTTACATGAACTAGTTCACGATGCTGCAATAGATGCCAGGATTCCAAACTCCTCATTCTGGGTCTGTGTTGACATCAAAGTGAACCAGCCTGGACTCTTTAACTCAGGACATTTCTACACTGAAATGCCATACGCCACCATTTGGATAACAAAAGCCATGACAGGTAAACGGAAAAGGCCATATCATTTATATGGTGAGACTTCGACGCCCGTAATATTTTAAAATGTTAGGGGAAACACTTTCAGACTGAGATTTGTGCTGCATGTTCAGGAAAGAGCCTCTCTGGGATATAAGAAGCAAACTCCTGCTATGACCCACTTGCTGGGCAAAGAGCTGTGGGGGAAAACAGACATAGGTCCCCTAGTTTACAGGCCAAAGAAACAAAACCTCATCAGATCTGTCACTCCCTGCTTAAAATCCTTCAGTGGTTTCCCCCAGCTTTAGAATAAAAGCCAAGTACATACAAATTTACTGAGAGAAGTTAGGTAAACAAAGACAAGTTGGTGGTGGGGCGTGGGTTAGGATTGTGGTAACAGACATTCCTCACCTAATGGAAGAGATGTTCCCCTGAAATATATACCTTTCAAGCAAACTATGTATTACATTAAAGCATACAAAATTATCAATACTTGATCACTTTTTAACTACAAAAATAGCAATTTCACATGACTCAATCTAATACATAGCTTAACACTATTATCATTTAGTCCTCTCTGGGGAATCCATGCTGTTAACCCCTTCTCCTCCTTCCTGAAATACTCTTGTTTACTTCCATGATGCCTTGTTTTCCTGATTTTGCCTCTTCATTCATTGGACACTGCTCTTCTAGCTCCTTTGCTGGCCCTTCCTTTCTACCAGAACCCTAAAGGTCAATTTCCTAAGGCCTAGGTTCTGCTTCTTTTCTAACTATTTGCCTATAGTTTATTTAAAAGAACAAAATGTGGTACCTATATACAATGGAATATTATTCAGCTATTAAAAAAGAACGAAATAATGCCATTTGCAGCAACATGGATGGACCTAGAGATTGTCATACTGAGTAAGTCAAAGAAGGACAAAATAGTGTATGATATCACTTATATGTGGAATCTAAAAATATGGTACAAATGAACTTATTTACAAAACAGAGTTACAGATGTAGAAATCGATCTTATGGTTACCAGGGGGAAAGGGATAAATTGGAAGATTGGGATTGACATATACACACTACTGTATATAAAGTAGATAACTAATAAGAACCTGCTGTATAGCACAGGGAACTCTACTCAATACTCTGTAATGACCTGTATGGGAAAAGAGTCTAAAAAACAATGAATATATGTATATGTATAACTGATTCACTGTGCTGTTCACCTGAAACACAACATTGTAAATCAACTATACTCCAATAAACATTTTTAAAAAATAGAATAAGGTAAAAAACTAAAATATCTACTTGCAGACAATGTCCAAATTTACATCTCTAGCCAAAATCTTCTTTCTAACCACCAGTCTGATACATCCAGTTGATAACCGTATATTTCAACTTGGATATCTTCTCCCTGGCATCCCAGATGTATCATGTTCAAGATCAAGCCCTTGGTCCTTTCTGAAATCTACCCCACCTTTCTTCCCCATTTCAGTAAATGCTACTTCTAGCCACCCCGTTGCCTAAGCTAGAAAACCTGGACTCCTGCTCAGCACCTCCTGCACTCTGACCAAGTCCTGATGGTTCTAAGCACAGGATATCCAACGTATCTGCTTCTTTCCATCCCCAATGCATCCACCACAGACTGACACACCTCTGGCTGGAATACTACCAAACCACCGTAACAGCCCCTCCTATGCTTCTGTCTCTTCTGCACATTACAAATACACTTATTATTCCATTCTTTTATTCATTCCTCCAAGTTTTGAGGGCCTACTATGTGCCAGACAGTGTTGTATGTACTAGAGATTAAATATTGGACCTAAAGCCCCGATGAAGCCTAGATGTAGCAAATCCCGCATCGTGACACTTTCCTACGTGAAACCATTCAATGGCTTCTCATCTCTTTTGAAAAAGACCCAAACAAATTAACATGACCAAACGGTCATGTCTGACGTGGCTCCTGGCCACCTCTCCGGCCCCATCTCTCAGTCTATCCTCCTCACTCTCCGTACGCACGTTGGTTTTCTTCTAGTTCTTCAAATAAGCCAACGTCTTTCCTAATTTCAGGCCTCTTTTCATGACAGTTTCTCTGCCTGGAAAGTTCTTCCCCATCAATCACCCCGTCACCTCTATCACCCCATTTAGATGAAGTGGGTTAAAGTCACTCAGTTTCTGTCAGAGTGAAGTATTAGAAATAAGCCCTGAAACGCTGGACCTCAAGTCAAGAAATCTGAGTACATGTCCTGGGTCTGTGGAAGGTTTGTCAACAGTGGTCTCATTGGTAAAGAAAGGGATGAACTGCATGCTCTACGAGGGCTCAGCTGTAAGACTACCTATTGCACATTTCTGTCTTACTGATGAGGAAACCAAGGCCCAGAATAGTTAAATTAATTTACCGTAGTACAATAAACAGCTCTTTCGTTGGGCAAACCCTTTTTCTAACATTATGTGGATGCTACTGGCCTTTGGAACTGAACAGATTATTTTGTACTAAGGGAAGAAATAAAACAGGCATCTTCAGCTAGGATAGTAATTCAAAATGTATGCATTAGTATGGAACTAGGAAGTAACAGTAAATGAAGAAACTGAGATGCTTAATTAAATGTATTTTTTTAAAAGATGGTTTATAACGATGTGAACATTCAGTACAGATGGGCACACTGTTCGTAAAATCATTTCCCTGATCTATAAATTCTAAACCTGATGTCACAGCACTTTCATTAGTAAACTAGTTCAATGACCAATAGAAGTTGGAACACAAATGTCTATCTTCCTAGGAGGCAGTGAAGCAGATGTCGCGTGTAGGACGTAGACATTCTCCTGACACAAATACCTCTAATCAAAGAATCTCTTTTCTAATTCAAATCAAGTTTATTAAACTTAAATAAGGGAGGAAAACACATTAGGGGGGGAAAACCCCAGCTGGCTGAGACTGGTGGCTAAGATACAGACTAAATGAATCATTTCCCCAGAGACCTTAACAATTAAAAATTGGCAAGTCTGGGAACAGAGGGATAATATGACAAGTGGCTCAGTTGACATGTTCATTTAATTTCTGGGGCAAAAGTGTATTCCCCAGATGTCTCAAGAGGTAGTAGGGAAGAGAGCCAAATGTTTATTTTATCAACACACCCTGTGTGACACCTTCACCATAAGTACACGGAGAGCTAGTTAGTGAAAAAAAAATTAAAAGAAATGAAGTCAACAACAGAAACCGCAGGAAACATTCATTTACATAGTTTAATTGGCACCAACTTACGAAAATTTAAATTTCATCCTCTTTCATAATTAAGCTATGTAGAACCCATCAGATGCCATAAATATGGGCCACCTTTTCAGAACACAAGGGATAAAATTGAACAGAAATATTTTACATAGAAATCTGAGGGAGGTTGAAAAAGATTTAATTGTTATAAAGTCTTGTTTACGGTATATTTGAAATCTACATGAGACAGCATATAACAATTCTTCCATCTTTGAAAAAATCATGGAGAATACAAAATTATCTTTGAAGAAAAAGATTCATCTGGATACAAAAGAGTCACTTTTAAGAGTTTTTTAAAATGCAATTCTTCTCATCTGTAAGGTCCAATTGTCTATTCCCGGCCCACCTAAATCTCTCTTCTTTCAAGGTCCAATCCATCCCCCACCCATAAAAATATGGAAAACACTCAACTTTATTGAATTATAAGCTAAAGAAAGATTTAAAAAATTTTTCAAATTACCAAAAGTTTAAAAAAAAAAATGCCGAAGCTTGTGAGGGTTCAATGAAGCAGAACTCTCATGCAGTGCTGGGAAGAATGGTGGGAATTTGGCAATATATCAAAAAGCTTAAAAGAACTCATGTTCTTTGACTTAATAGTTACATTTCTGGGAATCTATCAAAAAGACAGAATCAGATCAGGAGAGAACTTTTTGTGCATAAAGATGCTTGTTTCCATGTTATTTATATAGGAAAAGTGGAAATATTGATGTGTCCAACAATAGGGAAGTTGAAATTATGGTATATCAATAATTGCCATTATAATAATTTTCTTCTCCCTGATTTTTAGGCTTTAAAATTTTTATATGCTGTATTACATCTGTAATGCTGTTTATATTTCATACTGCTGTATTTCTTTTATATTGCTGAATTACTTTTTCTTTTAACTTGTCTCTCTACAGAGAAGTCTTGGTTCTAGTTGATATTTAAGAAAATTCTGTAAAGCTATATTCTCACAGTTGGAGGCAACGACGGGATTATGACTGTGGATACTGTCACCAAAGGAAAGTGAGGTGAGACTATTCTTGAGAAAAATTGACCAGTGTCCTTTGAAGACCAGGGGGTCTCAGAGATTGCTGAGCCCTTAACCGGAGCTGACAAGTGCTGCTTCTAATGTCAGAAGGGAAAGGTTCATGTATTTATTACATCCTACCAAAAAGAAATAGTAGAGAATTAGAGCAGATTTGAACTTCACGGATTTCAAAAGAAAAGCGATTCAGGTCTAGCCAGCAGACTGAACAAATGGATGCTATAGACTCGGGAACACAGATATATTTGTGAATGCACCTTAAGAATGCTTGAGACTACCAGATAGGTCAGAGAGGGACATTCTAGGGCGGGGGAATCAACTTATTCAAAGGCACAGAGATGTGAAAAGGCAGAGTGTTTAGTTTTACTAGAGTATAAAGAGAAACTGGAAAATGAGATGTGGCACAGAAGGTAAGGAAGGAGCCAATCATGGAAGGTCTTTCGTGCCATGTTGAGGAACTGGAGATAAGGAGCCACCAGTGATTTTTCCATCATGAGAGAAACATGATCAGATGTGTTGCTTGGAAGTATATCAGTTAGAAGAGGAGGGTAAAACTGGAGGCAGAGAAACCTGAAAGACATGATAAGAATTACTGTAGGTTGGATGCATCTTCAGGGCTTGAATATACATAAAGGTAGGTTCAGGGGCTTCCCTCGTGGCGCAGCGGTTAAGAATCCGCCTGCCAATGCACGGAACACGGGTTCAAGCCCTGGTTCGGGAAGATCCCACATGCCGCGGAGCAACTAAGCCCGTGCACCACAACTACTGAGCCTGCGCTCTAGAGCCCACGAGCCACAACTACTGAGTGCACTTGCCACAACGACTGAAGCCCTCGCGCCTAGAGCCCGTGCTCTGCAACGAGAAGCCATGTCAACGAGAAGCCCGCGCACCACAACGAAGAGGAGCCCCCATTCACAACTAGAGAAAGCAGTGAAGACCCAATATAGCCAACTATAAAAACAAATAAATAAGTAACAGTAACCAAAAAAAGGTAGGTTCAGAAGAAGATTTAGTGAGTGAAACCCAGTGAGTTATAAAATCAAAGGAAAATGCCCATTTGTGTTTCCACCAAAAAGGATCAGGAATTGAAGAGCTATGACCATGGCAATAAAAAAAAAAAACTTGTTAGAATTTGAAAACATGAAACCTTCCTATGCTTGTCTGCTTAAGTCTACGGTAGTTATAACATATGTCCACAAGGTCTTTGATCCTCCTTCAAAAAGATGGAGGTTCCACACCCCATGAATTGGGCCAGTCTTGGTAACTCTCTTCTAACAAATAAAATGCAGCAGACTTACGACATGCAAGACTAGAACATAAAAGGTAATACAGCTTCTGACTCACTCTTTCCCTTGAGATCCAGCCACCATGCTGTGAGGAAGCCCAGGTTACATGGAGAGACCACTTGTTCCAGCCATGTGCTCTAACATAGCTCAGCTGAGATCCCAGTGGACAGCCAGCCTCAACCTTAAAGCCCTTGAGTGAAGAAAACCTTTGAGTTGACTCTCACCCCACCCACTACGACTGCATGAGAAACCTTGAATGAGAACTGCCCAGTTGAACTCAGTCAACTCCTTGAACACTCCTCAAACTGTGAAAGATAATAATATCAAACAAAATATAGTAAAATATAAAATAAAATAACTTGGGGGTTGATTGGTTATGCAGCAAAAGATAACCAGGACATATCCCATATGTTTCTTTTAAAATGACAAGAGTCTATGGACTTGTCTTCAGGGACAGGACAGAATGTAGGGAATTGGGTAGTACTGAACCCCAAGCTTAATGAGAAAAGAACTGTAATGAACAGAATGGCAACGGGGGCCTTCCAAGGGATCTTAACGCTAGAAATGCTAAGACCTTAACAATAGAAAGACACCAAGAACATGTTTATCAAACTTCAGGTAATGCAAAGGAGGTAGGAAAAACTAACTCTTTAAGGGTTAACTTAGAATTCAGCAGCAATTTGATCTTGGTTTAACAGAACAGATCATACTGTGGAAAACAGTACTGCTACAGAGAGGTAACAAAATGCTAAGGCCAAGGGCTGCCCTGAGGTTGCCTGCAGAGCCTTGGGCCCCAGCAAAAAGAAAAGCTGAATGGGTTCCTTTGTCATGCCGGGCCCCTCAAGAGCTGTACTCACTGTGAAAAGGGGGAAAATTTCAGCTGACAGTTACAATCAAGTCATTTGCCTTTCTTAGTCATTTCTTTGGTGGTAGGAGTGGCGGCGGGGTCTCTCCTGATAATCTACAACTGTGAGCCGGTACTCATGCCAAACTGGACCTGGAAATCACCCAACTTCCAAGAACTGAAAAAACACAGGCAGAGATTTACTTTAAGAGGTCCAGAAATCTCACAGAAGTAAACACAATTGCTTTCTGGAAGAAAGCACATTAAACCCAGGTTTCAAAGAATTCTCATAGATAACAGTTTCCACAAATATTACTCACCACAAAAGAGAGGGAGCAAGAGAGGCAGAGAGGAAGGAAGAATATAAGTCACAAAACACACAATGAAACCGGCCACTCATTTCAAACCACTTCATATCCTCTTGGCTTTACCTGACGCTTGAACAAGCTATCACTGTGATAACTAGCTCTGCAAAGATTCCAGCCAATTGAAATCTATGCTCCTGAAGAAAGGAACACGCGGACAGTGCCTCATTTTATATCTGGACATTGCGCCTCTTGCCTCCCTCCTGCAGCCCCCTGCAAATATCACCCAGTCACCTCAATGGACACAACCTGGTCGTGAGAGAAAGCTAACTCTTTGCAGGTCAAACGTCGACCAGTGGGAGCTAGAAGCTGGAGGATGAACTGTTCTCCTTTATCCCCACCAATAGCGACCCTGCGCTGCAGGTGATTTGGCTCATGGGAAACAGGACACTCAGGAAAGACAAACAGAATGCTAGCAAGAGACGTTCAATCAACAAATTTTAGGGACTCCCCTGGTGGTCCAGTGGGTAAGACTCTGCGCTCCCAATGCCGGGGGCCCAGGTTCGATCCCTGGTCAGGGAACTAGATCCCGCACGCCGCAACTAAAGATCCCGCAGGCTGCAACTAAGACCCGGCACGGCCAAATAAATAAATAAATATTTTTAAAAAAAGAAATTCTAAAGGATGCCCTTCGTGATGAAGGAAGATGACCACAGAAGGCAGGTGTGAGATGCAGGAAGGAAAAGTGAGCCAGGACTATGGTAAACTGTGAGGAAATGGAAACAAATACTAGCTATAGAAGGCAAATCTAGTTTGTAATCTGTGATATCAAAAAATAAGATAAAATTAAAATAGTGGACAATAAGAGGAGAGTCAGAACTGGGTAAGGGAAGTTAAAGCTTTCTCAAGTCCTCATATTCTTCAAGAACAGGGTAATTATTGCTGCACTTCAGGCTTCATGAAGCTAAGTATAGAAGTGTCACTGGATGATCAGCTGGATTCTTCCTGACTCATTTTTGAGACCCCAGTAAGGAAACGTCAGACACCAAGGTGAGTGTGAGCTGAAGCTCTCAGGTACATAATTCACGAAGGGATATTTAAGAACCAGTCCCATGACCTTTGGTACCCCCAGCCAGAACAAGGATGTAAAGGGAACTCAGAATGCAAAAATGAGACAAGATTTCTCACTTCCCTTGTAGGGGAGGACTGAGGTGGTGCTACCTTCCCACCTCAAGTCTCATCTGAGGAATTTCCATGGTTCCACCCAAAGTGCTTATTTCTTGTAATTGGAAGACACGGAAGACTTGCGAGTGTCTCATGCCTGAAAAACTGAAAGCAACCTGTGATGGAAATGGCTACCTAGAGATTCCAGGAGCAAGAAGCTACTAGCAAGTGCTGGATTCCTGAGTCGTAAAAGAAATCCTACCACAAACACTACACTGTGAAAGTTAAAAGAATCCCCTTTGAAAGTG
Source organism: Delphinapterus leucas (assembly GCF_059928025.1). Taxonomy (NCBI): domain Eukaryota; kingdom Metazoa; phylum Chordata; class Mammalia; order Artiodactyla; family Monodontidae; genus Delphinapterus; species Delphinapterus leucas. The sequence continues at coordinate 114,239,627 of NC_143150.1, forward strand.
GAAGAAAAAGAACACTCCCTATCACCATTTCTGTTCAACGTTGTCCTGGATGCCCTAGTCAGGTGATTAGACAAGAAAAATAAGTAAAAGCTATAAGAACTCAAAAGGAAGAAATAAACCTGAAAGATGCTATGACTGTCTATGTAGAAAAACTAAGATAATCTACAAAGAATTAGTCTTATTAAGAGTTTAGCGAGAGTGCAACCACACTACAATGCACTAGTAACAAGCAGCAAATGTAGGTTTTGAAAAGATACCATTTAAAACTGCAACATGAGGCACATAAGAACAAATCAATCAAAAGTTGTGTTAGAGCCTTACTGAGAAAATTATAAAACTATTAGATGACATTAATAAAGAGTTAAATGGAGAAATACATTCATAGATAAGAATATGATTTCATAAGGCTCTCTCTTCTCACCAAGCTCATCCACAGATTCAGTGATATTTCGATAAAAATCCTAAGAGTTTTTTAGAAGATATTTAACAAGCTGATTCTAAGATTTATATTGAAGAACAACCGACTAAGACACATCTGAAGAAAAACAAGGTATGGGAACTCATATCAGATATGAAAATTTTTATAAATTATAGCAATTAAAATATTGTGGTTTGGGCATAGGAATAGGCCAATTGACCCCAGTAACAAAACAGAAAGCCTAGAAACAGACTCATGACTAAACAGAAACCTGGTACATTACCAAAGGGTGATTAAGAAATTGAGGGAAAGGTTGGACTCTTGAACAAATATGTTGAAACAATTACACATTAGGAGTAAAATAAAATTGGATTTCTTCCTTGATTAAAAAAAAATCAACTCTCCATAATAGGACTTAAATGTGAAAGGCAATAACCTTCAAATATTTCAAAGAATATATGAGATTTGTCGTGGTCCAAACGCGGGTTGGAAAAGAATTTCCAGACACAAGGCAGAATGTAAAGAAGATAGAATTTATTAGAGGGAAGGGTCACTGCCAGAACAGCGGGCCGACTTCCTAGTAGTCTGGGAGACTCGAGCCCGAACATGTGCTACTTATCAGTTTTCATAGCCAGAAAACAAAGGAATGGTCCGAGGTGAAAATTTCGTTTACTGATTGGTCAAGGCACATACACCTTCCTTCTATAGGGTGGGAGTGGGACGGGGCATATGCCTTTCCTTATTTGGGACAGGTCCCATCGCCCAGGGGGACTCAGGAATTTCGTAACCATCGCAACAGGGTGGGAAGGGGAAGGGGAAACTTTTTCAGGCAGGGTCGTCTTTGTCCTTGAAGCACCATTGTCCTTGGAGCACCACAAGACTATCTTTATGCCACTGGGGTAAGAAAAGATTTACTAACCAAGGTCACAAAGTACCAACCACTCAAAGCTGTCTAAAAAATAAAAATCAAAAATAAATTAAAGGGCTTCCCTGGTGGCGCAGTGGTTAAGAATCCGCCTGCCAACGCAGGGGACACGGGTTCAAGCCCTGCTCCTGGAAGATCCCACATGCCGCGGAGCAACTAAGCCCGTGCACGACAACTACTGAGCCTGCGCTCTAGAGCCCGCGAGCCACAACTACTGAAGCCTGCGCGCCTAGAGCCCGTGCTCTGCAACAAGAGAAGCCACGGCAATGAGAAGCCCGCACACCGCAACCAAGAGTAGCCCCCGCTGGCCGCAACTAGAGAAAGCCCGGGTGCAGCAACGAAGACCCAACACAGCCAAAAATAAATTAAATAAATTTAAAAAGCACACACACACCCTCACTTCTGAACATCACATCTTGAGAAGAACAATATCACAGGGATCATAAAGGATAATCAGCATGGTGCATGGTCAGGGGCCTGGAGATCTCCTTACATATAAAGTGGTTGGGGGTTTTTTGGGGGGTTTTTTTGTTTTTTTTTTTTGTTTTTCAGCCACGCCGCGCTGCTTGCGGGATCTCAGCTCCCCAACCAGGGATTGAACCCAGGCCACGGCAGTAAAAGTGCCGAATCCTAAGCACCAGACCATCAGGGAACTCCCAGGGGATTTTCAATTTTTTTTTAAGAGAAAAAGTGCACATTTACATGGCAAATAATAACTACCTTCATCTATTTGAAGGACAGAAATGTTCAGAAGGCTTGATGTATGTTGGGGGATAGTGTATGTGATGACCACACACCTCCAGTTTCCTCTCTTCTCTCGGAAGGGACTAGTATGGAAGGAACTCTTTGGGTTTCTCTCTTCAACCTACCCCTCTGCAGTAGAGGAGATGAGGAAAAAGAGGCTCAGGCATGTGTGGACCCTGACCTTGCTGGCTTTTTCATTTGGAGCTCATGGGGAGCTCTGTTTGCCCTTATAGGATGTGGTAGATACACTCACAGAGATGACTTCTCTGCCCTGCAACAAAGTCAGTCCAATTCACAGGGAAGTGGTAGAAGTCAAATTATGTTTTCAGGTCAAAGCCCCAATTTTATCCACAATAATGTGGACCTCACAGTGATATCTGACTTCTATGCCTATTTCCACTTGGCTGAAAACCAACAGAGAAAATGTTTTGAGTAGTTATCCACATGACCACAACCCTCAAAACCCCCATCAGGCTTTTGAGTTATGATTATACATCCTTCCTTGACCTGGAAAGGATTTTAAGTAACCCGCTTCTCAGGAGTGGTTCTCCAAAGGAGAACTGAGATGAACGGGTATAACTTGTAAGAAGAAATATTTCAATTTGAACTTGTTAATATCAAAGAACTTTCTAATAATTGGTTGGTTCAAGTGTGATACAGTTAAGTTTCCCGGCAAATTTCCGTTGGAAGCGACCAACCCACAGAAACAGGAGGGAGTACTCCTGTAGCATCTGTGGCCCCTAATGCCCCTTCTAACTGTAAGACTCAATGAAATAAACGCAGTCTTAAAATGTAACTTGGTCATTTAAGGTCTCAAAAAACAAAAGCAATGCAGATGATTTTGGACCAATATTCTTGAGCTGCAAAGTAGCTTTTTCAAAATTGTTATGCTATTTCCCTATATTTTTTGCCATCAGAATCCCACAGGGATCTCTCTCTCTCTCTGACATAAATTTTGAAGTGTGTCAACCACAAAAGCAAGACTGTTTCTCACACAGAGAAGAATGTTCTTACCTGGAGAATTAATCATCACTTGTAAAGTTTCCGGAGACTGACTCAGATGCCTTTACACAGAGCAGAAAGCACTCTAGATGTATAACTCACTTTATCTGTCTCTCCCCAAACGCCTATTTTGCTTTGTTTTTCTGTCAATGCTGTGTCCTGCTTTTCTTCTTTGAAAACTGCCCCTTATAAGTGAGTACGTTGATAGCACAGTGGGTGGATCCTCTGCTTCTCTGAATATCAGTATCACCTGGAGAGGTTTTGAAACATTCAATGATCAGGCCGAACCCCAGACCAATTAAATTACAATGCCCAGAGGTGGGGACGAGACATTGCATGTTTCTTTTTAAAGTTCTCCAGGTGATTCCACTGTTCGGAAAAGGTTGAGACCCACTCTATTAGCAAACACCAGTAGTTCCCAAACTTAAGCCTGCATCAGAATCCCCTGGAGGGCTTGTTAAAACAGACTGCTGGGCTGCACCCTGCTGGGTTTCTGATTCAGTAGGTCTGGAGTAGGGCTGAAAATTTGCATCTCTTATAAGTTTCCAGGCGATTCTGATGACCACACTGCGAGAAGCACGGGAATACACAGATGTGTGGACTTTAGTCCATTTGGTTCTAAATAGGGAGTCTTCAAGATAAAAACTGGTTGGTGGGGTTTCCATGGTGAGGTGGATCCCTACACACACAAGAAATAGTTCCTTCCCTGCAGTGTTTTTTTTCCCGGCTTTTAAATAGGGTTTGTGCTTAATACCTTAGGCAGTCTCAGCCTAGAGCTCACTTTTAAGGGCTTTTAACATAGTATTGTTATAGCCAAAGGAGGTCCAGAAGGCTTTCCAAAGTTCCAACAACCCTGATAGGAAACAGGTTAAAAAAAACCCAAGTCAAATCCAAAGCCCACATCACCACCTCTTTAAGGGGGAGAAAAACATACATCCATATACATATATACGTGTGTGTGTGTGTGTGTATATATATATATATATATATATATATACACACACATATATTCACTTTCTTTTTTTATTGACAAAAATCATGAAACCAAGTTTCTTAAGTGCAATAGTTAATCTGGCCATTGCCAGGCAAGCCAGGTCCCTGCGGTTTGAGATGGACAAATCCACAATGCTCCCGGAAGCACATCCTTCTCTGCCCATCTCCCAGGGCATTCGGGAACTCTGTGTGAAAGAAAACTCAAGGTGCATCTGCTTTTCCCATCTGTTTCAAGCCTTGATAATCTATTAGTGTTTTGGCGGTTTCGTTATTGAAGAACAGTGGGAACAAAAAAAATTAAGTTACTCATGCTAAATTTGTACAATCAATCTTGGCAACCTGGCCACATCCTTGAATCTATCTTTTCCAGCAGTTCTGGCCTCCAGTTGCAGATTCATGCAATTTCCCTGGTTTGGACAATCCTCAGGCTGTTTCAATATCAAACCCAATGATTAGAGTGCCAAGACCATTACTTTCTTTAAATTCAGAGGGAAGACTTCCATTTTTTCTATTTTATATTCAGCATTCGCTGCCACATTCTCAATGTCTTCATTGCCTTTCACAGTCTTCTTTCAAGTTGGGAGCGAGAAGCTAATGAAATTCAGGAAGAACAACATAAATGCAATCTCATCGCGGAGGAAAAATGCAATCCTTCATTTTGCCTAAGATTGAAAACCTCAACTCATGTTCCTTGAAAATGTGCTTCCAGACCATCTTGATCATCACCCTCATTCTATTCTGGGTAAAATGAGAAAATACGTATGAAATACTTGAAAGACCTCAGAGCACTGTACAAATATAAGGGTTGGTTATTATTATTCCCAGACACAGGCTGCTACTCAGGCGTGTGATCCTCTACCCCGATGACTCAGTGGTTAATAACTCTTCTTGCAACTGGTCCAAGAGTAGTAATTAGTCATTTTATCTGTCCCTCGCTCTGGAGTTTGGTGGGATGGGGGCGGGGAGGATGTGAGTCACATGAAGACCCAAAACTAGGTACTGTTTCATGATCTTTAGAGACGGAAACAGAATTGGGTCTTTTTCTGTTCACCTCATATTCACCTGGGCTGGGCTACAGGAATTTTTTTATTTAAGGCCTGAACCTAGCTGGCCTCACAGTCAAATTTCAAGGTGGGGGGAGAGGGGTTTAATTCAGCTCTCGTAATTTACACATGGGTCAAGGAAATGCAGAGAATTAACTAGCCCAGTGTTTCAGAACGACGCAGGACCAAGCAGGAACTCTATCACAGCCCTGATGCAGCTTCATATGCAGAATCATACTGTCTGTAGCTAAACCACACTGATCATAGGTCCATTGACTGGTTGAAAGGTACACACAGAAAGATCCTTTTAACACAACATTTATGGGTGCGCACAGGAAGCTGGTCTGAATGTTGAGGATTTTGTTGACATGCGTTTTGAAAAAACAGCCTGCAAATCATTTCCATCTGTGGTAAAGTAGCCCTCGTACCCATTAATAATTCACAACTCAGCTCAGCAAATGAAGCAGGGAACAAACCTGATCATTAGTGCAAACTCCTACTGTCAGCACTAACGAGGTAATTAACATCGATGTTTAAGTTTTTTGCTTATGGAGTAACTGGCAAGGGATTTTAAAAATAACTTTATGAGGAAATTAACCAGCCATCCTCTAACTCTGTACTTTTGTTCCATTGTTTTAAACATCTTAATTGCCAGGAAAGCTTAACCACACAAAATGAAAAAAAAAAAAAAAGAAAAGAGGTTAGGAATCCAGGGAAGATAGTTCATCGTTTTCTACAGCTTACATTTTTCATTATAATACATTTTCCATTTGTAATTAAATGAATAAAATAGCTGTGTTGCCTGTGAGATTATATACAATTGCCAAATAAAGCTGCAGACGTCTCTCTCCTTAATGTTCTTAGAGAAGACTGCTCTGCTGTCTTTTAAATAGACACATTTTCTTCACTTAGCTTGTTTTGAATTTGTACAGGCTTATAAAATCATAACAGATGTTTCCTGCGGGTACCGGGTACCAAATAAATTATATATCAGTTTCCTGTAGGTTTTCTTTCTTACTAGTCATCAGATTCTTTTGAACTCAAAACTGGGTAAGACAAAAATCAACTCTACTTTCAATCTTCTCTACTCCTGCATGGAGAATGAAGGCCAAGCCAATGACAGTAACCTGGGCATTCAGAATTTAAAAAAAAAAATGTTTAAAGGGAAAAGTTGACTACCTGCCCATTTCCCATTGCATCAAGGTTTAAGCATTAGTACACCAATACACCAACAGGCATTTACTGTGTCCTGAACACTATGAAGGGCAGACAATGAGACATGGTCCCTAAATTCAGGGGCTATCATCAAAAGTAACCAAGTTAAACACAAGAGTAATACATTGAGGGGAACGGTGGAGTTCCTCTCTCTGGAGTTTGGAAAACATTTTCAGTGGGTAGGGAATTCTTTATAAACAAGATGGCCACCCAAGTTTCCTTAAGTCCTATGGATCAGACTTTATCCATTTAAAAGTTGTGGGGAATTGAAATATTAGGCAAAAAATACCAAATTTCAGCAGTGATACAAGAGCTACAAGTGATGACTTTGAAATAGGCTCTGCCATGCCCAGGCATCATTAAAATCATCAGGCATAGTGATCACACTTGGATAGAGAAGAAGAAAGCGAGAGGGAACCAAGGGTGAAATCCTCAATGAGTCTCCAAGTGGACTGCAGGTGACAATGCAGAGAAAGTGGTCTCAGCAACAACTGGTTGGTGTGAGCCTTACAGAAAGAGTGGTTTCCAGTAAATGCTGGAGAGGGTGTGGAGAAAAGGGAACCATCTTAGCCTGTTGGTGGGAACGTAAGTTGGTACAGCCACTATGCAGAACAGTATAGAAGTTCCTTAAAATGTTAAAAATACAGTTACCATGTGATCCAGCAATCCCACTCCTGGGCATATACCTGGACAAAACTATAATTCAAAAAGATACAGGCACCCTTATGTTCATAGCAGCACTATTCACAAGAACCAAAACATAGAAACCACCTAAATGTCCATCTACAGATAAATGGATAAAGAAGACGTGGTGCATATATTCAATGGAATGTTACTCAGCCATAAAAAAGAATGAAATAATGCCATTTGCAGCAACATGGATGCAACTAGAGATTATCATACTGAGTGAAGTAAGTCAGAAAGAGAAAGACAAATACCGTATGATATCACTTACATGTGGAATCTAAAATATGGCACGAATGAACTCATCTACAAAAGAGAAATAGATTCACAGACAGAGAGGTCAGACTTGTGATTGCCAAGGGGTGGGGGGAGGGAGAGGGAAGGATTGGGAGGTTGGGATTAGCAGATGTAAACTATTATATATAGGATGGATGAACAACAAGGTCCTACTCTATAGCACACAGAACTATATCCAATCTCCTGGGATAAACCATAATGGAAAAGAATATTGAAAAAAGAATGTCTATATGTGTATAACTGAGTCACTTTGCTGTACAGCAGAGATTGGCACACCACTGTAAATCAATTATACTTCAATAAAAAATTTTAAAAATTTAAAAAAACAAAGAGTGGTTTCCCAGTAAGAGTGAAAGTGCAATGGCCAAGCCACCTCTAGGTCCTGGGTCCCAGAGCAGTAGTTATAATTAAGAGCACCTGCACGGCTGCAGTTTCAAGGAGGAGGACAAGGGGTGATTGTATAACTAGATTAAGGGCATCCATTTACAATGAAACCGAGGGCAAGAGGGAAGACTGAGGACTATTAAATGGTGAACCAGCAGGGGAATGGTCAACTGCGGGCTGGGACAGTCCCAGCCTGGACGAGGTAATACCAGAGGATGGAGAAGTAGGTGTTGTACCTTTGGTGAGTGAGAAGCAAAGCTTCTGGAACTGTAACCGTGAGGCTACCCAATGGCCCCTGCTCTACTCTCATTAACTACCCAAGCCTGGAAAGTCTTGGTTCCCAATTTACAGAGAGACGAGGATATTCCACAAAGACTGACAAGCTAAGAACTGAAAGCTTGTCTCCAGCATGTCTTTATTATCCTAGAGGCCTCAGTCACTGTTTTACAATGTAGACCACATCTTCAAAACTGTTCACATCTTAGCCCGAGGAACACATACCCTTATTACTTTTCCACTTCACTCTCTGGGCAACTCCCCTCCCCAAATCTAAAGAGCCATCATCGTTGCCATTTATTACTATAAAGATGGTGATGATGTGAGAGCTTAGAAATTATCTCTGTTGGTCTGACCCAGGTTTTGCAAGCATGTCTATGACCTGTCCCTGTCACTACTAAACTTGCTTATCGCTACTCAGTGCAATGTGTAAATTGTGGCAGCTGCAATTGAAGCAAAGAATCTTACTGCTTATCATGAAAATTGTTCTGAAGTATGTTCTGCAAGGCAGCTCTTTCCTAAAAGTGGCCCATTATTTCTTGAATTTTAACCATTTTGTTCTAACAAGTCAAAGGAGCAAGAGGCCAAGGACCATGCACACAGCTGACAACAGCCTGGCCCCCTTCCCATGTCCTTCCTTGTGCTCCATGGCTTAGGAACTGAGCTAACAGCCCAGACCAAAGCCCCTCCTAGTTTCTGACACATACGCAGGTTTGGGGTCCACTGGCCCAGACGCAATAGCTGGGCTTCTGCGCTGCAACTGGGATTTCCTTGACCACCAACCATACTTGATATCTTATGTCTTCCTCACCAGCCCAGAGCCAGGAGGATCTCTCAGCACACCTGTACCCTGATCCACAGCTTCCCTGCCATCACTCTTATTTTCCTAGTGACCCAGTCTGCTTTAATCGCCTTCCTTAGCTCTCACTCTCAACACCTCCCAGTCTCGAGAAAAAGACCCAGGCCAGGAAAAATACAGGGTCTGCACCTCAGAGTTAATGCCTCCTTGAACTTGGCACCCTGGGCACCTCCCCTGCTTTACCTTAGCCCTGGTCCTGAGAAAACCTATCTTGGTCTACAGCCCACTCAGCAGGACCTCAATGCCCTATGTATTATTAGTTGTTGCTGTGTAATAAACCATCTCCAAAATTCAGTGGCTTAAAATAACAACCATTTGTTTATACCAAGATTCTGGAGATTGACAACTTTGGCTAGGCTCAGCTGGACGAGGCCTCTGGTCTCAGCTGCGCTCCCTCATGGAAGCTTGCTCAGCTGTGGGTAGGCCAGGCGGCTCTAGATTGCCTGAGATCGCCTCCACGAGGTCTCTCATCCTGCAGTCAGGGCTTGTTCTCATGGAAGCTCGGTAAGGCTCCCAGACAGAGAGGAGAAGTCCACAAAACATATGGATACCTAGGCTCCGTGATGACATACAGTCACGTCTGTTACATTCTGTTGGCCAAAAAGAATCAAGAGGCCAGCCCAGATTAAAGTGTGGGAAATTACCTCCATCTCTTGATGGAATGAGCCACGGAGTCACAATGCAAAAAGCCTAGATACAAGGAGGGGTGAAAAACTGCAGCTATTTTCATCATCAATCTACCACACTTTGCCTAGTTTCAGCCTGGGTGAGCCTCTTCTCCAGGACTGGCCCCTGAGTGTGGTTCCACTGCATACCAGTAGATATCTAATAAATAGGGTAATATGTAACTGCCAAGTCTTCAACAGCCATCTGGATCCCTAACTACTAGGTCTCTGCATGTCTATGAATTCACTGATATTGACACTGCCAGAAGTCGGACTGAGATTGTAACATTCCTTCGGCAGTGTTCCTAGATTGATATAACATCTCCAAGAGGCCAACCTCCATGTCAATTTCAGTCCCACCCTCCCCACCCCAACTCTGGCCCTGCCTTCTCTTTTTCACCCTGGTACCAAGCAAGCCACAAAGCTTTATGCCCGAGTCTGCCTGAATGACCACAGCTGTGAAAATTTCTTATCTGGATCTGTGGTTCTCAAAGAAGAGTCTCTTCAACAAATGACGCTGGGATAACTGGGTATCCACACACAAAAGAATGAAGTTGGACCCCTATTTCATACCATGTATAAAAACCCACTCAAAATAGACCAAAGACCTAAATGTAAGAGCTAAAACTATAAAACTCTTAGAAAAGCACAGGGATAAATCTTCATGACCTTGGACTTAGCAAAGGATTCTTAGATAAGACACGAAAAGCACAAGTAACAAAAGAAAAAGTAGATAAATTGCACTTGAAAATTTAAAACTTTTGTTCAAAGGAAACCATCAAGAAAGTGAAAAGACAACCCACAGAATGGTACAAAATATTTGCACATCATGTATCTGGTAAGAGTATAGTCTCCAGAATATATAAAGAACTTTTACAACTCAACAGCAAAAAGACCAACAACCCAAGATGAAGTGGCAATGGATGTTAGTGAATGGCTCACAGCCCCTGCCACAGAAGGAGAGTCAAGACCTTGCGCCTTGCTTGGGCTGAGTCCCCCAGAATTTTCCTGGGAAGCCTAGATTAAACAGAAGATCAAAGAAGACAGGGCTAGTTTCTCCCTGTGGTAGATTGCCTATTTTGGCCCCATTTCATCACAACTTTCTGCATCGATACCCTTGCCGTGGCCTCATCCTGGGCAGAATATACTTCTCGGTACCTTTCCTGTCATTTTGGCCACGTGACTTGCTTTGGCCAATAAAATGAGGCAGAAGTGATAGTGTGCCAGTTCCAAGCCTAAGCCTTAATATAACTTGTGTGTTTATACTTGCTCTTTTGTCTTTTTACCATCACGAGAACAACATGCTCAGGCCGGCTCACTGATCCCAGTAGGAAGATGAGAGAGACACAGAGCAAAACCAAATTGCCCCAGTTAAACCCAGCTTAGACTAGGCAATCTCAGTCAACCCCTAGATGTGTGAACCAAACACCCATTTTGGGTTTGCTGAGATTCTGTGGGTGTTTGTTGTGCAGCATTATTACTGTGGCCATAGTTAACTGTGACACCATCCCCGGCCCCATCTCACCACAGTTCATTGTCACACGGCCAACAGTACGCTCAGATACGCTGGGTTGGGGACTGCAAGTTCAGTCGGCATCTTCAAACTAAACGTCCTGCTGATTTTCAGGTAAAGCCAAATGTGAGCTGCCTTCTAGAATCCGCAGATGCCCAAGAAAGAAGACAAATATTCCTCTTTGCCAGCTGATTAAGTACACGATGCTGCTAACTGCATCATATTCAAAACCTCATAACTCCTAACATGTTCCACGGACGAAGCAGATGTCACCTTGACAGGATTTCTTTGTTTTCTCAATAGATGCTACAAGAGGTGCCTATGCTCTCTAGAGCAGGCAACCTATCAAGAGATCAAGATTATGCACTGTTTCATGAATACATTTTATGCAGTCATACTCATTTCAAACAAAGATATCTTCTAATTGTTTTTGCCTCTGATCTGATGGGAGCATTATTTTAGAACAATTCCATCAATCCAAAAGTTATCTAGAGTAGTAAATGTAAAGAGACTAAACAAAGTGCTTCTACCTATAATGAAGTGTCAGAAACTTCCTGAGTCTGACAGCTTTACCTAGAAATTGAAAATAACATTTTACCTCTTCCCCCCCTCTGTAATATCATTTTTCTTTTTAATCAGGAAGGCATTAGATGCCATGGAATTCACAGAAGAATATATAGTAAAACCAGCTGCAAATCTGCCTCATCTTTTTCAGCAGGCAGGTGGCACGTTCAGATGTACCCAATGGGACCATCTCTGACGTGCCCTCACCCTCCCGTTTCGACCCACAAAAGGCCCGCCTTCCCTTTTTGTGAAACCGCTTTCACTCTGTGAAGCCCTCCCTCTGCAGCACGGAACGCAGTAAGCAAACAGAGGTTTGAATCTGCACATTACTGCAGCCGACAGAATGCACTCCCCAGACTTACTGGGGGCCTGGGCGCCGCTGCTGTGCCCTGAAAGCCACTGGTGCATTTGTGTGGGGCTACGTCTCCCACAGGCTGCTCCGAGCCAATGACTGAGCGCCGCAAGGGCACTAACTAAGGGCAGCCCGCTGCTAGGAGACAGGGAATACCTCTGATGGCCAGTGCTGGCTGGAGGACACCCTGGCAACCTTGCCAAGCCTGTCTGTGACTGCACCAAGGCCTAGGATGCTTCCACCCACCCTCTCACCCCACCCCCTTCCATCCTGGTCACTCCTGCGCTGTGGTGTGACAGCTCGCTGAGGCTTGCCCAGCTCCCTCTCCATTTTCTTTCATGGGCATTTCTCTTAATAAGAGCCTTGCACGTTTTGTTGTTGTTTCGGGGTTTTTTTGGCCGCGCCAGGCGGCTTGCAGGATCTTAGATCCCCGACCAGGGATTGAACCCGTGCCCTTAACAGTGAAAGCGCCGAATCCTAACCACTGGCCACCAGGGAAGTCCCAACCAGATGCTCAGAGGAGAATGGTCTCTCCGCTCTTAAGAAAACCTACTCTCACGTAAACCCGATGAACTTTCTGGATAGCCTACTATTAAATTCCCTGCTTTTGCTTATTATAATTGTTCTTTATAATTGATTACAACAATAAAAACCTATCTCTTGGGTGCTATTTTTGTAATAATCAGAGAAAATACATACAGTCATCCCATTTACTTACCGTGTTTAAACATGACCTAAGACACACTAAATAGGATTACACACCTCCTTTACTTCAGGGTCTCTATGGTGTAGACGGTTTCCCAGAGGAGAGGGGCCTTCAGTCGGCGGCAGTAAGAGGGTGGGAGCAATACAAGGGCTGGTAAACACCTGAGTAGGTTGGTAACATTCAATCGTGGCACAACCCAACTTCAAAACTCTGCATTCTCCTCATTTCCAGACAACACGGTCCAAGCTCCTTGACATGATATAAAACTCCATTATGACAGCCAAAGTCCTTTGTAACTGGTCCCACTTACCCTCCTCGTCCCCCCACCTCCTGCCACTTTTCAATGCTACCCTCCAAACACCTCACTCTTACTAATTCAAATGACATTTGAGGAATAAGAGCTCCTGCCCTGCTTGATCACAATAGTGACAAGATGACTGTGGCGGCAGGGAGGACAGCATTGGTTGCCTAGGGGGAATAAGGGAAGGAAAATTAGCATCTGAACGTGGCCCAATAGCTATGCATTTTCACCCTGTCTTTTTTTTAAGGCAGCTGATCATCTTGACACAGTATTTTTTTTTTATCCTTACAAAAGTAACAGTTTCCCCTGGCTATCAGTCTCCATATTGACAAATACCTGTTTTCCAAATGGTTTTTAGTTAGCAACTCACAGGGCGGCATTTTTTTATCACATCCCGTAGGAGAGTAACTAAAATATTCTAATAGTGATTTCCCTAACCAATGTGCAAGAGCTACCTGAACAAAAACTCTTGGTGGGACCTCGTCTTGGACCCTGCCCTAGCCCTGAAACCTGTTCTGGGACGCCACGTGCCTACTTACCAAGATTCGGTCTACATAAGACTCTTCCTGTTCTGTTAGAATGTGATATTCCATGTTTCCCCACTCCCTGATGTCACCACTGCCTCTACTATCTCTACCCTGAGAAGCCATGTCCTATTCTGTACCTCAGTGATAGACTACTCCTACTTCTTGTCCAATTGGTTCTTGATTTCTCCTTGGGTCCTGGTGACTGTTCATCCCCTCAGTGCCCAGCACACAGGGCACTGTGACACCATTCCAGGCAAATGGCCCCAGATCAGTGTGTGGAATAAGTAGAACTAGGCAGGAATTGCAAGGAGATTGGAGCAAAGGCTATGTTATTGTTCCCAGATCATTTTTCAGCACCATCCCATTCCTTCCATGGAGCCTTATCTAGCAACACTGAGAATATCTCCTGCATCTCTAAGGCTCAAACATCACCCAGGTCATCTGTGAATGAGGGCTCCACATAGGCTGTGGGCCTGGAAAGATAAAAGAATAAAAACATTTTAGAGAAGTATTTATTCACCAGAGCCTTTATCTAAGAAACCTATTTCCTCAAAATGCAATCCATTGAAAGACGGTTCCGTCTAAGTCTTTAAGAGGTGCTATTATAAAAGAAACTTTACTTCCATGGTCAAATAAGTCTGGAAAACTGTGGCTTAAACAAAGTTAGTAATTTTCTTCACTACAGGACTTCTCGGAGCTCCTACTGCACTAATAGGAATTATGAATCAGCGAAAAGGAAGTATAAGATGAAGCTGTTCTCAAACATATTTGGCTATGGAAGCCATGTTTTATTTTTTCAATGAAGACCTATTGATGTCTTGCATAGCCTAGTGTTCAGAAGATCATGGTTTGGGAAACACTAACCATTATAAAGATAATAGTCTTCAGTCACAGATTACAAAGGGGGGTAAAAATGATGAAAGACAGTTGCTGAAAGGCCATGTTGCTTCTCTACCCCAAGCGACCCATAAAGTCCTTCCCCACCATGGAAAGTTGATATTACTCTGCGTTTCCACACTTCTAGCAATTCAGTTTGGCTAGAGTGACCTTGAGAAAGTTACAAACCTATCTCAGGCATGGTTCCTTCATTTATGACAGCCGGTCATAAAGATGTATCTTCCCACTCTAGTTCCCAAAGCTATAAGAATTAATGGAGCCATTCCTAAGGAGTGATGTGAATTCCTTGGAGAAAGTCTCTATGTAAATACAAGGTCTTGTCATCTTAAATGCTATGGATTTATGCCCTGGACTACACAGTGACAGCCATGCACAAGGGAGCACTCCATTATTTTCAAAGCCACAGAAGTCTGATCAACACATCAGCCTTTCAGCCATTGTCATTTATAAATACCATCCTCCCAAATACTGCCTTTTCACATGACATCCATATTTCTTCCTCTGTGAACTGATAAAATGTGGCAGCAATGTACCCATGAAAGCCAAGACTCTTTAATATTGGGTTGGCCAAAAAGTTCCTTCAGGTTTTTCTGCAACATCTTATGAAAGAACCTGAACGAACTTTTTGGGCAACCCAATAGTTCAGTATTACTACTTCTAAGGGTAGAAAAGGTAAAGGACTTGCAATGTGGGGTGCATATATATTTTACTTCCACAATAGAAGGAGGGGCCAACATAGATAGAGTGAATTAGGTCCTTCATTATTTATGTAAATTGGCCTTTGAGACCTAATGCTTAAGTATTTAATCACATGAAGGGAAAACTGAAGCAAAATTTCAAATTAACTTGGCATAAAAATATATTAATTACATCAATGAACAGAGAATGCTTTGGTGGTGTGGATGTGTGGTATTTGAAATACTGGTTCAGACTGGCTCAGATAATTTTTACTGCAGACCAGTTTTTTTTGTACGTTAAAAAGTGAGCCAGACAAAAGAAGTATAGATAGTAGGGTAATCATAAGCATGAACAAGATGTCTTTTTTTTTTTTTTAAGTAACAGCAAGAGCGGTGGAAAACACATGATGTTGACTGACAAATGTAAACTTGGCCAATGTCGTGTTGGTTGTAGGTGACCATGAGCTAAGTGGATATGGAACGTCTGACTCAGAGAAAACGACTGGTTACATTCATATTATAATCTTTCAGGGATTCTTGTGCTTTGTACCTAATTTATTCTTGTGCCTTACCTGCCCCAGGGAATCCTTTGTTAGAGTTGAGTTCTTTCTTCTGCATAAATGTATCCTTCCCACCTTGAGACCTGCCATCTCCATTACCACAATCTTTCCTGTGCCCAAAAGGCATTTTATCTCCTAACCTATAACTTTCCTTTTGCCCCCACTCTACCTCAAGAAAAGTTCCTCAACCCTTTGGAGACTAAATGACAACTGAGAAGTAAAACAAAAAACAAAAAAACCTCTCACTGTCCCTTCAGTTTTTCTTAAAAACACTCACTCAGTTTAGACTCCAGGGCAGTTCTTAGACTCTGCCTTGTCACTTCCACACGTACCTCATAGTATTGATCTTAATCTAAAATCCCAGAATGCCCCTCTAGAATGAATGTCAGATTAAAACATTCATTCTATTGCTTTCAATTCTCTGAAATATCCCCATTAAATATTTGCACAGCCTGAAAGAGTTGTCAGATGATACAGGTGGAGATGAGCAGTGCTTAGGGAATTTTTAATCTTTTTTTTAAAGATTTCTCATTTTTTTAAATATCTATTTATTTGGTTGCACTGTGTCTTAGTTGCAGCAGGTGGGCTCCATAGTTGTGGCATGTGAACTCTTAATTGCCGCATGCACGGGGGATCTAGTTCCCTGACCAGGGATCGAACCTGGGCCCCCTGCGTTGGGAGCATGGAGTCTTATCCACTGTGCCACCAGGGAAGTCCCAGGAATTTTTCATCTTAAAGAAATTTCTTGCTGCCCAAAGTAGCTATTTTACATGGCAAAAATCAATAAATCAATCCTCCCATGTCATCATTTAATTCAGTAACTGGTGTAAAAATATCCCATGTGTTGCTATAGAAAACTGAGCCTAGTCCTTTCATTATTTTTAGTTCCTTATGACATGCAGACATAGAGATCTTGACAAAACTTGTGATGGGGCAAGAAGTTCTGTAAGATCTATAAAAACCATTGGCGTTCTGAATGTACATGGAAAGAAATGTCTACTTCAATGTAATCAATAATGCTCTGGATTTCCTGCCACATTTTGTGATGATCAGTCATTCATTCAGTATCTGTTGAACACTTACTAGGTAGTGCCGCTGGCACCATGCCAACTGCTCCTTGCAGAATCTACAGCCAAACCACACAGAATGAATCAGGGACCATAAGCTGGTGCCCTGAGCAGTTTTATATGTTAGGAGATAGATACACACAGAGGCACATATGAATTTTCACTTGAATTACCTTAAAGCAGGGTATGCACTCCCAAGTTTAGCCCCTGACCTACTCTTTCTACTGTATCATATCCAGTAAGGTTAGCCTATTTATGTAATCTCTCTGACCCCATAAGCGTTCAGATATACAACCTGCAATTAATTAATAACAGCAAAGTAGTGTGATACCGGCAGAGAAGACGGAAGGGCAGAGAGGTCTCTGGCAACACCCAGAAGGGAGCCAGTCACTTGGCATGAAAAATTTGAAGGAGACCACTCGAAGAAAATAATGTGTCTATCGCCATGACCTCCCAGTACATAATGTTTCTATTCAGTGAAGCTCTATTTATTCCAAAATAATAGAAGTACAATGTTTTGACCTTAATTTCCCAGTTAAACTTATGTTACCTCTTTCAACTTTCAAATCAAAGCTCTTCTACTTCTGACTCCCACTTGTGATGCAGGGAGTGAAAAGGAGTATTGCTCTTATGCAGATAATGAAAAAATAACCAAAATAACTTCAATTTTATGACTTTCTCCAAACCTATCAGACATCTGAAGTCACAGAACAACCAAACGGCAGTGGCAAGGATGCAGAGCAACCAGAACTCATACGTTGCTGGTGGGAACACAAAACTGTAGAGCCAGTTTGGAAGATAGTCCGACAGTTTCTGACAAAGTTAAACATATACCAACCCTATGTACCTGCAATCACAGTCCTACATATCTACCTGAAAGAAATGAAAATTTATGTTCACACAAAACCTATACGTAAACGTTTATAGCAGCTTTATGCATAATCACCAAAACTTGAAAAGCCAGATGTCCTTCAACTGCTGAATGGAAAAACCGTGGTACATTCATACAATGGAATACCGCCCAACAATTAAAAGGAACGTGTATATGTAGGACACCCCAGTCGCAACGTTTACATCTAAACACCCAAACCTTGGTTTCTAAATACCATTCTCCAATAAAAGGAACTAGGGCTCTTTGAAGAACTTGATTCCAGGGCTTTGGCAAGGAAAATACAAGATGAACCTAGAGCATGTTTTTGTACCAGAAAGTAAAGAAGTGCTCCAAAAAATTAGAAAAAAAAAAAGGATGCAGTCATGTTGAAATGGCATAGGAGCCAACCTGAAAGAGCTCCCAATGGCCAAAGTTGGAACAACATAAACAAGAAAATAAATATAGTATTGGAATATAATCCTAAGAATAAATATTTATGAGTCCATGCTGATCAAAACAACTGAATAAAAGACTAAACAGGGGAGAAGGGACAGCTCTCTCATAGAGAAGAATTCTAATTAAATAATACAGAAGGAATGAAGAAAATAAAAAATAAACATTACAACACCACATTAGTAATTGCTGCAGGCAAGATCCACCAATGGATGCTAAAATTAGTTTCCAAAAGTTTTAAGTAGAAACAAGATATTTGCTTAGTCTCAAAGCATCTCTCCAAGGACTTCCCTGGTGGCGCAGTGGTTAAGAATCCGCCTGCCAATGCAGGAGACACGGGTTTGAGCCCTGGTCTGGGAAGATCCCACATGCCACGGAGCAACTAAGCCCATGTGCCACGACTACTGAGCCTACACTCTAGAGCCCGCAAGCCACAACCACTGAGCCTGTGTGACACAACTAATGAAGCCCACACGCCTAGAGCCCGTGCTCCACAAGAGAAGCCACCACAATGAGAAGCCTGCGCACCACGACGAAGAGTAGCCCCCACTCGACACTAGAGAAAGCCCACACACAGCAACGAAGACCCGACGCAGCCAAAAATAAAATATAAATAAATAAATTTATTTAATAAAAGTATCTCTCCAAAATATTTAATAATTACAAAAAGAAAAATAGTAAGTTTATAGTCAAGAATACAGGTAGATGCCACCTGACAGATTAGCCAAGTGATCAAGATTAACATCACCAGTAATACATGTGAGCATCATGTACCCTGTGACATGCTGTACTGAAAAGGGCACATCACCTCTGTGTCCTCCTTCCTGAGAACGCATGGCTTCAATCTAATGAGAAAACATCAAACAAACCCAAATTGAGGGACCTGCTACAAAATGACTCACCAATACTCTTCAAAAGTGTCAAGTCATACAAGACAAGAAAACACTGTGGAAATGTCAGATTGAAGGAGACCAAGGACACACAACTAAATGCAATATGGAACCTTGTGTGTCACGTCCCAGAAAAGCAAAAGGATGTTAGGGGGAAAACATGGTGAAATCCAAACAAATTCTTTAGTTTAGCTAATAGCACTGTAACAAGTTTAATTTCTCAGTTTTCATAGTTACTCTATAGTTTGACAAGATGTAATATGAGGGGAAATTGGGTGAAGGGTATATGGGAACTCTGTGCTATTTTTGCAACTTCTCTGTAAGCCTGAAATTATTTCAAAATAAAAAAGTTAAAAAGCAACAATAAAAAAAATCAGAGGTGTAATTCTTAAGCTCCTGTGACTGTCTTTTCCAACAATGGCCCCACTCGCTCTTCCAGAACCTTGACACTCCCTTATCAAGAGATGCATTCTATTTACCCTCCCCTTCAACTGGGGACTTTAAAGTCCTGGGCAGGACTTTATTACAACTAAAATAAATAGAAGAGACACTGCATGACTTCTGAATCTAGGTCATAAAAGGTGTTGCAGATTCTACGTGGCTCTCTCTCTAGATACTCACCCTTGGAACCCAGCCACCATTTGGTGAGGAAGACCAGGCCACATGAAGAAGTCACAAGTATACGTTTCAGATGAAAGCCCCAGCTAAGAGCTAAGCCAACAGCCAGACCTGTGAGAATGCCTTCAGATTATTCCAGCCCAACGCCTTCAAGCTGTCCCATCAGTCACTGAGTGGAACAGAGAAACGCTGTCCCCACTGAGCCCTGCCCAAACTGCAGAGCTGTGAGCATAATTATTGGTGTTATTGTTGTTACTGTATTAAGCTACTAAGGCTTGGGGTGACTGGTTATGCAGCAAAAGAAAACTGGAACAGCTGCCCTAAACTGATATGATTAATTGCTATTGGAAGATACTGGGTTTTACATCCACTTCATCCCTTAAGAAAAAGCTTTACTCACGACGGTAAAAAGAGAATTCGTAACTGGTGATTTTGGTAGCACTTTTTGCCATTTTGGTTTCGCAAATTGATCTCTTTCCGAAAGAGATCAATATGACATTAAGTTATGAAGACACCGCCTAAGGGTGTATTAGACTTGAGTTTTGCTAGGTCTCATTCTAAGCACATCCATATTAATGTCTACCTATTCACTTTCAGAAATAAGTCATCCCCTCTGTCAGTTACTAAGGAGCAATCTGTGCCCTAAACTCGCCCTTTGAGTTCAAATCTCTTGCCTTCTAAGTACAGCTGGGACCACACAAATAACCGTCATTTACCTGCAAAGGTATGTTTTAATGGTCTTCAATTGGATTTTTTCTTATGTTTGTCAACTTGCACACTAAGAATTATGTTGAAAGTAGAAAAGCAAGACACATCATCTTACCAGTGAAACATGCTTATATAAAAGATACCAAATAATAGGTCAATAACCATCTTAGGACTATTTGAGAACCTCTTTTCCTTACAAGGTTCCTAAGTCCTAATTTTCACAATTAAGCTAAGTTACTACCTTGATCTTAAAGAAATTACAAGATATATTATACCATCTTTGAGATAATAACGTGGAGAAAATAAAACAGGGCATTATCAATGCTTATTTTTCTTCCTGATATAATTAAGGGACAGACTAATATTCTAGGGATGTACATTACAAAATTATTTTGCTCTTATCTATTAGATTAAAGCAAAGCATGTTTCAACTTACCTTCTTTGAAGTCGCTCTTCCGTCTGAGCTCACATCAATCTCTTGCTTTTTTCTACTTGGAGAGCAAGCAAAACAGCATCAAAAAAGAAAGATGGCGTTTTAAATCAGAAACACCTGAGTTTGAATCCGGGTTCTCTGTCAGGTACTTGCTACGTCAGTGGTTCTCAAAATTTTAACTTGCATCAAAATCACCTGGAAGGCTTGTTAAAACACAGATTACTTGCGGCCCAGCCCAAAGGTTTTGATTCAGTATGTGTGGGATGGGGTGTGAAATCTGTATGTCTTACGAGTTTCCAGATGATGCTGAATTGTACACATGTGAACAAATTACTCCTTGGTTTGAATCTCAGATGCTGCGGCTGAAAAAAAATTGGAAAGTTTCTACCTACACCATAAATATTCATTTCCTTTCCCTATATTAGTCAATACCCATGATACAGGTTCAGCGTCCCTTTCCACAGTTCTGAAACCCAAACATTTCAGAAAACACAACTTTTTCTCTTAGGTTTGGTTTAAATTCGTTTGGCAACAAACCTGGTCTATTAACAGTCTTCATTTATTATTTATTGTTTTTACTTTATATCTCTTTATTATATGTATAGTTTGGTTATTGGGTGCTGTGGCCCTACCCCACTAGAATTGTTATGTGTTATATAGGCTACAAACTATACTACCTTTCTAGAATGAGGGAAAATGTATGAATCCTGAAGTCCTGGCTCTAAATGTTTTGGATAAGAAACTGGCAACCTGTCTTTAGCACTTTAACATATTTCTGTATTTTCTTTGATTTATTTAGCTATTTTCAGCTTTCTCAACTTGATTATGAATCCCTCAAGAGCAGAATCATGTCTTGTGTGGCAACCCTCACACCACCTACTACACACTGAACATGAAGTATGTGCTAAATAAATAACCACTGGTTTGAATTTATTGACCCTAATAAGATTTGAGTAGAAGACTGACATGATTCCATAGTATGAGATTCAAAAAGGAAAGATGAATCAAAAACATTGCAGGGTTCTCAAAACTGCAGTTCTGACTATAATCCCCATAATCCCAAATGATTCTGACAAGAAGAAAATGTGACAGTGACATTTCTGCTCTTCTTTGCACTTGTCACACATCGTATCTAAAATATTGAAATCGGGCCATGTTTCTGCTCACCTTCTTAAGGACCTGTGCCCTATCAACTCCCATACTTCTATGTGACCTCGCTGTTCTAATGGCTCCTTTCCACAAGCCTTTGCCTTTGCTCAAAACTGTTGCATCTTTAAAAATGAAAGAGAAAGAAAGCATGTTATGCACAGAGGAACAAAGGTGTTGTTACTTGAGGTGTATTATCCATGAGAAGGTGACAAATTCCATTTGTGATCCAGGAAACAAAAGTGAGGTTGGCAAGCAGGGTAAGGACAGTCAACAGGATCCACTTAAAGAAGCTTGCAAAGATGCTGCAAGGGCCAGAGAGCTCATTCAGAAGGCAAACTTTGATGGGAAACTAGATACCAGGCACCTGGATCATCAGTGGGACCATACGGCAAAGCCTGTCCAGCCCGGTTTGCTTTATTTGTCAGTACATACGCAGAGATTTTTGGTCTTAAGGTCACGACTCTTTTAGCAATCCCGCTAACACTATATCCCCACATCCAGAAAAGTCTTCTTGAATCTAAAAGCCCAAATAATGAAAAAAGCAGCACTATTCACACGCCAAAATGGTGACACAGAGCGGCCGGAGGGCACGGAAGCGGGCTCGTAGGGCCGGGCCGGGGCCGGACCAGAGATGGCGCCGCCGGTGGGCGACGCAGCTGCGGCCTCGGACCCCGCCTGGGCCGCGGTGCTCCTGGCCGTGCTTGCCGCGGTGAGGCCGCTGGGCGCGGGGTCGGACAAGCGACCAGGGCGCTTCCGGCTGGAGCTGCTTGGCGCGGGGCCCGGGGCGGTCAGTTTGGAGCGGCCCTGGGAGTCAGTCTCCTACACCGTCCGAGGCCCCATCCAGCATGAGCTGCAGCCTCCACCAGGAGGGCCTGGGACTCTCAGCCTGCACTTCGCCAACCCTCAGGAAGCTTAGCGGTGGGCAGCCCTGGTCCGAGGTGCCACCGTGGAAGGACAGAATGAGGAACTAGCAGGGCACCTGACCCGGGCCAGAGAGGGTGGGGATGAGAAGCGGGCAGCCCAAGCGGCAGCCATCCTGGCCCAGCATCATGTGGCCCTCAGCATCCAGCCGCAGGAGGCCTGCTTCCCTCCCGGCCCCATCAGACTTCACGGCACAGCTGAAGGTGCTGCATCCTCTGCCCATGTCTCGCTGCCGGTCCACCCCCACTGCACCATTGGGGCCCTCCAGGAGCAGATATTCTCGGAGTTCGGCTTCCCACCGGCTGTGCAGCGCTGGGTCATCGGGAGGTGCCTGTGTGTCCCTGGATACAGCCTTGCTTTCTATGGGGGCCAGCGGGACCGGGGCTCTCAGCCCCCCCGAGAAGCCCCAGGACGCAATCCTCAGCACCCCCAGAAGATGGATGAGGAACTAGGCCGCCTTTTTCCTTAGCCACTGGGGCTGCCCCAAGCCCCTCAGCCAGCTGGCTCCAGCCTCCCCAACGCCCTTCAGCACGGCTGGCCCTGCCCTTCCTGCACCTTCACTAGTGCCCCAAAGCTGACCCGGCTGTGAGATGTGCAGCACCCAGAGGCCCTGGGCTTGGGAACCCCGTCCCACAGCCTCCACCCGGCAGCTACCAAAGGCCACAAGGAGAGACGATGGCCCTTCCCTTCCAAGCCCAAGGTCCCTAGAGGCCCTGCTGAACCTCTCAGGGAACCTCTGCTGACCACTCACGGGAGACAAAGCCGGAGTTGCAGGGGAGGCGCGGTGAGCTGGAGTCATTAAATACACTTCTGAGCAAAAAAAAAAAAAAATGGTGACACAAACAAATTCACATTCTCATCAGGACTGGTCCATTCTGCAGGATCAAGAATTTCACAGGTCATTGCTTCGGCTGGACCACACAGAACCTCCCCTCCAGATATACGAAGTGCATCAGTGGGTTTTCAAATTAACACTTACTGAAATTTGAAACCTCTTCTTTTTCTTAATTTTTCCTGGTACTATCTATTGACCTTCAGAGCTGGTATTCTGGGTAATACACGTGTGATTGCAAAGGCAAGAAAATAAGAGAATAGAGCCATGGAAAGAGATTGAGACAGTGAGAGAAGGGGACGGGGAGAAGATACAGAAAAGATTAGGATTAGCTATAGGAAATCACCAATACTCTCTCCTTTTTTAATGTATGAAAATGGAGATTTCGTATAGTTCAACTTAAACATAAATACCTACTCCCACATTTTTATAAGAAAATAAAAAAGAGAGAAAAAGAAACGAGAGGCAATATACATAAGGATGATCTAGGCGTATATGGGCCCTGCATCTCCACACTGCTGACTCTGATCATGCACTTTCGGAGACGAAAACCCAGTTGCCATTGTGTGCCGGGTCATGATTTAGAGACTCACGAAAAAGGAACGTAGGCTTAAAAAGAGCCACATCGGCTTCCCTGGTGGCGCAGTGGTTGAGAGTCCGCCTGCCGATGCAGGGCACACGGGTTCGTGCCCCGGTCCGGGAAGATCCCACATGCCGCGGAGCGGCTGGGCCCGTGAGCCATGGCCGCTGAGCCCGCGCGTCCGGAGCCTGTGCTCCGCAACGGGAGAGGCCACAGCAGTGAAGGGCCTGCGTACCGCAAAAAAAAAAAAAAAAAAAAAAGAGCCACATCAAAATGAATGGCTGAAGGGCCACAGGTTAGACCCATGTCTTCAGAGTTGCTACTCTCCTTTTAGATGCTTAACTCAGACTGTTGATGGCCCCCTTTCTTGGAGACTGTGCTAAAATCCACCACTGCGATCCGGAGCATTTGCTCTTAGTGCCGTCTTCCCTGCAAAAGGCCCGGGCCTCCCCTGCGATATCAGTCTGAGTGGCCAGGTGCCCACGGACTGATAAAAGCACACACTTCCCTTCCTATTTCTTTCTTTGTTTCCTGGGTGAGGCTAGACTGCTTCCAATTTTGCCACTTGACAATTTGGTTTCTGTCAGAGTCAGTGTCTCTCACCTCAGGGAGAGGGAAACGAGGAAAGGAAGTGGCAATAACTTCTTTCTTCTATTTTTCCTCCAAAAGCGTCTTTTTCTGACACTCCACTTTGAGTTAGTTGAAAACTGGATCCTCGCCAGGGCTCAGTATGAGGAATGTGTTGTCATTGCCTGGGAGAATAAATCGGGCAGGACTCCTCAACTCTGGCAGACTGTGGCACTTACCTGGGGTAGCTGTTTTCAAGCACACGTTCCCAGGCCCCTACTCAATCAGAATCCCCCAGCATCTGTCTTTTTTAAAACATCTTTATTGCAGTATAATTGCTTTACAATGGTGTGTCAGTTTCTGCTTTATAACAAAGTGAATCAGCTATACATATACATATATCCCCATATCTCCTCCCTCTTGCGTCTTCCTCCCACCCTCCCTATCCCACCCCTCTAGGTGGTCACAAAGCACCGAGCTGATCTCCCTATGCTATGCGGCTGCTTCCCACTAGCTATCTATTTTACATTTGGTAGTGTATATATGTCCATGCCATTCTCTCACTTTGTCCCAGCTTACCCTTCCCCCTCCCCGTGTCCTCAAGTCCGTCCTCTACATCTGCGTCTTTATTCCTGTCCTGCCCCTAGGTTCTTCAGAGCCTTTTTTTTTAGATTCCATATATATGTGTTAGCATACGGTATTTGTTTTTCTCTTTCTGACTTACTTCACTCTATGACAGACTGGGTCCAACCACCTCACTACAAAAAACTCAATTTCATTTCTTTTTATGGCTGAGTAATATTCCATTGTATATATGTGCCACATCCATCTTCTTTATCCATTCATCTGTTGATGGACACTTACGTTGCTTCCATGTCCTGGCTATTTAAAAAGAGCTGCAATGAATATTGTGGTACATGACTCTTTTTGAATTATGGTTTTCTCAGGGTATATGCCCAGTAGTGGGACTGCTGGGTCATATGCTAGTTCTATTCTTAGTTTTTTAAAGGACCTCCATACTGTTCTCCACAGTGGCTGTATCAATTTACCTTCCTACCAACAGTGCAAGAGGGTTCCCTTTTCTCCACGCCCTGTCCAGCATTTATTGTTTGTAGATTTTTTGATGATGGCCATTCTGACTGGTGTGAGGTGATATCTCACTGTAGTTTTGATTTGCATTTCTCTAATAATTAGTGATGTTGAGCATCCTTTCATGTGTTTGTTGGCAATCTGTATATCTTCTTTGGAGAAATGTCTATTTAGGTCTTCTGCCCATTTTTGGATTGGGTGGTTTTTTTGATATTGAGCTGCTTGTAAATTTTGGAGATTAATCCTTTGTCAGTTGCTTCATTTACAAATATTTTCTCCCATTCTGAGGCTTGTCTTTTGGTCTTATTTATGGTTTCCTTTGCTGTGCAAAAGATTTTAAGTTGCATTAGGTCCCATTTGTTTATTTTTGTTTTTATTTCCCTTTCCCTAGGAGGTGGGTCAAAAAGGATCTTGCTGTGATTTATGTCATAGAGTGTTCTGCCTATATTTTCCTCTAAGAGTTTTATAGTGTCTGGCCTTACATTTAGGTCTGAAATCCATTTTGAGTTTATTTTTGTGTATGGTGTTAGGGAGTGTTCTAATTTCATTCTTTTACATGTAGCTGTCCAGTTTTCCCAGCACCACTTATTGAAGAGGCTGTCTTTGCTCCTTTGTATATTCTGGCCTCCTTTACCATAGATTAGGTGACCATAAGTGCGTGAGTTTATCTCTGGGCTCTCTATCCTGTTCCATTTATCTATATTTGTGTTTTTGTGCCAGTACCATACACTCTTGATTACTGTAGCCCTGTAGTGTAGTCTAAAGTAAGGGAGCCTGATTCCTCAAGCCCCGTTTTTGGTTTTTTTTTTTCAAGACTGCTTTTGCTATTTGAGGTCTTTCATGTTTCCATACAGATTGTAAAATTTTTTGTTCTAGTTCTGTGAAAAATGCCACTGGTAATTTGATAGGGGTTGCATTGAACCTGTAGATTGCTTTGGGTAGTAGAGTCATTTTCACAATGTTGATTCTTCCAATCCAAGAACATGGTATATCTCTCCATCTGTTAGTATCATCTTTAATTTTGTTCATCAGTGTCTTACAGTTTTTTGCATACAGGTCTTTTGATTCCTTAGGTAGGTTTATTCCTAGGTATTTTATTCTTTTTGTTGCGATGGTAAATGGGAGTGTTTCCTTAATTTCTCCTTCAGATTTTTCATCATTAGTGTATAGGAATGCAAGAGACTTCTGTGCATTAATTTTGTATCCTGCAACTTTACCAAATTCATTGATTAGCTCTAGTAGTTTTCTGGTGGCATCTTTAGGATTCTCTATGTATAGTATCATGTCATCTGCAAACAGTGACAGTTTTACTTCTTCTTTTCCAATTTGTATTCCTTTTTTGTCTTTTTCTTCTCTGATAGCTGTGGCTAGGACTTCCAAAACTATGTTGAATAATAGTGGTGAGAGTGGATATCCTTGTCATGTTCCTGATCTTAGAGGAAATGCTTTCAGTTTTCCACCATTGAGAATGCCGTTTGCTGTGGGTTTGTCATATATGGCCTTTATTATGCTGACATAGATTCCCTCTATGCCCACTTTCTGGAGAGTTTTTGTCATAAATGGGTGTTGAATTTTGTCAAAAGCTTTTCCTTCATCTATTGAGATGATCATACGGTTTTTCTCCTTCAGTTTGTTAATATGGTGTATCACATTGATTGATTTGCGTATACTGAAGAATCCTTGCCTTCCTGGGATAAACCCCAGTTAATCATAGTGCATGATGCTTTTAATGTGCTGTTGGATTTTGTTTGCTAGTATTTTGTTGAGGATTTTTTCATCTATGTTCATCAGTGATATTGGCCTGTAGTTTTCTTTGTTTGTGACATCCTTGTCTGGTTTTGGTATCAGGGTGATGGTGGCCTCGTAGAATGAGTTTGGGAGTGTTTCTCCCTCTGCTATATTTTGGAAGAGTCTGAGAAGGATAGGTTTTAGCTCTTCTCTAAATGTCTGATAGAATTCGCCTGTGAAGCCATCTGGTCCTGGGCTTCTGTTTGTTGGACGATTTTTAATCACAGTCTCAATTTCAGTGCTTGTGATTGGTCTGTTTATATCTTCTATTTCTTCCTGGTTCAGTCTTGGACGGTTGTGCCTTTCTAAGAATTTGTCCAGTTCTTCCAGGTTGTCCAATTTATTGGCATATAGTTGCTTGCACTAATGTCTCATTATCCCTTGTATTTCTGCAGTGTCAGTTGTTACTTCTCCTTTTTCATTTCTAATTCTATTGATTTGAGTCTCCTCCCTTTTTTTCTTGATGAGTCTGGCTAATGGTTTTTCAATTTTCTTTATCATCTCAAAGAGCTAGCTTTTAGTTTTATTGATCTTTGCAATTGTTTTCTACATTTCTTTTTCATTCATTTCTGATCTGATCTTTATGATTTCTTTCCTTCTGCTAACTTTGGTGGGTTTTTTTCTTCTTTCTCTAATCGCTGTAGCTGTAAGGTTAGGTTGTTTATTTGAGATGTTTCTTGTTTCTTGAGATAGGATTGTATTGCTATAAACTTCCCTCTTAGAACTGCTTTTGCTGCATCCCATAGGTTTTGGGTCATCGTGTTTTCATTATTATTTGATTCTAGGTATTTTTTGATTTCTTCAGTGATCTGTTGGTTATTTAGTAGTGTATTGTTTAGCCTCCATGTGTTTGTATTTTTTACAGGTTTTTTCCTGTAACTGATATCTAGTCTCATAGCGTTGTGGTCGGAAAAGGTACTTGATACGATTTCAATTTTGTTAAATTCACCAAGGCTTATTTGTGACCCAGGATATGACGTATCCTGGAGAATGTTCCATGAGCACTTGAGAAGAAAGTGTATTCTGCTGTTTTTGCATGGAATGTCCTATAAATATCAATTAAGTCCATCTTGTTTAATGTATCATTTAAAGCTTGTGTTTCCTTATTTATTTTCATTTTGGATGATCTGTCCATTGGTGAAAGTGGGGTGTTAAAGTCCCCTACTATGATTGGGTTACTGTCAATTTCCCATTTCATGGCTGTTAGCATTTGCCTTATGTATTGAGGTGCTCCTATGTTGGGTGCATAAATATTTACAATTGTTATATCTTCTTCTTGGGTTGATCCCTTAATCATTATATAGTGTCCTTCTTTGTCTCTTTTAACAGTCTTTATTTTAAAGTCTATTTTTTCTGATACGAGAATTGCTACTCCAGCTTTCTTGGATTTCCATTTGCATGGAATATCTTTTTCCATCCCTCACTTTCAATCTGTATGTGTCCCTAGGTCTGAAGTGGGTCTCTTGTAGACAATATGGGTCTTGTTTTTGTATCCATTCATCTAGTCTGTGTCTTTTGTTTGCAGCATTTAATCCATTTACACTTAAGGTAGTTATCGATATGTATGTTTCTATTACCATTTTCTTAATTATTTGGGGTTTGTTATTGTAGGTCTTTTCCTTCTCTTGTGTTTCCTGCCTAGAGAAGTTCCTTTAGCATTTGTTGTAAAGCTGGTTTGGTGGTGCTGAATTCTCTTAGCTTTTTTTTTTTTTTTTTTTTTTGCGGTACGCGGGCCTCTCACTGTTGTGGCCTCTCCCATTGTGGAGCACAGGCTCCGGACGCGCGGGCTCAGCGGCCATGGCTCACAGATCCAGCCGCTCCATGGCATGTGGGATCTTCCCGGACCGGGGCACGAACCCGTGTCCCCTGCATCGGCAGGAGGACTCTCAACCACTGCGCCACCAGGGAAGCCCTCTCTTAGCTTTTGCTTGTCTGTACAGGTTTTAATTTCTCCATCAAATCTGAATGAGATACTTGCTGGGCAGAGTAATCTTGGTTGTAGCTTTTTCCCTTTCATCACTTTAAATATGTCCTGCCACTCCCTTCTGGCTTGCAGAGTTTCTGCTGAAAGATCAGCTGTTAACCTTATCGGGATTCCCTTGTATGCTATTTGTTGTTTTTCCCTTGCCGCTTTTAATATTTTTCCTTTGTATTTAATTTTTGATAGTTTGATTAATATGTGTCTTGGGTGTTTCTCCTTGGATTTATCCTGTATGGGACTCTGCGTTTCCTGGACTTGACTATTTCCTTTCCCATACTGGGAAGTTTTCAACTATAATCTCTTCAAATATTTTCTAAGGCCCTTTCTTTTGCTCTTCTTCTCCTGGGACCCCTATAATTTGAATGTTGGTGCGTTTAATGTTGTCCCAGAGGTCTCTGAGCCTGTCCTTAATTCTTTTCATTCTTTTTTCTTTATTCTGCTCTGTGGTAGTTATTTCCACTATTTCATCTTCCAGGCCACTTATCCGTTCTTCTGCCTCAGTTATTCTGCTATTGATTCCTTCTAGAGAATTTTTAATTTCATTTATTGTTCTGTTCATCATTGTTTGTTTGCTCTTTAGTTCTTCTAGGTCCTTGTTAAATGTTTCTTGTATTTTCTCCATTCTGTTTCCAAGATTTTGGATCATCTTTACTGTTATTACTCTGAATTCTTTTCAGGTAGACTGCCTATTTCCTCTTCATTTGTTTGGTCTGGTGGGTTTTTACCTTGCTCCTTCATCTGCTGTGTGTTTCTCTGTCTTCTCATTTTGCTTATCTTACTGTGTTTGGTGTCTCCTCTTTGCAGGCTGCAGGTTCGTAGCTCCCTTTGTTTTTGGTGTCTGCCCCCAGTGGCTAAGGTAGGTTCAGTGGGTTCTGTAGGCTTCCTGGTGGAGGGGACTAGTGCCTGTGTTCTGGTGGATGAGGCTGGATCTTGTCTTTCTGATGGGCACGTCCACGTCTGGTGGTGTGTTTTGGGGTGTCTGTGGCCTTATTATGATTTTTGGCAGCCTCTGTGCTAATGGGTGGGGTTGTGTTCCTGTCTTGCTAGCTGTTTGGCATAGGGTGTCCAGCACTGTAGCTTGCTGGTCATTGAGTGGAGCTGGGTCTTCGTGTTGAGATGGAGATCTCTGAGATAGCTTTCGCCATTTGATATTGCGTGCAGCTGGGAAGTCTCTGGTGGACCAATGTCCTGAACTCGGCTCTCCCACCTCAGAGGCTCAGGCCTGACGCCCGGCTGGAGCACCAAGACCCTGTCAGCCACACGGCTCAGAAGACAAGGGAGAAAAAAAAAGAAAGGAAGGAAGGAAGGGTGGGAGGGAGGGAGAGAGGAAGGAAAGAAGGAAGGAAGGAAGGAAGGTTGGATAAAATAAAGTTATTAAAATAAAAATTTTAAAATAAATTTAAAAGTAACAAAAAGAAGAAAGAAAGAAGAGAGCAACCAAATCGAAATCCACCAATTATAACAAGCGCTAAAAACTATACTAAAAATAGAAACGGACAGACAGAACCCTAGGACAAATGGTAAAAACAAAGCTATACAGACAAAATCACACCATACAAAGAAGCATACACATACACACTCACAAAAAGAGAAAAAGGAAATATATATGTGTGTATATATATATATATATATATATTAAAAAGAAGGAAGAGAGCAATGAAATCAAGAAACAAATGTACCAATGATAATAAACTCTAAATACTAAACTAAGATAAACATAAAACCAGAAACAAATTAGATGCAGAAAGCAAACCCCAAGTCTACAGTTGCTCCCAAAGTCCACCTCCTCAATTTGGGATGATTCGTTGTCTATTCGTGTATTCCACAGATGCAGGGTACATTAAGTTGTGGAAATTTAATCCACTGCTCCTGAGGCTGCTAGGAGAGATTTCCCTTTCTCTTCTTTGTTCGCACAGCTCCCGGGGTTCAGCTTTGGATTTGACCCCGCCTCTGCATGTAGGTCGCCTGAGGGCGTCTGTTCTTTGCTCAGACAGGACGGGGTTAAAGGAGCAGCTGCTTCGGGGGCTCTGGCTCACTCAGGCCGGGGGGAGGGAGGGGTACGGATGAGGGGCGAGCCTGCAGCGGCAGAGGCCGGCGTGACGTTGCACCAGCCTGAGGCGCACCGTGCGTTCTCCCAGGGAAGTTGTCCCTGGATCCCGGGACCCTGGCAGTGGCGGGCTGCACAGGCTCCCCGGAAGGGAGGTGTGGATAGTGACCTGTGCTCGCACACAGGATTGTTGGTGGCAGCAGCAGCGTTAGCGTCTCATGCCCGTCTCTGGGGTCTGTGCTGACAGTCGCGGCTCATGCCCGTCTCTGGAGCTCGTTTAGGCAGTGCTCTGAATCCCCTCTCCTTGCACACCCTGAAATAATGGTCTCTTGCCTCTTAGGCAGCTCCAGACCTTTTCCTGGACTCCCTCCCACCATTAATTTTTAAGGCCAGTGGATTTCTGCTCTAAAAGAGTTTTTACTGCCTGATCCTCGCAGAGGTTCTCCAGGATTGCCACAGACCGAGGTCCCAGAATCTGTCTGTGCTGTACTTAAGTTACTTATACCTGTCAAGTCAAAGCGCTGAGACAGCGAGGTGTGCAGTGAAGAGAGGGTTTACTCACAAGGCAGTCCAGCGAGGAGCAGGAGAACGAATCCCAAATCCGCCTTCCCTGAAGGCAAGGGGCTCAGGGTACTCCAGCATCTGTCTTGTTGCTTTAACTCAGTGGTTCTCAACTGGGGGATGATTTTGCCCCCAGGGGACATGTAGCAACATCTGGAGACAGTTGGGTTGTCATAACTAGGGGGCGGGGGCTACTAGTTACTAGTGGGTCAAGGCCAGGGAGGCTGCTAAACATCCTACAGTGCACAGGACAGTCCCCCATTGGAGAATGATCTGGCCTCAGTTGTTAGTAGTGCCAAGGTGGAGAAACTCAGGCTTAACACCTCAAGCAGTTCTGATGATCCAACAGGTTTCAGAACTAGTAGCTTTAGATTGTCCAAGAAGATGGTAAGACTGGAAAAGATTATAAATGAGCCATTATAACTTACTGGCAAGAATAGTCACTAATTACTGAATCTAGCTTACATTTCAATTATCCGAAGTCTTGAGAAAGAGAGTGGGTTGACCGTAACAAACATCGTACAAATTTTGCCCCTCCTGTTTCTTGCATTTGTGTGTGGTAGGGATGGTGGGAATAGATATAGATATAGCTATATAGATATAAAAACACATACATATATTCTTATTCTCTAGTCTATATACGTGAAAAAGTGGTATTACTGAAAGCAAGATGTGTACACGTGTTAAGACAATATTGTAAATCAACTATACTTGAATAAAAAAAATGCGTACACGTGGCTTGCAGCATATTCAGGGGGAAGTAATATTAATAATGGAGGCAAGAAATGCTTGGATGTAGGTTTGTTCCTTGCCCAATCTTCTTTGCAAAAGTCTGGAGTCTCCTGGTGAATACTGAGATTCAAATATTGATTCAGGGACTTCCCTGGTGGTCCAGTGGGTAAGACTCTGCACTCCCAATGCAGGGGGCCCGGGTTCGATCCCTGGCCAAGGAACTAGATCCCACATGCCGCAACTAAGAGTCCGTGTGCTGCAACTAAAGATCCCACATGCCGCAATGAAGATCCTGCATGCCGTACTAAGACCCAGCGCAGCCAAAATAAATAAATAAAATAAATAATTAATAAATAAATTTAAAATAAAAAACAAATATTGATTCAGTAGGCAGAAATAGAGAGTTTCTCCTGTACCTACTTGATACAAAGGTTTCCACTAATGAAAGTGAAAGGATTTTTATTAGTTTTTTTTTTTTCTTTTTCAAACATTTCTTAAGGTTTCTGGGAACGGCAGTTGGTAGTGAAGAGAAACCATCACCACAGGTTTAGAGGTAGGTCAGAGGTCCATCTTTTTTCAGACCCCTATAGCTCCATGACTTCTCTCCTTACATGCATGTCCACTCTGGAGAAAACTTATATAAAAATAAGATAGTATTCGGGGCCTTATTTCTACATCCATTCACTCATTCACACATCCAGTATTGCTTGAGAGTCTGCTATGCCAGGCACTGTTGTAGGTGCTGAGGCTACAGCAGTGAACAAAAAAACAAGACCCTACCCTCATGGAATTTCCCTTTTGCTGGGGCAGATGCACACACAAAAACCAAACAGCTACTCTGTGTAAAATTCATCAGGGACAGATGGGTGGTGTGGGGGAAAGTGAAGCAAGGAAAGGAGAAGAGGGAGCATCAAGGGTGGAAGTGCGTGTACATTTTATAGTGGATGGTCAGGGAAGGCCTCCATGAACAGGAGACATTTAGGCAGACAGCAGAAGGAAGCAAGGGAACCAGGCTAGCCAAGTGGTTATCCGGATGAAGAGCATAGATGGCAGTGGGAACAGCAAGTGCAAAGGCCCTGGGGTATATAAGAAACAGAACAAGTGACTATCTTATGGGTATGATAGGTTTCAAAACTTTGACATTTGTTTTAGGGGCTGCTGGGGAGTTTGTAAAACTAACTTGGGTACTGTGACTCCTTTTCTCCCCACTTGAAAATAAAAAAGTGACCATCAATTAAGGTCAGATAATTATGCAGATTTTGGGGGGCACAAAACAGAAGGATGTGTGCTCTTCATCTCTTTCTGAAAGAAAACATAATAGGGTCCATGCTCAGGGAACCATTGTGCTTCTGGGACATCGGAGCAGCACGACAGCACAGCAGCATCCCCTCCGCAAAGGACTATGGGTTTTGGAAAGAGACAAAGGAGAGCTGAGTCCAAAGCTTGGTCCTGCAAAATGCAAAAGAATAAACAGAGACACCAACCCAGGACTTTTGCTAGTTGCACAGACGGAGTGTCACCACCCCCAGAAAATCCTTCATGCTTGGGCGGGAGCCAAAAACCAGTGAGCATTACTGTGAAAATGAGGACTGTGTCCACGGCCTGTATACTCTTTTTTTTTTTTCTTTTAAAAAGATTTTTATTAAATGTCTTTATAGAGCAACATCCAGATCCAGCGGCCAAGGAGACCCTATTATGCTGCGGGTACCGGCTGGGGCATGGCAGGCGGCTCTGGCTTCCCACCCTTCTGCTCGGAGATGGAGGTGGTGGGCAGTATTTCTTTCATCTTTGGGTTCCACGATGCTCACATGATCAGGCAGGGGCTTCTTAGGGCCAGTCTTACCAGTTGGGTCCCAAGGCAGCATGATCTTTACCTTGTGCCCAGCACACGTCATGGCGCACGGCAGTTATCGACATAGTAGTTAACAGGGTCCCCACTGTGGATCATCAGGCCATCCACAAACTTCATGGATTTAGCCCTCTGTCCTGGGAGTTTCCCAGACACCACGACCTCGCAGCCTTTAGCCCCACTCTCCATGATGAACCGCAGCACACCACAGCAGGCCCTCCACACAGCAAGGCCTCCTAGGAATTTGTAACGCAGAGGCTCTGCCTGGGCAATGGCGCACAGACTTCTTGTGGCCACCTTTTCAGCATAAAGCTCTACACTGCCCTCAGGGAAGCCAAATCTCTTCTGAACCACAACAGTCAATTCCCGGATCCGCCGGCCCTTCTCACCAAGAACATTGTGTGTCCTGGTGGCCAAGATAATGATTTCTGTCCTGGTTGGTGTAACTCGGACCTCAACTCCAGAGTACCCATCTTCAGCCAGCTCCCAAATGAGAAACTCGTTCAGTTCAGCTTTGAATATGCCGTCAGCAACAAACTTCCTCTTCTTGGAAATCTGCACCGCCTTCTTGCCACCACGCGCCGCCGAAAGGAGAAGCCTGTACGCTCTCTTAATTAGAATATATTGGTGCCTGTTCAAGGTGGATCGATGAGCAGGCACCTTGAGCACCCTTGGGGAGCTGGGTAAAAAGCAGTTCTCAAAGAAAGGGCTCTTGAAGAGGCCTTAAGAGGGAACGCAAGAGGTGCCAGGAGAGCAGAAGAAGGCCAGTGCCAGCCCTTTCAAAACTCGCAACAGGAGCAAAGCCTGATCCCTCCCTGATATGTTGTACACGTTCCCAGATGTGGTCCTTACAACTTCAAAGCTCCACTCAAACTCAGTCACCTTACGGCCATGAGATGTCACCAAGAAGAGACATGGTTTTGTTTGTTTTTCTTTGTCTTTTTTTAGCAGCAGATCTTCTCTCTGACATTCAGACATTGTCTACAAGTGTCCGACTTTCTGAGATTGTTTGGGGGGAAAAAAAAGCCTAATTATTCAAATGTCTGGGTCAGTGGTTCTTAAACTTCTGACTACAGAAGGATACCCTGGGAACTTGTTAAAAATTTCAGCGTGAGGCCCCATACCCCGGAGATGAAAAATGTAGGTCTAGGAATATGCATTTTTACATTCCCCCAAAGCCATTCTGAGGCTTGTAGGTCAAAGGACCTTACTTGGAAAAACACTGGCCCATCCCCTCTCCCTCCCACCAAAAGGTCCTTTTCCTCACTGATAAAATGTGGTTGTTTGGGGAGAGGTGAGGGAGCGAAGGAAGACACGGAAGTTGCCCAGATTGCCTTGTAATTCTCTCAAACTGTGGTTCCTGACTGCAGAAAGTCTGTGTCTACGCTATTCTGTTCCCAGATTCAGGCACTACTTGACTCAGTACATAGTTGGCTACATGGCACAGCATGAAGACAGCCTACCCAAAGCTGTTGTTCCTAATGCCCTGCCCAGCATGGCACTGGACGTCAAGGCGTCCCCCCTACGAGGACAGGAAGGTGCATCAGCCACACCACGTGGCTGGCAGGGACCCTTGCCCGAGCACTACAGCATGCAACCCAGAAAAACAAATTGGGAAGTGCATTAGTGTGTCCCTATTTCAATGAGCCCCATCCATCTGATTCCTGTCCTAGCCCAGGCAGTCAGTTTGTATTTTCTCCTATTTGACCCAAAGCAGTGAGTGAGTAGAAAGAGAAGGGCGCTGGAAGTGGGGAACCCTGCTGGAGCCCCCAGAGTAGACCCTGAGTAGCTCTGTGACCTTAGCAAAGTCACTTCTTTTCCTCTGAAGAATCAGAAGGTGGGTGAAAGAAAAACTTTGGAAGGCCCTTCCTCTCCCACCAACCAGGATTCCAAGAGCAAAGGAGTGTTCATGGTGAGCTTGCACCGTGGAGATTCAAACCAAGCATGGTGTGCTCTCCAGGCAGTGGGCAAACCCAGCAATTGGGGCCGTGGGACACAAGTGACAAGCTTAGGTTGTGAGGACCCAGAATATCAGGAGACAGGGCAGAGGAGGGCCTGGGGAAGAAGGGAGAAGAATATATAAGCCAGGGTTTCTCCAGCTCGGCACTGTGGATATTTTGGCCCCAATGATTCTTTGCTGTGGAGCAGTCCTGTGCAGCGTAGGTTATTTAGCAGCATCCCAGGCCTCTACCCACTAGACGCCAGGAACATCCCTCCTCCCCCACCTCCAGTTGTGACAACTAAAAATGTCTCCAGACATTGCCAAATGTCCCCTTGGCAACAAAACTGCCTCTGGTTGAGAATCACTGGTTTAAATGAAACAACACAGTATGGCTTTATCCAGCTTTATCCTCTTAATAATCACCCCACACGCTCAGAAGGAATATATGTAATTTCTACTAGTGTACCCTAAAACTATCACTGCTCAGCTATTTCACTTGTTCACAGTGTCGGTCTGAAAGGTAAAGACCACCGCTTCCAATTCCAACCTCCAGCAAATTAAGATATACGGGAGGTTAGATTAAATTAAGATTAAATAAAGGGGAGCGCCAGGGGGTGAAGGGGTGAAACCCACCAAAGGAGCAGAAATGTAGGGTAAGAAAAGTCAGAAGTCAGGGCAGAAGCTGGGATTACAGATGGTCAGTCTGGGCTAAAAGAATGAGGAGACCCTTGAGGGTGAAGGGAGAGATGAGGGTGAGAGAGAAGGAAACTGGAACCTACAAAAGACTGAGGAAATGTGGAGAGCGGGAGACTGGGCCATAAGGATGTGTGTCTCTGTGTGTGTGTCTGTTGATATCTGTGTGTCTATGTGTGTGTCTATGTGTCTGTTTTTGTCTGTGTGTCTCTGTATGTGTGTCTGTGTGTGTCTATCTGTGTGTGTGTGTGTATCTGTCTGTGCCTGTGTGTATCTGTGTGTGTGTCTACCTGTGTGTCTGTCTGTCTGTGTGCGTCTGTGTGTGTCTGTGTGTACGTCTGTATCTGTGGCTGTGTGTCTATCTGTGCATCTGTCCATGTGTGTCTGTGTGCCTGTGTCTTTGTGTTTCTGTGTGTCTATGTGTGTCTGTGTGTCTGTGTGTATCTATCTGTGTGTCTTCGTGTTTGTGTCTGTGTGTGTGTCTGTGTCTTTGTGTCTGTGTGCGTGTCTGTGTCTGTCTTTGTGTGTGTGTCTGTGTGTATGTCTCTGTGTGTCTGTGTCTGTGTGTGGCTCTGTGTCTGTGTATTGTATCTATCTGTGCGTCTGTCTGTGTGTGTCTGTATGTCCGGGTGTGTGTCTGTGGGTGTGTGTCTTTGTGTGTGTCTGTGTGTCTGGGTGTGTGTGTTTCTGTGTGTACCTGTGTGTGTGTGTCTGTGTGTCTATCTGTGCATGTTTCTGTATCTTTGTGTGTGTCTGTGTATCTGTGTGTGTCTTTGTGTCTGTGTGTGTCTTTGTGTCTGTGTGTGTCTTTGTGTGTGTCTGGGTGTGTGGGTGTGTGTGTGTTTTCAGCAAGTTTCTCACGGTGGAGGCAGAGAAGTCTCTACAGATGGAGGATCACCATGTTCTGAGGAGAAAGAGACTGGATGGAAAGGAGGACTAACAGCCGAACACAGGAGACGAGCGCCGCAGGCCGGAGCTGGCAGGAAAGGCTGCCCCCGCGGGGTAACTGACACCCGGAACCCCCGCGAGGGGATGGCGGCGATGACGGCTCGGGAAATGGAAGCGGGCGGCCACTGCCAGCCCCGCTGCCACTCACTGAACACCCACCGAGTAGACGTCGAGGGGCCACTAAGTGCCAGGTGCCGCGTTAGCTCCTGAAGGTCTAAAGAGAAAAAGCCCGGGCCCTACCCTCAGGAGATCAAGGTCTCCAAGGCCAAGCTTGGGCAGAGTCACGGCTTTCGTGACTGCCTCTCCGGAGGAAGCGCTCTGAGACTCTGGGTTCCTGCTGCTTAGAGGATGAAACGGCATAATCAGGAAAGAAAAGCTGCTCCCAGCACACTCCCTACCATCTTCAGTTGGCTTGAAAACAGCGATGGGGATAAAAGACTTATATAAGGTTCCAGAAAACCTCTGGCCACCCCTCCCCTTACAAGGCCACCCCTCCCCTTTCTTCAGAACGAAGCTCTCTGATGTACAGCCCTGAATTTTCAGTGAGACCCTCTTACTGTCAAGTCAGCTGAATTTCTGTGAATTTTAGATGCCCCAGGGTTGGGTTGCTGTTTTGAATTAGTTCCTCTTGCCAACGGATATAAGCAAAGGCTCCCGAAGGAAGCCTGCAAAAACAGCTCATTACTGTGCAATCCATTTCCCCGCCACCTCGCAGAAGATTCGAGCGGAAAAGCTTTGTTGCCACCGTCTGATAACAGAGGTGATGGCCTGAATACTAACCAGAAAGCCACAGAGAAAGAAATGTTTTCTGAGAAAATGTGTCTCTTCTGCAGGTAGGAAAACAACAAGACACACACACACACACACACACACACACACACACACACACACACACAGAGGTCTCTGTTCACAAATCTCAAGTGGGGAAAGCTGCATCTTGGGAAGGACTGGGAAGGTGAGGTCTGGGGGTCTGGCTTGTAAAAGCCGATTTCAGTGCCTCCCTTTTGCTGCTCACATACAGGGCATTCAGTTTGCTCAAGTGAATGCAAACAAAGGAATAAATTTGTTTGAAAGGGCAGGCTTCATTATACTCTAATTAATGTAAATCTCACCCACAGAGAGGAACCAAAATAAATAGCTATAGTAATTAAAGTTTAGGGGTTTGGTTTGGTTTGGTTTAGAGGGGGGTTAGTTCGGGGTGTGTCTGAAAAGGATTCAGATTTGATGGAGTTTTAGGAATGGATTCTTGTATAATAATCTTTCAAAAGAATGAGCTACCTAAATCAGTCGGGTGGTTGTCCCTATTCCAGGTCAGTAGAATCCTTCCTCTCTCGGAGGAAAACACTATGTTCCCACAAGGGGTTTTGGAAAACAAAGAGACCAACGTAAAGTACCAGAGTTCCTAAAATATGAGAGAAAAAAAGGCCTAAAACAATGCAGGGGAAGAAAATTAAATCATTAAAGCACTGTCACATTGAAATAACCAGACCAGCAGAGCTGAATGATCAAAGCTGAGTTTATTACTCACCAGGCAAGGGGAAACAGTGTCATATCAAAGCGAGTTCAGTGACTCTCTGCAAATTTCCCCAAGCAGAAGGGATGAATAGGGTCAAAGGAGGAATTTTTCTCAAATAAGGCAGGATTCTGAAAGGCATTATTTGATTGGTTAAGACTGCAATTATAAATTCTCTTTGGGGATTGATCATTGCTTGATTTAGGTCACAAAAGCACAGGCAAAGTTCTCAAAGCGGTCCAAGATCTGATGCATTGGGGTTCTGTCAGGTTCAGGATCAGGTAGTAGCCCCTGAATAATAAAATCCCCCCGCAAATAAAAATAAAATCCTAAGCAATGACTAGCAATTTCCGAGTTGTATGTTTCAAGTCGCCCTAATGATCTAACACAGGGTATCAGGATATCAGCAAGGCAAGTCTAATGAACACCCACGTTTCTTTGACTTGCATGGCAATTAATGCCATGCTCGCTTCCATCTGTGACATATCCACACTGCCTGGTGAGGGAACCAAACATACAAAGATCTCTGATGAGGAGGAATCAGCAAGTACAAAGCCCTAGGAACTGAAATGAGCCTAGTGTTTTTGATAAACAGCAAGAAGGCCAGTGTGGCCAGATCAAAGTGAGGGAGGAGGAGAGTGATAAGAAATAAATTAGGTAGGGTCCAGATCTACCCAGGACGTGGACTTGTATTCCAAATGTGATGGAAATCCACTGAAGAATTCTGAGCAGGGAAGTGTCATAATCTGATTTACAACTTTTAAAAGGTTACCTTGTCCGATGTGTGAAGGAGATTCTCTAGGCAAGTAAAAGTAGAAGCAGAGAAAGCCATTCAGAGGCTTACTGTGCTAGTCCAGGAGCTGATGGTGGCTTAGGCGGGGAATAATGGGGAATAATGGATAGAGGTCAGATTTGTGATCTATTTTGAAAATAGAGCTGACAAGAATGCGTGAGGAAGGTGGGATGGGAGGAAAAGAAGGAAATTAACACGATTTCTGGATTTTCAGCCAGAGCACCTTTTAGGAAGGGTGAACACTGGAAAAGTAAAGGCTTTAGGGGATCATTGGAAGTTCATATTTGAACACGGTAAGTTGGAGATGCGGGTGAGACATCCAAGTAAATATGTATACCAGCAGCTGGACATATTAATTTGAAGCTCCAGTGAAAGGCAGAGATATAAATTGGAATCCTTAGCATATAGGTGTCATATAAAGTCATGGGACTGGTTGAGGCCATTCAGAGAGTAAATATTGAGAGAGAAGGCAAAGAGAGGAAAGGAGGGGAGAGGACAGAGAAGGGGAAAAAAGGAGAGGAGAGGAAATAGCAGAGGACTGAGCCATGACAATATGTAGAGGTCATGCTGTGGTCGTTTGTTTAGATGGCAAATATCACAGCATGTTCCTATGCTGGTGGTGGAGAGGGGAGAATTCATGGTGCACAAGAAAAGGGAAGTGAAGTGAACGCACAAAGTCCTCAGGTAGCTGAAAAGGGGTGGAGGGGATGCACAGGGGACAGGCTGACCCCTAGAAAGGAGGGGAGAGGACAGAGAAGGGGAAAAAAGGAGAGGAGAGGAAATAGCAGAGGACTGAGCCATGACAACATGTAGAGGTCATGCTGTGGTCGTTTGTTTAGATGGCAAATATCACAGCATGTTCCTATGCTGGTGGTGGAGAGGGGAGAATTCATGGTGCACAAGAAAAGGGAAGTGAAGTGAACGCACAAAGTCCTCAGGTAGCTGAAAAGGGGTGGAGGGGATGCACAGGGGACAGGCTGACCCTAGAGAGGAGCAGTGACAGACTAGTTGCGGCAGGAGGGAAGGGAAAATACAAGCTTATAGATGCCTACAAGCAAGCGAGTCGACTTAGCGGCAGTAGGATGAGGCAGTCCTTTTCCAAGTGCTTCCACTCGATCAGTGAATTAAGAAACAAGATCATTAAGAAGAGGGGGATTTGACAGCAGGCAGTAGAAGGAGTTTTTGAGGAGAGAGGAGAAGGTCTGAAATAGTTGTCTCTGAGGATGGGAGAGCAGACAGGGCAGGGGAATATTCCACAATGGTCAAGGAAGTTGAAATTTACAGTCATCGATTTGAAGTGAGGCCAGTAAGCAGGGTTGTGTGTTTTTCTCCAGTGACACGCATCTCCTCAGAAGTAAAATGGGCAGAGTTTTGGGTTTAACCTGGGTCTGGAGGATCAAGTAACTTAGAGGCCAGAGGTTCAAGTAGAAGATCTCCTTGGATGGCAAAGCTGCAGGAGAGTCATCCCCAGACTCGTAGTGGAGAGGCAGGGGAGAAAAGAGCCACAGGCTAAAATCTCCATCAGAAGTGAGGAGGTGACCAGGATGTCAGCAGATGTAATACAAGGTCAGTACTAATACACGAGGCTAGTAATATGGTGGCGTGTATGTCAAAGGAGCTTAGTGTTTGAGGAGGAGGGGTGCAGGGAGAGCCGGGGCAATGTCCTCTCCCCACCTCCGGGGACATCTGGCAATGCCCAGAGACATTTTTAGTTGTCACAACTGCAGGGCAGAGAGAGTACTCGTGGCTTTTAGGGGAAAAGGCAGGGAGGCTGCTAAACATCCCACAGGGCACAGGACAGCCCCCAACAACAAAGAATGATCCTGCCCAAAGTGTCAATGGTGCCCAGGTTGAGAAACCCTGAGTTAGATCTGGAAGGTAAAGGGAACGTTCCCATCAGGGGTTTCCCAGCGGGCAGAGTGGAAGGGCTTGAAGACGGAAGAGGCTGCGGGAAGCTGAGCTGGTGGATGAGATGAACAAAGCCCTGTGGAGAAAAGGCGTGGGCAGTCACAGGGACTTGGCAGACCGGCTGCTGGTGGTGACCGGGGGATGTAAGACATCATGGCCTTGGTCCTGAGGAGAAGGTGGAAGAGCGGTTCTGGTCACAGCCTTCTTCTTTGCAAAGTTGCGGGTGGAAGTGAGGAGGGCAGGATGGGAGGTGGAGGACAGACCCCTGGTCCTGCCCACAGCCCCTGAGCAGCCAGGGGAGAGGCGGTCTTAACCTGAGCTTAACCTAAGTTTCAAATCTAGTCCATGAAAAGAACAGTTATAGTGTAGAGTATCAAGACAGATGTCTATAAATGGGCAAAAAACTCAAAGTCATAAAATTCATTTTAATTGTCACATTTTGAAAATGATAGAAACCGAATATCTCTGCTGTGATTAAAAAAAAAAACTGTAAAGTGTTACTGTGCCAGATGAGTGTACCTTAAATGTGTCATTTACATTTTGACAGTTTCAAATGTTCCCTTTTTATTCCCTCCTTTGTGCTAGAACACTGCAAATTCAGGGGAATTTGTGGCTCTTGGTGTTAAAAGACATTCTCCTCTATTTTCATAGAGTTATCAAGTTGAAGAAAAAGCTACAGATTTCTTAGAAATATTTTTCGCCCAGAAACAGATGAATAATTTCACTGAGATTTTTTTAATGAATATAATGTTAATGAATACCCACTCTGTGTCAAGAATTGTGCCCCAAAGGAATATAGTAGTTTAATTATAGCATTTCTAGTTATTTCATTAAAACTAATTTTTAATTCTCTCAGGCCAAATCAAGAGGCTCAAAAAGTTTAAGATGATTATTCAAATTAAATGGTAATGTTTTAAACTTTATGAGGACTTTAAAATTTGCCCATGAAGTAAATTTCACATTTTAAAAAGTGCTGCTTCAAATTAAAAATATATCTGTTGTTTGGGCTTCCCTGGTGGCGCAGTGGTTGAGAGTCCGCCTGCCGATGCAGGGGACGCAGGTTCGTGCCCCGGTCCGGGAGGATCCCACATGCCGCGGAGCGGCTGGGCCCGTGAGCCATGCCGCTGAGCCTGCGCATCCGGAGCCTGTGCTCCGCAACCGGAGAGGCCACGACAGTGAGAGGCCCGCGTACCGCCAAAAAAAAAAATATATATATATATATATATATATATATATATATATATCTGTCGTTTAAACCACTGAGTAAGATTTCAGTATCAGGTATATTAAAATTTAGTCAATAGTCAAAACACTCTTTACAACCATGGATTATCTTATTTCAAGTACCAATTTATTAAACCATGCATTGTAAATCCAGATTATTCACAGAGCTTTTCATGATGAGCAAATGACCAAATGCTATCAATATAGCTGTTTGAGTGACTGAGTTAAAACTCCACACTAATATGTATAAAATAGATAACTAATAAGAACCTGCTGTATAAAAAGAATAAAATTTAAAAAAAATAAAACAGTTGAGCAAGAAAAAAAAAAACTCCACACTAGTGATTTTTAAGCTGTCCTCTTAGCTTACTTCTTTGCCACCTTGTCAAGATATAACGTTGGTCTCAAGGGGACCTGAGTTGCACGGTGTGGAGAGATCAACACAAATTCAGCAATACTACTGGGAAAACATCCTAACATTGGTAATGAGTGTAAGGAAAACAGGTGACATCTTGCTGTAAAAGAGTGTTTAAATGTCAGTAAGGTGTTTTGCTCTGTGTGAATGATAGCATATCTGTAAAAAACAACAGCAACAACAACAAACAAACAGTTTCTGAATAACTCTGTTAGTGAGGATGTTCATAAATTTTGGTGTAGGGGACCTCTTGCTAGGACTACCAGGCAAAGTACTCTCTGTAAGTGAAGCTGTATCCAGCCCCACTGCTTCTACCCCACAAGTAAATCAGGATGGAAAGGGACTGAGGTAGGCAAGTGAAAAGGAATAAAGTCATTTATTCCTTTAGAGAGGGGAAAAGAAAAGGGTGTGGGAGGGAATGAGAAAATGATTCCATCCAGCTAAAACACCTTGTAAAAGGCTTTCT
The DNA here is from genome assembly GCF_059928025.1 of Delphinapterus leucas. Lineage (NCBI taxonomy): Eukaryota > Metazoa > Chordata > Mammalia > Artiodactyla > Monodontidae > Delphinapterus > Delphinapterus leucas. Next base: position 114,284,267 of record NC_143150.1, read on the forward strand.
GCCTCTTCTTTTTATTTTTCTGCCTAGTGGAAAAGTAAACAAGAAAGAAGAAAGAGGGGAAAGAGGGGAGGGAGGAAGGCGGTAGAAAGAGAGAGGAGGAGGGAAGGTGGGAGGGGAGAGAGAGGGAGGCAGGAGGAATAGATGCTAGGAAAGGAGAGGAGAAGAGAGAAGATGCTGTGTCATCCCACCCCCACCCCCCCCCATCGCCCCACGGGACTCGTCCTCTGGCAGCTGATGGAGACTGAAGCTGAGAGAAAAGCTGCAGTCCTGCTGTGAATGAAGAAGCTATGAGGACTTTAAATCAAAGCCAAGTCGCAGAGCAGTAAAGCCAGGAGGAGCTCAGGGAGTTCAGCATCACAGCAAGCAGATGAGAAAAAGGAGCCAAAGGTCTCCCTTTCTAAAGACGTACAAGTTAAGAGAGAGAGGAAGGCCAGGCATTATCTTAGTTATCAAATGGTGAACAAAGGAAGTGTTTTAACTTAGGCCGGCTAACTTTACAAGCTGCAATTAAGTAGCCTTTTTCAATGTTATGTCTTTTATAGTACAAGTTGACTAAAGAGATAGATGCACGTTTGATAATTATACCTAGAAAATGCACAGTTATTCATCTTTCAGAGGGAATTTAGGCAGAAAATACTATCCAATCTTCAGGAAAACGGGCATCACAGCCACACTGAAACATGAGTGAGGCACTGGCACTCAGTCAGTGTTCAATAAATGTTTGTTGAAAGAATGGATAAAAGAATTGTTAAAAGATAAACTGAGGCGTATTAAAATTTTTAAGAGTTTATCGGAGCAAAAATCAATTCGAATCAGACAGCATCCAATCTAGTGAAACCAAGCAGAACCCTGTGGGGCCCTCCCTGGTACAAATCCTTTCCGAGTCCCCTTTTCTTGTTTGTAGGAAAAGGGCTGCAGCCCCCTACACCTTCTCTGAGTTCCAAAGGGCAGATTCAAACAGCTGCTAATCAGGGAAGTGAGGGAATGCAGAAACAGGGAAGGAGCAGTCAAGAAACAGTAGTACATCGATAAAGCAGAATCCTAGTTCCTCCTCAAGGAATATACACAAGAGTATATCTCTGAGTTCTTCTGCAGGAACTAAGGCCCCCACCCAGGGGGAGGATGGTAACTTCAGGCTGAGCACAAGATTCCTGGAGCACCGCCCTGTTACCTCACCACCAACTAATCAGAAGAAAATCACACACCATGGAGGCCTCACCCCCAAATTTTGCCTTTAAAACTCTTCCCCCAAAACCACTGTAAGCAGATAGGGTAGGGGGTCCCAGAGAAGAGAAACCATGTTTGGCCTAAGCATTTTGTGATCTAAGCCTGCCCACAGTGCTTGCCCTTGAACAGGTCTCAGTAATTAATGATCATAAGGGAAGTAAGGGAATGCAGGAACAAAGGAAAATCAGTCAAGAAACAATGGTTCGGCCATAAAACAGAGTCCTAGTTCCTCCTCAAAGGATATACATAACAATCTGATACATATCTTTGAGTTCTGCGGGAACTAAGGCCCCCACCCAGATGGAGGATGGAATGAAGATGTTGACCTTTTCTGACCCTCAAAACTTCAATCAACTAAAGCTCGGACTCTGTTGACCTCTGCCCCAATTCTATGCTGAATTCTCCTTTGCCCAAACCCCTCCACGAGTATGCATGTGCCCTTAGCTTAAAGCTTCCCCACTTTTGCTGTTCCAGGAGACTCTGCTTTGGGAAAGATCCCCAGTGTTCTCCTTACTTGCTAAGTAATAAATCCTTCCTTCTCCTGCTCTTTGGCTTGGTTGTGTCTTTTGGCTCAACACCCACCAAGAGGTCAACCCAGTTTTTCAGGTAACACCATTGGGGAGTTCAGGTTTTTTTAAGTATGAGCCACCCGTTCTCCTTGCTTGGCCCTGCAATAAACCATTCTCTGCTCCAAACTCCAATGTTTCAGTTTGGCCTCATTTTGCCTAGGGCATACGAACTTGCATTCAGCAACAATTTCATTTCTAGGAGAGGCCAACCTGTAATTAAGTTAAGTCTCAGTTTGGGGACAGGGGGCTTAGCATAAGCCACTCCACTTTGTGCCTGTTGTCTTGTTTTTAAAAGAATGAACGGATGCATGAATAAATGAATGAACGAATGCAAGCAGGCTGGTCACAGAATCCTTAAAATTTCAGAAAATGTGTGTTAAGATTGAAAAAGCAGGGACTTCCTGGTGGTCCAGTGGTTAAGACTCCACATTCCCAGTGCAGGGGGCCTGGGTTTCAATCCCTGGTCAGGGAACTAGATCCCACATGCCACAACTAAGAGTCCGCAGGCCGCAACTAAGATCCCACATGGCGCAATGAAGATCCCGCATGTCGCAACTAAAGATCCCACATGCTGCAACTAAGAGTCCGCATGCCGCAACTAAAAGATCCTGCATGCTGCAACGAAGATCCCATGTGCCACAACTAAAAAAAAAGACTGAAAAAGCAAACTCTGGAAAAGAGAAAACCAAAGTTACAAACTAACAGAAAATGCCTCCTCCTTCTGTTGAGAGCGTCACTCAGCTTTTAATGACAGAGTATATGCATATTTACATCGAACTAAACCCATGGACTTGACAGCTTAATTTACAGTGTTTTCTCCTCACCACTGTGTTTCTTCTGAAATCTGCTAAACAGGAACTAAATGCCCAAATGTATGCACTGTGGCATTTCCGATGTTGAATGACAATGAACAACCTCTGTGGCATAGCATGATAGGCATTTCCTCGCAGGAAGGCTTTCCAGGATGTAAAACTTGCATCCCATTTGTGGTGCCTGAGACAGAGTGATTTGCCCTCCATTAAACATGCTTTGCAGTTAATCCTCTCAAAAGTGCATTCGTAAGCCAACCGAAGAGCTCTGTGCATTAAGAGATTTGGTCAATGACCATGTTTTAATGACCATCAGCTCACCAAGTAGTGGAGTTCTTTTACCTGCAAATTTCCCCTGATAGGCCTTGCTTTAAATATGCAGGCCTGGGGAGATGAGCTGGGGAGCCAAGCCAAGAAGAGAGAGTGTGAATTATCAGCACATCAGAGCCTTGGAAATTGGCAAGCCTGCTTCATAAGTAGAAATATCCCTTAGCAGAGGCCATCTGTCTCATATTCCATGTTGAGTCTTTTACCTGTTCTTTTTAAGTAACAAAATACAGCACAGCAGGAACTTACCACCCAAAGGACACGTCTTGAAGAATAAATTAATGGCTCCATCTAAAAGCACTCCAAGTACTGGGTAAAAGTCAGGAACAAGCAAGGCTGGCCTTACCACACCCTTCCAACCTGACTTAGCATTTCCCTCACCACATGTGCCCCCACCACTACGAAATACCCAGGCTCAACTTGGTCTCCTCCGGCATTACTTCTGTAATCTCTATTTAGTGTTGGTCAAATAGTCAAGATAGGTGACTTCTGGATTTGAACCCAACACCTTCACTTTCTAGCAATGTAATCCTGGAAGAAACAACTTGAACCTCTCTCTGTTTCTTCACCTGCAAAATGGGATAAGAATAGTACATCTTTCATGGGGTTGTTCTGAGACATGTTATAGTGCAAATAAAATGTTTAGCAGAGTGGCATATAATACACACTCAGTTTCACCAATAATAATAACAGCTATCTATTATTATATAGTTATCCTATGGAATTGTCAAACCTTAAAGGTATTAGAGGTTTTAAGAGCATTAAAAATAATGGCTCCAGGGACTTCCCTGGTGGCGCAGTGGTTAAGAATCTACCTGCCAATGCAGGGGACATGTGTTCGAGCCCTGCTCCGGGGAGATCCTACATGCCGCGGAACAACTAAGCCCATGCACCACAACTACTGAGCCTGCACTCTACAGCCCATGAGCCACAACTACTGAGCCCACGTGCCACAACTACTGAACCCACGTGCCACAACTACTGAAGCCAGCGTGCCTAGAGCCTGTGCTCCGCAACAAGAGAAGCCACCACAATGAGAAGCCCTCGCACCACAACAAAGAGTAGCTCCCGCTCGCCACAACTAGAGAAAGCCCACGTACAGCAACAAAGACCCAACGCAGCCAAATAAATAATTATTTTTTTTTTAAAAAAAATGGCTCCCCATTAAAACTCCACTGTTGTTACTGTTTTATTTTGTTTTTAGTACTGATCCTCCAGGCCCCACCCCCCGGAGATTGTGACTGAATTGATCTGGGTGGGGTCTGGGCATTGGGATGTTTATTCATCTCTCCCAGTGATCCCAATATATAGCCAGAGTTGAAAACTACTGACACAGCACAATCCCCCTCGTTTTACAGATGATGAGACTGAACCCCGAAAAGCTGAACTGACGTCCTCAGGGTCACATGGCTATCTGGTATTGTCAAAGAAGAAACAAGCTGGAGAGTACTTAAATCAATAAAAACAGGGTTGTTCGGGACTATTGCAATAGGGGAAAAAGAGACCTCAGTATAGAACCAGGCTTGATTCTGAATACAGCATGGGCAGGGGGGAATTTATAGCCAAGGAACAGGGAGGGAGTCAGTGGATGGAAAATTACTAAGAGAAACGTTGGGGTAAGCGGGGGGAGGGTTCTAGCTAAACCCACCTACAAGGATACTTGCTGAAGACAGGGCCGGGTAGTCAGGCATCACCTGGGGGATGATCAAAGATGAGGAACCTGATCAGATGCGGAGGGTGATCAGGTGTTGAGGGTGGGAGGAGATGGTTCTGGTTAAAATGACTTGGCAGGGTTCTTCCCCAAACTGGATTTCATAAGTAAGTGCAAGCTGGGCCTATGAGAAGGTTCAGGAGCCTGACTAAAGTTTGGTCAAGCAAAGAATCTTCATGAGTATGCCCAAGCTTCAAGTCCAATATTGGTACCCTGTCCCCTGATTACAACCCTAACGTGTCCCCTCAGTAAGGTTCTGACAACACATTACTTATCTTCAAAGTATGTACTTTTCACCTACAAGAAGGCTTTGGAAAAGAAGAAAGATGGCCAGTCCTTGGGTGGTAGGTAGCCCCCGAAGGGCAGCACAGTCCTTGGTCTAGGGAACCTAAGAGGAGTCTAGGACCCAAAGATGATTTTTTGGTCCTGGCCAGTGAAGCACAAGTGGCTTGGATGTTATCACCAGAAGCATGTGTGACGGAGGCTTGTCCTCGTGCAGGCTTCCCTGCCTAGCTGTCAACACAATGGCAGTGAGAAAATGGACAAGAAAGTCATGTTTACTAGAGCCTGTTCAGCACCCCAGGTCACGTCTTTGCCAACTTCTATTTCTCTTCATTCCGGATTATGGATGTTGAAGTCTGAAAGCTGAAACCTTAAACAACATAAATTCGGTGATGCAGCCTCCAGGTCTCTGATTACACTGCTCTGCTTTCCAATAGCTCCCTCCCACCTCCTCCTCCTTTCTGTCTATGCAAAATTCTACCCATTCATCAAGGTCCTCCTTTGTCTTAAGTAGCTCTACCTTGAAAAATTTCTCTTGTCTGTGATCACACTGAGTCAATATCACACAGTTCAATATTTAATCCAATTTACAAACGCAATTATGAGCTCCTAAGGGTAAGGAATTGCAGGAACATTTTTCTGTATCTAATACAACGCTAGAATATGGCTGAGCACATATAAGATCCTTGAAAAAGAGCTCGGGTTTGGTTTATTTTGGGTCTATTACTTCTCAAGGGGGAGGTAAAGGGTGGGATAGTGAAGGACAAAATATTAGGGATAAGCTAGGAATAAAAAACAATAGGTCGGGCTTCCCTGGTGGCGCAGTGGTTGAGAGTCCGCCTGCCGATGCAGGGGACACGGGTTCGTGCCCCAGTCCGGGAAGATCCCACGTGCCGCTGCGCCCGTGAGCCATGGCCGCTGAGCCTGCACGTCCGGAGCCTGTGCTCCGCAACGGGAGAGGCCACGACAGTGAGAGGCCCGCGTACCGCAAAAAAAAAAAAAACAAACCAGAACCTGAGACAAGGCTCTCATGACATGGCTTGCATATAAATAGTTTATTTTAGAAAGTGATCCCAAGGAATAGAAATGAGGATACTGGGAAGAGTGAAATGGGGAGGATGGAAAGCCAATCTAAGGAGCTCAGTCTTTTTGGAGATTCCCCAAGGGGCTATGTAGAATACACCTCAGGATCGTCTGCCCTAGGGACTAATATTCATCTACTGACTGCCATTCCATATGGTCAAGGACTTTCCCAGGGGAGTGAACTCCCTTAAGGTCTGCGCATACCCTCAGAACACAGAGGCTGCAGGGAAGCCTTGGGTCAGCTCACTGAGGCAAGACGTTGTTATTAGGTTCCATCTGCAGAGAGCTGCTTTCCACCTCGGGAAGATATGTGGGCCAAGAGGATACAAGGCTGGGCACAAGATACGTCCAATACACTCAGTGCGGCAATTTATTTTGCAGTAGGGGGCCCTGCCTTAAGCCCTGCCTACTGCCCACCATTCAGCTTTACAGAGAGACACAAGCAATCAAGCTTCTGGCAATTTTTCTAGCCAAGAGTGAGGCGCTAGCCTGGAGGGAGCCTGATTCTCTTTCCTGGTAACCTTCCATTTCTATCTGTACTGGACTTTTTTGCAAACACCTCCTCAGTTGTATGTTTAGGATGCCCCAGCTGCCCAGCAAGTGCCCTGGGTGAGGCTTTTTTCTCCATCCTCTGTCCCTAGCACTCAGGGTGTTCAGACTCTCGAGGGAGGAGGTGAGGCTGCTTCAGCCACCTGATGCCGCCCTTCAGCACCCAGGATTCCGCTCTCACAGTAAGCCCACCACTCCAGGATTTCCAGGTGGCCAGCTTCTACAAGTCCCCATCAGCTTCAGATGGACGCTGAAGCTACTGAAGCCCTGGCCATTTCTGGGCTGAGCAGCCTGGCCTGCCCTCTCGGGGGCTGTGGTGACTCAAGATGACCCTGGTCATCCAGTGGCCTTCCCTCATCCCAAATGACCCTGCTCGCCAGCCCTCCAAATACCCTGTCTGCACCCTCAGGAGGAGTATCTCCTACTTCAGGGGTGGCCCACTGGACCCTTTCCTGCTGGACAACAGAAATTCTCTTCACCTGATGTGCCACGTGGGTCCATTTGTGGTCATCATCTGTTGTATTAAAAGCCTGAGAACAACGCAGAGAGAAAGTGGAAACTTACAAGGCCAGGGTCATAAGAGAAGAGAGGGCATAAGTGGAGAGGTATCCCAGGGACAGGGCATAGGTTTGCATTCCAGGAAAAAGCCTCCGACCCATTCACCCTCAATCTTAGAGCAAATATGAGAGAAAGCGGTCTTGTCAGAGAGAACACGAACACACTCCTGGGCACCAAGGTGTCTAGATTTGGGTCCAGTTATTTGCAGGAGTTGCCTGGAACCATCAACAGGCAGGTATCTGGAGCTTCTCGGGGCGCATGGGAAGCCACAGCCACCTTTGTCCAGGTATGGGAACCACTAGTTTCATGGGAAGCTGAGCTTGGGAGCAGCCAATCCCACTGGGAGAAATAGCACTGACTAGGCTGAATCGAGTATTATAGTTAGAAATGTAATACTGTCAGAACTTTCTCTCTCCCCATTTCTGAGAAATATAATGACTCATTTCATATATTATACAGCGTGTTTCCATATTTATGTAAATCCTATTAATAAGAAACAGATAAGTTGCTTTTTATTTGGTTGCCACTTAGTTATCTTCTTTATTTAGGGACTGTTATAGCCCATTTGCTTTTTAACGAATGAGACATGATCAGATTTATCTTTGAGAAAATAATTTTATAAGCAAAGCTAGAAAAAGGATTATCAGTAACTACTGGGTACCCAGACACTCCTGCTAGGAGAAAGAGGGGCCCCAGTCCAGGCCACCCAGAGTGAGTCACCTGGGTCACTGCTGTACAATCCAGCTCCTTGCAAAATACTTTGCAGAACCACCACAAAATAGTCATGTCTTAGCAATGTCTCAGTGAACTCTTTCAGCTGGCAGTTCTAATTTTATTGCTAGAAACGCCCTCACATTCGTGTGCACCATTCACTTCTTTTTCTTACATTTTCCTTACTCTGCACATATACACCAGCTAAAGACCTCACCTACGTACACTGATTACAGAAAAGAATGTGACTCTAAGTAGACAGATTTCCTAGGCAACTAGCCATATGACCATCCAATCCCTTCAAAAATAACAATCAAAAAGATAAATAAATAAATAAGAGAGATTATCATTGCACTAAAGTTCCAAAGTAGATATACTGCACTGCTAAAACAACCTAGAAGAATCGGAAGGCGCTAATGCTGACTTTCAACATTGGCTGGGAAACAATGGGGATAAACTGACAAGCAAAACGCTGCCTCTGTCCAGAGTCTCTCTCTAGCCACTGCTGCATCCATTCATTTTCTGCCCAGATGACAGCATGCCTCCTAATGCTTGCTTTGCCACTTTTTTTTCCCCAGTCAGCTGCAGCAACCCTCTTGCAAAAGAAAGTAAAAACAAGTGCCTGGTACGGAAAACACAAAGAAAGCTTCATCGGTCTAGACAGACATGTGCCGTCATCAGCTCTGACAGCAGCCTTAGAAAGGAAGGAGCCAGAATGACTTCTTTCCATTCTTAGAGACAGAGACAGAGAGAGACAGAGAGAGACAGAGACAGAGAGACAGACAGACAGACAGAGAGACAGACAGAGAGAGGAAGGAAAGATAAAATTATAATGATAATGCATACTGGGGAAGTTTCCTCAAATAAAGGGGGCAGTAAAAAATACTGCCATTGCGTTGGAACACAATTGATTTCCAGTGTGTTTATAGCATAGAAAAAATAAACAGGAGGAACTGCAAGTAAACAAAACTGCAAATGTCATTTGGTCCTGAGGGGTGCAGCGCCCAAAGAGCATGTGGAGAGAATCAGTAACCACGTTTTCCCGCAGCCGGTGGTTAACAAATCAGATCGCAGCCCAGGGCTCTCTAGGTATCACGGTGTGCTAAAAATAACTGCCTCACCTCCTTATGTAACCCTGAGGCAATCTCATTCCGTTTCTAAATTTAGAGCCCTCGGCAAAGGCCAGTCTGTTGGGGAAGTGGTTGGTGCTGCCAGTTGCCAGAATGACTCGTAGAGCTCAGCTAACAGGAATTAAATTTCTCTCTCTCTGGAATAATCTATGAAGTGATACAGGTATGGGAAGCATTTTTAAGAGCCCCAAATAAGATAAAGTAAGCTCTGTTATTGCAATCAGGGAGGGAGAGGACGGCTGGAATTATCTTGTAATAGAAACAAAAATCATATTATGTTTATCCAGTAATCTTATGAAGAGGAATTCTGAAAGCATCAACTTGCAGCCTGTGCTTGCAGACGGCTTATTCATGTGGGTCAGCAACTGGGTTCCTGTGACAATTTCTGAAACAAAAACAAGACTTATGGACTTTGAAGTTTTCCATTAAACAGACACACGCTTCCCTTCTCTGACCCTCTCCCACCGTTCATCTCCTATTCTAACAGCAAGTTTACAACAGAGCCACACACACGCACATTACAGAAGCATTTCTCCCTCATAATATACTAGGCTGGTTAAGTAATAATATCAGCTTTGTTTCTAGTCTCTCAGCACAGATTATTACTTAGCCTGGTAAAGCTTCCATTTATTCAGCCTGCACATCACCAGTAAAATTCTAATGGCCAGAACTGTTTTGCAGTAATGTTCCACAATAAAAAAAGCTCACAATGGTGGCTGAAGCGTTAACATATCCTGAAGTAGCTTCTGAATTATGACAGAAGGACAGTTTTCTGGTTTGAAGGGAATATATTAAGATTCTTCGAAAATTGTCTATCTGTAGATGAATTTTCCATGGGCTTCAGGGATTGAAAACCTGAGTTCAAGACCAGACCCGCTGGCAGTTCGGGATAATGCATTTAAACCTTCTGAGCTTCAAAAATCCTCACCTGTAAAATGGAGCTAATGACACTATCGTAGCAAAGTATCATAAATCAAATGAAATAATATATGCAAGAGTACTTTGGAAATTCTAAACTCCATGAAATTTTTCAGTTTTTTTATGCTCTAAAGGCTATGTAGAATATAAAATTTATCAGCATAACCCTTTCAATAACCATTCTAGAGAAATATAAATTTATTGTACTTAATTTATGCACTTGTTCATAGCAAAATTGGAGATACATCCAGAAGAGAAGAAAACATTTGTCAAATTCATAACTTGCACTTTTACACATCCACTCCGAAAGCTAACTATTGATTTACATTTGAGCATCTTCCCTAAGTAAAGCCTATAGGGAAATAAGATGCTGGAAAAGAAGGAAACATGATAGTAACAACTAATACTTAATACTCTCCTTACATCATTCCAAGCTCCTGTTCTGCCCTGTTCTAAGTACTTTATAAATAGCAATGCATTTAATCCTCCTAACAACCCTCTGAGTAGGTACTATTACCGTCTTCATCTTATAGATGGGGAAACTGAGGTGCTGAGAGGTTAAAAGTAACTTTCCTGAGATCTCTCAGCATCTGACTGACAGCTAAGAGTCCCAAACTCAGAGTTCAGCCCTTGAGTGTGGGTGTTCAACCACTACGCACATTGCCTGGACCTGGCATCCTCTTTCCCCCACAGTGAGGATGCAGCCTGCTGACCCTGAGTTTGAGTCAAGATTCAGGAGGGTCCCAGATACTCATCAGTATTTCCTGTTAACGGTATACAGACGCTGCCTGTGGAAGTTCTTCCTGAATTCTCACGTTAGCCGATTATAAAATACGCAGTCATAGCACAAAATGAAGCTCTCCCAGGCCAGCAAGACCAAACCTTATCTTAGGATCAAAAGTATCAAAGGATGCTCTGCTGAGGTCTCCTTTCTACCCCTGAAGCCCTCTCTCTTCTGTGAAGCTTCCCATCCTTGACTAAATAAATTAGGAATTCATACTGTGGTGAATGTGAGGCTTCCCACCATTCCAGAGCTGATGAGGAACTCATCACAGTAAAGCTGGCCTTCGCTCTGCAAGTGTGTTTCTGCCTCTGCAATACCTAAAGTTCACAAGGAAGAGCCAGTGTGACTAAAGTACTAAAAATACTAGATAACAAAACTAATCTGGGGACCCAGTTCTGTCACATCTCCATCACTACTAACTAGGGGTTAGAACTTCATTGGATCATTAATCTCAGAGCTCCTGTGTCACCATCTGTATAATGCTCATTGGAGAAGAACTCTGAAGCCTTTTATATAAAATTCCACTTCTCTAAAGACACAGGCTTGACTTAAGCAAACAAAGAAACTGAAAAGTAGAAATGTACACATAAGAACAAGTATGGGTGATTGTAATGGACTCTCCAGTTGGGTTTTAGGGCCATGTTTGCCTCCGGGGCTCAACCTTTTTGGGGGAAGTTCCTTACCCAAGAGAAACGCCCAAAATTTCTTGGACCCTGAAGACAAACAGGGCCTGAAAACTCAACCAGAAAGTCCATTACATTCATCTCCTACTCTCAGGTGAGTCTGCCAATGCGACAACGAACACCTGCAAAATGTTAGCCTAACTATTTACAATAGGCAAGACATGGAAGCAACCTGAATGTCCATCGACAGATGAATGAATAAATAAGATGTGGTATATATACACAATGGAATACTACTCAGCCATAAAAAAGAATGAAATAATGCCATGTGCAGCAACATGGATGGACCTAGAGATGATCACACTCAGTGAAATAAGTCAGAAAGAGAAAGACAAACATCATATGGTATCACTTATATGTGGAATCTAAAATATGACACAAATGAACTTATTTACAAAACAGAAACAGATTCACAGTCATAGAAAACAAACTCATGGTTACCAAAAGAGAAAGGGGGGAGGGATAAATTAGGAGTTTGGGATAACTAGCTACAAACTACCATATATAAAATAGATAAACAACTAGGTCCTATTGTATAGCACAGGGAACTATATTCAATATCCTGTAATAAACCATAATGGAAAAGAATATGAAAAAGAATATGTGTATATATATATATATATATATATATATATATAAAATTGAATCACTTTGCTGTACACCAGAAACTAACACAACATTGTAAATTAACTATACTTCAATTTTTAAAAAATGTTAGCCTACCCTACCATACAATACCCTGTCAGCTACACTCTCTAACATTCCAGTCAGAAGCACAGAAGCTACCCACTTAGTGAGCTAGACATGGAGGGCTTGGTGAGCATTAATGCTTGAGAGAGAGGGAAATGTAATCGAGAGCCAACAACTGGAGCACCAGAAAGAAATGCTGCTGCAGTCACTAAATTCAAAGTAAATAATGTATGAGGGAGGTACAAACACACACACACACACACACACACACACACAGAATATTCTCTTATCTCTTGTAATTACCTATCTAGCTAATTCAACTACACAGAAATAGGAAATTACAAAGAAAAAAAACCCTAAGCAATCAAAATAGATGGTGTCAAGTTCATGCATAAAGCTCATACACTTTACTCATAGAAACGAGCCTCATTCAGGTCCACATTCAGAATTTGTGTATTCTAACTTGAATTGCTGTTCCCACAAACTTAGTTATCTGGGTGCCATGTTAAAAAAGAAAGAAGAAGAAGAAGGAGGAGGAGGAGGAGGGGGAGGAGGGGGAGGGAGAGGCGAGGGAGAGGGGAGGGGGAGGGGAGGGGAGGGGGAAGGGAGGGGAGGGGAGGGGAGGGGAGGGGGAGGGGAGGGGAGGGGAGGGGAGGGGGAGGGGAGGGGAGGGGGAGGGGAGGGGAGGGGAGGGGAGGGGGAGGGGAGGGGAGGGGAGGGGAGGGGAGGGGAGGGGAGGGGGAGGGGAGGGGGAGGAAGGAGGAGGAGGAGGAGGAGGAGGAGAAGAAAGAAGAAGAAGAAGAAAAAGAATGGCTGCAAGTTTGAAGGGGAGACTGGGAGAAAGAGACACACTGACTGGGAAAGAAAAGACACAGTAACTTAAAATGGGAAACCCAAGTTAGTATTCAAAAGATACAGTAATGGCAGGCCATTTAAGGGATCAAAGCCCCTTAATGACATTAGTAGGGCCTGAAGACTCAGCACCACCCCGGCTGGTCATGGTGATCCTAACGCATCCAAAACATCTGGACCATGTTCAGAATTCCCAAGTGAAGGTATCAAAGAGGAGAGAAATACTTCATTAAAAATTGCCATCAAACAATTAACACAAACAAAATGTTGACATGCATACAATTTTCCTCTAAATGGAAAGTTTCTTTAACTGGACCATATCATTTCCTTATAATGTCAGCACATTTATTGGTGATTATCCTGAAGAATCTTTGCAATGCACCACAGTGCACGTAAGGCAACAGCATGCAAATTAAGACAGTCAGAAAAGATACAGACATAGGTTTTACAGTTTGCTCTCTAGGCAAGGTTAATGGAGAGGCTGAATGTGATTAAGAAGGCCATAAATGATGACTTTAGATACAAAAGCCCTGAAGTGATGAGAACATTATCAAAGCTCTGAAGTCATAATCAAAATCCTTCTTATATATAAAGAGATGCTATCTCTAAAACTTAAATCCCCGGACCTGTTTGCTTATGATTTCTTGAGATTGCAGAACCAACACCTAGGTTCTCAAGGGATGCTTGAAAGTCTCTGGAAGACAGCAATCTTCCACAAAATCCAGTTCCATGCTGTTTCAGTGTGAAGGAATCCCACGTGGGGTGCTTGCTGTTATACCAGCACCTTTAAAGGTAGGTGAGCAAATGAAACAGCCAGAAGAGTTCTGGGGTGCGGACTTGGCTGAACGAATCTTCTTACTTCACACTTCAAGCTGGCTGAGAAGCAGGAAGCAATACGGTGCTTGTTTTGTGCCACCAGGGCCAGGAAGCTCAACAAATTCTAATATGTATACACATTTAGCTGAGTCCACAGTGTAAATGCTCTCTATTTCCTCCTAGAGGCGCAGAATATTGATTCGACTGCTATCCCTGGGCAGAGAGACAGAATTAAGATTTCATCTATTTGCCTTTGTACAGAAATCCTTTCCATGCAATGGGGCATGAAGGAATCACCTACACAAGCAGGGCCTGGTTGTATTTATCTTTCCGTCTCAGATATTTGTATTTTCCCTATACACATATGTGTTCCCTAAACACATATCCTATATATCTGTATATATATATCATAGCTTCCCTCATGACTACATTGAACTGAAAGAAGCTGGAATGAGGTGATGGAAGATCCCCTTACAGAAATCCCTACTGTCAACAGCATCTCTTACTGAGTCATTTACTCCTCTAACTGCCTAGAAAATGGCCTCTTCCAGTGAACAAAATGGCATCTCAAGTTGCTTGGGAAATCTAATGCACCTCCTTCTACCAGGCAATTTGTTCTATTTCCATATGCAGCATTTGGCCTTATTATCCTTAATTCCACACCCACACGGGTTGTTACCCAGGCAACAATATTCCTGGATCACAGATTGGTCAAGCCAAAATTTCCATCCATCTCTGTGAATCAAATGGGTGGTTAATATGATCAAATATACCGAAAGTGATTTTCAAACAGTTATAAAAGGAAGTTTGTAAAAAGCAGCTAGAATCTCAGTGGTCAAAAGCAAGGTTGATGTGCGTGGGGAAGTGTTTAGGCAGTTGCAAGGCATAAGGAGAAGGTCTCTACAGGTCAGCTTAGTCTCCCCAATTCAAGTAGCAACTGAGAAGGTGCTGGAGGTTGTCTGGGGACTTTGTTCTGTTCCTTAGAGGAAAATGCATGATGTCCTATCCATTTGGGACCTCCCAGAAGCAGATCCTGAGTCAAGGATTTGGGTATGAGTAGATTTTGGGGGAGAGGATTCCAGGTAGGCAGAAAAGGGAAAGGAGCCAACAAAAGATTAATGAACCAGTTATTGCTATGGGAAACTGGGGCACAATCCCACTGGAAACCCTCTAGAAAGAGTATGGAACACAATTCAGAATCGTCTGAATGACGGCAAGGAAGCTGAGGTATTTATCCCGTCTTAGTTGAGGGTCGCTCCCATGCACGAACTCCCAGGCATTTTCAGGAATTTTCCTAACTTCTCTGTGCTTCAGTCTCCTCATCTGTAAAATATGGTTAATACTAATTCCTACACTGGGATTGTTGTGAGAATTAAATGAGATGGTCTTTATAATGTGCTTAATATAATGCCTAGCGCATCCAAAGCAGTCACTAAATGGGGAGTTGGACGAAGAGGAGGGCTTGAGTGGGTTTGTAGACTAAGGGTATGAAGACTGCGTAAAGTGAGATGTTTAATGATAAACTTGGAAAATGACATCCTAAAGGGAGAGAAAGGGGATGGAGTCAGGAAGCAATAGCATTATACTCACTAGGGAATTCTGTTTAAAACTAATAATAATTTATCCTACTGTATTTTTTTTAAAAAAGAAGATGTTGTTCTGTGCGAGGGCTTCCTCTAGTTGTGGCAAGCGGGGGCCACTCTTCATCACGGTGCGCGGGCCTCTCACTATCACAGCCTCTCTTGTTGCGGAGCACAGGCTCCAGATGCGCAGGCTCAGTAGTTGTGGCTCACGGGCCTAGTTGCTCCGCGGCATGTGGGATCTTCCCAGACCAGGGCTCGAACCCGTGTCCCCTGCATTAGCAGGCAGATTCTCAACCACTGTGCCACCAGGGAAGCCCCAATCCTTTATAATTAGCTGTTTATGGGACTTCCCTGGCGGTCCAGTGGTTGGGACTCCACTTCCACTTCAGGGGGCGCGGGTTCCATCCCTGGCCAGGGAACTAAGATCTCGCATGCCACGTGGTGCAGCAAAAAAAACCCAGCTGTTTATGGGTCTAAATTTCCCCACGAGGCTCAACTCCTCCATGAACCTATACCTGTTGAGTTCAACCTACATGTCAGACACTGTTCTAGGCACTAAAGTCATGAACCAAGTGCCCTCACAAAGCTTATGGTGGAGTTGGAGGGAGACAGGCATAAATAAAGACATACATAAGAGGAAAGGCATCCGTGAGAGCAGGAAACAAGAGGATGAGGGCACCAGAGTGGAGGATGACGATGATCAGGGAAGGCTTTGCTGATAATCTGACACTTGAGCAGAGACCTGATGAAAGTGGAGGAAGGGGTCATATGGATATCCTGGAAGGAGCATTCCAGACAGAGGAGACAGCGAAAATAAAAGCCTTGAGGCAGTAGGAGCATCACTGAAGAGTGTGAGGAAGAGAGTGGAGGCCAGTGGGGTGGCCAGTGGGGCTGGACTGGAGAGAGCAAGTGGGGAGCTGTCTGAGCTAAGGTCCAAGAGGTAGCAGGATGGTGAGGTCATGTAACACAGGGGTGGAGGGCGTGGGGGAGTGGGGTGGGAGGGGATCTCAAAGTCCAATGCACACTACAATCGCATGGGATGCTTTGAAAAATCCTGAATGCCAGGCTGCATCACAAACAAGTTTAATCCAAATCTGGGGGTGGGACCCAGGCATCAGATCCCCAGGTAACTGATGTGTGGCAAAATATGAGAACCACTGACCTAGGTCTTTGAAGGCCATTTTACAAACTCTGGCTTTTACTCTGGGAAAGAAAGCCATTGGAGGGTTTTGAGCAGAGAAAGGACATGATTTATAATTTAAAAGGCTCACTCTGGCTGCCTTATGTAGGGTAGACTAGAGGAGAGAGGTGAGTGACACAGCTAGACCAGTCAGGAGGCAAAACACTGTCTTAATGATTTTTTTGTATCCCCAGTGCCTGAGACGTTACGGACATAAAATTAATATCCCGAAGACATTCCCTCTGCCTGAAACCTCTTCCCCCAGATACATGCATGGTTTATCACCATAGTTCCTTCATAGGGTTGCCAGATAAAATTCAGGATGTGCAGTTACACTTTAATTATGGATAAACAATGAATAAGTTGCAGTACTGCATGAGACATACTCATACTAAAAAATTATTAGTTGTTTATCTGATGTTCGAATTTAACTGGACACCCTGTAATTGTATTTGTTAAATCTGGCAACCCTACCTTTAGGACTTACTCAGAGAAGGCTCTCCCTGATTATCAAATATAAAAATGAAGCACCCTCCCTCCACATTTCTCTAGCTCCTTTACTCCACTTCATTTATTTTCAAAGTGCTGATCATTATCTGACATGATATACATTGACTTGTTTCTCACTTGTCTCCCCCACTAGAATGTGGGCTATCCTCAATAAGTGGTGCTGGGAGAACTGGACAGGCACATGTGAAAGTATGAAATCAGAACACTCCCTAACACCATACACAAAAATAAACTCAAAATGGATTAAAGACCTAAACGTAAGGCCAGACACTATCAAACTCTTAGAGGAAAGCACAGGCAGAACACTCTATGACATACATCACAGCAAGAGCCTTTTTGACCCACCTCCTAGAGAAATGGAAATAAAAATAAACAAGTGGGACCTAATGAAACTTCAAAGCTTTTGCATAGCAAAGGACACCATAAACAAGACCAAAAGACAATCCTCAGAATGGGAGAAAATATTTGCAAATGAAGCAACTGACAAAGGATTAATCTCCAAAATTTACAAGCAGCTCATGCAGCTCAATATCAAAAAAACAAACCACCCAATCCAAAAATGGGCAGAAGACCTAAACAGACATTTCTCCAAAGAAGATATACAGATTGCCAACAAACACATGAAAGGATGCTCAACATCACTAATCATTAGAGAAATGCAAATCAAAACTACAATGAGATATCATCTCACACCTGTCAGAATGGCCATCATCAAAAAATCTACAAACAATAAATGCTGGAGAGGGTGTGGAGAAAAGGGAACCCTCTTGCACTGCTGGTGGGAATGTAAATTGGTACAGCCACTATGGAGAACAGTATGGAGGTTCCTTAAAAAACTACAAATAGAACTACCATACGACCCAGCAATCCCACTACTGGGCATATACCCTGAGAAAACCATAATTCAAAAAAGAGTCATGTACCACAATGTTTACTGCAGCTCTATTTACAATAGCCAGGACATGGAAGCAACCTAAGTGTCCATCAACAGATGAATGGATAAAGAAGATGTGGCACATATATACAATGGAATATTACTCAGCCATAAAAAGAAACGAAATTGAGTTATTTGTAGTGAGGTGGATGGACCTAGAGTCTGTCATACAGAGTGAAGTCAGTCAGAAAGAGAAAGACAAATACCGTATGCTAACACATATATATGGAATCTAAGAAACAAAATGTCATGAAGCACCGAGGGTTAAGACGGGAATAAAGACACAGACCTACTAGAGCATGGACTTGAGGATGTGGGGAGGGGGAAGGGTAAGCTGTGACAAAGTGAGAGAGTGGTATGGACATATATACACTACCAAACGTAAAATAGATAGCTAGTGGGAAGCAGCCGCATAGCACAGGGAGATCAGCTCGGTGCTCTGTGACCACCTAGAGGGGCGGGATAGGGAGGGTGGGAGGGAGGGAGACGCAAGAGCAAAGAGATATGGGAACATATGTATATGTATGACTGATTCACTTTGTTGTGGGGCAGAAACTGACACACCACTGTAAAGCAATTATACTCCAGTAAAGATGTTAAAAAAAAAAAGAATGTGGGCTACAAGAGAGCAGGAATTCTGTCATATTCACTGTGGCATCCACAGAAACTAGAACAGTGCCTGGCATATAGTAGATATTTAACAGATATTCGTGGAAGGAAGGAAAGAAAGGAGGACTTGCGTGGTGGCGCAGTGGTTAAGAATCCGCCTGCCAATTCAGGGGACACGGGTTCCAGCCCTGGTCCGGGAAGATCCCATGTGCCGCGGAGCCACTACGCCCATGCGCCACAACTACTGAGCCTGCGCTCTAGAGCCCACGAGCCACAACTACTGAGCCCACATGCCACAACTACTGAAGCCCGTGCACCTAGAGCCCATGCTCCGCAACAAGAGAAGCCACCGCAATGAGAAGCCCACGCACCTCAACGAAGAGTAGCCCCTACTCGTCACAACTAGAGAAAGCCCACACGTAGCAATGAAGACCCAACACAGCCAAAAATAAATAAATAAATATATTTTTTTTTTAAAAAAAGGCAGTGAGCAAGAAAATGAATAAATACAGGAGAGAAGAAGAAGAAAAAATGGATGACACTACAGGTAAGTTTTCTGGAGGAGGAAAAGGAGTTTAGAAAGCTCAGTTCTGACTTTTTCCCTTCAAGGCATAGATGCTGAGGTTATCTGCTAAAATGGTAGGTGGCAGAGTTGGGCAGAAAATTCAATGAGAGAAACAAATGTTTAGAAAGTCACAGTGGGGAAATGGGAAAGTGAGTACAGAGAGGAAAACATAAAGAATGGTTAGAGGAGAAGGACCTACCTGGGGTTGACAAGCATCATTTGCAATGAGGCTCACCTAGGTACACTCGCAGTTACCTCCAGTGGGGCCCAGGGGCCCAGAGGCCCAGGATTACGAAAAAATACACATAAGGCAGTTTGGGCAAAGGGTTGGGCTTTGAGAGGGCTGATGATCAAGGAACCCAGAAAACTGATCCGTAACATAAGATAACCTAAGATTCAGGCTGGGTTAGGAGGTGAGAGGACCTTGGGGAAAGTAACTAGACTTATGCCAGATGAAGGGGCTGAAAACCAAATCTTGGTGCTTGGGGTGTAAAGTTAGGATACTGCAGTCAGACAGAAGAATTTGAGAGTAGGAATCATTGGAAGAGGTAAAGTGGTATCAGCAAGATTAACTGCTTGGCCTCTGAAGCTAGACTGTTGAAGTCTGAATCCCAACCCTGCCACTTATTAGCTATGTAACTTTGGACAATTTGTGTAATATTTCTGTGCCCAAGTTCCCTCAGCTATAAAAGAGGGATAATAATCGTACTTACCTCATAAATTATGTTGTGGTGATTAACTGAGTTAATGTATGTGAAGTACTTAGAATAATTCATGGCAGGTAGTTTGTAAGTGTTAGCTATTATAACTATGGGTGTAGGTTGCTACCATTTAGTAGGAATGAAAGTGATTATAATACAGGAAGTTCACAATGAGATAAATAAATCAAATGTGCCAGACCAGTTCCATCTTAAGAAAAAGGCAAAAATAACTCCATGAAAAACTAAAGGAAAGAAAAAGTTGAAATAAAGGAGACATATAGAAAACAAACTTGAAAATGTCATTATCAGAACTGATCCATTCAAGACTTAGTTCTTGGATAACAAGTGTTGGTGAGGATGTGGACAAAAGGGAACGCTTGTGCTCTGTTGGTGGGAATGTAAACTGGTACAGCCACTATGGAAAACAGTATGAAGGTTCCTCAAAAAATTAAAAATATAACTAACATATGATCTAGCAATCTCACTTCTGGGGTACATATATGAGGAAATGGAATCACTATCTCAAACAGGTATCTGCACCCCATGTTCATCACAGCATTATTCACAATAAATAGCCAAGATATGGAAACAAGCTAAGTGTCCATCAAAAGAAGAATGGATTAAAAAAAATGTGGTGTATATATACAGATTCAAAGAAGAAAATCAGCCTTTTGTGACAACAAGTATGAACTCTGAGGGCATTACGCTAAGTGAAATAAGTCAGACAGAGAAAGACAAATACTGCATGATCTTACATATATGTGGAATCTTAAAAAACCAACCTTATAGAAACAGAGAGTAGAATAGTGGTTTACCAGGAGCTGGGGGGTTGGGGAAAATGGGAAGATATTGGTCAAACAATACAAGCTTTCAGTTATAAGATGAATAGGTTCTAGGGATCTAATGTATAGCAAGGTGATTATCGTTAACAATACTGTATTACAGGACTTCCCTGGTGGCACAGTGGTTAAGACTCTGCCTGCCAATGCAGGGGACAGAGGTTCGAGCCCTAATCCGGGAAGACCCCACATGCCACGGAGCAACTAAGCCTGTGCACCACAACTACCGAGCCTGCGCTCTAGAGTCCGCGAGCCACAACTACTGAGCCCGTGTGCCACAACTACTGAAGCCCACGTGCCTAGAGCCTGTGCTCCGCAACAAGAGAAGCCACCACAATGAGAAGTCCATGCACCACAACGAAGAGTAGCCCCCGCTCGCTGCAACTACAGAAAGCCTGCACGCAGCAACGAAGACCCAAACACAGCCAAAAATAAATTTAAAAATAAATAAAGGAAGGGTGTTTAAAAAAAAATACTGTATTATATACTTGAAAGTTGCTGAGAATAGATCTTAACTGTTCTCAGTACAAAAAAAGTTAATTATAAGTAATTAGTAAGGTGATGGAAGTGTTAACTAACCTTTTTGTGGTAATCATTTCATAATATATACATGTATCAAATCATCACAGTTGTACACCTTAAACTTACACAGTGTTATATGTCAATTATATCTCAAAGCTGGAAGAAAAAGACTCAGTCTTTGGAACATTAGCAAATCTATTTCTTAAAGAAAAAACAAAATAAAAAATAATGCAGGGCATAAAGTACAAGATATTCATATTTCAATAATTATAATCACAGACGAGCTACTAAGAGCAGAGATTTTATCTTTTTCATCTTTGTATCTGTTGTGTATTATACTAGTGTCTTATCAGATATTTGTTGAATCATTAATAAATAAATAAGTTCATCTGAAAGAGGAAGAAATGAAAGGAAGGAAAGAGGAACGGAGGGAGGAAGGAAGGAAGGTCTGTGTGAAAGCATCAGAGATGCTAAGGCAAGCAAAACTCTAAAAAAGGGAAAGCTGCAGAAAATTGAGCTGCTTTTTCCTGAGGGCAATTGGCAATTCTAGCCATAGGACAATAGGCTGAGAATACAGGCTCTTCCCAGAGAAACGACTTCTACTAAAAGGCAGAGAAACAATCAGAGTTTTGATGGTCTAGGATCCCAGTGAGAAGGAAGGAACAGAGATGTGAGTTGTACACTTAACCAATTTTCCCCTCAAAATATCTGCTGAATTCTGAAGCTGCACAAGACAGGAGGCAAGAAGCTAAGCAGAAAGCCTCTAAAAAGCAAAGGCTTGCACTTAACAGTTTGTCTATGTGGAGGAGACTAAGAGCTTGGGATCAACAACAGTAGAGGCACCTCACAGAATACCTCAGGTTCTCAGTGAGAACCCTTGGGGGCTATACCTGAGGAGCATGAAGGAAACAACTGGTAGACACTTGAGAAAAAGCAACACAATCTTGAAGGCTCTTCTCTGATTAAATTAGGATAATCAATCGCCGCCCCCACCCCCACCTGCATTGAAGAGAAAAAGATAAAACCTCTCTGGGGAAAAACAACATCATCCAGCCCCTCTAAAACTGTTCATACAGTATCTGACATTTAATCAAATACTACCAGAAGAGGCCCAAAATCAAGAGGAAAATGGATGATATTAATTGACACCCACAGATTATCCAGATTTACGAATTATCAAGCAAGAACTTTAAAATACCTAAGATTAATAACTTCTAGAAAAATAGCAGAAAAGAGAGAGAATGGATGAAAAGATGGAAAATGTCATCAGAGAAATGGTATCTATGAAAAGGAATCAAATGAAAATCCTAAAACTTAAAAATACAGTATTTGAAACTAAGAACTAAACAATTGCATTTAGCAAGAGAAAAGACAGCAAAAAAGAGGATTCATAGATCAGAGGACAGGTCAATAGAAAATATACAGACTGAAGCACAGAGAGAAGAAAAGAATGGAAAACACTAAAAGGAATGTAAGACACATATGGGAAAAGTAAAATACCTAACACACAGTTGCAGAGAAAAGGAAAGACAGAATGGGGCAGAAAAACTATTTGAAAAGGTAATGTCTGAGACTCTTCCCAATTGATGAAAAGCACCAACCCACAGATTCAAGAAGCTTCGTATACCCTAGACAAGATAAACACAAAGAAAACCAAAGCTAGGCACATAATAGTAAAACTTGTAAAAATCAAAGATAAAGACAAAACTTTAAAATCAGAGGTTAAGGTAAAACATTAAGATCTATAGCTAGCTTCTCTAAAGAAGTGATGGAACCCAGAAGGCAATGGAAGTGACACTTTTAAAGTACTGAAAGAAAATAACTGCCAACCTAGAATTCTATATGCAGTAAAATATTCCTCAAAAAATATAAGCGAAATAAAGATGTTCTTACAGCAAACACTGAGAGAATTCATCACCAGCAGGCCTGCAGTATAAGAAATACTAAAACCAGTTTTTCTGCAAGGAAGAAAATCATCTCAGAGAGAAACATGGAAATACAGAAAGGAGTGAAGAACAAAAACAAGGTAAACATGAAGGTAAATAAATGAGTACTAAATACGTAAAATAATCAAAAGATTTTCTTGTGGAGTTTAAAATATATGTATAATTATGTTGCATGACAATAATATCACAAAAGGCAGAAAGGGAAGAAATAAAGTTCAACTCGTCTAAGATCTAGCATTGTCAGAGAAGTGGAAAAAGTAAAAAGGTACATTAAACTAATAAATCAAAGCATGCCACAGTCTCTACAGAAACCATTAAATGAATAGCCAAAAGATATGTAACTAACAAGACAATCAAGGGGGGGAAATTGAGTAATAAAAAAATATTGATTACCCAAAGGAAGGTAAGAAAGGAGAGAAAAAGGATCACAAGAACAGGTAGATGAATTAGAAAACATATAGTAATATGGGAGAATATAAACTCAAATATATCAGTAATTGCATTAAATGTAATTGGTCTTAGTGGATTAAAAACTCAAATGCCAAGTATATGATGCCTATAAGAGAAACATCTTGAATATAAGGACACAAAGTTTAAAATTAAAATTATTTTTAAAAGATATACCATGCAAACGACAACCAAAAGAAAGTTAGTATTGCTATACTGATATCAGAAAAATAGATTTTAAGGCAAAAAGCAATATTTGAGATTAAGAAAGATATTTTCTAACAATAAAGGGTTTAATGACCAGAAAGATATCAGAAGTCTATAGCCATATGAACCCAATAACATAGCTTCAAAATATGGAAACTAAAAATTGACAGAACTAAAAGCAGAAGTAGATAGATCCATAAGCATATTAAGAGAATTAAATTTAATTGGCCATTTATGCAGTATAAAAATGAGACCTTCAAAAGTAATATTTTACTTAAAACATTTTCCCAGTCTGTTCTTTTTCTTTGACTCTATATATGTATTACTTATATTCTGTCCTTTTTAATAGCTGTATGCCAAATACTACTGCTTTAAACTGAAAAATTAAATAACAGAAATACATTTAAGTGTCATGATAAACACTAAGAAATATGATGCAATCAACTCAAATCAAGTGGTAGAATGGGATGAGAAGGAAGTGTTCTAATTTTATCAATTCTGAAAATAAAAGATTAACAGATATTTTCTGAAAAAAGGGAGGGTTAAAAGCATTATGTGAAGTTATAATTATAAAGCTAGCCACCAAAACAAATATATAAACATTTCATTTCCAATTATCAGAATAGACTCACACAGAAAAAACAAGAAATAAAACTGACCAAACAATAAATGATTTTTTAAAGATATAACAACAAGCAACTATGACCAAAAATAAGATGGACGGACTTCTGCTTCTGCTAATAACAGATTAGGTAATTTTTGGACACACTCTCCCACTAAGAACCACTAGAAAATTATAACAAAATATTTTTTTAATCTGCCCAAAGGCCTCACAATGTTAACAAGGTAGAGAAGTATTACCTGGACAGGATGCAGAGGAGAACAGATGCCCAGAGAAATGAACCCTGTGTGTAGAGTCTCTACTCCTGGGAATGTTTGATGGTCCTGGAGGGACAAGTGAGGGGCTGAGAGGTTAAGCAATAATTCAGTCAACCTGGTGGAGCTAAAGGAACAGACACTGGTGTCTGGGAGCCACCAAGAAAGTCTGGGGCAGGGGGAGGCATTGGTCATTCTTCCTTAGTCTGGGTTGGATCTCCAAAGGTCTGTACCCTAAAATCAGTGTGACCAGAAAGTACATGGACTGCAACGGGAACTGCAGGTCATCTTCTAATCCCTGCAATCCCTGAAATTGGACAGAGGTGATCAAAATTGCTAGTGCCTCTGTGCATCTGGCAGAAACAAATGGGAATCCTTTCTGGAGGAAAATAGCATCATCTTGGGCTTCAAACTATTTCTACAAACAATTTTTCAAATACAATGTCTAAAATGCAAACAAAAGCAGACAGGCTGGAGACAAGACAACGTGAATTAAGAGCAGCAGGAAAAAATAAATAAAAATAGAATAACAAGGGAGGAGGTTAAGAGTTACGAGACAAACACTTTAAATAAACATGCTCACCAAATTCAAAGAGATAAAAAGCAACTGCAGCAGAGAAAAAGAAACTATACAAAAGAATCAAGGTCCTTCTCCCAGCATGAAAAATCTACATGTTAAATCCAAAAACAAGTGGACATTCTTTGTAGCACTGGTATATAAAATTTTTGATTCACTTATTTAACAGGCGTATATTGAGCTAGTTTTCTGTACAAGCCACCATTAGATGCTGAGGGAGATAGGAAGATAAATAAAACACTGGTACCCTGCTATCAAACGACTTTATAGCTCATGGCTGGATTTATTTATTATACATGTTATTCTATTCAAAATAGCACTGACTGGCAATGCCTTGAGGCTCTATTTTGTTTTTCTAAAGGCAAAGAAAAAGGAAAACGTTTTGATGTTTAAATGGTCTGGTCCTAAATATATTCTGTGGGGAAGTTTCTAAAGATGGATGGATGGGAGGCCATCATTACCGTGGTGTGTACGAGGGCTGATCACCTGAGTCTGGAATGGCGAGAGATGTGCCACAATCATTCATTCCCCACAGCACAATGGCTTCCGTCTATGTATTATGATCACAAAGGACTTCATGTCAGCACCATCCTTCAGCCCATATAAGAAGCACAAGAAACTTGGTCCCATCTATATTTGAAACTGTATTGATTTGGGCGCTGCTGAAAGCAATATATTTCTTTTCAATTTCTTTAAAACAGGAAACTGCCCGGGTCTCCTGGAGAAAAAAACCTATTCTCAATGCCCAGAGGACACTTGAATTAAAGTGTAAGTTACTTAACTTCCATGATAAATATCCCTCATAGCAAATATGGCCTTGAAAAGTTTCCATTTGGAGCCTGGGAAGGAACAACGTCATTTCTTAAAAGTGTGAACTTCTCTAAGGCGGAGTCATGAACAAAGGGGATGAAAGCTGGTCTCTTAAAGGACAACACATCCTACAAATTCCCTTTATTAAAGGGCTAAGGAATGTTGAATATCCGTGTCCTCCTATACTGCTCTCCTGATCTATGTTCCTGAATAACTGGGTGTCCCAAGGGTATAATTCAAGGTAACACCTCTTAGGTGGCCAGGTAGTTGTTGGGTGCGTTACTACAGACGCATTCCACTTCCAGAGTGAATCCATAACCATGGCTCCTAAATGTGTGCAATTATAATGATCTGGGTGATTGTGTGTGGTTCTAACGATACATGCGAAGCCAAGCCAAAAGGTTATCCAAGATCATAACAAAACAACATAGTGTCCTAAAATAAAACACACATGAGCAAAAAATTGGTGGTTTTATACTTAGAATCACAATCCTTGCTACCGCCACCATACTTAAAACTGAGGGAAATATTGTTCTGGACGATTTCAATGGCTCACGGTGCTGTTTCCCAGGTCTTTCCATTTTCGTGTAAGGTGGTGACTAAAAATGTCAGGTGGGTCCTACCTAGTACACATTGTTCTCATAACAATATTGGGGGCAGTGGCTTTCAATTCAGGGTTTGTAAAGATTTTAAAAATTAAGTGCTGAATTCACAATACAGGATAAACTCAGCTTGGTTAACAGTTAATCATATTCCATAAACAAGCAACTATAGCTATTGGGTGTGAATAGTCATAGAGAGGTTCAGAGGGATTCTGGTTTAACTACCAATCCTTTCTCACAAGGAAATGGATGAAAACACTTCCCATCTGCTTCTGCAATTCACTTCCTCTATCACCATGTTACTGGTGCATTGTCCACAAATACATTTCTGTACTGCCCAATGCTGGTCGGTCCACGTCAGACTGGTCCCGCCCTTATGTCAGAGGTGATACATATTGCATTTGAAAACTATTCTCACTTTCCAAATAGTAACTTATCAAAGTTCAATATTTAAAATTCACAGCCTTCATCAAATACATTTCTACTGCTCCGTTTCCATCGATATTTGCTAGTGCACAGATCTGTCCAAGTGAAAGACATGAAGGTTATAACTATTCTGCAGTATAAATGAGTTCTATAATACCCTCTGCCAAGTGCCTGCAAGACAAAGCATCCTACAGTTGTGTCTGCAGGGGTTCCGTAGACCTATCTTCAGGCGGGAAAAGAAAAAGACTTGGCAAGTTTGATCCAAAACCAGGTCTTGAGAAAAATTTTAAAAAGCATTTGTCAAACTAGGGCGCCTGCTGGCCGCTGGTGAGGAGCTGTGACCCCCAAGGAGACGGGAGGAACCCCAGAGTGAACCGGTAGGACGTAGGGGGACCGAGGGGGGGAGGAGAAGTGGAGGCCAGACAGGATCGGGGCCCCTGAGGCCGGGGAGATCAGGAGAGGCAGGTGGGAGGGACGCTCCAGGAAGAGCGGGAGAGGAGCAGAGGGCTATCACCTGACCCACTCGGGCCGGTTCCCCGCCCTCTAAAGCCCCAGGCCGCATGAGTCCTGGGGGTACAGGAGGGAGGCCGGGGAGATCAGGAGAGGCAGGTGGGAGGGGCCGTGCAGGAGGAGCAGGAGAGAAGCAGAGGGTGACTGCCCCGCCCACTCGGGCACAGGGAGCCTGCTGAGCTCCCAGGCTGGTCCCCTGCCCTCCAAGGGCCCCCCTTCCCCCCCCCCACCGCCCGCAGTGGTCCTGGAGGCATGGGAGGGAGGCCCAGAAGATCAGGAGAGGCGGGCGGGAGCGGCCGTCCCAGGCCCCAGACAGGCAGGAGAGGAGATGAGGGCAGTTACCCTGCCCACTCGAGCTCAGGAAGCCTGCTAGGCTCCCAGGTGAGGTCCCCTGCCCTCTGAGACCAGGGCTGGGGGACACACCTGGGCCCCATCTGTTCCTTGAGCCTAAGCCCCACCCACCCAAAGCCCCAGGGCCTTTCCAGCCCTGTGGATCCTGAGCACTGGCCCCGCCCACCACCCAAACTTCGCCCTTGCTTAGGCCCCCGCTCTCCACAGCCAAGGCCTCCCCTCCCCCATCACCCTTTTTTTATTTCTTTTCCCTCCTCTTTTTTACTATTGTGGTACTGATGTACCTTCCGGTTGTTGATTCATCTATATTTTTATTTTTACATTCTTTCTAACATATCTGTTAGTTTCCTAGTCTAATTTTATTTTTTACTTTGTTATTGTCCTTTTTTTTTTTTTTTTTTGCTGCCCGGGGTGAGGCGGAAGCTCCTGCAGTGGGAGCTCCGAAGTCCAAACCACTGGACTAACAGAGAACCTCAGACCCCAGGGAATATTCATCAGAGTGAAGTCTCACAGAGTTCCTCATCTCAGCACCAAGACCCAGCTTTACCCAACAGCCTACAACAAACTCCAGTGTTGGAATCCTCAGGCCAAACAACGAGTAAAACAGGAACACAATGCCACTAATTAAAAGAAAAAATGAGACAGCAAAGAAATATGTCACAGATGAAGGAGCAAGGTAAAAACCTACGACACCAAATAAATGAAGAGGAAATAGGCAATCTACCTGAAAATGAATTCAGAGTAATGATAGTAAAGATGATCCAGACTCTCAAAATGGAAGCATGGATTAAGAAAATACAAGAAATGTTTAACAAACATCTAGAAGAACTAAAGAACAAACAGAGATGAACAACACAATAAATGAAATGAAAAATACACTAAAACCAATCAATAACAGAATAACGGAGGCAGAAGGACGAATAAGTGAGCTGGAAGACAAAGTAGTGGAAATAACTGCTGAAGAGCAGAACAAAGAGAAAAGAATGAAAAGAACTGAAGACAGTCTCAGAGACCTCTGGGACAACACTAAATGCACCAACATTCGAATTATAGGGGTCCCAGAAGAAGAGAAAAAGAAAGGGTCTGAGAAGATATTTGAAGAGATTATAGTGGAAAACTTCTCTAACATGGGAAAGGAAATAGTCACCCAAGTCCAGGAAGCACAGAGAATCCCATAAAGTATAAACCGTAGGAAAAACACACCAAGACACATATTAATCAAACTAACAAAAAATAAATTCAAAGAAAAATATTAAAAGCAGCAAGGGAAAAACAACAAATAACATACACAGGAATCCACATAAGGTTATCAGCAGATTTTTGAGTGTAAACTCTGCAGGCCAGAAGGGAGGGGCAGCATATACTTAAAATGATAAAAGAGAAAAACCTACAACCAAGATTACTCTACCCAGCAAGGCTCTCATTCAGATTCGACAGACAAATTAAAATCTTTACAGACAAGCAAAAGTTAAGAGAATTCAGCACCACCGAACCAGCTTTACAACAAATGCTAAAGGAGCTTCTCTAGGCAGGAAACACAAGAGAAGGAATAGAACTACAAAAACAAACCCAAAACAATTAAGAAAATGGTAATAGGAACATACATTTCAATAATAACCTTGAATGTAAATGGATTAAATGCCCCAACCAGACTGGCTGAATGGATACAAAAACAAGACCCATATATATGCTGTCTACAAGAAACCCACTTCAGACCTAGTGACACATACAGACTGAAAGTGAAGGGATGGAAGAAGATATTCCATGCATATGGTAATCAAAAGAAAGCTGGAGTAGCAATACTCATATCAGATAAAATAGACTTTAGGGCTTCCCTGGTGGCGCAGTGGTTGAGAGTCTGCCTGCCGATGCAGGGCACATGGGTTC
The DNA here is from genome assembly GCF_059928025.1 of Delphinapterus leucas. Taxonomy (NCBI): domain Eukaryota; kingdom Metazoa; phylum Chordata; class Mammalia; order Artiodactyla; family Monodontidae; genus Delphinapterus; species Delphinapterus leucas. Next base: position 114,314,048 of record NC_143150.1, read on the forward strand.
GTGCCCCGGTCTGGGAAGATCCCACATGCCGTGGAGCGGCTGGGCCCGTGAGCCATGGCCGCTGAGCCCGCGCGTCCGGAGCCTGTGCTCCGCAACGGGAGAGGCCACAACAGTGAGAGGCCCGCGTACCGGGAAAAAAAAAAAAAAAAAAGTAGAATCTACAGACCTTGGTAACCAATGAAATATGAGGAAGAGAGGGAGGAGTGTGGAGGACTAAAGGATGAGCGCTAGCGTTCTGGACTGTACGTTGAGTTGGCTAAGGGAACCATTCATCCAGAGAGGAAACACTCCACGAGGAGTCTGCTGGCTGGAGGTGATGATGTATTCGTGGGGATTGAGGTGCCTGGATTACATCCAAGGGAAGCCGGCCAGATAATAGTTGTGAACAGCTATGAGTTGCCAGTATATCAAAGCACAAAATGAAACAATGTTCAAATTAAATAAAGCTGTTTACTTTTAGACTTTTTAAAAATAACAAAAGTAGTTTTAGTTTAATCAGCTACTTTTCGTAGAACAGTGCATGACATCCTCCCACTCCTCCCTGGCCTAATAATGTGTGCCCAGCCCCTTTCCAAGTCAACAGCATCAGAAAAGAAAAAGGAGAATAGGAAGGGACACTATCACAAACATTATCTGTGATAGGGACTTCCCTGGCGGTCCAGTAGTTAAGAATCCACCTTCCAATGCAGGGGACGCAGGTTCGATCCATGGTGGGGGAGCTAAGATCCCACGTGCCGCAGGCTACAGAGCCCGCTCGCCACAACTAGAGAGCCCACAGGCTGCAACCACTGAGCCCATGTGCCACAACTAGAGAGAAGCCCGCGCACCGCAACTAAGACCCGATGCAGCCAAATAAATAAATAAATAAATAAATAAAATTATTTGTGTTAAAATACACCTAGTGATAATTATAGTGACTGAGGAAGGTGCTCTTTCTCAAAGCACCTGTTCTGGAGTTGGCTACTACTTTGCTCCTTCTTCTCTACAAATATACGTGGACTTGTGGAGATGTTCTATCTTTACCCTCAAGAGAGAACCAGGTTGGTGACTGCAGTGAAACATAAGCAAAGTGTGGAGTCAACTAGAGTTAATGTTTTCAATTTTAAGCAACCACACAGGTATATTACATTAAGAACCTAAGTAATTTATGTATATTGAGCACTAACTAAAACATATCAAATGCTATTATATGTTAAAATGCAAATAAGTCATGTGGGTTTTAAAAGATAAAAACAAAGTTGACTCTAGCAAATTTAATTTAAATGATTAAGTAATAAAAGAGAGAGATTATAGAAAAGGTGGAAACTTGAAAACTATTTTTTTACAGAGTACCATATAAATGCACATGAAATATACCAAAAAAATCAGCTATAGAATTACAGATTATTTTTATTTATCCTTTCCTATATTGTGTAACTATTAAATAATGAGCATGTATTGCTTTTTTAAACTAAAGCGTTAAAAATGTTAAGGCTATTTTCCCTAATAAAAAATAAAAGCATTTAAAAATACATTTTTAAGTATATTCTGGACTGAAAACCTAAGATCGTGCAGACATCTGTCCCTAAAACAGATGTTTGCCCAACTGCCTCCGTGCTGCCTAAAATGCAGCCAAGTGGCATCCAAAGTGATGTCAGTCTTGGTGACAAACATCGGGCTTATGCAGAGCTAGGGGGCTAACAGCTTGCTCATATGTGACTGCAATATAACAGAGAGAGATGGGAAATTTGGCCTAAACAGGGAAAAGAAAGTTTTAGGACATCAATTTTAAAAAGCCATTTCAGATTGTTGGGAACCATGAAAGGATGGGGTTAAAAGGAGGAGTTTTCTCCAAGGTAGCCCATGCTAACTTGAGCCTCCTGAGATGCAAAGATAAAGAATATGCACCAGGGTGACTATGGCTCTGTACACTCCCTTAGGTTTTTGTTTTTGTTTTTGTTTTTGTTTTTTGCATGCTCCCTGAATACAGATCTGTCGGCCATAGAGCAGAGAGAAATCATCAAAATAAGAGCAGGCCACCATAGCTCAGCTATTGCACAAATGGCTCCCACGACTCAGGAGATCCCAAGATACCAATTCAGAAGAGAAAATCTGGAATAAGGATTTATGCCGATAAGCACAAGACTTCACATACAGTCCTCAGTAATTTGATCACCAAGACTCTGGGAAACACCAGCTGCATATGTGATATCTGCTTAAGCTAAATCCTCCACAATGTGTCCAATGTTACTACACAGTTTATTGAAGGCTACTCATCCTTATAACTTGGATATTAATGAGAAAACTAGAAATGAATATGTGAAGATGATAAAACCTGAAATATTTAGTATATTAAATCCTTTCAAAGGTGAGCTCTCCCCATGTCTTAACATCCGATATTTGTAATTCATGTTTTTAAAAATACCTTACATTAGAGCAAATTTTACTTGTAAAACTGGACAGTGTGGAATTCTCTGACCACAGGGGGAAAGTGAGGGCAAAAATGGCCAGTCTGAGTTAGTGATCACTGTGCAACAAAGCATCCCAAAACTCAGTGACTTAAAACAATAAGCATTTCTATTATCGCTCACAAAACTACAGGTAACCTGGGCAGTTCCTCTGGCCTCAGATGAGCTCCTGCGTGGGTCTGCAGTCGGGTGTGGGTTGGGATGGTAGCTCCCACATGTTTTGAGGTTGGCTGACTTTAGGCTGGTCTAGTATGGCTTTGAATGGGAAATATCAGTGTGTTCTCTCATCTTCCAGCAAGGTTGGCCAAGTTTGTTCTCATGGTGACAGAGCTCTGAGAGAGAACAGAAGGACATAAGGTCTCTAGGCTCAGAAATGGCACATCGACACTTCTACCATATTCTATTGGCCAAAGTAAACACAAGCCCAGCCCATATTCAAGGGGGTGAGAAAACAGACCCCATCCCTTGGTAAGAGGAACTGTGAAGACTACAGGAAGGGGTGAAGAATTGATGCCAATTTTGCAATCAGTCTGACACGCATAAACCAAAAAGAAAATCCAAGTCAAATATTAGGGAAAAAGTTAAAACACAGCAAGTGATGGTCAATGAAGTAAGCAATCCATCTCTTTACTAATGCATGATGACCTGATGAAAAAAAAAAACACCACCAGTTTCATTCATCAGAGGAAAAAGGGTTCTGTATCTCTACTTTGTCCCAGCCAAATAGGAACTCCATATATATCACATTTTTACTAGGTCTGACCTTGAAAGATGCTTAAAATATAATTGAGCTCTTCCCATGGAAATGAAATATATCTATTGACTCTTTTTTTAAAGAAAAAAATGTATCACTTTATTCAACATAACATTGTTGGAATATGATGTGCCAAATACTGACACTTTGCAGAATGACTCAGATAAAACTTTGCCAGGAAAATTCCAATACCTGAGGCATTTTTTCCTAAATTATCCTATTAATTACCTACTTCTTCCCCTTCCTTAGTTTTAGAGACACAATCCAAGCAGGCTGTATTTTGCCATCTGTGGTTCCTGAGCCATTTGAAAATCAAGAATAGCTGGATCCAGAGTTAATAATAATAATAAAAAAAATCTAACAAACAGTATAGCCTGGGCACTGACCAATCAGAACATAGGCTGGCACAGGCTTCTGCTCTGCTGTGAGTCCCACCCCCTCCTCTCTGCTTACAAGAAGGGATGAAAGATGCCTCCTACTTCACCTCCCAGGAGAGAGACACTTTAATGACACCCTTGCAATGGCGACATATGTGTTCTCTGGAGCATTAGGGACACTCTAGACTGTTGTCTGGGAAATCTAAGTTGCAGGAGACAAGCTGACTAACTTCTCTGACAGCTGAGGAAGAGGGAGCTGACAAGTTTGGGACTGGCCAGCACTGCCAAAGTTTATTAGGGAGAAGAATGTATTGCTCATGGGCCAGGCACTGCCCCTCGCTAGAGGGAGCTACTGCGGAGGTCCTCTTATGTCCTGTTCCAAAGGAGCACATGGAGGGATGAATACAACTCAGTGGAGGGAAGCTGTAGGAATTGCCAGATTCTCAGGGGCTGAAGAAGAAATAAGAAACTAACTGGAAAAGAGATGCATTCATCTTCATCAAGGGAACTACAGGGAGAGATCCAGAGCAATGAGAGCAATTCTTACCAACTACAAAAGTGCCTGTGAGAGAAAGAATCAATTCTTAAAACCTGTAGTCAGGCCCAGAAAGCACTAACCCAGTTTCATATAGTACCAATCAAGTAAGACCCTTCCTACTACCCTCCCCTCCCCGAATCCCTTGCACTCCAACTCTGGAGGACCAAGACCTCTACTTAGTGAACTAGGGGAGAAGAAGTAAAAGCAAATGTGGATAAGAAGTTGACCACAACGTTCTCCCCCAACTGCTAGTTTTCCACCAGCCACAGCTGGGGAAGTGGGGAAAGGCCTCGCTCTTAAGTCAGTTCCAAAATTTGACCATCACATTGGACTGGACATTTTAATTACTGACCACAGGACTTTCTATCATCTAGGAGTATAGACAAAAGTCACGAGAGGGCCCCAATTTTCACCTGGGACAAAATAAAATGTAAAAAGCAGGAGGGAATTCCCTGGTGGTCCACTAGTGAAGACTCCACACTTTCATTGCCAAGGGCATGGGTTCGAACCCCAGTGGGGGAACTAAGATCCCACGAGCCATGCTGTGCGGCCAAAAAATAAAAAAGTGAAAATGAAAAAAAACAGCAGGAAACAAAAATTAAATTGTTTTACAATTACATATCACTCTTTGTCTTCCTCTGATGGAGCAGTACAAAAAGCCACCTCTCTTAAGTGACATCCTCATGGAGGAAACAAAAATAAGAAAGCAGTTCATTACATAATAATTAGTGACAGCACCGTGAAGAAAAATAGAGCAGGGTGAGGAGATATGGAGAGATATTTGGGAGGCGGGGTGCTGCTGTCCACAGAGTAGCAAGGAAGGCATCTGAACAGAACATGAGTGAGAAAGCCGGCGTATGAAGATCTGCGGGAAGATGGTCTGGCAGAACAAACAGTAAGTGCAAACTGCGGAAGCAGGAATGAGCTTGGTGGTCCGAGGATCAAAGAAAAGCCTGTGTGGCTAGAATAGAGGGAATGAGGCAAGAATGGTAAGTCATGAGTTTAGGAAATCCACCAGCAGTCTAATTGTATGCTGTCATGAAGAAGGAATTGGCCCTGAAGTGCAATGCGAAACTATCTGAGGGCCGAGTTCCGTCCTCCAATGGTTACCCTTGTTGCTGTGTGCAGAAAGGATGGTAGGCTGCCGAGAGAATGGAGACGAGTTGAGAGAACGGAGACTAGTGACCAGTGACTAAATTTGTCACGCAGCAACTTCCAAATCATCTAGCATATTTACTGAAAGGACATATTACTAAGCCCCATCCATTCCCCGAACCTACTGAACCAGAATCTTGGGGAAATAAGGTAAAGTCCGGTATTTTTAGCGGATTCTCCAAGAGATTCTCTCCTGCTGTCAGAATCAGGAATCGCTACCCTACATTACGCAGTGGCCATTTTATGAAAACCCACAAAAGAACTTTTGCTCAGTGTCTGGCTTAGGCTCTCTGAAATGTACATGTTTTCATCTTCCCTCTTTGCTTTAAACACATTTCATCCATCATTAACAACTGTGCAGCATTTTCCAGTTCAGTTTTTTTTTGGTTCCAACTTTAACTTGGGCTTGATTTTACTGTTTATTCTACCTTCATTTCCCCTTTCCCTGATACTTATTTTTATTTTTTATAAATACTGTTTTTTGGTAGTTATGCATCCATTTTATTGTTTTTAAGAATTAAACTGCCATTTCAGCAATCTTCAGAGTACTATAATGCACTGTACATACAGGTAATTTAGACTTGTGCCTCTTCCAGCTTCAAAGCCTTCTCTGATATACAGTGCAATTCACATCATTTTTTTCCTTAGAGAAAGAAACATTAATTTTGTTATCTTTCTACCCACCACAGTCACTCAAACAATAACTGGATGAGTTCACACCTGATGCCACTTAAAATTTTTGTCTGCTACAACACATTCACCTGATCTGCTTTGCTGCATAACATATTTCCTAAACCTAACTAAAAATAAATCATTTTTAAGTCTATCTCTTTTAACATGCGTGCATTTTATCATGATACTCATTTTTTTTGTCCAATATATTATTTAAGTGGTTTCATACTACATTCAACCGTAGTGAATTTCAATAAAAGCAGGAGAGCTCATCCATCATAGATAGTTGAGAAGACTTTAGTGAATTTGACTATTTTCTTATTACAGGAAACAAAGAATCGTATTGTATCTTAAGAGAAATATTTTAACAGCTCCTAAAGTCGGGCAGAAAAGGGAATCAAGTTTGGACCAGTCCAAGTACCTACAATAATATGATAGAAGCATTCACCACACCATCTCACACTACCTCAGTCTGTACTTCTAATAGCAAAGCTTTCTCACTAGAAGTATTAGCACTGGACTCTCAAATTGCCAGGTGTGAAAATCACTTACTTTTTTTTTTTTAAGTGTTAATTATTTTAGGCTGGTCAAGGTTAAAATGGCCTCTTATATTATTTCTAATTTCAGCTCTAAGCTCAGAGATGTGTTTGCATCTGATCAGCCAAAATGAGAATTTGTTTTGCTTGTATCCAACAGAATAAAATGATAAATTAGCAATAAGTTTGTCCTTTGCCAAAAAGAAATATGTTCTAAATTTATATATTATAAACTATATAATAAATCATATCCACATAATACACATTTCATATTTACATTATGCACCATTTAATGGAAGAAAAACTTCATGAGGGTTTATTCAAATGACGTATAATAATACACCAAGAATGTCAATTTATATGTATGAATTCTGTATAAAGTGTAAGCGGTCACCTTAGCAGAAACGTAACAAGTCCCTATAATTCAAAAATTAATTCTAAAGACACCTTATAAAGTGATGAAATTCATATAACTTAGTCATAGTCATTCATATAATTTAGTTTTCTCTTCTCTAATACAAAGTCATCTGGTAGTCTTCATTTAACTTCATGCTAAAACGTTACAAGTTTAGAATCTTTACCAATAAAATAAACAGGCAAGAAATAATAGTTTTTTTAAATTTCAGGTTAGAGGGGAAACACTTATCACACAGTAATAAAACCCAAGCAAATGGCGAGCTGGTGACTACACGAATGCCTATCGTTAAGATATTATTCAAATTCCTCCATGGCACTTAAACTGTAGTTTAAAACCCAATAAACAAGAAACCATAAGAACAGGACCAAACTCTACTATGAAATGAGGCATTATAATAAACTAAATATTTAGGGCTGAATAGACTTTAAGACAATGAACAGAGTAGCACACACTTCATCTAAATGACACCATTTAAACAGTGCTATAATATAATGTTACTTAAGACTAACCAGTGTGGTGCATTATGTGATTCCAAGCATTCTGAAAAAAAGTAGTAACAAGTACCAGCATCCCCACCAGCCTGGAGCCTACAGAATCAATTACTTTGGCCATATCTTTCCAAATGATTTAGTAATGCCTTTTAACATTACAAACATAAATCTATCACAGTACTGGAATTCTGATGCATTTTGGTGCTTCTAGGGCTGCCTAAAAATGAGAAGGCAATCCACACGAAATTCATTATACAGTTATTATACAACAGCACAAAATCTCAGTGCCTAAAAATGTGAAATAATTCTCTACCATTTAGCTGTCTGCCTTACACTATATTCTAGATTTTTACTTCCAGGATTTTTATTGCACTTTCGGAAATCAGAGGTAAAACACGGTTTTAAAAAAACAGTATGTCAAATCATTACACTGTACACCTTAAATTTATACAGTGCTATATGTCAATTATATCTCAATAAAACTGGAAGGAAAAAAACTGTGTGACTGTGCTTAAATTCAAATAAAAATAGCATTTTTACAACCATACTGAAATTTAATCCTTTTACACAGGTTAACAAAATATATCACAGAAAAAACCTAAACAAAAACAAAACTTTTGCAAGTGGAGCAATGCAAATTTATTTCAGGAACTCAAATTATAAAAGGTCACCTCTGAGTCAATTTACCACACTAAAGGAACAAAGTTGTTAAAATACAGATATGCTCCACTGAGCCATGTATCCACTCTATAGTATAAAGCTTGAAATAAATCCTAAAGCCAAGGTTTAAAATCATTTTAAGAGTCAAGATCCTAAGTGTTTTGCTATCCCTGTAAGAGGTGCTTTTCCTTCCCAAAACACAGTTTAATTGAAAAGTTGACTATATTTAAGGTTTTTGTCCTCACCAGCTCTTCAGTTCAAAATAGTATTATCAATGTGAATATGGTCTATATCTTGTCTGATCTGAGCAATGTGATCCAGAAAGTGGGGTTGGGGAAGGTGGACCCTGTGCTGGTGAAGGAGGTGAAAGTCCTTTCGACAGAGGTCACATACCAGGATTTGTTCCATCCCGTTGTATAAACGGAGGGCTCAGAATTTCTTGTTCTTCGGTGAACTGGGGTAAAGAGTTAGGATTATGACGGTCAGAAGGGAATTCACTTACAGGTGGACCACCATTATGAGACAGAGGAGATCCTGGCAGAGAAGGATTCGTATAAGGTGGCACCAGGGCAATAATACATCCAGGGGAAGAAGGTACTGGTGATGGATCAGAAGTCATGGGTGGAGGTGGCACTTGACTACAAACCAACTGAGGAGTACCTGAATCCTGGAGAGAATATGACATTGGATGGCTTACCGGTGGTGGAGTAGATGGGGGTAGTGCATGTGCCTCTGGAGGCATAATATAAGGGGGCAATACCACTGGCTGACTTTGATATTCAGGATGATGGTGAGCCGGTGCTGGGGCAGGAGGTGATAGCTCTTTGGCACCAGAATTTGAATCACCCTGAATAGGGGTGATTACTAAATTGCTGTTTTCCCTTGTTGAAATACTAACGACTTCCTGATGGAGCAAAGGAGGTGGGGTGGCGACAATTCTGCTGGAGGAGCATAAAGATCCTTGCGTGGCTGGTTACTGCGCTTGTGTGATACACACTGCACAGGAGATGGTGACATAATGCTGCGCAACTCTGGTGGAATATGGCTCATACGGTCCTGGTCTAGCAGCATTTCAGGGATTTCAGTTGTTGGTGAAGCAATACGAGGGTGAACTTTTTTTTTTTTTTTTTTTTTTTGCGCGGTACGCGGGCCTCTCACCGCCGCGGCTTCTCCCGCCGCGGAGCACAGGCTCCAGACGCGCAGGCTCAGCGGCCATGGCTCACGGGCCCAGCCGCCCCGCAGCACGCGGGATCCTCCCGGACCGGGGCACGAACCCGCGCCCCCTAAACCAGCAGGCGGACTCTCAACCACTGCGCCACCAGGGAAGCCCGAGGGTGAAGTTTTTTAAGCGGAGCACAGTTAACAAGTTATTTAGCTCTCTTATGGTGGTAGTTGATACGAGCTTCTAACTCTCTTTGAGACAAATGAGTTTTCCTGCACTCTTGGCCAGCGCTACACATGAAGACAGAACCTCGTGTATGCTCCACAATTCGCAGCACAGGAATACTACAGCCTGGTCATATCTTACCTCCTTTTCTTTCATATAAATTAGCACAGTCATAGCAAAAAAGCATACTTGCACGGAATTATACGCCCATAGATTTTAATAGGCAAATCACAAATTTGTCACAGAAATGAACTGGTAAATCAAACTTTTCACCTATGATGTTTATCTTAAAGTCCTCCCAAACGCATTTAGGAAATGTTTTCTTTCTTCCCAATAGCTCACCCCCTTTACAGTCATACCGCCCTCCTCCATTACGTTCAAATTCTTTTTCACCAGCAGGCGACCCATTCATAGTCCTTGGAATATGAGACACAGATTGCTTTTACTCACCTGCTTAGAAATGAGCTTTAAAGGAATTCGTCTTCGAACCTCAAGGCCACCGGATGATCCAGAGCTCTGAGCGCGTGGCGGCCCACAGTCAGCGTCAGCGGTATTCGTGTTTGGCTATTCGGCTAGGAAGGCACCCGGGCGCGGAAATCAGAGTCCGCATGCGCGGCACGAGCTTCCCCGAGCTTGCCCGAGCTTGCCCGAGCCCAGGAGGCGAGAGTTAGGTCGGATTAGATCAGATCCCAACCCCGTCTCTGTAGCTTTGACTCCCGAGCGGTTTCTTCTCCTTTTCCCTACCCGACCTCACTACTCGGGTGAGGGAGTCAGACATAGTTTGGACAAGGGAGAAAGAGCTTCACTGTTGAGGTTGCTAAGGCTGCTCTTTATGTGCCATGAAAGTGGCCTTTAACTGTGGAAAAAGAGACTGATGGGAATGGGGAAGGGGAGCGCAGCAGCCGCCAAAAGAATACGTTCCCAGCTTATTAGAGCGCTGCCTTCTGGGGCAGCTTTATTTTTATCCCACTGCATCTTTGTAACCTGCCTTAAATTGCTCAGGTGCGTGTGTGTGTGTGTGTGTGCATATATGTATGTAGTCAGGCATACACACACCTCTAAGATTTCGTCATGATATAATGAATGTAAAATCAACTTTGGAGGAAGGGAGCACTGTATGTATCTTATCAAGGAAAAATCATGTAAAAAGTAGTGAACATGGTAATCTGACAGTGCTAGACATTTGCTGTTCGTGCTTAGAGAGTGATTTTGGGTATTTAAGCCAAATTTCCCCAGGTCTCACCTTCCCGCAAGTAGAAACTGGACCAGAAAAATAGCAACAAACGGTATTTACTTGGCTCCACCCCACCCATAATTGTGGCTCCTCTGCACCTGACGGCGAGGGGGGGGTCTCTCCTGAATGTGTAGACATTCACCCTTTTGGCTATGTTGACTGTCAAGTCTCCCCAGAAAACACTAAACAAGAAACACTGATCAAAGTTTTTTAGACTTACTGCAACATAGGAGAATACTACCTTAACAGAGTCTAAATAGTGTCTCAGAAGAGGGATGGCAGGATATTAGGGGCTGGGCTGGGTGATTATAGGGCAGGTCTTGCAAGGAGAATTACGCAGATTTTATAACATGACACCTAAAGACTGGCAGGCACAGGGAATTGAGAATATTGACATGAGTATTAATGGGCAATATGTTATTCTTGTTAACTCTTTTTTTTAACATCTTTATTGGAGTATAATTGCTTTACAATGGTGTGTTAGTTTCTGCTTTATAACAAAGTGAATCTGTTATACATATACATATATTCCCATATCTCTTCCCTCTTGCATCTCCCTCCCTCCCACCCTCCCTACCCCACCCCCTAGGTAGTCACAAAGCACCGAGCTGATCTCCCTGTGCTATGCGGCTGCTTCCCACTAGCTATCTATTTTACGTTTGGTAGTGTATATATGTCCATGCCACTCTCTCACTTTGTCACAGCTTACCCTTCCCCCTCCCCATATCCTCAAGTCCATGCTCTAGTAGGTCTGTGTCTTTATTCCCGTCTTACCCCTAGGGTCTTCATGACCTTTTTTTTTTTTCCTTAGATTCCATATATATGTGTTAGCATACGGTATTTGTTTTTCTCTTTCTGACTTACTTCACTCTGTATGACAGACTCTAGGTCCATCCACAGCCATAAAAAGAAACGAAAGTAAACTCTTTTGGTTGGCTCACAATGTTATCTTTCAGGAAAAAGTACTTCCTGCAACAAGTAGGTAAGTTTGCTTATTCCCAGAAGTTTTTAACATAACAGAAAACTATCCCCAGTTCAATTATCGTTTTACATGGTGACAGGGAACTATGTTGGTTTCCTTTTCCCTGGCTTGTTGGGGTGTTGCTTCTTGGCTACACCAATGGTGAAAATACAACAATGCCCAGATACCCACCAAAGGTACCAGTGCTCACTAATGCCCAAAGTTAGTGCTGCGCCAGCAAGGAAACAAGGAAACATTGAAGGTGCTGTGTAGTCTTAAGAAGATAAATGGACTTCCTTGCCCTCTTTTCTTTCACTCTATTACATGGGCTACAAAGCACTTCAGATTAACACTTGCCAATGTGGTTAAAGAGATTTTCCTGAAATTGCTCTGTTAGTTTTTACTTGCTCTTAATTATTACTCCCCTAGTAAAAGGACAGAGGCGGTGCTAGCTCATGGTAGCTAGTTTAAATTTGAATATACAATGCCACTCACCTCTGACACTCTCCCCTAGTTCTGGAAACGTTTCAGTATTCCAGCAATGCTGTCTTCTCTTAGGATTCATTCACTCCCAGGAGGCAACTTCATTCCTCATGCAAATAAATTTCTTATGGGCCCATCTCCTGGAGTCTCCTAACCTGCCTAAACTCTAAAGACAACACGCTTTATTCTCTCAAACTAAGCCTCCCATTACATGTTGATTTAAATTTTAGGTAATTTGAAATTTTGTTGGCTTTTAAAAAAAGCAGTACATTTTAATAAGTCAAAGTGGTTCTTATTTACTAAGCCATGGATGTTCTGCCTCTATTGTAAGCAATAAACCAAAATTCTAAGTAAAACCTAAAATTTAGAGCATGAAGGCATATGCAAATGTTCCTGTTTTACAATTACAATGACTTGTTTGCAGGCTCTTTAAGAAGGTTGTGTGTCGGGGTGTGGGTTAGTGGTATGCATATAATTCAAAAACAATAAATATAAAGGGGTAAAAGTCTGTCAAATAAAATATCCAAAACTTATTTTCCCTTCTTCCCTGGAACTAGTGTTCTTCTGTCTAAACTGTGACATTCTCATATGACAGAATGCTGTCCTTACACATAACCCTGGGTGAAAAAAAGCCAGCTCTCTTTCCTAGTTGGCTAAATTTACTTTTGTTGCTCATTAGGTCAACTTCAAAGTGATGAACGAAGGCAGCTCCTGGGTGGAGGTTGTCTAGAAGTTAACAGGACTCAAAAGCTGAGCTTAGAATTTATTTCTAAAATAATTTGCAGTTGACCTAATGAGCAACAACCCTCAGAAGTGGGTTCCGACAGCTCTGCTTGGAGTATTTGCTTGTTTATAGCTGAGAAGCCTGACCTGAATGCCCTTAATAAATATTTTTTGGTGAAATTGTTGATAAGATAAAGGGTATTGACCCTCCATTTATCCACATCAGATATGAGAAGCTAACTCTGCCACACTAGAAAAGCTGCCTTTACAAATTGATCCTTATTTAGTGCCCTTAAACAAAAAGTTAAATGGGCTTCCATTCAGCCACCTCCTTCAGGGCATAGAGACTCTGTCCTTCAATCTCACTGCTCTTAAAAGTCGCTAGACTTAAATTCGATTGACAAAAGAGAGATTCAGTGTCTGTCTGCCTGTAACAATGATTGGATATAAAAAGGTTTGAGTTTGGAGATTTAAGAGAAATTGGACCTTTTGAAATTGCTTGGATTCATGGAGTCTTGTTAGAATTCGGCTGCCTCAAAAAAATCTAAATGAGGGTGACAATGAAGAATTATGGACTGCACAATGAAGAAGTATCAACGTGCACAATTAATGCTAGGAAACAGGTTGAGACATATCCGCTTAAGCCACATGCCATCTGGCTCAGAAGCAGTCATTCTACCAGAATGACACCAAAGGTCAGCAGGGGCTCCTGGATTTCATTTCTCCTTTAAGGGAATCTGATCTGTCATTCCTCTGGCTCCTGTGGGCTTTAAATTCACATAATCAACATATCACTGCCAGAGACTTAGTAAGAGCTGAGGCAGTTTAAAGGTGAGTGGAGAATAATCATGTTCCCAAGCCAGATGCCTTCAGTTCTGCAAAGAAATAAAAAGTCCATCTCAGGTTCCAAAAAGTAAGGCAAGCTGCCCTGTGTGAAAAAGACTTCGGCTCTCCTCCCATGTGTGCCGGTAGCTATATTTTACATCCTGGGAGGGCCAGCCATTTGCAAAAGTTTAGAGCAGTGTTTCTCAAAATGTGGTCCACAGACCCCTAGGGATTCCCAAGGCCCTTTCTGAGGGTCCTGGAGGTCAAAACTATTTCCATAATAATACTAAGATGTTATTTGCTTTTCCACCATTTGACATTTGTCATGATGATGCAAAAGCAATGGGGGATAAAACTGCTGGCTTCTTAGCACGAAACAAGGCAGTGGTATCAAACTATCCTAGTAGTCACTGTATTTTTTACTGCCACACAGTAAAGAGAAAATGCTAGTTTCACTTAAGAATGTATGTGATGAAGCTCTAAAAAATATTAACTTTATTAAATCTCAACCCTTGAGTACACATCTTTTTCATATTTTGTGTGACAAAATGGAAAGAAAGTACACCGAAGTACTTTGGGGGCATACCAAAGTACAGTGGCTATCTCAAGGAAAAGCATTTATGTCATCATCTGAGTTGGAAGGTAAACTGTCAGCTTTTTTGTGTGGAACATTATTTTCATGTGAAAGAACAAGTGACAAACTATGACTATTCAAACTTGGGTATGTGGCAGACATTTTCTCAAAACTGAAGAGACTTAGCCTGTCAATTCAAGAAAAACAACTGACAGTATTTGTTGCCAATTATAAAATTCAAGCTTTTGAATGAAAATTAGAATTCTGAAAATCTTGTATCTGCCACGATCCTGGCAGCTTCCCAGTACTAAAGACTTATCTGATGAGATCAGTGGTAATTAATAATGAATGTAATTTTTTGAAACTGTATAATGAAATGTGTCAACACTTGGAAGTTCTGCATAACTCAGTGAACCAATATTTTCCAAATGACCAATGGTTGATGTTACAAAATCATACATAATTAAAAGACCCATTTAAAATCAAGACAGGAGTAGATGTTAGTGTAACAGAGTATGAAAACTTCATGGCTGTTTCAGATTCCATATTGCAACTAACCTTTAAGAAACTACCATTTGTAGGGACTTCCCTGGTGGCACAGTAGTTAAGAATCCTCCTGCCAATGCAGGGGACACGGGTTCGAGCCCTGGTCCGGGAAGATCCCACATGCCGCGGAGCAACTAAGCCCGTGCGCCACAACTACTGAGCCTGCGCTCTAGAGCCTGCAAGCCACAACTACTGAAGCCCGCACACCTAGAGCCCGTGCTCCACAACAAGAGAAGCCACCGCAATGAGAAGCCCGCGCACCACCATGAAGAGTAGCCCCCGCTCGCCGCAACTAGAGAAAGCCCGCGCACAGCAACGAAGACCCAATGCAACCAAGATAAATAAATAAATTTATAAAAAGAAAAGAAACTACCATTTGTTGAGTTTGGTTTCATTTCAAAGAATATTCACAATTTTCTGAAAGGCTATTCTAATACTCCTCCCTTTTCCAACAATACATCTGTATGAACCTAGATTTTCTTCTTTAATTTCACCAAAACCAAATATCACAAAAATTGAACTCAGAAGCAGATGTAAGAATACAGCTGCCTTCTATTAAACTGGATATTAAAGAGATTTGTAAAAATTTAAAACAATGCCACTCTTCTCAGTGACTTTTTTTTCTTTTGGAAAATATATTTTTCATAAGAATGTATAATTTATATTAGTGTGCAATGGCTTATTATTTTTTTTAAATAAAATAATAAATATTTTAAGTTTCTCGATATTCCACATAAACAAAGGCTCTTTGAGGTCCTCAGTAATATTTAAGAGGGGAAGGGAGTCCTGAGAGTAAAATGTTTAAGAACTGCTCCTCTAGGTGATCTTTAATGCTCTTTCACCTTTCCTCTGAGAGACACTGCCTTCCCCACATTCACTCCCCCAAACTCAGTCCCATCCAAATCAAATTGCCCAGAAGGTCCCAGAACTTCCTCACCTTCAAAATTAACTGACGGTGACAAGGAGAAGGGAAAGAATGATCAGGATCACTTAAACACCAAGCATTGTGCCATGCACCTAATATATGGTATCTCGTCTAATCCTCACAACAGCCCTGTGAGATAATAATGATGACGTGACCAAATAATGGGGCAGCAGGGCACAGGGGAACCGATCTTATTGTTAGGGTCAGCAAAACCACATTTTCACGAAGAATCATCTATAGACCAAATAAATAAAAACATCTTACAAATACCACACTACTTATTTTCAAATACATGTGGGTGTTACTATACCCAAAATTCCATTGTAAAGCATCACCAAATGCACAAAAGCTTTGATCATTGTTTTTTAAAAAATTTCAATGAATCAGGACGTCAATGTGGGAGATAAAAAATTTTTTGACAATGAAAAGGAAACAAAGTGATCCTCGCCTTTGAAAAATATTGAGAATCACTGCATTGTAGCACTGTAACTACACTGAACCCACAGCAAAATCCCAACCTTCAGGACAATGCTAAGCTGTTTAGAGTGATATCCTTACCACTAAAAGACCACTTTTGCCATCAAAGTATTTAAAACTCTAGACAGGGAAGTCAATACACACATATGAAAGGCCAGCTAACAGCCTGGTACCATACAGGGCTGGATGAGGGAAATGGACACGAAGTGCTATAAGAACTCTGGGGGCGTAGAGAACTTCTGGCCAAGATGATCTTGGATGAACTAAGACTAGATCTGCATCCTTAAAGATAGAATTTAAATGGGCACAGAAGACAGTGACTAGGGAAGCACACGGACAAAGACAGATGTGGAAAGCAGATGTGTTCAAGGGCAATATGCTTGACTCAATCGAGGGCTCACATACGGAAGAGATGGGAGATACAGTTGGGAAAGGGCGTTTAGGACCAAATGTTGAAGGGTCTGGATGGAATACTGAGGAGTATAAACTTATCCCTCGAGGCAATTCAAAATCATCAAATAAAGATATAAAAGAAAGGGAACAGAGCATAGTGTAGGTCGGCAAACTGGGACAGGAGTCAGACAGTCCTATGAGGAAGCAATTCACAGTTCAGGACTGAGGTTGTTCAGGTCTGAGTGGGAAATAGAGGCCAAAAGAAACAAGTATGTGGGAGACGCCGAAAGGCCAGAGTTTGGCGACTAACTTAATGGGACTAACTGGCAATGGAGAGGAGGGAAAGGGAAATGACTCCAAGTTTTCAAGCCCAAAAGACTATCACATGATCCAATTAGGAAGGAACCATTTGGCATGGACCACATCTGCTTCGTCAGCATCCTCGTAAGTTTGGCCCTGGTCCACCAGAGGGTCTGAGGCCTATGTTTAGTGACATGGAGGAATTTTGTCTTGGTCTGAAAAGGTAATCAGAACAGTATCCTGAACTCACTACTGATCAATTCTTCAATCGTTTGGGAGATATCCTCCCCTCCCCACCCCATGACAGTTAAGACTTGAATTTTAAGGCTGCAGCTACCCACTCACTACCCCAGCCCACGTCCAGGCTGCTCCCCTCACTGAGCAATTCTGCTGGATTTTCCCTGGGTTTTTGGATCAGCAATACCTTTGGACTTGGCCTTGTTTTTTGAGGATGCTACCTTGGATTGGGGGCCTTGATTTTGTACTGACATCTGGGTTTTCTGATCCATGACTCAATTGTACTCCACAGCTGCGGGTAAGAGGCACCTGCCTTGACTTTCTCTGTTGCTCCCCCGGACTCTGTTTAACTCTACCTTTTCCCCATCGATTGGAGATCAAGGTCAACTGGGCTTTTTGCATAGCAGGAGGTCCAGTTCTGAAAAGTGCTTGGCAATAGTGAAAAGGAAAGGGATCGAAGAAATAACAAGGAGAAAGACAAGAAAAAGCTAAAGATGAACATTTTCAGTCTGGAGAAGGGGAAGGAGGTTGGCCTGATGATGAGCTAATTGTCTTCAGGTACAGAAAGGGCTCTGTTGGAGAAAGGAAGCCTGGCTGTCCTCCCATCCAGCCAAGGGCAGACCAAGGGCTTAGTTACAGCGCAGGGGATTTACAGAAGATAAAAACATTTCTTGGACAAATACAGAAATGGGTTTCAGAGGGGTTTTGTGTAATTACCTTCGCAGGAGATGGCTAAGAATAGCATAGCTCCTCTGGCAGCCGGAAGGTGAAGAGGTGTTATGTGGACAAGCAGAAGGTGAACTTGGGGCTTTTCTTGCCACCCCTTCCATAACTCTCCCTCTTCCTTTACTGCAGGAATAGAAATTTCTGCACTCTGTCAGGCACCCTTGGAAGAGCTCTGAACCTTTCTCCAGAGGAAAAGCACTTGGCCAATTCCTGATATTTTTAGAATAAAATCAGCAAGTAAAGCTGTTGCCCCAGTGGTCACCAGAGCACTGTAGTGGTGATAATTCCAAAAGCCATACAGGCAATTTCTGACTAAATGATATCAAAGGCAGACTAAAAATTGTTTCTTTAAGTGAAGGGTTGCATGACTGGTTTTTAATTAGAATGGATTAATACAGTGTTCCCGTTTATAAAAACCAAAATTGAAAGGAAGGAATTGCAATGAGGTAATTAAAGTAAGGAAAATAGCCTCCAGATCCTCTCCCACCCAAATATTACGCTTAAAAAGACAGAGAAAATTAAATAAAACTTTGTAATTCTTTATATACCTAGATAATCTCTGTATCTAATATCTCAAGGGTATTACATAGTTGTATAAGTTCCTAGTGTGTATATATGTTTGTGTGTATATATACATATATGTATGTTTATTCACATGTGTATACATATTTTTGTACCTATATAATCATATAAACACATGCACAAATTGTTTTTTGTTTACAATAGTATATGACAATATATATAGGTACCACTTCTTTTCTATTTCCAGAAGGGCATTAACACAGGGCTTCTCAGATAAATTACCATTTCCCTTTCGACTGGCTTATTTGGCAAAATCAAGAAGTTTGTGTGCTAGTGCACAAGATGACCTACCTGATCCTCCACTGAAAAGATACGAAATGTTTCATTGAGTCTTCAATTCTAAGAAGCAATGGTAAGTAGCTGGTAAGCTTTCTCTTCCTTGTCACGGCAACATCCTGTGACCTATGTAACTGTAGGAAGGTGTTAAAGGGGGAAAAAAGACAGGAAGAAGGCTGTATGTGTTTCACCATTTATTGAATGCAAGGTTTTACCTTTTTATGTATGTAGCACCACGCCTACATATCAACTCCAAACCCATCAATTTACCAAGTCCCGTCAGAACAATTCTGTCTCAAGAGCTCTCATATCTATCCCTACGTCTCCATCCCATGCCACCAGCATGTCATATCTCCCTTCGATTACTGCAGTGGCCTCGTAACTGGTCCCCCAGGCTTCAGTCTTATCCCTCTCCGAGTGTTCTCCACACCATCACCAGCTTACTCTTCATTAACCAGAAATCTATTTGTGTCAATGGTTTGATTTAAATTGTTCAGTGGCTCCCAGACGCCTACAGGATCAAGTCCAGACTCAGCAGCATAGTCCTTCAAGGCCTTTCTCCACCTGGCCTCTGCCAAACTATCTTGCCTAACACCAACCCCTCCTCAGCCACTCTTCAAGCTCCAGCTCTAATAAGCCATTTCCAGCCCCTCCCAACAGGTTTTTTCCCCCTCATCTTGTTTTCCAGAAGCCTGGCCTTTCTGCCTGGAACTCTCTGCTCTCTGCTAGCTCCCCTGGCTGTCTCCAATGGATGCTACAAAACTCAGGTCCAGCTTCATCTCTTCCAAGAGACCCCACACCCAGTCTTGTCTCTTATGTATATTCCTATGACAACTGCAGGATTGCCCAAGAGTACCAGCAAAGCAAGAACTCAAAAAACGAGCAGAGAAAAGATTTTGGAAAGAATCTGATATTCATTATTTCCCTCAAAAAGCATCAGAGTAGTTATGGGGAAAAAAATCAGAACTTACATGGACTTCCTTGTATTTATTTTACTGTTATTTAAAACACTTTATAGTGAAATATACATATATAAAAGTGTACAAATGGTTAATGTAAATAGCTTCCAGATCAAGAAATCTAATATTACCAGTAGCTCAAAAGCCCCCTTGTGGGACCTTCCAGTCACTAACACTGAAAGGGCAACCATTCCCCTGACTTCTAATGGCACAGATTAGTTTTGCATATTTTTGTCTCATATAAATAGAATCATAAAATTCAGCTTCTTTCATTCAATATCATGCTTGTGATAAACATATGTATGTAGCTGTAGTTTCACTGTTATTGTAGACTAATATTCAAGTATTTACTCTACTCTACTGTCGATGGGCATCTTGGTAGTTTCCAGTTTTGAACTACTACAAATATTGGTGCTTCCATGAACATCTTCTACAATGTCTTCTGGTTAACATACGTGTGCATTTCTGTTGGGTAAACATTAGGTTGAACAATATGAAATTGCCAATATTCAACCATTTTCGACCTACTAAGATGGCAACTTATTACTACCTAGAAATGGAATTGCTGGGTCATCGGTTACACGCATATTTACCTTTAGAAGATACTGGCCTAATAGTTTTCTACAGTGGCCATACCGATTTACAATCTCATCAGCATTATATGAGAGTTCTGTTTGTCTAAATCCATTTTTATTTTAGCCATTCTGCAGGGAGGGGTATACAAATGAGTCACATTATGGTTTCAATGATTAGTGAAGTTTAAGCACTTTTTCATATATTTGTTGGCAATTCAGATATCCTCTTCTGTGAACAAGTTCAAGTCATCTGACCAATTTCCTATTGAGTTGTCTGCCTTATTAATTTATTATTATTTAGATTTCACAGCTGAGGACATTGTAATTCTTTCATTGCTTAGCTCTAGAAATGTTTTTATCCAGTCCTATGCCCAAAGAACCCTGCGTTCAACTCTGTTCTATGATATACTACACTGCTGAAATTGTTATTTACATATCTACTTTTCCTTATGAATTGTTAAGTAATTTTTAAATCACTAAATAATTAGCAGTTAGAGCTCTTATTCATCATTGTATTCCAAGCCCTAGAATAATATCTAGCAACTGGTTCAATAAATATTTGTTCAGTTAACTGATATGCATTTAACATAGTATTCTTCCTAAATTTGTATTAACTATCTTTATACTCCTTCGTCTAAAGCTTATTCCAACAAGGCAAACCTTGTAAGGTAGAGCACTCTGCCCTTTCTCCACTACTTGACAAAAGAACACTATTGCTGTATGCCTGAAACACAACACTGTAAATCAACTATACTCCAATAACAAATTTTTTAAATAAAATTTTTAAAAAGTTTCTAGCATTGAAAAAAAGAATACTAGTTGCAAAAGTACAAAACAATGATCAGAGCATAGCAATAGAACTTTTCTGTTTCAATTAATGACTAAAAATAATAAGCAATAAAAATCTCATATAATTGAAAAGAAAAAAACAAGATCTTAATAGCTTAAAGGGCAAAAGGCATTGATGTGCAAGTAATTTACATCAAGAGAAGTAAAAACCAAAAAGCTAATTACTAAAATTAAACAACCAGTCACACTTTTATATATTTAATAAGATGTAAAGTATTAGTAAAGTTGAAATTAATAACACGTAGAACTTATCAGGTTTTACTAAATGTGGCACCTTCTTATACTGTTCTTCATTATGCTTGTTATTATAGTTTTTGGCTTACACATCTACTTCCTCCAGTATACCATAACTTTCTTATGGACAGGACCCTTTCCTGCTCCAGTTCCGTTGTAAAATGAAGTATGTACCCTCATATATACAACCGTGCTAAAAAGCAGTATGTCAGTATATTTCAAAAGCTTAAACATGCCCCCTTTGGTCAAGTAAATTCACTCTCAAGTATTTATTCTAAAGGAAACAATCAAGAGGAAAGAAAAAAACTCTACACATTAAGACACTTATCTCTGTATTGTTTACAATAGTTACAAATGAAATCAATAATAAACTTCTAACAATAAAGAAATGATTGAATAAAATGTCACAGAAACTCTAAAGAATATTATGCTGCCATTAAAATGGAAGATTATTAAATGCCATGGATGCATGCCAATACCATTAAATGAAAAAATATCACGCAAAATCATACAATGCTCTAAGATTATACCATATAATCGTGCATGGATCCAGGGAGCAACATAGAAAACGACAAATGAAAAAGAAATAACTTGGAAAGTTTAAGGTTCCGGACCACAAAGGAGTTTCTTTTTTAAATGTTGTTACTGTGCATTCGTTCATTACCTCCCCAGCTACTCTCCTAGACACAGTCACTATGATCTCTCACCTGGATGAGTGCCACAGCCTCTGACTGGTCTTCCTACTTCTTCCCTTGTTCACCCACAGTCTACTCTCAACACAGCCAGAATCGTCCTGGAAATCAGGAGGCAGATCTTGTCGCTCTTCCGCTCAAAAGTCTCCAATGTCTTCCCATCTCACAGAGTGAAAACAAGAATTCTTACAATGGTCTACATGACCGTCAGCTATTGGAATGCCACTTTGTATTCTCACATGACCTTGTCCCGCACTCTTCCTTGCCTCACTAGCCTCCTTGCTCTTCCTCAACATCCTAGGGACACTCCTACCTGAATACTGGAAAGTTTTATTTTATGCAGAAGCCAATCCTTGGTTTTTTTTTCGTTATTTTAATAAAACAAGCATGCGTGAGCATTTGGTATTTCCCATTTCTCCTAAAGCCATATAACTTAGTCTTTGGACAATTCAGTTGGAAGGAATGTATCTCTGTCTACCTTCCAGAGTTGCCTGTGAATGCGTCTAGGAGAATGCTAGGGTGGATTTGTCATGAATGCTCCAGAAGAAATTTTTACTTATCAACAGGGGCCAAGAAAGATGAGGAGGGGAGGGAAAAGAACACTGGTAACTGTGGTTAGATCTAGGGAGGTGTAAGCTAGGTGAGGGGACGGACTCTAAAGTAAAGGGCCCTAACTTCAACAGGCTTATATGAAAGACACGCAAAACTATTTCAGGCAAAGCTGTAAAGTCTCTGACACTGAGAAGAGAGGGAAAAGCTTAGTAAATTGGAGAAACAAAAAGAAGACCAGTGTAACTAGGAAAAAATGCAACGGAGACATGGCAATGGAAAAGTGGAGAGCCAGGTTATGCAGGGCCTTTAGGTCAGGGTAAGTTGTTGGGATTTATTGTAACTGCAATGGAAAGATCACTGAAGGGTTTTAAAACATTGGAATGACAATTCTGTTATTATAATATTGCTTGTGAACTCTGGGGTTAAAGTCACCAAAGTCCTGGATTAATCAAAATCCAGTATGACAGCTAGCATTCTGCCTCATGTATTGTAGGCAGATCTTAAATGACAGTCGATTTTTCTTCTTATTCTATAGCAAATATTACTTCGTACATATCACCAACATACCTAGGTGAGGGAGTACCTTCATTATTACTTGTGTTTGTAGTTTTAACATGCTGAATGCTTTAAGGTGGTTTTTATTCAATGCTTACAATAAAATTGAGGCACTCAGCTTTCAGTTCCTAAAGAACCATTTATGCTTAAAAAGGCTTTTGATTGATTTCCTCCCAACAAGCTATGTGCACTAGCTCAAACTCAATCTGCGCCGGAGCCTGTTGTGTGTGTGCAGATGACAGTTGAAATGTGAATCTCCAAGGACCGTGCTTGGCCCTTGTTGATAAGTAAAAATTTCCTCTGGAGCTTTCGTAACAAATCCAACCTAGCATTCTCCTAGACACATTCCCTGGCAACTCTGGGAGGTGGACAGAGATACATTCCTTTCACCTCAAACGAATTCTCCAAAGACTAAGTTATATGGCTTTAGGAGAAATGGAAAATACCAAATGCTCATGCATGCTTGTTTTATTAAAATAACTAAGAAAAAATAGGATTGGCTTCTGCATAAAATGAAACCTCCAAATATTCAGCAGTTTAAAGGAAGCTTTAGACTCTTTAGTTACAGATATTGGTGGGTGAAGGCAATAATTCAGTAGAACTGTATCTATAGCAGCATTTCTTTTAAAAATAATAAATTTTTGGTACATTTTCCCTTTAGAAAACAAAACATAGACTTCCAGTTACTCAGATATGGATCTACTTTCCCTCTCACAAAAAGGATACTAAAAATATTAAAAAGGCCACATGGGCAAAAATAATAGACCCCCTACTAGAAGCAAGCTGAAGTGCCCTGCAGACTACCAGAAGGCCTCAGGCCTTGGAAGCTGTAGGTAACAGTGAATGTCAGTAGGCATGATGGGGTTACGAACAAGGTGATTGCTTTAAAGTCTTTAACTTTCACAGGCTCTCAACTACCCACAAGCAGAGTCACAAAGGTTTTCTCTGGAGAAAGTGACCTGGAGACAATCTGGTTTCAGAAGACTGAACACAGAGGGCACAGGCAATCACAGGGCTGAACACAGGTAAACTGAGGGGGAGTCTACCAACTAAACTGGGACACCCCAGCCCAGAAATCTAGGACTTGGGGTCCCCACAGCTGTATGTTTGCCTAAGGGAGCACATGGATAAAAATGGATTCAAATCTGGCCCTGTTGCTTGCTAGCTAAATAATCATGGGCAAGTTGTTCATCTCTTCAAGCCTTTGTTCCCTTACCTGTAAGTGGGGATAACTATAGGTGTCTGAGTTATCCTAATGGTTAAATTAGATAATATGCATAAAACATCTAGGGGATGTCGGGCAGATGGTTCGTGCTCACTAAATGGTAGCCAGCATTATCAGTGAAGAGCAGCTTCTGGAGAGCTTTCTGAAGGACTCAAGATGGAACTATCATCAGGTACAGACACCTGTAAACTGACTCCTTCACTTCTTTTCTAACAGATGACTACAGAACACAGCCTGAAATCTTCAATAATTCCCAGGTCAAAAGCAGGTTTGGAACGTTGGTCCAACTGCCCAGTAGAGCATTAGAGAATGGGCTTTGAAATCAGACAAAAATGACTTTATTCCTGGCTCCTCTGATTACAAATGTGGTCTTGGCGAGTCACACAAGTATTCCACAGCTGTGAAGTGGAAACAGTAACAAGTATCTGCAAGGTTGTTGTGAGGACTGGCTATAAGGCATGCAAGACCCTAGTGGAGTGCCTACGACATGGTAGGTGTCAAGAAATGTTTGCTGTTTTCATCGTGATCATTTTTTAGGCAAAAAAACAATCATTTATAAATGCCTGGACAATCTTGGAATAAATTTTCTCTGGGTTATTTTCTTCATTCATCAAATGTCACTGGGGTTGGAGAGTCATGTGACCGTTACCAGTATACAGATTCCACTGACTTCTATTCTAACTCAGTTTGGAAATTGATAGAGAGAGTTCAGTTCTAAATGGTAAACTGTACTGCTCTTTTTGCTTAGGACATATGCAGACATTTCAGCCTAACTGGCAGCATAAGTGATACCTAATATTTTAGGTAGCTTTTACATTGGGGATTTTAACTTAATCACTTAGTGCTTCTTCCTCTGTAAAGTGGCATCTCAAGCCAGAATTAATTCTAACAGTACTTTTGTGGCTTGTACATGGACACTCATCTTTGTTTCTTGGACTCTGAGCCTCGATTTTTCTTTTAAGTGGAGAAAGCATAAAACATGAATATAAAGAATAGCATTTCTCATCTCTAATCAATGGAGAAGTAAAAATAATTTTCTTTTTTTTTTAAAGGTCTTTTTTTTTTCTTTTGGCTGCCCCACATGGCTTGTGGGACAGACTTTAGTTCCCCAACCAGGGATTGAAACCAGGCCCTCAGCAGTGAGAGCGCAGAGTCCTAACCACTGGACTGCCAGGGAATTCCCATAATTTTCATATAAATCCTCTAAAAATCCTAGAAGACATAGCACATGTTATTTCATAAAAAATATTTTATTGGGCTTCCCTGGTGGTGCAGTGGTTGAGAGTCCGCCTGCCGATGCAGGGGACGCGGGTTCGTGCCCCGGTCCGGGAAGATCCCACATGCCGCGGAGTGGCTGGGCCCGTGAGCCATGGCCGCTGAGGCTGCGTGTCCAGAGCCTGTGCTCCGCAACGGGAGAGGCCACAACAGTGAGGGGCCCGCGTACCGCAAAAAAAAAAAAAAAAAATTATTTCCCCTCTCAATGGGATATATTTTAAAAGCTTAGAACATATTGTAAATCCATGGCACAGCCACATAATCTTATATTCGGTTACCTTCCTAATTGAGACAAGCAACAAAACAAAATATACATTCAAATGAAACATGTAGCTAAACCATTTATAAATAATTAAAGTTATAGATCAGGTTTTCTTTCACTGATCACAAATTATGGTAATGCTTTTGTGGTGCTCATTTCCGGGCTCACTTTGGTGTGTTTATTAAAGCACAGTATTGTCAGATCACAGGGAATATCTCATTTTCATTTTCATATTTCCAATTCTAAAGGGGATTAAATTATCCAATTAAACTGTTAATTAAAAAGACTCCTACAGAATAAACTCCAGGCTACCAGTGGCATTTAAAATTTTCATTGTGCTGTGCTCAAAAGCAATTTCCTAAATTCAGAAGAGCTCCAAGTTACTGGCCGGTATTTTACTTTAGAAGGTGTGGCTGGTATCGCTAGGTAATAGCCAAACCCATTTCCTCTTCTTTCTGGGCACACAGCTAGACTATACATCCCAGCCTCCTCTGCAGTTACGTTTGGCCATATGACTGAGCTCTAGCCAATGGAATATGAGCAGAAGTGACGTAGCTAACTCCTTGGACTAGACCAAACCTTCCACTCAATATCTTCCATAACCTCTTCCCCTCCACCAGCTTCTTGTAGGTAAGCATGTATTCAATAGCATTGAAAATGGCAGAATCACAATATGGAAGGAACCTTGGTCCCTAAATCACCAATTGTAGGAGAGAAGCTCACTGATCATTAATACCCATTTTGTATGTAATGAAAACAATAAATTAACTTAAATTAGGTTAAACCATTGAGATGATCTGTTTCAACGTCTAGTGCAATCTTAATTAACAAAGAAAGCAACTGAACTTGAGGGACATGCAAAAACCTTAAACCTAATTGGAAACATCAGACTCCTTCAAATATTGATCAGGTCCACTAAGATATATATCTAAAAACTGAGGCACACTGAATACCTCATAAAGTCTATCAAACAGACCATAGCAAGAGAGGTTCTAGACTTCTTGCCTCCATTACCCCAAAGCCTCTCCTTCCTGTCCATGCCTCAGAGATCACTCATAAACTCTGTCATTTCCATACATCCTTCCTTCTGCCAGTATCCTACAGACAAAAATTCTTATTTCAAGGATCAGCTCAGAAACTGGAGTAGACTCTCTAAGAGGGGCACTAACAGGCCATACTCAAACACTTACTACCTACCAGCTCCACAGTCTGTCTGATGTCTATCACCTGTACATGGACACTATGGCACACCTACTACAAACGAGTACTTTTCCACATCTCAGAACATATCAGTGTCAGAAAGATGTTTAAAATAACCAACAGGGGACTCTACTTGCACTGCCAAACTAATCCCAAAATGCCCCCCAGAGAACTTAGTATGAATTCTATGATATGCCTCTGGATTTGTCTAGACCCAGGCAAAGCAGTCAGGCTTTCACTGTCCTGCACCACTCACTCGTTGTCCAAAGGTCGCCAGGAAATATAAACTCCAGGCACTTCCAGTTCTCTGGAAGTACATGGGGGCACAGAGGCTCCAGTAGTATGAGGGCAGCCATCCTAGAGATCTACAGCCAATGAGGAAGAAAAGCACACAGAAGGTGAGGTTAGGTGCCTGGTAAAAGGGCTGGGATCTGGGCAGAGAGAACTCCGACAGCATCCACCGGAGGAGAATTGAATAATTCCTTCTCTGTGCACCAAACCACAACCTGATGTCCTTGCATTTCATCACACTTGTCATGAAATAGGGTGACTGTAGCAGTTTACGTATCTGTTTCCCATGTTAGACCAGACTGCGTATGGTCTGCCTAAATACAGCTAGTTCAGTGATTTAAATATAATGGTGCTCAGTTACTGTGTACTGAATAAGTGACCATAAATCGACTTGGTTGTTAAAGAAAGGTGATAGCACATAGAGATTCTTTGGTTCGACAGTAACTGTAATGTTCATTGTTACTTTTGCAAGACCAGCCGTACCATGGTTGATAATTTCCTCAGAAACCTCTCTTTTCCTCAATAGGAATATTATTGCACAAGCAATAAACCACATCTCTTATATTCTGGAAGAAAATACAATGACCACCTCGCAAATCTCTCATTGTCTACAGAGAAAGTTACTGCATTCAAATCCCACTTTCCTAAACCAAGAAACCTAGTCCTCTACAGTGCTTTGTGTACTTTTTAGGCAAATATTGTCTAAAACGGAACTGAATATGTTAATCAATGTAACAGGTTTCAATATTATTTTTAAAAAGAGAGGAAACAATATCTTCAACTTTTTATTGTCCTTAAAATGATTGCTCACACTCTTTCACAAGTAGGGGAAGAAAATACAATGACCATTTAGATAAGGAATGCATAATCCAAGAACACCTTTCTTCAAACCAGTGGGGCACTGCCACTGGCAATGAGAATGTTGTCGCTTGAAATAATCATATATTCTTCCATAATTTAATATGCAACTGAGACATGTTAAAAATATCAAGGAAGAAGCCTATCAAATGCTAAGTGATTACAGAAATACTGATGGAATAAATGTATTCAGAAATAGGGTAATCTACGGGATGAAGGTTAACGCAAAGGTCAGCAGCCCAAAGAACAAAGGCTCTGCCTTTCCTGACTCTGGGATACTTGAGAAGCAATTTCAAACCTCTCCACTGCTCTGGCACAAGCATAACCTGTGTGGCAAGCCATGGTTCCTAGTTGCTTCTTACTGATGCTCCAAGGCTAAATGAGATAAAATTTATGTGCTGTGCTTTAAGCTCCATTGAGGAAAGGCACTGAATAAACTTAAGGATAATTTATGAATCCTGAGCTTGCAGTAATCACTTCCAAGTCCATCTCATAAAAGGAAAAAAAAAAAGGAAATAGGAGGCCAATGCTATGTGGTTGGTAAAAAGCTCAGGAAACTTTGCACCATGATGATAAGCCCAAACAAGATCATTTTATATACATAACACCCTTGACTAATCCAGGAGACTTTCCCAAAAAAACCTAATTCCTTCCATTGCCCAGACAATAGTTCACTGGCAGAGCATCTGGTATATGAATCAGAGAAGTTTGGTCTGGCAGTCCTAGTCTGAGATCCAATATCTAATTTCCTTTTAATTTAGCATAATTATTTTTGTAAACTTTATGGCCCTACTCCAGTGGATGTGCTTGGCAAGGACTGCCAAAATCCTGTGTTCTCTTCAGAGTCACATTCTTAGGCCAGCTTCTCCCTACTTTTTCTCTCTCCCTCCCAGTTGCATTTTACCTTCCTCCCTCTACCACTTAATCAGTGTCTGATTCTTTTATGCTAATCTGTATTGAAGAGAAGGGACAATAAGAATGTACTCTGAAAATTTAAACATGAGCATGTATTTGGAAATTCAATCTACTAGAATATTGTTCCAGTTAGTAGTGATGATTTGGGCTGCTCTGAGTTTGTTGTAATAACAGCCATCCTATCTACAGCTTTCAGTATAGTTGAGTTACATCAGGTAAAGTTAGTCAGGACAAAGTAGCCACATCATTCAGAAACTGTGAGGGCCCCAACTGTTCACCAACCAGTTTTCCTAAACCATTAAGTGACTGAACAAGTCCCATTTCCAAACTGATAATTCTATGCTTTTATCAAACACTTTCTCTGACCTGCAGGAATGTGTTTATTTGGAATTTAAAAAGAGAACTCTAGAAGGAAAATGCTATTCATATAAGCCTTAAAAATCTCAGCTGATTTTAAATGTCCAGATACAGGAAAAAAACAAGGAGAATCTTCTAAGTCTAAACCAAATCAGAACGATTCCTCTGGAGAAAAGACACAGTAACTGCTGTTTTCAAAATACAAAGTAAGGTCACATTAAGCCATGGTTAAGGAGGAAAAGGTAGCTGCTCTTCAGGAGTCTATCTATTCAGAGAGCGGGAAGTCAAGGGGAAAGTCACTCTCCTCTGACTAACGCAGTGGACTTGTTTTCCTCATGATGGTGCCCCTGCATTTTTCTCCCTTCTTAAGTTCCCATGGTTACAAAAGGACATGGCACACACTTTTATATATATATATATATTTTTTTTTTTTTTAAAATGACAAATCCCAGGGATGTAAAATGGCTTCCTCTGGTTAGCCTGAATTTGTCATTTTGCTTCCGAGATTTTCCTATTGGCCTACTTAACCTAGAACCACATGTACAAGGAATAATGTGAAGGGGGGATGGCTATTTTAAGAAACCGAAAATGCCAGGTAACCACTTTAAGGCCATTACAATTTTATCCTACACACACGCTGAACACACACTTGAAAAGTGTGAGAGTTTGAAAAGACAGAGCTCTGAGGATCAAAAACGTAATCCTGCTCTTTCTTACAGACTCTTTAGAAGAAGACTTGAAGAGTAAAAATTATGTTTCTTTGGACTATGAAGGGAATTTTCAATTCAATCAACAGATTCTAAAATGTCTTTAATCAAGAAATTTTTCAAAAAGGTTCTTTAAAAGAGAGGTAACTTTAACTGAGCCACTTTGCGCCCTCCTCAATGTGGGGTTTGTCCCTTTGCACTAAAGGGGAAGGAAAGCCATACATTCCTAATGGGGAATTAGAAAATCATTTTCTCAATGCCTACTCATTTCAGAAACAGGAGAATGCACATATATGAGGATAACAAGACAACCAGGAATTGGACTGAAGAGAAGTATCCAGCAGATGACATAATCTCCAAGGTTTGGGCAGACTAGATCAAATTTTGGAGATGTCATTTCTTAGTGTCCCCACTGTTGCGTGACTAGGTGTTTTGGCTTCTTCTGGGACTTACAGATACAACCTTGTCTTTCTATTTGATGAACTCAAACCTTTACCAAGCAGCCTTTCTGCCAGCTTTGCTCATGCTGACTTGAACAGGGCAATAAGCTACACCAGATACAAGCTGTGAGGCACGTTTTCATGCCAACAGACTCCAAAGCTGAAGGCAAGAACTTCATCAAATATTGTAAAATGAGAATTCAACATATTTCTAATCTAACTACCTTAGAGTTAATCAACGCTATGTAATGACGATGTGTGAAATCTCACAGTGCGCTCCACAGTGCAGAAAGACCTCCCAGGTATCCTC